>NC_073224.2:227607500-228960000 GCF_029281585.2 Gorilla gorilla gorilla | reverse complement strand
CACTCCAGCCAGGGAAACAGAGTGAGATTTCGTCTCAAAAAAAAAAAAAAAAAAAAAGCTTAAGTGGTAAATCCTTCCACATATGAACCAAAGATCAATTCCTGAGGCTGAGTCTAAGTGTGTGATTTGTGGGACACAGAAAACTCCACCAGTTCCAACTGAACCCGGAAGCCCATGGCCTCCACCACAATTCCTGTCTGCACAGAGGACTAGAATCCCTCCGCAAGAATCACTTCACCCAGGAAAGCCTGCAGGTAGTGGCAGGGGGCGAGGAGAGGCAGCTCTGGAGGGGATTCCAGCCATGCAAAGCCCTTGCTGTGTGACCTGGGGCAAGAACGCACGTCTCTGGGCCTCAGTTTCATCCCAGCCTCTGAAATGGGAATAATAGCACACAGATGTGCTTGGAGGATTAAATAAAACCATACACAAGTGATGTTTTGAACACATCTATCACACGGTGAGTGCTCAGCGTGTGTTGAGATAGCATAGATTGTAAAACTGGACTTTGAGGCTACTTTTGCCATGCTCAGAAAATAAAAAAAATAAAAAATAAATTAAAAAAAAAACCTCATCAATCCGAGTAAATGAAGCAAACTTAGATCTGGATGGGAGGGTAGAGTCTTCTTCACAGTAGTAGTGAGGTGGGTGAGTTGCCAAGAATTACCAAGAAGAATTTCACAAATCACACACAATCCATTTACTTCTGGGAGTTATCAGGATGTGGGAGAGTCTGAAACGGAACTTACTGGACCAGAAATAGCATTTGATGAGCGTTTCATTCATCCGGCCAGCACACACTGAATGCCTTCCATGTGCACGAAGCAATGTGCAGATGAGGAAAGGGCTCAAGCTTTGGGGGCCATGGCGACAGAAGCCCCGTCCCAGCCAACTCTGCAGCCTACAGCTTGGTGACCTCGACCAAGGGCCCCACCTCTCTGAGCCTCGGTTTCCTCTTCAATAAATTTTGTGATGACAAAATAAAGCCTCCCGAGGAGGCTGCTGTAGGCAGTCGATGAGATAATGCAGCAGTAGACCAACAAATGTTGGTTCCCTCACCTTTAAGCAACGGCCCACAGCAGTCAGGCCGCTCCATTCAGCTTCACTGTCTTGTTCCAAGAATCTAGTGGGTGCAGGAACTGGAGGCACATTAGTGCCTGGGAGTATCAAACCAGGTTGGCAGGTGAGGATCGTAGGTTCCATTTGTGTGGTTGAGGAAAAGGGGCAAAGCCAGGTGAAGCCCAAGTGTTTCTGTCTCTAATTATTTTTATTTTTATTTTAGAGAAAATCTCACTGCCACCCAGGCTGGAGTGCAGTGGTGCGATCTCTGCTCACTGCAACCTCCATCTCCCAGGTTCAAGCAATTCTCATGCCTCAGCCTCCCAAGTAGCTGGGACTACAGGCGTGTGCCACCAGGCTCAGCTAATTGTTTTGTATTTTTGGTAGAGACGGGGTTTCACCATGTTGCCCAGGCTGGTCTGGAACTCCTGGCCTCAAGCCATCCACCCGCGTCAGCCTCCCAAAGTGCTGGGATTACAGGCGTGAGCCACCGCGCCTGGCCATGTTTCTGTCTCTAAACCCAAGCTGTTAACACTGGACAAATGGCCTCCCTGATTCCTAGGAGAGGAAGGGAGGAAAAAAAGCAGAGTGGGGAGGAAGCCAGAGACCCCTGAATGCAGCTTCATTCATCAAAGGTGACCGCAGAAAGGCAGGGGAAGGTCCCGGGGGCCTCGGATGGACATGGTCAGGTGGTTGGGAACTTCCACAGCATTCCCCTCCATGACTTAGAAACATCACCTCTGTGAGTGATTCCAAGCTCTTTGCACCCTCCTCCTTGGTGCCAGCCCCCTCCTTCATTCTGGCAGTTCTCCCTAACATCTACCTGCAATATTTCCTGCTGCATGACCAGCAGACCCCAGTGGCAACCCTAGCGAATGGCCCCCAGCCCTGTTCCATCCTGTCTGCAGAGCTCCTAGCAAGCAGCTCCTGGCTCCAGGCGGTAATCCTACTGACGATTAATTGGCTTTTGTTGGAGGAGAATGAATACCATCTCATCTTAATCTTCTTCATTATTCTCCTTGTTCAGCAGAGTCAACACAAGATTAGGTTTAATTTATGGTGGTGGGAAATAGCAAAGTCATTATGCACCAGGAACTCAGGATTGGATCTGTCTGGGTGTTCTGTGTTCACTGCAGGCCTGGCACCATCAAGCAAGGCCCAGGGCTCTGCCGAGGTGGGGATGGACTTGGGGGGGGGTTCTAGACTCCCAGACCTACTTGGAGCTAGATCCCAGGATACCACCAGCCCTCCCTAGTTGGGAGGGGCCCAGCTCTGGAGGGGAGTCCAGCCATCCAAAGCCCTTGCTATGTGGCCTGGGGTGAGACCCAGGGGCCTCCCAGGCCTTGGAGACCTAGCCTCCTAAATGTTTCTCATACAGCCTCTGGGGTCAGAGCAGCGCCAAATCCCAGCCCCTGAAGAGCCAGGCTCAGCCCCAAGCAATGGGAAGAGACCAGGATTTGGATTCAAATTCGACTTTTCCTCCGCAGAGAAATGGGCAGGACAGACACAGCTTGGGGACAGCCTTGACAATGCTGACACCTAGTGGTACTTGGAGGAACTGGCCCTTCCCTCCCTCTATGTGCACAACTGAATATACCATGTCCACAACTGAATACACCGCGTACACAAAAATCCAGATTTTTAAGGTAAAGAAACCAGAGGCCAGGTGCAGTGGCTCACGCCTGTAATCCCAACACTCTGGGAGGCCGAAGTGGGCGGACCACAAGGTCAAGAGTTCGAGGCCAGCCTGACCAACACGGTGAAACCCTGTCTCCACTAAAAATACAAAAATTAGCTGGGCGTGGTGGCGCACGCCTGTAGTCCCAGCTACTCGGGAGGCTGAGGCAGGAGAATCGTTTGAACCCGGGAGGTAGAGATGCAGTGAGCAGAGGTCGCGCCACTGCACTCCAGCCTGGCAACAGAGCGAGACTCCGTCTCAAAAAAAGAAAAAGAAATCAGAAAGGGGAAGAGGGACTTTTCCATTACAAAATTGTTAAACATATGTTTCCACTGAGAAATCTAAGAGGAAATTCATTTTACCTTCCCTGACCGCTTAGCCAAAACAGCCCCCAAACACCTAGCATCCCTCCTACTGCCTGGGGTAATGGTACATACAGACGCTCTGGAGCCCAGTGTCCTCGTCATCTCCAACTCTTTTTGCTCTTCCTCACCTGGGAGCCCCCAGCTTCTGCCCTTGCTCTGTCCCCCAGCATGTGGCCCCTTCTGACTCTGTACCCCAGCAAAGTCATTAAAACTTAAGCTGGTGAGGCAGGAGAATCGCTTGAACCTGGGAGGCGGAGGTTTCAGTGAACTGAGATTGCGCCATTGCATTCCAGCCTGGACGACAGAGTGAGACTCCATCTCAAAAAAAAAAACAACAACAACACAACCCACAACTCCCCTCTTTCCCTCCTGAGGACTGAAAATGTTTGCTTGGCTCTGTGAAAATAATGTTAATTAAAAGTCTATATACATATATAAAATGTCAATTTAAAGAAAAAAAGACTTAAGCTGGAAAGCCAGCTTCAACTCCTTATTCATTGCATGACCCTGGCAAGCTACCCTGCGTCTCTGAGTCTTAGCTCTTTTATCTAAGGGGGCCACTGCACAGATTAAATGAGCCTGTGCACTAAGCACATGAAATGGCGCTCTAGGTCCTCAGCAAATGCCTGTCATCGCCATCACTGCTGCCATCAGCATCATCACCATCGTCATCATCCTGATCATCCTGCTACTCTTGGGAAATTTGGTTTCATCAAACAAGACTGTCAGCAGCTGATGTCTAAACCCCCATCCCTAGCTCCTGCTGAACAGAGCAAAGGTTTTTCCTTAATGGAAACAATATCATATCTGCTTCCTAGAGCATTTATATCTTACAGGGCAGAGCACATAGTAGGTCCTCAGGAAACTCTCTGGGTCACCTTCCTACATCTCCAAGCTCATGTCAGATCACCTCCTCACTTGCTCACTGCTCCAGCCATGCCGGCTGCCTTTCTGACCTGTGAATAAGTTCATTCCCACGTCGGAGCCTTTGGCTGCCTCTGCAGTGCTCTTTCCCCAGACCCATATGGCTGGTTTCTCGTCATCATGTGATTCAAGTGTCACTTCCAGCCAGGCGCCATGGCTCATGCCTGCAATCCCAACACTTTGGGAGGCCAAGGCAGGTGGATCACTTGAGGCCAGGAGTTCAAGACCAGCCTGGCCAACATGGTGAGACCTTGTCTCTATTAAAAAAAAAAAAAAATTAGCTGGGCATGGTGGTGCACGCCTGTAATCCCAGCTACTCGGGAGGCCGAGACACAAGAATCGCTTGAATGCGCAAAGTGGAGTTTGCAGTAAGCTGAGATAGCACCACTGCACTCCAGCCTGGGCAACAGAGTGAGACTCCATCTCAAAAAAAAAAAAAAAAAAGTCACTTCCTCAGACAGGTCCTCCCTGATCACCCCAACCAAAGTAGCACTCCTGCCCTCACTCTCTACACTACAGAGGTCAAGTGCCTAAGTGGCTGAGTAGAATTCCAGTTCTGGCCTGGCGTGATGGCTCATGCCTGTAATCCTAGCGCTGTGGGAGGCCAAGTCAGGTGGATCACTTGAGGTCAGGAGTTCAAAACCAGTCTGACCAACATGGTAAAACCCCATCTCTATTAAAAATACAAAAAAAAGGTTAGCCAGGTGTGGTGGCCGGCGCCTGTAATCCCAGCTACTCGGGAGGCTGAGGCAGGAGAATTGCTTGAACCCGGGAGGCAGAGGTTGCAGTGAGCTGAGATCACGCCTCTGCACTCCAGCCTGGGAGACAAAGCGAGACTCCGTATCAAAAAAAAAAAAAAAAAAAAAGAGAATTCCAGTTCCATCACTTCTTAGCAGTATGGCCTAAGGCAAGTTGCTTAATCTCTCTGTGCTTCAGTTTTATTTTTCTTTTCTTTTCTTTTTTTTTTTTTTTTTTTTTTTTTTGAGACTGAGTTTGGCTCTTCTTACCCAGGCTAATTTTTGTGTATTTTTAGTAGAGACGGGGTTTCACCATATTGGTCAGGCTGGTCTCGAACTCTTGACCTCTGGTGATCCACCCACCTTGGCCTCCCAAAGTGCTGGGATTACAGGTGTGAACCACTGCACCTGGCCCAATTTTCTCATCTGTAAAAATGGAAGTAATCACAGTTTCCACTTCGTGAGGTTATTATGACAAATTAATATAGATAAAGCTTTTAGAGTAGTGCCTGGCTTATTGATGAAGGGCTATCTCGTGGGTAATTATCTTGTTCACTCATTTAGTTGCTTGTGTTATGTTTCTCCATCTAGACTGTATATTCCAAGAGACCAGAGACTTTGTTTGTTTTGTCCCTACCTTACATATAGTAGGTGCTCAATAAATATCAAATGATTAGGAAGAACTGGCCAGGCACGGAGGCTCACGTCTATAATCCCAGCACTTTGGGAGGCCGAGGCAGGAGGATTGCTTGAGGTCAGGAGTTTGTGACCTGCCTGACCAACATGGCAAGACCCTATCTCTACAAAAAATAAAAATTAGCCTGGTGTGGTGGCACGTGCCTGCAATTCCAGCTACTCAGGAGGCTGAGGTGGAAGGATCGCTTGAGCCCAGAAAATTGAGGCTGCAGTGAGCCATGATCACACCACTGCACTCCAGCCTGGGTGACAGAGTGAGACCGTGTCTCTAAAATTTTTTTTTTAATTTTTAAATAAAAAATAGGATCATAGGAGACATGAAAGCCCTATCTGCTGTCTCTCGCTTCAACTGTCCCCACTGTCCTAGAGACAGCCCTGGGGTGCCCCCTGCTGGACGCCACACAGGTTTTTCCTTACAGGCAGCTGGTATATGCCATCCTATAACGTTTACACGTGGGTCCAGCTCTGTCCTCCAGGGTAGGGGACAGTAATGCTGAGAGGAGTTAAGAGCACTCACTTAAGAGCCAGATGTGCCTGGATAGGAGCTTCTGCTTCTCCAGTTACTCTGTGTTACTTGCCAGGAAACCGTAAAAGGGATGACCATGCCCTCTCCCCTGTCCCACCTGACTGGACTGTAGGGTGGTGTGATAGGAAGTGCCCTATGCCCAGTGAGCCTTCTGGCCCGCCTCACACAGCCCTTTGAAGGCTGAGAAGCAGTTGTCTTATCTTCCTGACCTAAACACCACTGGTGTATCGGATGTCCCTCTAGTGACAGCAAGAGTGAGCCTGAGGCCCCTCCGGTCTCCTCTGAGGGCCCCATGCTCTGGGGAGAGACCACAGCAGGCTCAGAGCCTCTGGGCTTCTGGGCAGGGCTTCTGGCTCCTTCCTCAGGCTCTTGGCTGCAGGTGGCCTTCTGGTCTTGCACCTTCCTCCCACCCATCTCCCTGCCTTCCTGGCTGCCCTGCTTTCCCTGTCCCCGGTCAGTCCGGTCTGTCGTGAGCCCAGAGGCCTCTCCTGCCTCACTCCACGCCTGTTCCTGCCCTTGGCTTTGGTTGCTGGCCACAGACACTGCAACTCCTATACCTGCATCGGCAGCCCAGGGCCCCACACTCTCTATGGGCCTCTTTCCCGAATGTCCCATGGGCGCCTGAAACTCAGGGGGGCTCTCCTCCACCTGCAGCACATTCCACACCCCCCACATTCCTATGCTGACCTCCAGTCCTTGAAGGGCCAGGCCGTACCTGGCCTCCTGGCCCCTCACGCCCATGACCTGTCTCCATCTTCAGTTTCCTCCCATAGCCCAGTGCGGGCTCCGGTCCTTTCTCCACTCACCCCATCTCCTCTTAACCTGGCTCCCCACACGCCCACCCTTAGTCTCCCACCCCTAAGCATGGGAGCTCATGGGGTGAGCCTGTTCCTCCATAGCCCTCCATCAAGCTGGACCCTGAGGGCAAGGCATCAGTTCCTTTGTCTGATTGGCAGCTCGGGTGAACATGGACTGTGCCTTCCCCAGCAGACTGAAATCCCCCAGACAGGACGGAGGGCATCCTTGTGGAAGAGGCTATGCCTCTCCCTTGAAACTGAGAGTTTTCTGAAGTCAAGGTTTTGTCTCCCTTGTCAGACTGAGGATGCCCCCAGAGCAGGGGCTGCATCTCCACCACTGCACTGGAGGGCCCAGGATACTGGCTCCCCCTCCCCTGGGGTCCCACCCTTCATGTGGCCAGGCTGCTGATTCTTCCTGGGAAGGAGTCTCTTATTCCCCACCGTAACTTCAGGGCCCCCACACATGACCTGGCCTGGGGCTGGGGCTCTGGGAATTGTAAATAAATGAACTAGTGAATGAATAAACAATTGCAGGCAGGCCCCAGCTTGAACCCTGCAATCCCACCAGAACAGCAGGTAGCATCAGGGTTCAGAACCGCGGCAAAGCTGGAGACTCTCAGTGATTTTACTGGTCTCCATTTCAGGAGAGGAGGGCAGAGGGTTCCAGGCCCTTCAAATACCCACCCCCAGGACCAGCAGCTGACAGTCTTTGGAAGGGGCTGGGTCGGCCGGAAGGAGCGTGCCGGAGCACAGAGTCTGGCACAATACCCTCCCCACCTCCCCTTCCCCAGGCCAAAGCCTGGGCCAACCTCTGGGCCAGGTTTGGAAAAGGGCCAATGAGACCAGATGCTAATGACTCCAGGGGGTGGGCACGAACTAAGAGAAACCCCAAACCAATCCTTTTTGTGCTTCGCCATCCCCACCTCCCATCCCCTACCCCAGGCCCCTCACCTCCATCCCTGGGCCCAAGAGAACTGGTACCCTAGACCCTAGCACAGTCCATACCCACTCCAGTTGCCAATCAGACAAAGGAACTGACACCTTGCCCTAGGGGCCCAGCTTGATGAAGGGCTGTGGAGGTTTGGGGAAGGTGAGGACGCTATGGACTAAGTTAAGGCCTATCTACTCCCAGCCTCTACCCTTCCAAGCAGCTGGGGGAGGGTGGAAGCAGGGCCGCTCAGGGCTCTACCCACATGCTGCTATTGGTCACCCGGGCCCTGAGAACTGGTACACCCCCAACCCCACTCTGCCTTTAGTAAAGGATGGGGGGTCGTAGCAAGGCCTAGGATACTCACTGGACCAAGAGAGGCCTGGAGGGCAGCCCCCCCGCCAACATGCCCTATTCTGGCCTCTGGGCAGCTTGGGTGTCGGTCAGGCGCCAGGCTCAACTCAACCTTCCTTGGTCTCACAATCCCAGCTTTGTCCTGCCTGGCAAGGCCGGGCCCAGCTGACTCCATACTGGCCCAAGGTCCGCTGGAAACCAGAGCAGCTGGAGCCCTACCAACTATTTTTCCAGGCTACGCCGGGGGCCCTCAGGAGACAGAAAAGGATGGGAAGGGAGTAGTATTTATCCATTTGTTCATTCATTCCTTCCTTGGACAAATAATATTTATTGAGAGCCCACTTTGTGGCAGGCACTGTGCTAGGTGCAGGGGATTCAGCAGTGGGTCCAGTCCAAGCTCACGCCCTCACGGATCTACATTCTAGAAGCCGGCTACCTAAGCAAACCTATGCCAACAAAACTTCTCTCTCCCTGCTCAGGGGCTGGGATCGGAGCAAGGGATGGGAGGAGGATGTGTGGCTTGGGGAAGGCGAGGACGCTATGGACTAAGTTAAGGCCTATCTACCCTCGACCTTTGGCCCTCCAGGCAACTGGGGGAGAGTGGAGGCAGGGTCGCTCAGGGTTCTACCCACACGCTGCTGTTGGTCACCCGGGCCCCGAACCAGCCCTTCCAGTAGACGGAGTCCTGCCCCCCGTGCTCGAAGCGGACGAAGCGGACGCCCGGCCCGTAGTCGGTGAAGGTGTGGGAGATCTGGGGGTGGAGGTAGCAAGAGTCAGCCTCCGAGGTCCTGAGGCCTCTCCTGCCGCCCCACCCCGGTACACCGACCGACCTGCAGCTCCCCCACTCGGTTTCTCCGCGGTATTCACAGCTCTCTCCACCACCCGGTGACTATCTCAGCCCAGCCCAGCCCAGGAGCGCCGTGGGCGGGGTCTCCTCGAGCCACGCCCCTCACGTCCGTGCCCCACCCCTCCGCCCTGGGTCCCCCAGGCTCACCTCCATCCAGCCCCCGCCGTCACTGTCTTGGGGCACTGCCACCTGCCCGCTGCTGAACTCAGCCAGCACGTCCTCGTGCTCGGACAGTAGCTTAACGGTGAGCTCGTAGAGGCAACCAGCGTCGCTGCGGCCCGAGTACCTGCTCAGAGGGAGGGAGCGAGGTGGGGGGCGGGGGGTGGGGTGGGGGCATGGCCTCAGCCCTGCTGAACACGTCCTGGGGATGGGGATTTCCACAAAAGTCCTCCTGTGCGCCCAACATCCCTGTCAGCCAGCACTGCCAGTGTTCCCAGTTTACAGATAAGGGAAACGAGGCCAGCAAGAGAAAGTGACAGCCCACGAGAGAAACACAAGGACTACATTCCAAGTTGGCCAGACCCCAGCTTGGGGCCAAAGCCAGTCCACAGAGTGGCCTTTGGTTTGGACCGCAGACTGATTTTGAAATATATACATTACATATATACAAACATATATATGTGCATATATTTGCCAACATTTAAAACTCAGGAGGGAAGGTGGGTTTCCAGGTTCTCCTGCAAACTCGGAAGTTGTCAACCTTTGCAGACCCGTGGCCCATGTGGCCTCAACCCCTGCAGTGGGGAGGCAGCACCCCCAGGCGGGGGGTTCCCCAGCTGGCTCTCCCCTCTGCCTTACCCCGCTCCTCCCAGCCCCATGCCACCCCAGGACCCTCTCACCAGTCCTTCACCACGATGGCCGGCTGAGTCGTGTCCAGCAGCTCCTCCCAGTAGCCCTCAGCCTGCAGGTCAATCACCTGTGCTTTGCGACACCACCTGGGAGAACTGGAGTTAGGACAGATCGAACGCTCCCCCCTTCCCACCTCCTCCACCCCCTTCTCCTTACTCAAAGGAGGAGGCGAAGTACTTCTTGACGCTCTCATCGTGGGTGAACTCCACCCCACTGTCTCCAGGCAGCTCCTCCACCCTCCAGCCGTCCCCACCATGCTCCACGTCACACCAGCCTTCCAAGTCCTCTGTAGGGACACGACAGCCCCACCCTGGTCACTCAGTCCCTGCTAAGGCTGGCTCTTGCCACTATGTGGTGGGGGGCAGGGCAAAGGTGGCACTTGGTGTCTTGGTGGGCAGATGATGAATGAGAGGGTGGACCAGTGGGCACTTTCTAAATCTGCCTCCCGGGAGGTATGTCCCCCATCCCGCCCTGCCCCAGCTGGCTGAGGGTGGGAGGACCCAGGAGACCCCAGGGCACAGGTGGCCAGAGAGCTACAGTAATAGACAGCCTTGGGGCTACCCAGTGCTGGCACTGAGCCAGGCGCTTAATCTCATTTCTCCCTCAAAGCCAGCCGGCGCCGTTTCGGCCCATTTCGCAGCAGGGGAAGCTGAGCTCGCCCAGAGAGGGCCTCTCACCTTCCCCACACGGGTTACGCAGAAGGTTGCGGCGCCGCTTGCTCAGGAAGTAGAACTGCTGCCAGTGGTCGCGCTCCTCCTCCACGCCGCCCTCGGGCACCAGCCCCTCCTGCTGGCACTTGAGCAGCCACAGCGGGGCGCCGTCCACCAGCTCCTTCCAGCGCAGGCACACCAGGCGGCAGGCCTGCACCAGCTCGGCGGCCGGCAGTGCGGCCAGCACGCGCAGCAGCAGCGGCTCGGGCAGCTCGTCCAGGTACGCGGCGGCCGCCGCCTCCTCCTCCTCCTGGTCCTCCGGCCGCTCCTCCTCAGCACTCGCCTCCTCTGGCTGCTCCTCCGGGCTTGCCTCCTCGGGCTGGCCCACGCTGTCTGCAGGCAGGGATGGGTGGGGGGCTGTGATTCCTCCACCCTGTACTCCTCCAGGCCCCAGGACTGCAATGTGCCCGTATCCTCCCCCACCCACCGTGGGACAATCCACAGCTGGGGCCGGAGATTCTGTGACTCCATACTGGTGCCCAAGAAGGAGGGCCAGAAGACCACAGACCAACCCCGGATCAGCCCCTAAGTCCAAAGAGGTGCCTCAGAGGCCTGTTTCCTCTGCTGGACCAGTAAACCCCACGCCTGGGCAGATGGCAGCAAGGATCATATTATTATTATTAATGACATCCATCTATAGCACTGTACAATGCTTCACACAGGAACTTCTTTCTTCCTCCCAACCACCCTCTGAGATTCCTGCTCCCCTCACCTCCTCAGGAAGCCTTCCGGGACTTCCCCCTATGACACCCTCTCACAGCCCTTCCTAGCTTTTGTCCTGGGGTGTGATCCTGTGATAAACGCCTGTCTCTGGACCATACGGAGCCTTATAAGGGCCAGAACATGGTCTGGAAAACACACAGCTTCATGCCCTGTGCCTGGCATCTGGCACTTTCCTGGTCTGTTGTCAGGAACTCATGTTTTGGGGGCACTCATCAAGTGTTAGGCACCGTCCAAAGCATTTCAACTTCATTTACTCTTTAAATCCTCATACCATTTCTTTGAGGTTGCTCTTATTGCTGTTCTTATTTCATTGATGAGGAAACTGAGGCACAGAGAGGTGAAACGGCCCAGGATCACACGGCTGATCAGTGGTTGGAGCCTGGATTTGAACCCAGACAGCCTGGCTCCAGAGCCATCTTAAACCACCACAGCCTCCACAAAATAATTCACTGAATTAGTAGGCAGTGTTAGGATTTTGACTTTTTTTTTTTTTTTTGAGATAGAGTCTCGCTTGCTCTGTCACTGCTCGATCTCAGCTCACTGCAACCTCTGCCTCCCGGGTAGCTGGAAGCTGAGAAGCGATTCTTCTGCCTCAGCCTCCCAAGTACTGGGATGACAGGCATGTGCCACCACGCCTGGCTAATTTTTGTATTTTTAGTAGAGACTGGTTTCACCATGTTGGCATGGCTGGTCTCAAACTCCTGACCTCAGGTGATCCACCCGCCTCGGCCTCCCAAAGTGCTGGGATTAAAGGCGTCAGCCACCACGCCCGGCTGACTTTTCTTTTTAAAGATAGGGTCTCACTCTGTTGCTCAGGCTGACCTCCAACTCCTGGACTCAAGCAATCTTCCTGCCTCGGCCTCCTAAAGTTCTGGGATTACAGTCATGCTCCACTACACCCAGGCCAGGATTTTGACTTTGCAGGTGCAAATGCTCAGGCTCAGGGATGAACTGACTTGTTGAAGGACACACTGCCAGTATTTAGGGAAGGGGACATGGGACCTGGGGCCTTCAGGGGCTGGAGAACAGAGCCTGGAGACCCAGCTGTCCCCAGCTATTGTGTGACTTGGGGATGAGGAGGGACTTATTAAAAGAAACTGTATCAAGCAAGGAGATGACATAGGGGCTTGGGGAAGGAAACTTTCTCCACCTCCTTTTCCCATCTGTGGCCCTCAGTTTTCTCATCTATAAAATGGGGGGGTAATCATTGTGGCAGGCCATACAAACAGGACAGACGTCCAAATCCCCTGAGGAGGGGGACAAGGGCATTCTGAATTGTAAGGAGGCAGGCAGATGTCACCGCGGCAGCCGGACTGTCTCTTGCATCCCAGTCGGCTTCAGCTGGGCCATCACAGCCTTGAGTAAGTGGACACCGAGTGCCCCAGATGCCTGGACCAGGGAGAGCCAGTGAGGAGGAGACAGGGCCACTCTGGGTGATCAGGAAGACTACAGCTCTCAGACCTACGGATGGGGAGTTCCCGTGGGCTAGGCCCTGGAGAGCCAAGGCGGTGGTGGGAACAGGCCAGGCACTGGGGAAGGGGACAGGTGGCAGGACCCAGACCCAAGTCTCCAGGCCCACCAGCCCCTAACCTCCTCATATGCAGCCTCTCCTCCCTGCCCAACACACAGTCAGGCCCTTGAGAGCTTTCACAGAGCCCAGAGCACACAGTGAGTCCTCAGTCAATCTTACTGAGTGAACCTCATTGAACACAGCACTTCTCCTCCCTTATTAGCATTTTTTTGGCCACATCTTTATGATGTGGGGATTTACACCGGCCCCTCTGGCAAAGAGGAAACTGAGGCCAAAAAAGGCTTAACAGCTTCTCCCAGACCACATCGCAGAACAGCAGGAAGACAGACGAAAATGCCAGGCCCTGAAGTCACATCACCTGCCCAGGCGGATGCCCACAGCTCTCTGGGGAGCTAGGCCCAGTGTCCTCACCTCTCCAGCCCTCCCTCCGGCCCTGGCCCCATCGGACACCTGATGCTCCCCGAAAGGTGCACCTCACCCAGTCCCCTCTTCTGGCCCCGGGGCCTGGCACTCGAGGCCCCAGATCCAATTACAGCTCCCCCCACCCTCTCTCTTACACACACAACTCCCCACATTGTTGCCGGCGGAAAGTTATCTGGCCCCTGGAAGCTGCCTGCCTGCGAGGCTGATTCACTCACCTGGAGTGGGCCCCAGAGTCCAGGGAATAGCTGAGCCCTGGGAAAAAGCAGGAGCCAGTTCTGGAGCCCTACAGAGGGTGTGGCCAGAAGGCCGTGGATTGGGAGCAAGGGCTGCAGGAGCTGGAATTTTCAGGGCTGGAGGCGGGGGAATGGGGGGGTGGGGGGGGCCTGAGCTTTCATCAGTCTGTTTGCCACCGCCTAACCCAAGCAATGCCCATCCCCAGCTGGACCTGATGAGGAAAGAGTGAGGGCTGTCTGCAGGCAGGTCTTGTTTCCATCCTGACTCAGCAGGCAACCCCTGCAGGCCCCGCAGGGAGTTGGAGGGATGGGGGTGAGGGGTCTTGGGTGCCAGACAGGATGACTGGGCAGCCTGGGAAGGCCCTGAGCACCAGCCAAAGCTGCCCCCAACGCTCCCTCACCGCTAGTCGGGTCCCCACTGGGCATCTCACCACCCCGGGGAGGGGCAGCCCCTCCAGAAAGGGAGCTCAGGAGGAAGGCAGGAATAGGTGAGGCCAGGCCTGGGACCCCAAGAAACCCACGGGGATTCAGACGGCCCAAGGCCCAGAGCTGGAAGAGCTGATGAAAGAAAAGGCTCGCAGCCTCCCTCCCAGACGCATCCCAGGCCCCCGCCAGACAGACCCTCAGGAAGCTGGGAGGCGGGAATGTGGGGGTCCTCTGGTGCTACTTCCTGGCTAAATGGGACCCAGGAGTTCTCTCTCCTTGCCAGTCGCCTCTCAAGGCCTCCCGCCAGACCAAGATAGCAGAGAGACGTGCTCTTTGGAGACCGCCTCTAGGACTTCGCTGGCGTGAAAGTTTGCCGCGCCAGGTCTCCGGGTCCCCTCGCTCTCTGACGCCCCTCTGTGCAGCGCTCGCCCGCCGACCCCATCTCCCCTCCCCGCCGCAGCGAGCGGTCCAGGCGGCGGCTACCTGGGTCACCGTCTCCGTCCATCGCTGCGGAGGGCGGTCGCAAGAAAAGGAGGAGCCGGAGCGCTGCGAGCTGCGCGAGTCCCGGGGCGGCGAGTCCCGGCGCTGTCCGCGTCTGTGTCGGTCCCGGCGACCGCGCCTCTTAAAGGCCCCCGACCCGACCCGCCCCGCCCCGCCTCTGGCCCCGCGCCCGGCCGCCCCGCAGTCCCAGCAGTCTGCTCGAGGCCCGGGGCTGCGGGTTCCTCAGCGGACCGAGGAGGCTGGGAAAGGTCAGGAGTCGTTTTTTTTCCAACTGGGGAGGGGTCCGATTTGGGGCATCTCGCAGCTCGCTCCTGGGGGACTGCTGGGAGGAGGCGGCTAGGGGAGGCACGGAGAGGCTGGGTCAGGCCGAGGGTGCGGGGCGGGTGGCCCAGACGGAGTCGGGGTATAGGAGGTGCCTTCCGCCCCACCCCCCACACCAGGTAATTTTCCTACGACGCGGAGGGGGTGCGTCCCTGGCCCAGCGCTGCGCGGGGCGGGGCGCGGGGCGCGGGGGCGGGGCCTGGCGGGCCGGGGCGGGGCCTCGCTTCCCAGGCAAGCGCAGGTCCAGGCGGTGCAGCTTGGGCGGCCCAGCGGATCGTGCCGCGGCGGCCGAGCGCAGGTGACCGGCAGGAGGGGGCGCGGGGGGCGCTGGGGCAGGGGCGCGGCTGGGCGGGGGCTGCCGAGAAGGCTCCTGGGTTCCGGGTCGCGCCGCAGTTGCCGAGGGAGGCCTGGCACCTACCAGGCCCAGGCCGCCGAGCTTGCCCGGGCTGCGCTGCGCGGCTGCGAACGGGGGCTGGGGTCGCCATCGATGTACAGGGATCCGAGCCCAGACTTTGGGGGGCATTTTAAGGCACAGCGTGGGAAGGGGAGGCTGCAGGCGCGCTGGCGGACTTGGGGCTGGCGGAGTCCAGCCGCGGGGCTGGGGGTGGGGGTGGGGAGATAGGAAGGGCCCTTCCCTGTCGCCCACCCTCTTGCCACTCCCACCTAGGCAGGAGATCATGTCCTCTGAGATCTTGAGAAGGTGGCTGGAGCCCTTTGGACCTCCGCGGGAGGCAGTGATAATTAGCCTCCTCCTCCCATCATGTTCTGAGGATGGGAGAGAGGATGGTGACGGCACCGGAGGCCTGGGGTGCTCTGCCCGGCTGCGCATTATATCCCCATTAAAGACTGGCCTACTGAAAAAGGCTGGCCCTGGAATCAAAGAAGATCCGGGCTCCTTCCCCCTCTGCCCTTATTTTTGACCTTGGGCAGTGCCTTCCACCTCTATTGTGAGAGGCCAGAGAAAAAAATCAGAGCTCACCTTTTATTAAAGTACCTGATGTGTCCCAAGTTCCTTGGACCGCCCCAGTGACCCCTGGAGGTAAGGCATCCATTTACAGAGAAGGAAACTGAGGCTGGGAGAGGTACCATGCTCTCCCGAGATAAATGGCAGAGCAGGGATGAGGCCTGCAGCATAGCTTTTCAACAGCTACAGGAGGGTGTCCAGAAGCCACAAGCCATGGCTGTGGGGAACATCAACGAGCTGCCCGAGAACATCCTGCTGGAGCTGTTTACGCACGTGCCCGCCCGCCAGCTGCTGCTGAACTGCCGCCTGGTCTGCAGCCTCTGGCGGGACCTCATCGACCTCGTGACCCTCTGGAAACGCAAGTGCCTGCGAGAGGGCTTCATCACCGAGGACTGGGACCAGCCCGTGGCCGACTGGAAGATCTTCTACTTCTTACGGAGCCTGCACAGGAACCTCCTGCACAACCCGTGCGCTGAAGGTGGGGTACAGGCCGGGTCTGGCATGCCTGCAGTACACAGTCATGACACCAGGAACATGTATTGAGCACTTAGTATGAGCCGGGTACTTTGGATGGTTTAACACCTTTACTTCTCTCACAGTAACCCAAAGAGGTAGCTACTGTTAGTGCACACATTTTTCAGATGGGCAAACTGAGGCCAAGAGTGGTGTTTCTTATTCTTACTCTACTCTTTTTTTTTTTTTTTTTTTTTTTGAGACGGAGTTTCACTCTGTCACCCAGGCTGGAGTACAGTGACACAATCTTGGCTCACTGTAACCTCCATCTCCCAAGTTCAGCCTCCCAAGTAGCTGGGATTACAGGCATATGCCACCACACCTGGCTAATTTTTTTTTTTTTAGATGGAGTCTTGCTCTGTTGCCCAAGCTGGAGTGCAATGGTGCGATCTTGGCTCACTGCAACCTCCACCTCCTGGGTTCAAGCGATTCTCCTGCCTCAGCCTCCCGAGTAGCTGGGATTACCGGTGCCCGCCACCACGCCCAGCTAATTTTTTGTATTTTTAATAGAGACACAGTTTCACCATGTTGGCCAGGCTGGTCTCAAACTCCTGGCCTCAAGTGATCTGCCCGCCTTAGCCTCCCAAAGTGCTGGGATTACACGCATGAGCCACCACGCCTGGCCTCTTATTCTACTCTTAAGATTATTTCCCCAGTGACCTTTCCTAGGCAAGGGAATGTTGGCCAACTGAGACTAATTCTGCTCAAGACACAAGGCCAGGAAGTCAGAGCCATATTTTGTTGGCCTAGTTTCTAGGCTCCAGGGTTGGGCCTACTGACATGGTCCCAGAGGGCCAAAGGGGTTTTGCTTGTGGAAGAATGGGAGATGCAGTCGTCTTCTCAGTATGTTACAACAACAGGTAAAGCAAGGCTTCCACTGATCCTTGCTTGCTGTGTTGTTGGGTTGACACTGGGATGGCATGGGAGCCTCATTTTCCACAACTTGACCAAATTCTGGAGCAAAATGATAATAAAACCACTCCTCCAAGCTGTCCATGAGCCAAATCTGGCTGAGGCATTAATAATTGTTCTAATAATTGTTTTTACATTTTTAAAGTGTTATAAAAAGAAGAAGAAGAAACAACAAAAAACTATACAATAGAGATAGTTTATGGCCCACAAGTCCTAAAATATTTTCGCACTTTGCCAAAAAAGCTTCCCAGCCCCTATTCTTAACTCCAGTTTACAGAGGAGACAACTGAGGCTCAGAGAGGAAAAGCAACTGGCCTGAGGTCACACAGCTGAGTACTGGTAGAGCTGGGACTAGACCCAGGTCTGTCTGGCCCACATCAGAGCTTTGTCCATCACAGAAGGCAGCTGGGCTGGGTGCAGTGGCTCACACCTGTAATCCCAGCACTTTGGGAGGCCAAGGTGGGTGGATCATCTGAGGTCAGGAGATCGAGACCAGCTTGGCCAACATGGCGAAACACCATCTCTACAAAAAAATACAAACATTAACCAGGTGTGGTGGCATGCACCTGTAATCCCAGCTACTCGGGAGGCTGAAGCAGGAGAATCACTGGAACCCAGGAGGCAGAGGTTACAGTGAGCTGAAATCGAGCCATTGCACTCCAGCCTGGGTGACGAGCGAAACCCTATCTCAAAAAACAAAAACAAAAAAAGATTTGTGTTTTTAAGGGGTTATAGGAAAAGAAACAACAACAACAACAAAACTATACAATAGAGATAGTATGTGGGCCACAAGTCCTAAAACATTTTGGCACTTTGCCAAAAATGCTTCTCAGCCCCTATTCTTATTCCAGTCTACAGAGGAGACAACCAAGGGTCAGAGAGGAAAAGCAACTGGTCCAAGGTCAGACAACCGAGTACTGGTAGAGCTGGGACTAGACCCAGGTCTGTCTGGCCCACATCAGAGCGTTCTCCATCACAGAAGAGGTCTGGTCATTCCCATCACCATGTGTCTCAGGGCCCCCAGGGAGGTCACCTCCCTGTGCCTGCAACACAGGAAGCACCTAATACGCGGTGGGCACTGTGATCTGCAGCGTCCCACAGCACAGGGCTTGAGGGCAGCCGCCAAGATGCGGGCAGAGGAGTGGGGAGGAAGGGGCATTTGGGAGCAGGCGGCCACTGAGGGGCTTCCCTTCAGTGTGAACTCTGCTTTTCCATCAGAGGGGTTCGAGTTCTGGAGCCTGGATGTGAATGGAGGCGATGAGTGGAAGGTGGAGGATCTCTCTCGAGACCAGAGGAAGGAATTCCCCAATGACCAGGTCAAGAAATACTTCGTTACTTCATATTAGTAAGATCCGGGGACTTGGGGTAGGGGAAAGCCCAAATCAATTTACCCTGGGGTCTCTCCCACCCTGGAAGGGGCAGTCCTAGCCCCTCACTGCCTTAGTGGTGAGCCCAGCCCCTCCCACCCCTCTGCCTGCCCCCAGCACCTGCCTCAAGTCCCAGGTGGTGGACCTCAAGGCCGAAGGGTATTGGGAGGAGCTGATGGATACCACACGGCCGGACATCGAGGTCAAGGACTGGTGAGTGCCTGGGGCGAGGGTCTGGGGTGGGGCATGCCAATCAGGCGCCCCACCCCCGCCCTGCCCCCAATCTCCGAGGCCCTGATGGGCCCTCCCTCTCCCTGCAGGTTCGCAGCCAGGCCAGATTGCGGGTCCAAGTACCAGCTGTGCGTTCAGCTCCTGTCGTCCGCACACGCGCCTCTGGGGACCTTCCAGCCAGACCCCGCGACCATCCAGCAGAAGAGCGATGCCAAGTGGAGGGAGGTGCGTGGGCCTGGGGGACAGGGGCAGAGGCAGATCGTCCAAGGCTGAGGCTGTGGTCAGACGGGGCCTAGGTTCAGATCCAAGCTCTGTACCTTCTCACCTGTGCTTCCAATGCTCTGAGCTTCACTCGCTGTTTCTGTAAAATGGGTATATAGTGTTTCCCTCATAGAGCTCTGAAAGAAATCAGTGAAATGATGCTGGCAAAACCAGGGCCAAAAAATATTCCAAAAGGTTGGCAGGGCGTAATGGCTCACACCTGTAATCCCAGCACTTTGGGAGGCCCAGGTAGGCAGATCACCTGAGGTTGGGAGTTCAAGACCAGCCTGACCAACATGGAGAAACCCCGTCTTTACTAAAAATACAAAATTACCCAGGCGTGGTGGCGCATGCCAGCTACTTGGGAGGCTGAGGCAGAAGAATTGCTTGAATCCAGGAGGCGGAGGTTGCAGTGAGCCGAGATCGCGCCATTGCACTCCAGCCTGGGCAACAAGAGCGAAACTCCATCTCAAAAAAAAAAAAAAGAAAAAAGAAAAAAAATTCCAAAAGGTTGACTGACTGTTACTAATTACTAGTATTGATTACTACTGTTTTCTAGACTGGGGTCAGCAAATATTTGTTTGTTTGTTTGTTTTAATTTACTTAACATATTTTTAGGGACAGGGTCTCTGTCACCCAGGCTGGTGCATTCATAGCTCACTGCAGACTCAAACTCTTAGGCTCAAGTCATCCTCCTGCCTCAGCATCCTGAGTAGCTGGGAGTACAGGTGTGCACCACCACTAATTAAAAAAAAAAATTATTTTTTTAGAGATGGAGTTTTGCTTTGTTGCCCAGGCTGGTCTCACACTCCTGGCCTCAAGTCATCCTTCTGCCTCAGCCTCCCAAAGTGCTGGAACTACAGGCATGAGCCGCTGCCACTGTGCCCAGCCCTAGCAAATGTTTTCTTAAAATGGCAGATACGAATATTTTAGGCTTTGCAGGTCACATTGTCTCTGTCACAATTACTCAACTCTCCGACTTTGCTGTTGTGTGAAAACAGCTCTAGACAATATGTAAACGAATGGACATGGCTATGTTCCAGTAAAACTTTATTTATAAAAACAGGCAGTGGGCCTGCAGGCCATCGTTTGCCAACCCCAGCCCTGTCCAATAGAACTTTCTGTAGTGATAGAAATGGTCTGTGTCTATGCTATCCATAAGGTAGCCAGTAGCTACATGTGACCACTGAACAGTTAGTAAGAGCCAGTTCCTAGTACAACTGAGTACCTGAATTTTTTATTTCATCTAATTTTACTTAATTTTTTTTTTTTTTTTTGAGACAGAGTCTCGCTCTGTCACCCAGGTTGGAGTGCAGTGACGCGATCTCAGCTCACCACAACCTCTGCCTCCCGGGTTCAAACGATTCTCCTGCCTCAGCCTCCTGAATAGCTGGGATTACAGGCATGCGCCACCACGCCCAGCTAATTTTGTATTTTTAGTAGAGACGGGGTTTCTCCATGTTGGTC
This sequence comes from Gorilla gorilla gorilla, assembly GCF_029281585.2. Classification (NCBI taxonomy): domain Eukaryota; kingdom Metazoa; phylum Chordata; class Mammalia; order Primates; family Hominidae; genus Gorilla; species Gorilla gorilla. The sequence continues at coordinate 228,939,660 of NC_073224.2, read as the reverse complement.
AGGCTGGTCTCCATCTCCCGACCTCAGGTGATCCACGCGCCTCGGCCTCCCAAAGTTCTGGGATTACAGGCATGAGCCACCGCGCCGGGCACTTTTACTTAATTTTAACCTAAATAATACATGTGCCCCGTGATGAGTATATTGGACATCCTTTGGCAGCTTGCAGTTTCTTTCCATTCCTTTGGGCTGAATGATAATCCTCTGGAGTAGACCAGCAGGATTTTGCTCCATTTTATAGATGAGGAAACTGAAGCACAGAGAAAGGAATTGGTCCGTCCCAAATCACAGAGTTCGAACTAGAACTCCACTGATTTCTAGCTGGCACCAAGAACTCAGCCCCTTCCTTGTTCCCCTGCCCCCCTCAGGCAGTGCCACACTCAGAGTCTGCTCCCACCCTTTTTTTAAAGGCTCATCTTCTTTTATTTCTTTTGTTTTTTAGAGACACGGTCTCACTCTGTTGCCCAGGCTGGAGCGCAGTGACGTGATCACAGCTCACTGCAGTCTTGAACTCCTACTTTAGCCTGTACTCCTGCCTCTCAGCCTGCCTAGAACTACAGGCACACACCACCATGCCTGGCTAATTTTTTTTTTCTTGTAGAGATGGTATCTCACTATCTCTGGTTTGCGACAAGACTAGTTGCAAACTCCTGGGCTCAAACAACCCTCCCACCTCAGCCTCCCAAAGTACTGGGATTCCCGGTGTGAGCTGCCACACCCAGCCTGAGTCAGCTCCCTTGACCTTTCTCCCCCCTCTACCTGCCCTGCCAGGTCTCCCACACATTCTCCAACTACCCGCCCGGCGTCCGCTACATCTGGTTTCAGCACGGCGGCGTGGACACTCATTACTGGGCCGGCTGGTACGGCCCGAGGGTCACCAACAGCAGCATCACCATCGGGCCCCCGCTGCCCTGACACCCCCTGAGCCCCCATCTGCTGAACCCTGACTGGTAAACAACTGCTGTCAGAAAAGGGCTGGGCTTGGGAAGGGGAGGTGGAGGCCAGGCGTCCCCAGACCTCTAACCCTTGCCCCTAGCCGCCTCTTCTTTGTGGAGCCTCTCAGTGTGGGCAGCCCTCACATGCTGGGGTCGGGCCAGCTCTCCCTGAAAGGTCTTGACCTGAATGATGGCTGGGAAAGCCTGCGTGTGCCCCTTTCAGAGACAGAGCACCTGAGATGTGGGAGGTGCAGCATGTTCCCCTGGGCCCCTCAGAAAGTCGAGCTTGGAGGCCAGCCTGGATCTGTCTCTCCCTTCCCCTCCTGGGACCATTATACCTGTGTTCTTTGACCCTCGGAGCAGGGACAGGCAAGACAACTGGCAAGCTTGCAGCTGCCCTGATGGTGCAGGTGCAGGGAGGTGACCATGTAACTCTGACCAATCTGGGAAGTGGAGGGTGGGCTCATGCGCCGTGCTCTGCCCTTGTCTGCTGCTCCCAGTCTCTCGCTCTGCCTGCCTGCTCAGAAGAGGTGGCTTTGGCCTAGAGGCTCAGGCCGGGACTGAGATGGGCAGACCCAGGGCGGGATGGGGTCCAGGTCGGGTGTGGACTGTCCTCACTGTCAGTGGAGCCCCAGAAGCTAGATGGGTACCAGGTGGGGTCAGGTTCCCAGAGGACTGAGGGAATCCTGCACAGGATGTCCCAGGGTAGGTGGGGAGCAGGATTGGGACCTGCTCTGACAGCTGGACACGTGAGCCCTGGATGAGTATGGTAGGGCGTTTGAAGGATCCCCTGTCCACCTCCCAAATCCAGGCCAGGCCCCCTCTGGCTTGGAGAGCATTCCAAGCCCCCACCCCACCCCTAGAACTGCCATTCCCAAGACCTCTGTCTCCCAGCCAGCCACCCTTGGAACTTGCCTCTTGTCCTGCTGGAAGGATAGCAGTGTTCTCCTGACTTCGCCCTACTGCATGCAGCCAAATAAAAGGTGTGCCCAGTCTAACCTGTGCCCTGTGGTTTCTGGAAGGAAAGGCAGACTTTAGGTGGTCCTGCCTGGACCTGCAGATGGTACAATGGCATGGCTTCTGTCTAAGGTACAGAGGGGTTGGCATTTCAGGAACCAGGCCATCACAGGAACAGGTTCATGGGCAGACCCCTCAGTGAGCTGCAGGTATCTCACCTGGCAGCCGTCCAGTACTGCTGGCTTCCTCTGGAGGCCCAGCCACAGGCTGGGGTTGGGGTGTGTGGACATCTCTGGGCAGCCCTTGAGTCCACCTTGTGCCAGATCAGCAGTGCCACCCAGGCTCTGCCTCCTGGTGTTACTCTTTGCCAACAGCTTTACGGACATTGGATGAATCCGAAGCATTTAGAATGGTGCCTGGCACACAGTTGGTGCGTGATATGGTTAAGCTTTGTGTCCCCACCCACATCTCATCTTGAATGGTAATCCTGGGTGTTTAGGGAGAGACCTGGTGGGAAGTGATTGGATTATGGGAGCGGTTTTCCCCCATGCTGTTCTCATGATAGTGAGTGAGTTCTCACGAGATCTGATGGTTTTACAAGTGACGGTTTCCCCGGCTCCCTCCTGCCGCCATGTGAAGAAGGTCGTTGCTTCCCCTTCACCTTCCACCACCATGATTGTAAGTTTCTTTTTTCTTTTCTTTTTTTTTTTTTTTGAGATGGAGTCTCGCTCTGTCGCCCAGGCTGGAGTGCAGTGGCGCAATCTCGGCTCACTGCAAGCTCTGCCTCCCAGGTTCACGCCATTCACCTGCCTCAGCCTCTGGAGTAGCTGAGACGATAGGCGCCCACCACCATGCCCGGCTAATTTTGTTTGTATTTTTAGTAGAGATGGAGTTTCACCATGTTGGCCAGGGTGGTCTCAATCTCCTGACCTCGTGATCCGCCCACCTCGACCTCCCAAGGTGCTGAGATTACAGGCGTGAGCCACCGTGCCCAGTGATTGTTTCTTGAGGCTTCCCCAGCCATATGGAACTATAAGTCAATTAAACCTCTTTCCTTTTATAAATCACCCAGTCTCGGGTATGTCTTTATAGCGGTGTGAACATGGACTAATCCAGTGCTCAATAAGTACTCCTCACATTTAGCTATCTCAGTCAAGGGTGAGCTAGATAAGGGCTTTGGCCAGGGCAGGATCACCACTCACCAGCCCATGGCAAACTGCAAAAGGACGGCCTTCCACGGAGAACATGTAGCCCTGACTGCAATTAATGTGTCCTGGGCCAGTCCCCTTGTGCAGTGCACAGCCTGCACAACCCTTGGTGGTTGCCTGAACAAGGTGCTTGCTAAATATTTGTTGACTGATGGAAGAAATTCATGAACTTAATCCTGATAAAAAACCTCAGAGGTTTTTTATTTTTTGAGACAAGGTCTGGCTCTGTCGCCCAGGCTGCAGTGCAGTGGTACAGTCTCCGCTCACTGCAGCCTCCCAGGTTCAAGCGATTCTCCCACCTCAGCCTCCGGAGGAGCTGGGATTATAGACGTGTGCCACCACGCCCGGCTAATTTTTGTATATTTAGTAGAGACAGGGTTTTTGCCATGTTGGCCAGGCTGGTCTCGAACTCCTGACCTCAAGCGATCCTCCCCACCTCGGCCTCCCGAAGTGCTGGGATCACAGGCGTTAGCCACCTCCCAGCCCCTCAGGTTTTTTACCTTTGAGTCTATGAAGCCTGCGGAGGTCACGCCCTAGGGAAAGAAGGAGCCCACTGGGTGTCAGCTCCTGCCTCTAGGGAGGGGACCGCGGGTCAAGGGTGGAGCCCTGGGCCGCATAAGGAAGGAACTAGTGCGGAGGTCCGGGGAGCGGCCGCGCGTTCGGGAGCTTCTGCCCTGCGGAGGAGGCGGGTGCAGGTGTGGGTGCTAAGCCGCCCGCCGCCTAGAGGGGGAGACAGCTTCAGGACACACAGGCCGCAGCGAGGGCCCGGGCCCTGGGGATCCCAGGTTCGTCTTCCCGCGGCGAGGGTTAGGGGCCTGGCCGAGAGGGACCGCAGCGGGGTCCGGGGCAGGGGTGGGGACCGAGCCCAGCGCGTGACGCGGCGGCGGGGCCGGGCGGGGCCCAGCGACGACGACGCCGAGGCCGTAGGCTCGGGCCGACCCGGAGCTCCGCCGCTGCGCCCAGGTCGCGTCCCCGGGGGGACGGGCGGCGGGCGAGTGGGGAGCTGGGGTCTCCGGCGCCTGGGCGTTCACGGAGCCTGCGGGCGCTGGTCCGGGCGGCCAGGGGTGGGGGGTGCGGGCGGCTGGGCCCGGACTTCGACTCGGGGCCTGGCCCCGGGGCCACCCAGGCGGAGGCTCTGCGGCCGCCTCCACCCCGGCCACATCCCGAGGCCGGCGCCGGGTTCGGAGAACTGTCAGGGGACCTCCAGGCCCCCACACGCCTGCGAGATCCGGCGCTTACCTTTCCCCAGCCACAGTTTCTGTTTCCGAGAAACCGGTGAAGTTAACAATGCCACTAGAGCTTGCTGGGAGGATGGGTGCGGAGAAGGCGAGCACGAGACGCCGGGCCGGGCAGTTGGGGACCCCGATCGGTGTGAGAGGGCTTCCTAGGGCTGGCATGGACTTCCCCACCACAAAATGCCCCGGGCCGGGGCGGGGAAGGGGCGCAAGAAAATGCGGACTGGGCCAGAGACCAGACTTCGGTCACCACGGTGGGAAGCTATTGGTGCCTAGATGCCTCTAGCTTGGAGCCCAATGACTTTTACTTGGTCTAGAGTCTAGACAGTGCCTTTAGAAGTTGCCAGCATTTATTTATTTATTTATTTATGGCAGAGTCTTGCTCTGTCACCCAGGCTGGAGTGCAGTGTCATGATCACGGCTCACTGCAGCCTCGACTTCCTGGGCTCAAGCGATCCTCCTGCCTCAGCCTCCTGCGTAGCTGGGACTACAGGCACGGGCCACCAGGCCTAGCTATTTTTTTTTTTTTTTTTTTTTTTTTTGAGACGGAGTGTCGCTCTGTCGCCCAGGCTGGAGTGCAGTGGCGCGATCTCGGCTCACTGCAAGCTCCGCCTCCCGGGTTCAGGCCGTTCTCCTGCCTCAGCCTCCCGAGTAGTTGGGACTACAGGCACCTGCCTCCCGAGTAGCTGGGACTACAGGCACCTGCAACCACGCCCGGCTAATTTTTTGTATTTTTAGTAGAGACGGAGTTTCACTGTGTTAGCCAGGACGGTCTCCATCTCCTAACCTCGTGATCCACCCACCTCGGCCTCCCAAAGTGCTTGGATTACAGGCGTGAGCCACCGCGCCCGGCTTTTTTTTTTTTTTTTTTTTTGAGACAGATTCTCGCTCTGTCACCCAGGCTGGAGTGCAGTGGCACAATCTCGGCCCACTGCAACCTCCGCTTCCCGGGTTCAAGCGATTCTCCTGCCTCACCCTCCCGAGTAGCTGGGACTACAGGCGTCTGCCACCACGCCCAGCTAATTTTTGTATTTTTAGTAGAGACGGGGTTTCGCCATATTGGCCAGGCTGGTCTTGAACTCCTGATCTTGTGATCCGCCTGCCTCGGCCTACCAAAGTGCTGGGAATACAGGCCTGAGTCCGTGCGCCCGACCTAATTTCTTTTTTTCTAGAGACAGAGTCTCACTATGTTGCCCAGACTACAAGCATTTTTAATTGACAAGTTTTACATTTTTTTTCAAATGCTTACAGTTGCTTCTCAGAACTTAGAAGACTTGGCCACATTGGGTTTTTTGTTATTTTTTTTTTCCATCAAAGCATTTTTCTTTTCTTTTTTTTTTTAAGACAGTTTTGCTCTGTTGCCCAGGCTGGAGTGCCATGGAGCAATCATGGCTCACTCTGCTCCAGCAGGCTCCTTCTTTCCCTAGACTGTGACCTTGGCAGGCCTCATGGACTGTAAGGTAGAAAAATCTCTCAGGGGCCGGGTTCGGTGGCTCACGCCTGTGAGCTACTGCAGCCTTGACCTCCTGGGCTCAGAAGATCCTGACGCCATAGCCTCCCAAGTAGCTAGGACCACAGGCACTCGCCACTATGCCCGGCGAATTTTTTCACTATTTATAGAGACGGGGCCTCCCTGTGTTGCCAAGGTTGCAAAGCCTTTTTTCTTTTCTTTTTTTTTTTTTTTTTGAGACGGTGCCTTGCACTGTCACCCAGGCTGGAGTGCAGTGGCGCAATCTCGGCTCACCACAACCTCCGCCTCCCAGGTTCACACGATTCTCCTGCCTCAGCCTCCTGAGTAGCTGAGATTACAGGCGCACACCACCACGCCTGGCTAATTTTTTTGTATTTTTAGTAGAGATGGGGTTTCACTGTGTTGGCCAGGCTGGTCTCGAACTTCTGACCTTGTGATCTGCACCCCTTGGCCTCCCAAAGGGCCGGGGTTACAGGCTTGAGCCACCGCACCCGGCCTGCAAAGCATTTTTCACGAGGCACAAGTACCTCACCTGTTTTCTCTGCCATGTAAAGTGTTCCTCCCTGGGCAGGAGCGAGCATGCACCCACCCTCCTGTTTTCTGAGATGGGAGCCTTCAGAAGACCATGAACTGCTGCTTTGGCCAAGCCTCTATGGAAAATCAGAAGAGGCCACAGCAAAAGGCTGGGTACAGTGCCTCACGCCTGTAATCCCAGCACTTCGGGAGGCCAAGGCGGGTGGATCACCTGAGGTCAGGAGTTCAAAACCAGCCTGGCCAACATGGTGAAACCCTGTCTCTACTAAAAATACAAAAATTAGCTGGGTGTGGTGGCGGGCACCTGTAATCACAGTTACTTGGGAGGCTGAGGCTGGAGAATTGCTTGAACCCAGGAGGTGGAGATTGCAGTGAGCCGAGATCACGCCATTGCACTCCAGCCTGGGCAACAAGAGCGAAACTGTCTCGGGGTGGGGGGGAAGAAAAAAAAAAGAGGCCAGCAAGGTTCTGTTTCCCTGCTTGTAGGTGGAGAACATTCTCTCCCCATGTGTAAGCAGATGAGGCCCACCTGAGTGACAGTGCAGAGCCCTGGCTGCTGGCCAACCCCCACCTACCTGGGGCAAGTACCTGGGATCCCCTTAAGAGGACTAACCAGGTGCCCCCAGGTAACAGATTCAGGCCAGGGCTGTGGTACTGCTTGAAGTTTTCCAGAACCCGTGTGCAGTGCAGAGGTACAGGGAGGACAGTGTTGAGAGCCGGTTTGTTCTGACAGCGATGCTGACTGAAGCTCTGTGCTTCACTTGGTCCTCCTGGCCCTTCCAGGGTCGGGACAGTTACCCCCTCCTTTTCACAGCTTCCCAACTGGTCACTGCAGACCAAGATTCAAACCCAGGCAGTCTTCTCAGCCACCCTCCATCTGATTTTTTTTTTCCGGCCATCTCCAAGTGGATTCTGGCCTGACACCAAAGACAGCTCAGCCGGGTGCCGTGGGGGCTTCCCATGGGGTTGTTTTATCACATGTGACTTCCAGGCCAAAGTAAGCTTCTGGAGATAGGAAGGTGGTTTCTCAGCGCTAGCCCACCACTAAATGAACATTAATGAGTCTGGGATGTAAAACTGATTTTATATTCTGGCCGGGTACGGTGGCTCACGCCTGTAATCCCAGCACTTTGGGAGGCCGAGGCGGGCGGATCATGGGGTCAGGAGATTGAGACCATCCTGGCTAACAAGATGAAACCCCGTCTCTACTAAAAATACAAAAAATTAGCTGGGCGTGGTGGCATGCGCCTATAGTCCCAGCTACTCGGGAGGCTGAGGCAGGAGAATCGCTTGAACCCAGGAGGCGGAGGTTGCAGTGAGCCGAGATTGCACCACTGCACTCCAGCCTGGGTGACAGAGCAAGACTCTGTCTCAAAAAAAAAAAAAAAGATTTTATATTCTAACAGTGAATCCAGAGCATTAAAATAACAATCACCAAAACCCTCAGAACTTTGCAGACAAGTGTGGCCTCCACAAAATCTTACAGTCCACCCAACCCACTGGCTTTAAAATTAAGCAATTTTTTTTTTAACTGGGGAGGGGCCTTTTAAAAAATGTGTCTCTAAAGACTTTACTATTTGTATTGCACTCTTCTGAATGTGTGTCCCATGACTACTCTTTCCACTGAGGGGCTACTGTTTACTGGAAGGACCCTCAGCCTCAGAAATGCTCTTTTGTGGGTTTTTTGTTTTTTTTTTTTTTTTAGCCAGAGTCTTGCTTGGTTGCCCGGGCAGGGGTACAGTGGCACGATCATAGGTCACTGTAGCCTTGAATTCCCAGGCTCAAGGGATCCTCTGCCTCAGCCTCCCAAGTACCTGGGACTCCAGGCGTGTGCCACCACACCTGGCTAATGCAGGGTTGGAGAGGAGTCCCTGGCCTGGTTCCCTGGGGACCTGAGGGCCGACCTCCCTGGTCAGGCTCATAACTGCTGTTGCCCCCACAGGCCATGGATGCTCCCCACTCCAAGGCAGCCCTGGACAGCATTAACGAGTTGCCCGAGAACATCCTGCTGGAGCTGTTTACGCACGTGCCCGCCCGCCAGCTGCTGCTGAACTGCCGCCTGGTCTGCAGCCTCTGGCGGGACCTCATCGACCTCATGACCCTCTGGAAACGCAAGTGCCTGCGAGAGGGCTTCATCACCGAGGACCGGGACCAGCCCGTGGCCGATTGGAAAATCTTCTACTTCCTACAGAGCCTGCATAGGAACCTCCTGCGCAACCCGTGTGCTGAAGGTGGCATGGGGGCAGGGTGGAGGCTGCCACCGGGCTCGTTCCTTCTCATCCTTGGGCCTTGGCACTTGCAATTCCCACACTACCTGGAATATTCTCTAACCCTAAACACCCACCTCACTTCCTTGGTTCCTTCTCATTCTTCAGGTCTCAGTTCAGAGACCTGCCCTGTGCTCCCAATCTAAAAACAGCCCTCTCCACCTCTAGCATAGCACCGCCCTTTCATGCCCTGTAACACTTTTCACAAGGCGCGGTGGCTCACGCCTGTAATCCCGGCACTTTGGGAGGCCGAGATGGGCGGATCACCTGAGGTCAGGAGTTAGAGACCAGCCTGGTCAAAATGGCAAAGCCCTGTCTCTACTAAAAACACACGAAGTTGGGCATGCTGGCCCACGCCTACAATTCCCAGCTACTTGGGAGGCTGAGGCAGGAGAATCACTTGAAACTGGAAGGCAGAGGTTGTGGTGAGCCGAGATGGCTCCATTGCACTCAAGCCTGGGTGACAAGAGTGAAACTTTTAGTCTCCAAAAAAAAAAAAAAATTTTTTTTCAGAACTTCCTTATTTTTTTCTGCTACAAACTTCAAGCTCCAGGGGCCAAATGGACCTTGTTTGCCACACTATAGCATCCACAGTGACACCTTCACATATACACACACACACACATATGTATACATATATGTATATACACGTGTATACATATATACACGTGTATATATACATGTATACATATACACACGTGTATACATATACACATGTATACATATATACACGTGTATATATACACATGTATACATATATACACGTGTATATATACACATGTATACATATATACACGTGTATATATACACATGTATACATATACACACGTGTATACATATATACGTGTATATATACATATGCATGCATGTGTGCATACATATATACATATGCATGCATGTGTGCATACATATATACATATGCATGCATGTGTGCATACATATATACATATGCATGCATGTGTGCATACATATATACATATGCATGCATGTGTGCATACATATATACATATATATATACACACACACACAAGTAGTTGGGATTACAGGCGCCCACCACCATGCCCAGCTAATTTTTGTATTTTTAGTAGAGATGAGGTTTTTGCCATGTTGGCCAGGCTGGTCTCGAACTCCTGACCTCAGGTGATTTGCCTGCCTCGGCCTCCCAAAGTGCTGGGATTACAGGCGTGAGCCACCACACCTGGCCTATTTGTTTTATTTTTAAATTATTTTTTCAGAGACAGGGTCTTACTCTGTTCCCCAAGCTGCAGTGCAATGGCACAATCTTGGCTCACTGCAACCTCCATCTCCTGTATATATACACATATACATATATTATATATATACATATATATACACATATGTGTGTGTATACACATATATATAATATATATATATATATATATATATATTTTTTTTTTTTTTTTTTTTTTTTTTTTTAATTAGAGACAGGGTCTAACCATGTTGCCCAGACTGGTCTCGAACTCCTGAGCGCAAATGATCCGTCCGCCTCAGCCTTTCAAAGTGCTGGGATTATAGGCATGAGCCACTATCCACCCCGAACACACCATACTTCTTGTTGGGGCTCCAGCAGCAACTGATTTTGAGACCTGGTTTGTGTACTTAGAATCCCCTTGCTATCTCTGTACTCTCTTCATCCTCATTAGGATCCTGGGAGATTGACTGGGCGCGGTGGCTCATACCTGTAATCCCAGCACTTTGGGAGGCTGGGATGGGTGATTACTTGAGGTCAGGTGTTCAAGACCAGCCTGGACAACATGATGAAACTCCATCTCTACAAAAATACAAAAAAATTAGCCAGGCATGGTGGCAGGCGCCTGTAATCTCAGCTCCTCGGGAGGCTGAAGCAGGAGAATCGCTTGAACCCAGATGGAGGTTGCAGTGAGCCAAGATTATGCCACTTCACTCCAGCCTGGGGAACAGAGTGAGACTCTGCCTCTGAAAAAATAATTTAAAAATAAAACAAATAGGCCAGGTGCGGTGGCTCACGCCTATAATCCCAGCACTTTGGGAGGCCGAGGCAGGCAGATCACCTGAGGTCAGGAGTTCGAGACCAGCCTGGCCAACATGGCAAAACCTCATCTCTACTAAAAGTACAAAAATTAGCTGCGCATGGTGGTGGGCGCCTGTAATCCCAACTACTTGGGAGGCTGAGGCAGGAGCACCGCTTGAGGTGGAGGTTGCAGTGAGCTGAGATGGCGCCACTGCACTCCAGCAGGCTGGGTGACAGAGCAAGACTCTGTCACACACACACACACACACACACACACACACACACACACACGGAACCTGGGAGATGCCAAGACAATTAGGGTGGACTCCATTGTATAGATGGGGAGCTTTGGGCCCAAGATGAGTGACTTCCCCAAAGACGCAAAACTGCCCAGCTTCCAGGGTTTGGTCCTGACAGATAAAGGCCTCAAACTCCCCCCGCCCCAAATCCCAGAGCCCCCATAGACAGCGCCCGACACTCAGTCCCTCTGCCTGCCCTAGATTCCATTCAGAAGCTGCCCGGCTAAGCTGCCTGCTCGGCATAACACCGCCGGACAGAGCTGGCCTTACAGCCTGGCCTGCCTGGGGCTGGCAGTGCTCAGTCAAGCCTTGCTGGGATACCCCCAGGTCTGTGCTCAGCACTAGCCCAGCTCCTGGATTTCTGTATTACTCCCCTGCTTCTCTACTGGGGACCCCAGAGCACCTGGAGAATAGCGGGCTCCTGGAGGGGGAGCAAGCGAGCCATTTGAAAAGTGCCCCGGTGGGCCGGGGGCGGTGGTTTACGCCTGTAATCCCAGCACTTTGGGAGGCTGAGGCGGGCGGATGACGAGGTCAGGAGATCGAGACCATCCTGGCCAACAAGGTGAAACCCCGTCTCTACTAAAAATGTAAAAAAATTAGCTGGGCGTGGTGGCAGGCGCCTGTAGTCCCAGCTACTTGGGAGGCTGAGGCAGGAGAATGGTGTGAACCTGGGAGGCGGAGCTTGCAGTGAGCCAAGATTGCGCCACTGCACTCCAGCCTGGACAACAGAGCAAGACTCCGTCTCAAAAAACAAAAAAAAGTGCCCTGGTGATTGCCTGGGCAGCGCCAGTAGAGAAGCGCCATTGTCTTCTAAGGTCCTCTAAGTTCAGTGTGAAGAGGGTGATTGCTCCCCTGCACCCACCAGGCTCACCTAATGGAGGCCCACCCATGAATGTTACCACAGCGCCCAGCCCAAAGGGTACCTGTTCCTCCACTTGGCACTCTTGCCCTGGGCAGAGGCCATCTGAGCCCTATGGGAATCTTGGTTCCCATGACCCACCGACAAACCCACAAACCCATCCTCTAGGGCCTCCAACCTGGGTTATGTAGTTAACCAAGGGCCTCTCTCTCCTGGACATCTGGGGTGCCATCTGGGTCAAGTAAGCAGTCTGTGTTGGGATGAACACGTTAGCCTTTTTTAAAAAATTATTTTACTTATTAAAAAAAGGGGGGGGTGTCGCTATGTTCCCCAGGCTGGTCTTGAACTCCTGGGTTCAAGCAATCCACCTGCCTTGGCCTCCCAAAGTGCTGGGATTACAGGCGCAAGCCACCGTGCCCGGCCTCACATTAGTCTTTGAGGACAGTACTCTCACAGGCCTCTCGTAATGTAATTTTTTGAGAACTGATACTTGGGTATTTCCCAGAGTTCCACCGCAACATGGAAGTGAGGAAGGGGTTGGTTTAGAATTTCTGGTAACACGCATTCTTTTCTCCAGCTGCGTGTTAGGAGTGAGGCCAGTTTGGGACTGAGTGGGAGGGACAGAGTCAGATCAGAGCTGATATGGTGAGGACAGTTGGGAATGTGTTGGAGGGGTGCTTTGTAGGGGTGCTCCAAGGTGCAGTTGGGGTACACTTGGGCTGGTGGGGTACCTTGGCCACACAATGCCCTTGAGAAGGAACAAGCTGGTTAACCCTTTGGTGTCCACAGCCCCAGAGACCTGAGCATGAGCAAGTCCTGCCTCCCAAGAGGGTCACTAACGCCAACCACCCTCCCTCCCGCCCTCCTGGGACTAGGTGGGGAGGGCTGGACTTTGGATTTACACAGGGGGTCTCACCTCGGCTTCTGTTCTTCCTAGAGGATATGTTTGCATGGCAAATCGATTTCAATGGTGGAGACCGCTGGAAGGTGGAGAGCCTCCCTGGAGCCCATGGGACAGATTTTCCTGACCCCAAAGTCAAGAAGTATTTTGTCACATCCTACGAGTAAGGCAAACTGAACCTACCAGGCTTGCGTGGAGGGGACAGAGGGTCAGGGCACCTTTGCCAAGTCTCAGGCAAAGTCTTCCTAAGGGAAGTCCTCTCTGCGAAGCTCGAGGGAGGTGGCCCCAAAACTTGCCCAGAGTCACTGCTTCCTGGAATCACTCAGTGCTATGTTCATGGACAGTGGGGGTGGGGATCACTGAAGCAGGCCAGGAGTCCATTGGGCGGTTAAGATAAGCCAGGGCTATCTACAGGCATCTGTCCCTAAGCTAGGAACCTGAGTTTACAAAAGTACCCTGGAACAATGGGCCTTTGGACTGGGATCAAATGCCGCCCAGGCACAAGTGGGTCAAACTCCCTCCTGCACTGGAGGAAAAGCGAGAGTCAGCCCCAGCCAGTGCCTGTCCCGCAGCGGCCAAGGGATACCCTAGGTCCCCAAACCACCTCCCTGGGCTCACAGGGGCTGCCAAGGCCTGGGTGAGGGGGGGCCATGCAGAGCACACCCAGGTACGCAAGCCCCCAACTCTGCTCCCCAGAATGTGCCTCAAGTCCCAGCTGGTGGACCTTGTAGCCGAGGGCTACTGGGAGGAGCTACTAGACACATTCCGGCCGGACATCGTGGTTAAGGACTGGTGAGTAGGGTCCATGGCCTGTGTCCCCACACTCTACATGCTCCTCTTACTGCGCTGCATGTACGTGAGACAACCCATAGCAAGTGCCCACTCTGCACAGCAGTGTCCTGGAGCCAGGTAGCCCCGGCCTCTGCCCCTGCTCTGCACCCACACACTGCGGCACCTCCTGGCCTCCCCACCACCCTGTGACGTAGTCAGCGGGACACAGTAGCCCCAGTGTGCAGGTGAGGAGGCTGAGGCCCCCAGGTGCGCTGTCATGGACAGGCACTTTTTTTTTTTTTTTTGAGACGGAGTCTCACTCTGTCACCCAGGCTGGAGTGCAGTGGCGTGATCTTGGCTCACTGCAACCTCTGCCTCCCATGTTCAAGCGATTCTCCTGCCTCAGCATCCTGATCAGGTATCTGGGATTACAGGTGCCCACCACTACACCTGGCTTTTTTTTTTTTATATTTTTAATACAGACGGCGTCTCACCGTGCTGGTCAGGCTGGTTTCAAACTCCTGACCTCAAGTGATCCACCCACCTCGGCCTCCCAAAGTGCTGGGATTACAGGTGTGAGCCACTGTACCCAGCCGACACTGACAGGCACTTGGGCAACAGAGGACCTCAGCCCTCTCTGGACTGGGTGGGAACCCCCAGGTCCCCTGACCTACCTGCCTCCCCTGCCCCTTTCCCTATTCATCCCATGACTTTTTGGAGCTCCTACTCTGTGCACAGACCTGTGCCAGGCTCTGGCTTGGCCGGTGGCAGAAGCAGGACCCCAGTTCTAGGCAGGCCCCAGGGCTGCCACTCTGAGGATAAAGCGGTGAGGATGGAGGGGTATGCAGAGCTGCAGGGGGGAGAGGTGGCTGGGCTGAGCAGAGGGTGAGCTCTGTGCCAGCCCCATTACACAGGCCACCCCCTTGACTCTCCCACTGAATCCACAGCCTGGTCCATTGTAAGTACAGGTGACATGGCTTGGACAGACCAGGCCTCTCTGGAGGGGTCTTTTGATTTTTGAGGTCATATCTTTAGTAGGATGCCCAAAAGGGTCCCTCTTCTCAGATGGGGTAACGGAGGCCAGCATGGACAGACAGCTTACCCCCGGGCCACAGTGGGGCATAGGGAGCGCTGAAGCCAGCTGGGCCTTGCAGGCAGAGCAGTGTCAGCTGATGGGAGATGAAGCTCCGAGCTCCAATGTGTAGGTCCCACCTGCCCCCACCCCTGGGGCCAGCCCTCGGTGGCTTGGACACAGGGCTCTCAACCCCTCCACCAGGTTTGCTGCCAGAGCTGACTGTGGCTGCACCTACCAACTCAAAGTGCAGCTGGCCTCGGCTGACTACTTCGTGTTGGCCTCCTTCGAGCCCCCACCTGTGACCATCCAACAGTGGAACAATGCCACATGGACAGAGGTGAGGCCTCACCCACTTGCTCTCTCTACCCACTCCTCCCAGGGCCAGGATGGCAGGAAGCAAAGGGCAGCCTCAGGGCCCAGGGTGCCCCTGCTCTCTGGCCTGGAGTTGTTGCCTTCCAGCCTGGGCAGCTCTTAGAGGACCTGGCTCCTGCCTTCCCCTCCCCCGTCCCGGTGGTCACTTCCTCTCCCTTCCTCCCGACAGGTCTCCTACACCTTCTCAGACTACCCCCGGGGTGTCCGCTACATCCTTTTCCAGCATGGGGGCAGGGACACCCAGTACTGGGCAGGCTGGTATGGGCCCCGAGTCACCAACAGCAGCATCGTCGTCAGCCCCAAGATGACCAGGAACCAGGCCTCCTCCGAGGCTCAGCCTGGGCAGAAGCATGGACAGGAGGAGGCTGCCCAATCACCCTACCGAGCTGTTGTCCAGATTTTCTGACAGCTGTCCATCCTGTGTCTGGGTTAGCCAGAGGTTCCTCCAGGCAGGAGCTGAGCATGGGGTGGGCAGTGAGGTCCCTGTACCAGCGACTCCTGCCCCGGTTCAACCCTACCAGCTTGTGGAAACTTACTGTCACATAGCTCTGACGTTTTGTTGTATAAATGTTTTCAGGCCGGGCACTGTGGCTCACGCCTGTAATCCCAGCACTTTGGGAGACCGAGGCAGGTGGATCACAAGGTCAGGAGATAGAGACCATCCTGGCCAACATGGTGAAACCCTGTCTCTACTAAAAATACAAAAAATTAGCCGGGCGTGGTGGCGGGCGCCTGTAGTCCCAGCTAGTCGGGAGGCTGATGCAGAAGAATGGCGTGAACCCGGGAGGCGGAGCTTGCAGTGAGCCGAGATCGCACCACTGCACTCCAGCCTGGGCGACAGAGCGAGACTCTGGCTCATAAAATAATAATAATAATAAATAAATAAAAAATAAATGTTTTCAGTAAAACCAGCCTGGGGTTGGTTTTAGGAGTGGGGAGAGGGGGTCCCTGGCATTTTGGTGGAGAAGCAGCCCCTCCCCCAGGTTACCCTGGCCATACCTGTCCCTCCCACTCCAGTTAATGATGGCTCAGCTCAGCCCAGCCCTTGGGGCCCCTTTATTGAAACAACTCACAGCACAGTATTTGAGACAGACAGTGTTGGCCGGCGGAACCCCAGGAGGCTGAGAAGTCGAGGTTGCGGCATCCTTCACTGCCCTCCTGGGGGAGGCATCCTCCAAGCAGACCTGAGCGGCCCCGGGCTGGGGCGGGCGATCCACACACAAAGGTGATAAGAGCACTTGGAATCAGGGCAGCCATGCAGCACTGCCCTAGGCGGGGATCCCCCAAAGTCTGACAGTTTGGGCATCAGGGGGGTGGCAGGTGCCCCCTCAGCTGCCTTTATGAGCACGCTCTTCCACGTAAAGCTGCATCTGACGGACACAAGCAAACAGCCACAGTCAGCAAGACAGCCAGGGCATCCCTGCTGGAGGACACAGAAGCCCCTGGTGGGCAGACCTCCACCACGGGTGGGGCCTCGTGGCCATAGCCAAGGTGGAGAAGAGTAGAGATGGGAGGAGCCCTCCACCAGGCATTCCCTCGTTCTCTCCCGCAAGCCCTCTAATAAGGCCTCAGCACCGGGCCTCACTTCATAAGCAGCCCCTAAATAAAGCTTCCCGGGTCCCCACGAAGCTCACCTTTAAAATGTCTGACGTCATGGTTTTTAGTGGTATCAGCCGGGGGTCATGCATGTGGACATCCTGCTCATCCGCCAGGATCCAGGGGAAATCCTAGGGAGGAGACAAAGGTCAGGGGGGTGACGGGGCTGGGCCCTGGCCTGCCCTCACTTTGCTGTCCCTCCCACTCCAGACCAGGGGCCTCCAACCTGAGCCTCAGAATCACTAGGAAGCTGTTGGTGATGCAGACCCCAGGACCCCCCCCATCCCCCACAGAGTCCAAGTCCATAGAACCCAAGTGACGGACAGGCTCCAGGCACCAACGCTGAACCTGGTGGGCTAGGACCCCTCCCTGGAGAGCCCCCACTTCAGAAGAGCCAGGATGAGCTGGGGGCCCCAGTAGGTGGCTCCACCTGGGCTCCTCACTGCCCCAAGTGCCCAGATGGAACAGTGGACAGGCCTGAGGACCTGCTGGGTGCCAGGCGCTGCCGCACCAATGTAATGGGTGGCTGGCCACAGGCAGTGCCCCTGCCCGCCTGGAACTGCGACATCACGTTTCTAGAGCCTGCGCCCAGACCCAGACCCGTCTCATCTCACCTTGATGACCTGGATCTTCTCCATGTTGCGAGTGGCGGCTTCTCTCGTGTGCACCAGGACTGTGAAGGTACAGCCTGGAGAGGCAAGAGGTTGGTGGAGGCTCCCCCACCGCCCTGGTGCCAGCCACTGGGCCCAGCCTCCTCCCACTTCCCTTGCTGGCTCGGCAGCACCCCCAGAGCAGATGGCAAAGCAAGTGCTAAGAAAAGCCCCAGTCAACAGGGAGATGGAAGCCAGGTAGAATCAATCAGGGAAGCTTCCCAGAGGAGGTGGACTCTCAGGGTTAGGAAGAGATGAGTCTCAGAACAGCCAAACATGGACCTGGGAACACAGACCAGCCCGAGATAACCATGGAAACGCCAAGGGAAGAGAGGGTGGGGAGTGGACACACCTGGGGGGTTGTGGTCCAGGACGGCATCGCACACGCTGATCTTCAGGATGAAGGCCCGGAGCAGCTGCTCCACATGAGACAACAGCGAGTCTGAGCTGGGAGTGAGAGGAGGTCTTCCCATCACACTGGCGCCCTCCCCTCCACCACAGGCATCAAGCCTGGATGCAGACCGGGGGTACAGGACCTCCTCCAGTGCCTGTGAGAGTGCTGCATGCCTAGGACCCAGCTCCCTATCTGGTCCACACAATTAAACCAGCAAGGGAGTTTAAAAGAAATGCCCAGCCCCACCCCAGACAAAGTCAGAATTTGGCGGGGGGCAGGGGACAGGGGAGGTAGGGGCAGCCTGAGGAGGCCTCCCTAGGTGGTTTTAATGTGCAGCCAGGCCCAAGAACCAGGACACCAAGCCAGGAGGGGAAAGGGCTTGCCTAAGGCCACACAGCCCGTGGGGACAGGTTGGTGCCAGATTCCAGTGCCCTGACCTCACCATTGGAAGCATGCAGTTGACCAACTAACGCATGTGCCAGAGGTCAACTTCGAGTTGACTGGACACTTGCCTGGGGAGTCAGAAAACTGCTTTTGTGTCCTGGGCTCTGCCCCCACCCAGGTGACCCTGGGTAGCTCATGTCATCTCTCTGGAACCATCTCAGCTGCTCACAGGCTGTCCCCTTGTCATGCTGGTGCTTCTTGCCCTTTCTCCTCCCAGGCCTTTACCAAGGTATTCAAGGGCCGCCTTAAAGGGGTGGGTGTGTTGCCAGAGACACACCTGATGCCAGCTAGTGGGCGAGGGGCAGGGGCAGCCCACCTGATGGACAGCAGTGGAGGCTGGGTGATCTCAAAGACGAATTTCTCCACTGGGCGGTGCTCTTTATCCAAAATCACCACCACCACTTTCTCCACATCATTCTGCAAAGAGAGGAACCCCCACTGCAGAGCCAGGCACCCCACCCCCACTCCACCACCCCGCCTCCACCCCCTTGCCCAAGGAAGGAGGGGAAACGGCCCACTCACAGCCCTGCTCAGCTGCTAGGCTGGGGGTCCCCAAGAGGCCAGATAGCGGGTTTGAGAAGCTGGCACCCTCCAGCATGAGTGGTGTAGGCTGAGAGAGTGCCCGGGCCCCATAGGGAAGGTCCCAGGAAGTCTGAGATCAGGACTAGATGGGGAAGAAACCCTGAGGGGCTCAGCTCAGACAGAACGTTTAGTGTGAAGAAGAGGGGACGGATGTGAGAAGAACCCCGAACCCTCTGGGGCAGCCCCTACTTAGAGCCAGCTCCAACCCAGGCTCCCAGGCCCAAGGCACCCTGAACATGGCCCACATGCCTTGGGGCCTGCCCCTGGGTTGGGATGGTCTCCAGAGTGCAGGGAACAGGCTTCTGGATATTGGAGCCATGAAGACCCCACAGAGTCCTAGCATCACCCCATCCCAGAGTTGGACTGTGAGCACACAGGGACAGGGGTGAGCATGGGGTGAGATGGCTGGGGAGCCCAGTGCACCCTCACCTTCTCCAGGAGTGGCTTGACGCAGTGCAGCGTGTCCTGGATATACTGATTCAGCTCCGGGTGGCAGGACATCTGCACACAACACCATGCAGCTCGTGAGGCCAAAAGCACAGATGGGGAAACCACCCAACACAACCAGGAGCCTAAGGCCCCGTCTGCCTTCGGTCAGAGGCCCAGCAGCTCTCCAGGGCTCCCTACCCAGGAGACCCCACTTTCCCTCAAGAGGCTAAGAACTGGCCGGGCATGGTGGCTCACGCCTGTAATCTCAGCACTTTGGGAGGCCGAGGCAGGTGGATCACAAGGTCAGGTGTTCGAGACCAGCCTGGCCAATATGGTGAAACCCCATCTCCACTAAAAATACAAAAATTAGCCGGGCATGGTGGCAGGCACCTTAGTCCCAGCTACTTGGGAGGCTGAGGCAGAAGAATCGCTTGAACCCAGGAGGCGGAGGTTGCAGTGAGCAGAGATCACGCCACTGCACTGCAGCATGGGCAACAGAGCGAGACTCCATCTCAAAAAAAAAAAAAAAAAGAGGCTAAGAACTGTGAACTTATCCATAGAGAAAGAAATTAGAAGATAAGAACTCAGGCTGGGCACAGTGGCTCACTCCTCTAATCCCAGCACTTTGAGAGGATGAGGTGGGTGGATCACCTGAGGTCAGGAGTTTGAGACCAGCCTGGCCAAAATGGCAAAACCCCATCTCTACTAAAAATACAAAAATTGGCCAGGTGAGGTGGCACCTGTAATCCCAGCTACTTGGGAGGCTGAGGCAGGAGAATCACTTGAACCTGGGAGGCGGAGGTTGCAGTGAGCTGAGATCAAGCCACTGCACTCCAGCTTGGGCAACAAAGCAAGACTCCATCTCAAAGGAAAAAAAAGAACTCAATCCCAATATGAGCATTTAATATACCATTAGGGGTTCTTAATGTGGGGTCCATGGACTCCTCCAGAGTCTGAAAAGTCCCTAAAGTTGTATCTTTGTGCACTTGGGCATTTTTCCAGAAAAAGGATCCAGGAAAATGTAATCAGATGTCAAAAGTTAAGAACTAAGGAACTGTGTGGCCTCAGGCAAATTCCTTAACTTCTCTGGGCTTCAATCACTTCATCATAAAGAAGAAGTGAGTAAATGTCAATTGTTTTTTCCTTTCCCCTCTAAAGGTGACCTTCAACATACTGTGGGTTTATGTTTGGATAAACCCATCAAATATCGCCAGTGGAAAATGCAGTTAATACACATAACATACAGAACATCATAGTTTAGCCAGGCCTACCTAAACACACTCAAAACACATTAGCCCACAGTTGAGCAACATTATCTAACACAAAACCTGTTTCAAAATAAAGTGCTCACGCCTGTAATCCCAGCACTTTGGGAGGCCAAGGCAGGCGGATCACCGGAGGTCAGGAGATGGAGACCAGCCTGGCCAACACGGCGAAACCTTGTCTCTACTAAAAATACAAAAATTAGCCAGGTGTGGTGGCACACGCCTGTAATCCCAGCTACTCGGGAGGCTGAGGCAGGAGAATCACTTGAACCCAGGAGGTGGAGGTTGCAGTGAGCCAAGATCACGCCACTGCACTCCAGCCAGGGCGACAGAGCGAGACTCAGTCTCAAAAAATAAAATAAAATAAAATATAAAATAAAAAATAAAGTGCTGACTACCTCACGTAATGTCTTGAATACCATACTGGAAGTGAGAAAACAATGGTGGTGTGGGGACTTGAAGCGGGGACCACCTGGATGTCCTTTAAGCTTCTACCACTTATTCTCATGTTTCCTGAGTGCCTTCCAGAGAAAGGCACTTCTAGGGACTGGAGCTACAGTGCGATGTACACTGCTTTGTCTGCCTTTTAGCCTTAACCCATTGAGTTTAGGATAAATGGTAGGGAGAAGGTTTGGAGGTTTTTGGAAATACCCTCCTCACACCAAGGTTCACCAGCTTCACGAGCTCCTTCAAAGTGCCACCATGCCCCCAGGGTAACTTTTTTTTTTTTGAGACATAGTCTTGCTCTGTCGCCCAGGCTGGAGTGCAGTGGCACGATCTGGGCTCACTGCAACCTCTGCATCCCGGGTTCAAGCGATTCTCCTGCCTCAGCCTCCCTAGTAACTGGGATTACAGGCGCGTACCACCACACCAGGCTAATTTTTGTATTTTTAGTAGAGACAGGATCTCATCATGTTGGTCAGGCTGGTTTCTTGAACTCCTGACCTCGTGATTCGCCCGCCTCAGTCTCCCAAAGTGCTGGGATTACAGGTGTGAGCCACCATGCCCGGCCACCCCCGGGGTAACTCTTATCAGGCCTGGTCCCTAACTTCTGGCAAGGAGAACTCCCTTCTGAGGGGTGGGTAGGCATCACCACTTTGGAACTGGAAGGCATGGGCAGGGCCCTGCGGAATGAGGTGGCTTGGCCCGAAGTGGAAGAGGTTTTTTTTTTTTTTTTTGAGAAGGAGTTTCGCTCTTGTCACCCAGGCTGGAATGCAGTGGCACAATTTCGGCTCACTGCAACCTCCGCCTCCTGGGTTCAAGCGATTCTCCTGCCTCAGCCTCCTGAGTAGCTGGGATTACAGGCGTTGGCCACCACGCCCGGCTAATTTTTGTATTTTTAGTAGAGACGGGGTTTCACCATGTTTGTCAGGCTGGTCTCGAACTCCTGACCTCAGGTGATCCGCCCGCCTCGGCCTCCCAAAGTGCTAGGATTACAGGCGTGAGCCACCGCGCCCGACCAAAGAGTTTTTAAAAGTCCACCCTGTACCCACTCTGTGGTTCTGGGACGTGCCTCACCTGGACCGGCACGTTGTACTTCTTGCGTTTCTGGAAGATGCCCACGGGGTAGACCTCGCGCACGTAGAGGATGAGATGCACAGCCACCTCCAGGAACTCGCAGAGCACATCGGCCACCACTGCAGGGGGGCACAAGCCGGTGGCGCGCTCGAGGAAGCCCGCCGGCCCAGACGCCCCCGCCCCCGGGCCCGCAGGTCCAGCCTCCCTACCTTGGCCAAAGTTGAGGTCTTGTCGTGTGAGCGTGGTCATCCTTCCCGCTACCTGAGTGTTGGGGCAAGGGCAGAGGGTAGTTCCAGAGACCCAGGAGACCAGAACCCGCTCGCTTCCACCGTCTCTTCCCTCCCCACAGTCTGTGGGAACTGGGGCAGGACCTCCCGCTTCGCACAGGCTCAGGGCAACTGGAAGAACCTCCACCCCCACGCTGGCGTCCGTGCTTGGGGGCATCAGCCTCTATCCACTGGCCGCCCGCGCCCCCTCGCCCCGCTGTCTCGGGGGGTGGAAAGACCACAGCTGTGCCCCCGAAAAGGGCAGGGCCGCGGACGCAGAGGGAAACGGCGGAATGCCCAGGGCCGGGAGCGCAAAGCGGTACATGCAGAAAGCGAAGCTGGGTTGGAATAAGACTCCGCCCCCTGCTACGCCGGATCCCTCCCGGCGGGAATCCCGCCCCCTCTCCCCTCCCCCAGTACCGGCTCTGCGCTCGGTTCCCGCCCGAGATCGGGCCCGGCCCCGCCGCGGGGAGCCACCGACCGGACCGATCGCGCCTCCCGCTCAACCCGGGGCCTCGGCGCCGCTCGGTGACGTTCACGGCGCTCCGGTGGGTCCTAGCGCCCGCCCCGCCCAGGCCACGCCCATTCCCGCACCTCCCAAACCGGGCCTCGCAGAGGGCGGTTCCGCCTGAGGGGGCGGGGCTCCGAGGGGCGGGGGCCGGGCCTCGGCGTCCGGGAGGGGCTGAGACCCGCCGCGCCACCTCCCTTCAACTTCGGGTGGGCGCGAAGAAAACACAACGTTGATCTCCACGTTCCATTGGATCGCTACATATCTTCCCCCGAGGGCATTTCTCTCGCTTTAGCAGGCGCCGGAAGAGGGCTGGGGAGGGCCGGGGGAGCGCGCAGCTGGGGACTAACGGCAGCCACATCTGAGCTAGCCCGAGTCACCATCCCTGCAGCTGCCCACGCAAAAGCGAATCCTCTGGCTCGGGGGCGGGAACAGGGGAGGACAGGGTTGTACCGGTTGTCAAGGCCCGGGTGAAATTTTAAAAATAAAAAAAAGAGGGCGTGCACCGGCGTCGCCCCTGCTCCGCCCCCACCGGGTACCTAAATGCAGCCTGGCCTGAACGCCCAAGAGGATGAACCCTCCCCGCCCTACGCTTCATAACAATAGCTGACCTTTATGGAGCTCCAGCCGAGTGCTGGGCACTGGGCTAAGTGTGTCCGTGGATTATCTCAGTCCTGGGAGTAACTCCATGAGGCAGTTACTGTGACTGTTCTCTTTATACAGATAAGTCAAGCGAGGTGCAGAAGGGTGAATAACCTGCCCGAGTCTCCCAGCTGGTGGGGTGGGCGATGGCCGAGGTGCCTCCTGCCACTACATTTTACTGCTCCGAAGTCCCCCAGGGGCGTGGACTCGGTCTGGAAGTCCTGAAAGGGCCCTCAGAGATGATATTATTAAAATAATTTTAAAAAATGACTAACATCGAGCACTTCTTATGTGTCAAACACTGATTCCGTTAATTCTCTTATTAACCCTAGCAGCTAAGTCTCCATTTTATAGCCCCACTTTACAGATGGTTAAACAGGCCCAGAAACGTTCTCTAATTCGCCAAAATCACACAGTGGGAATACAAATTCAGCTCTGATGCCTCTTCTGACACCAGGGCTTCCACTTATTTACAGCCCCCTTATTTTGCAAGTGAGAAAACTAAGATCTGAGAAGCAGCTACGGAGTTAGTGGGCAACAAGTCAGGACCAGAAGCCAAGAGGACTTTGTCTGTGACCTCCAGGGACGTAAGAGCTTGTTAGTCCCATCCGTCTGTTTGGACACAGATCTAGCCAGACTTGTTTATCGTTTACAGCTCATTATAGAAGACCTGGATCCCTCCCCCCGCCCCCTGATGCCTTCAAACCTGCATTTCCAGACTTCTAATGGGGAGAGAAAAAGTAACCTGTAAGTAACCCATTAAGCTAGGAATGTCAGCAAAACATTTCTTCAAATGCAGTCCTAGGAAATCTGCATCAGAATCCCCCAGGAGCCCATTAATCACAGCTGCCCTGCTGCCTAGAGCAACCTGATCGAGGTGGGGTGCACAGCAGGGCACTGGCCCTTTAACAAGCTCCCCAGGGGCCCGGATGCCCAGCAAAGTGTGGGAATCACCACAGAGGTTTGGACTGCTCCCAGAGAATATCTTCATTTTGTAAAAATGCGATGCATTTTGTAAAATTGTGATGTAAAATCATCCATCCAAAGGGATGGATGATTTTGTTTTAGGAACTGGTGCAATTGGCAGCACATTCTGGGCACAGCAACCCTTCTCAAGACATGAGGATCCTGCCCACATCATGCCATTTCCACACAGAGCTGGCCAAGCAGCTCACTGGCTTATAGACAGAGTTCCGTGGCTCCTTGAGACTGACTCATTGCAGAACTTGGGAAAAGCAAGGGTCTTTCCTTTCCCTCTCTGGAGGCTGCTTAAGCAGCTTTTGCATTGGTGACATGCAGTGGCAGTCATAGGGGGCAACTCCTTGCAAAGGAGCCCTTCGGACTGGGGCCTGGGGTGGGGAAACTGAGAGCCAAGTGACTCCTGTGGGATGGCCTTCAGGACACAGTGTGAGGGGCATTGGGGCTCAAGTCAGGCCCTCCCTCCATGGGCTCCCAGCCCCAGCCCTCTGCCCTGAGAAACAATACAAGCCACCCGTAGAACTCCTGACACACAGAGCTAAGAACGTCAGAAAAACCTTGGAGGACATAAACTCAACCCTCATTTTTCCTTGGGGAAACTGAGGTCCCAACAGCTTTTGACACTGGAGTACCCACCCTGTCAACTAGAAACCTGTGGATAAAAATATCTGGGTTTGCAAATATCGTATGTTCTCACTTGTAAGTGGGAGTTAACCTATGAGGATGCAAAGGCATAGGAATGATATATTGGACTTTGGGGACTCTGGGGGAAGGAAGGGTGGGAAGGTGAGGGAAGGGTGGGAAGGTGAGGGACAAAAGACTACATACTGGGTACAGTGTACACTGCTGAGGTGACGGATGCACCAAAATCTCAGCAGTCACCACTAAATAACTTACCCATGTAACCAAAAATTATGGCAATTAAAAAAAAAAGTCAGCTGGGCGTGGTGGGTGGCTCACGCCTGTAATCCCAGCACTTTAGGAGGCTGAGGCTGGTGGATCACCTGAGGTCAGGAGTTTGAGATCAACCTGACCAACATGGAGAAACCCCATCTCTACTAAAAATACAAAATTAGCCAGGTGTGGTGGCGCATGCCTGTAATCCCAGCTACTCCGGAGGCTGAGGCAGGACAGTCGCTTGAACCCGGGAGGCAGAGGTTGTGGTGAGCCGAGATCACACCATTGCACTCCAGCCTGGGCAACAAGAGCGAAAACTCCATCTCAAAAAAACAAAAAAAGTCTGGGTTTGGGGCCTTGGGTTCAGATCCAATCACAAACAGAAGGAAGGTGGGTTAGGAAGCAGATGGGGAGGGATTCAAACCCATCTGACCCCAAACCCCCAAAAGGCTTCAGTCTCATTAGTGAAATGAACAGGCCAGACAGATGTTCCCTAAACCTCTGATGGCCTCAGGTTCCATGGGGGCAGGGGCAGGGGCAGGGGGCCGAGTCAGCATGGGCCCATCCAGGGAGCTCTGCCAACACTCCATCCATGCGCTCTTCAGCATCTGGTTTTGCATATCTTAATCGCATCAGCATGATGGATGGTTGCGGGATCCAGATTACATTATGGGGTTAATTTATTACATTTTTGAACATCCGTCTGCTGGGAGACTGTTGTTCAAAGTTATTTGCATATTTTTCACCATAATGACAGTATGTAGGAGGGCGGCTGGGAAGGAAGGATGGGTGTTTAGGGGGAGCAAGAGCTTATTTGCCAACTAGAGCAGGTCCCTGAGGATCTGTGATGGGACGGAGGGAAAATCACTCCCAAGAGACATTGAAATGGAAACTGAGAAGGTGAGCTGTGAGCACCAGCCCAGCAAAGAGGAAGACCTGCAAGGGCAGAGGAGGACTGCTGGGGTTTATGGAACAAACCCACAGTGAGTGAACCGGGCAATGAAGTTTCCAGACCCCAGAAATGATTCCACGACCCCTCCCATCCCCACCAGGCTGATGGCAGAATGAATCAGCTCTCCCACCCTGCCTAAGGTTCCCAGGACACCAATCACATGGGTATGGGGGACATACAGAGTGAGACACACATAGCCTGGTGACAATCTCCTGATATCCTGACGCTCAGGGGCCCATCCAGTTGCAATGCTCCGGGGCAGGGACCCAGCCCTCATTCATTATTTCAATATAGTGCCTGGTCAAATTCAGGTTCTCTCTCTCTCTCTCTTTTTTTTTTTTTTCCCAGAGACAGGGTCTCTCCTTGTCACCCAGGCTAGAGTGCAGAGGGGCAATCATAGCTCACTGAAGCCTGAAACTCCTGGGCTCAAGGGATCCTCCTACCTCAGCCTCCTGAGTAGCTAGGATTACAGGTGTGCACCACCACACCTGGCTGATTTTTCAAATTTTTTGCAGAGGCAGGGTCTCCCCATGTTGCCTAGGCTGGTCTCGAACTCCTGGGCTCAAGTGATCCTCCTGCCTCTCACCCTCGCAAAATGCTGAGATTACAGGCTTGAGCCACCATGCCCAGCCCGAATTCAGGTTCTCAGCAAATGTGTGTCAAATGAGTGAATGAAAGAATGAATGACAGAGGAAAGAAGTGATGGTGGACAGTGGCTCATTACCACTTGCCTGACTTAAATCCCAACTGAGTCTGGATGAGGAGCAAAACACGTCGACTTCAGTGCCCGGGCTATGGGTGGCGCTATGCAGAGAAAAGCTATTTTCAAAAACAAAAGCAAGGGCTGTGGCATGTTCCCTATGGTGTCCCCAGCACCCACTGGGCCTGCTCATGTGTCCAACCTGCTGCTTCTCTCCCCAACACTGCCCCTTAACCAGCTGCGAGGCCCTTCTTTCTCTGAACTCAGTTTGCTCATCTGTAAAATGGCATAATGGTAGTTCTAATTTCATAGGATTGAGCAAAGAGCAAATGTTTATGTCCACATTCATGTTTATAAAAAATATAAAGTGCACAATGCCAGGCATGGTGGCTCACACCTATAATCCCAGCTTTTTGGGAGGCCAAGGTGGATGGACCACTTGAGCTCAGGACTTCGAGACCAGCCTGGGCAACATGGCAAAAACTCTACAAAAAATACAAAAATTAGTTGAGCATGGTGGCGTGCACCTGTAGTCCCAGCTACTTAGGGGGCTGAGGTGGGAGGATCACTTGAGCCCGGGAAATCAACGCTGCAGTGAGCCATGTTTGTACCACTGCACTCCAACCTGGGTGATAAAGTGAGACCCTGTCTCAAAAAATAAACAAATAAAGTGCACAGTGCCTGGCACATAAATGCTCAATTAATGACTGTTATGACAATGATATTAAGGTCTATATACACTATTTAAGCCCCCAGAACAAACCCTCTGGACAAGCTGTCACACTTTTCAAAACCCCATCCAAACCATCCTTAGCGGCATCCCCATAGCTCCATTTCCATTTCCCAAGGCAGCAGGCCACTCCCAAGGTGCCCTAGGGAGGACACGCATCATCACGGAACAAGATGCCTAAAGACAAGGACTTCCTGCTGACAGCTCCTCTCCGCTCTCATCTGCCTTCTGGTGTGAGGCCTGACCTGGACAGCTGTCCCAGATCCCGGGGTTCACTGCTGACCGGAGATGGCTTCCGACACTTCAGCCAGAGCAAAGCCCTCACCCGCCATTCCCTCCGTGGGGTTCTACTGATTCCCAGTGTTGCTGACCCCTCAGTGGTCAGGGAGACCTTACTGATCATCTGCTCTTTTTTCATAAAGACAGGGTCTCGCTGTGTTACCCAGGCTGGTCTTGAACATTTGGCCTCCAGAGTTCCTGCTTCAGCCTCCCAAAGCTCTGGGATTACTGGCATAAGCCATCGCGCCTAGCTAATTTTTTTGTACTTTTAGTACAGACGGGGTTTCGCCATGTTGGCCAGGCTGGCCTCGAACTCCTGACCCCAAGTGATGTGCCCACCTCCGCCTGCCAAAGTGTTGGGATTACAGGCTTGAGCCACTGCGCCCGGCCCAGAGACACTAAATGCCTTACACAACATCAGGAGTGTCCAGATATATTCAGAAGCCATCCTGGGCCACAAGGTAAGAACTTTTGATCCAGCTCAACTGCCACTTTAAAAAAAAAAAAAAAACTTCTCTGTGGAGATATAATTCACAAACCATAAAGTTCACATTTTCACTGGGTACAATTCAGTGATTTTTAGTATAGTTACAATGTTGTACATTGCTACTCTCTAATTTGGAACATTTTCATCACTCCTGATGTCTTGAGAAGGATTGTTCATGCCCAAAGTGTGTTGCCAGGTACATCAGTTCCAAAACCATTAATCTACTTTCTGTTCTATGGATTGTCCAATTTTTTTATTTTTTAATTTTATTTTTTGGAGACAGGGTCTCACTCTGTCATCTAGGCTGGAGTGCAGTGACACAATCACAGCTCACTGAAGCCTCAACCTCCTGGGCTCAAGCGATCCTCCCACCTCAGCCTCCCCAATAGCTGGGGCTACAGGTGTGCACCATCACACCCAGCTAATTTTTATTTCATTTATTTCTTTTTTGAGACGGAGTCTCTCTCTGCCACCCAGGCTGGAGTGCGGTGGTGCAATCTCGGCTCAATGAAATCTCCGCCTCCCCGGTTCAAGTGATTCTCCTGCCTCAGCCTCCCGAGTAGCTGGGACTACAGGCGACCTCCATCATGCTTGGCTAATTTTTAAATTTTTAGTAGACATGAGGTTTTGCCATATTGGCCAGGCTGGTCTCAAACTCCTGACCTCAGGTGACCCACCTACCTTGGCCTCCCAAAGTGTTGGGATGACAGGCATGAGCCACCATGCCCAGACTAATTTTTAAAATTTTCTGTAGAGAAGGGGTCTCACTATGTTGCCAGGCTGGTCTCCAACTCCTGGCTTCAAGAGGTCCTCCTGCCTCATCCTCTCAAAGTGCTAGGATTACAGGCATGAGCCACTGCGCCTGACCTGGACTTGCCAATACGGAACATTTCATATAAATGTAATTGTACAAAATATGGTCTTTTATGTCTGGCTTGTTCCACTTAGCATAATGTTTTCAAGATTCATCCAGGTCGAATCATATATTGATACTTCATTCCTTCGTAGAACCAAAATACTCCCGTGTATGGATAGACCACATCTGCTTATCCAGTCATCAGTTGATGAATATTGGAGCCTGCTTTGGCCCCTCAAGTACCTCATTTTACAGACAAGGAAACTGAGGCCCTAAAGTCATCATAACCTGGATGGGATAGGAGTCTAGGCCTCTCCTAACATCCACCTTTTCATATTGTGTCACCCCAGCTCCAAGCACATCGGAAGATCACCCAGCCAGGGGACAGCCACAGCAGCAGCATTTGAACCAGAGACTCCAAGGTTTTTCTCCTGGCTCATGAATGCTGGCCCACAGCTCTATCCTTGGCGACGCGAATCATGCCCGCTGCACACTGCCCCCTCTCCCAGGCCCAGGTGACCATCATCTCTTCTCTGCCACAGCCCTTAGCTGGTCTCTTGCTTTCACCCTTGTCCCACTGCAAACTACTCCCAACCTTAGGAATCAGCACACGTGGCCGGGCACGGTGGCTCATGCCTGTAATCCCAGCACTTTGGGAGGCCGAGGCTGGTGAATCACCTGAGGTCAGGATATCGAGACCATCCTGGCTAACATGGGGAAACTCTGTCTCTACTAAAAATACAAAAAATTAGCCAGGCATGGTGGCAGGCGCCTGTAGTCACAGCTACTCGGGAAGCTCAGGCAGGCGAATCGCTTGAACTTGGGAGGCAGAGGTTGCAGTGAGCCAAGATCGCGCCACTGCACTCCAGCCTGGACAACAGAGCAAGACTCCATCTCAAAAAGAAAAAGAAAAAGGAATCAGCAAACCCGCTAAAAACCTAAGTTGGATCATGTCTCTGCTCTGCTCATGGTCCCTCTAAAAAGCTCAAGTCCTCCCTGTGGCCTTTGCAGGCTCACATTGTTAGAGGTATCTGAACCAGAGCAACCCCATCTTGAGTAGGGGCTGGGTCAAATGAGGTTGAGACTTACTGGGCCATATTCCCAGATGGCTAAGGCATTCTAAGTCACAGTGTGAGACAGGAGATCAGCACAAGATACAGGTCATAAAGACCTTGCTGATAAAACAGTTTGCAGTAAGGAAGCCTGTCAAAACCCACCAAAACCAAGATGGCCACGAGAGCAACCTCTGGTCGTCCTCACTGCTCCACTCCCACCAGTGCCATGGCAGTTTACAAATGCCATGGGAACATCAGGACGTTACCCTATACGGTCTAAAAAGGGGAAGCAAAGGCCAGGCACACTGGCTTACCCCTGTAACCCTAGCACGTTGGGAGGCCAAGGCAGGCAGATTGCCTGGGGTCAGGAGTTTGAGACCGGCCTGGGCAACATGGCGAAACCCTGTCTCTACTAAAAATACAAAAAATTAGCTGAGCATGGCGGTGTGTGCCTGTAACCCCAGCTGACTGGGAGGCTGAGGCATGAGAATCGCTTGAACCTGGGAGGCAGAGGTTGCAGTGAGCCGAGATCGTGCCACTATACAAGCCTGGGCAACAAAGTGAGACTCTGTCTCAAAAAAAAAAAAAAAAAAAAGGCTGGGTGCTGTAGCTCGAGCCTGTAATCCCAGCACTTTGGGAGGCTGAGACAGGTGGATCACCTGAGGTCAGGAGTTCAAGACCGGCCTGGCCAACATGGTGAAACCACATCTCTACTAAAAACACAAAGTTAGCGGGCATGGTGGTGCGCACCTGTAATCCCAGCTACTCGGGAGGCTGAGGCAGGAGAATTGCTTGAACCCGGGAGGTGGAGGTTGCAGTGAGCTGAGATTGTGCCACTGCACTCCAGCCTGGGTGAGAGCAAGACTCCCTCTCAAAAAGAAAAACAAAAGGCGGGGGGAGGGGGAGCATGAATAATCCACCCTTTGTTTAGCACACCATCAGGAAATAACCATAAAAATGGGCAACCAGCAACCCTTGGTGCTGTGCTGTCTATGGAGTAGTCATTCTTTTTATTCCTCTACTGTCTTAATAAACTTTTTACTCTATGGACTCGCCCTGAATTATTTCTTGTGCGAGATCCAAGAACCCTCTCCTGAGGTCTGGGTCAGGACCCCTTTCCTGTAACAACATGGTCCTATCCCAGCTCCCTGTCTGATGTCACCTCACTCTGTTCCAGCCTGACTCTTCTCCGCCAAGCACACCAAGCACACTCCCGCTCCAGGACCTTTGCAGTGGCTCTTCTGCTTGCAAGTCTTCTCCCCACAACCACGTGGCTCATTACCTCCTTTTCTTTGCCAAAAGAACTGCCCCAGCAAAGAGGCCTTTCCTAACAACTTTATGTAAAACAACACCTCGTCCCTTCATGCTTTGTCTGTAATGTGCTTTTTTTCTTCATAGCACTAATCACCACCTCACATCATTTATATTTATTTGTTCACTTATCTTCTGTCTCCTTCACTAGAATCTGAGCTCCATGGGGGCAGGGATTCTTGTCCATGTTGTTTACTACTGTACCTCCGGTGCCGGCACATAGTAGGTGTTCAATAGGTATTTATGGGATGGATGACTCAAACCTTTCGGTGAATAAACAGTTCAGTGTTCTCATCAATCCATCCTGGTGCCCACCAAGCTAATAATATCACGGTAACAATGGCAGCTAATTTTACAGGAGCATTTCCTATGGGCCAGACCTTAGAAACGTTATCTCCTTACACAGGGCACTGCATTCAAGCCTAGAACACTGAAATTTAGGTATAATCATGAGCTCAGAGGTCAGGCGACTTGCTCGAGGTCATAGGGGACGGCATCAGAAGAGGAACACAGACATTTAGCCTGACGGCAGAACTGTGTTCTAAAACCTCAAAGTCATAATTTGCCACACGCTGGAGAAAGAAAACAGTCGAAACGGAAGCCACCTGGCGAGCTCAGGGCGCCAGGTGGGAGCGCTGCTTCCTACATATGGGAGTCCGGCCCCATCGCTCTTTGATCTTTGCAGCGTCCGTGGCCCCACCGACCCCGTCGTGAGTTATGGGAGGCACGGGACCCATAACCCAGCATTCTCAGACTCGCAGGGTCGTCAGGACACGGCGCCCCGCGCGGTGATGGATGAGCCGGCCCCAGCGCTGGCTTTGTCCGGGTTGGGCCGGTCTGAGAAGCTTCAGGCCGGCTTTGGACGGGGCGTGGCGAGAGCCGCGCCGCGTGTGTGTGTGTGTGTGTGTGTGTGTGTATGTGTGTGTGTGTGTGTGTATTGGGGCGGTTGTCTTTCTCCCTTCCCTACCGGGAAAGAGGGCACAGGTGCGCCGTCAGCGCCCCAGGTGAGCTGGTAGCACTTTGAAGATCCTTTGTACCCCCACATCCAGGAGCGACCTCTCGGAGAACCCCGCCTGCCCACTCTGCGCACTTTCTGCGGCTACAAAGGCCCCGCCGTTCCCCGTCCCGCCTCCCCCGCCCTGGGCATTTCTTCCGTCCCTTTTGACAGTCTAGGCGGAATAATCCTTTTGCGGCCCCGGGCCCCTGCCCGGACAGACGCGGCCGCAGCTGAGCGCGCAGCCTCGCTCCATTGTTGGGGTCCACCGAGGACCGCCCGCCGCGGCCCTTTGTCGCCCGCCCTGCGCGGGGCCGCTCCAGATGCGCCACAACTGCCGGAGCCCCTCCCGTCCCACGCGCCCTGGGCCGCGCCGAGGCGGCTCTTACGCACCGGGAGGAGTGGGCCTGCCTCGCCCGGTGCCCGCACGGCTGCTGGGCTGCGCCCGCCTTTGTCTGCCTCCTTTGTCTGCCCCGCGCCCTCGCGGCGGCGGCGCCTAGGCCTCTGGGGAGCTGGCCCAGAACTCAGAGCGCAGCTGGCGAGGGCGCGCTGGCCGGGAGCGCGCAGGGCCCGGCCCCGGGGCTGCCCCTCGGCTGGGGGCAGTCGAGCCCGCCACCCGCCGCCCCTCCTCTGTCCCCTCCCCGCGCTCCCGCCCCCTTCCCTCCTGCCCGCCCACTCCCCCTTCCTTCCAGTCCCGCTCAGCCTGGGCACATCCTCCGGCTGCCCGCGCACCTCTCCACGCCGGCCCGGTTCCGCGGCTCGCCCTCGGCTGCGCTCGGCTCCCGCGGGCGCTCGGCCCCGAGCCCCTCCGCCCCCTCCCCGCCGGCCGGACAGGTAAGGCACTGCCTCGGCCCGCCCCTGGCTCCGCCCCTCCCGCCTCACCTGGCTGCGAGCCCGGACAAAGGTGGGCTACCTGGCGCGCCCAGGGGCGGGGTGCGCGGGGTCCCGAGGCTGGAAATGAGGATGCTGCCTCTTTCCCAGCCCTCGGACCCGTCTATCCGCCAGTCCTTCCGCCGCCTCCTCTCCTCGCCGCGTCTGCCCACGGACCCTGGCTCTGCTCCCGGGCTCCCCATCCGTCCACCTGCCGCTGGACGCCCACTTTTCCACGCTCTGACACTCGGCCTCGCGCGCGCCCTCGCCGCCCTCTGGGGTCCCGGCTCACACCTACTCTCCTCGGCACTAGCCTTCTCTCTCCCGGACCCAGTCTCCCTTTGTCTCTCTGTCTCTGAGTCTCCGGGTGGTCTCTCAGGCGGGGGGCCCCAGTCCGCCACCGTTGGAAGAAGTCTTCGAAGACTCCCTGAGCCCCGGGCAGAGCTGGCGGGCGTGCCCTCCAGCCCCTTTCGAGGCCGCTCAGGAGGCTGGGGTGTGTGGCCGGGGTCGCTGAGTGCGCCCGGAACCAGCACCGCCGGTGGCCCCGCGCCGTCCCATCTGTGCCCAGGAAGGTACTCAGCCTGGCTCCCCCGACGGCGCTGGTCTTTCGCCTGTGGTCTCCCGCCTGTGGTCTCCCGCTCTGTCCCTCCTGCTCCCCACCGCCGGCTTTTGGCTTTTCTCCGTCCTCTTGTCAAGGGTCTCAGCCGCCTTCGGGGCCGGGGTATGAGATGAGAGAGGGCTGGGGTTTCCCGCCAAGTCTTTCTTGCTTTTCTCAGCTGGGTGCTCCCTGGGCCATCCTCTCCGCCCGGTGGTCTCCCCTGCCCTATATGCTCCCTCCACGCTGCCCACCTCCCAGCTCAGTGACACACCGGTGTCTGGAACCGGTTCAGTACTATGCATCTGGAGTCGGGTACACTGGGGCTCTGGGAGTGATCTTGGACAAAGGAATGCACCTCTCTGAGCCTCAGTGTTCCTGTCACAAAACAGGGATGGCGCCAGTCCCTACCTATAGGGATGTGTGTGGAAATTGTGGGGTGCCGCTTGGTGCTGGTTCACACACCCTGTGGAGGAAGGGAGGGGAGGGGAGGGGAGTCTACAGACCTGGGATGGGGTGGGGACAGGGGGCTCCACAGAAATGGATCTCAAAGTCAAGGCTTAGAGACACTTCAGAGTAACCCCCCACCACCACAGCCTCTTCCCCCATCACACTTCCTGTCACCTTCACCTCCTCGTGCCCATACAGGCGTCCACACCCTTGCAAGCACTCTTCTCTTTCTCTCTCTCCTCCTCTTTGCTTGTCCTAAAATCAGCTAAAACAATCAGGGCCAATGGGTCACTTTTTTTCAAAATGAGATCAGTGTGGCTGAGCTGGTGTTGCCAACAACTGGTTGCCCATCAGAAGGCGTCCGGTGACTCACCCCCAATTCTGAACCTCAGTCTTGGCTTGATGCCTTTAATAGCGGCACCAGCTCACAGGCCACTTCCTTTCCTCTGAGGGGATTGTCTTGCTGGCTCCTGGACCTGCTGTGTGCTTGCCCAAGCCCCCTGACCACTGTCTAGGTTGTCATAACATGTGACACACCACTCCAGGAGTCTGGCAGTGACGTGGCCTGAGTGTCTTAATGAGGGCAACTTCAGAAGAGGGAAACCTCCCAGCTGGCAGGTTCCAGGCTCCCCTGGCTGAGTTCTTGTTTCAGCCACAGCCAGGGCTGGCAACTGGAACCTTTCTCTTTAGAGGCAAGAACGGCTGGATATCCCCACGACATCCCCCATCCAGGCTCCTGCTCGAAATCCGACTGGGCAGACAGGCCCTACTTTGGTGAACCCGGCCCTTCATACCTTCTCTACCCCCTGCCTTCTGCAGCAAAGCCAGCTCAGAGGCTCGGGAACCTTGCTCAGGTCCTCTCTGCTCCCTCCGCTGCCTTCCTCCCCACTATTCAATTCATCGCCCTCCCAGTCCATAGTCCTCAGTGGCTCCCTGTGGCCACTCAGTTAACTACAGAGAACTCAGCCCAGCCTAGCCCTGTCCTGCCTGCCTCCCAGCATTGTCCCCTCTGCGTCCCAGGTTGCAGCCACGATGGAGAACTGACCATCTCCACAGTCTGCCCTCCTCTGAGCTTTTGCTAGGGCTCTTTCTGCCCTGCCCTGTGTTTGATCTCAGCCCTCTGTCTTTGCTGACCAAGGAGGTCTGATGTCCTCTCCTGTGGGAAGCACCCCGGCACTCCCTTGCCTCCCTATCTCTTGTGAACTGCACGGCATAATCCCTATCTGGGAGGGGTCTGCTCCTCCCTGGGTGGGGGCTGGGTCTCCTTCTGCTTGTGGTCCCAGTGCCTGGCACGCAGTAGGGGCTCTGTGCACACCTGTTATATTGAATGTGATTCCTGGTCAAAGGCACAGGAATGAACTGAAAACTGCAAGCTCCAGTGTCTTGCTGAGTTCTGCTGGGTCCTGCTGGTGGGGCCAGGGCGGAGCTGGCCCTCTGGCTGGGGAGGTTGGAGGGGGAGCAAGCTGCCCGGAAACCCCTGTGATACTGAGGCCCTGTATCACTCTGGAAAATGAGGGTGGTCTCTGTGCCTGTTATAGGGGTAGAAACTGAGACCAGAGAAGGAAGTGGCTCACCCCAGCCGTGCAGATTGGGTTTGAAGCCCAGCTGATCACTTAGCAGCTATGGGACCCAGAGGGAGTTCCTTCACGTGTGTCGGCCAGGAATGTGATGGAGCAGGGACTTGCATCCCGGCCTCCCCGAACTTCCCTCAGAGGCATGAGCATGTTCCTGGGGGGCAGGTCATAGGAGCACCCCTGTTCTGGCCCAGTGGGTTGGAGCTGCCTCCCTCTTGCTCCACTGGCCCTCTCTGCATGCCCTGCTCCAGCCTTCCTCCTCAGGGGTGAGTCGCTGTGGCCAATGGTCCCCAAGAAGAAGAAGGTTGTGGGAGGATGGCTGAATCCTTGCCAGTAGAGGCTCTGCCACCCCAGGTTCCAGCTTGACAATGCCCCATGCCCCAACACCATGAACCCCCATGCCCCAACACCAAGACTTCTCTTGATGGGATGGGGTTGAAGGGGTGGTTATGAGGGATGAGGCTCCTGCTAGGACCCAGAGCAACCGGAAGGAGCTCATTGCAGGACTTAATGGTTTTCAGGTGTACCAGGCTCTGGGCAAGGCCCCAGCTCATGCCACCTTCCCTGGGACTCACAGCAGCTGCACTGGTGTTGGTTACTGGATGGCAGCATGAGGAGCAGTCTCGGCCAGGAATGTGATGGAGCAGGGATGATGAGTCTGAGGAGTCAGACGGCTGTGGGTTCGAATCCCAGCTCTATCACTTGCTCTACTAGGCAATCTTGGGCAAGTCCCTTGGTCATTGTCTTAATGTTCCTACACAGCCATTGTTGCTATTACCATCTGAAAAATATTATCCACTTCAGGCCAGGTGCAGTGGCTTACGCCTATAATCCCAGCACTTTGGGAGGCCGAGGCAGCTAGCTCACTTGAGGCCAGGGGTTCGAGACCAGTCTGGCCAACATGGTGCAACCCTATCTCTACTAAAAAAAAAAATACAAAAATTAGCTGGGAAGTGTGGTGCACGCCTATAATCCCAGCTACTTGGGAGGCTGAGGTAGGAGAATCACTTGAACCCAGGAAGCACAGGTTGCAGTGAGCAGAGGCTGCAGTGAGCCGAGATTGCACCACTGCACTCCAGCCTGGGCAACAGAGTGAGATTCTGTCTCAAAAAAAAAAAATATATATATATATATATATATATATATTTCAAAGGGTCAAGTTAAATAATGACTGTAAAGCTCTGGGCCTAGAACCTAAAACAGTAGATGATACCCAAACAAACACACAGAGCTAAATGGTCTAGGTACCAAGATAATGAAGTTTGAGGAATATGGAGGCTGAGGGTTGCTTCCCCCACCCACAAATTGCCTAGGAGAGGAGGAAGAGGGGCCACAAGTACCTATAATCTAACAGGAGGTAGGACTCGAGTTCAGCAGGTGAGCGGGGAATGCTGGGTGAGGGAAGCAGAAAGCTGGAGGCCTTTGAATGGGTGGGGCCTCTGATGAACTCCCGCAAAGCCCCGGTACAGGTTTTTTAAGGTGTGAGGTCTGGGGTGGGTTGAAAATCCCAAGGCTGCTGTCGGAAACAATAAAAGCAGATGGAGCCGCCCCTGCAGGGAAGCCAAACCTCATTTGCCAGGACAATGGTCCCCTCCAG
This sequence comes from Gorilla gorilla gorilla, assembly GCF_029281585.2. NCBI lineage: Eukaryota > Metazoa > Chordata > Mammalia > Primates > Hominidae > Gorilla > Gorilla gorilla. The sequence continues at coordinate 228,902,149 of NC_073224.2, read as the reverse complement.
GCTGGCCTAGGACAGTCCTGCCCTGCCATCGATCACCCCAGTGAGAACAGAGGACGCAGCCACCTGCGCCTGCCCCTTTGCACACCCAGGCACAGATGCACAAATGCTTCCAGGAAACTCCCTGGCCCCCACCACACACACGCCTGCCACCTTACTCCCTCTGTCTCCCCTTCCCATAGTAACAACTACTGTTCATTTCACCCTTTCTGTGTCCCATTTACTTTATAAACATTTACTCCCCAGCCGGGTGCGGTGGCTCACGCCTGTAATCCCAGCACTTTGGGAGACAGAGGCAGGCGGATCATGAGGTCAGGAGTTCGAGACCAGCCTGGCCAAGGTGGTGAAATCCCGTCTCTACTAAAAATACAAAAATTAGCCGGGCATGGTCGTGGGAGCCTGTAATCCCAGTTACTCTGAAGGCTGAGGCAGGAGAATCGCTTGAACCTGGGAGGCGGAGGTTGCAGTTAGCTGAGATTGTGCCATCGCACTCCAGCCTGGGCAACAAGAGCAAAACTCTGTCTCAAAAAAACCAAAACAAAAAACACTTTGGGAGGCCAAAGCGAGCAGGTCACGAGGTCAAGAGATCGAGAACATCCTAGTCAACACGGTGAAACTCCGTCTGTACTAAAAATGCAAAAATTAGCCGGGCATGGTGGTGTGCACCTGTAGTCCCAGCTACTCGGGAGTCTGAGGCAGAAGAATTGCTTGAACCCAGGAGGCAACGAGCCTCCTGGTTTCAGTGAGCCAAGATCGCGCCACTGCACTCCAGCCTGGTGACAGAGCGAGACTCTGTCTCAAAAAACAAAAACAAAACAAATCAAAATAGCCAGGCATGGTGGTGCATGCCTGTCATCCCAGCTGCTTGGGAGGCTAAGGCAGAAGAATCACTTGAGCCCGGGAGGCAGAGGTTGCAGTGAGCCGAGATCGTGCCATTGCATTCCAGCCTGGGCAACAGAACGAGATTCCATCTTAATAATTTAAAAAAAAAAAAAAACTTTTACTCCCCAATCCTCATGACAGCTAACATTTTACAAGAGAGGAAACTGGGGCCCAGAGAGGTTAAAAAACTTGCCCAGGTTGTCTAGCTCCTTCTGCTTTGCTCAGTGAGGGCCCTCCCATGGGTCAGCTTAGTGGGTTTGGGCTGACATCTGTGAGCTGGAATCGGTAGTAGTGATGTCTGGGCCTCCACCTCTCATTAATGAGACCTGTGGCCTCTCACCCGGACTGTCTCCCTTATCAGTGGGGACACCTGGAGGCAAGGACTGTGTCTTTGCTGGCAGATCAGCAGCTCCATGTTCTGGGACCCTCTCAAGGCCAGAGTTGTGCCTCTCCTATCAGATTGGCAAATTCCTGAGGACAGCAACTGTATCTACCCTGCTAGATGGGAGGCTTCCCCAGGGCAGGGGCTGCTTCTGGCTTAGATTGAAAGCACTCTGCAGCCATGGGCTGGGTCCCCTAATAGTCATAGAGTCCTCTAAGGCATGACCTGGTTCCCTCCTATCCCAATGAGCCAGGACTATGTGTCCGCCCTCAGACTGGTGGTTTCCAGGAGCAGAAGCCAGGTCTCTCCCTTCAGACTGGAGCAGGTGCCCTTGTCTGGCATCCTGGTTCTGCACACAGAGGGGCTCAGCTAGTGGCTGACCACCGGGATTCACTCTCCCCTGCGATCTCTGTCGCAAGGAGGCAGCAGTCCCCAGCAGAGCAAAAGGCAGAGCTCTGTGCCTGAGAAAGACCCGTGGAGGGGTAGGTGGGGCTCTGGCTGCTCTGAGGCCTAGGGGTTGCTGAGAGACCCCTTCCTATTGGCCAGGTGGCACTTTGGGGGATACAGAGCCACAGGGAGGCAGGGAGATGGGTAGGGACTAGTCCAGGATGATCAACACACCAGTATGCCAGTGAACACCCAGCAGGGCAGCTGCTGTGAATCCCACCCGCCCCATCCTCTATGCCACCTGCACTGCCGGGCTCCATCCATACCCGGAACACCACCACCACCCACCCACACACAAACCACACAGAAGCACTGACTTCCTAAGTAGTCAAGTCTCATGGCAGCCTAATAATCCCATTTCACAGACAAGGGAATAGACTCATGAAGGGAGGAGATGTTGGGAGGGATCAGGAGGGGGGTTAGAACACTCTCGTTCCAAATTACCTTGGGAAGAGCTCAGCCCAGGAATTAATTTAGAATCCATACAGTTGTTCCCCAACTCTCATGTAGGATATGACTGTTTTGACTGAACAAGAAAATTACCCACTTTCCAGCCCTAGGGATGTCAGCTCCACCTAAACAAGACAGAAGTCTGCTCCTAGGGGGCCAGGGCTCCAGGAAGCCCTAACTAGATCCGGGGCTGACTGCAGAGTGGCCACACTCTGCTAAGAGCAGATGGGGCTTGGGGACTGCACTGCCCATCTCCAATTCCTGCCATTTCAGGAAGTGTCCATGTGAGTGATGAGGAGTAGCCAGAGGGAAAAGTTGGGCAGATCAATCTCAAGTTAAAGCAATTGCTGGGCCTGGGGCTCACACCTGTAATTCCAGAACTTTGGGAGGCCAAGGTGGGAGGATTACTTGAGGCCAGAAGTTCAAGACCAACCTGGGCAACATAGGGAGAGACCTCTTCTCAACTAAAAATAAGAAAAAATTAGCCTGGCATGATGGTTTGTGGCTGTTGTCCCAGCTACTTAGGAGGCTGAGGCAGGAAGATCGCTTGAGCCGGAGAGGTTGAGGCTACAGTGAGCTATGATGGTACAACTGTACTCCAGCCTGTAGGGCAGAGCAAGACTCTGTCTACAAACAAACAAAAAAGCAATCGTAAAATCTTCCTGGAACTACAGAGACATAAAACCTGAGATGATTCCTCCATTCAACAAAATCTCCTGAATCTGGGGATACAGTTCCTCCCCACAGAGCTCCTAGGTTGGGAGTATCCGGAAGGGAAGAAGATTTTGCCCCTAGCTCCTGGAGGCTCAGTCCACACCCTACTGGATATTGTCTGTCACCCCTCCCCATAGGGGTCTGACAGTTGAACAGACAGACAGATGGAGGAGTCTTATCGTCATGGATCATAACTTCTCAGGCTCCCTTGGCAGACAGGGCCTTTGGGACCACGTAATCCAATGGCCCAGTGGTCCTCCTCCCCTACTCCCTGCCAAAAAGAAATGTTTTGAGTAGTGCAAATCTTTTCCCAAATGAAATTCGATCCATAATCCCAATACATAAAATCAATAAAACAGTGTTTTATAAGCAGTGTAGCACCCCACCACCACCAAGAATTCCTTTCCCCAAATCAAAAATGTCTCTATTTTATGCAGACACAACACAACTTTAAGCCCTACTTGCAATCAGACTAACTCTCTTTGGCTTCTCCCACCTAGATTCTGTGCGACCACTGCTTTGCCCCAGTTTATAATAATTACTTATTTTAATTTTTGTTAAAAAAATTTTTTTTTAGAGACAGGGACTTACTATGTTGTCCAGACTGAATTCAAACTCCTGGGCTCAAGGGATCCTCCTGCCTCAGCCTCCCAAGTAGCCAGGACTAATATTTACTTATTTTAAAGCAAACCGCCGGGCGCAGTGGCTCAAGCCAGGCATGGTGCTCACACCTGTAATCCCAGCGCTTTGGGAGGTCAAGGTGGGTGTATCACCTGAGGTCAGGAGTTCGAGACCAGCCTGGCCAACATAGTGAGATCCCGTCTCTACTAAAAATACAAGAATTAGCTGGGCGTGGTGGTGCGTGCCTGTAATCCCAGCTACTCGGGAGGCTAAGGCAGGAGAATCATTTGAACCTAGAAGGTGGAGATTGAAGTGAGCCGAGATGGCGCCACTGCACTCCAGCCCGGGTGACACAGCGAGACTCACTCTCAATAAATAAATAAATAAATAAATAAATAAAGTAAATCCAGGTGTAGTAGCTCACACCTGTAATCCCAGCACTTTGGGAGGCCAAGGTGGGTGGATCACGAGGTCAGGAGTTCAAGACCAGCCTGGCCAACATGGTGAAATCCTGTCTCTACTAAAAACACAAAAATTAGCTGGGCGTGGTGGCAGCGCCTGTAATCCCCCAGGAGACTGAGGCAGGAGAATTGCTTGAACACGGGAGACGGAGGTTGCAGTGAGCCGAGATTGTGCCACTGCACTCCAGCCTGGGTGACACAGCGAGACTCTGTTTCAAAATAAATAAATAAATATAAATAAAGTAAACCAATGAGAAAAAAAGAAGCTGTTCTCCATGATAGAAAATGATGTAATGGATATCAGTTACACTCATGGACGTGAGGCTGCGCGCTTCTAACTGGCTTTGATTGTTCACGTTCAGAAAATCCTGGAGCATGCAATTAAGTAGCTGCAAATGGCAGCGAGTCTTTGAAACTGCTCACCTTATATCCCTGGAATACTCTTCAGTGAACCAGAAGCCCAAGTTATGATGGGGCCGTGCCCATGTTCAAATTGGGTAGAGAATGTATTCGAGAGTGTCTGTTATTTTTACTACAGTTTTCAAAATAATTTTAAAAATATATTTTTAAAGTGAAGCTAGAATCAGATGCTTACAGAACCCCTGAAACATTCCTGCCAAATACAGTCGCACGAATTTGTCGCTTTGGCACATGAGTAGATTCGGGGTAAGGGAGGGAGGCTGATGGGCTCCGGTTCTCCCAGTGGGGGGTTGTCTGCTTCACATCATAATCCTTCCGCACCATCTGAGCATCACTGATATCACTGACCCAGGATTCCCATGGGACCCGCCTTGGCCAGCCATGACTTGCTCCCCCCAACCCACTACGCAACAGGAAGGCCGATCAGCGCCGCAGGAATGCTGGTCCGACAGCTGTCCCGAGAAGCCTGGTGGCCGAGCTCCACAGTTGTCCCTCCGGCAGGCGGGGCAGGATCCCCCGAGTCTCCTGGCCCCCAAATGCAAGGCTGTTGTGGGGGAGGGGCTCAGGAATCAAAGCTGACTCCAGGCTCGATTCATCGCCTTCGTTTGCATACGGCGATGCTGACAGCTCTCCAACTCTCCCCTAGGATGGGGGACAGGATGGGGGCTTGAGATAAGCCCCTTCCCCTCCCTGGTTAGTGTCTGTTTCCCAGCTGCTGGTGGCTCCTGGGCCCTGACTGCACTCAAGGAGGAAGATGCCTCTTACCGCGAGGATGAGCGGCTGCGTGAGGGAGGCAGGTGGCCCCACGGGCAATGGGGACAAGAACCATGTCCTGTGTGCACCGGGTGCCAGGAGAACCCCGGCCTTGAGATGGGCTTTGCCACTTGCCAGTTGTGCCATCTTGGATTTGTGGCTTACAACCCTCTCACCCCCAGAGCCTCGGTTTCGTCATTTTAAAACCAGGGAAAAGTCTCCCTGATGTACAGCGCAGTTGAGAGGAAAAATGAGATGTGGATGAAAGAAAGAAACGCGGAAAGGCCTGGGCTTCACAGCTGCTCGGGGACAGCAGCTCCTACAATTAGGATTGCTTTTGTTTTAATTTGTTTTGTTTTTAATGATTCGCTATCAGACCTCAGTTGTGAAAGGGGCCGGCTGTGGGTTGTGGATGTCCCTGCCATCCCTCAGCAACTCTGGTCCAGGGCTACTCCGGGCTGCTGACTGTGCCCGGCTGGGAGGAGCAGACCCTGGGCCAGAAGCGCAGGCTTTATGAGCAACCCGGGCCGGGCAGAACCGCCCCGGGCTGCGGGGAGGCGGAGGGGGCTGCCTCCTCCTTCCGCCTGGTTGCCTGGTGCTTTGTGACACAGCCTCCAACTGGCTTTCAGAGTGACAGAAATGGATTGGAGCCCTTGGTCGCTGTGGATCCTTGGCACGACTTCTGTAGCAGCCCACGTTTCCTCGGGGGCTCCCTGCCAGGCTGGCATCTCAGTTGCTGGGCTGTGCCAAGAGCTGTGTACAAATCCTTGGGCTTGGAGAGAGGGGCCCGTGTAGTCTTCCCCCAGCCCCTCCTCCAGCTGACACACACTGTTGCACACAGTCCACACCCATGCTCACAAACATGCTTGTGCACACACATACGCTCACACATGCTCACAACACACATGGTCTCACACACACGCGAGTTCACACACACATGCTCACACTCATCCGTACACGCCCACACACATATTCACGCTCACACATGCTGACAACACACATGCTCACACATACACACATGCTCACATACACCCACACATATGCTCACAACACATACACGCTCTCACACACACATGCACATACACACCCATACCCATACATATTCACACTCACATGCTCACAGCACACACACACGCTCACGCACATGCTAACACTCCCACACGTACACTCACAACACACACACCTACACACCCACACATTCACGCTTACACGTGATCACACACACGCTCACACATGTTCACACACACATGCTAACACTCCTACACACTCACAACACACATACATACCTACACACCCACACATATTCATGCTCACACATGATCATAGTATACACACACATGCGCTCACACATGCTCCACACACACACATGCTAACACTCCCACACACTCACTACACACCTACACACCCATACATATTCATGCTTACACATGATCATAGTACACACACACACATGCTCACACATGTTCCACACACACATCATGCTCACACATGTTCCACACACACATCATGCTCACACATACATGCCAGATGCTCACACACACACACTCACACATCCTGGGGATTTATTTATGATCTTCTGCCGAGGTATGAATTCTTTTTTTTTTTTTCTTTTGAGTCTCTCTCTCTGTCGCCCAGGTTGGAGTGCAGAGGCACAATCTTGGCTCACTGCCACTTCCGCCTCCAAGTTTCAAGCAATTCTCCTGCCTCAGCCTCCTGAGTAGCTGGGATTACAGGCGCATGCCATCATGCATGTCTAATTTTTTGTATTTTTAGTAGAGGCGGGGCTTCACCATACTGGCCAGGCTGGCCTCGAACTCCTGACCTCAGGTGATCCTCCCACCTTGGCCTCCCAAAGTGCTGGGATTACAGGCATGAGCAACTGTGCCCGGCCTGATACATAAATTGGATTGTGCTCAATCCACTTCTGTTCTGATCCATGGCTACCAACGCCTATTATGTGCAGGGCCCTGGAGGGGCTGCAGAGCAGAAGGGACACTGGGCAGAGTCCTTTATGAGCTTCCAGTCTAGCCAGGGGCTTTAAAAAACCTGATGGTCCCAGCACAAAATGACACATGAGGTCTTCAAGAGCAGGACAAAGGCATGTGGGAGCACCAAGCGGAGAGCACATGGAGTCAGGGGACTGAACAAGGCTTCCTGGAGGAAGGGACATTTGGGTTGAGTCCCAAAGGATGGGCAGGACGTGGACGGAGAGAGATGAGGGAGTGGGGGAGAGGTTCCATGCAGAGGGGACAGGCAAAGTGAGAACAGAGAGCCAGAAAGCGGGGGTGTGTTTGGGGCCCAGGGAGCAGTCTCTGTTGCCTGTGAAGGGGAGAAAGTAGAAGTTGGAGCTGCAAAGCTTGGTTGGGGCCACATTACACAAGGTCTTCAGTGCCAAAGTAAGGAGTCTGCGGTTACATGGGAAGGCAATAGGGAGCCATAGACAGTTTTGAGCAGATAAGGGTCACAACCCGAGTAGCCACACCACCAGTATATGCTGGGTCTGGGGAGAGGATGGAGCCCCCTTGGATGCACCCCCATGGGTGCTCTGGCACTGTGCACTGAAATCCCACTTCCTCTGTCCCAGGCTGGCTGCGTGGGTGATATGTGGTGCTTGAAGGATGGGAGGGAACAAAGATGGCATTCAGACTGGGGTTCCACTGGCCCTGAAGCAGGATGGGTACTGTGAACGGACCCACGGCCAAGTAGGGTCTTGGCACCGGAGCTTGGGAAGGTGGCAGTCTGGGTGGGATCATGCTGCTTGGGGGTGTTGGAGTGGGGCAGGAGTGGGAGTTCATCTCCTGGCTCTGCAGGGAAGGAGCTGTCCTCCAAGACCAGCACCTAGGCTGCTCACGAGGCTCAGAGGTGGCTCTGAGGTTTACTGACAGCCTTGTGTGTCCCCGGGGACAGCAGACTAGCTGAGAAGCTGCCCACCTCTCTACTGAGCCTCCTCTGCTCTCTTGACCGCACTGTCTGGGTTTTCTACCTCATTCCCCTCAACCCCCAGGACAAGGAGGAGGTGGTGATTCCTTTCATTGGGCAACGTCCCGAGGTTTCCCTGTCCCTAGGACGCTCTTTGGGCTTCTCCCAGGCTGTCATGTCCCTGCAGGACAGAAAGGCAGGGCTGGGTCTCGGACATGGACGGGATCCCATATGCGCTTGGCCTTTCCAGTCACAAGGAGAGCAGGGGGTGAAGTCTGGCAGTGGTCAGGCTAAATGCCAGCCCAGAGAGCAGCCCCACTCCACTGGCCCCGAAGCAGGATTGAGGTTCCCTCTGCGCCGAACAATGCTTGAGTGACAGGCCTTTAAAATGGGCCCCTCCTCCCCCTGGGCTGCCTCAGGAACCAGGGACACAGGTCCCGCTTGCTGAGCTCTGGCCTCAAGAGCACTTGTTAGGGAAGGGCTGGAGGCAAGGCCAGTGGGAGAGAGCCTTCCGTTGCTGGTGACGTGACCAGGACAGTAGCAGGGACTGTGGTGCAGGGTCTGTGGCCTTAGGAATGGATGCAGGTGTGATGGGAGACAGGGTTGTCACAACAAGCCTGTCCCAGGGTCCCACGCACGTTACCAAGGCTCACCTAGTATCTTCAGCCGGATCCCTGGGATAGGGGACAAGATGGAAAGTGATGGCCACCTCCTTGTCTCCACCCACAGTTCTAGGAAGAGCTGAGCTGTGGACAGTGGAGGCCAGGGCCCAGGATCCCAGGGGACCAGGACATGCCAGGCTAGGATGGAGGCAGAACTGGGTGAAACCACCACAGACCCTGTGAGGCTGGAGAAGGTGTTTCCCCCCTCCCCTCCACGAGTGCGTGGTCAGAGCTTTGAGGGCACAGCAGTTTCCCTGCCCTACCACCCTCCCTTGGGGTCGGGGCTAAGGTGACACTGGGGTGGGCCAGCCAGCATGGGGGCTGCAGGGAGAGGCGCCGGGAAGCAGGGAAACATCACAGGCCCACCAACCTTTTCTCAGCCCGGGACAATTATATGGCCACAAATCACAAAGAAACGGTGGCGTAAACACCCTTGCCAGCCTAGTGGAATACTCGGGAGGCCATAAAAATTCAATTAGCCTGGCTAACCTAGTGCCCAGCTGCAGGATACAGTGAGGTTGGTGCAATAGAGAGGGGTGCGTGGAGGAGCAGCTGAGGGTGGTGCACGGGGGCAGGAGGTCTCCAGAGTCTGCCAGACGCCCCCACCATCCCCTGAGCTGCAGCTTCTCCCTCCAGTGTGGAGGGAGGGCACTGGGTCCCCTGAGGGGGCTGTCCTGAGGCTAGGTCGGGTTGGCTCAGTCTACCCTGCAGGGGTCAGAGCCAAGTCTGCAAAGCTGTTCCCAAAGCCCCTCCCCCAGGGGAAGGGACAGTGTCAGAACATTCTGGGGCCTCAGAGCTCATCATGAGAGGAGAAGAGAAAGGCAGAGCTGGGCCATCCTGGGACAGCCACACGGGGTTCAGGGCTCAGGAACAGGAATGCACAGCCACTTACTAGGTGTGACTTAACCTCTCTGAGCCTTAATTGCCACTTCAGAAAAATGGGGAAAATAACAGGAGCCATTTCAGAGAGCTCTTGAAAGGGCGAAGTGACATGAATTCACACAAAGCACTTAACGTGGGTCCTGCCTACAGCGTGCGCTCAAACGCTATTATTCCGTTTGTATGGAATTAGGCTCCGAGTCAAGTCTCAGGGGCCAGAGGCATATTTCTGAGCTCCGAGGGACTCGGTTCCCTCTAGGGGACTTGGTAAGGGGCAGAGGTTTGTGCAGAGAAAGGAATTCTGGACTAATCTGGAACTTGAATGTTGCTGAAATGATTTAAGCCGGGGGTTCTCAGCCTCGGTACTGTTGTTTTTCTGGGCCGGATGATTCTTGGTTTGGGGGACTGTCCTGTGCATTGTCGGGCATTTAGCAGCATCCACGGGCTCCAGCCTCTACCTGCCAGTAGCACTCCCCAGTTTTGACAACTAAAATATGTCTTCAGGCGTTGCCAAATGTCACTGGGAGCAAAATCCCCCTCTATGGCTGTTGAGAAAAACTGGGCTTTAATCATTTGAGTGAGGGGCAGCAGAGAGAGGCCTGGGGCTGCGCATTCATGGTGTTGCTCTTCTTGCAGGGAGGAGCCAATGGCTGGGCCTGCCATCCACACCGCCCCCATGCTGTTCCTCGTCCTCCTGCTGCCCCTGGAGCTGAGCCTGGCAGGCGCCCTTGCACCTGGGACCCCTGCCCGGAACCTCCCTGAGAATCACATTGACCTCCCAGGCCCAGCGCTGTGGACGCCTCAGGCCAGCCACCACCGCCGGCGGAGCCCGGGCAAGAAGGAATGGGGCCCAGGCCTGCCCAGCCAGGCCCAGGTTGGGGCTGTGGTCACCGCCACCAGGCAGGCCTCCAGGCTGCCAGAGGCTGAGGGGCTGCTGCCTGAGCAGAGTCCTGCAGGCCTGCTGCAGGACAAGGACCTGCTCCTGGGGCTGGCGTTGCCCTACCCCGAGAAGGAGAACCGACCTCCAGGTTGGGAGAGGACCAGGAAACGCAGCAGGGAGCACAAGAGACGCAGGGACAGGTTGAGGCTGCACCGAGGTAGCTGGAGGGCTGTGAGGTGTGGGGATGGGGGTGATTTCTGCCATGGACTGAGGGGAGCAGGAGAGGATGCAGGCAAGGGTCAGGGGCGTGAGGTCCAGAGGAGAGGAGGGGTCTCACTGAAGCCAGAGGGACCTGGTAAGGGGAGGAGGCTGGGAGAGGCCTGGGGTTGGGGCATGAGAAAAGGAGAGGGATGTGTTGCAATAGAATCTGTCTTATCGTGGCCGGGTGCCGTGGCTCACGCTTGTAATCCCAGCACTTTGGGAGGCCGAGGCGGGCGGATCATGAGATCAGGAGATCGAGACCACGGTGAAACCCCGTCTCTACTAAAAATACAAAAAATTAGCCGGGCGCGGTGGTGGGCGCCTGTAGTCCCAGCTACTTGGAAGGCTGAGGCAGGAGAATGGTGTGAACCCAGGAGGCGGAGCTTGCAGTGAGCTGAGATGGCGCCACTGCACTCCAGCCTGGGTGACAGAGCGAGACTCCGTCTCAAAAAAAAATAATAATAATCTGTCTTATCAACAGATCATCCTCCTGAATCAGGAAGTTCTACCTTGTATCTGACCTAAATTTCTCCTACTTTAAGTTCTGAGTAGAAATGGAACAGTTCAGCGCCTTCCAAGCACATTTCTTACTCGACTCTGACGCATCCGGTAGGAGCTAAGAGCCTAGACTCTGAAGCCAGGTCTGCCTGAGATCAGGTCCTGCCTCCACCACTAGGGTGTGGCCCTGGGCAAGTTCTCTTTCTGTGCCTCGGTTTTCCCCTCTGTAAAGCAAGGAGACTGGTCCCATCCCATCTACCCTCAGTGTCGTTGCAGAGACTTGGTTAGTGGGGCGCTTGGAGCTCAGCTGGCAGGGCCATGAGCAGTCATTGTTCTGGTTAATCTCAGCCCCCTGCTGAGGCCAACTCAGTGTCCTCCAGCCTGGACACAGGTGACTCCAGGAGAGGCATCACTTGCCTACCGCTCCTGCCTCTGCCCTGTTTGTCTCAGTGCTCCCCTAGCCCTTCCCACCTTCCTTAACGTTTCCCCCACATCCCCTGGGAGCTAGCTAGCCCCCTGCTGGCCCAGGCTTCCCCCTCCCCATGCCCATTCAGTCTCGGAGCAGACATGTCCCCTCAGCTCCAGTCAGGTGGCTCCTCCCAGCCTTGCCTGGCCCTAAGCCAGGGAACTTGGCTTCTAAGCTCTCCATGTGACCCGACTGCCTCTAGGGACATGCCGAGTGCCACAAATGCAGTGGTGACAGCAGGGTTCTTTGGCAGGAAGGCAATGGAGCTTCAACACCCCTTCTTGTGCAAACAGCTGAGGCTGGCTTCCCTGTGAGGCCTGAGAACCCCCCAAGAGGGCAGAGGTCAGTCAGGGTCCCCCGGCTTCGACTTTCAGCCTCCCACTCCTGGGGTTACCTGTGTCAGCTTTCAGGGGAGGATGCTGGGACCTTTGAGGACAGCTAGAGGGCACGCGTGGGGTGTGGACCCGTCCTGCTGGGCTCCCGCTCTGCCAGCTCCAGGGCTGCAGCCAGGCCTCCTGGGAGAGTTGATATGGTGAGGAGGTGACGAGGAGGAGAAGGTTTGCGGGCTAGGCCCTGCTCTGCTAATGACTGGCTGTGAAACCTCAGGCCAGGCTGGGTGTGGTGGCTCACACCTGTAATCCCAGCACTTTGGGAGGCTGGGCAGGCAGATCACTTGAGATCAGGAGTTGGAGACCAACCTGGGCAACATGGAGAAACCCCATCTCTATCAAAAATACAAAAATTAGCCAGGTGTGGTGGCACATGCCTGTAATCCCAGTTACTCAGGAGGCTGAGGTGGGAGAATCACTTGAACCCTGGAGGCAGAGGTTGCAGTGAGCCAAGATTGAGCCCCTGCACTCCAGCCCTGCTGGAGCTGAATCCAGACCCTGCTACTCATGAGCTGTGCATCCTTCCGTGAGTCACCTAACCTCTCTGTGCTTCAGTTTCCTTCCTTGTAGATGAGACTGAAGGAGCACCCACTTCCCAGAGCTCTTGCAGTAGTTAGACGAAATAACGCTTGTGACACAGCTCCTCTGGGACCCAGCACACAGCAGGTGCTCCATTAATGGGGTGATGACTAATTGTCACCACACAGGATGCACTCACTTGTGTGTGATAAGCAGTGATTCCCACCTCCCAGCTTCCTCAAAGGCCACTGCAATGATTCTCAGCCTCATGACATTTCTCCCTACTCAAACTTCACCTCCTCCAGGAAGCCTTCCATGGTTAATCCTACTAGTTCCTATTTGTTATACTTACATATCTGGCTGCGCCCAGCCAGCCTGGACTTGGACTTGCTGGAATGTTGCTTTACAGGGAGAATCCTTGGACTGTCTCCCCAGCGACACTGCAAGTTCTTCCAAGACATTTTCCTCCGAGTTCCCATCCCCCAACCTCCCAAGAAGGGTAGGAAGCAGGAATGGGGGCTGAACCAAGGGCTTGTCACACAGTGCCTGCTGCCTCCTAGTTTGCAGCATAAAACGTGGGTTCTGCTGTAGACTGCCACGAGGTGGCAAGCAGATATAGCCCCTGTGCTCCCCATCCTGTGTCTCAGGCCGAGCCTTGGTCCGAGGTCCCAGCTCCCTGATGAAGAAGGCAGAGCTCTCCGAAGCCCAGGTGCTGGATGCAGCCATGGAGGAATCCTCCACCAGCCTGGCGCCCACCATGTTCTTTCTCACCACCTTTGAGGCAGCACCTGCCACAGAAGAGTCCCTGATCCTGCCCGTCACCTCCCTGCGGCCCCAGGTAAGGGGTCCCCAAACAGCCTTGGATCTGGAAGGGTCCTTGAGCCCATGTCATGGAAAGCCCTCTTAATACATGTAGGGATACTGAGGCACGGGGGCAGGAGGCCACAGAGCTTACTTAGATTGAAACCAGATCTCCTGCTGCCCATCCAGTCTAGCTCCAGCCCTGGTGGGTGCTCCATCCTGACAAGGGTCTGCCACTGTCCAGGGCAAAGTGCTCCCGGGGGCCCACTCTGGGGACAGCCAAGGAGGCAAGCGGTAGCTCAGCACGCTGGTGTCTGCATGAAGAGCAGCAAGGCCTGGGGAGGAGCTTTCTGTGTACAGAGGAGCATGAAGCATAAAAATGGTGATTTTTAAAACTGTGTCATCAAGACCCAGAATTAATAAGCATTAGCTAACACTTGGACCCATCTGCATCAGATCTTTAAAAAAGATATGTAGGCTGGGCGCGGTGGCTCATGCCTGTAATCCCAGCACTTAGAGAGGCCGAGGTGGGCAGATCACGAGGTCAGGAGTTCGAGACCAGCCTGGCCAACACAGTGAAACTCCATCTCTACTAAAAATACAAAAATTAGCTGAGCGTGGTGGCGCATGCCTGTAGTCCCAGCTACTCGGGAGGCTGAGGCAGGAGAATCGCTTAAACTTGGGAGGCGGAGGCTGCAGCGTGTCAAGATCGCCCCACTGCACACCAGCCCAGGTGACAGTGTGAGACTTTGTCTCAAAAAAAAAAAAAAAGATATGTGGGGCGGGCACGTTGGCTCAAGCCTGTAATTCCAACACCTTAGAAGGCCAAGGCACGAGGGTCACTTGAGCCCAGGAGTTTGAGATTATCCTGGGCAACATAGTGAGACCCTGTGTCTACAAAACTTTTTTAAAAAATTAGACAGGCATGAGGGCATGTGCCTGTAGTACCAGCTGCTTGGGAGGCTGAGGCAGGAGGATCGCTTGAACCCAGGAGGTCAGGGCTGCAGTGAGCCATGATTGCACCACTGCATTCCAGTCTGGGCGACAGAGTGAGACCCTGTCTCAAGGGAAAAAAAAAAATGTGGAGAGAAAGTAAGCGAGCAAATGTGGCAAAAACACTACCCACTGGTGATTCTGGAAGAGGGGTGTATAGGAGCTGACCGCATCATTCTTGCACCTCTTCTGTGGCTTTTAAAGGTTTTCAGGCCGGGCGCAGTGGCTCATGCCTGTAAAATCCCAGCACTTTGGGAGGCCAAGGCGGGCAGATCACAAGGTCAGGAAATCAAGACCATCCTGGCTAACATGGTGAAACCCCATCTCTACTAAAAATACCAAAAAAAAAAAAAAAAATAGCTGGGCGTAGTGGCAGGCACCTGTAGTTCCAGCTACTTGGGAGGCTGAGGCAGAGAATTGCTTGAACCCGGGAGGCAGAGCTTGCAGTGAGCCAAGATCACGCCACTGCACTCCAGCCTGGGCGACAGAGCGAGACTCCATCTCAAAAAAAAAAAAACAAAAAAGCTTTTCAAACTAAAATTATTTAAAAGGATCAATAATATATATGTATAAAAAAATACATAAAAAAGAAATAGGCCAGGTGCAGTGGGTGGCTCACGTCTGTAATCCCAGCACTTTGGGAGACCGATGCAGGTGGATCACCTGAGGTCAGGAGTTCGAGACCAGCCTGGCCAACATGGTGAAACCCCGTCTCTACAAAAATACAAAAGAAATAAAGCTTTTTTAGCAGCAGATCTTTCTTATCCTTTTTTGGGGTCTTGCACCCCCTTGAGATTGTGATAAAAGCTGCAGACCGTTTCCCAGGAATACATGGTTATCCGTCTTATCATCCAAGGCCCCCTGCAGGCCAGCCTAGAAGGTGCGGTTCCTGCCCATGCCCTCCCTAGTGCTCGCACATGCCGGTGTGTAGATCCAGCTATTGCTGAGGACCTCTAGCCCTCTGCATTCCTGGGGCCACTGGCCCAGGCTGTGAGTGGGACTGAGCCCTGGTTGTGGCCTCAATGGTGCCACGGAGAGCTGGTAACCTCTGCAGAGAGAGGAAGGGATGGGAAAGTCCAGTGAGTGGCTGGGCTACTTCCAACACCCTCCTCGTGGGCTTAAAGACCCTGGGCAAGCAAGGTGGCCTTCCCAGCCTGCAGGTGGTCTCTGCCCCTCCTCAGAGGGCCTGGTAGGTAACTCACCTGTGTGTGTCTGCATGGTCCTTCTTGAGTAATGGCTGCACAGGAAGGAAATTACCTAGTGGCCACTGGAACAGGAGCCTCCGGCAGCCATCTTTATGTCCTCGGGCTGAGACTCCAGGCTGCCCAGCAGAGGATAAGGTGGCCTCTGAGAAGCCTCTTTTTTGCCCTCTGACCTTGGGACTCCACACTCCTGCTTCCATGGATTTGAAGGTTCCAACATCCCCCTTCTCCACGGTCTCCAGCAGGCACAGCCCAGGTCTGACGGGGAGGTGATGCCCACGCTGGACATGGCCTTGTTCGACTGGACCGATTATGAAGACTTAAAACCTGATGGTTGGCCCTCTGCAAAGAAGAAAGGTATGCCCACCTACCCCACTACCTTCCATGCCTGGGTGCCCTGCCCTCCCGCACCATCTGTTGAGGTGGGGGCCCCAGTGAGCCCTGTCTGATCTTCGGATGTCCAAAGGTGGGATGTGGGGAGAGGGGGAGCATGGAGCCTAACCTGGAAACACCACTTGGAATGGAGAATGCTGTCAAATGCTTATCACGTGCCACACGCTTCCATGTTTCCACTCATGTTACCCTGAGGGAAAATACCTGTTAGGTCCATAGTACTGTTGATCCCATTTTAGAGAAGAGAAAACTGAGGCAGAGACAGAGGGGTACAGTGCCTTGTCCAAGCCATGCTGTAGGGTGGTGGTATGGGCACTCCAACATCTGAGTCCCTGTGCTTAACCTCTGCTCTGCTGGGCCCCAGCTTCTGACGACAGATCTTCTTATCCCCAGAGAAACACCGCGGTAAACTCTCCAGTGATGGTAACGAAACATCACCAGCCGAAGGGGAACCATGCGACCATCACCAAGACTGCCTGCCAGGTAGCAGCCAGCACCCACATTCAAGGCACCAGACTGGGTGCTGGGAGGGAACCTGGGTGGGAGTGGGGGTTCCCACATGTGCAGGACCTGAGAATCCTTGACCCTTCATGGATGATAAATAATAACAACAGCTGCCACTTTCCTGAGAGTTGCTGTCAGACATCCATTCATTTCATACATTATTCACAGCCGGGCACGGTGGCTCACACCTGTAATCCCAGCACTATGGGAGGCTGAGGCGGGTGGAACACCTGAGGTCAGGAGTTTGAGACCATCCTGGCCAACATGGCGAAACCCCATCGCTACTAAAAATATAAAAATTATCCGGGCATGGTGGAACATGCCTGTAATCCCAGCTACTCGGGAGGATGAGGCAGGAGAATCAATCGCTTGAACCTTCAAGGCAGAGGTTGCAGTGAGCTGGGATCATGCAACTGCACTCCAGCCTGGGCGACAAGAGGGAAACTCCATCTCAAAAAAAAAAAAAAAAAAATACCCTGGGCATGGCGGCTCATGCCTGTAATCCCAGCACTTTGGGAGGCCGAGGCAGGCGGATCACGAGGTCAGGAGTTTGAGACCAGCCTAACCAACATGGTGAAACCCCGTCTCTATTAAAAATACAAAAATTAACTGGGCATGGTGGTGTGCGCCTGTAATCTCAGCTACTTGGGAGGCTGAGGCGGGAACATTGCTTGAACCCGGGAGGCGGAGGTTGTGGTGAGCTGAGATCGTGCCATTGCACTCCAGCCTGGGCAATAAGAGCGAAACTCCGTCTCAAAAAAAAACCAAAAACATTACTCACAACAATGCAGTTTTCAAGCCAGGTGATTGAGCCCCAGAGAGGCTGTCTTGCCCAAGGTCACACAGTTAAGAAGTGGCTCCAACCTGGCCTGGCTGGAAAGCCTCTTCACCACAGCCCCATGCTGCCTTAAATTGGGATGATCCTCTCTTGCCCTCTTCCTCCTGACACCAGGCAGGGCTTAATGCTGTCCTTGTCCCATCACAACACTGCCAGGCATTCTGGAGATGCTTTTGGTGACATCCTCACTGTTCGGCAGCCGTCTCCATGGAGACAGTCTAAAAACAAGAAGCCGGACGTTGTAACTAATGTCCTGAACCCTGGGGGCCCTTGGGGGTCCGTCGGACCTTCCAGGAAGCAGATACTGAGGTAAGTTAGAAGTGTGAGGCCGGGTGCAGTGGCTCACACCTGTAATCCCAGCACTATGGGAGGCTGAGGCAGGAGGATCCCGTGAGCCCAGGAGTTCAGGACCAGCCTGGGCAACACGGGAAGACTCCATCTCCAAAAATAGTAATAATTTTAAAAAATAACCAGGCTTGGCTGGGTGCGGTGGCTCACGCCTATAATCCCAGCCCTTTGGGAGGCCGAGGTGAGTGGATCACAAGGTCAGGAGTTCAAGACCAGCCTGGCCAAGAAGGTGAAACCCCATCTCTACTAAAAATACACAAATTAGCCGGGCATGGTGGCAGGTGCCTGTAATCCTAGCTACTCAGGAGCCTGAGGCAAAGAATTGCTTGAACCTGGGAGGTGGAGGTTGCAGTGACCCGAGATCGCACGACTGCACTCTGACAGAGCGAGACTCTGTCTCAAAATAAAAAAAAAATAAAAAAATAAAAAATTAACCAACCAGGCTTGGTGGTGTGCGCCTGTGGTTCCAGGTATTCAGGAGGCTAAGGCAGGAGGATCACCTGAGCCTCGGGGGTCAAGGCTGCAGCGAGATATGATTGCACCACGGTACTCCAGCTTGGGTGACAGAGCAAGACCCTGTCTCAACAAAACAAAACAAAAAGTGCAACAGATTTATTTTGGGGTGGGCTAGGGGTGGGAAACACTTGTGAATGATGAAAGGTGGAGGAAGCATGGAGGAAGCTTCAGACATCATGCACCAGATGGGCGCTCCAGTACAGGGGTGGCCTGTTAGACGAGGCCCGTGCTGAGCAGAAATGGCTGGGCCCCAGAACCCCCATGCCCGTCATTGGCAGGGGCTGCTGGGAACAGCCTGCCATGGGCCAAGGTGGCCCTGAAGCTGTACCAGCTGGAGGCCGCCAGCAAGCGCTTTCCCCAAGAGAGATCTGAGCGGCACACCTCCACGGCACCACGATTGTTAGATCAGTGACCAGAATATTCTACAAAACAGCAACCAAACCAGCAATTAGCATTGTATAAGGCAAACCACCAGCTCCCTGACAGGCTGCTTCATTCCCAAACCATTGTTTTCACCCTGGGCACAAAGAAAAGGCCCGCATTTGGGCCGACTGGACAGTCGCTCTGGGAGCCGGCTCCATGGCAGGTGCCCAGGACTTCAGTTTCCCCATCTGTCAAAAGAGGACATTGGTGTTGGGGATCCTGAGGCCCCTCCCAGCTCTGAGCTGACTCCACACCTGGCAGCCCCCAGCTGTTCTACTGGCTCTGTCTGGGAGGAGACCTCACACCACCTTCACTCTTCCCATGATCAATCAGTTCCCTATCTGAGGCAGCTGGGGTCTCTGCCACCGACCCTTGGGGGCCTCGGCCATGACATCCCTCTGTGGTTCCACTCAGGAGCCTTGCACACCAGATGGCCCACCCCGCCAGGGCACGGCCTGCCACAGAGATGATGGATCTCTTGTCCAGTGGGACCGAGTGCAGGGCTGCGGGGAGGGGCGGCTCAGCTTGGCTGACTGCGTGTGCTCTCTGTGTTGGCAGGGACTTGCTGCGACCTGCGGGAGCATCTCTGCACACCCCACAACCGAGGCCTCAACAACAAATGCTTCGATGACTGCATGTGTGTGGAAGGTGGGTCCAGACTCCTTTGCGGGGGGCTCCCCATGCTCTGAGAACCACAAAGCCTCCCTTTCTTGAAGCTGCTTCTGCACCGAGTGGGGGACAAGCTTTCCTGGCAGAGGGTGGATCATGGGCCTGCGGCGGGGGTGTAGGTGGGAGAATCCCTTGGGAGCCGAAGACGTGAGCAAGAACAGCTTTATCAGTGCCTTCCCAATCTGTGAACTCATTTAGTCCTGATTCTTGGCATCATTTCTGAGATTTGCTTTTCTCAACTTTTGAAATACAAGCTGGCGCAATCTCCCACTATCTGGAAGAGGGAGAAGGGAGGAGACAGGAGCACATCTCTTTAAATTAGATCCAGCCTCAGAAGGCTGCCGCTTTCACACCAGAATTCTATCCCAGCAGAGGCATTGAAGTGTGATAATGGGGTGGGGGTGGGTTTCCCAGCATGTCCCAGGGAAGGATGCACTTGCCCAGCTGCCTCTTTAACTCCTCCGTGCCCCCACCTCGCCTAGGTGTGCTGGGCTCTGTGCTGAGCACTTTTCTACTGAAATCCCCATGACCACCCCTAGAAAGGGGCTATGATGATCTGCACTGTACAAATAAGCCAGCTGGGGCACAGAAAGCTTAATGATGCCCAAACTTACACAGCCAGGAAAGAGGGGGGAATCGTTTCAGGTTTTTGTTTTGTTTTGACAGGTTTTACTCTGTCACCCAGGCTGGAGTGCAGCAGTGCAATTTTGGCTCACTGCAACCTCTGCTTCCCAGGCTTAGGTGATCCTCCCATCCCAGCCCTGCAGGTAGCTCTGACTACAGGTGCATGCCACCAGCCCAGCTAATTTTTGTATTTCTGGTAGAGGCAGAGTTTTGTCATGTTCCCTAGGCTGGTCTCAAACTCCTGACCTCAAGCAATCCACCTGCCTTGGCCTCCCAAAGTTCTGGGATTACAGGCATGAGCCACCACACCCAGCCAGTTTCAATTTTGTATTCTGCAAAGTTTCAAATATATACTAAAGTAGTTAGAATAGTCTAATGAGCGCCCATTTCTCATCACTCTGCTTCAGTAAATACCAACTCACGGCCAATCTGTGTCTATCATCTCTCACACGCTTTCCTTATTCCGACATGATTTCTAAGCAACTCCTGGGAGCTTACAGGTATTTCACCTGTGAATATTTTAGTGTGTACCTCTGAAAGACAAGTACTCTTTTAAAAACAAAATGCCAAACATGAACGATAATCAGTTCCATCCAATATCAAATCAGCATTCACACATCTCCTGGATAGGGGAATTGGGGCTCAGCCCCTCTGTGGACCTGAGATACATGCCCCGTTTTGCTCATATTAGCCTCAGAGAGTTATCTACCATGATCGTGCCACTGCACTCCGGCCTGGATGATGGAGCGAGACCCTGTCTTAAAAATGATAATAATAAATCTTTTTCTTCCCAATTTTTAAAATTGTGGACTTTTAAATTTAATTTAATTATTTTTTGAGACAGGGTTTCACTCTGTCACCCAGGCTGGAGTTCAGTGGCGCAATCCCAGCTCTCTGTAGCTTTAACTCCCGGGCTCAAGGGATCCTCCCACCTCAGCAATAAAGCTATGTAGTTCTGATTATTCACTCATCTAATCAGTTAAATATTTAGGGAGCACCTACTGCGTATCAGACATTGCTCTGGACACTGGGGGGTTCAGTAGTGAAAAGAACCAGCAAGTTCTATGCCCATAAATTACATTCTAGTGATATGAGCAGACAACAATCAAATACATAGATAGTATGTCTTTAGAAAATAATAAGGGCTATGGCCGAGCATGGTGGCTCATGCCTGTAATCCTAGCACTTTGGGAGGCCGAGGCAGGAGGATCAGTTGAGGTCAGGAGTGAGACCAGCCTGGCCAACATGGTGAAGCCCTGTCTCTACTAAAAATACAAAAATTAGATGGGCATGGTGGCACTTGCCTGTAATTCCAGCTACTCGGGAGCCTGAGGCATGAGAATCACTTGAACCCGGGAGGCGGAGATTGCAGTGAGCCGAGATCCTGCCATTGCACTCCAGCCTGGGTGACTGAGTGAGACTCTGTCTCAAAAAGAAAAAAAAAGTAAGTAATAAGGGCTATAAAGATAATAATATGATAATGAGTCCTACAGTTGTTTTAGAAAGGGTAGACAGAAGTGGGCATTGGAGGCCAGGGGGTGGTTCATGCCTGTAATCCCAGCACTTTGGGAGGCCGAGGCGGGCAGATCATGAGGTCAGGAGTTTGAGACCAGCCTGACCAACATGCTGAAATCCCATCTCTACTAAAAATACAAAAATTAGCCGGGTGTGGTGACGCGCACCTGTAATCCCAGCTACTCAGGAGGCTGAGGCAGGAGAATCTCTTGAAACCAGGAGGCAGAGGTTGCAGTGAGCTGAGATCGTGCCTCTGCACTCCAGCCTGGGCAACAGAGAGAGACTCCGTCTCAAAAAAAAAAAAAAAAAGAAGAAATGGTAGACAGAAGTGGGCATTGGAGGCCAGGCAGGGTGGTTCATGCCTGTAATCCCAGCATTTTGGGAGGCCAAGGCAGGTGGATCCTTGAGCCCAGGAGTTGGAGACCAGCCTTGGCAATGTAGAGAGACACTGTCTCTACCAAAAATACAAAAAAAAAAAAAAAAAATTAGCCGGGTGTGGTGGCGCACACCCATAGTACCAGCTACTTGGGAGGCTGAAGCGGGGAGGATCACTTGAGCCCAGGAGGCAGAGATTGCAGTGAGCCGAGATCTTGCCATGCCACTGCACTCCAGTCCAGGCAACAGAGCAAGACCCTGTCTCAAAAAAAAAAAAAAAAAAAAAAGGGAGGCCCGGCACGGTGGCTCATGCCTGTAATCCCGTCACTTTGGGAGGCCGAGGCGGGCAGATCACTTGAGGCCAGGAGTTCAAGACCAGCCTGGCCAACATGGTGAAACCCCATCTCTGCTAAAAAAAAAAAAAAAAAAATACAAAATTAGCTGGGTGTGGTGGCGCATGCCTGTAATCCCAGCTACTCGAGAGGCTGAGGCAGGAGAATCACTTGAACCCAGGAGGCAGAGGTTGCATGAGCCAAGATGGTGCCGCTGCACTCCAGCCTGGGTGACAAGAGCAAAACTCCATCTCAAAAAAAAAAAAAAAAAAAAGCAATGGCTCTCCATAGGATGTTTTACAGGGAAGGGCAGAATTTGAGCCACTTAAAAAAAATTTAATAACCTTTTTCCTTTCCAATTTTCAAGATTATAGACTTTTTAATTGAATTTATCTGTGTATTTTATTTTTTAATTTTTTTGAGACAGAGTCTCACTCTGTTACCCAGGCTAAACTACAGTGGCGCAACCAAGGCTTACTGCAGCCTGGAACTCCTGGGCTCAAAGGATCCTCTCATGTTAGCCCCTCCTTCCTGTAGTTGGGACTACAGGTGTATGCCACAATGCCTGGCTACTTTTTACATTTTTTGTAGAGATAGGGTCTCCCTATGTTGCTTAGGCTGGTCTGGAACTACTGGGCTCAAGCGATCCTCCCACCTCAGCCTCCCAAAGTGCTGGGATTACGGGTGTGAGCCACCATACCCTGTGGACTTTATTTTTAGAGCAGTTTTCTAGAAAAATTTCACAGAATGTGGTTCTCATATACCTGCTTTGCCCCTGCATGCAGTTTCTCCTATTAATAACATCTTGCAATCATGTGGTAGATTTGTTTGTTTGTTTTCTGAGAGGGAGTCTAGCTCTGTCGCCCCAGCTGGAGTGCAGTGGCATGATCTTGGCTCACTGCAAGCTCCACCTCCCGGGTTCATGTGATTCTCCTGCCTCAGCCTCCCAAGTAACGGGGATTACAGGCACCCACCACCATGCCTGGGTAGTTTTTGTATTTTTTTAAGTAGAGACGGGGTTTCACCATGTTGGCCAGGCTGGTCTCAAACTCCTGACTTCAAGTGATTCACCTGCCTCGGCCTTACAAAGCGCTGGGATTATAGGCGTGAGCCACCGTGCCCGGCCTCTCTTGGTACATTTGTTGCTTGACAAACCAATAGTGATGTATTATTATTACTAACCGAAGTCAACGTAAGTTATAGTTCACTGTGCGGTGCATTCTGTGGGTTTTGACAAATGCATGCCATGTCCCCACCATTACGTGTCACACAGAATATGTTCACCGCCCGGACCTCCCTGAGTCTTCTCCGTGCTCCTTCCGTGTTCATTCCTCCCCTCTTCCGGGTTCGTGTCTTTTAAGCTCATTGGGGCTGCCGTGAGGAAGCTGGGTTGTAGGGCAGAATAAAGGCAGGAGGGAGCCGGCTGGCCCCGAGCGTGCAGGGGAAGGAAGGGGAGGGCATGGGCCCTTCGCGCCTCTGACCTCCCTTGCCTCCACTCGCCCAGGGCTGCGCTGCTATGCCAAATTCCACCGGAACCGCAGGGTTACACGGAGGAAAGGGCGTTGTGTGGAGCCCGAGACGGCCAACGGCGACCAGGGATCCTTCATCAACGTCTAGCGGCCCCGCGGGACTGGGGACTGAGCCCGGGAGGTTTGCACAAGCCGGGCGATTTGTTTGTAACTAGCAGTGGGAGATCAAGTTGGGGAACAGATGGCTGAGGCTGCAGACTCAGGCCCAGGACACTCAACCCCAGGAGGGGAGCCGCTCGGCGAATGAGCTGGGTGGGTGCCCAGGAGCCGGCCCGCAGCACCTGCACACACGAAGTCCGGACCCACGCAGCCTCCATCCCGCGTGTCTTGCTCTCCGCGATGGCAATGCCGAGAGTGCCCTCTACTGTCCGACTCCAGCACTACAACAGCTTCAAGTTCAAAACCAAGAGGCGTTTTTGAGAGTGGAAAAGAAATTTAAACTTCCCGAAAGAAGGTCCACCATCAGGAGATGAATATGGAACACCTCCTATGTACCAGGCACTGTGCTAAGTGCTGGAATACATTATCTCATTGAATTATCACAACGACCTTTTCAAGTAGGCATTATCACCACGCGACAGGTTGAGGACCGTGAGGCACACTGGAGTTATTTGACTCGACTTGCCCAGGGTCCCAGGTCAGTGCTCGTCAAACCTGAACATGCTAAGAGTCACCTGGAGATCCAGTTAAAAATGTACATCTGGCCGGGCGCGGCGGCTCACGCTTGTAATCCCAGCACTTTGGGAGGCCAAGGCGGGTGGCTCACCTGAGGTCAGGAGTTCGAGACCAGCCTGGCCAACATGGGGAAACCCCGTCTCTATTAAAAATACAAAAATTAGGCCAGGCGTGGTGGTGCACACCTGTAATCCCAGCTACTCGGAGGCTGAGGCACCAGAATCGCTTGAACTTGGGAGGCAGAGGTTGCAGTGAGCAGAGATCATGCCACTGCACTCCAGCCTGGGGGACAAGAGTGAAACTCCATCTCAAAAAAAAAAAAAAAAAAAAAAAGCACATCTGACTCAGTGGGCTCTGTGCTCTAACAAGCTCCCAGGGAATGCGAGGCTGCTGGCCCAGGGACCCACTGAGAGGTCCTGGGAAGTACATGGCAGAGCAAGGACATGAACCTGGGCCAAGGCTGTCCAGCTCCAAGGCCCACGTTCTTGCTGCTCCACAGCCAAGAATTTCTTCCAGATTCTCTAAGGCTTTTGGCAAGAGAGGCTCACACCCTGGTATTCCCTTCCTCTGTGGCTGGAATAACTTGACTGTTCTCTGCCTTCCCTGGATAAAGGTGTATCATGTTTAAAAACAAAACAAAATACAACTTAAGCACATACTTGCTTGCAGGAATAAGTTGGGCAGGTTGATCCCTGTGGTCTGGTAGCTGATATCCTGGGATAAGAAGTGTTTGGGGAAAAGAATCATGTTGGCCTTTATGTCCCTGTGGTCCTGATCATCCAGTCCTGGATAGGCACTTTACAGTTTTCTGGAGCACTTCCCCCCCAGGGGTTCTGATGCAAGCATGGAATCCAAAAAAACCCCACACATATTGCCCATGTTTACCCACTTTGCATACTGTTTAGTGATTTCCAGGACCACAAAACCATCCCTGGAACCCCACCCCACATTTTTGCAGCAGAGCCCACTGGGAAGTTGAGGCTCGCCTGAAATTGAGGTGCTATCTGAAGCTAACTGCCCCTAACAGGCCAGACTCACAATGCCCACCCAGAACATCTGTCCCAGCAGATCTGGCTTCAGGGGTCACTTCAGGAGAACCATTTAAATCCCCCCACTTGGCATCTCACTCCTGGCCAACCCTCTGTTCCAGGCCGAACCAGGTTGCAAATGACAAAAGACTTTCCTGGCCAAATTCCTCACTGGCCTGGATCACGCCCATAAGATGCCAGAGATGTTTACTGCGTTGGAAAAATCAGTTGGGGTCAGGGGTCAGGCACCAAGGAAAGCAGGCAGATCTAGAAGAAATTAAATATGCTTGTTCTCTCCCTATCCAAGTTTGATGGGCATGGGAACCTTGTGGGGAGGGAGCAGGGAGGGCAGGGGAACTGGGAGATCAAAGCAGGCTAGCTGAAAGGCAGATATGGCTAGACACAATGGCTCATGCCTGTAATCCCAGCACTTTGGGAGGCTGAGGTGGGCGGACCACCTCAGGTCAGGAGTTCGAGACCAGCCTGGCCAACATGGCAAAACCCTGTCTCTACCAAATATACAAAAATTAAGGCTGGGCACGAGGGCTCATGCCTGACATCCCAGCACTCTGGGAGGCTGAAGTAGGCAGATCACTTGAAGTAAGGCATTCGAGACCAGCCTGACCAACATGGTGAAACCCCATCTCTACTAAAAATACAAAAATTAGCCAGGCATGGTGGCAGGTGCCTGTAATCCCAGCTACTCAGGAGGATCAGGCAGGAGAATCACTTGAACCCAGGAGGCGGAGGTTGCGGTGAGCCGAGATCACACCATTGCACTCCAGCCTGGGCGACAGAGTGAGACTCCAAAAATATAAAACACTTAAAAATTTAAAAAGGCGGATCTGCCAGCAGCTTCGTACTTGAGACCAGACAACCCACATGCTGTGTGTGCCTCACATTAAGTGGTGACTCGGGACTGTGCTGGCTCTGTGGGGCTAGAACCCTAAGGAGTACCGCAGGAAGAAAGCCCAGCATTACTATGGCTGGGGGACAGCTGTTAGATGGTCCTAGGACATCAGCCATGGAGAACACAGAGAGTCAGGACAAAGCTAAAAGGCCCATAGAACTGCCACTGGTTGCCAGGGTAGTTCCATGGTTGGAAATTCAAGGCCCATCTCTTTGCCCTAGCTATCTCTATTTGACATTTCCAAAAAGGGATGGGTGGATGGAACCTCTTAACTCCAGAGCTGGGAATCCCAAAGCCCTCTCAAGTGTCTAACCAACCTCTCTGCCAGGAAGTTCTTCCTTAGGTCTATCTTAAATTTATTTTGCTCATACAGAAGCCAATTTCCTCTAATCCAGGGTTTAGCAAACTTTTACTGTGAGGGGCCAAATAAACATTTTAGGCTTTGCAAGCCATCCGATCTCCACCAGCTACTCAGCTCTGCCGTAGCTCGAAGCAGCCACAGACAGTGTGTAAATGAATTCATGGCTATGCTCCAGGAAAACTATTTATGGACACACATGTGAATTCCATATACTTTTCACATGTCACAAAATATTATTCTCTCTTTTTTTTTTTGAAGATGGAGTTTTGCTCTGCTGCCCAGGCTGGAATGCAGTGGCTCAGTCTCAGCTCACTGCAACCTCTTCGTCCCAGGTTCAAGCAATTCTCCTGCCTCAGCCTCCCAAGTAGCTGTGATTACAAGCATGTGCCACCACACCTGGTTAATTTTTGTATTTTTAGTAGAGATAAGGTTTTACCATGTTGGCCAGGCTGGTCTCAAACTTCTGACCTCAGGTGATCCGCCCGCCTCAGCCTCCCAAAATGCTGGGATTACAGGTGTGAGCCACCGCACCTGGCCATAAAATATTATTAGTTTAATTTTCTAAAACCATTTAAAAGTGCAAAAACTGCTCTTAGCTTGCCAACTGCGCAAAAACAGGCAGTGGGGCAGATTTGGCCTGAGGGCCACGGTTTGCCAACCCCTGCTCAAGCCTGCTCACTCTTAACGTTGGCTGCACGTTGCAATAATCCAGGAACATTCACAGGCCTGGGGCCCACCCACAAAGCTTCTGTTTTGTTTGGTCTGGGCTTCATAGTTTTTCTCCCAGGTAACTTCAGGTGCAGCTGGGGCTGAGAGTCTCTGCTCTCCCCTTCCATCTGTAGCAGTGCGGCTGGTGTTAAATCCACCTATTCCACCTCTCACCGCTTTGGTAACCTTAGGAAAGTTTCTTAAGGTGTCTGTGCCTTGATTTTTTCATCTGTAAAATGGGAATAATAACTCTCCCTTCATAGGGTTGTTGTGAGTAGTGAATGCATACTTCTTTTTTTTTTTTTTTTTTCTTTTGAGACAGAGTTTCACTCTTGTTGCCCAGGCTGGAGTGCAGTGGCATGATCTCGGCTCACTGCGACCTCTGCCTCCTGGGTACAAGTGATTCTCCTGCCTCAGCCTCTCGAGTACCTGGGATTACAGGCAAGCACCACCAAGCCCGGTTACTGTTTGTATTTTTAGTAGAGATGGGGTTTCACCATGTTGGCCAGGCTGGTCTCAAATTCGTGACCTCAGGTGATCCACCCATCTCAGCCTCCCAAAGTGCTGGGATTACAGGCATGAGCCAGCATGCCTGGCCTGTGAACGCAGAATTCTTATAAGGTGTTTAGAACAGTGCCTAGCACCTAATAAACCTCCAGTGTTAGCTAATTTGTTATTCTAGGAGAATTTTAGATGTCGGTTCTTTGACAATGACCCATCACATACTCTGAGATCATTTCTAAGTCACCATTCAAGCTCCTTCCCCAAAGTGTGTTCCATAGAACACTGGGACCATGAGATGCTCCATTAGAAAGGGTCAGGGTACGGTTCCGTGGTCAGAGAGGTTTGGAAAACTGTTCTGGCCTCAGCCCTTGGCAGCATGTGCAGATTCCAGGCACCGAGGCAGGGCTGGAGGAGTAAGTGGCTTTGCAATAAAATGGGTGCTGGAGTCTAAAACGATACCCTGGGTGGAGTGGGGGAGCTGAGCAGGAGGCCAGGTGGCAACCAGTAGCTGCTGGGCCCGTGGCCTGAACCCTCCTGCACTCCTCCAGCTGGAGTCTCACCGCGGATCCCAGGAATACCTGCTGTTCCCACAGGGCTGCCTTTCCGTGGTTTGTCTGGAGACACCAAGAGTGGTTTCCATGCCTGCTGGGAATAGGCTGAGCATGCAATGACATGAAGGCCAAGGCTTGTGGGAAAATGACAGCTTCACAGCCCCTTGAGGAGTGACCAAGCCACAAAGTAAATCCTAAAGCCACAACCCCTTCTACCACTGAGCTGCTGGAGGTGGGTCCCTATTTCAAGCCATATTCAACCCACCCAACAAAACCTAACATTGAGGTGGTGGGCACACGGCCTCTGCCGTGGGGCTCACTCTGCAGCTGGAGAGACAGCATACCTGAAACCTGCAAGGAACAGGTTTATAAAACAACAGAACAGCCAGGAAAATGGTGCTAGGACAGACAGTGGAGAGACCAGAGAAGCAAACCATTGTGGCTCCTCACTGGGGGTTTCATGGGGTTGGACTGAGCCCTGTCACCTCTGTGATAGTCTTCACTCTGACAGGCAATGGTGACTGTGTGTGTTTCCTGGGGAGGAGGTTAGCAGGGATGGTTGCCTTTCCTGGGAAGGGCGGTTTGCAGAACCAGGGGTTTATATTGCAGGGAGTGTATTTTCTGAATTCTAAGTCAGAACAAGCAGTCTGATACAGGATCCATGGCTGGGTCACTTCTGGGTGCAAGAGGCTTTCTAGACCTTAGACACTCAAGATTACGGTCCCGGGCCAGTAACAGCACCTGGGAACTTGGTAGAAATGCAGAATCTTAGCCTAGGCAACATAGGGAGACCTCATCTCTGCAAAAAATAACAAAATTAGCCGGGCATGGTGGTGCACACCTGTAGTCCCAGCTATTCTCCAGGCTGAGGTGGGAGGATCGCTTGAGCCCAAGAGGCTGAGGCTGCAGTGAGCCATGATCGCACCACTGCACTCCAGCTTGGGCAATACAGCGAGACCTTGTCTCAAAAAAAGACAAAAAAACAAAAAGAAATGCAGATTCTTGGGCCCCGCCACCCCACGCCTACTGAGCCAGCATCTCTGGGGGTGGGGCCCAGCCATTTGGCTTTTCACAAGTTCTCCAGGTCATTCTTGGGCACGATCAAATTTGAGAATCACAGGTCTAGGATACGACGGGGAAAACAGAAATGTGGGGTGGTCAGGGACATTCGGATAATTCGGGCTATTTGTATTCAGGTGTGAGTTGGCAAATCCGAGACCTGTTTTGCCTAGCTAATTACCAGCAATGACAAACTCCCAGGCTCTGAGGCCCAGCCTCCTGGGCTGCAACTGGTCTTTATTTTTGGAGGCAATGAATGGAGCACCTCGGCCTGGGACCCTCAGTGTAGGGTTTTCTGACTCTTAGGCAACTTCCTAGGGTGCTGTACTTCCTTTTTAAAGTTGGGGAGCAGCAGGGGGAGGGGGAAGTGCCACGCCCTTGTAGTTTCATGATGTCATGTTGCATGTGCTCTTGAGCTGTAAATAAAGAGACGATGGTTAAAAAGCCCACCTGGTGTCTCTCTTTGTTCCTCCAGGAGACGGTCTGTCTGTGCTGGTAGTGAGCTCTACAGGGGCATTTGGAGGGGATCCTAAGCCTGGTATCCCACCTATGACTTCTCAACACACTGGATTGAGCATTTGCCCTGAGCTAAGCAGCAAACAAGGCAGACAGGACCCCTGCCCTCGCCTGGTCCTCATCATAATCCCTCAGCCAGACCTCTTGACTGCGAGTCTCAGATTTTTTTGTTTTCTTTTTTTTTTTTAGACAGAGTCTTGCTCTGTCACCCACGCTGGAGTAAAGTGGCACGGTCTCGGCTCACTGCAACTTCTGCCCCCCAGGTTCAAGCAATTCTCCTGCGTCAGCCTCCCGAGTAGCTGGGATTACAAACGTGTGCCACCACGCCAGGCTACTTTTTGTATTTTTAGTAGAGACGGGATTTCACCATGTTGGCCAGGCTGGTCTCAAACTCCTGACCTCAAGTGATCCACCCACCTCGGCCTCCCAAAGTGCTGGGATTACAGGCGTGAGCCACCGCACCTGGCCGGAGTCCCAGATTTTTATCTCCCTGCCCATTTTAGGGTTGGGGCAGCTGAGGTCCCAAAGAGATTCTGAGGCGGGTTGCAGCAGGCTGGTCCCCAGCAGCTTCCTTCCGAGCCAAGGTGGCCGAGTGCAGAGAAGAGCAGAAGCGGGACTCCTGCAAGATAAGAAAGGACAAGGCAGCTCAACGGAAGCCAGGGCTGGGGCAGGGTCAGTTGCCATCTTGGGAAAGGGCGTGAACTGGTGAGGGGGTGGCCTGGCTTGGCACCAGGAAGGACATCTCTTATCGTGGTGGCAGTTCCAGCCAGTGCCGCCCAGCTCTGCTGACCAGGGCTTCCTCGGGCAGGCTGTTATGTCTCCCCGTGACCTTGATCCTAAAGCCAAGGTGGGGCCCAGACACCCCTGGGGACCGTGGTGACCACAGAGGTGGGGCGCCCTGAGAGCCTGGTGTCCATATCTGCAGAGATGTCTCTGCCTAGCCAGGACAGGGAAAATCAGGCTTCCCAAATCCAGGGTTTACTAAAACATGGGTCCTCGGACCCCCAGCATCAGAATCCTGTGGACAGCAAGCCCAGGTTTCTGAGCCCCACCTCGGCCTCTGACTCAGAATTCCAGGCATGGGCTTGGGAATCTGCACAACTGAAACTCAAGTCTGAGAGCTGCTGCACCAAATCTTCTGAGAACTCACAGTCCTCCCCACATAGCCCCAGGTGGCTGGAGGAGCTCCCACGGGGGATGGTTCTGAGGAGCTGAGCCCAGAAGGCCTGTCCCCCTCCAAGAGGCTTTGCAAGTCATACCCTCTCTGCCCACTACTCAACTCTGCCATCGTCGTATGAAAGCAGCCATGGATCACACAGAAACAGATGCATGCAAATGAGTGAGCACAGCAGCGTTCCAATAAAACTTTATTTACACAAAAGGGCAGCGGGCCGGATTTGGTCCAGGAGCTGTAGCTTGCTGACCCCAGTCTGTACCACTGACCCCTGGGTCAAAGGTTACAGAAAGGCATGCTGACCATCTAAAAGCCAAACCCCTCTGTCCTGGGATGTCCACTGGAACCCATTTCTACTAATAAAGGTCAGAACAGTGCTGAGATAAGGGGTTAGGGCCAGTCAAGCCCAAGGCCACAGGATGTCAGCTCTCAGTGCCAGCAGCCTGGGTGCAGCCCTTGGTGGACGGCAGGTGGCTGCACTGGGGTGGATCAGTCAGGGTTCTCCAGAGAAACAGAAACAATTGGATATTTATATTTATATATCTTAAAATAGCTATGTATTTATATATCTCGTGTGTGTGTGTGTGTGTGTGTGTGTATACACACAGTCATGTGCCATATAAACATTTCAGTCAACGACAGACCACACATACAACAGTGGTCTCCTAAGATTGTTTTGTTTTGTTTTTGAGGCAGAATCTGGCTTTATGTCTAGGTTATGCACAGTCATGACATTATGTCTAGTGGCACAATCATGGTTCATTGCAGCCTCAAACTCCTGGGCTCAAATGATCCTCCTGCCTCGGCCTCCAAAGTTTTGTATTATTAATGCAATAATAATTATTGTATTATAAATACAGTAATTAGCCTGGTTAATTATTGTATCTTTTGTAGAGACGGGGTCTCGCTATGTTGCCCAGGCTGGTCTCAAACTCCTGGCCTCAGTGATCCTCTGCCTCAGTCTCCCAAAGTGCTGGGATTACAGGCATGAGCCACCATGCCCAGCCTTCATAAGATTCTAATACCATACTTTTACTGTACCTCTTCTATGTCTAGATATGTTTAGATACACAAATACTCATCATTGTGTCACAGTTGTCTGCAGTATTCAGTACAGTAACATACTGTGCAAGTCTGTGGCCCAGGAGCAACAGGCTATCTCAGAGAGCCTAGGTGTGTGGGAGGCTTCACCATCTAGGTTTGTGTGAGTACACACTATGACGTTTGCAGTGTGTAATGCTATGATGTTTGCCCATCAATGAAATTGTCTAATGACACATTTCTCAGAATGTATTCCTGCTGTTAAGCAATGCATGACTGTATATAAAGAGATTTATTTTATGGAATTGGCTCCCATGATTGCAGGGGCTGGCAAGTCTGTAATTAGTAGGACCAGCAGGCAGGCCAGAAACTCAGGCAGGAGTTAATGCTGCAGTCTTGAGGCTGAATTTCTTCTCCCAAGACCTCAGTTTTTGTTCTTAAGGCCTTCAACTGATAGGATGAGGCCCACCACATTCTCAGGGGTACCCTCCTTTCCTTCAAGCCAACTGACTGCAGATGCCCTCACACACACCTACACTCTTTTTTGACTGAAACCTTGGGTACTAGAACTTGCCCAAGCTGACACATGAAATTGACCATCATGGAGCTTTCTGGAGCTCAGCTCCCCAGCTCAGATCCCAGTGACTGGACGTGCAACAGAGTTGACCGTGGCGGGTCATGAAGCTCTGGGCTTCCTCACTCTGTTTGGCAGCTTGAGCCTCAGTGTAGTGGTGGCCAACCCTGGTCATGAACATGGACACACATGCTGTGGTGGGCCCAGACCAGTGTCTACCCAGTGTTAGGACATGAAATTGCAATTTGGGGTGGGATGGGGTGGGGAGGGATCAGGTTAGGAGCGATATGAATGGATGCCTGACTGGGTCAGCAAATGACAAAACAGAGCTGCCCCTGTCCCTTCATCACACCTCCCCAAACACATGATGGCATATCCTGAAACTCACACGTTTGCACTGGAGAACTGCAGTCAGGAGCCTGGGCTCTGTCCCTGCTGGCGATTAGGCACTGCGGCAAGGGCACAATTGGACGGCGCTATATGCTGTGGTCTTGAACTGGCACTGTGCATCCCGACCTTGACCTGTGTCAGCGCCTGGCACAGAGCAGAATACCTGCGTACAGAGGGAACACCTTCCTCCAGACACAGCCCTGGCCTCCATTGACGGTGTGAGGCGCCCCTCCTCTTGCGTAACTGGGAATTGTTAGACCTTCTTTTGCCAAGCATGAAAATGGAAGCACAAAGGAATTAAGGCCACTTGCCCAAAGTGGTGCTGGAGAGGCCTCTCCCAGGTCTGCCTGACTCCAAAACCTGATCATGTCCATGACCCTGTGTTGCCTCTCAAATACCTGAAGTTTACTGAGCACCTACTAGGAGCTGATCACTGATCTCACCCCTACTCCCACCTCACAGGCACTGTGCCACTCATTTAGGACCCATCGAGGCTGCTGTCAGGCAGGGGGCTGCCAGGACCGAAGTTGGATTCACCTTCAGGCCGGCTTCCCAGAGAGGAAGAGGGCTTGATTCCTTCCAGAGAGCCAGTGGAAGCACCCTCCCCTCCTCCACCCACTTCCTTGTTCTCTTCTCTCTCCCTGTGGCCACTGCCCCCCTGCAAGGAAGATGAGACCTCGAAGAGCCTGCAGCAGAGTCAGATGTGAAAGCCACCGCCAGTGAAGCCTGAAAGCAGTGAAAGCAAACACCAAAGATAAACCCCGGGGCAGATAGGCGTCTCGGGCTGTTGGGCTCAGTGGCCACAACAGGCCTCATGTGTGTATCTGAGCCATCACTCAGATTCAGCCAGAGCCCTCCAACGCCTCCCTTGGAATTCCAGCAGCATCCACGTGTAAAGATGGGAGAATGAAGAGAGGAGGAGGAAGCAGCCTGAAGTTATGACACAACCAGGACAGGCCATGGGAGGCGGGAGGCAAGCAGCACACATTGAAGCTCGCTCCGTGCAGAGCCTGGGCCAGGGGCTGGAGTTGAGCTCTGAACAAGATGCTCAGAGTTGAGGAAAGCACGTGAGCATGCACATGCACACACACACACGCACCCACACATACATGCACACGCACCCACACGCACACGCACATGCACGCACCCGCACATGCACCCACACGCACCCACACACATGCACATCCATGCACATGCCATGCACATGCCCATGCACACCTACACACATGCACACACACACACCTGCACATGCACACCCATGCACATGCCCATGCACACCTACACACATGCACACACACACCCCCGCACATGTGCGTGCACACGCACACAATAAAATAAGAGGATTGCTGCTGTATGCAGCAGGGGTTGAAGGAAATACCATAGGTCAGAATTTGAGAGTAGCTGAAGTGCCTCTCCTTCCTCTTGGGCAATAGCCTCTTACTTCCGCTTGTGTTCTAGGTGGTTTCTAACACAGCCACAGCTTCCTGGACTCCAACAGGGCACAGGCAATTTCCTTTTCTGCCTTTTCTATAATCACCAAGGGTTCCATAAGGCATTCTGATGGGTTCTCTGAGCACAAGGGTCTCTGGAGGGACAGGGCACTATTGCCACATGTCTGGGAAGGCCTGGCGGGGATCATTCTTAACCAGCAGTAATTTTCATAGGACCCTGATGAGGTGGCAGAGCAGCCGGAACATTAGGCATGATTTCCTGTGTTTTAAAGCTCAAGGAGTATTTATGGAGGCTGGCTGGGGTCCATAAGTGTCAGCAAGGGATGCCGCTGTAAGATTGAATTCTGTGCCATTGGGACAAATCGTTCAGAGTCAGCCCTCATTAGTTTTAAGTAGTCACAGAAACAAATGTCTCCTCTGGCCGGGCACGGTGGCTCACACTTGTAATCCCAGCACTTTGGGAGGCCAAGGCAGGTGGATCATGAGGTCAGGAGTTCCAGACCAGCCTGGCCAACACAGTAAAACCCCGTCTCTACTAAAAATACAAAAATTAGCCGGGTGGGGTGGCACGTGGCTGTAGTCCCAGCTACTTGGGAGGTTGAGGCAGGAGAATTGCTTGAACCCGGCAGGTGCAGGCTGCAGCGAGCCAAGATCGCCCCACTGCACACTAGCCCAGGCGACAGTGTGAGAGTTCATCTCAAGAAAAAAAAAAAAAAGCAAAATTAGCTGGGCATGGTGGTGTGAGCCTGTAATACCAGCTACTTGGGAGGCTGAGATGGGAGGATCACTTGAGCCCAGGAGTTGGAGGCTGCACTGGGCCAAGGTTGCACCACTGTACTCCAGTCTGGGTGACAGAGCACCTAGAGGGCCCTGTCTCAAAAAAAGAAAATAAAATGCATTTAATACACCTAACCTACTGAACATCATAGCTTAGTCTAGCCTACTTTAAACACGCTCAGAACATTTACATTAGCCTACAGTTGTGCAAAATCATGAAAAACAAGCCTATTTCATAATAAAGTGCTGAAAACCCTATGGAATTTATTGAACACTATACTGCAAGTGAAAAACAGAATGGTTATACTGGGGACAGGAAATATGGTTTCTACTGAACACAGATCGCTTTCACACTGTTGGAAAGTAGACAAATCATGTCAGACCACTGTAAGTTGGGGAGTGTCTGTACTCACTCAATACATGACCCCAAGCCTTGTGGAATGCCACGTGGGGGTCTATTATGTCCTTCCATAGCCAAGAATAGGTCGTGGCAGGAACTCCGGTTCCTTTGAGGATACCGACAGTTTCACTTTCTTTTGTTTCTCCGTGCTTCCCACCTCCCCCCATCCCCCCAACCCCCCAACCCCACCAGCCTGCCAAGCCCGCCCAGCCAGCTGGGTCTTCTCGTGCTCTCCTCCCTCTGCCTCTGGCCCCAGCTGGTGGAGATGAATACAGTGTCAGTGTCTGAGCCACAGGGACATTCCACAGGCCCAGCCTTGTGCTGCCTTCCGATCCTTGTCTTCTCCTCCTTGCTTCGCTCTATCCTTCTCATTTCAGCCCTGGCCGGATTTTTCTGCTGTGTGGTTACGTCAGGGTCCTGGAGCCAGGCTTCCTGGGTCCCACCGCAGTTCCAGCAGCAATTAGTGCTGTGCCTGCGGCAACGGGCTTCACTTCTGTTGATTTCAGTTGCCTAAGTGTAAACAGGAATAAGAACAGTGCGTGCCATAGTTCTGTTGTGAGCATTTACTATGAAGAACTTTTTTTTTTTTTTTTTTTTGAGACAGGGTCTCGCTCCGTCTCTCAGTCTCTCAGGCTAGAGTGCAATGGCAGGATCTCGGCTCACTGCAATCTCTACCTCCTGGGTTCAAGCGATTCTCATGCCTCAGCCTCCCGAGTAGCTGGGATTATAGGCATGTGCCATCATGCCCGGCTAATTTTTGTATTTTTAATAGAGACAGGGTTTCACCATGTTGGCCAGGCCGGTCTCAAACTCCTGACCTCAGGTGTTCCACCCGCCTTGGCCTCCCAAAGTGCTGGGATTATAGGTGTGAGCCACCGTGCCCGGCCCACTATGAAGCCCTTTCACACTGTCTGCGACACGACAACTACTGTTGGGGCTCAGAAAATGTCACCCCAATATCTGGTGCTTTGGCATGCTAAGTACTATGAACTACAGAAGACTGGAGGCCTCAAAAGCAACGTCTCTGTGACCCCCTCCTGACCTCCTGTCTCCAGCCCCTCCTTCTCCCGTGAGGCAGTCACAGAACAAGAATTCCTCCTTTGGCAGGGGATGAGGTGACTCAAGTCTGTAATCCCAGCACTTTGGGAGGCCGAGGCAGGTGGATCGCTTGAGCCCAGGAGTTTGAGACCGGCCTGGGCAACATGGCAAGCCCTGTCTCTATAAAAAAAAATACAAAAATTAGCCAGTCATGGTGATAGGTGCTTCTCATCCCAGCTATTCAGGAGGCTGAAGTGGGAGGATCACCTGAGCCCAGGAGGTTGAGGCTGCAGTGAGCCATGATCACACCATTGCACCCCAGCCTGGGTAACAGAGCAAGACCTTGTCTGAAGAAAAAAAAAAAAATCCTCCTTCTCCAAGGTGGGTCACAGAAACTAGAACCCCTGTCTCCAAAGTAGCCATAAAACCTAGAAAGGTGGCTCTCTCCCTTCTCTCTTTAAAGACCTCATTACAGAGGGGTTCTACCCCATACCCAGGAGGAAGGAATGCTGCATGGAGAGCCCAAGAAGAATCTGGACAAGACTTGTTCATTTTCTTTTTATCCAATTGCATTGCTACAGGGCTGTTCATTCTTCCTTGAAACTAAGCACATAAATGGACAGATTTCCCAGGACCTTTGAGTCTTCATCTCTGAAGCCTCCCATGTCACATGAAGCTTTGCTTAACTAAACTTGGTATGCTTTTCTCTTGTTAAGCAGTCTTTTTTTACAGGAGTGTCAGCTGTGACCTTTATGATGGGTGAGGAAAGGTATCACACCCTTCCGCCCCTACAGGGTCCTGTAAATGTCAGTTTAGTAAATGTCAGCTCTAATCCTAGGAGTTGTTTTGCGTTTTTTTTTTTTTTTTTTTTTTTGACATGGAATCTCACTCTGTTGCCCAGGCTAGAGTGCAGTGGCAGGATCTCGGCTCACTTCAACCTCCACCTCCCAGGTTCAAGCAATTCTCCTGCCTCAGCCTCCCAAGTAGCTGGGACCACAGGTGCACACCCCCATGCCTGGCTAATTTTTGTATTTTTAGTAGAGACGGGGTTTCATCATGTTGGCCAAAATGATCTCGAACTCCTGACCTCACGTGATCCACCGGCCTCAGCCTCCCAAAGTGTTAGGATTACAGGCTTGAGCCACCGTGCCTGGCCTGTTTTTCATTTTCTCCTTACAAAGTGATCACAACTTTATTATATACCTAAAGGCTTGGATTAAATCCCTCTAGAATCTGGAGTGTATGGGAAATATTTTTTAGAAGGAAATTGATCAGGCTGCGCACTGTGGCTCACGCCTGAAATCCCAGCACTTTGGGAGGCCGAGGCGGGCAGATCACCTGAGGTCAGGAGTTTGAGACCAGCCTGGCCAACATGGCAAAACCCTATCGCTACTAAAAATACAAAAATCAGCCGGGCATGTTGGCACCCACCTGTAGTCTCAGCCACTCAGGAGGCTGAGGCAGGAGAATCACTTAAACCCAGGAGACGGAGGTTGCAGTGAGCTGAGATCGCGCCACTGCACTCCAGCCTGGGTG
Source organism: Gorilla gorilla gorilla (assembly GCF_029281585.2). NCBI lineage: Eukaryota > Metazoa > Chordata > Mammalia > Primates > Hominidae > Gorilla > Gorilla gorilla. Next base: position 228,863,794 of record NC_073224.2, on the reverse strand, counting down.
ACAGAGCCAGACTCCATCTCAAAAAAAAAAGATAATAATAACATAATATTCTAATATTGACTGCTTACTGAGAAATTACTCTCTTCTAAGTACTTTACTAATAACAATAATTAATTACCAATAATGAACTAATAATAATAATAGCAACCAGTCCTAAATCGAACTGGATGTAGCCATTTGGCTGGTCTCTAATTTATCCCTAGACTGGGGGGATCTGTGCCTCCTAAGAGGGCATTAAGTTAGGCCTATGGGCCCTGCAGCCCTGCAAAACTCTCCTCATCCATCCAGAGAAACCCTTTCTTTGCATCTGGAGAGACTATGGGTCTTGGTATTATCTAAGGACTCACCCAGGCAGTTTTGTAGGTTCCCACCTGGTTTCTCCCGTCCTAGGAATAAGACCAAGTGCTCAGGTGTACCCTGAAGGTTTCCATACCTAGGTGACACTAAACAAAAGCTGGTGTTCTCTAAAGGAAAGTTGATGTTAGGAAGGGACTTGGAGGTAGAGCGGATTAATGTTCTTGGTGCGGTGGGGGGGTGTGGTGGTCAACAATCTTTAAGAGAGGTGCCAGGTGAGGCAGGAGACAGCCCTTTCTTTCCTCATGTACAATTGGGGGAGGAATTTCTTATGGTTTTTCAGCTAGAGTTTTCTAAAACTTTTGGTATGCTGATTAAAGTGGGCTCCCACCAATTTGGCTCCTCAGGGGTTGTTTTTTGTTTGTTTGTTTGTTTTTCCCAGACAAGGTCTCACCCTGTCGCCCAGGCTGGAGTGTAGTGGCATGATCTCGGCTCGGCTCGCTGTAGCCTCCCCGGTTCAAGCAATTCTCGTGCCTCCGCCTCCTGAGTAGCTGGGACTGCAGGTGCACACCACCACGCCCTGCTAATTTTGGTATTTTTAGTAGAGACGGGGTTTCACCATGTTGGCCAGGCTGGTCTCGAACTCCTGAGTTCAGGTGATCCACCCTCCTTGGCCTCCCAAAGTGCTGGGATAACAGGGGTGAGCCACTGCGCCCAGCCTCATCTTGTGTTGGTAATAACAATAGCTTGTGTGTCCTGCCCATTTACTAAGTGCCGGGCACTGTTCTCTCCTAGAACAAACCGTAGTTAGACTCCTCTGAGTCCTCATCTTGACTAGGCCTCGACCTTGGACCTCTGTGTCTTCCTGTCCTTGCTGGGCCTGAGCCTGCATAATAAACCAGTTTCAGCAAGAGTCCTGCTAAGTTAGCAAGAACTCCCCCATCCTTGATGTCTCCTCCTAGGAATCTTCCATTCCTGGCTCCCTCATTCCGCTCTGGCTATAAATCCCTCCTTGGTCCTTGTTGTATTCGGTGTTGAGCCCAAACTCTCACTCCATGGCAATAACCCTACAGCAAGTCTTGAACAGCACTGGTTTAACAACAGCCCCAATAACGTTTTCTTTAACAACAGCAGTTAGCTCATTTAATCCTCATAAGGATCATATGAGGTAGGTAGCCTAAATAGCCCATTTACACAGGGAAGTGGGAAGGAGAGAGGGTGCCCCCAAGGATGAGACACAAGCTGTTGCCACATCAGCACTTTGCGCCTGGACGGCCCCCCAGTTGTCCTGGCTGCAGGCAGTCCGAACAGCCCGCTTCCTGGAATATTAGCCAGGCAGGATACGCCCTGGGCGACAGAAACTCCAACTTTCGCCAGCGGCCCCCAGGTACTGCCTGGGCGGTGGCGGGAATCTGGAGCTTGGCTGAAGGCGCGAGCTGCCGACGCCGTCTCCTAGCAACCAAGCGGCGGTCACGTGACCCTCTCCAGCCCGTTTCACGTGGTCTTGAGCTGCGCTGGGGTTGGAGTGGCCGCAACGGGCGGGGCGGGGCCGGGCAAGTTTGTTCCCCGAGTTCGGAGCCTAGGAGCCCCCCGCGGCTGCGGCGCAGGTGCCCTCGGCCTGAGTCGGGATGGAGCTGCCTGCTGTGAACCTGAAGGTGGCGACGGGCTGGGGGGAGGGTCCCCTTTGCGGGAGGAGGTGGGACATTTGCATTTTCCCGGAAGGTGGGAGGAAGGACCGGGAGTTTTGGGGAAAGAGGGATGGTAGGGAGGAAGGGAAGGTACAGACCCCACGCGAGAAGGAGATGGGCAGGCAGGCCGCAGCAGGGAGAGTGATCCAGACACAGGCCAGCAGGGCGACACAGAGGGGCCGTTGGAGGTGGCAGCGGAGGGCAAGGGCCGCCCCCTCCCGGACTCAGACCCTCCAGCGGGCAGCGCCGGTCCCAGCATTGCTGTTGCCTGCACGCCCAGAATTCCCCTGGAGGAGGAGGAAGGTGCGCGGGAGGGGCGTGTAGGCGGCTCACCTACCCCGCGCGGGGTCAGGGACTGGGCTTGCCCCCCGGGTCCCAGCACAGTTTCAGGAGCCTCCTTGTTTGCTAAGTCGGGTTAAGGAAATCAGATGTTCCCAAGCAGTTGGTTTTATAAAGTTTACACATCCAGCGCCCTTATTTCATAATCAAGAAGCGCGAACTCCAACAGAAATTACTTAAAAGCAGAAAACCCCAACTTTGTGCACTGGGGAAAACGCTGCAGGGCTTCCTGTGGTGTCTTCATTTCCCGAGCCGTGAGCTCAGTCCGGGTCTGGGTGCCAGCGGCTGTTCTTTTTCTCCCCGCCCAGCCCCGCCGCCCACGTGTCTGGGCTCCATTTGCATTAGAGGGGCTAGGGGCTTTAGCTTTGGTCAGGAAGGTGTGGACCTTGGACCAAACCGGCCATTTTGGGTCTTAGTGCAGCCTCCTTTGAGGCAATATCCAGGAATGTCCTCTTACTCATGAATGACAAAGCATTTAACTCCCTGTTGGTGTCTGGGACTAAAGGAACCTGAGAAATAGATGGTTACAAAACAATGGCTTAATACACTTTATTATTACACAACATCTGTGCTATGACTTGCTATAGGCATGTTTCCCTTCTTAATCATACCTGCTTCAGCAAACCTTCCTGAAGCTTCCAGTCAAAGGTGGTGGGGAGACATGGCTGGAGCAAGGGAATGGGCTTGGATGGAACGTTCAGCTGGGAAGAAATTTACGTGACAGCAGCCGAGGTTTGTTGGTATCAATATGCACTCTATTCCAGGCAATGTGGGGTTAACACCAACTGCCTTTTCTCTGATGAGGGATTTGCTTAAAATAATTGCTGACAGAGGATCAGGTGAGGGCAGTGGGAGGGACCGAGCTCTAATTTATGGGCTTCTGTGGTGTGCCAGGTTATTTAATCAAGGCAGCCTTATGAGAAAGCTGATATGGTCATCTTTTTACAGATGAGCAAACTTCAGCTTAGACTGGGTAAATTGCCAAGGTCCCACAGGGAGTAAGTGGCAGTATCAGGATTTGAACCCATAGGGACCAGACTCCAGGGCCAGGTCCTTTCTGGGGTACCAGCTTAGGGCTGACTTTAACGTTGGCTGTTTCTGTCCTTTGGGAGGGCTTAGTCTCTTTGGGGCTTTTTTCGAGCAACTTTTTGGGCCTGACAGGCTAAGAGCATCCACAGGTATGAGCTATGCTGGCTTTCGGTACCCAGGATGAAAAGGCTGGTCCTCCCCTTGACTTGGCAAACAAGACCCCAGTCTCCAAGGGTGTTAGCCGCTACCAGTCAGAGAGAACAAAGTGCTGGAAGGCCCTGAGGGGTCAGGGTTGTCAGGTCGTGTACAGGAGATCCAGGTGAATTTGAATTTCAGATCAACAACGAACAGTTTTTTAGTATGAGTAAGTCTCAGGCAATATGTGGGACATATTAACAAATTATTCATGATCTGATATTGGAAAGTAACTGGGTGTTCTGTATTTTTGTTTGCTGGATCTGGCCACCCTGTGGAGGGCAGCTGTTGACTCCTTGCTTGTAGGTACTTAGGGGATGTTCTGAGTTCAGAGCCCTTCAGGAGGTGGGGAACCGCTCCCTGTGGCCTGCACTCCCTCCCCACTCCCTCATTTTGTATATTCCTTGGGCAAGGGCTGAGTGCCTGCTTCTGCCCAGCTCAGCCAGAGTGGGCAGTGGTGCCAGGTGAGAAGAAACAACTGCCCCAGGCCCTTTGCACAGAGGGCAGCTCCTGACCAAGCCCTGTCCATGTCTCTTGAAGCCAGGTCCTGAGCTGCAAGAATGACATTGTGATGAGCTTAGAAAGGACTGGACTTGGGTACAGAGGTCTTGTGGGAAGAAGACCTTGGGAGGAGGGTAATCTGGTGGTGTAGGAGGTAGTCGTGTAGCATTTGGGTTAAGAACTCAGTAATGAGGACTGCTGGGATGGAGGGCTGAATTCCTGACAGGCACTGTGTGGAGCGCTTCCCACACCTCCACCTCCCTGTACCGCTGGATCCACACAACAACACTGAATCAGGCATTATTGCCCTTCTCTGCAGAAGAGCCAACAGCTGTTCTGAGAGGTCAGGTGACTTGCCTAAGGTCACTAGGTTCTAAAGTCACGGAACCGGGATCAGATCCATCTGTTCGCCTCCAGTACCCACGAAGTTAACCGCTGCACAACTCTGCCTCCCATCCTTGGCAGCCCTGACTGGTGTCCCTGGGCCCCGGCCACCCTGGGGGATCTCACTAGCACGTGTAACGGGCCGCCAAGTGTTTGCACAGGACTGGTAGGAGTGTATTCCATTTCTGGGAAGTCCTACCCCGCCATGGATCCTCTAGTGGCAAACAAAGGGTTTAAGTCTTGGTCTGCATGCCCTGCTGGTTTCTCTTCAGCCTTGCCTTCTCCAGGTTAGACTTCCTCATTTCCATCTGCCCTCTACGGCTCTTCGAGATCCTGACGGTGTAGCACAGTGGACAGAGCACAGGCTTTGGGGGCAGGCAGGTCTGCATTCAAGGTCTTGAGTAGGTTTCTGAACTCTCTCAGTATCTATTTCTTCATTATAAAAAGAAGTTAAATACAGTCCCTACCTCCTAGGATGATGGATCCATGGTCCAGGACGTAGTCTAGAATTAGGGTTACAAATTCAGGCTGGGCCAGGCGTGGTGGCTCACACCTGTAATCCTAGCACATTGGGAGACTCAGGCAGGTGGATCATTTGAGGTCAGGAGTTCGAGACCAGCCTGGCCAACATGATGTAACCCCACCTCTACTAAAAATACAAAAATTAGCTGGGTGTGGTGGTGCTCGCCTGTAGTCCCAGCTATTCAGGAGGTTGAGGCACCGAGGATCACTTGAACACGGGAGGCAGAGGTTGCAGTGAGCCGAGATCGCACCACTGCACTCCAGCCTGGGCGACAGAGCAAGACTTTGTCTCAAAAAAACAAACAAAAACTCTGGCTGGATAGATTGATTCTGACATTTGTGTCTGGGCTCTGTTGTTTGTAAGCTTTATGAATTGGGCCAATTTACTTAATCTCTCAGAGCCTCAGTTCTACCCCATACAATTACACGGATGACATGAGTTAGGGGCAGTGCAGTGTAGATGCATGGCAGGCAGGTGCTTGTCAGTAGCAGGAGTTGCTGCTGTCGTTGATGATGCAGGATCCCTGCCCCACATAGGTATTTAACAGTTAGTAAACGGATACTTACAGTGACCGTCCAGATAGATGCTTGTCTCTGGCAGTTGAGGCACCCCCGTGGGACAAATGGGTACTGCCTCCGTTTCGCAGAAAGGAGCCTGAGGCCTTGGCGCCTGGACCAGCACCCAGGTTTCCTGTTCCAACATAGCATCCTGGGACCCTCTGCTGCCTTGGCCCATTGACCCCTGTCTGGGAAAGAGCTGGGCGACCTCCCCTGAGCTGAGCACTGTAGTGAGAGTCCAGGGGCTCAGGTCCGTCCTTCCTGCCCAGCTGGGAAAGGTCCTGGCCCTGCCACCCGTTTAGCTCAGGTTCCTCCCCTGCTTCCAGCTCCCCTTTCAGGCCGTACCTGAGAATCCTGTGTCTCTTTGGCTACCAGGAAGCTCCCCCAGGGCCAAAAGACAGTGGTTTTGTCCTGACAGTTACTGGCCCCTCTTTCCCTGGGCTGCCAGGAAGTGCAGGGCCCGTTTGGCTCAGTTTCTCCCTGGAGCCTTCCTGCACATTAAGGCCTCTCTGGGTGTCCTCCTGTTATACAGATGAAGAAACTGAGGCAGGGGAGGCTTAGGCTTCTGGACGTTTCTTTTCCCAGGGGCTTAAGAGGAGCAAATGGTGCTACCTTTGTTCATATTTATCAAACCAAAGTGACGTCACGCAGAGGAGACTGTGTGTGTGCTAAGGATCTGCAGTATTTCCAGGTTACGTTGTTTTCTTCCCTAACAGAGATGGCAGAGGTGTGGACCCAGCTGGGTGCTCACTCTGTATTACAGGCCCTTCCAGCGCTAGGAAAAGCCTTTACCTCATAGGTTGTAAGCATGACCCTTAGGGTATCCTGCGGATCAGAGGCCCCCCTGGGACTCAGCCTTTCATGCTAACTGCCATTCTTTCCGGAATAATCCAGGGCTCTGCAGGGCCCATTTATTAAAGACCTACTCTGTGTACAGTCTAGGCATAGGAGCGAGAGCATTGAAAATGAAGATCATTTCCAAAACAAGCCCAGAGTGGGGAGAGTTAGGTGTCGATTTTGGGGAGGAAAGGGGTGATGGGAGCTACCTTCCCTCTGTCTCTTTCCTCGGTGTCTTCTTTAAAAGCTGGATGTTGGGACCACTGTGGCTGACTCTGCGGTGTGGCCCTGAGCAAGTTCCTTCCTGTCTGTGGTCCAGGGTTTACTATCAGATGGAGGGGACAGTGGTTAGCTCTGAAGATAAAGATCAGAATCGTCCTCATGCCCAGCCCTGCCTGCCCCCAACTTCCTGTCCCTCCCTCCTCCACTCCCCTCACCTTCCACTCCAGCCACACTGGCTTCTGTTCAGTTTCCAGAAAGTTCCACGACCCCCTTCTGCCACAGAGCCTTTGTGAGTGCCACCCCTCCTGCTCAAAATGCTCTTCTTCCCCCTCAGCCTCCCCCATCCCTTCCTCAGAGAAGCCCCTGACCACCCCACCCTCCCAGCCTCCCTGCTGTTCAATCAGGTGCCCTTTCCCTTGCTTTCCTTCAGGATGCTTTCCTTCAATCAGGTGCTTTCCTTCGGGATGAGGGTTCACTGCACCTCCATTCCTAGGGCAGAGTACCTGGTTAGCGATGTCAGTACTGAGAGCGCAGCTCCGACTCTGCTCTGCACACCTCTGACTCCCTAGGGTGGATGAAAAGCAGGTGCCAGTGATGCTGGGTGACACTAAATGTTTAAGAAACTTAACACCGTTTATCACTTCAAGCCCCTGGGGATTGAAATCCATGGAAGACTACACCTCTCCTGCCTCAGTTTCCCCATCTTTGTAATGGGGAGAGGCCTAATGGCTGGACAGCACAGCCTGGGTTTGAGTCCTGGCTCTGCCACTGGCCTGCTCTGTGACCTTGGGCAAGTTACTTCCTTCTGAGCCTCAGTTTTCTCAGCTGTAAAATGGGGATAATAAGACCTCAGAGGATTGTAAGGATTTAGTGCATTTATATACAGAAAGCACTTAGGATGGCACCTAGCACATAGGAAGCGCTCAATAGTAGACGAAGGTAGGTGAGGTGATGGCGAAGATTTCTTCTAGAGCTAGACTTCTGTAACACACTACTCAGCCTGGTCAGAGTCTCGAGATCTTAAAGTTGGGTGCATCGGTCCTTACAGAATTATTTTCCTAGTCTCTTGGAGCTGGGAAAGGAATTTCTTTTGGGCCACAGAGCCAGGGGCCCCTTGTGGTTCACTCTGGCCCTGGGCCCTGGAGGTAAAGGTGAAGTATCTCAGCCACCAGCTCTGGATTCCATCTGCCCCCATGTGTGGACCTTTCTCACAAGCCCAAACAGTTCCCAGCTGAAGGCCTGCGCCCCCAGCGGGGAGGTTGGGTGCACTGGTTTTGGAGGCGAGTTTGAAATTTAATTCCAGTTTTGCCACTTGCTACCTGTGGAGTCTTGATCAACATAATTTATCTCTGAGTCTGGTTTTCTCATCTGTGAAATGGGAATAATAGTACCAGAGGCTGCTGTGAGGTCCAGATAAGGTCATGTGAGATGGTTGGCATAGGGCCTGGCACATAGTTGGTGTGTGGTCAAGAGTAACTCTTCTAGAAATGCTTTTTCCTCCTCTGCCAGAGTGAGTTTGTCTTTCTTTCTTTTCTTTCCTTTCTTTCCCTTCTTTCCCTTCCTTCGTTCCTTCCTTCCTTCTTTCCTTCCTTTTCTTTCTTTTTTCTTTCTTCCTTCTCTTTCTTGCTTTCTTTTCTTTCTTTCCTTCCTTTCTCTTTCTGGCAGGATCTTGCTCTGTCCCCCAGGCTGTAGTGCAGTGGCATGATCTTGGCTCACTGTACACTTGACCTCACTGGCTCAAGTGATTCTCCCACCTCAGCCTCCCAAGTAGCTGGGGCTATAGGTGTACTCCACCATGCCTGGCTAATTTTTTGATTTTTTTTAGAGATAGGATCTTACTTTGTTGGCCAGGTTGTTCTCGAACTCCTGGGCTCAAGCAGTCTTCTCCCTTCACCTCCTAAAGTGTTAGGATTACAGGCGTGAGCCACCAGACCTGGCCCACAGTTCTTTTTTGCAGGTGGTGAGGGCTCCTTCTGCCCTTCCACCCAGGCCAGAAACCCCGGCCTTCTTCGCAAACCTTGCCCGTGTCTGCGCCAGGACACTGCCTCTGCCCCAGGCATGTGGCATCTCTCCCTTCCAGCCTGACCCCTCAATCCCTTGAGTAAACTTCTAGGGCCCTCATTGACCACCAGGCCTGTTGAAGCTCCCAATTTGGGGCTCCTGGCCTCCCAAAGTCTCTGTGCCACCCCACCCCGACCTCAGTTATCTCCATGCCCACCGCCACCCATGCAGGGCCTGGGGCTTGGCCCCACTTTGCCTGGCCGAGCCCCGCTCATACATTGTGCTCAACCTGGGTCCCTTCCCTTTGGAAGCTCTTTTTGCAGCCGCCTGCCCTCCCGAGGCATCTGTCTTTTTTTTTCTTTTTTTTTTTTTTGAGATGGAGTCTCACTCTGTCACCCAAGCTGGAGTGCTGTGGCCCAATTTGGGCTCACTGCAACCTCTGCCTCCCAGGTTCAAGTAATTTTCGTGCCTCAACTTCCGGAGTAGCTGGGATTACAGGTGCCCACCACCATGCCCAGCTAATTTTTGTCTTTTTAGTAGAGACAGGGTTTCACCATGTTAGCCAGGCTGGTCTCGAACTCCTGACCTCAAGTGATCCACCTGCCTTGGCCTCCCAAAGTGCTGGGATTACAGGCGTGAGCCACCGCGCCCAGCCCATCTGCCCTTTTTCTTTCTTTTTTTTTTTTTTTTGAGGCGGAGGTTTGTTCTTGTTGTCCAGGCTGGAGTACAATGGCGCGATCTCGGCTCACTGCAACCTCTGCCTCCTGGGTTCAAGCGATTCTCCTGCCTCAGCCTCCTGAGTGGCTGGGATTACAGGCATGTGCCACCATGCCCGGCTAATTTTGTATTTTTAGTAGAAACAGGGTTTCTCCATGCTGGTCAGGCTGATCTCGAACTCCCGACCTCAGGTGATCTGCCCACCTCAGCCTCCCAAAGTTCTGGGATTACAGGCGTGAGCCACTGTGCCCAGCCTCCATCTGCCCTTTTTCTATGTGCTTTCCAGTCAGGGCCTTGTTGATGTCCCGGAGTAGAGACCAGTTCCAGGAGAGGAGGCTGTCATTTTAAGGACACAGAGGACATTAAAAAGGGTAAAATATTGTAGCCGGGTGCAGTGGCTCCTGCCTGTAATCCCAGCACTTTGGGAGACCAAGGTGGGTAGATTGCTTGAGCCCAGGAATTTGAGACTAGCCTGGTTAACATAGGGAGACCTTGTCTCTACAAAAAAACAAAAATTAGCTGGGCGTGGTGGTACACACCTGTAGTCCCAGCTACTGGGGAGGCTGAAGCAGGAGGATCACTTAAGCCTAGAAGTTTGAGGCTGCAGTGAGCTGTGATGGCACCACTGAACTCCAGCCTGACCCACAGAGCAAGACCCTGTCTCCAAATTTAAAAAGAAAAAAGTAGAATATTGCAGAAATCCAGAAAAATAGCCAGGGGGATTTTGTTGTTGTTTTTCCTTACCATAAGGCATACCAAGCTATCTCCCTGTAGAAAAGTCTCAGTGGTGTCCCTCGTTGCACTTGGCATGAAGCCCACGCTCCTTCCCGAGGCCCTCAGGCCCCCCTACCTGTCCCCAGCTACCCTCCCTTTGCCCGCTCTCTCCAGCCACAACAGCTGCTTTCCCCTCTGCCCCCCACAGTGCGCCAGCTCCAGTGTCCCAAGAAATCACCCTCACGTGAGTCCCCACCGCTCCGTTTCCCATCGAGGCCTCTTCTGATTTCAGAGCAGATTCCCTGCATTCCACAAAGGAGCCTCCCACCCTTGTGTTACAGGAAAGGGGTCCCGATCCAGACCCCAAGAGAGGGTTCTTGGATCTCGCACAAGGAAGAATTCAGGGCGAGTCCATAGAGTAAAGTGAAAGCAAGTTTATTAAGAAAGTAAAGGAATGAAAGAATGGCTACTCCATAGACAGAGCATCCCTGAGGGCTGCTGGTTGCCCTTTTTTAAAAAATTAATTAATTTATTTATTTAATTATTTTTGAGATGGAGTTTCGCTCGTCACCCAGGCTGGAGTGCAGTGGCACGATCTCGGCTCCCTGCAACCCCCACCTCCCAGGTTCAAGCAATTCTCCTGTCTCAGCCTCCTGAGTAGCTGGGATTACAGGCACACACCACCATGCCCGGCTAATTTTTGTATTTTTAGTAGAGACAGGGTTTCACCATGTTGGCCAGGCTAGTCCTGAACTCCTGACCTCAGGTGATCCACCCACCTCGGCCTCCCAAAATGCTGGGATTACAGGTGTGATCCACCGCGCCCAGCCTGGTTGCCCATTTTTATAGTTATTTCTTGATAGTATGCTAACCAAGGGGTGGATTATTCATGCCTCCCCTTTTTAGACAATATAGGGTAACTTTCTGACGTTGCCATGGCATTTGTAAACTGTCACAGTGCTGGTGGGAGTGTAGCAGTGAGGACAACCAGAGGTTACTCTCGTGGCCATCTTGATTTGGGTGGGTTTTAGCCGGCTTCTTTACTGTAACCCGTTTTGTCAGCAAGGTCTTTATGACCTGTACCTTGTGCTGACCTCCTGTCTCATCCTGTGACTTAGAATGCCTTAACCATCTGGGAATGCAGCCCACTAGGTTTCAGCCTTATTTTACCCAGCTCCTATTCAAGATGGAATTGCTCTGGTTCATACGCCTCTGACGCTTGGAAGGGGTGTGGGTGTCAGCTGCCCCATGGGAGGGGTGAAGGCATGAAGCAGCCCCTCCCTGGCCTGGCCTGCTTTCTTCCTCCTCCTTCACTCCTGGGCCACCTGCAGTGGCTGGTGTGCCTTTTCAACAGACATTACTGAGGCCCTCAGAGGTGCCAGGCGCAGGGGCGTCCTGTGTTTTCTGCACCCGACGCTTTCCTGCCCCTGTGGTGGTCATGTTCACAGACCTCTTCTCTCCCCCTTGTTGTGCCACAGGTGATTCTCCTAGGTCACTGGCTGCTGACAACCTGGTAAGTGACTCTGTGGGTATCTGTGTGTCTCCTGCGGTCTCAGGGTCTGTGTCAGCCGGGTCAGGTCCTGGTTCTGCCGTGTTTTAACCAGGTCACTTTGGGCCAGACAGCTCTGCTCTCTGGGTCTTGATTTCCATCTGTACAATAGGCATAAGGATTGCACACCCTGCAGGAGCTGGGAGGGAGACGTGGAAGTGCTCATCAGAGCTCCCCAGGGCCTGCCCCACAGTGAGGCCTCAGCACTGCAGCTTGATTTTCACCTTTACCATCTCTTTTAATCTGTTGAGCTTCTGGAGACATTTCTCTGCCAAACCAAGATTGGAAACCATTGAGCTCACCTGTGCACTTTGCAAACTTCGAAGTGCAGCACACAGGGCAACAGCTGTGAGTCATGTGAACTGTAACCATCATGATTCACCACCTTGAGAAGCAGGGCCAAAATACAGATTTCTTAGTCACACTTCCCCAAGATTCTGAGTTGGTGATTCTGGGCTGGGACCCAGGCACCTGCTTTCTTAAAAGCAAAAGATAAGATGGTTTATTCAAAGACCTATTGAACCGAATGGCACTCCACACCTGCCTTGCACATGTCTTCTGCATGTTACACTTTAGTGAATGTCCTATAAATCTAGGAAGCGCCCGCTGCATGCAGGGGAAGGCAAGGCCCAGTGGGTTTGGTAATAAACGAGGTAGACTCAGTCCCTGTCCTCCTGAGTCTTCCTTGCAGTACAGCAGGGTGAGCAAGAGCATGGCCTATCCAGCCAGACTCCAAATCCCAGCCCCACTGCTCAGCAACTGTGTGACCTTGGGCGAGTTACTTAACCTCATTGTGTCTCAGTTTCCTCATCTCTAAAGTGAGGGTAACAATAACACTTCCTTCCTATGGTTATTAACATAAATGTACATGAATGAGTTAATTTAAAACAGAACCATGCTAGGTACTAGCAAGTGATCTGTGTTCACCATGATTTTGATTGGATTGACAAGTAAGTCAACAATGTCAGTATCAATACCCTAAAAATAGCATAGGGCGGGCCTTGTGTTAGGAAAGTGACGAACTTGTACTTAGCACCGGTGGGCGAGGAAAGGAGTCTCAGGGTGAACATTCGAGTCTCAGGGTGAATGACAAAAGGAGGGCCAGGTGTCAGGGTAGAGGGCGCCCGCCGCACAGGGCAGTGGCTGGGAGGTCAGTAGGGCGAGGCTGTGTCCGGGATCCCACAGGCCCCTTAGGCCCTGGTGAAGAGTCTGCATTTTATTCCAAATGGGGCAGAAAACTGTTGGAGGATTTTTAGCAGAGGAGTGACAGCATCTGACTACGTTACCGGTTGCTGTTCAGAGAACAGAGTGGCAGTCAGGACGCTGGCACAGCGTGGCTGCGGCTGTCATCTGCCAGGAGAGGGAGGTGCTTTGGATCTACAGGGACACAGCCAGATCCAGGGTCTGGGTGGGAGGCGGAGCCCATGGGATTTGCTGGCACACAGCCGGGTGGCCTCGAAGACTATGGTATGTTCTGGGAGGAGGCCCTGAGACCCCGGAGCAGGAGGGAGGTGACCTGCGGGGTGGTGGCCGCCTGACGGGACTGAGCTACCTCTTCCTACAGGGGCTGCATTGTATTCTCAGGCTCCTATGCCTGGGCCAACTTCACCATCCTGGCCTTGGGCGTGTGGGCTGTGGCTCAGCGGGACTCCATTGACGCCATAAGCATGGTGAGCCAGGGTGGGGGAGAGGCGGCAAGGCGGGGAGCCGCAGCACAGGGCAAGACATAGCCTGGCTTTGCTACCCCGTCCCATCCCAATCTTCCCCCTCTTCCTTGGGCCACCACTTCCCATTGTCTAAAGCCTGTTCATCAGCCTCCTGGGCTCTGGCCCATGCCTGTGTTCAGGAGCCCAGCCTGCTGCTCTTCTTGTCTGGCTTAGAGAACCCCAAGTCTGCCATTATCTCCCTGAGGAAAGCCATGGGGTGGGTCCCACCAGTGCCTCGGATTAGCCACTTCGCAAGAGCAGTGGAACATACCCTGTAACCTCCCTCTGGGGCTCTCTTTTAGGGGAGGGGATATGGCTGGGAGACCCGGCCAAGAGGGCATTCCACTACTTTAGGAAGTAGAGGTGACCCTGCCCCACCGAAACCTCCCACAGGGGGAGCTTCTCAGCACCCACGGAGCCCCGTGGGGCAGTGAGCACTCCCGCACAGGCTCTTCAAGCCGAGGCCAGGGCCTCAGGATGACTGAGAAGAGATTTTCTTTGTGTTGGAGAAGGACTGGGTGAACTCCAAGGAACCTTCCTCTATGGAGGTTCTAGAGCCAAGTCTTGTGCCCATCATGGCCTTGGAGATGACGGGAAATGGGTGGGGAGGGAGGCTCTGGTGGAACCGAGACCTGGGCCCCCAGCATCCCTGCCCCCAGACTGCAGTCTCAACCAGCGGCTCCCCAACGGGGCCCTGCCTGCTTGCTTGATCCATTTTCCAGCAAGCCCCAAGGACACAGCAGGGCACGAAACAGCTTCCCATCCGGTGTATGGTGGGGGAGCCACGGAGCGTGGTGGGGGTGTTGTGCTCATCAGTGTGGTGTGTCTTGCAGTTTCTGGGTGGCTTGCTGGCCACCATCTTCCTGGACATCGTGCACATCAGCATCTTCTACCCGCGGGTCAGCCTCACGGACACGGGCCGCTTTGGCGTGGGCATGGCCATCCTCAGCTTGCTGCTCAAGCCGCTCTCCTGCTGCTTCGTCTACCACATGTACCGGGAGCGCGGAGGTGAGCTCCTGGTCCACACTGGTGAGGCCACCACCTCCAGCCAGCTCCTCACCGCTCCCGTCTCTCCCTTGCCTGGCCTCCAGCCTCTCCCTCAGTGAGCCAGCCTTGCCCCATGGGGCCAGGGCTCAAGGTGCAGGGAGAGTGTGGCATGGGCGCTCTGTACTAGGCTGGACAGGTCCAAGCTCCTAGTCTCTGCTGCAGGAGCCCAGGGGTCCCCTGGTTGTCCTGGTCTGCCATGACCTTCTTCTGCTGTGAAGCTGAGGCTGGGCCCTTCTCTCAGCCCAGAACACAGGCACAGCTGGGGGTACCATTTAGTTCCCAGGGGCAGCCCTGGGCTGTCTCCATCCTGAGGGCCACGGGCACCTACAGGTCTCCTCTCTGTTCTCACCGGGGCCCATCACTGGAACCCCATTTCCTGCCACATGGGGTCTTCCCTCTCCTGCTGCAGAGACTGCTAGGTGGCCAGGGCAGAGCCCGTGCCAGTGTAGGCTGTGGGAGCCTCAGTGAAGACAGCCCTGAACAGGGGGCACTTTCCCGGCCCACCGGCCCCTCCCCACTCACCCAGCCTTACACCTGCCCTCTCCCACGCCCTCTCTGAACTCCTGTACTCCTTCTCCTGGTGGCCGAGCCATTTGCCTGCTCTCTGACACCTCTCTCTCTCTTCCTTTCTCTCTCTCTTTGAGAGGAGTGGAGGGAGGTGGTAGGGTGTGGCCTTCTGCCTTTCACTCCTGAGATGAGATGCCCCAGGTGGCCTGTGACTGCCACCAGCTGGTTGAGGGTGGGAATGGCCTGGGGCTGCCCACAGTGGCTGACCTCAGCACTGCCTGGGCCTGCCCCCAGGTGAGGGGTGCCAGAATGTTTCTCCCATTGGACAGATGAGGAAACTGAGGCCCACATCCTTTGGGACTTGTTCAGGGTCCCGGGATGAATGTACAGAGTAGGGGATGGGAGTGAGGCATGTGGTGTACTTGGAGCCCTACGGCCCTGCCTTGGACCCAGCCCCAGCCTCCGAGGCCATCTGGATATGGTAATGTGGTGTCCTTGTACCTGGGAGGGGAGCTGGAGAGGAGTGCGTGGGCCCGGGGCTGATGTCCCTCTGCCCAGGTTCCTAAGCACGTGCTGCCTGGGGAAGCCCATGGCACAGGGGCCAGGAGCCTGGCTTTGGACTCGGCTGCCTAGGCGTGGGTCCCAGCATCATCAGCTTTGAGCTGTGTGATCTCGGGCAAGTCACTTCATCCCTTTGACCCACAGTTTCCTCATCTGTAAAGTGGGGACAATAAAAATACCCGTCGCACAGGGATACGGCAGGATTGAATGAATAATACACGCTAAAGGTTTAGGGCCTGGGGCTGCTGCCTCTGTCTCTGTGCATGGTGACAGGATGCCCAGCCCGAGGGTGGCGGGGGTGGATCTTGGGTTGGACTCAGCTGAACATCCCGAGTTCTCACCCTTCATTTTCTTTCCCACTATGTCCCCTGTCACCTAGGTTTCCTTGGGTCTTCTCAGGACCGTAGTGCCTACCAGACGATTGACTCAGCAGAGGCGCCCGCAGATCCCTTTGCAGTCCCAGAGGGCAGGAGTCAAGATGCCCGAGGGTACTGAAGCCAGCCACGCTGCGCCCGGCCCTGCTCCGGGCCTTCCTCGTGCCTGGGAGGTCGTTCTAGGGATGCTCCTGACCTCCGTCTCTTGGACCTAAGATGGAATGTGTCCCCAGCTCAGGGATTGCCTGAACCAAGAGGCCAGGAGCCCCCATGGGCCGCCCAGTACCATGCACACTCCTGTCCCAAACTCCCTGAGGCCTCCCCTCTCTTCAGGGTAAAGAGAACCAGGGTCTCTCTTTACCTCCTACCCAATGGTGGCACCACAGAGGCCCTCAGCCGAGTCCTGCCTGAGTGTTGCAAGCTCAGGCCTTTAAGGACTGCTGATGCCCCCTCAGGCCTCCCCCAAGTTTGCTGGGCTTTGGTGGAAGCCCTGAGAGCTTCAGGTCCTGCTCAGCCCGAGGAGCAGTCTGGCATGGGAGTGAGGCCCCGTCCTTCTCACTGCCTGGTCACATGGTGCCTAGGGATGCAGGGCTGGAGGCCAGAGGTGTCAGCAATACTGTGACCCACCACAACCTCCAGCCTCCCTTTTCAGAGCCACAGCATTAAAGTTTGGGGAATTCTGTAGATGGGCTGTGTTTTGAGCCACCTTCAATCTCCTGGCTGGGCTGGGGCCTGGCCTTGTTCCTGGGAAGATGTCTCCTGCCAGTTCCCAGGTGGAGCCTGTGCTGTGCTGCCCCATTCTGTCATGTCAGGAGGAAACAGGCATGTGCATTGGCTGAGCTGGGCATGAGCCTGGCTCTGGCCTAGCAGAGGCCACAGGAGAGAGAGACACTGGTGGGTGTGGTGCGTGGGCATCAGTTTCTCTGAACCAGATGACCCAGGCACTCTTTGGAATCCTGCTCTGCCACTTACTAGCTGCATGCCTTCAGTGTCTTCTAGAAAGGGTTGGTGCCTGCTCCAGGTGTAAAGTGCCTGGCGTGAGGAGGGCTCCCTAAGTGATGGTGAACTTGTTAGCAGTGGACCTGCTCCTCGGGCCAGTGACGATGCTAGGTTAGGAGGCAGGGGCGACCTCTTCCTGGTGGCCCCTGTGGTCTGGTCACAGCTGACTTGGGCTGACACGTCCAGAAGTTCCCCGGGGCCCCGGCCCACCCCACGGACAGGTCTAGCTATTCACAACTTGCTCTTCTGCCCCCTGGGCACCAAGTGCCAGGGCTTTCCCAGGCCATCCTGGCTTGTCCCTGGCACAGGGTCAAGGCCTAGTGCACAACCCCCATTATTCTCTTGCGTCCATCTGTCAATCAAAAGAGGCTCAGTACCTGCCTGGTGCCAAGCGGGCTTGGGGCTGCAGTGGTGACCTTGGGAGCCTGCTCTCAACCTAGGAGTCTTCCCACCTGGAGGATTACACACAGAGGCAAGAGCCCCGAAAGAAGAGGACATGGGCCTCTGGGTCAGGGAGGAAGGCTGCTGTGGGGAAGGGGCTGTGCTCCGGGCAGAGGGCTGCTGAGCAGCTGCAGTTGTGAGAAACTGGAAACAGCCTCGCTGTCAGGAGATGGACCAGTAAGCCACGGTCCATTCATTATAGGGAGTATGGACCAGTAAGCCACAGTCTATTCATTGTAGGGAGTATGGACCAGTAAGCCACGGGCCATTCATTATAGGGAGTACGGACCAGTAAGCCACGGTCCATTCATCGTATGGAGCACAGTGCAGCAGTTACAGCTGTTAAACCAGACCTATTTCCACCAACGTTGGCCCCCCCGCAAATGTGAACAAAGCAGATTGCAGAATGGCATTGGGATGAATTTTCAGACCTCACAGCAATGCCATATGTTGTTCCTGGGTGTCTGTGCGGTAAAATAGAAAAGCATGGTCTAGAAGGACACCTGTCAGGTTCATGACTGTAGCCACCCTGGGTGGAGGAGGAGCGTGACCTGAGGGGAATGGGAATAAGACCCAAGTCCGTTTATCTTGTGTATACAGCATCCTGGCCCCGGGAAGGCTTGTGTACCTGCATCGTGAATGTGTCAGATTCCCAAAGGGAATGAAAAGCCAGGGCAGGGGCTTGGCCCAGGCAGTGGGGGCAGATGATGCAGCCTGGGCCATGCACAGGGGAGTGTATCCAGACACCTCAGTCCCTCATCGTCCCGGACCCCCAGGTCGAACCGGCTCTTTGCGGGAGAGGATAGAGGAAACTTCCTGTCTCGGAGTGTACCCCAGAAGCAGAGCCTGCGATGAAAGCAAGGGCGCCAGGCTTTCCGGTCATTGGCCAGGAGCTGCTCAGGGAGTGGGAGAGGGTGGCTTAGATTTGCAGGCACTGTGCCCCCCCTGACCGTGCGGGCAGTCGGGAGCCGGAGGGCCATCAGAGGCAGACAGAAACGGTGGAGGAGGCACCCGTGTGGCTGCCCCTTCCACACAGCAGCCTCAACAGGGAGAGCTTCTAACATACAACAAGCGCCCCAGAGCCCACTGTGAGTGAGGCCGTGTTCCAGAGGCAGGGGATGCCAGGGTGCGGGAAAAGTCACCCAGGGGCATTCCATTTAGCATGAGAGGTTCTTGGTGACAGCTAACAAGGCCTGAGGCAGAGAGTGGCTGAGCAGAGGGTCGGAGAGGGAGAGAAGAAGACAATGAGGTCAGAAGGTGGCTGGGGTCAGATGTGCAGGCTTAGCAAGTCATTCTGAGGACTCCAGTTCTGGCTGAATGAGATGGGAGCCCCTGGAGGTGTTGGTCAGAGCCGGGCAAGGTCTGCCTTATATTCTTTTTTTTTTCTTTTTTTTTTTTTTTGAGACGGAGTCTCGCTCTGTCGCCCAGGCTGGAGTGCAGTGATGCGATCTCAGCTCACCACAACCTCTGCCTCCCGGGTTCAAACGATTCTCCTGCCTCAGCTTCCTGAGTAGCTGGGATTACAGGCATGCGCCACCACGCCCAGCTAATTTTGTATTTTTAGTAGAGATGGGGTTTCTCCATGTTGGTCAGGATGGTCTTGATCTGCTGACCTCGTGATCCACCTGCCTCAGCCTCCCAAAGTGCTGGGATTACAGGTGTGAGCCACTGCGCCTGGCTTTTTGTTTTGTTTTGTTTTGAGACAGAGTTTCACTCTTGTTGCCCAGGCTGGCGTGCAATGGTGCAATCTTGGCTCACTGCAGCCGGGTTCAAGCAATTCTTCTGCCTCAGCCTTCCAAATAGCTGGGATAACAGGTGTCTGCCAACATGCCCAGCTAATTTTTGTATTTTTAGTAGAGATGGGGTTCACCATGTTGGCCAGGCTGCTCTTGGACTCCTAGCCTCAAGTGATCTGCCCACCTTGGCTTCCCAAAGTGCTGGGATTACAGGCATGAGCCACTGCACCTGGCTTGCATTCTAAAAGGACCATGTTGGTGGCTTGGATGGGGGCAGTGGTGGGGGTGGTGACAAGTGGTCAACTCTTGGACACTCTCTGAAGGCAAAGCAGCAGGACCTGTGATGGGCTGGATAGAGGATGCAGAGACAAGCCCGGGACTGTGAGGTGTGGGCCTGACTGGAAGGCTGGAGCTGCCGCTAGCCAGGAGGGAGGACGTGGGAGGGCAGGTCCAGGATAAGGGCAGGTCCAGGATAAGCCCAGGACTTCAGCCATGGACGGGCTGCACTGTGCTAACGAGGCTTTCCAACTAGACATTCTCACCACCGTGCAACTTTTTAAAGGCCCATGTCTGTAGGGACTTGGAAGTAGGGCACCCTGCAGGTTTATATAGTGTCTGACATTCTTGAGGCTGTCAACCACAGGAAGCAAATTCCTCTTGCCTCTGGTCTCCTGCTGGAGAGGGCTTGTATTAGTCTGTTCTCCTGCTGCTAATAAAGACATATCCAAGATGGGGTAATTTATAAAGGAAAGAGGTTTAATGGACTCAAAGTTCCACATGGCTGGGAAGGCCTCACCATTACGGTGGAAGGTGAATGAGGGGCAAAATCATGTCTTACATGGAGGCAGGCAAGAGATAGAGCCCTTGCAGAGGAACTCCCATTTATAAAGCCATCAGATCTCATGAGACTTATTCACCATCACCAGAACAGTATGGGGAACCATCCCCATGATTCGAGTATCTCTACCTGGCCCCGGTCTTGACACATGGGGATTATTACAATTCAAGGTGAGCTTTGGGTGGGGACACAGCCAAACCATATCAGGACTGAAGTCACACTTGTCCAGTTTGCAAATCTATTTCTTGTTTTCACAAAGCTGAGCCTTCCACATGAGGAAGCCAGAGAAATTGCCCCACGGGAGGGCACTGCCTTCTCCTGTTGGCCAGAACTGGACCAGAGCTGCAGTACCTACAGGGCCCCACCTCAGGCCGGTTCTCAGAGTCTCTGGAATGGCCTGGAAATGCCAACTCTCACACTGTGTCTCTAAACGGGCTCTGGAGTTAGTGAGCCTTGGTTTAAATCCCCTATGCACTCTGTAACTGGCTGTGTTAAGAGACACTATCTCTTAACCTCACTGTGCCTCAGCTTCCTCATCTGAAAATACGGACAATAATAGTGCCTGACTCGGGTATTAGTGAGGACTGAAAATGGTGCAACATCAGTGTTCAATAAATGTTAGATCTCATTATCTGTACAGCTGTGTAATCATTTAGAGAGGGAAGGAGTCCAGGTGGCCTGTGACTGGTACCAGCCGGTCGAGGGCAGGAGTGACCTGGGGCCTCCCACCCTGGCTGACCTCATTGCTGCCAGACCTGTCCCCAGGTGAGGGGCACCAGAACGTTTTTCCCATTGGACAGACAAGGAAGCTGAGGCCTGCAGCCCTTGGGACTTGTTCAGGGTCCCAGGATGAATGTACAGAGGAGGGGATGGGTGTTAGGAGTGTGGGGTACTTGGGGCCCTACGGCCCTGCCTTGGACCCAGCCTCAGCCTCTGAGGCTGTCTGGATACAGTAATGTCGTGCCCTTGTGCCTGGGAGGGGAGATGGAGAGGAGTGCGTGGGCCTGGGGCTGGTGTCCCTCTGATCAGCTTCTATGGGGAAGGCCATGGCACAGTGGCCTGGAGCCTGGCTTTGGGCTGGGCTGCCTAGGCATGGATCCCAGCATCATCAGCTTTGAGCTGTGTGATCTTGGGCAAGTCAATTCATCTCTTTGACTCAATTCTATGAACATTTCTTGAGTGCTTTCTACAAGTTTTCAAAAGATGGGAAAATTTTTCAGGAAGTAAAACAGATTTTCCTCACTAGCAACAGAACTCAGGACCCAGTTCTCCAGGTGGTCAGGTGCTTTTGTGCACCCCTCTAAGTCAGAAACTATCTACAGAGTCAACAGGTTGTCATAAAACATTGTCATATCTGAGATGAAAATTCAGTATCACAAATTTGAACTTGAAGGAAACTTAGACCTCCCCTAGCCCAGTGGTTTTAAAAATATTTTATTTCAAGGCCAGGCGCAGTGGCTCATGCCTGTAATCCCAGCACTTTGGGAGGCCGAGGTGGGAGGATCACCTGGGGTCAGGAGTTCGAGAACAGCCTGGTCAACATGGCGAAACCACGTCTTTACTAAAAGTACGAAGACTAGCCAGGCGTGGTGGCTCGTGCCTGTGGTCCTAGCTACTCGGGACGCTGAGGTGGGAGAATCACTTGAACACGAGAGGCAGAGGTTGCAGTGAGCTGAGACTGCGTCACTGCACTCCAGCCTGGGCGACAGAGTGAGACTGTCTCAAAAAAAAATTATTTCAAATCCTTTGTTTAAAAGAAATATTCAATATATAAGAGGCAGCAGGTCTGATCAAGTACCCTCTCATCAGTACCAGGGAACCCAGGGATCCCCAGAGCACAACGTGAAAGCTGATCTCCTAGATCCTAAATCTCCTAGACACAGGCCCAGAAGGGACAGCCTTGGACAAGGGCACACGGAGACTTGATTTCAGAGCTGGAATGTGGCAATGCAGAGATCAGGATTGCCAGTGGAGTTTTAAAAGAATGAAACAGAAGTATAAATGAAAAACACGTGATTGAAATCAGAAACTCAATGCCTAGGTTAATTCATAGAATAGATTCATCTGAAGAGAGAAATGGTAGCCTGGAAGATAGATTTGAAGAAATCACCCAGAATGCAGTAGAAAGAGACAGAAAATACAAGAAAGAAGTTAAGACACAGGTCGGGCATGGTGGCTCATGCCTGTAATCCCAGGACTTTGGGAGGCCCAGGTGAGCAGATCACGAGGTCAGAAGTTCGAGACCAGCCTGGCCAAAATGGTGAAACCCCGTCTCTACTAAAACTACAGAAATTAGCTGGGTGTGGTGGCAGATGCCTGTAATCCCAGCACTTTGGGAGGCCCAGGTGAGCAGATCACGAGGTCAGAAGTTTGAGACCAGCCTGGCCAAAATGGTGAAACACCGTCTCTACTAAAAATACAGAAATTAGCTGGGCGTGGTGGTGGATGCCTGTAATCCCAGCTACTCGGGAGGCTGAGGCAGAAGAATTGCTTGAACCCGGGAGGTGGAGGTTGCAGTGAGCCGAGATCACACCACTGCACTCCAGCCTGGGTGATAGAGCAAGATTCCATCTCGGGGGGGAAAAAAAAAGAAGACACAAAGGATAGAGTGAGAAGGAGCAATATAAATATAGCCAGAGTTCCTGAAGGAGATGATGAGAGAGAAGCAACATTCAAAGAAATCATGTCAGAATATTTTCCAAAATGGAAAGACAGCAAAGCTCAGGTTCAAGAAGCTAAACAATTCCCAAACAGGATAAATAAAAAGAGGTCGGGCGCAGTGGCTCACACCTGTAATCCCAGCACTTTGGGAGGCCAAGGTGGGTAGATCACTTGAGCCCAGGAGTTGAAGACCAGCCTGGGCAACATGCCGAAACCCCATCTCTACAAAAGACACAAAAATTAGCCGGGAGTAGTGCCTGTAGGCCCAGCTACTCAGGAGGCTGAGGTGGGAGGATCACCTGAGCCCAGGGAGTTCGAGACTGCAGTGAGCCGTGATGGCACCACTGCAGCCCAGCCAGGCTGGATGACATTCTAACAGAACATGGTTCATTCACTTCTGTACCTTCAACACCTAGAACAATGCTGGCACCCATGGCACCCAGTTAATGCTTTGTAAAAGTTGTAGAATGAATGAATGAATGAATGAATGAATGAATGAAAACTGCAGAACACCAAAGACAAAAATCAAGCTCCCGAAAGCAGCCAGATAGAAAAGATATTGTCTCAAAAAGATTGACAATTACTGGCAGCTGATGTCTCAACAGCAACAATAGAAGTCAGAAGACAGTGGAATGATACCTTCAAAGTGGTGAGAAAAATAACTGTCAACCTAAAATTATGCACCTGTGAGTCATCTTTCAGGGATGAGGGTAAAATAAAGATACTGAGAAAAATACAGTTGAGTTTATCACCCATAGATCTTTGATATAGAAACATCTGAAGAATCTTTTGATGGCACATGGAATTTGTCTCAGAAGGAAGATCTGAGATGCACAAAGGAAATAGTAATTTTGACCTAAAAGGAGATTAAATACTGGCAATTAACTTTAGTTTTTGTTAAACATACATATTAAAATATCTTGGAGCCAGGCACAGTGGCTCACACCTGTAATCCCAGCACTTTCGGAGACCGAGGTGGGCAGATCTCCTGAGGTCAGGAGTTCAAGACCAGACTGGCCAACATGGCAAAGCCCGGTTTCTACTAAAAGTACAAAAATTATGTACAGATGCATGGTGGCAGGTGTCTGTAATCCCAGCTACTAGGGAGGCTGAGGCATGAGAATTGCTTGAACCCAGGAGGCAGAAGTTTCGGTGAGCCAAGATCGCACCACTGCACTCCAGCCTGGGGGATAGAGCAAGACTCTGTCTCTAAATATACGTGTGCGTGTGTGTGTGTGTGTGTGTGTGCGTGTGTGTGTATAGGATAACCACAGAAAGAATAGATATGAAATGTGCAGTTTCCAAGCCAGTGAGGAGCAGGGGGGACGTGAAGAAAAAGAAAACCTTGATCAATTCTTAAAAATGCAAAAAAGGAGGCCAGGTGCGGCGGCTCACGCCTGTAATCCCAGGACTTTGGGAGGCCGAGACAGGCGGATCACGAGGTCAGGAGATCGAGACCATCCTGGCTAACACGGTGAAACCCCGTCTCTACTAAAAAATACAAAAAAATTTAGCCGGGTGTGGTGGCGGGCGCCTGTGGTCCCAGCTACTCAGGAGGCTGAGGCGGGAGAATAGCATGAACCCGGGAGGCGGAGCTTGCGCCAAGATGGCGCCACTGCACTCCAGCCTGGGCGACAGAGCGAGACTCCATCTCCAAAAAAGAAAAAAAAAATGCAAGAAAGGAGAAATATGAAAACTCTGGCTACTAGCAAGCACAAAAATAAGATAGAATAAATATGTCAAAATCATACATTTGTAAATGAATTAAACTAAAGATACATTGTCAGATCAGATTTTTTAAAATTCCAGCTATATTGTGTTTACAAATGACAAACCTAAAATTATGGACATGGGAAGGCTGAAGGTAGAAGGACGAAAAAGTTATACCAGGCAAATAGGGACCAAAGTGGAACTGGTGGTGCTAAATTAATATCCCACAAATTTGACTTTAAGGCAAAAAATATTACTACAGATTAAAGAGAGTCAAAACCTAAAGAACAGGCCAGGTGCGGTGGCTCACGCCTGTAATCTCAGCACTTTGGGAGGCCAAGGCAGGTGGATCACCTGGGGTCAGGAGTTCAAGATCAGCCTGGCCAACATGGTGAAACCCCGTCTCTATGAAAAATACAAAAAATTAGCTGGGTATGGTGGTGCACACCTGTAACCCCAGCTACTCGGGAGACTGAGGCAGGAGAATCACTTGAACCCATGAGGTGGAGGTTCCAGTGGAGGTTCCAGTGAGCCAAGGTTGCACCACTGCACTTCAGCCTGGGCAACAAGAGTGAAACTCCTTCTCAAAAAATAAATAGGCTGGGCGCAGTGGCTCACGCCTGTAATCCCAGCACTTTGGGAGGCCGAGGTGGGCGGATCACCTGAGGTCGAGAGTTCGAGACCAGCCTGACCAACTGGAGAAACCCTGTCTCTACTAAAAATACAAAATTAGCCGGGCGTGGTGGCACATGCCTGTAATCCCAGCTACTACAGAGGTTGAGGCAGGAGAATCGCTTGAACCTGGGAGGTGGAGGTTGCGGTGAGCCAAGATCACGCCATTGCACTCGAGCCTGGGCAACAAGAGCGAAACTCCGTCTCAAATAAATAAATAAACAAACAAACAATAAAATAAAATAAATAAACCTAAAGAACAAAAGCTTCCATCCACCAGGTTTAGGAGGAAAGATTAGACACACAGACCTATGAAGGGAGCAGTAATCACCCCCTCCTTCTTCAAGAATTGCTTTAGCATTTAAAAAGTTCTTTGGCATTTATTTGTTAAACATCTGACCCTCACATCAAGCCAGAGAGGTAGGGGAGGGAGGTGTTACCACCCCCACCACTTTTGTTTTGTTTTGTTTGAGACAGTTTCACTCTTGTCACCCAGGCTGGAGTGCAGTGGCGCAATCTTGGCTCACTGCAAACTCTGCCTCCCGGGTTCAAGAGATTCTCCTACCTCAGCCTCCCCAGTAGCTGGGACTACAGGCACACACCACCACTACCAAGCTAATTTTTATATTTTTAGTAGAGACGGGGTTTCGCCATGTTGGCCAGGCTGGTCTGGAACTCCTGACCTCAAGTGATCCACCCACGTTGGCCTCCCAAAGTACTGGGATTACAGGCGTGAGCCACTGCATCGGGCCTAACCATCCCCCTTTTACAGACGAGGAACCTTAGGTTTAGAGAGGTTAGGGACTTGTCTAAGATCACACAGCAGCAGAAGGATTTTTTTTTTTTTTTTTTGAGACAGGGTCTCACTCTGTTGCCCAGGCTGGAGTGCAGTGACATGATCGTGGCTCACTGAAGCCTTGAACTCCTGGGTTCAAGCAATCTTACTGCCTCAGCCTCCCAAGTAGGTGGGACCACAGGTGTGCACCACCACACCCGGATGATTTTTGTATTTTTTTTCGTAGTGATGAGGTCTTGCAATGTTGCCCAGGCTGGTCTTGAATTCCTGGGCTTATGAGATCTTCCCACCTCAGCCTGCCCAAGTGCTGGGATTGCAGGTGTGAGCCACTGCGCCTGGCCAGCAGAAGGAGTTCATCACAGGTTTTCTGACTGAGTGCTCTTTCCTCTCCCAGCAGGTGCTTAGAAAGGAGAAAACATACAGTCTGGACAGAGGAAGGAATGGGATGGCTGGGCACGGTGGGGAACAATGTGGGCAAAGGTTTGGGAGGTGGAAAGTGGACGGACCTTTGCAGCCTTGAAGGAAGGGTGATTGAGCTAGGCTGACGGCACGGCAAAGCTTGGGTACTAAGGTGGAGTCCAGCCAGTTTCTGAGGTGCCTGAAGGCTGGGAGAGTTTTTCTTTCTTTTTTTTCTTTTCTTTTCTTTCTTTTTTTCTTTTTTGAAACAGAATCTCACTCTGTCACCCAGGCTGGAGGGTAGTGGCATGATCACCACTCACTGCAACCTCCACCTCCCAGGTCCAAGCAATTCTCCTGCCTCAGCCTCCTGAATAGCTGGGATTACAGGTGCACACCATCACACCAGCTACTTTTTGTATTTTTAATAGAGATGGGATTTTGCCATGTTGGCCAGGCTGGTCTTGAACTCCTGACCTCAAGTGATCCGGCTGCCTCGGCCTCCCAAAGTGTTGGGATTACAGGCATGAGCCACCACATCCAGCCTTTTCTTTTCTTTTCTTTTTTTCTTTTCTTTTTTTTTTTTTTTTTTTTTTTTTTGAGACTGAGTCTAGGTCTGTTGCTCAGGCTGGAGTGCAATGGCAGGATCTTGGCTCTCTGCAACCCTTGCCTCCCAGGTTCAAGTGATTCTCCTGCCTCAGCCTCCTGAGTAGCTGGGATTACAGGTGCCCGCCACCATGCCCGGCTAATTTTTGTATTTTTAGTAGAGACAGGGTTTCACCATGTTGTCCAGGCTGGTCTTGAACTCCTGATCTTGTGATCTGTCCGCCTCAGCCTCCCAAAGTGCTGGGATTACAGGTGTGAGCCACTGTGCCTGGCCTTTCTTTCTTTCTTTCTTTCTTTTAACAAGAAATTTGTTATAGTTTTATTTTCCTTTGCATTTGCAAAATACTTAGGACCAACATGAAAAAGAAATACCTTCTATGGGGGAAAAATGACATTAAAAAGGAAGATGGGAAGGCTGAAAGGGATTTGTGCCTTAGTTGCAAGGAGCTGCAGCATCTCTGGTCCAAGGAATCAAAACGATATTGGGAAGATATAACAGGAGGAAGAAGAATGTGAATTTACTGAGGGAGAGGGCCCCAAAGTGGGCCTTGAGGGGGAACTGGAGGCCACGGAGTAGGTCTGGGTGGAGGGAGAGTCCCCCCCGGAAGCCATAGGGTGGGTGTTGGGGAGGGCCAGTGTATCCATGAGGCAGCATCGGTGGAGGAGGTCCACACATACCATGGAGGCATAGGATGTGGGTGACCCATGGGAGATCCAGACCGAGACCCCTTGGGGGACATGCTCATTGGAGGAGGTCCAGGATGAGGCATTCCAGGTGGTGATCAGGGTGGTGGCTGCCCCCCAGATCCTGGGGGCCCATCACGGGGGTGTCCTCAGCCATGAGGGCCATGGTGTGCCAGCTGCATCTGAGACATCCCTGGATGGGGCATCGCACCTATTGGGAACGGGTGAGGATGTGAGTGTCCATGACCCGGATGTCCTGCCCCTGGGGTTCCTACCAGTGGGAGCCGGGGGCATGTCCTGCAGCCCCAAGAGGCATAGGTGGTGGGGACATGGCTGGGGTTATCCCAGATGTGGGGGGGCTCCAGGAGGCAGCTCTAGGCGCGGGAAGGAGCCAAGAGGAGGCACGCGTGGTGGAGGAAGCCCAGACCCCAATGATGCTGCCACAGGATTCGGGGCAGAGGGTGGAGGAGGTTCCCGGGGACCTGATGGCCAAGAGAATGTCGCTCATCTTGCACGTGCAAAAGTTGCCCTGGGACCACGTGCCTTGCCTGCGGAGGACCCCGCAAAACCTGTGCCAGGACGTCGGTGGCCACGCCCACGGCTCAGGGCTGGGCGGGGCCAAGCGCGGGGCGGCGCGTTCTGCTCTCCGACGTCCCTTCCCGCCCGCGACCTGCCGACCTGCGGGGATCGTTAGCGGTCCCAGCCCCCGTCTAGATTCAAATCCGACTGGGTGAAGGAGGACCCGAGGAGGACCCACGCACGTGAGGGCAGATCCATGAGGGCAGGAAACTGACCTCAGACTCTTTTGGTGGCAAGAGGAGGGAGGCTGTGAGCCCCCTTAAGTGGACAGGGGTGGGGGTGGAGTGGGAGGGGGGAGTCTGAGGGAGGGGGACGAGGAGCGGAGAAATGGACCGAAGAGCTCCGGCGTGAGGGGCAGGGGTGCAGGAAGGTCTCCTGTGGATTGAGCGGCCTCAAGTCAACTTGGGCAAGAGGGGATGGTGGGGTGTTCTTGGTTAGGAGTCTGCGCTGTGGAGCCAGCCCTGGGGTGCTCCCTCTGAGGCCTTGGGTGGGACAGACCCTTCTAAGCTCCTGTCCTCATTTCTAAAACAGGGAACCTAAGTCCCAGGGCTGCAGTGCAGATTAAATGGCAGGACGCCTGCTGAAGGCTGCAAGGTGCCTAGCACGGTTGTCATTTATTCAGTGCGCATTTACAAGCCCCTGCTGGGGGTCAGGCATTGTTCTATGGGCTGCAAATCCAGCAGGGAAACAAAAAAACAAAACAAAACAAAACAAAAAAAACCCAGCCTGCCCTCGTGTGGCTCCTAGGCCACTGGAGGGAGAAATACACTAATTTCTTCACTATGTTAGGTGGCCGCAAGTGCAGGGCAAAGAGAGTGAGGAGAGGCCAGGTTGCTGCAGTTGGAGAGACAGTGGGCAGGGAGGGCTCACTGTGATGTGGGAGGCAAGACTTGAAGGCAGAGGGGACAGCAGCACAAAGGCGCTGAGGTGAGGTCGTGTGTGCCGTTTGGAGGAGCAGCCAGGGGGCTGGTGTGTGTGGAGGACAGTGGGCAAGGGGAAGAGGAATTGGGGAGGACCATAACTGGCAGCCAGATTTTAAAGACTTTGCGGGGCTGGGTGTGGTGGCTCACGCCTGTAATCCCAGCACTTTGGGAGGCCGAGGCGGGCCAGTCACCTGAGGTCAGGAGTTCGAGACCATCCTGGCCATCATGGTGAAACCCTGTCTCTACCAAAAAATACAAAAATTAGTCCGGCGTGGTGGCATGTGCCTGTGGTTTCAGCTTGTTAGAGGCTGAGGCGGGAGGATCCCTTGAGCCCAGGGAGGCAGGCGGAGGTTGCAGTGAGCCGGGATCACGCCATTATACCAGCCTGTGTGGCAAAGTGAGACTCCGGCTCAAAAAAAAAAAAAAAAAGGTTTTGCAGCCTAAGGTATCTTGCAGCTATTGAGCTCTGCTATTGCAGCTGGAAATCAGTCTGTAAACAAATGGGCTTTGTTTCAATATAACTTTATTCACATAACAGACCACTGGCCCAGGCAGTAATTTGCTAACCTCTGGCCTACAGCCTTGAAGGCTCACGGGGCATTGAGGGGGCTGGAGAGCTTCTGTGGCATTAGAGTTGAGGCAGGGCATGATCTGATTTCAGTGTTTACAGGATCACCCTGCCGCCGCATGAAGAGGAGGCTGTCGGGCGTGAGGACGAGGGCAGAATAAGGGTGACCAGTTGGGAGGTGGCAGGTGAGGGCCACTCCAGCCAGTGCTCCAGGGGTCAGATCCTGGATGCGTGTGGGAGGCAGAGCCTGTCAGAGCAGCCGCTGGTGTGAGGGAGAAGGGGAATCGGGGTGGCTCCAGGATTTTTGTTTGAGCCACCAGAAGGCCGGAGCTGCCATCCGTGGAAAAGGGGGGCACCGAGATGGGAGAGAGCTGGTTGCGGGGACGGCTGGAGTTCAGTTTTGGACATATTAATGCTGAGATGCCTGTTAGACATCCGGGTAGGCGTGGAGGAGGTCGCTGGACCTGCATGTTCCGACCTGTATGCAGATCAG
Organism: Gorilla gorilla gorilla; assembly: GCF_029281585.2. Lineage (NCBI taxonomy): Eukaryota > Metazoa > Chordata > Mammalia > Primates > Hominidae > Gorilla > Gorilla gorilla. The sequence continues at coordinate 228,833,947 of NC_073224.2, read as the reverse complement.
CCGAGAGGTCTGGGGGGCAGGATCGGGCAGCATTTGACCTGGACACTTAATATGGAAAGGGGGGTGATAAGTAGGGCAGGGAGAGGAGCCCCTGAGAGACCAGAACAGTGAGGGGCAGGCCCCAGGCAGCTGGGACCAGGCCAAGAGCAGCCAGGAGTACTGCTAAAGGGAGGAGGTAGGGATCAGAATGGGGTGGGGTTGAATGAGAGCCAGGGCAACCTGTCCTCTCCCCGCAGGGCCCATCTGATTAAACAGACCAGGCCACTCACTGTGGAGTGGACCAAGGATACTCCTGTCCCTGAGCCCATGGAGCTAAGGTCTGATGCCAGCCACAAGGAGAATGTGTCCCCAAAGCCTGAAGCGCTCCCGAAGCCAGGCAAGAGGCTTAGCGGGCCTGGATGGGCGGTTACAGGAGCAGGGCCCCCTCTAGGTATTGGCCCAGAGCCCCCCTCCCAGGCAGGCCAGCCTATAGGGCCTGATTAATTCCAGAGATCAGCCACCCACGGTCGGCTGGACATAGGACAGAGTCTTCCCAGCCTGGGGCCTAAGGAGGGGGGTCTTGGGAGAGTGAGGTCAGGAAGAGGCCTGGCTGGTGCCCCTGGCTAAGATGCGGCCCCCACAGCTCTGTCCTGGGGACATCCCTTCTCAGGCTGCTGAGGCTTTAAGAAAGCCACAGAGGGCTGGGCGTGGTGGCTCACGCCTGTAATCCCAGAACTTTGAGAGGCCAAGGTGGGTGGATCACCTGAGGTCAAGAGTTCAAGACCAGCCTGGCCAACGTGGTGAAACCGCGTCTCTACAAAAATACAAAAATTAGCCAGGCATGATGGCGGGTGCCTGTAATCCCAGCTACTTGGGAGGCTGCGGCAGGAGAATCACTTGTACCCAGGAGGCGGAGGTTGTAGTGAGCCGAGATGGCACCACTGTGCTCTAGCCTGGGCCACAGAGCAAGACTCTGTCTCAAAAAAAAAAAAAAAAAAAAAAAAAGAAAGCCACAGAGCTGGGCCAGCCAAGAAGGGGAGCAGCCCAAGAACAAATGTAGATTCTTGAATTCACATCCCAGTTTATTCGTGTTCCAGCTGTGTGACCATGAGACAAGTTGCTTGACCTCTCTGAGCTTTAGTTCCCATCCACAAAGGCAGTAACTTTTATGGCCCACTCTACCTGCCAGGCCCTGCACCCAGAGCCTCCTGGTACCTCATCCATCCCCACAAGGACTCTGTGCCTGTGGAGTGGGCTTGGGGGCTGGGGAGGAGCTCCAAGGCCCCTCTCCATGTTCCCAGAGCAGCTTACCTTTAGCCGTTGCTCTATGGGGTCCTGCTTTCACCCCAGCCCGCTGCCCCCCCACCCCACCTCTTTGCTCAAGCCAGAAATCAAGGAGTCCCCCTTGATTCTTTTCTTTTTTTTTTCCCTTTATTACCTGACTCTTCCAAGCCCGCTGGCTCCACCTCTGAAGTTTATCTGAATCTTCTCTTTACCCACCTGCTACCCAGATCCCAACCACTGTCATCTCTCTCCTGGGACCCCTTCAACAGCCTCCTAAATATCTCTCTGCTTCCCTCTGTCCAGCTCCAAGACCCCCCTACTCTAAGAGCCCCAGGGGCTGCCCATGGCTTCACCCAGGGAGACAGAGCTGGCAGCAGACCCTGGAAGTCTTAGCTCCCTCCCGCTGCTGGGGCCCCGTCCCCTCCCTGGCTCCGAGGCCTGGACAGCTCCGCCTGTCCCACCTGAGTGCCAGCCACCCAAGTCATGACTATCTCTCCTCTCTTTAGAGCAACGAAGATTCTGGAGGAGCCTGGGCATCAGCCTGAGCGGTAGACATGACCAGTGGGTGCCCGGGTGCCAGGTGGAGAGGGGAGGGCCTGCTGCCACACCCTCCCCAGGGGCAGTGCTAGACCAGGAGCCCTGCCGAGTCCAGACCAACCTGGCCAGCCCTGGTCCCCGCCTGGGCCTAGCTCTGAAGGACACGACTGGCCAACTGGTCAATTCAAGCTTCTGGCAACAGAGCAACCTGCAGTCCCTGGCCAGGAGGCGCCAAGGGAAGGCCCGAGAGTTTGCCATCCAGCAGAGCAACCTGAGCATCAACGAGACCAGCAGCCCCCACCTCTTCCCAGAGCCTGGGGGGAGCTTTGGGCCCCGCAAGCTGCCCTGGGGTCCTCTCCTATCCCAAGAGCCACTGGCTCGCCCATCTCCCTGCCTGAGGCAGTCCAGGCTGCCGGCCCCAGGCACCCCTAGCGGGGACTTCAGGCCCACTGAAGCCTTTGCCCCTCTCGATGGGCACACACAGCCAGGCCTCAGATCCTGGGGTGGTCTGGGGAGCTGGAGGTCCAGGCTGGTGGGGGAACCTCTCACCCTGGAGGACCTGGCTGTCCCCAGTCAGAACCAGACTCAGGCCCCATCCCATGCTGCCGTCCACCAGCTGCTGGCTTCTGTACATTGCCTGGCGCAGGAGGCAGCCCGACTCAGGTCCCAGGCACCCCAGGAACCCCCCGGTGCTGTGCAGCAGGACCTCTGGACCGGCGACGGCCAGCCATTCTCCGCCCACCCCCAGCCCAGCCAGCCTGTCCTTGCTTCCTCGGATGGGAGGAGGAGACGCCTTCGAGGCCACAGGGAAACTGCGGCTTTCTTGGAGACCCCGGCTAGTCTCTCAGACTCTTGGGCACACAGCAAGCTAATGTCACCTGAGACCACTCTGGGGACACGGACCGAGGATTCCCTTAATCCTGAGCAGGGGCTCCCTCCTGCCCACCTCCTAGGGTCAGGGGACAGCTGCTCCCCCTGGTCTCAAGATGGCAGGGCACAGAGGGGTGACCCCAGTCTCCCTCGAGGGGTGGGAAGCAGGGAGACCGACCCCTGTTCCTCAGCCTTCTCCAACACAGCCTGGGGAGTCTCACCCAAGCAGAAAGGAGAGGAGGGGGCCCTGAGGGAGTGGGTCCACAGGGAGGAGGAGAGGACAACTTTCCATCTGTCAGACACAGTCCCAGCGAGCAGTGCGTCGAAGGTAGAGGCCCGGGGAGGCTGGAGGTGGGGTAGGGGGTGGGAGGTGTTGCTCCAGGGCAGGGAGGCTTGGCAGGGGGTGCCCTGTCCTGCCTGCTGCTTGGCCTGAGAACTGTGTTATGTACTCTTGCTTTCCCAGAACAAGGCACAAAACATCATAGCCCCGGAGTCTGAGGCAATCTGGTGAGGCCATGGCTGGGTGGGGACAGGGGTTGGAGTTGGGGGACACATGCTCAGGACTCCGCTTCCATTTGCCTGTCCAAATGGAGATGAGGGCCTGATGGAGAGGAGGCGGGGTTTCAAGGAAGAGGAACTTACTACCTGTCCCTGCTGGGGAATGAAGGGAGCCTCCAGGGCCCCAGGGACAAGAATGAAGGGACTGATGCTCATGGGTTTGGGACACTGAGTGTCCTGAACTTCCAAGGCCACCCTGGGTTTTCGGCAAACAGGGCAATCTCTGGCTGGATGCGGTGGCTCATGCCTGTAATCTCAACAATTCGGGAGACTGCGGCAGGCAGATTGCTTGAGCTCAGGGGTTCAAGACCAGCCTGAGCAACATGGCAAAACCCCGTCTCTACAAAAAAAATTACAAAAATCAGCCGGGTGGGGTGGTGCATGTCTGTAGTCTCACCTACGCGGGAGGCTGAGGTGGGAGGATCACTTGAGCCCAGGAGGTCGAGGCTGCAGTGAACCATTATCATGCCACTGCACTCCAGCCTGGGTGACAGAGCAAGACTCTGTCTCAAAATTATATATATATAAAAGAAATAAAGAGGGCATTCTCCCACCCCCAGGGCCTTGCTTGTGTGGGGTTTCCAAGTCCAGCCATCAGTAAGAGGGAAGTTCTTCCAGTCTGCAGTGTGATACTCCTGTTGTGGCGTGGGTCATCACCCTACTGATTGCTGGAAAGGCATCTCAGAGGGTATCCAGCCACTGGGCTGTCCCTGGGGATAGGAGGGCAGTCCACACCCTGATCAGCCCTGGTCTGTCCCCAGCTGGCAGCTGTTGTCCAGATGTTTTCGATCCTGGAGGCATTTGGTGAAGAGGCAGCGGGAGCCAGCGGCGGCGGCAGTGGCACTGGGCCGCTGGCAGCTGTTGCGAAAGGGCCTTCAGGCCCTGTGGCTCCGGGAGGCTCAGCTGGAGGCAGCATGGGGGCAGTACACAAAGGTTCTGCTGATCCGGAGCTTCCGAGAGGTCAGCGGTCTCCAGGTTGGGCCAGGGGGCTGTGTGAAGTAGTAGTGTGTCTGGGGAGGAGACTCAGTCTACGGAGAGGACACCCACTGGGCATAGGTTGCACCTCATGAATGATCAGCAGTAAAGTGTGTAGTTGTGAGTCCACACGCCTGAATCAGCTCTGCCTGAGTTCAAATCCTGCCCCCTCTACCACTTTCTAGCTGCGTGACCTTGGGCAAGTTACCTAACCTCTCTGTGCCCCAGTCTCTTTATCTCTAAAATGGGATGATGATGATAATAGAACATACCTCTCTCAGGGTCGTTGTGAGATTAAATTAATAAGGGACTCAGAACTCTGCCTAGCATATAGCAAGCTAGTAGATAAGTGGTTGCTATTTTTTATTAGAGGTTTGCCAGCCAGGGCTGGGAGGGAGCATCTGTGTCCTTCCCTCCTTGGGAAAGGGGTGCTCTGAGAGGGTCCAGTCGCAGCTTTCATCTTTTAAGGAAAGCGTTGCCTCTTGGGATGCATCGCTCTATATTTGTTCATTCATTCATTCCTTCATTCCCAAAGAAGGAATGAATAGGCAGAGTAATGGTTAAGACCACAGGCTGTGGAATCTGATAGGCATGTGTTACTCCTGTCCCCACCCCTGCCTGGTGTTCCCTTGGGAGGCAGATTCAAGGCCAACATCTCCTTTCCCCTTCTCTCTTGAGCCAGTGGAGAAACCTGGCTTTACAGCAGAAACAAGTACAGCCCCACATGCAGGCTGGGCCAGGGTCCCCGCCCTCCAGGAGAGCCCAGGGCAAAGGCCTCTCCTTGGGAAGAAGCACAGTGGTGGACCCCGCCCAGAGAAGCAGGCTGGAACACACCAGGTTGGTCAGTGTTGCCTGGGAAGCCGGTGGCCTTCCTTCCCCAACTTCCTGCCTTGCCCCCACTACTTCCTCATCCCCACAAAAGAATGGGAATGAAATAAGCAGATGTGGGCAAAGATTTATGCAAAAAAGATGTCCATCATGGCATCATTTATAATTGTAAAAACTTCAAAACAGCCAGGCACGGTGGCTCACACCTATAATCCCAACACTTTGGGAGGCCTCGGCCAGGAGTTAGACACCAACCTGGGCAACATAGCGAGATCCTGTCTCTAGCAAAAAAAATGTAAACATTTAGCCAGGCATGGGGGCATGCTTGTAGTCCCAGCTACTCTAGAGACTGAGGCAGGAGGATCACTTGAGGCCAGGAAATCAAGGCTGCAGTGAGCTATGATCATGCCACTGCACTCCAGCCTGGGCAACAGGGCAAGACCCTGTCTCAAACAAGCTGAAAAGCAGCCTAAATGCTCAACAGTGAGTGAGGAAATGATGGTTTGACCATGTGATGAACAATTAGCAACCATCCAATATGATGTTTAGGAAGATTTTTTTTTTTTTTTTTGAGATGGAGTCTCGCTCTGTCTCCCAGGCTGGAGTGCAGTGGCGCGATCTCAGCTCACTGCAAGCTCCGCCTCCCAGGTTCACACCATTCTCCTGCCTCAGCCTCCCGAGTAGCTGGGACTACAGGGACCCGCCACCTCGCCAGGCTAATTTTTTGTATTTTTAGTAGAGACGGGGTTTCACCGTATTAGCCAGGATGGTCTCGATCTCCTGACCTCCTGATCCGCCTGCCTCAGCCTCCCAAAGAGCTGGGATTACAGGCATGAGCCAGCCACCACGCCTGGCCAGGAAGATTTTTTACTGGTTATGTTTCCAATCATAGCAGTAATGCATGCTCAATTTGAAAAATATTCCAAATAGTTGGAAGTATATTAATTAACTTGAAAGCTTCATCTTTTCATAGCCCCCTCCCTGGAAGTATTTTTGTGAATATTTGCATAGCATTTTTAAAAAACAAGGGAAAATGGTGTGGCAATGTTAAATTTTTCTTAAAGGAGCATAAAAATGTATCCAAAATATTTCTCCCAACCACATAGTTGCATAGAAACCACATGGTGCATAGAAAAAGGACCAGAAAGAAAAAAAAAACCCTGAAAATGTGCAATGTGAAAATCCCTAACACTGCTGAACTGTACACTTAAAAATGGTTACAATGGTAAACTTTCTGACGTGTATTTTACCACAATTAAGGAGTAAAAGATATTTCATTTAAAAATGCTAAAATGGAAACTATGCTTATCTCTGGAACAGTGGGATTAAAGTCGGTTATATTTTTCTTTTCTTTTCTTTTTTTTTTTTTTTTGAGTCAGAGTATCGCTCTGTTGCCCAGGCTGGAGTGTGTGGAACAATCTGGCTCACTGCAACCTCCGCCTCCTGGGTTCAAGCGATTCTCCCGCCTCAGCCTCCCAAGTAGCTGGGATTACAGGCACACACCACCACGCCTGGCTGATTTTTTTTTTTTTTTTTTTTTTTTTGTATTTTTAGTAGAGATGGGGTTTCGCCATGTAGGTCAGGCTGGTCTCAAACTCCTGGCCTCAAGTGATCTGCCTGCCTCAACCTACCAAAGTGCTGGGATTATAGGCGTGAGCCACTGCGCCCGGCCTCTGGTTATTTTTTTTCTTTATTTCCCCAATTTTCTACTACAGTTGGGTATTTTTTTTTTTTTTTGAAACAGAGCCTTGCTCTGTCACCCAGGCTGGAGTACAGTAGTGTGATCTCTGCTCACTGCCACCTGTGCTTCCCAGGCTCAAGCAATTCTCATGCCTCAGCCTCCCGAGTAGCTGGGACTACAAGTGTGTGCCAACACACTGGCTAATTTGTGTGTGTGTGTGTGTGTGTGTGTGTATATATACCACCTCTGGCAGCGTGTGTGTGTGTGTGTGTGTGTGTGTGTGTGTGTATATATATATATATATTTTTTTTTTTTTTTTTTGTAGTAGAGACGGAGTTTCACTATGTCGGCCAGGCTGGTCTCAAACTCCTGGCTTCAAGTGATCTGCCTGTCTCAGCCTCCTAAAGTCCTGGGATTACAGGTGTGAGCCACCATGCCTGGCCATGTTCTTATTTTTAAATTGAACAAATGTATTTAAATAATTATTTAAATGATATTTATTTTAATACATGTTTGTTGTTTAAAAAAATTCCAAATAGTATTAAAGAGAATAAATCAAGAGCAGAACCTCCCCCCAGCAATAGCTTTTAAATCCGACATAAAATAAACTGTCCAGAAGAGGGTAGGGGGACTCAGCGCCCCCTGCTCCCAAGGGCAGACCGCACCTGCCTAGGGTGGGGCGGACAGGTTGGGATCGTGTGCCCTTCCTCCCGGGTCATCAGCTTCTCTCTGGGCAACTTTGCTTTTAGTCCAGGAAGTCTGAGGGAGGAGGAGAGAGCTCAGTGGCTTCTGTCACATCCTAGGCAGAGAACAGACAGCAGACACGAGAGAGTCCAGATCCTGCAGGCCCTGCAACTGGCTGGTGAGACATGGGGTGCTGGGAAAGCGGGGAGATGGAGCCTGGCCACGCAGGGCCTGAGCTCCGCCCTGGGCAGGGGCGGGGGACCCTGGGCGAATGAATGTTTATTGTGCATCTGCTTTGGCACATTCCCAGAGACAATCTCATTTGAGCCTCACAGTGACCCCCAAGAGGAACTGTGCCCATTTTACGGACGGGGAACTGAGGCACAGATAAGTTAAGCGACTTGTTTGAGGACACACAGCATGAGAGGAGCACGGCCTGCATTTCTGGGCTGATACGCTGATGCAGGCCCACACCAGAGGCTGGAGTATTGGAGCTAGACTTCACTTACTCAGAGATGGGGGGTGCCCTGCGACAGGCATCCCACGTGTCAGGGGCCCCTCCTGGCTTAGATCCTCCCATCTGCTTACTCTCTCTTTTCTCTCCCTCCTCCCTCTCTCCTTAGTGTTCTTCCTGTGGTGCCAACAGAAGAAACGGGCCAGACAGGAGAGGGAGACTCTGCAGAAGGCCACCAGGGCCACACAGAGGACAGGGAGCTTCCCCCAGGCCTGGCACTCTACTGCTGCAGGTGTAGCCTGGGTGGCCCCACTGAGCCCCCAGCACCAGAGAGCTTGGCTGTGCAGGTAGGATGCCCTTCCCTTTTTTTTGAGATGAGGTCTCACTCTGTCACCTAGGCTGAAGTGCAGTGGCACCATCTTGCTCACTGCACCCTCCACCTCCCTGGCTCAAGCAATCCTCCCACCTCAGCCTCTCCAGTAGCTGGGACCATAAGCATGTGCCACCACGCACAGCTAATTTTTTGTATTTTTGATAGAGACAGGGTTCCACCATGTTGCCCAGGCTGGTCTCGAACTCCTGAACTCAAGTGATCTGCCCACCTTGGCCTCCAGAAGTGCTGGGATTACAGGCGTGAGCCAGCATGCCTGGCCCCCACTTCCCTTTAAGTCAGCTCTTGACTCCTAGTATTGAGAGGCAAGGATGCAAATAGGAAATGAAAGCAGCCATCGACTGAGCATGCCTAGAACATGCTAGCCCGCCCCACTGGCTGGGATTTGGTTATAAGCAAAGCTTAGTCCCGGCCTCCCACCTCTGCCCATCATCACAGTGGAACCCGTGGCTGGTGGGGGAACAGACAGGAAACTAGCAGTCCCAAGGGTGTATGTGAATACCACCTGGCTTAAGTGTTGTGAAGAGAAGGAACACAGATCTATGAGTTTCTTTTTTTGCTCCCTGGTGGTTAACTTTTTATTATGGGGCATTATTATTATTATTATTATTATTATTATTATTATTATTATTATTTGAGACGGAGTCTCGCTCTGTCACCCAGGCTAGAGTGCAGTGGCACGATCTCGGCTCACTGCAACCTCCACCTCCTGGGCTCAAGCGATTCTCCTGCCTCACCTCCCAAGTACCTGGGACTACAGGCACATGCCACCACGCCTGGCTAATTTTTTTTGTATCTTTAGCAGAGTCGGGGTTTCACCATATTGGTCAGGCTGGTCCTGACCTCAGGTGATCCACCCACCTCGGCCTCCCAAAGTGCTGGGATTACAGGCATGAGCCACCGCACCCGGCCTGTGGGGCATTTTTCTTATTCAAAAGTAGAGCAGATAGGATAATAAACCCCAGCGCACCAATCACCCAGCTTCAACAAAATCAGCCTCTCTTGAAGCTTGTTTCATGTGTACTCCAAATACATCCCCCGCTCCAAATTATTTTGAGGCAAATCCCATGCATTATACCATTTCATCCATAAATATTTTTATATGCCTCTCTAAAAGATAAAGGCTCTTTAGAAACATAACCACTGGCCGGGAGCGGTGGCTCATGCCTGTAATCCCAGCACTTTGGGAGGCCGAGGCAGGTGGATCACTTGAGGTCAGGAGTTCGAGACCAGCCTGGACAACATGGTGAAACCCCGTCTCTACTAAAAATACAAAAATTTGTCGAGCATGATGGTGAACACCTGTAATCCCAGCTACTCGGGAAGCTGAGGCACGAGAATTGCTTGAACCCGGGAGGCAGAGGTTGCAGTGAGCCGAGATCGTGCCACTGCACTCCAGCCTAGGCGACAGAGTGAGACTCCATCTCAGAAATAAGTAAATAAATAAATAATAAAAACATAACCACAATACCACTCTCACAACTAAAAAATAATGAAACAACTGTTCCTTAATACTCATGAATATCTGGCCAGTATTCACATTTGCAAGTATATATTGTATTAGAGTTTGCAAGGAGGTCCATGTATGGCAGTTGGTTGATAAGTCATTCAAGTCTTTTTATTTTTAATTAAAAAAAAATTAAAGACAGGGTCTTACTGTGTCACCCAGGCTGGAGTGCAGTGGTGCAATCATGTCTCATTGTAGCCTCAAATTCCTAGGCTCAAGGGATCCTCTCACCTCTGCCTCCAAGTAGCTGGGACTATAGGTGCGTACCACCACACCTGGCTAATTTTTAAATTTTCTGTAGAGATTTAATTTTTTGCCATGTTGCTCAGGCTGGCCTCGAACTCCTGGACTCAAGCAATTCGCCCACCTTGACCTCCCAAAGTGCTGAGATTACAGGTGTGAGCTACCATGCCTGGCGAATTTTAAAAAATTTTGGTAGAGACAGAGTCCCACTGGTGAGCCATGATCGCACCACTGCACTCCAGCCTGGGCTCAAGCAATCCTCCCACCTCGGCTTCCCTGAGTGCTGGGATTACAGGTGTGAGCCACCACGCCCGGCCTGTTAAAATCTTTGTAAACTATAGGCTCCCCTTCATTTTTTTGATTGCACGTTATTTGTTGAAGAAATCAACTTGCTTGCCTGCTAGTTTCCCACTGTCTGCATTTTGCTGACTACATCCCCCTGGTGTAGTTTTCTGTGAGAATTTTTAGTGCAGGAAGCTGACCTAGACCAAGGTTCAGTGGTGATGTGAAGGATGAAGAGTTGCCTGGTGGAGGAAGATCAGAGAAAAGTAGAATGTTCAGAGGCCTCTGGCCAGGAGTGTAAGATCCTGAGGCGTAGCAGAGCCGAATTGGACCCTTGTTAGCACAGGGTAGGGGGGCTGAGGGTAGTTGAAGATGAGATTGGAAAAATCTGTGGGGGCCAGATCAGCACCTTGTTGGCCGTGGGGAGGGGTTGAAATTTGATGGTAGAGCAAGGAGGCTACCGCTGGAGGATTAGCAGGTGACTCTGATGATTTGATTTGAGATTGGAAAAACACCACTGGGTTACTGAATAGGAAATGACTGGAGGAGGCCGAAAGTGGATGCAGGGAGGCCAGGTCAGAGGCTGCTGAGGCCATCACGCTGCCAGAGGTGATAGTGTCATGGCCTGAGCAGGTGACATGCAATGCATCTTCAAAGCAGCCTCATTTTACAGATGAGAAAACGGAGGCTTGGCCAGATGCGGTGGCTCAAGCCTGTAATCCCAGCACTTTGGGAGGCCAAGGTGGCTGGATCACTTGAGGTCAGGAGTTCAAGACCAGCCTGGCCAACATGGGGAAACCCCATCTCTACTAAAAATACAAAAAAAATTAGCCGGGCATGGTGGTGCATGCTTGTAGTCCCAGCTACTTGGGAGGCTGATGCAGGAGAATCGCTTGAACCCAGGAGGTGGAGGTTGCAGTGTCCAGAGATCGCACCATTGCACTCCAGCCTGGGCAAAAGAGTGAAAGTCCGTCTACAAACAACAACAACAAAACACGGAGGCTCAGAGAGATGAAGTGGCTTGCCCAAGGCCTGGGTAGTGTGTCTGGCAACGGCAGGCAGCTGGAGCCACAGTCATCAGATCTTGCAATTGACATGGGTACTTTCCCTCTGTTCTCCCAGGTGCTTCGGGGCGTGGCAGCAGTTCGTGCAAAGAGGGTCCCGGTACCGAGACCACCTGGCTGACCGCCGGACGGGGACCCTGAGGAAATGCCTGGAACAGTGGGTGCAGATGAAGCAGCTCCGGGAATCAGATGGGGCAAAGGTGACCCAGCTGTCCCTCTGCCGGCAGAAAGCAGGTGAGATAGTGTTGGCTTCCGCCCCAGCAAACCGTGTCACTTAAGCCCCTTCTTCAGTGGTCCCCAGTTGAATATGTGAATTCTTGTGGGAGGTGATAGAACTGGGGCTTTCTAGGAGGGCAGCCTGTAGACCTGGGAGGATGCAGGAGGGGTCCCAGAGTGGGCAGGCCCCAGCTGAGCCACATCCCTATGTCCCATTATGAGCTGCTGTGGGTGAGAGACTTGGTTCTGCTCCTCCCACTGCAGGCTTTCTCGGTGCTGGTATCCCAGATCCTGCCCAGAAGGGATGTGGGCCCTGCTCTTGGGAAGCTCCTGGTGTGATGGGGGACACACAGCCCTAATCCCCACCCCAAAACTTAACTGGGGGCCTGGTGTAGTGGCTCATGCCTGTAATCCGACACTTTGGGAGGCCGAGGAGAGTGGATCACCTGAGGTCAGGAGTTCCAGACCAGCCTGGCCAACGTGGTGAAACCCTGTGTCTACTAAAAATACAAAACTTAGCCGGGTGTGGTGGCGCATGCCTGTAATTCCAGCTACTCGGGAGGCTGAGGCACAAGGATCGCTTGAACCCAGGAGGCTGAGGTTGCAGTGAGCTGAGATCGTGCCATTGCATTCCAGCCTGGGCGACAAGGGCAAAACTCTGTCTCAAAAAACAAAAACAAAAACAAAAACAAACACTTAACTGGGGAAGATGGGATCTTTGAGGTGACCTGGAGGGGAGGGCTTGGAAGCGGTGGGACGGGACAAGAGGGGAGAGCTCCCAAGAGGGGCCCGAGGCAGCAGCTATCACAATGGCTGTGGGCAGAGTGAGCTCAGTGGGGAGGCAGCTGACTGGACTCTTGACGGTTTCTCAGGACGTGAGGCTGTCTACACCGCAGGCCCTGGAGCCTGTGGCCTGGGTGCAGTGGGCCAGGCCCAGGGGCAGCAGGAGCAAGGCTGGGGCTCCCTGCAGGATGCGTGCCGGACACTGGCCCTCTGCTGGGCGCTGCTGCTGTGGAAGATGCGGCTTTTCCAGCGCCAGTGGGCCAAGTAGGTGTCCTCGAGCTTGTGACCTGGGGTTGGGCCTGGGGGCTGTGGGGTGGGCACATGAGCAGTGCTCAGCACCAGGAGGAATGCGGGAGGAATATCCCATAGGGCAGTAATTGCATCCCACTCCTCCCCGTGGCCCTGCACAGGGCCTGGCACACTGTGGTGCCCAGCCGATGTCAGGCCCTGGGAGGTGGCCTAGGGACACTGGAACAGTGATTGAGCAGAGGGCCACTGGGGGCCAGGGGGCTGCCAGAGACACAGACATGGAGCTCTACAGGGGTGGCCGGAACCCTAGTGAATGCCTGTCTCCCTGCCAAGTGTAAATCCCTGGTGGCAGGAACCATGTCTGTCTGGCTGTCACCGCTGGCTCCCAGCTCCCTGCAGGTGCCTGGCATGTTGCAGGTACAGAATAAATACTGTAAAGGAACAAGGGCAGGAGCCAAGGATCAAGCTTTTATCTCCTCTCCCATTGGCCTCATTACACAACTAGAGAAACTGAGCCTCAGAGGGCTGGAGCAGCTTGCTGTAAATCCCAGTGGGAGTCAGGAGCAAGAAGGTCCTGTGTTGAGACCTGGGTGCTGCCCCCACACAAGATGGTCACTGCTGGAATTCGGAGCCCAGACGAAGGCTGTAGGTGAGGGGAGGGTGGCGATCAGGAGAAGCCAGCTTCCCGGAGGGGATGTCAGGAGGAATGGAAGCGAGCAGTTGCAGGGTTAAGAATTCTGTCCTTGGCTGGGCATGGTGGCTCACACCTGTAATCCCAGCACTTTAAGAGGCCGAGGCCAGTGGATCACCTGAGGTCAGGAGTTTGAGACCAGCCTGGTCAACATGGCGAAACCCCATCTCTATTAAAAATACAAAAGTTAGCCAGGCGTGGTGGTGCTCGCCTGTAATCCCAGCTACTTGAGAGGCTGAGGCAGAAGAATGGCTTGAACCTAGGAGGCAGAGGTTGCAGTGAGCCAAGATCATGCCACTGCACCCTGGACGACAGAGCGAGAATCCATCTCAAAAAAAAAAAAAAAAAAAAGGAATTCTGTCCTTGAAAGCCACACACCCACATGGTCCACTTGGACCCTCAGCCTCTTTCAGTGTACCCCTGCAACTTCAGGGGAATTCAATTCACGGTGACCTTTCAGAATGTGGGGGCACTGCTCACATGCCTGCCCCACAACCCCCAGGCCCTCCCTCTCCAGCCCATCCTCTGGCCTTTGGACTTCAGGGCACAGTTCATATCTCCTGGCAGCTCTCCCGGGGCACCCTCCTGGGCCTAGATGAGTCCCAGGTCTGCTGCTATTTGGAGTTTGGGGAAATGATCTTCCCCCGGGCTCAGCTTTCTTATCTTTATAAGTGAGTGCAGGCAGAAGTACTGGTGTGGTTGTAGGGGTGGCCTCTGGAGTCTGGGATCCCTGGGCCTGGGGCCCAGCTCCACCTCTGATCAGCTGCATGGGCTCCCAGCCACCCTGGGAGCATGATGAGGCCAGCCAGTGAAGCAGGTGGAGCACTAGCTCGGTTAGCCAGACGTGGTGGCACGCACCTGTAATCCCAGCTGCTCGGGAGGCTGAGGCGGGAGAATCGCTTGAACCCAGGAGGCAGAGGTTGCAGTGAGCTAAGATTGTGCCACTGCACTCCAGCCTGGGTCACAGAGCCAGACCCTGTCTCAAAAAAAAAAAAAAAAAAAAGCATCAGCCCAGTCAGCCCAGTCTCAGCTGCTCACTGAGGTCACTCAGAGAACCCCAGAAAAAGTCTGGAAGCCCAGGCTGTACCCTGACCATTAAGTCAGAATCTAGCAGAATCTAGGGTGGGACCCTGGTGGGCATCGGTATCTCTTGAAGCCCCCAGTGATCCCAGCATGCAGCCGCTGTGGGGGGCAGCAGTGTGGAACGCTAGCCCAGCGTCTGGCCTGTGGCGAGCACCCTTTCAGCCCATCTCTTTCACAGCGGCCAGGGTAGGGTAGCCCCTGCTTGGCCACCCTGCACAGCCTGAGGGTGAGGCTGGGTGGGGCACTCACCTGCCCCTTCTCTAGCTCCTTCTTCCAGGGCCTGCAGCAGCAGATGCTGCAGCGCAGCCTGAGATGGTGGCACTTGAGGGCATTGGGCCCAGACGCCACAGCAAGCTGCACCAAGACCCCCTCGGCTCTGGAGCCACTGGGCAGCAGCATACTCCAAGACTCTCTGGAGAAGGTGAGAGGTAGGAGGGTGGGGAGGGGCTGGGGCAGGTAGGGGTGGATGGGTGGAGATTGTGGGAAGGGGACAGGGTAGGGGACCAAGGACTCCACATCTCCTTCCCCAGGTTCCCAGGGCCCCCACCCTCCCGGATACTCTCCAGGGGAGCCTTCTGTGGGCAGCTGGGCAGCGGCAGCAGGGGCAGTGCCTTCTGCTCTGGCAGGCACGGGCCCAGCAGTTCCAGGGCACAGCCAGGTGGTACCAGCATACCCGCCAGAGGCGGTAGGGATCCCTCCCCATCTGCCCGCCACTCTATGGACTTACTGTTTCCCGGCCCCTTCTCCCATCCACCCTTGGCCTTCACAGCAGCAGCCCCTTGGGGTCTGCACCTCAGGGGGCTTCAGTTCCTCCTGTCTTCCTGCCCCGTCCTACTGAGAGGGTGTCGGGGAGTGGTGAGGCACTCTACAGAGTCACTGTTCCTCTTGGAGATTTCGCAGCTGAGGTTCCTTCATTTATTCATTTATAGCACAATGCATAAGAGTTGGTCTCCCTGGGTTCTAATCCCAGCTTTGCCCCTCACTGGCTGTGTGATCTTGGGCAAGTTGCATAACTTCTCTGTGCCCTATTTGCCTATCTGTAAAATGGGGTTAATAGTACTCGCTCCAGTGGGGCAATGGCGAGGCACGGCACATACATTCCCCAATGCCGTGTGTGGCACGTTGTGAGTGCTCAGTCCATAGCAATGTTTATGGCTAGTGGTTGAGCACAGGACTTGGCAGTGGGGGTCTAGAATCCCACCCTATCCCCACCACTCATCATCGTGACCCTGGGAGAGGTGCTTGGCCCCTCCAGTCCCCAGCAACCCACCCTCCCATAATGGAAACAGAAGAGTCACCCAGAGCCTCCTGCTGCTGGGGAGAGGAAGAGAAAGGAGGGCGGGGCAGGGCTGGCCTGGGATTTGGGGGACAGTGGACATCCTCAGGGTGGACCCTCCCTTTCCCAGCATCTTCCTCAGCTGGAGCCGCTGGGCAACAGCCCAAGGGGCCTGGAGAGAGCTGGCTTCCCACCGGGCCTGGGCTCGGACCTGCAGGGCTGTGCTGGGCCTGTGGCATCAGCGGCTGCTGCAGTCACGGCTGGTGAAGCGGTGGGCCCAGGAGCAGGGCTGGCGGCTGGCACAAGATGCCCTATGCCACTGGCACTCCTGTTGGCAGGGTGAGTGGAGACTTGGCCGGGGGCACTGTGGGTGAGGGCAGGGCCAGGGTCTGTCTGAGACCCAGACTGCAGCCCTGGCCAACAACTTGACTGTAACCTCATGGGAGAACTTGAGGCAGAGGCTAAGCTACATCTGGACTCCTGACCCATAGAAACTGTGAGATAACAAACATCTGTGGTTTAAAACTAATAAGTACTTGGGTAATTTGTTACACAGCCATAGCTAACAAATGCAATTGATCAGAGAGGTCCGCTGAGCTGTGACACTGACCTAGCTGGGTTCAAAGAAAACAGGCTGACCAACTCTTACACATTGTGCTATGAATGAGCAAATGAATAGACCTCAGCTGTGAAATTTCCGAGAGGGACAGTGACTCTGCAGAGTGCCTCACCACCCCCAATACCCTCCCATCCCCTAGCAAAGTCTGGTGATGAGACCCCCACAGGGCACACCCAGGAGTCAGGTGGCAGAGCAGAACCTGGGGGCTTGGACTCTGTAGTCTTGAGTTTGAATCCCTGCTCTTCCATACCCTGACTGTGTGAACCTTAAACAACCTAGTTAACCTCCCTGAGTCTCAGCTTACACATCTGTAAAATGGGGATAATGTAGTCCCTACGTCATCACCTTTATCTTCATCCTTATCCTCACCTGGCCTCTAGGAGTCACTGGTCTGAGCCCTGAGTTGGGAGAGAAGTGGGCAGAGTCATGGTGCCCTTAGGGGCCAGTAGAGTTAGTCAGGGAGGGTCCCAGGAGGAGGTGAGGAGGGCTCAGCGGGCAGAGCAGTGGCGAGAGAAGTTGAGGCGTGGGAAGGGGTCAGCAAAATAGGGCAGTGGGAAGGACTGGATTTGCAGAGCTGGCTGAGGGTGCAGTGTGTTAGAAGCCCTGAGGAATGTGGCCAGTGAAGGGAGGAGGGATGGTCCCAAGGCAGGCTTGCTCTCTGGGTCTTGGCCTCTGGGCAAAAAGAGCTGTTGCATGGCCCAACCAGTTTTTTTTTTTTTTTTTTTTGAGACGATCTCGCTGTGTTGCCCAGGCATGCAGTGGTGCGATCTTGGCTCACTGCAACCTCCATCCCCTGGGTTCAAGCAATTCTCCTGCCTCAGCTCCCCTCGTAGCTGGGATTACAGGCGCCTGCCACCACGCCTGGCTAATTTTTGTATTTTTAGTAGAGACGGGGTTTCACCATGTTGGCCAGGCTGGTCTCGAACTCCTGACCTCAAGTGATCAACCCGCCTCGGCCTTCCAAAGTGCTGGGATTACAAGCGTGAGCCACCGCACCCGGCCCCAACCAGTCTTTTTATAACCTGATATCAGAGGTGACATCCCATTGCTTCTGCCAAATTCTGTCTGTTAGAAGCAAATTAATAAACCCAGCCCGTATTCAAGGCGGGGCATTGCCCAGGACACGAACACAGGATGCTGTCTTGGAGGCTGCCCACTACACCGACATATCGCATTCATGAGCTGGCAGGCAGGGCTGTGGTGGTTCTAGAAAGTCATGTCCTGTCCACTGGAGACAGCTGCTTATGCAGCCCAATCATTCCCCGGCAGGAACACTGAGCCAGTGTTTCCAGAACTTCTAGTTTTTACAGAAAAATTGAAAATTAGATTTTTGGGCCAGGCGCAGTGGCTCACGCCTGTAATCCCAGCAATTTGGGAGGCCCAGACTGGCGGATCACGAGGTCAGGAAATCGAGACCATCTTGGTTAACATGGTGAAACCCCATCTCTACTAAAAATACACAAAATCAGCCAGGCGTGGTAGTGTGCGCCTGTAGTCCCAGCTACTCGGGAGGCTGAGGCAGGAGAATGGCATGAACCCAGGAGGCAGAGGTTGCAGTGAGCTGAGATCGGGCCACTGCACTCCAGCCTGGGCGACGGAGTGAGACTCCGTCTCAAAAAAAAAAAAAAAAATAGAAAATTAGATTTTTACCTGGATTCTCCAGATTTGGAAACACTGTGGCAAAATTAACAAACAAAAACAAACCCAACAACTCTATGAGCTGGGCTGGCCTGGTCACCAGCAGGACACCCATAATAGAGGCTTTTTAACCCAGACAGTCAGGGTGGCCTCCTCTGTTCCCACCTGGTAGGGGGCGAAGGGCTGGCTGCGTAGAGGCCCATGGGGAGAGGCTGGGGTGAGCACCCAGTGGCTCTTCAGCATCTCTCTGGCCCCAGGGCAGCAGTTCCTGCATGAAAAGTGCCAGACATGGGTGCAGGTCCACCTCCAGGGCCTGCAGAAGGTGGTGTTCCGGAGCTGGCAGCAGGCAGCAGCTCATCAGAGATGCACAGTGACCCGGCCAGAGCAGCTGCTACTGCAGAGGTGGGTGGGCCTGGGCGTGGGAGGGTGTTGGTCCTCCCCACCCAAGGAATAGCAAGGAGAGCACCCAGGGGGTGGGAAGCTCAGACGGTGGCCCAGATAGGAGGCCTGTGGCCTGGGAAAAAAGGGGCATGAAGGGAGATCCTAGCCTGGAAACAGAGGGCCATGACCACTGACACCTTATTATCTATTTTGGGAGTGGTGGCAAACCCCACCCCTAACCTGTGGCCCCAACAAGCCCCGGGAGTCCAGCTCCTGGCCAGGTCAGTTCTTTGGTTTTAGAGGATATGATTAAGATGGGAGAAATCAGCTGGGAACAGTGGATCATACCTATAATCCCAGCACTTTGGGAGGCCGAGGAAGGTGGATCACTTGAGATCAGGAGTTCGAGACCAGCCTGGCCAACATGGTGAAACCCCATCTCTACTAAAAATATGAAAAATTAGACGGGCATGGTGGCAGGTGCCTGTAGTCCCAGCTACTTGGGCTCAGGCAGGAGAATCACTTGAATCCGGGAGGCGGAGGTTGCAGTGAGCCGAGATTGCACCACTGCACTCCAGCCTGGGCGACAGTGCGAGACTCCACCTCAAAAAAAAAAAAAAAAAAGGAGAAGGAGAAATCCACTCCTCGGAAATCTACCATAACGCCCATTGTGAGGAGTTACAGCAAGGAGAATTCTGCTGTACACCGTCGCTAAGAGAAGAGAGTGAAATCTTCATTTAAGTAAAGATGTTCTAGTGGAACGTGTATACAGTTCATGAATGCATATTGTAAAACCAAGCAGAGGACACAGAATGGCTCCTCCCACAGTTCAGTACAAATTTGCGAATGTTCAGTGTCCCCGTAGGGGCAGTGAACTGTTGGCTACAGAATGGCTGACGTCTGTGCTTTTGCATCTGAGGGTGCAGATGGTTATTTTGTTTATTTGTTTGTTTGTTTTTTGAGACAGAGTTTCGCTCTTGTTGCCCAGGTTGGAGTGCAATGGCGCGATCTCGGCTTACCACAACCTCCGCCTCCCGGGTTCAAGTGATTCTCCTGCCTCAGCCTCCCGAGTAGCTGGGATTACAGGCATGTGGCACCACACCTGGCTAATTTTGTATTTTTAGTAGAGACGGGGTTTCTCCATGTTGGTCAGGCTGGTCTCGAACTCCCAATCTCAGGTGATCCGCCCGCCTCTGCCTCCCAAAATGCTGGGATTACAGGTGTGAGCCACTGTGCCTGGCCGTAGATGGTTTTTTTCTTGGCTTCTCAGTGAGTGAGAGATGGTGTTCCTCTCCCTCACCAACCACCTGGGCATGTGATGGGAGGCAGGGCATGGCTGATGTGGGACTTGAACCCATACTGCTGGTTCCCATCCCCTCGCAGGGCAGCCCCTGCCCTCTGAGGCTGAGGTTGTAAGATGGAAAGCCAGTGCTTTCACCTGTTACTGGTCGTTTACTGTTTTGTGGGAGATTTGCAGGTGTAACTTTGAATAAGTGTGACTTTTGACTCTGAGAACGAGACAAGCCCTCCCATGCATCTGTTTTTGTTTTGTTTTGTTTTGTTTTTTTGAGATGGAGTTTCACTCTTGTCACCCAGGCTGGAGTGCACTTGCGCGATCTCGGCTTACTGCAACCTCTGCCTCCTGGGTTCAGGCAATTCTTCTGCCTCAGACTCCCAAGTAGCTGGGATTACAGGTGCCCACCACCAGGCCTGGCTAATTTTTGTATTTTTAATAGAGACGGGGTTTCACCACGTTGGTCAGGCTGGTCTCAAACTGACTTCGGGTGATCCACTCACCTTGGCTTCCCAAAGTGCTGGGATTACAAGCATGAGCCACCACACCTGGCCCACTGTGGCTGTTTTGCAGCTACTTCCAGGCCTGGTGTGAGGTTGTAAGAGACACGGGGGTGCTCCGGGCTCAGCATCAAGCCTTTCAGGATGGCCTGAGGAGAAGAGCACTGGGGGCCGTGTTTGCCACATGGCGGGAAGCCCAGGAAGTGGCAGCCGGGGCACAGGAGCAGCGTGTGGCCCAGGCCTCCCTTGCCTGCTGGAGAAGCTGCGGGCAGCAAGGCCAGGAAGATGGGCAGCAGCAGAAGGCCCGGGCCCCACAGGCCTTCCCAGCATGGCCAGTGGCCCCGGGCATGCACCATGAGGCCCAGCAGCAGGCGGGAGAGAGCGCTGGGGCCCAGGCAGCCCAGTGCTGGACTTGGTGCTGGGTTCTGTGGGTGCGTGAGTCCTGTCGGGGCCAGGTCAGCCGAGCCCATGCTTCCTGGAAGCCGCGAGCCTGGTGAGCGCTGTGGTCTAAATGCAGCCCCACTCTGTGCTTCCAGCTCAGGCCTCGAGCCTGTTTTTGGCAGGGGTAGAGCATAATTCGTGGCTGGGTGGCAGGGCAAAGGCTCAAGAGGGTGGTTGGGGGTGACAGGGAGAGGCCGCCCTGGCCATCTAGTCCTGGGCCACATCCTGGCACCGCCTCTTGCTGTGTGTCCCTTCCTTGGGGAAGTCTCTAATGGTCATGCCTTGCAGTCACCAGCACAGCCAGCCACTCAGCAAGCGCCATAAACGTGCTCTTGCCAGGGAAGGGGAAGCAAAGTGGCACTGGCAGGACTGTCCCCTCTCTGCCCCTAAACAGGATGCTTGTCCCCGTCTGTGATTTTCTCCTTCCAGGTCGCTCTCCATCCTGTTTACCCAGATTCTCCCTCCAGAAAAGGGAGTGTGGGAGGTGGGTGGGCCCCAGCCTGGGGCTGGGCCTGGAGGGCCCCCTCCCGCAGGGCACTGGGGTGGCTCCCTGCAGAGAGTCCTGGCCTTGATGGCCCTGGCGGCAGACTCCTCCCTCTCCCGCAGGGTCCTAGAGGCCTCGGCGCAGTCGGCGGTGCGCGGCGGTGTCCAGCGAGCCATCGTCACCCAGCTCCGGCCGGCTGAGCTCAGGCGCTTCCTGCGGACAGCGCAGCTCAGGGTGCGGCTGGGACTGCCAGGGGCCGGCAAGGTACGCCCCAAGCCCCAGACTGACCTCACGCTCTGGCCCCGGATGGCCAGCAGGGGGAGCCTGCTGCTGGACGCCCCAGCCCCTTGGAAGCAGGTGAAGGGAGCCTAGGCAGGGCGGGAGGTCCAAAAATGACCCTTGGACCACCGGCCTTAGAATCAGCTTGATTCAGCCCGTGGTGGCAGCATGGCTGGATGCCTCCCTAGGGGCCCAGCAACCTCGTATGCACCACCTCTCCCCAGTTCTCAGTCAGCCTCTGACAAGCAACTCTGAATCCATCAGCAAAGATGAACCCGGCACCTCTCGAGTGCCAGCCCACTGCAGGTCCGGCCGCAAAGACCAGCATGTTGGGTCACAGCCTGTTAGGGAGACATTGAAATGCATGCTTTCTCACGGTGCAGTTGAGGATCAGAATAGGTACACGAGGACAGTAGCATTTTTTTGTCAAGTTTTTTTGTTTATTTTTGAGACAGAGTCTGGCTCAATTGCCCAGGCTGAAGCAGAGGAGGGATCTCAGCTCACTGCAACCTCCGCCTCCCGGGTTCAAGTGATCCTCCCGCCTCAGCTTCCTGAGTAGCTGGGACTACCGGTGCACGCCACCACGCCTGGCTAATTTTTGTATTTTTAGTAGAGACAGGGTTTCACCATATTGCCCAAGCTGGTCTCGAACTCCTGAACTCAAGTGATCCTCCCACCTCGACTTCCCAAAGTGCTGGGATTACAGGTGTGAGCCACCGCGCCAGGCCAAGTTAGTTTTTTTTTTCTTATTGGAAAAGTGAAATATGCTTATTACAGAAAACTCAGAAAATATAAAGTAGAAAAATACCAAAATTTCTTTCATAATTCTCTCTACCCAAAGGCATCGGTCAGTCCCTCTCCAGACCAGAAGCAGTTAGTTCTGACACCAACAAATGGTGATAAGAGGTTGATAGCCTAGCAAGGGGGAAGAAGCCACCACCAAACAAACACAAAAAATGACACTGCACAGCAGTCTGGGGACATGTCCTTGGAGGACACAGCCCCAAAGATACTGGCAGGTGAGGTAGTGTCCCTAAGATCAACAGGCATCATCATGAATCCTATTTCAGAATGCCACAAAGAATACATTTTAGAGAAGATTCTAAGAGAAAAAGCTAAGATGATTTTTTTTTTCAGTCGTTTTTTGTTCTCAGACAGTGTCTCACTCTGTCGCCCAGGCCAGAGTGCAGTGGTGCGATCACAGCTCACTGCAGCCTCAACCTCCAGGGCTCAAACGATCCTCCCACCTCAGCCACCTGAGTAGCTGAGACTACAGGCGTGTGCCACCACACCCGGCTAATTTTTTTTTTTTTTTTTTTTTTTGTATAAATGGGATCTCACTATGTTGCCAGGGCTTGTCTCAGACTCCTGGGCTCAAGCGATCTACCTGCCTTGGCCTCCCAAAGCATTGGGCAGGCCCATTACGCCATGAGCCACCACACCTGCTGGTTTTTGTTTTTTAAATGGAATTGAAAGGAACTAGCCTTGGCTAGTTGCAGAATTCACACATATGGGGCTATGGTAACAGCAGATTCTGGAGTCTCAGGGTCTTTTCTTTCTAGATAAGTTACAGGGCAATTGCTTTTCAGAGTACTTTTACATTTCTATTCCATTCTTGTCAGTAAAGACAAGGATCCCATATGCTGATGGAGAAACTGAGGCCTCTAGAAACTAAACGCTGGGAATGGCACCCAGGGTGCTGAATTCCAGGGTCTTCTCTTTTCTGCCACAGGCACACATGCCCCAGCAGCCCCTTTGGAGAGCCCCCTCTCTATAGAGTACTAGCTGGGGGCTCAGACTCTGGAGTCAGACGGCTTCCGAGGGATGAGGCCTCAGACAAGTAACTCAGCTTTGAAATGTTTTCAGTGGGGAGAGAAATAGCCCCCTCCCAGAGCTGTGCTCCGGGCACTGACTGAGGGCTAACTATTATGGGCCCACCCCATTGTTGGAATGTCTTCAGCCACATGGGGGAATGGGTGGAAGAAGAGGCCGGGATGTGTCCTGCCAGCTAGAGCAGAGAAGAAATTCCAGCGGGGCCCCAGGAGGTCCAAGCCCATGGGGTTCAGGTGCTCCTCTCTGGCTATTCCTTCAGACCTGCAGCTGCTGGACACAGGCCACAGAGCTGGTGCCTCCCGCGCCATCACTGCAGTGCAGCCTGGGTGGACAGAGGAAGCCAAGGGGAACGGCCTGGGCTCAGAGTAAGGAGACCTTGCCCCGGGGTACAAACGGTGTCTGAAGTGCAGGGGTGAAGCGGTCTCCAGTCCTCAGGGGCCTGGAAATCAGCTCCTTGGGACACGGTCTTATGTGTATTGACCATTCTCCCCATCCATTCCCTCTTCGGAATGTTTCAGCTGTTCTGAGAAAACACTTTGCATTCCTGCCCCGCCCCTGTGATTTCTCTTTGGGCGGCAGCCGGGGAGAGGCTGGAGGCCTGGGGAGATGGGGGCAGGGCACAAGGCTGAGCTCAGCACCTTCCTCCACCCTCCTCACTGTACTCAACTCCTAGGCGGGCACTAAGAGCAGCTGCCTTCCTGGACCCACCTTAACCTCGTGACTCAACTCCCCTTTCCAGGGTGCAGGGAACATTCCCTCTGCCCTGCCTTCCAGCTCTGGCCGCAGTGGTCTGGACAGAGTAGCTGGGTCCCAGGCCTGCCCCTGTGGACGAGGGACCAGGGACCAAGAGCGCACTCCAGCCCTGAGCCCAGAGCCCGCAAAGCCCAAAGCAAGGCCCATAAACGGAGGCTAGGGTGAGAGGAGCTGTGTGTGCAGTTTGATGGGTCCGAGGGATGGGGGCAAGGGCTGAGGGGCTTGCCTGAGCCATGGCTACAGCTGGGCCCTCTCTGGCCAGTGCTCGTTCCTGCAGGATCCTGGAAAAGCAGGCCCAGGCCCATGGCTCTGCCCTCCTTCTGGCCCTGAAGGATCACGATGCTCTTGGCCATCAGGAGGAAGTACCTGCGGCACCGGTGCCTCGAGTCACTGCTTCACGGGCTGCGGGGTTCCCAGCAGGCCAGGTGCCTGGCGGCGGCATGGCAACACTGGGTGGATGCCCAAGGGGCAGAGCAGCTGGCGCGGACCCTGGTGAGTGGGCGCACCCCTCTCCACACTGACCATCTCCCATTTCACCTCATACTTAACCCAAACCCCTCTCAAAAGTATGGCCCGTGGACCTACTGACTCCAAAACCTTGGGGGACAGGCCCAGGAATCTGCATTCTTAATACTCCTCAGATGACGCCCCCTTGCCATAGCCCTTTCACTCTGGTGCAGCAGTGTGGGGGGAGAAAGGCAGAAGGGCTCGGGGGAGCGTGAGCACAAGAGGCCTTCTCTGCCAACTGTCCCCAAAGCTCAGGGAGTGGCACCTGAGATGGGCCTGGTGGACGTGGTGGCAGCGGATCCTGCGACTGCGAGTGGCTCAGCAGTTACAGCAGCAGGAAGATGGCTGGGTCCTTTCCCAGGTACTGCCCTCTTCCCTGCACTCCACTCAGCCAGCCTTCCAGAAGTCTGTGCCACAGCCGCGCACCGCGGAGCTTTCCCTGCTTGCCAGCCCCGGGGCCCCTTCGTTTTCAGGGGAGGGGATCAGTTCCATTACAGAACTCACAGGCTGGATGCTGGAGCCCTTGATTTGATTTGTGGCCCCAGCTCAGGCCAGGCCCACCCAGTCCATCAGTTTGGGAAGAAGGTGTGGCATGAGGCATGGCTGCCACTCACACTAGCCCATGGAGGGCCTGGGTCCTGAGCGCCCCCTCCCTCATTTGCTATGCTCTGAGTACAGCTTCCCAGCTCACCATCAGATCTATTCTGAGCTTGTGTATTTGGCCTGGGCAAGACTGGCTGGCTGCTTGGGGCAGAGGGAGGGGCCCTGGGGACAAAAGGAGCTGGGTACAGGGGTTGCTCTAGCAGGCACAGCACAGACCCCAGAGAAAGCCCACAACAATAGCATTTCCTCTCCTCCCTGGTTCCAGGCCTTTAAGAAGTGGCACCAACGCCTGGCAGCCAGGAGCCCAAGGAGAGGAGCTGCCAGTAGCCCGAGACCCTGGAGCAAGCCAGGCCCCAAGGGCCCCGAGAGTGGACAGGAAGCTGCCGGAGCCCCGCGGGGTTGGGGGCTTGGGGCAGAGCATGGGGCCCAGCTGCAGCTGTGACTTGTTCCCATAGAATAAAAAGCAGAACTGAACTTAGCCTTCCCAGGGAAGGAACCATGCCCCACACATCCAGGGAGTGATGACAGAGGGGACAGCTTGAAGAGCTCTGAAGGACAATAAAACCCACTCCTCAGTCCTAGCTGCTGCTTTTAGTCTCTCCTAGCGGCTGCCCCTCTGCCCCAGCCAGTGAAGCCAGGAAGGGAGTAAAGAGGACATCCCACAATTGCGTCCACCCCCTTGGCCATCAGGCTGCTCTTCCACGACACGAAACAGCCCATCTGCACCTGCCAGTCACTGCCCCCAGGCCATGGGGCTTGCAGGTGACTCGTGGGGAGCCAGGCCAGGCAGATAACCTCTGGGACAGGACGAGGGGACAAGGAAGGCAGCTGGCAGGACAAGGGCCTACCTGAAAAATACACCAGGAAGCTGGGCTGCTGCACAGGCCCAGGCAGATCTGGGGCCCCTGTGCTGGCAAATCTCATCTTGGCCTCTGACAGGGAACGGGGCAGCATCAGGCCTCCACAGCCAGGCAAAAGGGGAAGGCCACAAGCCCCACCAAGCACAAGGGTTCAGACTGCCTTCAACCCTTAAGGGGCACTTTTTCTCTCAAGGCTCAGAATAGACAACTGTGCCAAAAAGCAGCATGGTAGGTGTCAGCCCAATGCCCATCCAGGGGGCTGGGGCCATGGACGGCTAAGTGGGCAGGCAGGGCAGTGGTGTGCCCCTTCAGTCACAAGTAGGTGGGGCCCAGCTGCCCACCTCTAGGAAGTGGAAGGGTACAGCACTTTGCCACATCTCTTCTACGATGCCACCAGTGCCTGATGCCCTTGCGTGTTTTGCCTGTACTGCACGGGCTCCAAGTGTAAGTTCACTGGGAGTCCCAGGGTGGCTCTGGAGGCTGCCTTGGTTCGAGGGCTTAGTTGGCAACAACCACTCTCCTCGCCTTCTCAGGAGGTGCCACCCACTGTGGTCGTCTGCAGGACGGAAGTGCTCCCCACCAAAAGAGCACAGACTCCTGGCTAAAGCAGAGAGTACTAGGTTCCCATGTGGGGCCGACTCAGGTCCAGGAAGAGCCTGGAAGCCTCACTCCAGTCTAGCTGCCATCGTCAGGTGGGGGAGTGGAGGCTGGGGTGGGAGAGACACGAAGGAGAGTGGGGTTCCCAAGAGAAGCAGCACTGTGGAGGAGGAAGGCGGGACAGGAGTGGCTCCAACGCAGGGCGTCAGGACGCAGGGTCATGGAGCCTCCGTCTCTCTCGCATTCTGGGTGGGCCTGTTGAGAAGCTCCAATGTGTCTTCCACCACCTGCCAGAGGCAGTTGTCCAGTGGGAAGTCATTGTCCACCAGGTTGACCAGGAAGTAGTTGTCGTGGATGTACTGGATGATGGTGCGGGACGGGGACTCCTCCTCATACAGCTTTCCCCACCGCTCAATCCACAGGGCAAAGGCCTCGTCCTACACACACATACCCCCGCACACACGCACACATGCACACATGCACACACACACACAGAGGCAAGATTAATAGGGCTCTCCAAGGGCTCTGCTCAACAGGACATTTCCCGGAATAGAACAAGGCCCACTGCCAGTATCACTTCCCACCTCTGCCCAGAAATAAACACCCTGCGTCAGCAGTGACACGGGTGAGTCAGAGCTGGGTGTGCCCTGAAGGCTGGGTCCAGTGTGGCCTTCAGCACACGCTTGGGACTTGGTCCCAATCCCTCCCCACGGTTTTCCAGGTGGGTGGGGCAAGCTTGCTCCCGGCTCCTTTACCTTCCAGAACATGAAGCTGACGGGATCCACTACGGTGGGCTGGATGATCTCTCGCCCAGGGAAGATGCCCCAAGTGACAGCATTCGGCTGCAGTTCAGGGGCATTGGTGATGTTTTCACCCTGAGGGGATGTGGGGTGGGGGTAAGACCTGGGCCAAGGACAACTGGAGTCCCACTGCCTGGACAGCCTTGACTCAATGGGGCTGTCTGGGCTCAATACCCTCTGCCTGCGCCTCCACTCTCCCTGCGCCTCCACTCCCCTCTCCCTGTGCCTCTGCTCCTGGCCTCCTCTGCCTGCATCTGTGAATGATATCTCTCCCCACACAAGCCTGAACCTAGAGGCGTCCTGGCCACTTCCCCTCTCCTTGAGCACCCCCTGCTCACTCTCTGATCCGTTCCCTCTTGTCCAGCCCACCTCCAGGACTGTGTTTGGCTTGGGTCACTCCAGGGGTCTCTTTGCTGGCCTCCCCAGCTCTAGCCGTCCCCAGTCTCTCTCATCCGTATGACTATCCACTGTGATTTGCCTAAAATAAAGCAGGAACCAAGCCACCCCACTGCTGGAGAAAGTCTTCCCTTGCATTGAGGGAAAACTCAAATTCCAGCAGGACAACCATGATCTCTGTGGGCCTGGCCCCTGCTTAACACTCCCGCCTCCTCCTGCTCATGTTCCCGGTTTCCCCAGATGGTGCAGCTCACTGCCTCTGCCTGTCCTCGGAATACCCTTCTCTCCTGTTGGCCAACTCCTCTTTGTCCTCAGTGATTCCCACAGATGACCCCTCTGAGAAGCCTTCCCTGGCCTCCCAGGTGAGATATCCCTCCTCTGGACCTGACAGCATCCTCTCCTGAACTTGATTTTCCCACTTACACTGGCTGGTGGTCACACATTGATCTGCCTCCCTCACTAGGCTGGGAACTCCTTAAGAGCAGGGCCCCAGTTCTGCCTGTATCTCTCTGTCTTGCACAATGCCTAGCCCAGGCTAGGTGCTGGGTGTTTGCTGAACGAAGGGCCTGGTACTCTGTGGGAACCCTGGGGCCTGGCCTACCTTCACATTGACAAGGTGGTAATTAACCCGGAGCTCGTACTTCTTCAGCACTTGCAGAAGCGCTTCTGCTGTCTCACGGGAAGTGAAAAACTCTAAGTAGGCCTGTGGGAGAGACAGGTGCCTGTCACCAACCCCAGCCCTGCCAGACGCCCTTTCACAGACACCTAAGGTATCAGGACTACTGGCAGCCATGTGGGCGGAATAATGAACTGTGGCGTTGGCACGTCCATAAGCAAAGGGTGAGGGGAGTGGGGACGTGAGTTTCTCAGTCTGGACAGGTCTGAGGGCTATCGGCCACCCCTCTCCCAATCAGTCAGGGAACACTCCACGAAGAAGCCATTTCTGAACAGCAGCAACTGGTTTGACAGGCTGAGTCATGGAAGAGAGGCCCCACACATTCCATCCTCCCCAATGCAAGGTGACAATGACATTGACATCTCCTCTAGAACCAGTGCCTATCAGGGATTAAGCTGGGTTTACTCAAACTCATTTGCTAGAATGTTCATAATACTGGAGGCTGGGCACAGTGATCCCCACGTGAGGAAAGTGGGTTCAGGGAAGTTGAGCACGTTGGCTACTCTGACAGTAAACAGCAGAGCTGGTCCTCAAACTCAGGTCTTTCTGCTCCAGGGCCCGTGGGCCTTAGATCAGAACATAATGTTAACTCCAGCAGCCCTGGGAGAAAGGTGTCAACTCAGGATAGTAACAGCAGCTGCCTTTCAGGGAGTGCTTCCTGCTCTTACCATGTGCCAAGCATGTTACATGCTTTGTTAAGTTTCATGCCCAGAACACAAGCTACATCCCATTTTACAGACGAGAAAACCAGGCTCAGAGAGGTCGAGTGACCTGCCTCCATACGTCTGATTTCTATCTTTTTTTTTTTTTTTGAGATGGAGTCTTGCTCTGTCGCCCAGGCTGGAGTGCAGTGGCATGATCTCAGCTCACTGCAACCTCCGTCTCCCGGGTTCAAGCGATTCTCCTGCCTCAGCCTCCCAAGTAGCTGCAACTACAGGCGCCTGCCACCACACCCGGCTAATTTTTGTATTTTTAGTAGAGATGGGGTTTCATCATGTTTGTCAGGCTGGTCTCGAACTCCTGACCTTGTGATCTGCCCACCTTGGCCTCCTAAAGTGCTGGGATTACAGGCATGAGCCACCAAGCCCGGCCAATCTTTTTTTTTTTTTTTTTTTTTTTTGAGACAGGGTCTCACTTTTTGGGCCAGGCTGGAGTGCAGAGGCAAAATATGGCTTACTGGAGCCTCAACCTCTCGGACTCAAGCGATCCTCTCACCCCAGCCCCCTAAGTACCTGGGACTACAGGTGTGCATCACCATGCCTCGGTCATTTTTGTATTTTTTGTAGAGAAATGGTTTCACCATGTTGCCCAGGCTGGTCTCAAACTCCTGGGCTCAAGTGATCCATCCGCCTTGGCCTCCCAAAGTGCTGGCCGGGCTCCGTGCCCAGCCAGGTCTATCTGACTTAAAGCATGAGCTCCCATCTGCTCCAATCCATGCTCATTCAAAATTTAAGAGCCCAGGAGAGGCAAGTTGCTCTGTCCTAAGCTCTGGGGAACCCATGGGTGCTGGTCAAGAGAGGGGGGCACCCCGTGCCTCCCTACCACACCTTCTGGAAGACATAGCCCCCGCTGGGGCCCCAGCCCACGATGGGGTCGGAGGATGGCTTCCCGTTGATGTTGGGCTGTGAGTTGATGGTGAGGATGCCCTGGCGGTTCACCCGCAGCAGCTCCTCCTTCAGCAGGCTGGTCTCGGCCGCCAGGGGCTCATCATTCCAGGGCAGGCAAGTCACCTGGGAGAGACGGTGAGCTGGCTGGGGCGACCATCAGGTTTGGCACCCTGAGTCCCTCTCACGGCCCCCAACAAAGACCCAGCCTGTCTTTGCCTCCCTAAGCCCTTCCAGGTGGAGGTCTCCCAATTTACCCTTCTCCCTTTGCCAAGGTGCCATGTCCACAGCATGGAGAGGAGGGCACAGGGTGGGGAAGTCACAGCCCTGCAGCCTGGCCTGCAGCTGGGGTCAGGCCAGGGGCAGGGGATGAACCAGGGACCCCACTCCAGCATCACTCACTTTGTGACCATTCCGGTTTGGCTCTCCCGAGAGGTAAAGAACAAAGACTTCAAAGACACTTTCTTCACTGGTCAGCTCCTCTCCCCACATCTTCAGCAGCTCCTCCTTGGGGGACTTGCTCTTCAGGTAGAAGAGGTAGTAGTCCTTCAGCTCCCCAAAGGCAGGGGAAGAGGAATTGCCCCTGGCAGAGGGGTGCCCAGAGGTCAGGGCACACTCCCGACAGAGGGCAGTGCCACCACATGCCCAGGAGGCCATTCCTGTAAATCCTGCCCCGACTCATCCCAGGTCAACCACAAGCATGCAAACTTCTTCTGCCCTCCCCCTCCCAAGAACAAAGATGTATTTGCAAGGAAGGTCTGCAGGCCCTCACCAGCGGCCGTTAGGGAACTCATCCCACTCCTGGGTACGGTAGATGTAACTCTTTGGTCTGGAGGCCCAGAAGATGGGACGTACATCTTCCTCTCGGCGCTTGGGGTGGGCGCTGAGAGCCCAGGGTAGGGGACGCCTGGGTGAGGATGGGGACAGAGAATTGAGACAAGGGATTGGCTAGAGGGAGCTGGAAGCAGGGGAGCACCACTAAGGCTGGGTTCTTCCATCTGATGCCTCTGAGACTGGAGCCTTCGGTGTGCCCAGCTAGCCATGGCACAGACATCCGTCTGTACCACCGTGGGGAGCCAGCACTGCAGCCAGGACTGCTCTTGGACCCTCCTCTGGGGATCTCTGGGCCACTGCCCTCACCTGGGGTCCTCAGTCCACATCCCCAGGCGCTTCAGCACCTCTGTGGTAGCCATCTCGCGGTTGAGGGTGTAGAAGTGGAGGCCTGGCACCAAGCCACTGGCCAGAAGCTCCTGGCACAGGCTCACGGCCAGCTCGATGCCATAGTTGCGGATGGCAGCATCGTTGTCTTTGATGGGCTCAATCACGTCCTTGATCTCCTGTGGCACCTCCAGCTTGGACAGCTTCACAAGCTGCCGAAGGGAGTGGTAGCCCTGTCCAAGACATGAGGGGCTGTGGCGGCCGCTGGCCAGCCCATCTCCCACCTTAAATACTTCTCCCCCTTCCAACCTCCATGCCAACCGCAGTGTCAGGCAGAGGGACCCACGAAAGTCCGATCATATTCCAGGAGCACACCTGGGCTTGGCCTGCTGTTTTCTCCCCTATTTTCTGTTTTTAGAGACTGGGTCTCGCTGCTCTCAAATGCCAGGGCTCAAGTCATCCTCCTGTCTCAGCTTCTCAAGTAGCCGGGACTACAGGCATGTGCCACTATGCCCAGCCTTCCCACTTTTTACAGAGTAGAGCAGCTGCCCTAAGCATTCCAGCCTTGGGTTGAGCCAGCCTTTTTAGCCCTAGATGTGTCTGTTGGTAACATGGTGTCATCTAACCCAGCTGTTCCCATGCTGCACTGATCATCCGAATCACCTGCCAAGCTCAAGAAGCAAAACACACATTCCGAGGACCTCCCTCAGATTTACTGAGTGAGAACCTCCAGGGGTGGGACCTGGAGATCCATTTTTTGAAAAAGCTTATCAAGTGGTTCTGATGACAGCCACCTTTGGGAAACACTGATTTAAGCAGGATTTGTAATGAGAATTAGAATCCCTTTTGGTGATGCTTGTCGGCCAAAGTACAACAAACCCCTCAACAGACACTGTTGCTGGGTTTTGGGGGGAAAATTAGAGGTAACCAAAATGGGGTGGCCAAGCAACGCTGTGCAAGTTCTGGACCTGATAGGAGATCTGGGAAGAACTCAGCGAACTCAGCACTCCACCCAGAGCCCCCAGCCTGTGCGAGGACGGTGCGGTGAGAGCAGGGTGGAGGGAGCTTATGGGCTCTCCTGGGCCCCTCACCTGGATGGGAAAGATCCCGGGGACGATGGGGCAAGTGATGCCCATGTCGGTGCATGCCTTCACAAAGCGGAAGAATGTGTCAGCCTCAAAGAAAAGCTGCGTGATGATGAAATCGGCTCCCGCAGACACCTTCTCCTTCAAGTGCTTCAGGTCAGCCTCAAAGCTCCCTGCTTCGGGGTGGCCTTTGGGGTAACCTGCCAATAGGGATGACAGTCGGGAGAGGCTGGCCTTCACCTGTTCAAGGCGAGGGATGAAGAGACCACAGGGACTGGGCAGAGAGAGTCCTCTGCTTTGGGGGCTCCGATCTTGCACCTTCCAACAGCACAGCACAGCCTGAACTAAAACAGTGAGTGGCTGGGCTCATGACTGATATGCTTCTGACCCCAGAGATGACTCTCAGGGGAGGTGGCTCAGAGCCCAGTTCCAAGAGTGGGGGTGGATTGCTCCAGACTCCCACACTGTCCTGCCTTGAGCAGCCAAGCAAATCAGGCCTGCACTTGGTGGCCATGGAAAAGAGAAAATGCTACAGTTAGCACTGGCTGGGCAGCATCTGGGGTACTAAGCTTGACTTTTCTCTAGGCACCGGATTAAACATTGTTTTTAATGTAACATTGAAATTACTCAGGGGTCCAAGATAGTGAAAAGCTAAAAACCAAGTTACACAAGGAAGAACTGAAGAAAGTGATGTTTTCTTCAAAGAAAATAATGGATGGCAGGGTGCGGTGGCTCACGTCTGTAATCCCAGCACTTTGGGAGGCCAAGGCAGGAGGATGACCTGAGGTCAGGAGTTTGAGACCAGCCTGGCCAACATGGCGAAACCCCGTCTCTACCAAAAATACAAAAATTAGCCAGGTGTGGTGGCGTATGCCTGTAATAGCTACTCAGGAGGCTGAGTCAGGAAAATTGCTCGAACCCACGAGACAGAGGTTGCAGTGAGCCGAGATCGTACCATTGCACTCTAGCCTGGGCAACGAGAGCGAAACTCCATCTCAAAAAAAAAAAAAAAAAAAGAATGAAAAGAATACAGAAACTCCTTTCAAATGTCCAAAGGTCTGTCCTGGGAAAAAAGGATCCACCATAGGTGAGTTTTTTTGTTTTGTTTTGTTTCAGAGACAGGGTCTCGCTCTGTCACCCAGGCTAGAGTGCAGTGGTGCAATCATGGCTCACTGCGGCCTTGAACTCCCGGGCACAAGTGATCTCCCACTTCAGTCTCCTGAGTAGCTTGGACTACAGATGCAAGCCACTACATCTGGCTAATTAAAAAAATTTTTTTAAATTAATTATTTATTTTTCAGAGATGGGGTCTTGCTATCTTGCCCAGGTTTGTCTGGAACTTCTGGGCTCAAGCAATCCTCCCACCTTGGCCTCCCAAAGTGCTGAGATTACAGGCATGAGCCACTGTACCCAGCCCCCTAGTGAAGTTCTTTATTAGTCATATTCTGTGTTGTTTCTAATGGCAGAACCAGCATCCGGTTCAGAGAGCTGCCTAGAGTACTATAAGCCACCCACAAAACAATGAGCTCCTGGAGTCTGAAAACACAGGGGCAGTGGATGCCGAAGATGGGATTCCAGAATTGCTTGGGAGGTGGGATCAGATGTCCCATAGGCTCCTTACTAGCTCTGTGAACTCTCTGACCCCTTTCCTCAATGACTAAACTTACTAGCAGCCTTGCTCGGTCAGGCAAGCAGGATGACCACAGGCCTTCATGAAACTACATGGAGTGCTGGTTTCATCAGCCCAAGCCCAGGGCAGGACTCTGAGCCAGGCGGAAAGCCAAGCTGCTTTGCTCTGATAAGGCAGTTCCGTTCTTAAGAAACCCAGAGTCATCAAAAATGAATATAAAAACTATTGTTCCAAGGGGTAAGGGAGTGGAGGATAAAGCAATGGGGCTTCACACTTTGAATAACAAAGCTATTTTCCCAGTAGGAATTTCAGAAACAACAAGGCTTTTTAATAGCTGAAAACTATAGCTACAATACCTAAATATCACCAAACAAATCTAGCATTTGATTACGTATAGATTTTGCTATTTACTCTATTTTTCTATCATGAACAGTTGAGGGCTTTCTTTTTTTAAATGTTTTTATTTTTTGTAGAGACACGGTCTCACTATGTTGCCCAGGCTGGTCTTGATCTCCTGCCTCAGTCTCCCAAAGCTCTGGGATTACAGGCATGAGCTACCATGCCCAACAGGTTGGTGTTTTCTAATCCACTGATCTTCATTACCCACTTGATAAGCAAAGTAAGAAACCATTCAGCAACTGTGAGTTCACAGCTTCACTAGTTTCCAATCATTATCACCTAACACCCATCACTGGTGCACATTCCCCCATTAACTGACTATATTATGGCTGATACAAGCGATGACAATTTAACAGTTGGAAATGTCTGTTCTCTGACTCCTAATCAGTGCTTCCCAGACTTAGCACCTAAACACCCCTGTTGACAGAATGGACATGTCCATCGGGGGTTAGGGACAAGGCCAAAGTCACCCACAACATGTAATTTTCTTGAAGCCACGTGGTTTGTTTTTTGGGTTTTTTGTTTTTTTTGAGACGGAGTCTGGCTCTGTTGCCCAGGCTACAGTGCATTGGTGCGATCTCGGCTCACTGCAAGCTCCGCCTCCTGGGTTCAAGCGATTCTCCTGCCTTGGCCTACCAAGTAGCTGGGACTACAGGCACGCGCCACCACGCCCGGCTAATTTTTGTATTTTTAGTAGAGACGGGGTTTCACTATGTTGGACAGGATGGTCTCAAACTCCTGATCTCATGATCCGCCCGCCTTGGCCTCCCAAAGTGCTGGGATTATAGGCTTCAGCCACCGCACCTGGCCTTTTTTTTTTTAGTTCATATCACTTTAGATGCTACTCCATAACATAGCCATGTTTAATATAAAAATGGTAGAATTTCTCCCAAAATATTGGCAAAAAAACTGTCATCCCAGAAAATGTGCCAATCCCGGGACTTCCTGTCCCTGGTGCACACTGTCTTGCCATACCTGAGCCCTGTCTGAGACGCTGAGGGCTCAATGCCAGCCTTCAGCTTCAAGGGTGGGAGAGAAGTCCAACCCACTCATTTCTGTTGGGGGAACCTGGTCTTGTGGCTGTGGCCAATGGTGATTCTCTCTCCTGGGAATTTGGAACGGAGGCCTGTCTATTAGCCTGGGGAACTGGCTGGAACTGACACTCTGCACACTCAGGAGCAGGCCAGGTGTGTGGAAAAGCATGGGTATCAGGTCTCCCAGATGAAGCACAGATGTGCAGTGGGAAGCGGAGATGGGGGACCCTGTGGCCCCAGAGGGAATGAGGGAGGGCCTTGCTTTTTGACTTCTTCCAGTGCCTCGTGAGGTCTGAGGCCATCTCCTGACCTTGGGTTCCCTGCCCTCTGGAATCCTGTTAGTAAATATCCCTCTTTTGTGGGGTGTTGTTTTTTTTTTTTTGAGATGGAGTCTTGCTCTGTCACTGAGGCTGGAGTGCAGTGGCACCATCTCGGCTCACTGCAACCTCCGCCTCTTGGGTCCAAGAGATTCTCCTGGCTCAGCCTCCTGAGTAGCTGGGACTACAGCCGTGCACCACCACACCTGGCTAATTTTTGTATTTTTAGTAGAGACAGGGTTTCGCTATGTTGGCCAGGCAGGTCTCAAACTCCTGACCTCAGGTGATCTGCCTGCCTCGGCCTCCCAAAGTGTTGGGGTTACAGGCGTGAGCCACCGCGCCCAGACCCCTCTTTCGTTTTAAAGAAAAGAATAGGGCCAAGCAGGCTAAGGGCACAGCCAGGCAGAGGAACAAAAAGCTAGGGGTCGATGGTGGCAGGCCCAGGAGGGGAGTGGGTGATACAAAAGGAGCAAGGACACGGTGCAGTTCACCTCTGCATGTCCTTCACCCAGCATGGACCCATGAGTGCCCCTGATCACTGTGTCCTGAACCAAACACCGACAGGCTCTCTGGGCATCTCAGCCTCCCTAGCTCCATCCCCGCCACCAGGATGATCCAGCCACTCACCTGCCACACAGATGTCAAAGTAGTCACCAAACTCACTTCGGATGTGCTTCACCAGGTCCACTGCGTAGTTGAAGCCTCCCTCCTCCTCTTCCCACTGGTCACCTATGGGGTCTGCAGGGTTGGTGGAGGTCATAGTCACTGGGTCTCACCCAACCTCCAGAGACCCTTTCTGTTCCCTCTACCTAGCCCCGACACCCAGGACTGTGAGTCCCTGGAAGGCAGAAACTTCATATTATTTAGGTTTGGTTCGTCTCTTTCTAGCACTTGGTAAGACAGCAGGAGGGAAAAAAGCAGCCCACCAGTTCAATATTCACTGCATGCTGACCCTGTGCTGGCGGTGGAGAATAGGAGACCACCGCTGCTCCTCACTGTGCCTGGAGGATTGGAGAGCCCTTCCCTACTTCTACCTGGGCACGCCTGCCACCCTCTCCCATCCCACGGCCTGGGGGCTCCTGCCTCCTGGGAGAATGTTCTACTCATCTCAAGTGAAGGCGTCTTGTGGTGGGGAGCACGAGGCCATAGGATCCCACCCATCAGGCTCCCTCTTCCCACTCTTAGGTGGCCTGACAACAGCAGGCACCAGAGGCCTAACCGGCTGTTCTCACTCCTGGATACTCTGTTACTCTGTGATTGGGCCAAGTGCTGGGTGCAGCCAGCAATCGATGCAGTGGTGTAGGCAAGGCAGAGGGTTATCAGGCCGCGACTGCATTCCCGATGGAACTCCTACGTCGAGGTCAAGAGGTGGAAGAGGTGGCTGCCTGTGTGTGGTGCCCAGGATGACTCACTACCCACAATGCCTACTGACACTACTGGCGGGGATGGGATCCTGCGGATCCTCAGCGTGGGGCCCAGGAAGAAGTAAAGGACCATTTCAGGAACCAAGTTCGGGCTACCAAGTGGCCTCCGGGAAAGCCAGAACCCAGAGTGTAGGGGAGTGCTGGCTCCACACCTCCCCGCAGCGCCATGATGTTCTTCAGGCCCAGCTGCTTAGCTTTGTGCAGATGGCCCGTGATCTCCTCCAGGCGCTGACGGCAGC
The DNA here is from genome assembly GCF_029281585.2 of Gorilla gorilla gorilla. NCBI lineage: Eukaryota > Metazoa > Chordata > Mammalia > Primates > Hominidae > Gorilla > Gorilla gorilla. The sequence continues at coordinate 228,796,761 of NC_073224.2, read as the reverse complement.
AGGTCATGTGCAGGATGGTCTCCAGGCCACAGTAGTTCACGGCGGTGCTGGCGATCATCATGGAGGAGGTCTCCTTGTCTGAGCCAGGGTCACCTGCTGGGTGCCAGGTCACGTCTATGTAGAGGGGGCCGCCTGCTGCCATCCGGTCAAACCTGTAGGGGGTTTGTTTCTGAAGAGAGGTTCCAGGAGAAATACCATCCGTCACTGCCTTCCCATGGGGCCCGGGAGTTAGAGAAGCATCAATGAAGGTTGGAGACAGACCAATCAGCGTTCATATCCTGGCTTTGCTACTTATAGCTGTGTGATCTTGGGTACATTACTTAATCTCTGTGAGTTCTGTTTCCTTATTTATAAGACACGTCAGATACTAGTACTCACTTCATAATAACACTAGGATGCTGGGCGTGGTGGCTCACGCCTGTAATCCCAGCACTTCAGGAGGCTGAAGTGAGTGGATCACTTGAGGTCAGGAGTTCCAGACCGCCTGGCCAACATAGCGAAACCTCATCTCTACTAAAAATACAAAAATTAGCTGGGTGTGGTGGTGGGCGCCTGTAATCCCAGCTACTTAAGAGGCTGAGGCAGGAGAATTGCTTGAGCCGGGAGGCAGAGGTTGCAATGAGCCAAGATCACACCACTGCACTCCAGCCTGGGCCACAGAGTGAGATTCTGTCTCAAAAAAAAAAAAAAAAAGGCAACAACAAAAAACCATAACACTAGGAGAATATGACGGCAGCTGGTTCCACAGAACTTAGAACAGTGCCTGGTGTACAAACCGAATACTCAGTATATGTGAGGTGCCGTTATGATCACTATTACAGAGGTAAGACACAACAACAGCGCTATCATTTTGTGTGAGAGCAGCACTTCAGACTTTTCACAGCGCTTGCCTGTTTATTATCTCAGGTGAGTTAAGACATCATGGCTGAGAGTTAGGGGAATCCTAACTGTGGCAAGCACAGCCTCGCTGTAGGAACAGTTAGAAAGAGGGTCAGCAGACTCACTTTCTTTCATGCCACCCCCCAAGCCCTGTGCAGCAGCTTACAGTTGTGCAGACCAAGGCCAAGTTCCGAAACAAGACTCAAAAAAAAAAGCCTGGATGTGCACGAGTACTTGTGTTACAAGCTATCAACGGTGTATTTAAACATCCTTGTGCATTTAAACTTCAAAAACTTGGGAGTGACACGTGAGACGTGCATACAGTAAAAGGCATAAACTTAAAAAAAACTGCAATTCATGAAGTGCTAATGTAATTCAGTTGGCATTTCTAGAGTTCAAGAAGCATAATCCAAATTTCTAACTTGCTGAAAACGATCTCACTGCTTTGTGACTTCCTAAACTGCACTCGTGATCCAGCCCCCAAGTTCCCTCAAAGAATACAGTGTGAGAATCAACATTTTTAACCCATTGAAGAGTGTGTCTAAAATACCTTGACACTGTGGAGGCACTTTTACAGGCAACGGAGAAGTTGCAGATCAGATGACCCACTCTCCCTTCTCCTTCCTGCCCCCTCCGGCTGCTTTTTTCTGCCGGGTTAAAGGGCAGCCCAGCCTCAGGGCTGACAGTTCGCTCCCCAGGCACCACCACTCCCCCCTCCCACCTTAACCTTGCATCAGTTTACCTTGAGATGAGATTGACAGCTCCCTCAGCAGTTCGAGGAGGGAAGAATTCCAGGGAGAACCACTTGTCACCAGATTCCAATCGCCGCCTCATCTTCTCCCGGAGTCTCTCATGCCGCTCGGGGTCCAGGCCCGGGGTGGAACATCTCGAACTATCTTTGGAGCTCTCACTGCCACTACTGGCACTGCCCTCCAAGCAGGGGTTGAGGCTGCTGTTTCCTCTGGCTTCGTTCACCATGGCTGGGTTCCTGCTGCACGGGGTGGGGCAGGGAGCATCAGGGGGCAGGCAGCCACACCCCCGACACATCAAGACACCTGAGTGGCAGGTTCAAGCCGGAGGCGCTGTATTTCCACCCAGGAGGAAGGCCAAAAAAGGTGACACTGCCCCCTCCCAGTGGCTCCATGCTCCTCAGCTATGGCTGTCGGGGCCACCTCACTCAAAGCCTTGCCCTCCGCTGCTGCCAGGCTCCTTGCATGCAAGGCAGCCCCCCACCGGCACTGCAACATGCTCCTCGGTGACAGCTACCTGATGGAAGGTGGCACAGAGGACCTCACGCTGCCGACCTGCGAGGCCCATATTCCTAGCGAGGGGCAGTAGTGCCCAGCTGGGAAGACCCTGGCTTTTCGATGGTCCATCTCTGTCAGCTCAGGCCCAGAGTGTGTGGGGAGGGAACAGAGGCACCTTCCCCAGTGGGTGTGTTCAACTGGGCGGAGCTGCGACACAGGAAGAGGCTTGAGCTCCAGCCAGCACAAGGGGGCGGGGGCAAGGCTTCCAAGCGAGGAGGGAGGGCTGAGGCTCTAGTAAGGGGAGGCGGATGGAAGGAGGGGGACTCAGGGGCAGAGACTGCAGGGGTTGGTGGAGATGAGGCCAACAGGCGTTCAGGGATACCAGATCACGCTCCAGAGAAGGAACAGCTCACTCTGGCTGGCTCTGCCTGGAACATCTGATACTCGAAACAGTTCGTGCACAGGATGGAAGGGGTGAGGGCTTGACTATGCAGCCAGATTTCTCCTGAATTCATGCTACTCCAAAAAGACCGTGTTGTGGGTTAGAACTTGATGCTGGCCATGTTCCAAAAATAGCCAGACCCAAGTTCAGTAAGGGCACGAATTTCTCAGAACAAAAGCTGCCCCATCTGTGCTTGCCTTGCAGGCTGCTCTTCTTACACATCACAGAATTCAATTCAAATCATCACAGTGACCCATCTACTGGGAAGGCTGAGGCAGAAGGATTGCCTGAGCCCAGGAGTTCAAGGCCAGCCTGGGCAACATAGCAAGACTCCATCTCTTAAAAAAACAAAAAACACACCTGTAATCCCAGCACTTTGGGAGGCCGAGGTGGGTGGATCACCTGAGGCCAGGAGTTTGAGACCAGCCTGGCCAACATGGTGAAATCCCGACTCTACTAAAAATATAAAAATTAGCCAGGTTTGGTGGCGGGCGCCTGTAATCCCAGCTACTCTGGAGGCTGAGGCAGGAGAATCGCTTGAACCCGGAAGGCAGAGGTTGCAGTGAACCAAGATTGTGCCATAGCACTCCAGCCTGGGCGACAAAAGCAAAACTCCGTCTCAAAAAAAAAAAAAAAAAAAAAAAAAACAGAAACAAGTAATCAGAGCCACCAGGGCACAGACAGGCCAACAGAGGGCATAGGGCCATCTGGCAGTCTGGTTAAGAAAATAAGACAAACACTTAAAAACAAACAAAACACTTGCACAGCAATGGGCAAACACACAGTAGTGAATGGGTGTGTGGTGACATGGCACAACAGAGGAAAGCCCAGGTGAGGTTCATTTCTTTCAGACTGTCCACCACTAACCCTGTGTACCTAACCATTTGGGGTCTTAGACTCTTGACAATCTGATTAAATGCACTGCTCCCTTCCCCTGAAACACACAGGTGCACAGACTACACGTGGGTACATCCAAAGACAAGGAGTTGATTCCAGACTAAGAACCCTGGGCCAAAGCTTTCTCCCTCTAGGGCTGCTCTCTTTCATTCTGACCTCAAACTCCAGATTCTCAGTGGGGATGGCTGTGGGGAGTGAGGAACGGGGGCGGAGGGGAGGAGTAACAGCAAGAGCAGCCAGTTGGCTTTCCTCCAGCTTTTAAGGGCGCACCTCGTTAATTGCTTGCTGGAACAGAACCTAGAGTAGGAGGAAGCTGAACCACCTGTAAATCCTCTGATTTTCAAAGACTTATTGCATTCCTAGTATATGCCAGGCATGTGCCATATTTGTAAGCCAACTCCCACGATTTATCCGTTATCAGCTGGACTCCCATTGCACCCTGGGTTGTAACTGTGGGTGAAAAGGCCTGTCTCCTTTCTCTTCCCCCAGTTCCCTGAGACCAGGACCGGTGTCCTGCCTGGGGTATCACCAGAGTTTGGCACACGGTGATAGCCAACATTCACTGAGCGCCAAAGGGCCAGGTGCTGCCACTCTCTCAAAATAAGCCTCTGCCATTTACTGAACAACTAGTCTGCGCCAAGCACTGGGATACTAAGCCTACGACTTCCAGAAAGGTCCCGGCGGACCCCCGTGCGCAGCGGGACGCAGTGGGCGCCAGGGACCGCAGTGCCCCGGGCCCAGCGCTCTTCTCCAGGTGCTCGCCGGGGAGGCAGGTTTAAAAGGCAGGAGCCAGAAGCCGTCTCGGCGCCCAGGTGGCCGAGAATCCAGTTACCAGGTCACTGAGTCACCGATGGGGGCGAGGACACGGGCCTGGGCCGGTCAGAGGGGCGGGATCGCCACCCCTGGCTCAGGGGCCCCTCCGTCCAGGCAGGGAGCCAAAGTCAGTCTTCGCTTGAGGGTTGGCGGTCGCTGGAGGTGGTAGCCATTGGGAGTTACACTAATCCCGCGAAGGGTGCGCAGGGGAGCCGGCAGCCCCCCCCAAGAAGAGAGGCAGGCCGGCCTCCAGCGCTCCCCGCCCACAAGCACGTCCTTGCCCCCGGGAGGTTGTTTGCCGGCTCCAGGATCTCCCTCCCGGCGACCCCGGCCTCGCCGTCACTCACCCTCCAGTCCCGGGTGACTCAGAACGCTCGGCCGCCGGCCGCACCACTGTGGCCGCTGCAGGGGCGGGGAACGCAGTGAAGGGGCGCGGCGCAGGTGTCAGGTTGCTGGAGAGGCGGGCCTACAGGGCGGAAACCACCGGCGCGGGTGACCGGAAGCCCCGCCCCCAACATGGCCGTGCCCACAGGTCTCGTTGGAGGCCGTGCCTTTATCGTCATGTGACGCGAGTCCTCGCCCCACCCGTCTGCAGCCACTCCCGGTCTCAGTCCCAGAGCTCGAGAGGGCCACGTGACCGTCCCGGGGCCAGTCACGTGAGGCGCAGATCCTGGCTGGGAGGGGATTGGTAGAGGGGTCCAGAGTGGCAGTAAAGGAGGAAGATGGCGGGGTGCAGGGGGTCTCTGTGCTGCTGCTGCAGGTGGTGCTGCTGCTGCGGTGAGCGTGAGACCCGCACCCCCGAGGAGCTGGTAAGAAGCCGGCGGAGTCGGCCTGGGGAGGGGGCGGTTGCTAAGGGACTGAGAGAGGCGTTGCCGGGGGTGGGGCCGGGCCAATCTGGGCCCGCAGGTGGCAGCGGGTGGGGCCTGGGGACCGCAGCCCGGGCTCTCGAAGCGTCTACCCTGCTTCACGTGCCTAAGTCTGGGGTCTTTTCTCATAACCCCTCCTGGAATCTGAGGGAGAATCCAGGCCAGCTCCAGTAAATCCCACCCATGTTTCCTTTCATTTCCATCTGAAAAGAGTTTGGAATGAAACAAGCGTTTTCAGAATGAGCTTCCTCACAGGACTTTGTGCTTATCATGCTGCCGTTTTAGCTTCTCCAGTCCTTTCTCACTCTATCCCTCACCCTTTCTGGGTCACTGACAGTCCAGCTTCCCCCTGCAAAGCATCCTGGGAAAACTTGAGTTGTGTTCCCAGAGTTGACAAGTCCTTTCTGATTTCAGATACGTCACACTGTCAAATGGAACCTGCATTTTTACCCCCCTCTTCAGCTGGCGTTGGACATCTTTGAGGTGTCCCGAAGAGGAGGGTGGTTATTTGGAGACTATCAGTGGAAATGAAGAGCTCAGCTGATGGCTGTAGATCCTCACCCACATGGTCCCTCACCCCCGAAAGGTTTTTTTTGAGGGCTGGTTCCTATTTGATAATGGCTCCAGATGATTTAGAAGCTAGCCACTGATTTCAGTAAATACTTCTGCCTCCTTCCACTCCTAACCACTAAAAAAGGCTCCCTCTGCGGATCTGTTTTTCTAGACCATCCTTGGAGAAACACAGGAGGAGGAGGATGAGATTCTTCCAAGGAAAGACTATGAGGTGAGCTCCTTTGATACTGCTTGGGCAACTAAAGTAGTGAGTGGCCTGGTCACTTCAGGCCGAAGCATTGTGATTCCAACCAGAGATGCTCTTTGACCTTCTGTCCCAGGGAGTGAGTGGGTAAGAGAACTTCCTTCTAGGAAAGAGACTGTTTAGCAAGCCCTTTTCTCACCTTAACCTCAGAACAAGGTCTGGTGTTCTTACACGTTTATAAATCTGTGGCACCTTAACCTGGATAGAGTATGTATTTGCCGTTAAACTGTTTGCTTTTACAGCTTACAGAGAGACTTAGAGTGAAAGGCACTGGCAGGCAGTATGTGCCCCTAACAGGTGTGTGCTCATAAACTGTTAAGGAGGCCTTGCTTCTCTTCTAGGAGAGCTTGCTTTTCAGATATTTTCTTGCTCAAGCAGCTTCTCTCTGACATGTTCTTGATTAAGTTCCAACTTTCATGTATGGGATTCTTAGAGTATGTGTTTTTAGTAAAGCCAACACCGCTGGGGTGAAACAACATGCGTGACTTTTTATCATTAAATTCTTAAACGGTATAAAGAAGGTAGAGAAAAACCTATAACTCCATTCATTAAAAGATGACTGTTAACACCTTACTAAGTATCTTTCTACATCCTTACCCATGCTTTTATATACATGATACATGCTTTTTTTAAGTAACAAAAATGAGATTCCACTAAATCATCTATTTTAACCTGTCCCACTCACCCCCTTTATTATACTTTTTGTATCATTAGGTAATTTTCCACAACCTTTTCTTTTTTTTGACAGAGTCTCACTCTTCTATAAATTCTTCATGCTGTAGAATTTAGTGTCAACGTTGGGATTTGTAGCACTTTTTTGTTTAACTTTTATTATGAAGGATTTCAACTATATGCAAAAACAGAATATTCTGTTGAAACCCCTTGTCCTCATCACACAGCTTCCACAGTGATTTAGCTCAAGCCCAGTCTTCTTTTGTCTGTGCTTTCGTTATCCACTTCTCCTTTCTCATATTATTATTATTTTTTATTGTGTGTGTGTGTGTTTGTGTGTGTGTGTGTGTGTGTGTGTGTGTTTTAAAGTAAAGACAGTCTCCCTATGTTGCCCAGGTTGTTCTCGAACTCCTTGACACCAGCGATCCTCCCATGTCAGCCTCCCAAAGTTCTGGGATTACAGTCATGATCTACCATACCTGGCCGCCCTTCCCATGTTATTTTGAAAGAAATTCTGTACATCATATTATTTCACCCATAATTCTATATGCATCTCTAATGGATAAGGACTTTTAAAAAGCATAACCCAATACTATTACCACATCTAAAAAATTAGGAATTTCTTGATATCAAATATCTACTGTCCAGATTTTCCAGTTTTCTTGTAAATGTCATATGTATTTTAACTTTATTTGAATTAGGTTCCAAAAAAGGTCGTTTTTTATTTGTTTGATAAATCTGTTAAATCTCTTTTAATCTGTAGCTTCTTCCTTCATCTTTTTTTTTTTTTTGTAAGTTATTCGACAACATAATTAGGACCCTGGGATTTTCTACTGTCTAGATTTTGCCATTTGGAGCTGTTTGTATAGTTTAATATGCTACTCTGATGGGACTGCTTTGAATGAACCAAAAAGCACTGTATCCACTGCTGTGTTTTCTTCTATTTCTTTTTTTTTTCTTTTTTTTAAATTTGAGATGGAGTCTCACTCTTAGTGCCCAGGTTGGAGTGCAATGGCTCGATCTCAGCTCACTGCAACCTCCACCCCACCCTAGGTTCAAGCGGTTCTTCTGCTCCAGCCTCCCGAGTAGATGGGATTACAGGTGCCCACCACCACGCCCGGCTAATTTTTGTATTTTTAGTAGAGATAGGGTTTCACCATGTTGGCCAGGCTGGTCTCGAACTCCTGACCTCAGGTGATACTGCTTCGGTCTCCCAAAGTGCTGGGATTACAGGTATGAGCCACTATACCTGGCCATTTTCTTCTGTTTCGTAAGTATTTGTTTTCTTGTACGTAGTTGAGAAGTTTGCAGGAATTACTATAAGATACTCCATATTGTTCTGTCACCTTGCACTCCCTCACTGAACCCTGTTACATCATCCTGACTGTATCACCAGGACTGAGACTGTCTCACAGCCTTCATCCTACTTCTAGGAGCTCACCAAGACTTCCCCATTGACACCCAGGCTCCCTCACCCCTTCTACTAAATTGTACTTACATTTGTGATGTGCTTGCCTTCAGCTGATATGCATATTCATGTAAATTTTTGTTGTTGTTGTCATTGTTTGAGACAGAGTCTCACTCTGTCGCCCAGGTTGGAATGCAGTGGTACGGTCTCGGCTCGCTGCAACCTCCACCCCCGCCTCTGAGTTCAAGCTGTTCTCCTACCTCAGCCTCCCAAGTAGCTGGGACTACATGCATACACCACCATGCCTGGCTAATTTTTGTATTTTTAGTAGAGATGGGGTTTCACCATGTTGGTCAGGCTGGTCTTGAACTCCTGACCTCAGGTGATCCACCCACCTCAGCCTCCCAAAGTACTAGGATTACAAGCGTGAGCCACCGTGCGTGGCCATATTCATGTACATTTCATGGGTTAATGTTATTTTCATGTTAGTCATTCATATTTCTCAACCATCTTCAAGAATGAGCTTCTTGAGAGCACTTGCTTTGTGTAAGAACAAATTCATTCAGGCACTTAAACAGAAAAGTCTGGATTTTATTTATTCAATAAATAAATCAACTTGACACAAAAAGTATAATAAAGAGGGGAGTGAGTGGGACAGGTTAAAATAGTTGATTTAGTGGAATCTCATTTTTGTTATTTAAAACACGTGTGAAAAGCATGTGTATAAAAACGGGGGTAAGGATGTAGAAGGATATTTAGTAAGGTGTTAATAGTCATATTTTAATGAATGGGGTTATAGGGTTTTCTCTATCTTGATAGTCAGTCAACTAGAAAACCCTTCTGTTGAATATCTTTCTAAAAAGTGCCCCTTCTTCCTGTCTCAGGAAGAGTTCATTGCACATATTTGACTCTTTATTTGATAAATTTGGGGTCTTACAAAATGTTAGAATCCCATTTTGACATCCATTCTCATTATAGGTGGTTTGAAAAATGGTAACTTTCTGTGAGATGTGACATTACAAACAGGAATGTTTTCATGCAGGTCACACAGTCTATATTGTACCTTCGAATTAGAAGGAGGCACACTCAGAACGTAAGACTTAGAATTAAAGGCCTCCCCCACTGGCCATAGCAGCACCCCTAGCTCACAACCAGTTGAAGGTGGTTTTGGTGTGAACACTAAGATGCCCCTTCCTGGTTGAATTGGGGCTGGTTCAGCCCGCACCTCCCTCCCGGCCAGGTGCCATTTTGCTCGTAACCCCCTGTAACAGCCCTGCAAGACACAGATAACATTTTATTTTTTAAAAAAGTTGTTAGTCCCCTAAACCAAAGAGCAACATATACTGCAGAAATAAAAAGTTAGTCATAGCAAAGGAGAAGTAACAGTATCTGGTTTTAATAATAGCTCATATATTCCATTGGTACATATTTACAAAGTGCCAAACTCAACTAATTTATTTAAAAAAGAAAAGAAAGGCATGGCACAGTGGCTCACGCCTATATGCTCAGCACTTTGGGAGGCCAAGGCAGGAGGATCACTTAAAGCCAGGAGTTCAAGACCATCCTGGGCAATAAAGTGAGACTTTGTTCCTTCAAAAAAATTTGTTAAAAATTAGCAGGGGGCCGGGTGCAGTGGCCCACACCTGTTACCCTCACACTTTAGGAGGCTGAGGCAGGTGGATCACTTGAGCCCAGGACTTCATACCAGCCTGGGCAACATGGCGAGACTCCATCTCAACAACAAATACAAAAAAATTAACCAGGTGTGGTGGCTAACCTGTGGTCCCACCTACTCAGGAGATCGAAGCAGGTGAATTGCTTGAGCCCAGGAGACGGAGGTTGCAGAGAGCTGTGATCACGCCACTGCACTCCAGCCTGGGTGACAGAGCGAGACCCTGACTAAAAAAAAAGGGATTCTGGTGTTCTAGTGTCGCGGTTGTTTCTAAATGCCCTTCCTAGCAGTTTTATTGCACTATAATTGGCATACTATTCAGTTCACCCATGTAGAGTGTACAATTCAATGGGGTTTTAAAAATTAGTATATTCACAGAGTTGTACAACCATTCCTACAGTCAATTTTTTTTTTTTTTTTTTTTTTTGAGACGGAGTTTCGCTCTTGTTGCCCAGGCAAGAGTGCAATGTTGTGATCTCAGCTCACTGCAACCTCTGCCTCCCGGGTACAAGCGATTCTCCTGCCTCAGCCTCCCAAGTAGCTGGGATTACAGGCGCCTGCCACCACACCCGGCTAATTTTGTATTTTTAGTAGAGACGAGGTTTCTCCATGTTGGTCAGGCTGGTCTTGAACTCCTGGCCTCGGGTGATCCGCCTGTCTCGGCCTCCCAAAGTGCTGGAATTACAGATGTGAGCCACCGCACCCAGCTAATTCCTACAGTCAATTTTAGAATATTTTCATCACCCGAGAGGAAATCCTGCACTCATTAGCAGCCACTGCCTGTTCTCCTTGCCCCTGACTCCAGGCAACCACTGATCTCCTTTCTGTCTATTTGCCTATTCTAGATATCTAAAAACCTTCTAAATGTTTACGGAACCATATCATTATTAGATGGAACCATCAATGAAGTAATTTACCAGTAATTTCCATACATATTTTGGATGAAGGCAAGAATATTGTTTCTCCTCTGCTCTCAGGCACCACTCACGCAACACTGCTAACACCGATATGTGGAGGTTGTTTCCCCACTACTCAGGAGGCTGAGGTGGGAGGATGGCTTAAGCCCAGGAGTTGGAGGTTGCAGTGAACCGAGATTATGCCACTGCACTCCATGCTGGGTGACAGAGAAAGACCCCATCTCAAAAAAAAAAAGTAGTAGGTTGTCACCTGCATTTCTCAGCAGCTGGCAGTGAATTGAAGGTTCAACACAGGACTCCCTCCTTGAGTTTGGTTAATTTGCTAGAGCGGGTCAGAAAACACAGAAATGCTACTTACATTTGCTAGTTTATTAATAAAGGATATCATAAAGGATACAGAAGAACAGCCAGATGGAGAGATTCAAGGAACGTGGGAGGGGGCACGGAGCTTCCATGCCCTCTCCAGGCACGCTACCCTCCAGGAACCTCCAAACGGTCAGCTGTCTGGAAGCTCTCTGAACCTTGTCATTTTGGAGTTTTATGGAAGCTTTTTTATGCAGTCATGATTGATTACATCACCAGCCCTTGGTGATCAGCTTAACCTTCAGCTTCGGTCTCCTCCCTGGAGGGATGGGTGTCCCACCTCGCTAATCCTGCCTTGGTCTTTCTGGTGACCAGCCCCTTTCCTGAAGCCATCTAAGGGCCCCCAGCCGCCACTCATCTCATTAGCAAACAAAAGATACCCCGGCTCAAAAAAAAGAAAAAAGACAAAGTATGTTTGTGTGTGTGTGTGTGTGTGTGTGTGTGTGTGTGTGTGTGTGTGTGTGTGTGTATTGTTGGGGCTCAGAAAATGATACCTGGAAATATGGTGCTTTGATATGCTGAACTCTCCACCCTCACACTTTGTCTCTCCCAAAGCACAGGATGAGGCTCTTCTCTGCCGTTCCCTTATCTACCTAGAAACTGGACCTACCAGAGAGGAACACAGTTGTCTTTGATCCCTTTCCTGAAATGTCATTAACCAGGGAACGTTAAAACTCATCTTACAGAGGAGACTGAAGACCAAACAACATACCTAGAGCCCAGACAAACTGTCCCAACTGTTGTTTGTTCACCGTCCCATACAATTTCCAAAGAGAATCGTTCACAAGATGATATCTGCTTCCCAGATCCATTCATTCCCCACTAAGAATTGTTTCCTCCCACATCCCCATCTCCCCTTCCCCTGTGAAGAAGAGTATAGAAGCGTCTGTACCTCACTGGCATTATTGGGTAATCATTCTGCAGTTCCCCTGTGCAATGCATGTTAAATAAGTGGATGCCTTTGCTCCCATTAATCTGCCTTTTGTCGGTTCACTTTCAGCAGACCTTTAGAGAGTGAAAGGGGAAGCTTTTCCTCTTGGCCGCTGTGATACATACGTATGTGCATATATGTTTAATCACTTATGGATGAGTCTAGTTTCTAAAAGTACTGTTTTCCTCACTGTGTTTCTTTTCTGATCAGTAAAAAAGATTTTTTTTTTTTTTTTTTGAGACAGAGTCTCACTCTGTCGCCTAGGCTGGAGTGCAGTGGCGCAATCTCGGCTCACTGCAGCCTCTGCCTCCTGGGTTCAAGCGATTCTCCTGCCTCAGCCACCCTAGTAGTTGGGATTACAAGTGTGTGCCACCACACCCACCTAATTTGTGTATTTTTGGTAGAGACGGGGTTTCGCCATGTTGGCCGGGCTGGTCTCAAACTCTTGGCCTCAAGTGATCCACCTATCTCGGCCTCCCAAACTGCTGGAATTACAGACGTGAGCCATCACGCCCAGCCGATCATTTTTTAAAATATAAAAAAGCACACCATTTGTGCCATGAGAATTTCAGACAACACCCAGAAACAAATATCTCCTTAAGCACTACCTCACGGATGTTTTCCCATTATGAATGCTGACATACAAATAATCCTAATTTTGTTTAATCAAAAAGGGATATTATACTTTTAATTCTCCATCCTGCTTTATTTTTATTTTTTAATTGCATCTTGCTCTTTTGCTGAATAATTTTTGGACATTTTCCATATCTTTCTATATAGACTTAACTGTAATCATTTTATTGATGTATAGTCTACTATATTTGGATGTATAATTGATTTACTCAGTCACTTGTTGGTACTCCAGGACTCATAAAAAAAGAATTTGGACTATAGGTAGTCATATAGATAGAATAAATTGTCACTCATCACATGTGTTTGGCTGACGTGAAACTATTGTCTGGGAGTGTGGCTGCCACCCAGCCAATGTCCAGCTGATGTGGGTAGGAACAGGTTGTGGGAAGGAGAGCTGATGGCTGACCATTATTTTTCTTTGTTGCCAAACTGCTGCGTCTTTTTTTTTTTTTTTTGAGAGTGTCTCGCTTTGTTGCCCAGGCTGGAGTGCAGTGGCATGATCTTGGCTCACTGCAGCCTCCGCCTCCTAGGTTCAAGCAGCTCTCCTGCCCTAGCCTCCTGAGTAGCTGGGATTACAGGCGTGCTCCACCACTCCCAGCTAACTTGTATTTTTAGTAGAGATGGGGTTTCACCATCTTGCCTAGGCTGGTCTCGAACTTCTGGCCTCAAGTGATCCTCCTGCCTCAGCCTCCCAAAGTGCTGGGATTACAGGTGTGAGCCACTGCGCCCAGCCCAGACTGCTGCTTCTCTAACAAGACAACTAAAATGATTTCCTTTGAATTGTTTCTCTAAATGTCTGTGGCATACCGGCAAGTTGCTTGCAGGATTTCTGTGTTTTGTGATGCATGTTGTAAAGGATGCTGCTCAGATGTAGAAGTTTTAGGAGCCGAGAGCCAAGCTGAATCTGTGCCTCTTCCTAACATAAAGTGGAAGTTGGCCAGGCGCAGTGGCTCACGCCTGTAATCCCAGCACTTTGGGAGGCCGAGGAGGGCGGATCACGAGGTCAGGAGATCGAGACCATCCTGGCTAACACGGTGAAATCCTGTCTCTACTAAAAATACAAAAAAATTAGCCGGGCGTGTTGGCGGGCGCCTGTAGTCCCAGCTACTCAGGAGGCTGAGGCAGGAGAATGGTGTGAACCCGAGAGGCGGAGCTTGCAGTGAGCTGAGATTGCACCACTGCACTCCAGCCTGGGCGACAGAGTGGGACTCCGTCTCAAAAAAAAAAAAAAAAAAAAAGTGGAAGTTGCTTTTAAAAATACTTTCCATATTAGTTTGTCTTGTGACTAACCTCATTTCCATAGACACTAACTACAAAAGATAATTGTAACTAATTGACATTCTAAATTAATTTGGTTCTGGCTAACTGAAACTTTTGTTCATATCTAATGGAGTAAGTTTCATAAGGCTGATGATAGCTGAAGGTCTTTAAATATTTTGCCAAAACAGGAAGTTTAAAAATAGGTGATTTAAAACTTCTCCTAAAGCATGAAGTATGAACCTAAAGCAACACCACTCAAATTTTAATGTGCATCTGAGTCATCTGGGGCTGCAGGGCTGCAGGAGTCTAAGATTCTGCATTTTGTTTTTGTGTTTGTTTTTGAAACGGGAGTCTCGCTGTGTCACCCAGGCTGGAGTGCAGTGGTGCGATCTCGGCTCACCGCAACCTCCACCTCCCAGGTTCCAGTGATTCTCCGGCCTCAGCCTCCAAAGTAGCTGGGACTACAGGTGCGCGCCACCATGCCCGGCTAATTTTGTATTTTTAGTAGAGACAGGGTTTCACCATGTTGGCTAGACTGGTCTTGAACTCCTGACCTCAGGTGATCCACCTGCCTTGACCTCCCAAAGTGCTGGGATTATAGGCATGAGCCACCGCACCCAGCCAGATTCTGCATTTTGAACCAGCTCCTCCTGGGTGCTGCAGCTACCACTGCTCTGCCCATCCACACGTTGAGTAGCAGGAACCCAGAGGTTTGTCCCTTTGCAGGTCTTCTCACCTGACGTGACCTTTTGACTCAACTTTGCCTCTTTTCAGAGTTTGGATTATGATCGCTGTATCAATGACCCTTACCTGGAAGTTTTGGAGACCATGGATAATAAGGTGGGTCTTACAATTCTTCATCTCTGGGGATCAAATCAGTCTTAACATGGCATTTTTTTTCTCTTCTAAAGGCCCCAGTAAACATCTTTACACCTTGTTTTTTGAACCTTTTCATGCGATACAGGCAGACCTCACTTTATGCGCTTTGCTTTATTTCATCTCGCAGATACTGCAGATTTTACAAACTGGAGGTTGGTGGCAACCCTGTGTTGAGCAAGGTGCCATTTTTCCAATAGCATGCATTTTGTTTGCATTTTTTAGCCATAAAGTATTTTTTAATTAAGTTAGGTACATTTTTGTAGGCATAATGCTATTACACACTTTATAGACCGCAGTATAGTGTAAACATCACTTTTATATGCATTGGGAAACCAAAACACTCGTGTGACTCACTTTATTGTGATATTTGCTTTATTGTGGTGGTCTGGAACCAAACCCATGCTATCTGCAAGGTAGGCCTATGTTGGCATTTATTCCCTAGGCCTTTATCCTGCCAACCAGAGTTCCTCCTGTCAGTGCACCTTGCCCAGCCTCTTAAGAGTCAATCATTTTTGTGCTGTAAAGCACCTGAAATCCCAACATCATCTTTACTGTGCCTGCTCTCCACGTGGAATTTAGCTTAAAACTGGTTGGCCAAGATATGTTTCTTCCCCTCTGCCACCATAACCCTGTAAACTGAATCATTCTTTTCCTGTGTGAACAGAAAGGTCGAAGGTATGAGGCGGTGAAGTGGATGGTGGTGTTTGCCATTGGAGTCTGCACTGGCCTGGTGAGGAGGCAGGACCTGGAGGGATGGTGGGCCATAGGGCTGGAGGGGCTTACAGGGAAAGCCCTGGCCTGGTGAATAACATTGTCATTTGTCATTATAACATTTATAACATTATAATGCGATAACACTTGTCATTATAATCAAGAGTGCCTTTTCTTTTTTCCCTTTTTTTTTTTAAATGAATAATCCTGGCACAGTTTTTCACACTTCCCCTGCTTTTGCTTTGTGAAATGAAAGCGAGACACATGACGATGGTGCTCTTGAAGCGCTCAAAGGTTTGGGCAGGACTTACCTTTTATGATATGATTATGGATCATAATCTATAATCTACCTAGTAAACTAGATGTCTCCCTAATGGGTAGATAATGCATTGGGTAGAGTAAATAATGGATGTTAAAGTTACTTTTTTTTTCTTTTAATTTAAACAGAGACGGTCTCGCTTTGTCACCCTGGCTGGAGCACAGTGGCGTAATCATAGTTCACTGCAGCCTCGACCTCCTGGGCTTGTGTGATCCTCCTACCTCAGCCTCCCGAGTGGTTAGGACTCTAGGCAGGCATGAGATCGCTCTTTAGGGAAAAAGCAAAGTCGTGGGTACGGAACTGTGAACATCATGCCCTTCATTTAGCACAGCATGCCAGTGAACAGGGTGGCACACCATAGCTATTGATCTCATGCAGGGAGTTTATGGTGCTATCCTGGGCTCCTCCCCGTACGTCGTTAATGTTATCTAGAAGATAGAGCCAGCAGCTGTGAGTGAAGGGATATGCCCGTATGAACAGAGTTGGTGGAGGCAGCAACTTCACAGGTGAATCAAAGACAGGGCAAGATTGGAAACATGGCCAAAGATGAGGATAGCAAAAAGTCTGGAACCAAAACTGCTGACTTCACATTGTTAAATATGAAGAAGAGAAGCTGGAAAAATCAGCATCAGTCAAAAAGATCCATGTCAAATCTGATTCCGGTCAGTACAGTGTTGGGATAGGGTATCTGTCCTCAGTAACAGCCTGTTGACCACCTTTATCTTGAACTGGCCACAAGCCTCCTACTTAATTTGACATGATATGCCTAGAAAATGTACACGTGTTCGGTATAATATAGCCACAGGGGCCAACCACAATTTTTATTTTCATGGCATGCATCAAATTTTTACTATAGTAAATCCACAAGTAAAGGAACATCTTACTAGGTAAGACTGATGGCATTCAGAAACCCTCTTCAGTGATATTCTGATGGATACCATTTTGGGGAAACTTGGGTTGATTTATTGTTTTATTTAAATCTCAGGGTGTTGGGCCAGGGACGGTGGCTCACACCTGTAATCCCAGCATTTTGAGAGGCCGAGACAGGAGGACTGCTTGAGCCCAGGAGTTTGAGACCAGCTTGGGCAACGTAGGGAGACCCTGTCTCCTTAAAAATTAAAAAAAAAAAAAAGAAATCTCAGGGTATTTATTTTGCTATATATGTTTCTGGTTGCAAATTTCTCTATAATAAGCATAGTCCTTAGGCCTCTAGTTGTTAGTGTTTGTGCTACTTTTATATCAAACTCTTTGGAGCTGCCACTTGTCAGTACTATAGGTTGAGTGTTCCTTGTCAGAAAATCCAAAATGCTCCAAAATCCAAAACTTTTTGAATGCTGACACGATGCTCAGAGGAAATACTCATTGGCGCATTCAGATTTTGGATTTCAAATTTTTGGATTTGGGATGTTTAATCAGTATAATGTAGATATTCGAAAAAAAAATCTGAAATCCAAAACACTTCTGGTCCCAAGCATTTCAGATAAGTGTTACTCAAGCTGAAGCAACTTTACCTCCTACGTTTGTATTTTAGGAAGGCACACCTGCCTTTATGACATAGCACTCCCAACTCTTGTCCATTGATGTGTGGCCACTTTATGGCTTCAGTATCAAAAAGCCTCCAGGCATTGGCTTGAGGGAAGGCCAGAGTTAAAGGCAAGAAGCTTTGATCCTGAATCCATAAAATTAGAAGTCTTTATAGTTCTCCTTTAAGCCCTGAGCACTTTGGAGAGTGGAATACTGGAATTTGGTTGTTTTCTCTACCCAGAGTAACTATGGACTATAAGATGGTTATAAGTCAAGCCTGGCACAGTGGGGTGTGCCTGTAATCCCAGCTACTTGGGAGGCTGAGGCAGGAGGATCTCTTAAACCCTGGAGTTCAAGGCCAGCCTAGGCAATATAGCAAGACCCCATCTCAAAAAAAGATGATTTCAAGTCAAAATAATGACTTAAAAAATAGAACCTGCTAATAAGGAACATGCAAAAAGCACATACACCTAAATGAATGTTGTGTTTTAAAGCAAGCTTGTCCAACCCATGGCCCAACACAGATTCATACACCTTTTAAAAACATTTATGAGATTTTTCTGAGTTTTTCTTTTCTTAGCTCATCAGCTATCGTTAGTGTATTTTATGTGCGGCCAAAGACAATTCTTCTTCCAGTGTGGTCCAGGGAAGCCAAAAGAGTAGACACCCCTGTGTCAGTAGTCTTTCTTGGTCTCATATCTTTTTCTGCACCTGCTTCCCTCTTTGTTTTCCGTTGCTTCACTCAACTTAGCTGTACCCTCTGCCTTTGTTCTTTGGAGGGGCAGTGGGACTGGGCTGGAGAAGGGATCTCCTCCTGCGCTTTTCTGCTGTGCATTCATGTACTGCTGGCTGGTGAGCAGCCTCCGTACGTGCAGTGGGGGAGGAGATGCCTTCAAGAGGAGCACACCTGTACTATACTTGTGCTACACTTGGAAATAAGGCTGTGTGACAGATCTCTTGCTCTTCACAGGTGGGTCTCTTTGTGGACTTTTTTGTGCGACTCTTCACCCAGCTCAAGTTCGGAGTGGTACAGACATGTATCCTTTTCACGGTTCCTGGTGTTGGTGGACTTCAGTGGTCACCAAGATTCTTTCTTACATAGAAATGGGTTTAACAGTAAGCATGGTAATAGAAGGGCCGCTTATTAGCTATTCAGCTTTCATATTTTTAATGATCACTGAAGGACACAAAAGAAGGACTTTAATAAGCAAAGACATACACCTATGTTTGTGGTTGATAAGATTACAGATGCCGCAGAGATGCCTGTACTCCCTAATCTGTAAATTTAATGTAGTTCCAATCAAAATTCCAATAGAATTTGTTGTGGAACTCAGAAATTCTTTGTAAATTTGTGTAGAAGAGTAAAGGGCCAAAAGCAGTCAGTATAGTTCTAAATGACAAGAAGGTGGACTTGACCCTGTCAGATATCAAGTCTTATAAAATTAACAAGTTTGGGGAGTTAGGAAAAAAAAAGTCATAAAATTTAAGATACAGTCATTGAAATTGGTCATATTGGTGCAGGAATACCTAGACAGTGGAAAATGATAGAGAAGCAGAAACTGGTCCCCACATACATGGAACTTTGGTGAATGACAGTTAATATTACAAATCAGTGAGGGAGTGATGAATGATTTAATAAAAGACGCTGTGTTATTTAATAAATAAAAGATACACATCTCTGTAGTCCCAGCTACTTAGGAGGTGAGCCCAGGAGTTTGAGGCTGTAATGCACCATGATTGTGCCTGGGCAGCATAGCAAGACCCTGTCTTTAAAAAAATGATGCTGGGACATGGGTGATCCATATGGAAAAATAGTTATATTCCTATTTCGTACTATAAATAAGATAAATTCCAGATGAAGATGTAAATAT
The DNA here is from genome assembly GCF_029281585.2 of Gorilla gorilla gorilla. NCBI lineage: Eukaryota > Metazoa > Chordata > Mammalia > Primates > Hominidae > Gorilla > Gorilla gorilla. The sequence continues at coordinate 228,777,640 of NC_073224.2, read as the reverse complement.
GCAAAACAAAACTTCGGGAGACTATATGTTGTCAAGAGTAGGGAATAATTTCTTAAAACTCCAGAAGGCACAGACTATAAGAAAAAACATCAATGGGGCTGGACACAGTGGCTCACGCCTGTAATCCCAGCATTTTGGGAGGCAGAGGCAGGCGGATCACAAGGTCAGGAGATTGAGACCATCCTGGCTAACACGGTGAAACCCCGTCTCTACTAAAAATACAAAAAAAATTAGCCGGGCGTGGCGGTGTGTGCCTGTAGTCCCAGATGCTGGGGAGGCTGAGGCAGGAGAATGGCGTGAACCTGGGAGGCGGAGCTTGCAGTGAGCCAAGATCGTGCCACTGCACTCCAGCCTGGGTGACAGAGCAAGACTCCGTCTTAAAAACAAACAAAAACATCAATGGCTGGGTGCAGTGGCTCATGCCTGTAATCTCAGGACTTTGGGAGGCCGAGGCAGGCAGATCACCTGAGGTCAGGAGTTCAAGACCAGCCTGGCTAACATGACAAAACCCCATCTCTACTAAAAGTACAAAAAATTAGCTGGGCATGGTGGCGGGTGCGTGTAATCCCAGCTACTTGGAAGGCTGAGGTGGGAGAATCGCTTGAACCCGGGAGACAGAGGCTGCAGTGAGCCGAGAGCCGAGATCACGCCACTGCACTCCAGCCTGGGCAACGAGAGCAAAACTGTCTCAAAAAAAAAAAAAAAAAAAAGACAAAATCAATAAATTTGACCACATCAAAGTACATATTGTATTTATAAAGACAAAAACTCCAAATAACAACAATAAAACACCATAAATAAAGTGAAAACAAGTCCACAGCCTGAGAGAGGTTATTCACTATGCATTTAAGAGGCAGATAATTAGTATCCAGAATACAGGAAGAGGCTGGGCGCAGTGGCTGACGCCTGTAATCCCAGCACTTTGGGAGGCCGAGGCAGGCGGATCACTTGAGGTCAGGAGTTCAAGACCAGCCTGGCCAGCATGGTGAAACCCTGTCTCTACTAAAAATACAAATTGAGCTGAGTGTGGTGGTGTGCACCTTTAGTCCAGATACTTGGGAGGCAGAGGCAGGAGAATCACTTGAACCCAGGAGGCGGAGGTTGCAGTGAGCCGAGATTGCAACACTGTACTCCAGCCTGGGTGACAGAGTGAGACTCTGATTCAGAACAAATAATACAGGAAGAACTCCTGCAACTCAATCAGAAAACAACAGATGGTCCAATAGAAGGAAAACGAGCAAAGGATGTGAACTGGAATTCTCAAAAGAGAAAAACTGGCCGGTAAACCTCTGGAAAAAGGAAGGTGCACATTCCTGTGACTCATACATTCCTCTTAGAAATTTGAACTGTAGACATGTACAAAGGTGGTAATTATAGCTTTATGATAGCAAAAAGCTGGAGTCACCAAATGGGAGAATGGAAAAATGGTACATTCATATGATATCATTTTAGACATCATGTCATTTCTGTAGATTGTAAAATAAAAATTTTAGACAGAAGTGAAAGTGAACGAACCACAGAGTTGTGTGTATCAACATGGCTAATTCTCAAAGACTTAATGTTGAGAAAAAAAGAGCAAGTTACAGAATATACAAGTGCCGTGTACAACAGTGTGGACACTTTTGAAATACACACAATAATTTCAGGTTAGTGGTTTCTCCCAGGGGAGAGAGGAAGGAAAACTGTTTTTTTTTTTTTTTGGTTTTGTTTCTTAAAATGGTACTGAATGTTTTCTTTTTTAAAAATACCTGGAGCATATATGGCATATTGTTGAGATTTGTTAAAGCTACAGTTGTGAGGGTATGGGTATTCGTTACTTTTTGTAATGTTTGAAGTATTTCCTAATGTCAAAGGCATCTCAAACATTTTTTTTTTTTTTTTTAAGAGATGAGGCCTCACACTGTTGCCTAGGCTGGAATGCAGTGGTGCAATGACAGCTCACTGCAGCCTCAGCCTCCCAGGCTCAAGCGATCCTCCCACCTCAGCTTCTTGAGTAGCTGGGACCATAGGCAAATACCTTTTGTACTTTTTGTAGCGACATGGTCTCACTACATTGCCCAGGCTGGCCTCCAACTCTTAGGCTCAAGTGATCCTCCTGCCTCCGCCTCCCAAAGTGTTGGGATTACAGGCATGAGCCATTGCACCCAGTCATCTCAGGCAGTTTTTAAAAAATTTTTATATATGGAGAAAAAGTGCACTCAGCAGCCAGCATGATCCAAAGGAGAAGCAGCTGCACCCTCTCAAGTGATGACGGGGACACCCCTCTGCTAATGAACAGTTTCCTTAACCCAGTTTCCGCAGCGGTGGAGGAGTGCAGCCAGAAAGGCTGCCTCGCTCTGTCTCTCCTTGAACTCCTGGGTTTTAACCTCACCTTTGTCTTCCTGGCAAGCCTCCTTGTTCTCATTGAGGTGAGGTGGTTTGGATTCACCTGCTCGCTTAGGAGGTTTTAGAGTCCCGCACTCCTTTTCCCCACCTCCTTCCAGAATGTCAGGAAACTGAGAATGCAGATTCCTGCAGAAAGTGGCCTCTTGCTCACTAAAGGTAAAGGTTTCACCTCTGGTGAGATTAAAGAAGAAAGGCTTCCCAGGTGATGCTCATTCACAGGGAACTTGTGCAGATTCTGGGGGGAGGAAAAAAGGGGGAAAGGGCTGAAAACAAAACTGTTGGGTGCCATGCGCACTGCCTGGGTGACAGGATCATTCATGTCCCAAACCTCAGCATCATGTAATATACCCTCGTAACATACCTGTACATGCAATCCCTGAACCTAAAATAAAAGTGGAAATTATTTTTCTTTAAAAAGTGCAAGTCTGGCCACTTTGGGAGGCCAAGGCGGGCAGATCACCTAAGGTCAGGAGTTCGAGACCATTCTGACCAGTGTGGAGAAACCCCGTTTCTAGTAAAAATACAAAATTAGCCGGGCGTGGTGGCGCATGCTTGTAATCCCAGCTACTCGGGCGACTGAGGCAGGGGAATTGCTGGAACCCAGAAGGCGGAGGTTGCAATGAGTGGAGATTGTGCCATTGCACTCCAGCCTGGGCAACAAGAGTGAAACTCTATCTCCAAAAAAAAAAAGAAAAAAAAGTGCAAGTCCTCCCATTGCCCCTCAGACCTCCTGAGTCAGATCCTCTGGAGTCAGGCCCAGAAGCTGTGGTTTAGCAAGCCCTCCAGGTGACGCTCATGCTGCTAATGAAGGTGGCCAGCTCTCCCTCTTCCGCTGCCCAGATTGTTGAGGGTAAGCCAGAGAACCAATGGATTTTGAGTTATGGGTGTGCCTGCTCTCCTCCTTCAGCCGGTGGCAGCAGGTTCCGGGATACCCGAGGTCAAATGCTATCTGAATGGCGTGAAGGTGCCAGGAATCGTCCGTCTCCGGACCCTGCTCTGCAAGGTCCTTGGAGTGCTGTTCAGTGTGGCTGGAGGTAAGAAGGGTCCAACTTGTATCCTTCAAATACTCAAAGGGCAGAGACGACAAGAAGCATGATGTATTTCAGTTATTAGATTTGGACTGCAGGGCCCAGCCTCAAACAGCTGATGTCTGCACTTTTTGTTGATGGGCTGTTTTTAAATGCAGACACTGTTCGTATGTTACCATTCAGATACCTGACAAACACACTCTTCAGTTTTGGGATTTGGAATTTAGTTTGTGGAATTTGCTTTTGTCAAAATTAGCAAGCTTTTTGTGTCAACAGCCAGATAGTAAATATTTAAGGCTTTGTGGGCCAAGAATCAGAATGGAAGCTCTTATGTAGATGTTTATGTAACTATTTACATGTGTGCATTTAAGAACGTAAAAGCCAGTCTTAGTTCTCAGGCCGTGTAAAACCAGGAGGGAGGTGGTGGTCTGGGCTCACAGGCTCTCATTTGCTGACACACAATTTAGAATGTAGAGTGTTTTCTCTTCTAGCAAGACTTGAAATGGAGCTTATTTGGTGGGAATTTGGCTCTTTCTCTTATAAAGTCTTAGGATCATCTCTGTTCAGTTGTCACGAGGAAGGTTTTTGTAGCCAAGGTCTCCTGACCCAGGGGCGTTTCTGCACTGACTGCTGGTCTTTCCTTTTTCACCCTGCCCAGGGCTCTTCGTGGGGAAGGAAGGCCCCATGATCCACAGTGGTTCGGTGGTGGGAGCTGGCCTCCCTCAGGTAAGATGGGTTGAGAGGGTGTGGGCCTCTGGGCAGGCCTAGTGGGAGGTCTGTGGTTACACTGGGCCAAATCCATTGGGACACCCTGACATCACATTGGAACCTGGTGCCATTCTGGCTTCACGTGTAAACCATGTGTCTATCTCTCAGGAAAGGGCATAACTTATACTTGGAAGTTTTAATGATGCCCTACCGAGCCCTAGGAGCAAAAATGAGACATAGAGAAAAACTGTGACGTGGCGGATGAAAGTCCCTGGGTGCTTCCATAGCCATCACCAGGCGCCTCTATATAGGGTGGCTGGGTGAATCATCTCAGTGCTGCCAGATCCAAGAGGCTCGAAGCATCGACTGACATGGTTTTAGGCACAGTTCCATGCTGATTCTAGTTGGCATGGTACAGTCATAATAACTGCTGCTAATTATGGTCTGTGTGCCAGACGCCATGTATACTAACTGCTTTCTCCTTATAGCCACCTTCAATGATTCGTTGTTATTATTACCCCCATCCTCGGATGGGGAAACCGAGGCTTAGAGAGGTTGAGGTACTAGCTCGAGACCTCAAGGCTCCCATTCTTGGGGGCTACTCCAGATCCCTGGCTGCTGTTGGAGAAGTCTCAGTTCCCTGTGAGCCGTCACTCTTAGTCATTTCCCTCTCCAGTCCTGAGAAGAGGGAGTTATTGTGGTTGGGAGTCTCTGAGGTGAAGGAGGGAAGATTCTTTCGTCCAGAGCTCGTCTTTTGGTCTCTCTCCTGCTACTGCCTTGAGCACCAGATCTGGCGGAAGTGAGCCAAGGGGTGGAAGGCCAGGCGTGGAGTGGGCATCAGTGTGCACCTTTGTGGGGCAGACAGAGGACAGGCTCTGGGCCCTTCTCTTCCTGGCGCTGCTGAGCAGAGCGGACTCGGTCTTCTGCAACAGCTTCCGCGTCCCCTTCCCTCAGCTCAGCCATTTGCCTTTATTCTTTCAGACTTGTTGACTCTGCACAAAATGGGATTTCAGAAAGTCCTAGAAACACGAGGGCAGGAAAAATAAGCTCCTCCCAAGGGTGGGGGGTAATCTCCTTTTTTCCCAAGTTTTTTTTATTTTCATTTTTTGAGACGGAGTCTCACTCTGTTGCCCAGGCTGGAGTGCGATGGTGCCATCTCTGCTCACTACAGCCTCCACCTCCTGGGTTCAAGTGATTCTCCTGGCTCAGCCTTCCGAGTAGCTGGGATTACAGGCATATGTCACCACGCCTGGCTAAATTTTGTATTTTTAGTAGAGACAGGGTTTTGCCACGTTGGCCAGGCTGGTCTCCAACTCCTGACCTTAGGTAATCAGCCGTCCGCCTCGGCCTCCCAAAGTGCTGGGATTACAGGCGTGAGCCATGAGCTACCACACCCAGCCTCCTTTTTTCCCAAGTTGCTGTTCTGGACTTTCCTTCCTGCAGCACACTTACCCAGGTGTGCTCAAGCAGAGGGCCCTCCCCTGATGCCGTGGATTCCCATAGTTTCAGTCCTAGGCTGCCCCTGACCTGTGTTCTTTTTTTTTTTTTTTCCATAATTACTGGGGTACAGGTAGTATTTGGTTATATGAGTAGGCTCTTTAGTGGCTCTCTTTTCTCTTGCTTTAGTTTCAGAGCATCTCCTTACGGAAGATCCAGTTTAACTTCCCCTATTTCCGAAGCGACAGGTATGGAAAGGTTAGAAATTGGTTTTTTTTTTTTTGGAAACAACATGTTCATGCGCTGCGGGTCAGACTCGATACTTGCTCTAGCCTGGCAGTATCCCCTGCTGGGAAACCCGACTGTGGGAGAAGGGGGCGGGCTTTGAACTTTTCTTCTGGAAATAAGAAGCCAAAGCACCAGGCTGGCATCGTGACTTTTATTTTGTCATGCCATAAGGCCTAGAAGCATCTCAGGCAAATGAAGATGGTCCCAGATTAAAAACTCAACCAAGAAAGGCCACAGACAGGCATATTCTTAGGAAGGCGTTTTGTATTCCCCAGTGATTCACTTGGTCAGCCACCCTCCTGGGTCAGAAGGTACTCTTAGTAGACTTCTTAGCTCTGTATCAGATGTGTGTGTTACTGACCTGCCCGCCTCGTAAGGCTCTTTCAATCAGAGACTCAGTTTAGAGTCACGGACCACCTTCTTTTTGTATTCCTGCAAGTTCGGCACATACCCAGAAGGCACCTTGATGTTTTTACTGATGCCGGGGTTTTCTGGAAGGAAGATCCGGTGGGAACATAGTGCAGCAGTGATCGTGCCGATCTTTGATCTGCCCCCTGAGCTGGGTGCTGAGATTCTGAGATCACAGAAAACACAGAGGTCAGGGGCTCCTGTTCCCAGGCGGAGTAGCCGCCATGCTGAAAGGGACTCTGGTGCTAAGGTGTGTGGCTCTCGGGTGGACACACTCGAGGCAAAGGCTGCCTCACCAGTGACCTGCCCTTCCAGGATCCCTGCCTATTCATTCACAGGTGTGAGAAAATGTTCATGATAAGGAAGTCAGAAACCACCTTTTGTGGGCTGAGGGCTCTTTATTGGATAACCCGTCTCTTTCCTCTCCTCAGAGACAAGAGAGACTTTGTATCAGCAGGAGCGGCTGCTGGAGTTGCTGCAGCTTTCGGGGCGCCAATCGGGGGTACCTTGTTCAGTCTAGAGGAGGGTTCGTCCTTCTGGAACCAAGGGCTCACGTGGAAAGTGGTGAGGAGGACCTTCAGTGAAAGCGTTAACCACACCCCCCGAATTACACTGGGTGTCCCTTACTCGGTACATGGAATGGTAGTTTCGATGAGACTGGGGGAGTCGACTGGATCCGAAACAGCTTTCCTCTTGTGCCCATAACCTCCACACTGGACTTTCTGTACTTCTCATATCAATACCCTCCCTAACCCCAAATCAAACCGCTGTTACTTTTTTTTTTTTTTTTTTTTTTTTTTGAGATGGAGTCTTGCTCTGTTGCCCAGGCTGAAGGGCAGTGACGCGATCTCGGCTTACTGCAGCCTCTGCCTCCTGGATTCAAGCGATTCTCCTGCCTCAGCCTTATGAGTAGCTGGGATTATAGGCACGTGCCACCGCATCCAGCTAATTTTTGTATTTTTAGTAGAGATGGGGTTTCACCACGTTGGCAAGGCTGGTCTTGAACTCCTGACATCAGGTGATCCACCCGCCTTGGCTTCCCAAAGTGTTGGGATTACAGGCGTGAGCCACCACGCCAGGCTTTGTTATCCTTTGTTGATGAACCACCTGACATGAAAATGTGAAACTGGCTGTTGTCATAAAGCAGGAAGTGATGGGGCTTGGACTGGAGCCGGTCTCCTCCCTCAGAGCAGGCTGTCCTTCCCTTTGCATTGATCCTTCCTTTTGGTGCAAGGTCTGGTCTGTAAAGGCTGTAAATAGGCTCTCATAGTAGAGTAGGCTGCTGGAATGGAAACTTCTTAAAGCCCAATCTAGAGTTGGTCATACCTGGGGTGTATCTACTGTAAGGGTGACTAGATCTCTGTACCCGGATGTGGATTCCGGAGGTCTCTGCGTAGAGCAGTGGGTACCAGGAGGAAGGGTTGGGAGAGAGTAGGACATGCCACTCCTGAACCTTCTTGTCTTTTGTCACCTCTCCCCTAGCTCTTTTGTTCCATGTCTGCCACCTTCACCCTCAACTTCTTCCGTTCTGGGATTCAGTTTGGAAGCTGGGGTTCCTTCCAGCTCCCTGGATTGCTGAACTTTGGCGAGTTTAAGGTATGTTTTGTCCTTTCCCCAAGGATTTTTAATTTGACCCATGAAAATTTCCTCTCAAGTGAAGGACCAGAGAGAAATGAGCAGAGGGCTAGGTACAACTTCCAGGGGCACATCTCGCCCATTAGCCTCTGCCGTGCGGGAAAGCAGCCCCACTCTTGCTTCTGTCTTCTCTTCTGTCTCTTCCGGTTCTCATGGCTGCTATGGTTTTTCTCTCCCTCTCCCTTTCCCCTTCTCTCAGTGCTCTGACTCTGATAAAAAATGTCATCTCTGGACAGCTATGGATTTGGGTTTCTTCGTCGTGATGGGGGTCATTGGGGGCCTCCTGGGAGCCACATTCAACTGTCTGAACAAGAGGCTTGCAAAGTACCGTATGCGAAACGTGCACCCGAAACCTAAGCTCGTCAGGTATCTGCACAGTCGCCTCCCCCCCACTTGCTGCGGCTCCCTGAGCTTGGTGTGGGCCACGCCATCTCTCCCGAGGAGCAGACCCTGCCTCCACGGCTTTGATTTCTCATCTAAGACTGAGAATCTAAACACGGCCATGCATCTTCCCTACTTGACAGGCCAAAGGGCTGAGCCAGCTTAATTGATGTCAGAGTTGCTGGTTGACTCCCTGCCTGTCCTGACTTGGCCACTCGGACACATGACAAGGTTAGAAGGGTCACCGTGGCCCTGTCGAGCAGCTTGCTCTCAGGAGGCTTCTCGCCCCAGGACTTATTATAATGGAAAGCCATTCATTCCTTGGAGAGAGATGATGTGGACGTAGCAGCCCACTTTAACTGTCCACTTTTTACAAACAAATTGCTGGAATACAGCAAATCACGGATCAATTCTGCACACATGTTGACTGACCAGGGGCTGCTGTGAATGCTGTTTGGAGAAATCGGGGCTGGGGGTAGGCAGGGTTATGTTTTGAATTCCTGAGACCAGAGCTTCTTTCTGTGGCGTTATAACAGCTGTGCTTTGCCTCCTAGAGTCTTAGAGAGCCTCCTTGTGTCTCTGGTAACCACCGTGGTGGTGTTTGTGGCCTCGATGGTGTTAGGAGAATGCCGACAGATGTCCTCTTCGAGTCAAATCGGTAATGACTCATTCCAGCTCCAGGTAACCCCAGTGCACCTGCTACCTTTATCCCATACCACGAGGAAGAATCCAGAAATGTATGACCTTCCTCTGTTGAGAACTAATAGATGTGTTGGGTTCATCCTTCCACACCCATTACCCGAGCGTTGAGAGATATGGGAATCTGTAGTCGTCTTTTTACCTCAGAGAAAGTGCACACCACATGCCCTCTGTCTTTGCCACTTCTGTGAACAACCCTGGCGTCACAGAGGGGAACCTGGGAACAACCCTGGCGTCACAGAGGGGAACTCCTCTCTGTTGAGCAACACTTATGGGAAACAGACACTTGGAAAGTTGACAGCAAGGTGCTTTCTGAGCCCCAGTTACTCTTCCACCTCCCCTTGCCTGAAGGGGCCACAGCCCAGAGGCTCAGCACCCACCTCATGGCCTCTGTGACTATGACAGTCACTCTTGAGAGGAAGAAATGTCTGTGTCAGGGCAAGGAGGCTTCTCTCTTCCCAGCATCCTCTGCCTCTTCCCGGCGTTGGGTCCTTTGTGGGTGCGCCACCCTCCTGCACTCCTCCTTTTCCCTTCTTGGGGGGCGCGATATTTTCCAGAGGCTTCCCCTGAGGAGTCCCATGAGGTAGTCCGTGGAGCCTACTCCACGCTGTGTTCTTTCGGTCCAACCCGGAGGCTCTGAGAGCTATACCTGTGGTTCAGTGAGTCAGCCAGATGTGTGATTCCAGCCCTTGGCTGCAGACATGTGAGCATTCTCTTAAGTGCAGTCGGCCATCCACATTTGTGGGTCCTGCATCCGTGGAATTACATAGGGTCAACCAACTGTGGAGCAAATATATTCAGGATGCAAAACATAAAAAAGAACAAGACAACAGTAAAAAATAATGCAAATAAAAAACAGTACAGTGTAACAATTATTTACATAGCATTTACATTGTATTAGGGTATTATAAATAATCTAGAGATGATTTAAAAGTATGTAGGAGGACCTACATAGGTTATATGCAAATATACACCATTTTATATCTGGGACTTGAGCATCCCTGGATTTTGGTATCCATCGGGATCCTGGACCCTATCCCTGGTGAATACTGAGGAACAACTGTACTCTTTTCTTGTTGCTTCTCTGTAACCACTTGAATCTCTCAGATCCCCATTGGGGCCTTTGTCTTGGAGGACAGCCTCTTCAGTGTCCCCAGTTATATGTATATATTATATATATATACACACACACACACACTATATATATATATATACACACACACACACACACACACACTATATATACACACACACACACACACACATTATATATTTCTGTTTGTTTGTTTTGTTTTGTTTTTTTGAGACGGAATCTTACTCTGTTACCCAGGCTGGAGTGCAGTGGCGCGATCTTGGCCCACTGCAACTTCTGCCTCCCAAGTTCAAGTGATTCTCCTGCCTCAGCCTCCCGAGTAACTGGGATTACAGGCACCCACCACCATGCCCAGCTAATTTTGTATTTTTAATAGAGACGGTGTTTCACCATGTTGGCCGGGCTGGTCTCGAACTCCTGACCTCAAGTGATCCACCCGTCTCGGCCTCCCAAATTGCTAGGATTACAGATGTGAGTCACCACGCCCAGCCTGGTTTATATATATATGTTTTTTGTTTTTTGTTTTTTTTGGCAAAGTCTCACTCTGTTGCCCAAGCTGGAGTGGAGTGGCAAGATCTCGGCTCACTGCAAACTCCACCTCCTGGGTTCAAGCGATTCTCCTGCCTCAGCCTCCCAAGTAGCTGGGACTTCAGGCACGCACCACCATGCCCAGATAATTTTTGTATTTCTAGTAGAGACGGAGTTTCACTATTTTGGCTGGGCTTGTTTTGAACTCCTGACCTCGTGATCCGCCCACCTCGGCCTCCCAAAGTGCTGGGATTGCAGGCGTGAGCCACCGTGTCCAGCTGGTTTATATATTTTTAAAGCGTTGAGGGAAAAAAAAAGAATATGCCGCAGAGACTGTATGTCACTGGCAAATTCTAAAATATTTACTGTCTGGCTCTTTATGGAAAAGTTTGCCGACCCGTTACTAGTTATTCCCAAGCCTAGCTCATTACCAGACAGATACCTTGATGCGTGTGATTTAAAGCATACAAAAAACGATTCTGTTGTCAAATGGGCTAGGAATTAAATATGCTTCTTTATCTTTTTAGAGACAGGATCTCACTCTGTCACCCAGGCTGGAGTACGGTGGTGTGATCATAGCTTATTGTAACCTCAAACTCCTGGGCTCAAGCGATCCTCCCATCTCAGCCTCCCAAGTAGCTGGGACTACAGGTGCATGCCACCACATCCAGCTTATTTTTATAGAGACAGGATCTCATTATATTGCCCAGGCTGGTCTCGAACTTCTGGCCTAAAACGATCTCCTGTTTTAGGAGTGCTAGGATTATAGACGCAAGCCACAGCACCCAACCTAAATACGTTCCTTTAGTGCAGAACTTCTAGGGCCTTATTCCCATAAGTCTTATAAATGTTTGGTGTCTTTATTGTGTACCAGATATTCCACTGAGTACTTTATATGATTTCATTTAATCCTTATCAGCACTGTGCTTGCTGGCCAGTAGCTGTGCCCCCATTTTACAGCTAAGGAAGCTGAGGCACAGTGTGGTCTTGACCAAAAACCTTTAGCTAGTCATATATAGTGAGAGGGTAGGTGTTGTTACCATTTTATAGGTGAGGAAACTCACAAAATGAAATATCCTTCTCAACGTCACTAGAGAGTGGCAGAGTTTAGAGACAAAGCCATCTGATTTTGGAGCCTGCGCTCAGCTTTTAGCAGACACACTGATTTCCAAGAATTGCTAGGATGTTTCTCAATGCAGTTGAACACAGGACTCTCTGGAAAGCCTTCAGGACTGAACTTCCTCCAGACAGTTTGGGAAACACTGCATGTGTCTATTATGAAGCCATCAGCTGAGCTCATCCCCCGTGCACTCCACAATGCTGAGGCTCTGCACATGGCTCGCCAGTGCCAGGTGCTGCCAGTCAGCAGTGCCGTGCTGTTTCCACAGCAGCCTGCATACGTCTATATTGCCCAGCCCGTTTCACCTGGCGGGGTCACACAAACCACCCCCTGGTATTGTTAGCACGTCCACATAATGGCATCTTCACAGCTGTGTCATCCAGAAGAAACCCATAGCCTTGATTAACCTTTGTAATAAGACTCCCTATTTGCATGCACAGTGATAGGTGTGAAGTACAACCTTGTACTGTTGTACACTGTCAACTAGAAAATAAAACAGCACACTTGAAACACCCTTGCCCTCTAGCAAAGATCCCATCTTCCCACACAGAATGATGGCAAGAAAATGAGGTCTAAAATGTGTAGAAGTAGTAGAAGAAATAATCTCTTTTTCTGTTTGGGTTTTGTTCCCCAGATGGGGTTTAGAAGGAGAGGCAGCCTGGAGGACTGGGTCTGCTCTCCGGGCATTATGGAGGTGGGTTTTCTTTTGCAGCAAATTCAGGCGCTTTTTTTTTTTTTTGTAGCAAATTGCAGCAAAATCAAAGGCTTTTTCTATTTGGAACCAGAGTTGGGGCTTTCGGTCAAGTGGTGCCCTGGATTTTCCTCCCCAGATACCTGTCAACTCCCAGTCACTTGCTCTCACCTGCCTCATCTTTCCCCAGTCCTAGGGCTCTCAGGCCAGGCTTCTAGCAGCATCACTTAGAAAGTTAGCACCGGGAGAGGAAGCAGAACCAAATTCACGGTGAATCACGGCCATAGTGACATTTTCATCATGAGTGTGGATGAACAAAAGGCCCTCATCCCGATTCTTTCATCTGTACATTCAGAATGTAAAGAATACACTTGCCCGCGTGGCTGCCGTTGGTAGAGGTCAGTTTTTGGCCTGTTTGATTGATGGGGAAAGCTGTGCAGCCACCTGTTTTGGACTCGGCTGGAGACATCCCACTTGAAGACTCAAAGTCAGGTGTCCTTGTACTGATTTTCTGATTCCTTCTTCTTAGGTCACAGAAGATGTGAATTCAAGTATCAAGACATTTTTTTGTCCCAATGATACCTACAATGACATGGCCACACTCTTCTTCAACCCGCAGGAGTCTGCCATCCTCCAGCTCTTCCACCAGGATGGTGAGTGTCTGCACTGCAGCCCAATCGTGGGTGATTGGTGTCATCTCAGACACAGCCAGGCTTGCCCTTCATTCCAAGCAAGACCAGGACTTCTTTGTAACGCCCACCCAGACAAAAGATTGGTTTCTGCCTCCAATGTTGGAAGAGGAACTGGTATGGGGTGTGGTCGGGCCCGGTAGGTCTACTGGGCCTTGGCAGGCATCCGGTAGTGGGACTCAGGTTGGCTCTTCCCTTGCAGGTACTTTCAGCCCCGTCACTCTGGCCTTGTTCTTCGTTCTCTATTTCTTGCTTGCATGTTGGACTTACGGCATTTCTGTTCCAAGTGGCCTTTTTGTGCCTTCTCTGCTGTGTGGAGCTGCTTTTGGACGTTTAGTTGCCAATGTCCTAAAAAGGTACTCTGTGTGTGTGCGTGTGTGCATGTGCATGTGTGTACACGTGTGTGCGTGTGCGTGCGTTCATGTGTCTGTGCCCATGCATGCACATATGTGCATAGGCACAAGAATATGAGCTGTAGGTCCTCCCCACAGCCTATCAGTGTGGTTCAAAGCCGTGTTCTCGGTGTTTTCCTTCACTAGCTACATTGGATTGGGCCACATCTATTCGGGGACCTTTGCCCTGATTGGTGCAGCGGCTTTCTTGGGCGGGGTGGTCCGCATGACCATCAGCCTCACGGTCATCCTGATCGAGTCCACCAATGAGATCACCTACGGGCTCCCCATCATGGTCACACTGATGGTGAGCACACTCCCTCCAGGCCCCTGTCAGGCTCAGGGCCACGTTCGCCCCACAGGACCTATTTTTAGGTCTTTGCTTTGTGTTTCAGGTGGCCAAATGGACAGGGGACTTTTTCAATAAGGGCATTTATGATATCCACGTGGGCCTGCGAGGCGTGCCGCTTCTGGAATGGGAGACAGAGGTGGAAATGGACAAGTAAGGCCATGATTTTGCTCATGTCCTAGTTTCAGAATGTATAAGCTCTGAGGCCTAAGGAATGTTGTTATTAGGGTAGGAAACAGTAACTCACTTTTCTTGGGCTGAAAGAAGCAACACACCCATTCCTGAGCATGTGTGAGAATGTGGAGCAGCCCATGGGCTGGGGGCTGCGGGGGCAGGGCAGGGGACACGGGCACTGTGGGACTGCAGTGGGCAGGGCCTCTTCATGATGGTTTGACTCCCATGGCATTCTGGTTAGATATGAGGTGAGGTCTCTGGATCAAGTTCGTGATGTGATTGAATGTTTAAGGGTATGCCAAGCCCCAGGAGTGAGAATAGCCTGTTTCACATGTGCCCACCAGAATGCCCTACTGCCAGCCGGGATTGTTCTGGGCATAATCACCTCATAACCCACCTGCTAATCCACAGGTACCTGGGCTTCCTGTGTCTAGATAGCAGGCAAGGCCCTTACAGGCTAACACGGGGGCCAGCAAGCCGTTTCTGTGGAGGGCCAGACAGGAGTTTATTTTCAACTTTCTGGGCCGTATGGTCTGTGTCACGACTACTCGACTCTGTCATTGCAGCAGGAAAGCAGTAAGCGTGACGGACTTGATCGGTGGGCTACAGTTTGCTGTGCCCTGATCTAAAGGGGGACCCAAGTGCTGTGTTTATTTTATTATTATTGTTTTTCTTTTTTGGGACAGGATCTCACTCTGTCGCCTAGGCTGGAGTAGGGTGGCATGATTATAGCTCACTGCAACCTATGCCTCCCAGGCTCAAGCGATCCTCCCACCTCAGCCTCCTGAGTAGCTGGGATCACAGGCGCGTGCCACCACACCTGGCTAATTTTTAACATTTTTTTTATAGAAATGGGGTTTTGCTGTGTTGCCCAGGCTGGTTTTGAACTCCTGGGCTCAAGCAATCCACTGGCCTCGGCCTCCCAAAGTGCTGGGATTACATGCGTGAGCCGCTGCGCCCAGCCCACCCATTTACCCAGTTGTGGTAAATGCTGTAGCACAATTAGCGGTTCAGGGGTAGTATGTGGAGCGTGCTGCAGGGCACCGAGGAGGGCGTGGCCAGCCCCTGGACCAGCAGCCAGGGCTTCCTGGTGAGGGGATGTTGCTGTTGAGCTGAGGGATGAGCCCAAGCCCATCAGCCTGGCACAGCAGGGAACGACATTCCAGGTGCGGGAACAGCATGTGTCGGGGGATAGAAGTACAAAGGAATGCATCGGGTTTGAGGGAGAGCTGGGGCAGTTCAGAAGAGAGCCCCCCTCCCCGCCCGTGGTCTGAGCAGGGCTGGAGAGCCAGCACAGCTTGCTCCCAGGGGCCTGCGGGCACTGTCATGAGGCTAGATGACTTGCCCTCCTCCCCTAGGCTGAGAGCCAGTGACATCATGGAGCCCAACCTGACCTACGTCTACCCGCACACCCGCATCCAGTCTCTGGTGAGCATCCTGCGCACCACGGTCCACCACGCCTTCCCGGTGGTCACAGAGAACCGCGGTAACGAGAAGGAGTTCATGAAGGGCAACCAGCTCATCAGCAACAACATCAAGTTCAAGGTAAAGAAAACGGCATGAGAGGAAAGGCAGGTGAGAGACAAGCGGTCCCATCTCACACGGCTTAGTGCTTTGCCCACCCCTGGCTGGGGTGGACTTACCGGCTCTCAGGGGAAGTTGGCACTGTTCTCATCACACGCGACAGGGAGAGTAGATTTGACAGCAGGGGCAGCTTTATCAGGCCGTGAAGATGTGTGTGCGTTCTTGCCGCAATGAGCATGTGGACAGATCTGTTTTTCAAGTCAGCAGCTTTCATGGTTTATTTACTGTGTGAGAGTATCAGGGAGAGTTCTAGAGATGCCAGCAACAGAAATGGACTTCGACCTCCTTAAGAAAGAGAAAGAAATCCACAGGAAAGCTCAGGACAGCTGGGAAAGCTGAAGGACCAGAACCGTGTGCTGTGGGGAGCAGTGCAGGGTCTAGCAGACATCCCTTGGGTACCAGGAGGAAGGAGCACTGACCCTGGGTTCCTCCTGATTCCGATTCAGAATCCAGGGAGAGGGGGTATCCTGTTGCCTCACTTGGATCGTGTGCCACTCCTTGGCTTTGGGGGCAGGCACGTTGATTGACAATTCTATCAAGACAGGATGTAGGAGATGGCTTGTTCCCCTCTGGAGAATCAAGCTGCTCTTCCCAGATTAAAGGAAACCACAGAAGCTGCAGCCAGGTCCTAGGGTTCGGGCTCCTTTGAACCACCAGCCTGAACCACTCTTTTGAACCTCAGCCCCTTTAAGTTCCTGCGTCCGGATGTGCCTCTGACCCTCCCTGTCACCCAAATCCTTAAGCTCCATCAGTACTGCTGTGTTCATTTGCCCATGCACAGTAGCCTGTGGCCTCCCCACCCACAGAAATCCAGCATCCTCACCCGGGCCGGCGAGCAGCGCAAACGGAGCCAGTCCATGAAGTCCTACCCGTCCAGCGAGCTACGGAACATGTGTGATGAGCACATCGCCTCGGAGGAGCCAGCCGAGAAGGAGGACCTCCTGCAGCAGATGCTGGAAAGGAGGTGAGAGCCTGGCGGGGCCCCCACTGCCCGCAGGGCTACACGGCGGTGGGGTCAGCCCTTGGCTCAGATGTTGTGAGGTGGCTCCTGAGTTTCCTGGGAAAGTTGGATGGGGAGCGGGCTGGGAACATGAATCAGAAGCGCTCCCGCTGAGGGTATCCCAGGCAGCATCTGGTTTTTGTGTAACAGATACACTCCCTACCCCAACCTATACCCTGACCAGTCCCCAAGTGAAGACTGGACCATGGAGGAGCGGTTCCGCCCTCTGACCTTCCACGGCCTGATCCTTCGGTCGCAGCTTGTCACCCTGCTTGTCCGAGGAGTTTGTTACTCTGAAAGCCAGTCGGTAAGTCTCTCCGAGGCAGAAATCAGCCAGGCCAGGCCTGACGAAGCTCGAGGGGTTGGGCGCTGCCCGGCGGGCCGTGAACAGTGCCATAGGGAAAGCTGAACGCAAGGCGAGAAGTGCAGAGTGGACTTAGGGGAGGAGTTGCCACAGCCGGGTGGTGAGAAGCAAAAGCGGTTTATTCCTTCATAGTTCAAGGCCAGAAGTACAAAATCCAGGTGTCACCAGGGCAGCGCTCCCTGGCTCTGGTGCTGTCCTTGCCCCTTCCTAGCTCGTGGGAGTTGCCTGCAGACCTTGGTGCTCCTGACTGTGAACACAGCCCCCATCCTCGCCACTGTCATCACACGGCGTTCTCCTGTGTCATCTTCTCTCCTTTCCCTAAGGATGCTTGTCACCAGATTTGGGGCCCGCCCTAATCCAGCATGGGTTCATCTGAACTCGGTCACATCTGCAGAGACCTTGTTTCCAGAAAGGTCGCATTCATAGGTACTAGGGCTTAGGACTTGGCCATGTCTTTTGGTGGGGGGACACATTCACCCCCCAGCCACTTTACTTAGTGCTTTCTCAAACTTCCAAATAAGCCATTTGCATCTCATGAATCAGGAAGAAAGGGAGTGCAGACAGATCAGGGGACTTGCCCAGGGTGCCACAGCTAGGACTTGGCCAAGGACTCAGTTTGACTGGTGAGCTCTCACTCTGGAGCGCCTTGCTGCACCGCCTGCCTCAGCAACCTGGAGCTGGGCATATTCAGGCATCAAGGGGAGGGGCTCTAAGGTGACCCTGCTGGCCACTGCTGCCTGAGCACGGACAGTGTCTGGGTTGGAATTGCAGAGCGCCAGCCAGCCGCGCCTCTCCTATGCCGAGATGGCCGAGGACTACCCGCGGTACCCCGACATCCACGACCTGGACCTGACCTTGCTCAACCCGCGCATGATCGTGGTGAGAAGGGCTGCCCCGGCCTGTCCCATGCAGAGCTACTTCTTCGTGCCGTTGGCGTCTCAGGCAGTCAGTGACACATGGTCTCTTTGCAGGATGTCACCCCATACATGAACCCTTCACCTTTCACCGTCTCGCCCAACACCCACGTCTCCCAAGTCTTCAACCTGTTCAGAACGATGGGCCTGCGTCACCTGCCCGTGGTGAACGCTGTAGGAGAGGTGAGCGAGGCCCCGGCCCTGCCCCCAGCTTTGAGAGAGGATCCCCCAGCCAGGTGCTGTTTGTGCACCCAGGCTTCTCACCAGAAACGTAGGCATCCCACCAGGAGGGGAGAGGGTGGCCCAACTCTAGCTTTGAACCCTGCTTGGCTTCCGTGCACTCGGGACCCTTTCCCCTGCCTGCCAGCAGATGGCACCAGCGTCCCACTGGCTGTCCTTTCCAGCCAGAGCTGCGCCTCTACCAGGCTGTGTCTTCCTCCTGAAATGTTGCTCTTCACTCCGTACCACTGGTGTTCCTTGGTTCTCCACCTGCGTGAGGATTTGCGCATTAGATGAGAGAATTTCAAGCAAAATACTTTGAGTTTTACAAAGATATAAAACACCTAGTAATTATTGCTGCAGACTTTCCTTTTTTTCTTCTTTTTAGAACTTCATTATTTTCTTATTACACAAATATTATTTCATTGTAGGAAAATACAAAAACACATATGAGCAAAAAACAAGCAAAAACCAAACCCTCGTCCCTACCCTGTCGCGGTAGCCCTGGTAACTTTTCAAGGCCACCCTCTCAGTCTTTTGTTGTTGTTGCTGTTGTTGTTGTTTTGAGACAGGGTCTCACTCTGTCACCCAGGCTGGAGTGCAGTGGCAAGATCTCGGCTCACTGCAGCCTCGACCTTCCAGGCTCAAGCAGTCCTCCCACCTCAGCCTCCTGAGTAGCTGGGACCACAGGCATGCGCCACTATGCCCAGCTAGTTTTTGTATTTATGGTAGAGACAGGGTTTCGCCATGTTGCCCAGGCTGGTCTTGAACTCCTGAACTCAAGTGATTCACCTGCCTTGGCCTCCCAAAGTGCTGGGATTACAGGCGTGAGCCACTGCACCCGGCCTCAGTCTTTTCTTCTACGCGGCACAACCCTGGCATGCATAGTGCGTACTTACACAGGTTTTGTTGCAGTAGGTTAACTTATGTCCCTTGAAATGTAATTGCCAACTACACTGACAGAGTCCTAACATAGTTTATGACGTGGCTTTGGAGTTCCCAACAACAGTGACACGTGGGAACCACTGTAACGACCTGTAACAAATGACTCCCATAGGTCACTTTGCAAGGTGGTGAGTATGAGGCGTGGCAGGGGTCATAATCTCAGGATACTTCAAGGGCCCCACCGCTTGCACATCTGTGAAGCAGGCTGGTCATGATGGGAGTTGAGCGCTGAGCATGTGCCCTGTGGAAGGACATTTTAGTTCAGATGCCAGCTGGCCCAAGCCCTTTTTGGAGCTAACCTTGTCCTCTCGGCCTCCAATGTGTGAGCCCTCGTTATCTGTTTATCCCAATCAAGCTGTGTCTGGCTCTGCACTATCCAGGCCTCCACATTCTGTGACAAACTAACAGGGCCAGTTCCTGTCACTCCTGTTCTCGCCAGCGGGTTTTACCCTGAAGGTGACTCAGGCCTTCTTCTCTTTGCCCTAGATCGTGGGGATCATCACACGGCACAACCTCACCTATGAATTTCTGCAGGCCCGGCTGAGGCAGCACTACCAGACCATCTGACAGCCCAGCCCACCCTCTCCCGGTGCTGCCTGGGGAGGCAAATCATGCTCACTCTGGCTGGCACAGCTGGCTGGGGCTGTTCCGGGGCATGGAAGATTCCCAGTCACCCACTCACTCAGAAAGCCGGGAGTCATCGGACACCTTGCTGGTCAGAGGTCCTGGGGGTGGTTTTGAACCATCAGAGCTTGCACTTTTCTGACTTCCCCAGCGAGGATCTTCCCACTTC
Organism: Gorilla gorilla gorilla; assembly: GCF_029281585.2. NCBI lineage: Eukaryota > Metazoa > Chordata > Mammalia > Primates > Hominidae > Gorilla > Gorilla gorilla. The sequence continues at coordinate 228,757,816 of NC_073224.2, read as the reverse complement.
CTGCTCCCTGTGTTCCCACCCTCCAGTGTTGGCACAGGCCCACCCCTGGCTCCTCCAGAGCCAGAAGCAGAGGTAGAATCAGGCGGGCCCCGGGCTGCACTCCGAGCAGTGTTCCTGGCCATCTTTGCTACTTTCCTAGAGAACCCGGCTGTTGCCTTAAATGTGTGAGAGGGACTTGGCCAAGGCAAAAGCTGGGGAGATGCCAGTGACAACATTCAGTTCATGACTAGATTTAGGAATTGGGCACTGAGAAAATTCTCCATATTTCAGAGAGGCCTTCCCTTATTTGGGACTCCTAACACGGTATCCTCGCTAGTTTGTTTTAAGGGAAACACTACTCCTGGGTGTGAGCAGAGGCTCTGGTCTTGCCCTGTGGTTTGACTCTCCTTAGAACCACCGCCCACCAGAAACACAAAGGATTAAAATCACACTAATAACCCCTGGATGGTCAATCTGATAATAGGATCAGATTTACGTCTACCCTAATTCTTAACATTGCAGCTTTCTCTCCATCTGCAGATTATTCCCAGTCTCCCAGTAACACGTTTCTACACAGATCCTTTTCATTTCCTTAAGTTTTGATCTCCGTCTTCCTGATGAAGCAGGCAGAGCTCAGAGGATCTTGGCATCACCCACCAAAGTTAGCTGAAAGCCGGGCACTCCTAGATAAAGCAGCTTCACTCAACTCTGGGGAATGCTACCATTTTTTTTCAAGGTAGAAAGGAAGCACTTCTGAGCCAGTGACCACTGAAAGGTATGTGCTATGATAAAGCAGATGGCCTATTTGAGGAAGAGGGTGTCTGCCCTTCACAAACACCTCTCTCTCCCCTGCACTAGCTGTCCCAAGCTTACATACAGAGGCCCTTCAGGAGGGCCTCCTGTGCCGCAGGGAGGGTGCGTGGGGAAGATGCTTCCTGCCAGCATGTGCCTGAAGGTTTCACATGAAGCATGGGAAGCACACCCTGTCGTTCAGTGACGTCATTCTTCTCCAGGCTGGCCCGCCCCCTCTGACTAGGCACCCAAAGTGAGCATCTGGGCATTGGGCATTCGCGCTTATCTTCCCCCACCTTCTACATGGTATCAGTCCCAGCAGGCATCCCTGGGGCAGACGTGCTTTGGCTCAAGATGGCCTTCATTTACGTTTAGTTTTTTTTAAAACCGTGGAGGTTGCCCACGGGCCTCGGCACCTGGCCCTGGCAGCACAGCTCTCAGGCCCAGCCCTGGGCGACCTCCTTGGCCAAGTCTGCTTTTCACCCTGGGGTGAGCATCAGTCCTGGCTCTGCTGGTCCAGATCTTGCGCTCAGCACACTCTAGGGAATAATTCCACTCCAGAGATGGGGCTGCTTCGAGGTCTTTTCTAGCTGATTATGGCCCCTCCATTTTCCCCATTTTCTTATCTCCCTGACCAAAATTGCTTTGACTTCTAAATGTTTCTGCTTCCCAGAATGCACTCAACTTATGAAATGGGGATAATACTCCCAGGAAATAGCGCAGGACATCACAAGGACCAAAAAGGCAATTGTTATTTAAATGTTACTGTTTGGCCAGCTGCTGCTGTGTTTTATGGCAGTGTTCAGAGCTTGATCACGTTATTTCTTCCTTTTATTAAGAAGGAAGCCAATTGTCCAAGTCAGGAGAATGGTGTGATCACCTGTCACAGACACTTCGTCCCCTCTCCCCGCCCCTTCCCGGAGCTGGCAGAGCTAACGCCCTGCAGGAGGACCCCGGCCTCTCGAGGGCTGGATCAGCAGCCGCCTGCCCTGAGGCTGCCCCGGTGAATGTTATTGGAATTCATCCCTCGTGCACATCCTGTTGTGTTTAAGTCACCAGATATTTTGTTCCCATCAGTTTAGCCCAGAGATAGACAGTAGAATGCAAGTACCTCCCTCCCCTAAACTGACTGGACGGCCGCCAAGGAGGCCCCAAACCCAGGCCCCATGCAAAGGCACGTGGTTTCCTTTTCTCCTCTCTCTGCATCTGCCCTTTCCAGATAAGCCCAAAGACAGCAACTTCTCCACTCATGACAAATCAACTGTGAGCCTCCTTCCATTTCTGTCCATTAGAAACCAGCCTTTTCAGCATCTCACCCATTAGCAGCCCCATCACCCAGTGATCAGGCGCCTCAGTAAAGCAGATCTGTGGATGGGGAGCCTACGGGTGGCAAGAGGTGGTGTTTTGTGTTTCATCTCCAGCTTGGTGTTCCATGGCCCCTAGGCGAGGTGATCAGGGAGTGGGGCCAATGGGCCCCCGGCCCTGGCTTTGGGACCTTGTGCTGAGGGATGATTTGCTCCTGACCTTGATTAACTTAATAGTTCCCAGCTGGAAGGGACACTTTCAGGACCCAGTCCACTGTATGGCATTTGTGATGCAGAATTATGCACTGACATGACCCTGGGTGACAGGAAAGCCTTTCCAGAGGCCCAAGGTGGCCTCGCCAGCCGTGCAGTATTGATGTGCAGTATTGCACCACAGCTCTGCGGACCTTGGCCATTGCCGCAGTCGCAGCTTCCTTTTTTCTGTTTGCACTGTTTGTTTGTATGATGTTAGCTAATTCCACTGTGTATATAAATTGTATTTTTTTTAATTTGTAAAATGCTATTTTTATTTGAACCTTTGGAACTTGGGAGTTCTCATTGTAACCCTAACATGTGAGAATAAAATGTCTTCTGTCTCCTCTGTCTCCTTTAGCCTTTTGTCTCCATGCTGCTTTCCTTCTTTCTTTCTTTCTTTTTTTGAGACAGAGTCTCGCTGTCACCCAGGCTGGAGTGCAGTGGCGCCATCTCGGCTCACTGCAAGCTCCGCCTCCCAGGTTCACGCCATTCTCCTGCCTCAGCCTCCCAAGTAGCTGGGACTACAGGCGCCCACCACCATGCCTGGCTAAATTTTTGTATTTTTGGTAGAGATGGGGTTTCACCGTGTTAGCCAGGATGGTCTCAATCTCCTGACCTCATGATCCTACCCGCCTCGGCCTCCCAAAGTGCTGGGATTACAGGTGTGAGCCACCACACCCGGCCCTGCTGCTCTTTCTTTCAAGGGATACTTGCTTTTTATTTTACTCCCCCTCTTTCTGATGTGTGGAAATTACACTAGGACGTAGTTTTAGAGTCTCAGAGCTCTCCCTATGCAGCTGGGCAGTGGGGCTCTTCGTTCTTGCAGGTCCACTTCTCTGTATTAGACAGTGACCTTAATAAGAACAGATTTCATCCTGTGGATCTTAGCAGAGGTCACCGTTGTCTGTTTCTTCCTTCAGATGAACACTCTTCCTGATCCTCTCCTCTAGAATTCATCTCCTCCTGCTAGCAGCCGCGTCCTGGAGGAGCAGCGGATGGGGAATCCATTCTGTTTCTTCCTGGTGTTTAGGAAGTTGCCCCACAAACAGATTGCCCCGATGTCCAACCAGAAGAAGTGAAACTGCTGCTGGGTCTGGAGAGGTGAAGACCCGTGGCCAGCTTCTGTTGTTGCCATCTGCCATTGCTTTTTGTTCGCTTGCTTTTGGTTTTGCAAGAAGCGCTGCCTCTGTCTCTGATCTGCTTCAAATCATCATTCCATCAGTGACAGAAGTGGCCGTTCCATCAGTGGTCACAGCCAGTTCAGCTCCTGCATCCATCCTCAAGTGTTCTGTAAGTCCCAGGGGCATTTTCTGCCTTGTGTTTTTGTCATTTTTCAGTCAGTTCCATTCAATGAGAACTCCCTGTGTTACGGTGACACCTTGAGAATGGGCTACTTCCCCTCCTAGCAACCCGCAACACCATCCCAGACCTCAGGAGCCAGGTTTGGGCCAGTGCTGTCTCCTGTCGCTCTTACTTTCATCCTTGTCATTCTCTACCCCCTGGTTTTCCTGGTATTTAAAGTCCAGGTAGAGAAGATTTTGACTGGAGGTGGTTAGATGAGGCTCTCCCCCCACCTCCACCCCCTGCCATCAGTTCACTGGGAGCCTCCCCCTTTCCTCCGCAAGGAGCAAGTTACTACTTCATTTCCTCTTTTCCCAATTTCTGGACAAGACCAAGGCAATTTGACCAACATTTATGGGGCATCAACTCTGAGAGTGCCGAAGGGGCATTTGCCCTCAAAGAGCTTGCAGTCTAGGGACGTAGACACAAGCAATTGCACATAGGCAACTCGTGTTGTGTGCTATTATAACGGTTACATGTGCAACCGTGCCTACGAAGGGACTCATTGTTACTAGGCATGAGGTATCAGGAAAGAAGTAGTGTTCATATGAGCCTTAAGAAATCAGTACAATGTCCTCGGGAGGACCAGAGGAAGGACACCCCAGGTGGAAGGAACAGCAGAAATAAAGGCACAGCGGCATGTGTGGGTGTGGGGTGTTGGAGTGTCATAGAATCTGATGAGGTTGGGATCCATGGGGGTAACAGGTGGGAAAACAGTTTACTCTGTTTAAGGTGAACTTATTGCCTGGTGTTTTGTGCTCAGAGCAAATACCCTCTTCAGGAGCAGATACAAAAAGCCGGCATCTTCTCCAGCAGCTCTTATCTTAGTAAAATACAAGCCCAGGCCCTTCAGACCCGGATTAGGCAAAGACTATGGCTGTTTTCCAAATACTTGTTAGTACACAAAAGGCACATGAACTTGTAGTTTGTCTGCATGGCAAACCTTTCTTCACTTTGCTCAGTTTTTATTTTTTTGAGACAAGTCTCATTCTGTCACCCGGGCTGGAGTGCAGTGGCACGATACCAGCTCACTGCAGCCTCCACCTCCCAGGCTCAAGCCATCCTCCCACTTCGGCCTCCTGAATAGCTGGAACTACAGGTGCACATCATCACGCCTGGCTAATTTTTAAATTTTTTGTAGAGATGGGGTCTCACTCTATTGCTCAGGCTGGTCTTGAACTCCTGGGCTCAAGTGATTTGCCCACCTTGGCCTCCCAAAATGCTGGGATTACAGGAGTGAGCCACCACACCCGGCCTGCTCAGCTTTTAAATTCAACACTCTGCCTACTCTTTTCAAAACTAAAAGTACCAGTAACTTAGCTGTAGAACCTAACTCTCTCGAAATGTAGCAGAGAAAATCTAATTAATACTCTCATTTTCTGAATGTTCCTGCCTAAAAACAACAAAAACCCCACTAGGAGTGGAATTTGAGGCCTCCCCAACCACCCACCAGAAAAGGAGGGTGAAATGAAAGGAAGAAGAAAAACTCAGCATTCTTTCCTCTGACAAAGAGTAAAACGACAAGGAATATCGGCCTGAATTCTCTTCCCGAGAAGAAAGAAATCACACCAACGCAGGCATTTGTCTTCTGTCCATGGTGCTGAAGTTTATTCACTTTCAAACCACTTTCAGTAACAGGTGAGGTTCTACCTTAAAATTTAATGCATGGGGTGGGAGAGGCGAGGAACCCACCATCAAACCACTTTATCTACAGTTAGCATAAGATGTGAGAAGTGTTGACAGGAAGCTGCAGCTTGGATGGGATGATCACAACTCCATGGCAACAAGATGACACGAATGCAGCAGAGACCCCAGGGGACAGGAGCCTCTTGCAGTCTGTCCCTAGGCCCAGCCCTGCTTGTCCTCCCTGGCTGTTATCTTCGGTACTACAAAGAGAACACAGACATATCTGGCTTGGTGACCTGGCTGTCCTGGAAAAGTCAGCTTCATGCATGAGTGTGCCCATCCTCTGAACTTGATTACTGACCACCTGCTTCCCACCGGCCCCTACCCCAGCCTGATGACCCTCTGAGCTTCATGAATTGATAAGCAAGTTACTCATCAGAGTAAATTTCACTTAAGCCCTTCAGGATCTTGCAATTCTGGGGAGGAATATGAACTGCTAATCAGCCATGCAAAGATAACTTGGCTCTATGAATATTTTAATTTCCCAGTGCTGGTGGCAGTTGCTTTTTTTTTTTTTTTTTTTTTTTTTGAGACGGAGTCTTGCTCTGTCGCCCAGGCTGGAGTGCAGTGGCTCCATCTCTGCTCACTGCAAGCTCCGCCTCCCGGGTTCACGCCATTCTCCTGCCTCAGCCTCCGGAGTAGCTAGGACTTACAGGCACCCGCCACCATGCCTGGCTAATTTTTTGTATTTTTAGTAGAGACAGGGTTTCACCGTGTTAGCCAGGATGGTCTCCATCTCCTGACCTCGAGATCCACCCGCCTTGGCCTCCCAAAGTGCTGGGATTACAGGCGTGAGCCACCGTGCCTGGCCTTTTTTTTTTTTTTTTTTTTTGAGACAGTCTCGCTCTATCACCTAGGCTGGACTGCAGTGGCATGATCTCTGCTCACTGCAACCTCTGCCTCCTGGGTTCAAGTGATTCTCCTGCCTCAGCCTCCCAAGTAGCTGAGACTACAGGTGCCCGCCACCACACCCAGCTAATTTTTGTATTTTTAGTAGAGATGGGGTTTCACCATGTTGGCCAGGATAGTCTTGATCTCTTGACCTCATGATCCGCCTGCCTCGGCCTCCCAAAGTGCTGGGATTACAGGCGTGAGCCACCGTGCCCAGCCCCCCCCCTTTTTTTTTTAAGCATTTTCCCAGCAGACTGTAGCTAAGGACAATAGATGGCATGTCCTGACACCCATGGGGCACTCAGGGTGTTGGGGCAGAAACTTGAGAGGGAATGAGCTTCTGCATTGGTCCCTTTCCTGCTGAAGGTGTCTCCCAGTAGTGTCCATCCCATCCCATTTCCATCCCCAGTTCCTCTTACCCGGAAGCTGTTACAGCCCAGTCCGCTCTGGGCTCCAATCCTGTCCATCCTGCCCCCGAAGCAGCTGGATCTCCGCAGGCTCCGAGGGGCAGTGAGCAGCGCCCTCAGCTTGCTTTTTAGGAGGGCAGATCGATCAGAGGAGTCCCAGGGGCCCCGCCCGAGGGCACCTCCATCTCTCTGGGCTGCACTGACTTCCCCGGTCCAGGGAGGCACCTCAGGGAGGGTGCTGAGAGCAGCCCCCACTTCTTCATTCTGCTCACTGAGCACTTGTGGGGGCACGACCTCATCTTCTAAAGGCATCTTTTCTTCCAAATGGTCCAGCAAATTCTTTACAAAAGGAAAATACAGGGAAAGGGATAAACCTCATTGACTTGGAGGAAATCAAGAGGAGTGAGCACAGCATCAGAAAGCCCCCTGGCCCCAGACTGCACCCGCTTTCCTGGCCCTACCTTGAAATCCATCAGGTCTGCATTGGACACGGCATTGTACATGGGATTAGCTCTGGTCTGACCTAGGAGCTGGAATGCCAGTAAAAGGAGGAAGCTCACGGTGGTGGTGGAGAAGGAGCTCATGCTGGCGTCGTCAAGGAGCAATCCACTGCTTGCTGCTCTGTCTCTCCCCTCTGGTTCCTCTCTGGTTCCCGTTTCTTGGCCTACGTCTGTCCCTGTCTCCCAGCTGCCCAGTGCCTCCTCTTTTTATAGCCCCCCAGCTCTCCAAGCACGCAGGAGAGACAGAACCCTCCCCATTCTGTCACTTGCAGTGATAAAGCTGCCAAATGAGAAGCCAGCAGGAGATGCCCTTTTAAAGTTATCATCCCGCAGGGCTTGTCACAGCCCCTCTCTGCCTTGGGCAGCCCCAACAGCCCCCCAGACCCTCAGCTGCAAGAGCCGCATTCTTACTGATTTGACTCAAGAGGCTCCCACTTCAAAGGTGTGAGAAGAGTAAAAAAGAGTCCTTGGTTATCTCACCGCCATGCCTCGGGATTCTTTCTCCTCGACGCTGGTACCTATGCGGGGAAACAGAGGGTGACGCTTGGCTGGTGCCCAGCTCCCTTGGTTTGTTTGTGGCTCAGCTGTCAGGGCCTCCAAATAAGGGTGGAGAGGAGGAAATGGCAGGCAGCCAGCAGCCCGAGACAAACGGATCCAGATGCTCAAGCTGGCCTCACACCTGCCTCATCCGCCACGTGGGCAGACCTCTGGCCTCAGACAGGGCTGCCCTCACCCCTGGCAGTCCGTCTCCATGGTCAGGTGAAAGGAAGTTATTTTTTAGTATATAAAGTCAGCTGAGAACCAAATGTGATGAAGCTCCCAGGAATCCAACCCCCAAATAGAAATACCAGGAAAAGGCGGGGGAGCACAAGCATCCTCTCTCCAAAGCTCCTCCTCTTCCATGTCCCCCGCGACCCTCCTCCAGCATGCTGCGGGGACAGGCTTAGAGGACGCAGCCAATTTCATTTCTTCCGTTGCTGTTTATAGATGCTCAGACTCTTCGTGTCTGAAGTTTGTTAACTTCCCCCTGCCCTTCCTGGGCTTGTGCCCATGGCAACTTGACCGATGGAGGGAGGGAGGTGGGGGTAAAGGAGGTATAGTCAGTTTCCCTCAATGCCTTCTACATCCTTCCCTGAGGACGTGGCAAGTGGCAAGTGACCGAGCCACCAAGGTCACAATTTCCCTGGCCCCCAAAAGAGAAATAACAGGCAGCAAGTCTGTCATGTTTAATGAATGGCCTGTTTGCTAAGCACTGAACTCAGTGTTAGCCATTACCATTCAATGCAACGTATACTGGGGGAAAACTCTAAATTTGAAGGGCTGAGAGACCAGTACTGTAGCCCAAAACAAACCAGTTGCATACCTCTTCGCAGCCTTATTTTCCTTGTGTGTAAAATGAGAAAGAATGTAAAAAACCGGCTGGGTGCAGTGGCTCACACGTGTAATCCCAGCACTTTGGGAGGCTAAGGTGGGTGGACCACCTGAGGCCAGGAGTTTGAGACCAGCCTGACCAACATGGCAAAACTCTGTCTCTACTAAAAATGTAAAAATTAGCTGGGTGTGGTGGCACGTGCCTGTAATCCCCGCTACTAGGGAGGCTGAGGTAAAAGAATTGCTTGACCTTGGGAGGCGAAGGTTGTAGTGAACCAAGATCGCGCCACTGCACTCTAGCCTGGGCAACAGAGTGGGACTCGGTCTCAAAAAATAAATAAATAAGTGAATGAATAAAGTAGGAACCTTCCCTGCCTACCTTGCAGGATTGTTGTGGAGCCCAAGTGAGCTGAGAACGTGTGAACACATAACAAGTGTGCAGTGCTGAGTCCCTGCAAGATGGCCATCATAGTTGTCTTTATTGATTGCTTGTAGCATGCCTAGCACTGTGCTGAGAACTTTATGGAAATGATTTTATTTTGATCACCATCCCCAGCTGGTAGATAGCATTGTCCTTGCTTACAAGGGAACAGAACTGAGCCTGAGAGGCTATGCCACTTGCCCAAGGCCACTAGGTGCCTAAGTGGCGGAACCAGGACTGGATCCCCAGGTCTGACGCTGATGTCTGTATCCTAGCCTATTTCACGTAGAGAGCTGCCTCCTTACCTCTTAGCTGCATTCCCCAATTAAACCCCCATTCCCCATCTTTCAGATGCCCCAAGGGAGCTCCTTCACCTTCCCCATGCCCCTTGGGCTGTAGCTTTTTTGTGCACTTACCAAGTCTGTGTGTGTTGGCTGCTCTCCTGATCTATTTCTACACCGAATGTGTTTTAATCCACTCCTTAGAAGCTCAGAAAATGTGTGTTGAGTGACCAGCTCTGTCCTGGCCAGATCTGTCCCCAGGTGTGCTGACCTCATGACTGACCAGGTGGACAGGACGTTGTGCAGCCATAAGGTTGGAAATCAGGGCAGCAAGTGACCAGAGGTCACAAGAGGTATCCAGGGTGATATTATTCTAAGATAAGATAAAAGGGACCCTCTTTGGCAAGCCTTGGGGGATGTCTGTAGGTGGGGATCTAATATTTCATGGGGTGGTTAGAAGCAGCCTGTAGGAGTGAGAGAGAAGAAAAGTAACAGGCACAGATGTGGCAATTGATTTGAGTCAGCCAAGCTCAACTTGAAATCTGAAATGGTTGGGAGGCCGAGGCGGGTGGATCACGAGGTCAAGAGATCGAGACCATCCTCGCCAACGTGGTGAAACCCTGTCTCTACTAAAAATACAAAAAAATTGCTGGGCGTGGTGGCGGGCGCCTGTAGTCCCAGCTACTCGGGAGGCTGAGGCAGGAGAATGGCGTGAACCCGGGAGGCGGAGCTGGCAGTGAGCCGAGATCACGCCACTGCACTCCAGCCTGGGCAACAGAGCAAGACTTTGTCTCAAAAAAAAAAGAAAAAAAGAAATCTGAAATGGGCGCAATTCTTTTTTTTTTTAAATAGAGACAGGGTCTTGCTATGTTGTCCAGGCTTGTTTTGAACTCTTGGGCTCAAGCAATCCTCCTGCCTTGGCCTCCCAAAGTGCTGGGATTACAGGACTGAGCCACTGCGCCCAGCCTAAAATGGCTGCAATTCTAAATATGAGCTTGCGGGGTGAAAACCTCTCATATCCTGATGAGTCCCTGGGATGTGCTCACAGCTTAATTGCTCAGTTGGAAGTGTTATTATTAGCGAAGAGGATCCAGCGAGCACCCTTGCTGGGGGAAACGCATGCTGGTGCTGTGTGCGTCTCTCCACCTGTCTGCTGGAGATGCCCTTTGAGATGAGCCTTTGATATAAGCAGGGACTTCCGTGGCGACGCTGCTCCTCTGTCCTGAGCCACTGCTGAAGTCCGTGGGTAGTCCAAGGAGAAGCGGAAGTCCCATGCAAGCTTCCAGAAAGAGAATTTCAGAATTTTCCCACTTCCTTTTATTATAGTCACTTTTCCTCTTCCAGAGCGAAACTGGAGTGGGACGTGAGGGTCATCTGTGGAGTCTCTATTAGCCAGGTTTGTGTGGGGGGCGGGGGCTGGGGGGGAGGAAATGGATATTCAGTTGTGCTGCCCTGCGGCTTGTGAATAGAACCAGCATCACCTCCTGCACTAACAGAGCCTGGCAAAGACACAAACCATCCTCAAAGGCACTTATTACCCGAAATCTTATTAAAGCCCAGACCGGAAATTGGCTTGACATAAAATTTCTCTTCATTTTCATGCTCCTGCTCAGCCTGGAGGGATGTGTGCAGGGGGATCTAGTATTTAATAGGGTGGTTAGAAGCAGCTTGTGGGAGTGAGAGAGAAGAAAAGTAACAGGCACAGAAAGCCAGGCCCGCCTCCATCCCCACCTCTTCCATGGCTGAAAAATCAAAAGCCTGTTATTTCCTTATCACTGGAAAGAAGTCATCTTAGTCATACAATGGGCGGAGCACTGCAAACGGGTGGGAGAATCCAGAATCCGGGTGTTGCCAGATTCCAGCCCAGAGTTTGGCTTCACGATTCTCTGGGGGTATGCCTTGGGCTGCTGCAGGGAGTCCCAGAGTGCAGTGTCACTGCAGGGTGCAGTGTCACCTGCGTGCAGAGCTGGCACGAAAACCCCACCACATTTGTGGCATGATTCTGCGGGACCCAGATGGTCTAAAGCAGAAGCCCCAGTTGGGAGAAATTGGTTCATATTTAGGGATGATCGTTGCTAACTTTGAAAATGATGTTTTGTTTCTTTGGTTTAATATGGAGGTCACTAAGGGCTGAATACTGGGGACAGTTTCCCTAGAAAACAAAGCCCAAGGCAAAAGGTCACTCGCTAAAGTTTTGTGGGGGTTCCTATTCAAAGGAAGCAAGAGTAAGGGGGAGTGAGAGGCTGTTTTAGTTAACTACTGCTGGGTAACAAGTCACCCCAGACTGGTGTGGTGACTCACACCTGTCATTCCAACACTTTGGGAGGATCATTTGAACCCAGGAGTTCAAGACCACCCTGGGCAACATGGCAAAACCCCATTTGTACTAAAAATACAAAAAATTAGCTAGGTGCAGTGGTGCGTGCCTATCGTCCCAGCTACCCTGGACACTGAGGTGGGAGAATCACCAGAGCCCAAGAAGTTGAGGCTGCAGTGAGCCATGACCAAGCCACTGCACTCCAGCCTGGGTGACGGAGTGAGAACCTGTCTCAAAAAGAACAAAAGCCAGGCATGGTGGCTCACGCCTGTAATACTAGCCCTTTGGGAGGCTGAGGCAGGAGGATCCCTTGAGCTCAGGAGTTCCAGACCAGACAGAGCAACATAAGGAACCCTGTTTTTAATAAATAAATAAACAAACAAAACAAAACAAAAACCAAGTCACCCCAAACCTTAGCAACTTCACACAACGCACATCTATTATCTCATCACCTCTGTGCTCTGTGGATCAGGGATCTGGCCCTGCTTGGCCTGGGGCCCCTGGGCAATGAAGGCGTTGGCTGCGGCTGCAGTCATCTCAAGGCTTGGCTGCGGGAGGATGTGCTTTCAGGCTCACTCCTGCAGCTGTTGGCAGAAGCCACAGGTTCTCACTGGCTGGTGACTGGTGGAAACATCAGTTTCTTGCCACGTGGGTCTCTCCATGGAGACGCAACTGTCTTCTATTAGGTCAGGCGAGAAAGAAGTTACGGAAGAAGCCGCAGTCTCTTTGTTACTAATCTCAGAAGTGACATCCCACTCTTCGTGTTGTACTGTTCTGTGTCCCTTACAAGTGAGTCTCTGGGTCTCACTCACACTCTCAGGGAGGGGGTTGCAGAGGGTATGAAGACCAGGAGGTTGGGGATCTTTGGGGGCCTTCTGAAAGCACTGCCCACACAAATAGACAAGGAAGGAAAGCACATGTAAGGTGACATTGGCTGAGTGCAGTGGCTCATGCCTGTAATCCCAGCACTTTGGGAGGCTGAGGTGGGTGGATCACTTGAGGTCAGGAGTTCGAGACCAGCCTGACCAACATGGTGAAACCCCGTCTCTACTAAAAAATGCCAAAATTAGCCAGGCATGGTGGTGTGCATCTGTAGTCCCAGCTACTCGGGAGGCTGAGGCAGGAGAATCACGAAGGGCAGGGCTCTGCAGGAAGGTTGACTTATTTGGGAGTGTCTTAGTTTAAGTTCTCTTGAACCGGAGACAGGGATTCCAGTATTAGTGACTGATCTTAGAGACAAACCCAGGAAATGTCAGTGGAGAGTGGGGAAGTGACACAGGAAAAGTAGAAGTCAGTGACCACCTCTGGCAGTAGGTGCTTAATCCTCCTCCCACAGAGAACTCCAAACAGGTGTAAGACACATGCCACCTATGACTCAAGGGAGTTGGGTCTTTGTTTTATTTTATTTTATTTTATTTTTTTGAAACAGAGTCTTGCTCTGTCACCCAGGCTGGAGTGAAGTGGTAATTTCAGCCTTGACTTCCCGGCTCAGTGATCCTCCCATTTCAGCCTCCCGAGTAGCTGGGACTACAGATGTTCACCACCATACCCGGCTAATTTTTTTTCTTTTATTTTTAGTAGAGACGAGGTCTCTCTTTGTTGCCCAGGCCGGTCTCGAACATCTGAACTCAATTTATCCTCCCACCTCAGCCTCCCAAAGTGCTGGGATTACAAGTGTAAGCTGCTGCACCAGGCGTGAGCTTGGTCTTTAAATGCCAACTCCTGGCCAGGTGCAGTGGCTCACACCTGTAATCCCAGCACTTTGGGAGGCTAAGGTAGGAGGATTGCTTGAGGCCGTGAGTTCGAAATCAGCCTTGCAAACATAGTGAGACTCTCCATCTCTACAGAAAAAAAAAATTATTTTAATTAGCCGGACATGGCAGCACACTCCTGTAATCCCAGCTACTTGGGAGGCTGACGTGGGAGGATTGCTTGAGCCCAAGAGTTTGAGGTTATAGTGAGCTATGATCATGCCACTGCACTCCAGCCTTGCTGACAGAGCAAGACTCTGTCTCTATTTAAAAAAAAAAAAAAAAGCCAGCTCCTGTCAGATGTTGGTTGAGCACTGCTCAGGTCAATGTCAATTCCCCAGCACTTCCTGCCGGCCCCAAGGAGCTGAGTGGGCTGCGGCTGCCAGAGAAAGTTCTTAGGCAGAAAAGTGTGGTGCTGCTGGATGAAAGGATTGATGTGTGCTGAAGATCAGGGGCTACGGGCCTCTGCCGTGCCCGAAACGGGAGAGCTAGAGGCAGGAGAGTGGGAGCCAGTGTCCAAGGGCAGATACTGAGTTTGGTTCTAGAAACGCTCCAGGCAGCTGTATGGGGCAGGCTCCAGACCCCAAGGGAGAAATGGATCACTTGGTGGAATAAGACTGATTATTTACGCTAAGGCAGTAGATGAAAAATCCTAGAGAGAGGCTGAGATCTACAACATGAACAAAGACAAATGGCCAAGTTCACGTCATGGTTTAGACCCAGCTCTGCAGGAAGAGAAATGCATTTTTTTTCCTTGCCACAAATCATTCTCAGAAAGGCCAAAGCAGGTGGGGCATGGTGGCTCATGCCTGTAATCCCAGCACTTTGGGAGGCCGAGGAGGATGGATCACGAGGTCAGGAGATGGAGACCATTCTGGCTAACACACTGAAACCCCGTCTCCACTGAAAATACAAAAAAATTAACCGGGCATGGTGGCACACACCTGTAGTCACAGCTACTCGGGAGGCTAAGGCAGGAGAATCGCTTGAACCTGGGAGGCAGAGGTCGCAGTGAGCCGAGATCGCACCACTGCTCTCCAGCCTGGGCAACAGAGTGACTCCATCTCAAAAACAAAACAAAACAAAACAAAACAACGAAGGGTCAAATCAGCCATAAGAGGGAGGGAGAGGGGCTCAGTGTTCCTCGAGACTGTCCCAGGTGCAAAATCACTGACATGAGATGAAGGTTTCAGGCCCAGCGTGGTCCTGACTTCTGTGACTTCAACACTGGAGACCTGAAAAAACCAGTTCACTCTCTATTGAAGCTTCTTGCAGCTCTGAAGCCATGGACTAAATCTCCTCGGTCTGTTTTCACCAACATGTCTTTCTGGAAAGATTAAAATAACAAGAGTCTGGGTGTGCTGGCTCACGCCTGTAATCCCAGCACTTTGGGAAGCCGAGGCAGGCAGATCATTTGAGGTCAGGAGTTCAAGACCAGCCTGGCCAACACAGTGAAACCCCGTCTCCACTAAAAATACAAAAAGATTAGCCAAGTGTGGTGGTACACGCCTCTAGTCCCAGCTACTCAGGAGGCTGAAGCAGGATAATTGCTTGAACCCGGGAGGCAGAGGTTGCAGGGAGCCGAGGTTGTGCCACTGCACTCCGGCCTGGGCAGCAGAGCAAGACTCTGTCTCAAAAAATAATTAATAAATAAAAAATAAAATAAGATAACAAACGTAAGGCTGGGCACAGTGGCTCACACCTGTAATCCCAGCACTTTGGGAGGCCAAGGTGTGAGGATTGCTTGAGCCCAGGATCTTGAAACCAGCCTGGGCAACCTGGTGAAACCCCATCTCTACAAAAAATTAAAAGTAAAAAAAAATTAGCCAGGCATGGTGCATGAGCCTGTGGTCCCAGCTACTTGGAAGACTGAGGTGGGAGGATTGCTTGAGCCTGAGAGGTTGAGGCTGCAGTGAGCTGTATTCGTGCCACTGCACTCCAGCCTGAGCAACAGAGAACTCTGTCTCAAAAAAAAAAAAAAAAAAAAGAAAGAAAGAAAGGAAAAAAAAGTGTCCATGGAGATAAATCATTTGGCACCTTCTTTGGGAGACAAGGTTGGTAACGGGGAGTCAGGGAGGTTAAGGCCATGGCTACAGCTACGTGGGGAATGGTTAGGGAGGGCTGGTTTTAAGGGCATCTACACGCAGTGTGTGTACCACAAAGCTGCCTGCAAACACCAACCACGTGGAGAGCTTGATGAGATGTCACTCACTGGGTACAGCAGGCGGCCCACTACCACTACCCAGCTCCAACTGTCACATTTGGCTCCTTCGCAGGTCACTTTGGGGTCCTCTTTCCTTGCTTAGGGAAAGGACCCAAGTAACAGGATGTATGGTGTATATAGCCTCCACCATCTGAGCCCCATTTATGGATGAGCCAGACTCATCTGCAGGAATTTGAAAGTGCTGGCTGGGTTTGGGGAGTATTTTGGGAGGGGTGTGTCCTCATCACCTGAGCAGAGGGGAAAGGCCACCAGCAGGCAGTGGCCCCAGATGTTGAACTGAGTGATGCCACCAGGAGGGGGACCTCCATCCCACCCACAAGCCTAATTCACTGGCTTGGAAAAAGCTGGGTGGGACAGTGGTTAGGGGTCCGGGTCCTCGAATCTTGGCTCTGCCACTTGCTAACTACATGACATTGACGAGTTATATATCTCTGTGCCTTGGTTTCCCCATCTTTAAAATGAGGGATGTAAGAGTTTTAACTCCAGGCCAGGCACAGTGGCTCATGCCTGTAATCCCAGCACTTTGAGAGGCCGAGGCGGGTGGATCACTTGAGGCCAGGAGTTCGAGACCAGCCTGGCCAACATGATGAAACCCCATCTCTACAAAAAATACAAAAATTAGCTGAGGGTGGTGGTGCATGCCTGTACTCCCAGCTACTCAGGAGGTTGAGGGGAGAGAATCGCTTGAACCCGGGAGTCAGAGGTTGCAGTGAGCCAAGATTGCACCACTGCACTTCAATCTGGATGACAGAGTGAGACCTGTCTCAAAAAAAAAAAAAAAAAATGAAATTTAACTCCTTCATTGTTGTGAGGTCTATATGACTGTGCCTGGTACATGAATGAGGCCTTTATGAATATTAACTATTCTAATTACTCATTGCTCTTCCCGGTTCGGAAACATTAGACATGACTCACAGTTGGTGGAAAAATAAGCTGCCCCTAAAACCTCTTTTTTATTTCTTTTATTCTCTTTTTTTGTTCATTTGTTTTTTGAGACGGGGTCTCCCTCTGTCACCCAAGCTGGAGTACAGTGGCACAATCACAGCTCACTGCAGCCTCCCCCCTTCCAGGCTTAAGCGATCCTCCCACCTCAGCCTCCTGAGTAGCTGGGACCACAGGCATGCACCACTACACCCAGATAATTTTTTTCATTTTCATTTCTTGAAGATATGGGGGTCCCATTATGTTGCCCAGGTTGGTCTTGAACTCCTGGGCTCAAGCCATCCTTCTGCCTCGGCCTTTCAAAGTGCTGGGATTACAGTGTGAGCCACCGTCCCTGGCCTAAAACCTCGTTTTTGAACAATTTTTTTTTTTTTTTTTTTGAGATTATGGAGTTTCGCTCTTGTTACCCAGGCTGGAGTGCAGTGGTGCAATCTTAGCTCACTGCAACCTCCACCTCTCAGATTCAAGCGATTCTCCTGCCTCAGCCTCCTGAATAGCTGGAATTACAGGCACACACCACCATGCCCGGCTAATTTTTGTATTTTTAGTAGAGAGGGGATTTCACCATGTTGGCCAGGCTGGTCTCGAACTCCTGACCTCAGGTGATCCTCTGGCCTCGGCCTCCCAAAGTGCTGGGATTACAGGCGTGAGCCACCGCACCCAGTCTAAACAATCTTAATTGATGTCATTAGATATCCATAAATCCTCAGATGCACACTGGGTGAAAATGATAAATAACACAAAGTTCCACCCTCTAGGTCCCTCTCGTTCAAAGAAACATCTGATGAGAACATCAGAAAAGACTTGAGAGTGAAGTTCAA
Source organism: Gorilla gorilla gorilla (assembly GCF_029281585.2). Taxonomy (NCBI): domain Eukaryota; kingdom Metazoa; phylum Chordata; class Mammalia; order Primates; family Hominidae; genus Gorilla; species Gorilla gorilla. The sequence goes on along the minus strand of NC_073224.2, from coordinate 228,740,533 downwards.
GGGCAGGAGTGTGGGGCTCAAGAGTCAGAGAGCACAGGCTCAAGAGTCACCTGGATCTCCGCTCAGTTCCCAGCACCAGCGCTTAGTCGCTGTGTGCTCTTGGATAGGACGCTTGGTTTTCCAGGGTCTCAGTTTTCCCATTTGGAAAATGGACATAATAATAGTGGACCTCATGGTGCCTTACCCCTCAGCTGAGCTGGAATTATAAATGGCGTTGTGAGAAAGCGAATGACATGAGGCCCTTCCCAGGAATCTGAAAGGAGAGGAACTCTGCACTGCGGAGGTCTGGATTGCAGGGTGTGTGGAAAGGGGACCCATAGGAGAGACAGCCTCCCCACTGGTTAAGGCAAAGAGAAGAGATGATGCAGTCCCAGGGAAGGGGCACCCTGGAAAGCTGGGCTGATTGCCAGACCCCTCTCACTTTGTGGGTTGGAGTTTTGAAGGCTCCTTTGCAGGATGACCCCAGGAATTGGAGTTTCAAAGCTGATATCTGGGGCAGGATGGAGGGCTCACCCCGGTATGGGAATGTAGATGAGCCACACCCACACACACTGCCCCCAGTCGCTGACATTTTAGCTGAGACCTGAAAGCAATAATCCCCAGGGAGAGTGCTTTAATGGTGGAATTCCAGGCAGAGCAAGGACGAGTGGAGAAAACAGCTGTATACATGCCCTCAGGTTGCGCACGTACTTCAGGGCCATTCTACACCCAGGAAGAAACTGCCCTGCTTTGAAAAGCAGTTTCTCCCAAGTGCCTCAAGTACTTGAGATATTTAATAACATTTCAGAGCATTAAAAACTCTGAAAGAAAAGAAAGCCTGCTACCTCTGAGGCCACATCCTCATCCCACCATGAAGATGCCTTGAGATCACAGGGCTTTGTGGTTTTAGTTGGGTTGGTTTCTTTGAAATGAAGGATTATTTTTAATGCACCAAGACAAATCAGTTTCAAAAGATAAAGCTTATAATGTTGACTTTATTTCACCGTGGAAATTTTGTGCTCAAAGGTAAGAAACCATCTTATATAAAACAATCAAATAAATACATAAATACATAAAAAAAAAAAATGAGTCGCTTCAAAGGTGGCCACAGGGTTGAGGAAAAAGCCCCTTGTGGAATCAGAAGCAGGTGTCTGCAGCCAGGACTTCCTCTTAATGCCGCCTCAGCACTGTCAGGGAAAGAGAGAGGGTGATGATGGTTAGGATGGGAGATGGAGGCAGGGGCTGAGCTTCCCTCATCGTGTGCCACCCACCACCCTGTTAGTCATCAGACATTTGAGGCTTAATGCAACTCTCTGAGCCTCTGTTTCCTCATCTGTAAATTGGGGATTATCATTGCTCTGGTGATCCTGCTCTCTGCCTTTGAGACTATAGACAGTTTAGAGGAAACCAGGAGGAAATGTTTGGTTCTCTTTCTGCACCACTGCGGGGCTGCCAAATGATAAACAGACCCCAAAGGAGATTCTGCCCCTTTGATAAGAGGTAGGAGGTGGGGAGAAGGTATTGTGGGCATGGTAATGAAAGAAGCCCACATTTACTAATTCCACAAAGGCACCCCTTGGCCCTGAAGGCTGTTAACAAGAGGAAGTGATGTCCAGGTGACCTTTTCTCAAAGAGTGTGGTTCCCAGAGACAACAAACCCCAAAGTGACTCTAACAGTGTCACACACTGGAATGGGGGAAGGCGGCCGGGGTGGCAGGGGGTGCTCACCTTTGCAGCCCAGGCCACTGGAGGAGCTGATCCGGTCCATCTTCCTCCCAAAGCAGCCAGACCCTTGCACCATCTTGGGGCTTCGTGGTGCCTGCAGGGTGTAGAGGACCATTTTGCGGTGCCCACGGATGCCCTCGGTGGCTACCTCCCGGGCCTTCCAGACACCTGTGGGACGGGGGCTCTCCTGGAGGGGCTCCAGGGATGTCTGCTCCACCTGCAGCTCCGACAGTTTGCCCTGCAAATGGTTGCGCTGCTCCTGCAATGGATGGGGGAGTCCAAGCCTCAGGGACCCACCCCTGGGCTCACCAGCCCTTCATGGCACCCAAGTGAACCGACTGCCTTGGGTACAGGGTCAGGGCACCCAGTCTCTCCATTTTCTGATTCCTTTATCACTAATTCCAAAGGAAAGATGAGGGCCTCTTGGGACAGCAGGTGAGGACCCTTTCATTGCTGCTGTCCAATCCCCCTGAGCTGCCCTCCGCTCTCACCTGTAACCCGGACGTTTCCAAGTCCGAGGCTGAACCGGGGCTGCCCAGCGGGTGGGAACGACCTCCCAGGAAAGCCAGGTGCAAGAAGAGCAGGAGCAGGAGCGCCCGGGAAGGTGCTGTCTGGGGATCCATGTCTCTGGAGGGACTGCGGAGGCTGCTGCTGCTGCTTCTGCTGCTACTGCTGCTGCGATGTGTCCGGGTTTGCTTCCCACCTGCCCTCAGCCTGCGGGGTGCTCCTCCTGGCTCCTCGGGACACCGTGGCCTTTTATCCTGGAGCTGAGTGTCGGGCCTGCCCTGCCATGCAGGGTTATCTCTGATTTATCAGCCACATTCCGGGCCTCTGAGATCAGGGCCCGGGAATGAGCCCCTCCGCGCCTGCGACGTGGGAGGTGGAGACCGGGCAGAGCCGACCTTGTATAGAAATGGGCCGGGTCGGGCCGGGGGCAGGAACGCGCTGGAGACACAGACAAGTCCCCGTCTCCTGCTTCTTCCTTTCCTGCAAATGTCCCGGTGTCCTAGGTTGGCGCTTTCTTCCTGCCTCCCCACCCCACCGTTGCTGGAAAAAGGCAGGGAGAACCCCGGCTTTCCGAGGCCCGACGTGAGCGCGGGGAGCGCGGGGAGCACGGGGTGACTCACAGCGAAAACAGCCCCGGCCAAGACCCCGCCACCCGCGGCGCCTCTCCCCTCCCCGCGCGAGTTCCCTGGCCCGCACGTAGCGCAGCACCTGCTCGCCGCTGTGCACCCTGCCTGCCTGCGGGTCCTCGGGGGCGCCCTGGCCGCTGTCCGTGGTGCTGATCACCCCGAGGGAACTTGGAGCAAACTCTCAAGAGCTGCTCTCTTCAACGGGATTTTCAGGCCAGAAAGACCTGCGTGGAGCAAGGACAAGAGACCTCCGAGACCTTTCACTATGCTCTCACAACTCGCCATCCTATAGCCCTTACAGCAACGGGATGCTGATTCCCCAGTGGCAATTCATTAACAGCCTGGGTATGACCAGGAACTTCTGGAATGCTGACCCTTCTTTCACTCCTTAAAGGGAAGAGCAGATTTCGCTGGAATTTTGAGAGATAGGGTCCAGTGATGACGAAGTCACCCAAGAATGCCTTATATGTGTGTCCTCCAGGTGTCAACACCTCCTCTCCCCCACCAAGCCAACACAGGATGGAAAACAAAAGGATAGGCTGGGCGTGGTGGTTCATGCCTGTAATCCCAGCACTTTGGGAGGCCGAGGCGGGCGGATCACGAGGTCAGGAGATCGAGACCACGGTGAAACCCCGTCTCTATTAAAATTACCAAAAATTGGCTGGGCATGGTGGCAGGCGCCTGTAGTCCCAGCTACTCGGGAGGCTGAGGAAGGAGAATCACTTGAACCCAGGAGGCGGAGGTTGCAGTGAGCTGAGATCACGCCACTGCACTCCAGCCTGGGTGACAGAGAGAGAAAAGAAAGAAAGAAAGAAAGAAAGAAAGAAAGAAAGAAAGAAAGAAAGAAAGAAAGAAAGAAAGAAAGAAAAAAAAGAAAGAAAACAAAAGGATGGCTGGAATGATGGTTATCTATTTGCTGGGATACCAGAGATATGGGGAGTTCCCCTCTCCCAATGCCTCCTTCATCTGACCACCCATGATCTAATTCTCATTAGCAGGTGGCCTGGGCCTCCTGTCTGTGATTAGAAGTGAGGCTTTGAAGAGAAATGCCCCTGGGAAGAGTCATAGCAGCTTAAATACCCCCCTAAAGCATATATGACTGATGTCACTCCCCTTCCAGAGAATTGGTGTCAACAAGCAGCAGGCTGGAGGAGTGGAGCTGTCTACGAGGGGAGAAGAGTTACAGCAGAGAAGGGCAGCAATAAGAAACTGGGACCTCTAAGCAGATCTTGCCTAAAAAATAGCATCTGCCCCTGAGGTGAGAAAAGCACGGTTATTATTCCTCACTTCAGAGGAGGAAATGGTGTTCATGAATTAATCTACTTTCCACAAGTCACACAATTGACACATGATAAAGCCTGGATTCTAACCAGTCTGATTAGTCTAACCAGGCAGTCTGATTCCAGACCTGAAGCTCATAATCACTGCCAGGGTGATCACAAGGTGTTTCTACAAAAAGCAAGCTTAGGTGAATCCCCTGTCATCTATGAAGGCTCTGGGAGCTGTGCTGTGGGGGATGTGCAAGTCTAGTGGTGACTGTGTGTGCAGGAGAAAGAATGGGAAGTGGCTCAGATGAGCATTTTGCAGATGAAATATAAATGGAGGTGGGTGGGTAAGGGCTGTGTAAAGACACCAGTGCTGGAAATGTTCTGGGGGGCTGGGGTAGTTTTGTGTGTGTGTGTGTGTGTGTGTGTGCGTGCACATGAGCATGCCACAGTAAGAGTATCAAAAGGCGAAGAGGAAGCTAAAGAGGTAAGAAAATTCAGCCAAGTGCAGAGGGGAGTCAGTGGGTGAGAGGCTGCTGAGGGTGCAGAGAGCTCCTCATGGTGGGTACCATGAGATAAAGGGTTCAGAGCAAGGCAGGATTCATCAACCAGCACCATCAAAAACTGACTCTGCATCTCGCCAGAGCCTCACTTTGCTCTTTGGCAAAATGGACAGTCCTTGCAAGGAGTGAAAGGAAAAAAATGATGTCTGCAAAAGCCCGTGGCACTGTATAAAGGGCCAAATAATTAGTAGTACATGAGAGTTGGTCTTTACACTGAAGGAGATTGTGATCTCACTGGGGAGACAAAGTGACCCCAAGTGAGACAATTAAGTGTCTAAGTGTCATACACTCTGACAGAGTTTCTATCTGTCCCCAGTGGAGGGGACAGTGGGAGAAGAGTTGAGGAAGACACAGAACTAGACACATCCTCCAAGGCCTGCTGTCCAGGGAGGAGGATATGTTATTAACCAACTCTCACACCAGATCAGCCCCATCAACATTTATCTAGGGCCTGTCGTATGCTATGTGCTTTCCAAGTCTATTTAACGGAGCTAATCATAACACCTCTGTTGGAGCATTAATGTACAAGGATTAAATTTGATGATGTCTGTGGTAGGCTGAATAATAGTCCCCAAAAGATGTCCATATCCTGATCCCCAGAATCTGCGAATATACTACTTTACATGGTAAAAAGGACTTTGCAGGTGTGGTTAAGTTAAGGACCTCAAGGTGGAGAGATTCTCCTGGATTATTCAGGAAGGCTCAATGTCATCACAAGGGTCCTTATAAGAGGGAAGCCAGAGGATCAAAGTCAGAGGGACAAAATGTAAGGATGGGAACAGGTCAGAGAGGAGAGAAGAGACTACACTGCTGGCTTTGAAGATAGAGGAAGGGGCCATGAGCCAAGGAATGTAATCAGCCTCTAGAAGTTGGAAAGGGCAAAGAAATGGATTTTTCCCTAGAGCTTCCAGAAGGAATATGGGCCTGCCAATACCTTAGTTTTAGCCCAGTGAAACAGATTTCAGACTTCTGATGTCTGGAACTGTAAGAAAATAAAATCATGTTCTTTTAAGCCAACAAGCTTGTGAGACTTTGTTTCAGCAGCAATGGGAAGTTAATAGAGTATATGTCAAATGCCAAGCATAGTGTCTCTCCCATAGTAAGCCCTCAGCAAAGGTTGTTGTGGTAGAAGTATTGGTTCCCCACCACCATCCAACTCTAAGTGCTTAATCTGGCCACAGAGAAAGAAATAAGACCCTTAAGTCATTCAACAAACTTTCACCGAGACCCTGGGGTCACAGTAGCCCAGAGCCAAGACTGAAATCACAGTCTGGACTCAATTTCACATCAACTTCTTGCTACCTCTGTGTGTTGGGCAAGTTGCTTCCTCTCTCTCCTTGTTTTCTCATGGCTACCTCATAGGGTTGTTGTGAGCATAAAATGAGACTGTGCAGGTGAAAATCTAATATTTCTGCTGGAAGGTGGGGATACATAATGGACAAGAAAGTCCCTGCCATTGAGAAGCTTACAGTGCAGGGGGAAAGGTGGGCACAATCACAGGCTCCCCAGGCTGCCACAGTGAGTGACAGATACAGTGGCAGTGAGTCCTGGATGCTCTGTGAGCACAGCAGGAGTGTGCAGTCGAGAAGGGAGTTTGCTGGAGAAGGTGGGGCTGGGCTGAGGCTTTGAAGGATAAGAATGAGTTGGCCACAAGAAGGAAGATGGAAGATGGGGAGGGCACTCTGGGCAGAGCAGATGCACAAGCAGAGGCTAGAAGGGCTGGTTAATGGATCAGCTACCACCCCTACGCTCTCTGCAGAAGGAAGAAGCTGTGCAGAATACAAGGCTTGACTAGTCAGAGAGCAGGACTCCAGCTGCAAGATTTTTCTGTAGCTTCCCTCTGGCCTCAATCTCCAGTCTAGTCCTGGGCAGCCAAAGTGGATGGTATGAGAGCACTGGGCACCTGGGGGAAGCAAAGGAGGAAACAGAGGAGCACTGACCCAGGAGGCAGGAGGCAGGAGGCAGGCTCGTCTCTGCCCGTGGCTGACTCACGGTGTGGCTCTGTTCCAGGGATTCTTTTTTTTTTTTTTTTTTTTTGAGATGCAGTCTTCCTCTTTCACCCAGGCTGGAATGCAGTGGTGCGATCTCAGCTCACTGCAACCTCTGCCTCCTGGGTTCAAGCGATTCTCCTGTCTCAGCCTCCTGAGTAGCTGGGACTACAGGCAAGTGCCACCACACCCAACTAATTTTTTATTTTTAGTAGAGATGGGGTTTCACCATGTTGGTCAGGCTGGTCTTGAACTCCTGACCTCAGGTGATCCGCCTGCCTCAGCCTCCCAAATTGCTGGGATTACAGATATGAGTCACCGCGCCCGGCCTGTTCCGAAGATTCTGCTCGGTTTGCTTCTCTGTTCTAGGATGGTTTCCCTTTGTGTAGAGTGAAAGGATTAGACTCAGGTTTCTGCCAGGCACAAAAGCCCTAGCTGTAATAAGTCAACTCACCCTATATATATACTATACACATTTTTTTTTTGAGACAGAGTCTCACTCTGTCACCCAGGCTGGAGTGCAGTGGGGCTACCTTGGCTCACTGCAGCCTTGACTCCCCCAGGCTAAAGCGATTATCCTGCCTCAGCCCCCTGAGTAGCTGAGACTACAGGCATGCACCACCGCACCTGGCTAACTTTTAGAAATTTTTCGTATTTTTTGTAGAGACAGGGTTTCGCCATGTTGCCTGGGCTGGTCTTGAATTCCTAAGCTCAAGTGATCCTCCTGCCTTGGCCTCCCAAAGTGCTGTGATTACTGCTGTGAGCCACCACGCCTGGCCAGCTTACCAGCTTACCCCATTTTATAGGTGAGTTTGCTAGCTCCCACTTCCCCCGTAGTGCCTCTGTCTTCTGTGATCCTTAGACTTCCTCCAAAAGCCAGAAACCACCTGCATAGGGCCATCAGGCCCTTCACAGCTGTGGCAGACATGCAGGTGTGCACACAAGTGTGTGTGTGTGTGTGTGTGTGTGTGTGTGTGTGTGTGTGTGTTAGGGGGTGCTTTGGAAACCAGCATGGGTCTGTAGACCTTCTCTGCTCTTGAAGTAAATCTCTAGACATGGTTAACAGAGGGAGGGCTGTGCTTGGCAGCTTGAAAGAAAATAATTACTAATTCCCACCACTCAGTCTGGTGTGGTGGTGCACACCTGTAATCCCAGCACTTTGGAAGGCCCAGGTGGGAGGATTGCTTGAACCCAGAAGTTGAAGGCCAGCCTGGGCAACATTGTGAGACCCTGCCTCTACGAAGAAAGAAAGAAAGAAGGAAAGAAAGAAAGAAAGAAAGAAAGAAAGAAGGAAGGAAGGAAGGAAGGAAGGAAAGAAAGAAAGAAAGAAAGAAAGAAAGAAAGAAAGAAAGAAAGAAAGAAAGAAATTAAATAAAATAAAAAATAGCCGGGTATGGTGGTGTCACCTATAGTCCTAGCTACTTGGAAGGCTGAAATGGGAGGGTCACCTGAGCCCAGGAGCCCAGGATCACCCCACTACACTCCAGCCTGGGCGACAGAGTGAGACCTTGTCTTCAACAATAACAACAACAACAACAACAACAACAAAACCAAAAACTTCCAACCCTCCATGTCCAGCCTCACCAGCAATTTCTGAGCATAGAAATTACTGTGTGTTGCCAGGTAATATTCTCTCTCTCTCTCTCTGTCTCCCCCGCCCCCACTTCCTCCCTCCCTCCCTCCCCTTGCTTAGGAACAAGGGACTCTGAAAGGGTCACCTTATCCTTCCTACCACCTCCAGAAAGAACTGTGCTGCACCCATATTTTCCCCATCGCTGGCATTCTGGTGACAGCATTCAAGTCCCTGGATCCAGCAATGCCTGATGTCAATCTACTTTGGACTTTGCAGTTATGTGAGCCAATAAATCTGCCCCTTCGACCTCTTTTTCCCCAAAGCAACTTAAGTTAGATTTCTGTCACTTCCATTCTAAAGATTCTTAACTGACAGTCTCCAAAAGAAACTGCCTGCCTTTTTCTTAGAAATGTTTGAAAACAAGATATTTCAGCCCTCGATAACAGCTGGAGTCTCAGAGTCTTTGCAGACAAATGTCCTAAACATTGTCTGATTTAACTCTCTCCTTTTGTAATGTGAGTTAGTCAGACAAAAAGCAGAAAATGTGTTCAACAACCTTAAGGAGCTGGAGAGAAAAATCAGAAGCCTGGCTTTCTTCACATCTCTCGACAGCAGGGGCATGGCTCAGCAGGTGTGAGGCTGCTGGAGAAGGGATGAGAGGTCCGTCCCAGAATCTCGCCCTGTCACCCAGGCTGGAGTGCAGTGGTGCAATCTCGGCTCACTGCAACAAACCTCCACCTCCCGGGTTCCACAGAGTCTCATCCTCAGCCTCCTGAGTAGCTGGGATTACAGGCGTGTGCCACCAGACCCAGCTAATTTTTGTACTTTTAGTAGAGACAGGGTTTTGCCATATTGGCGAGGCTGGTCTCAAACTCCCGGCCTCAAGTGATCCGCCTGCCTCAGCCTCCCAAAGTGCTGGGATTACAGGTGTGAGCCACTGCACCCAGCCGAAAGCGTGGTCTTAAAATGAATGATGATGATGGGGAGTATTGGAGGAAAGGGGTCGGGGCATCTTCTTCCTCGTTAGTTTCTACAGGATCCATAATATCCTCCTGTAGTTGTTTGCCAGGGCTGCAGTAACAAAGTACCACAGACAGGGGGCTTGAACAACAGATGTGTACTGTCTATCAGTTCTGGGGACTGGGAGTCCAAGATCAAGGTGTGGGTGGGGCTGGTTCTCCTGAGGCCTCTTTCTTTGGCTGCAGATGCCGTCTCTTCCTGTGTCCTCCCATGGTCTCCCTCTGTACATATCTGTGTCCTAACCTCCTTTTTTTTTTTTTTTTTCTGGTTACAGAGTTTCACTCTTGTCGCCCAGGCTGGAGTGCAATGGCGCAATCTCGGCTCACTGCAACCTTCACCTCCCGGGTTCAAGCGATTCTCCTGCCTCAGCCTCCCGAGTAGCTGAGATCACAGGCGTGCACCACTACGCCCGGCTAATTTTTGTATTTTTAGTAGGGATAGGGTTTCTCCATGTTGGTCAGGCTGGTCTCAAACTCCTGACCTCAGGTGATCCACCCACCTCGGCCTCCCAAAGTGCTGGGATTACAGGCACGAGCCACTGTGCCTGGCCTCCTCTTCTTATAAGAACACCAGTCATATTGGATTAGGGCCCACCCTAATGGCCACATTTCAAAGTATAGGTTGGTGCAAAAGTCATTGCGGTTTTGGCCATGAAACGTAATGGCAAACCGCAATGATTTTTGAACCAACCTGATAATTACCCCTTTAAAGGCCCTGTCTTCAAATATAGTCACATTCTGAGATACTGAGGTTAACTTTTTTTGAGATAGGGTCTCACTCTGTTGCCCAGGCCGGAGGACAGTGGTGCAATCATGGTCCACTGCAGCCTTGACCTCCCAGGCTCAAGCAATCCTTCCACCTCAGCTTCCTGAGCCGCTGGACTACAGGCACACACCACCACATCCAGCCAATTTTTAGATTTTTTGTAGAGACAGGGTCTCCCTATGTTGCCCAGGCTGGTCTCAAACTCCTGGGCTCAATCGTTCTTCTTGCCTGTGCCTCACAAAGTGCTAGAATTACAGGCATGAGACACCACACCCAGCCAGATTTCAACATACGAATTTGGGGGGACACAATTCAGTTCGGTTCATTACACCCCCTTACTCCCTCATTTCTGTTCATTGCCACATCTCCAAGGGCCACCACCACTCTCTATTGTTCTGATGATTTTCAATGTCCAACAAACCGCCCCAAACTTAGTGGCTTAAAAGAACAATCACTTGATTGTATCTCGTGGTCCTAGGGGTGGATGAGGCTCAGCTGCATGACTGTCACTTGGAGTCTTTCATGTGGTTGTAGTCAGATGGTGGCTGAGTCAGGAGTCACCTGAAGATTTCATCCATGCCTCTTACCTGGGCTGCAATGGCGAGGACAGATGGAGGCTGGTCCATCGTGTCTCTCTCCATGCAGCCTCCTTGTGTGGCCGGGCTGAATTCCTCAGTGGTGATGGCCTTCCCCACAGCAAGTGGTCCAAAGTGGAAGCTGACAGTCCTCTTCTAGGAACTGGCCCGGTGTCTCCTTCATCATTTTCTATTGGTTAAAACAGTCACAGGTGGCCAGACACGGTGGCTCATGCCTGTAATCCCAGCACTTTGGGAGGCTGAGATGGCCAGATCACCTGAGGTCGGGAGTTCAAGACCAGCCTGAACAACATAGAGAAACCCCATCTCTACTAAAAATACAAAATTAGCTGGGCGTGGTGGTGCATGACTGTAATCCCAGCTACTTGGGAGGCTGAGGCAGGAGAATCGCTTGAACCTGGGAGGCGGAGGTTGTGATGAGCCAAGATCGCACCATTGCACTCCAGCCTGGGTAACAAGAGCAAAACTCCATCTCAAAAAAACCAAACCAAACCAAAAAAAAAAAACAGTCCTGGGGGCCGGGCACCATGGCTCATACCTATAGTCCCAGCACTTTGGGAAACCAAGGCAGGAGGATTGCTTGAGCCCAGGAGTTTGAGATCACCCTGGCCAGCATAGCCAGACACGATCTCCACTAAAAATAAAAACAAAAATATTAGCTGGTCATGGTGACCTGCGCCTGTAATCCCAGCTACTTGCAAGGCTGAGGTGGGAGGATCACCTGCACTCCAGCCTGGGCGACAGAGTGAGATCCCATAACAAAACAAAACAAAAATAGTCACAGGGAAACCCAGATATAAGAGAGTAGAGGAATGGATTCTGCCTCTCAGTGGGGAACTACATGCATCTATAGGAAAGGAGAGAATTGGTGGCCACCATCCTGAAGATGAGCGACCTCATCCATTAATCAGATTCTCTCCCAGAGGCAATGCGTTATTGAGGCTGCTGGCTTTGAGCCATTCACTTCCAAGCTTCTTTCTTGTAGCTGGCGCTGTGAGCCAGAGTCCCAAACCTGCGTTTGGTATCTGGACGCTCAGTGCTGGCCTTTCCCTTTCTGAAGATGACTCTGTGTGTACTTTGTTTATTAACTCTGCTCCCTTCTCCCTCCTCTTGATACTGTGCCTTTTTTCTTTCTTTTTTTTTTTTTTTTTTTTGACACAGGGTCTTGCTGTGTCCCCCAGGCTGGAGGGCAGTGGATCAATCATCTGCACACTGCAGCCTCCACTTCTTGGCCTCAAGTGATTCTCCCACCTCAGCCTCCCAAGTAGCTGGGACCACAGGCCTGTGCCACCACACCCAGCTAATTTTTTGGTATTTTTTGTAGTGACAGGGTTTCACCAGGTTGCCCAGGCTGGTCTCGAACTCCTGAGCTCAAGCGATCCTCCCATCTCAGCCTCCCAAAGTGCTGGGATTACAGGCGTGAGCCCCCACACCCGGCCTGTGTTGAGTCTTCTAAGCCTCCCTTGCCCTGTTGACCCTGCTCAATACCTCCAGTGGCAGCAGGAGGTCTGCTGGAATTTGGTGGCTTTTTTCTACTTGCGGGTTATCTGAAGTTTATTGTATTCTGTCTCCTAGTAATGTTGAAGGATTGAGTCATGGCTTCATTTGCATTCTTTGTTGACCTTATACATTTAGGTGAGGATGCATTCAAAGATTTTAACTCAGATGGGCACCATTAACCTTGCTAGTACACTTTAGCTGTATTAGCTCAGCCTTCAAAGCATCCCTAGGATAAATTATTACCCCCATTAGATGGATGAATATCCTTGATAGATGGTGGTTGCCTTTCGTGCTGGGAATCTTTAGTCGCCCGTGCAGACCCCTCTCCATCCTTCCCTCCCCTGTTCAACACTCACGAGGCTGACTTTTATGGCTTATGTTGGATTCAATGAATGGTGGTGAGCAGCAGAATATCAGCAGGAGAAAGAGAAGAGAGGGAGTTCAGGGTGTTTTTTTCTGCCAGCTCTGACTTGCCGTTGCCACCTAGCGTTGGCACCTACCACTTCCCCAGCTCTCTCTGTGTCAGGATCCTGCAGACTTAAGGGTGGCAATCTGGCTGCTGCTGTTTTCCCTGGGCACAATTTCTAGTGGTTTCTGTATCTATGTGCCTTTATTTATTTTTATTTTTGATATTTTTTTAGACAGGGTCTCACTCTGTCACCCAGCTTGGAATGCAGTGGTGTGATCATGGCTCATTGCAGCCTCCAACTTCCTGGGCTTAGGTGATCCTCCTGCCTCAGCCTCTCAAGTAGTTGAATCCACAGGCATGCACCACCATACCTCACTGATTTTTTATTTTTTTTAGAGATGGGGTCTCACTGTGTTGCCCAGGCTGGTCTCAAACTCCCAGACTCAAGGGATCCTCCCATCTCAGCCTCCCAAAGTGCTAGGATAGCAGGCATGAGCTACTTCACCTGGCCTCTGAATGCCTTTATACACTATGCCTACATCTTTGTAAAGTCTTTATTAACGTTTCTTGAATTGTCCTAATGTGAGCGTGCTATTGGTTTTCGGCTAGGACCCTCACTGATACCTTTATCATCATCACCATCATCATGGCCATCAACATGACCTCCACCACATGTTTTCGAGCTTGAGCTTGGTGGCTGTTCCTCCCAGTTACACCTGCTGTGCCTGCCGTTTGGACAATTCTCATAGTTTGTCGGGGCAGGGCTGGTTGAGCTAAGCCCTCTGGGTTGGGGAGAAGGGAGCATCCCAGGCCTGAAAATGGGACAGGAGGAAGCCAGGGTGGTCACAGGATGGCTCTGCTAGGGACTTATTTTAAGGTAGCTCTTGGGGGCCTGTCAACCACCCGCAGCCGCTATCTCCCGCAAGGCTCCCAGGACATACAGTCTGGGGGAGTGAGGGTGCCTCACACATACCTTTCCACTGAATTCTCCTTCCCAGCCTGGCTGCTCTGGCCTGCAGCACTGGAGCTGGGCCATCAGGCGCTCACATCTTCTTCCTGCTGGAGGGGCCGGAGTGGGCTCAGAGGCTCAGATGGCTCTGGATGGCCATGGATCAGGGAGCAGCTGGCCAGCCTCCAGTTCTCCCCAGGACAGAACAGCCCCTGTGACCTGTGTCCTGACAGGGACAGGGAGGGCAGGCAGGGCCACTCAGAGGTGGCACCCAACAAGCTCTCTTTCCCTAGTCGCTGCATTTATCCTTGGAAAGGCCCTAATTCACTCATTCATTCCACCAAGATTTACTGAATGCCTACTCTGCTCTAGATACTGAGGATACAGTAATGAACAAAAGAGATAACATCCCTGTCTTGGGGGAGCTTCTGTTCTAGTGGAGGGGAGATGAACAACAACCCAAATCACTAGAGTATTTTGTGTCTTAGAAGGTGACCATGCTGGCCAGGTGCAGTGGCTCACGCCTGTAATCCTAGCACTTTGGGAGACCGAGGCAGGTGGGTCACCTAAAGTCAGGAGTTCGAGACCAGCCTGGCCAACATGGCAAAGCCCTGTCTCTACTAAAAATACAAAAATTAGCTAGGCGTGGTGGTGGGTGCCTGTAATCCCAGCTACTAGGGAGGCTGAGGCAGGAGAATCCTTGAACCTGGGAGGTGGAGGTTGCAATGAGCCAAGATGGCACCACTGCACTCCAGCCTGGGGGACAGAGTAAGACAAAAAAAGGAGAAGGTGTCCATGCTTGCTAAGGAGGAAAATGAAGCAGAGTGAAGGGAGGGGCTGCTGGGAGTTGGGCTTTTAGCAGGAAGGTCAGGGAAGAGCTCACTAAGGAGGTGTGTTGGAACAAAGACTTAAAAGATATTTAAGGGAACAGGCCAGGCTCGGTGGCTCATGCCCGTAATCCCAGCACTTTGGGATCCCGAAGCTGGTGGATCACTTGAGCCCAGGAGCTCAAGGCCAGCCTGAGCAACATGGTGAAACCCCATCTGTACAAAAAATATAAAACTTAGCTGGGGTGGTGGCGTGCCCTATAGTCCCAGCTACTCGGAAGGCTGAGACAGAAAAATCGCTTGAGCCCGAGAGATAGAGGTGGCAGCAGTGAGCCAAGATTGCACCCTTGCACTCCAACCTGGGTGACAAGAGTGAAACCCTGCCTAAAAAAAAAAAATATATATATATATATATATATATATATATATATATATATATATATATTTAAGGGCACAGGCCAGGCACAGTGTCTCATGCCGGTAATCCCAGCACTTTGGGAAGCTAAGGCGGGAGGATCACTTGAGCCCAGCCTGGGTAACATAGCAGCGAGACCCTTATGTCTATAAAAATAAAAGAGAATTTAGAAGATATTTAATGGAACAGTGTTCCAGGGAGGAGGAACAGCCAGTGCAAAGGCCCTGCGTGTGTCTGAAACATCCAAGAACCAGAAGGCAGTGTTGGGGAGTGAAGTGAGTGAGGAGAGACAGGTAGGAAATGGGCTCAGAGAAGCCGTCAGGGTGCGACAAAGCACAGCCTTCCAGGTACGACTTGGAGTCACTTTACTCCAAGTCAGATGGGAGCCATGGAGTGTGTTGTTGTTGTTTGTTTGTTTGTTTGTTTTCGAGATGGAGTCTCGCTCTGTCGCCCAGGCTGGAGTGCTGTGGTGTGATCTCGGCTCACTGTAACCTCCACCTCCTGGGTTCAAGCGACTCTCCTGCCTCAGCCTCCCAAGTAGCTAGGATTACAGGTGCCTGCCACCACGCCCCGCTAATTTTTATATTTTTAGTAGAGGCAGGGTTTCATTGTGTCGGCCAGGCTGGTCTTGAACTCCTGACCTCATGATCTGCCCACCTCAGCCCCCCAAAGTCCTGGGATTATAAGCATGAGCCACCGTGCCCGACCAGCCATGGAGTGTATTAAGCCAAGGAGAAATATGATCTGACTTTGATTAAGTGTGGCCATGCCTGTCTGGAGAGCTGGCCCCAATATCTGGCTTCTTCTGATTCTTTCCATCCCCTTCAGAGGTCTGCGTCCCAGCCCCAAGGGACTCCTCCTCCAAGCTTCTAAGTTTTAACAACTTCAGCCTCTTTCCTTCATTGCCCTTGTCCAAGGACGGTAGCTACTTCCTGCAGTTTCTCTGTCCGTGACACTTAGTGTTTTCTCTTTGCCTTTTCAAGTTTTCAATATCTAGTTAACACTTTTGTATACTAAGTTCTCTCTGTTAGAATAACTGGCATGGTTCCTGTCTCCAAGTGGACCCTGGCTGCACTCTCAATGGTAGACATCCAACTGTGAATAAGACTTTGTCTCTAGGTCTCCCTCTGTCACCCAGGCTGGAGTGCAGTGGCGTGATCATGGCTCACCGCAGCCTCAAACCCGTGGGCTTATGCCATTCTCCCACCTCAGCCTCCCTAGCAGCTGGGACTACAGGTAGGTGCCACCACGTCTAGCTAATTTCTGTTTTGTTTTTTTTTTGGTGGGGGGGTTGGGAGCAGGTAGAGATGGGGTCTCACTATATTGCTCAGGCTGGTCTCAAACTCCTGGCCTCAAATGATCCTCCCACCCCAGCCTCCCAAAGTGCTGGGATTACAGGTGTGAGCCATTGTGCCAGCCTCAAGCAATGATCTTGAAGTTGGTTGCAAGGAAAATGCCTTCCCTGCATTTGTTTCCCAGGGCTGCTATAACAAATGGCCACCAACTCGGCAGCTTCAAACAACAGAAAAGCATCTTTCATCATTCAGGAAGTCAGAAATCCAAAATCAAGATGCTGTCCAGGCCGAGCTGCTTCTGGGGCTATAGGGGAGATCTTTCCCAGCCCCTCTAGCTCCTGACAGCTTCAGGCGTTCCTCAGCTCATACATGCACCACTCCCATCTCTGACTGTGTCCTCACATGACCTTCTCTGCATCTCTGTGTCTCAAATGTCCCTCTCCCTTTCTTTTGTAAGGACCCCTGTCACTGGGCTTAGGAACCACCCTATATCTAGGATGATCTCTTCTCGAGATCTTTAATTTCATGACATCTGCAATGACCTTTGTTCCAAATACGATCACACTCACAAGTTCCAGGAGCTGGGAAATGAATATATCTTTTTGGTGGCCACCTTTCAGTACATTCTTCGGTGGCTTGTCTCTTTCCCTCTCTGGGATGGAAGCTGCACAGGACATGTACTTGGAATGGCTGGTGCAGGACTGGACACATGGAAGGAGCCTCACCAAAGGTGTGTTGCCTGAGCAATGTTTACTATGTTTACATATTTTGCATTTACATGTTTTAATCCATATTTTAAAAATCTATGTACAGGTTTTTTTTGCTTTGTGTTTTTTGAGACAGGGTCTTGCTCTGTCACCCAGGCTGGAGTGCAGTGGCGTGATCACAGCTCACTGCAGCCTTGACCTTCTGGGCTCAAGTGATCCTCCCCGTTCAGGCTCCCAAGTAGCTGGGACTACAGGCAAGCACCGCCACATCTGGCTAATTTGGGGGGGATTTTTTTTTGTTTCTTTTTTTTTTTTTTTGTAGAGACGGGATTTCACCATGTTGCCCAGGCTGGTCTCAAACTCCTGAGCTCAAGTAATCCTCCCACCTTTGCCTCCCAAAGGGTTGGGATTACCGGTGTGAGCCCCGGTGCCTGGCCTGTACTGAGTCCTTTAAGCCTCCCTTGACCTGTTGACCCTGCTCATGACCTATAGAGTCAGCGGAGGTCTGCTGGTATTTGGTGGTTTTTTTCTACCTGCAGATTATTTGAAGTTTGTTGGGTTCTGTCTCCTAGTAATGTTGAAGGAGTGAGTCATGGCTTCATTTGCATTCTTTGTTGTTTTTACATTTAGGTGAGGATGTGTGCAAAGATTTGAACTCAGGTGGGTGCCATTAACCTTGATAGTACACTTTAGCTATATTAACTCAGCCTTAGCAATAGCCCTAGGATAAATTATTATCCCTGTTAGATGGATGAATATCCTTGATAGATAGCGGTTGCCTTTCGTGCTGGGAATCTTTAGTCGCCCGTGCAGACCCCTCTCCATCCTTCCCTCCCCTGCTCAGCACTTGTGAGGCTGCCTTTTATAGCTTATATTGGATCCAATGATTGTTAGGGGCAGCAAAATATCAGCAGGAGAAAGAGAAGAGAGGAAGCTCAGGGTGTTTTTTTCTGCCACACTGCAGTCCCCGAGGAGGGCCACACAGCGCACGTCCCAGCCGGGAATTGTTAACTTAAACTATGGTGTGAACGCCGCTGCCTCTCACTCATGGGTCACTGTGAACAGCAAACACATGGCACCTTGGATCCTGCAGACGCGCTGGCAGTGGAGAAAGGGAGGGAGCCAGCCACGCCTGGGGGTCACTCTCATGAATGGCGTAGAGTGGGGGCCACACGTGAGGACAGGAAGCATGAATGGCCGTCCCAGAACATCCACATGAGGGTTATTAATAGAGCCGTCCCAGGAGAGGACGCACTGTGCTTGGGAGGGACAACCGAGGAACAGAGCCGGCTGGACCGTAAGAAGTCCTGTGACATGTGGGAAATGAGGGAGGCGCTGGCTGGCTACCAAAGGCCCTCTGGCTGCCTCTCTTCCCCGACCTTACTCCCCAGTGAAGGTGGCCACTGCCACTCGGGCTCTGCGTTCTAGGCCCTCTGAGGCTGGCTGCATCCTCCTGGGTGTGCTTGATGACCCAGGAGCCATGTCCCCCCATTTAAAGGGCTGTGCGGAGCCTGAGGGGCTGGGAACATAGGCAGGCCATGACTGGGAAATCAGACAGGGCCATTGTGAGTTGAATCATGTCCCCAAAATTCATGTCCACCCAGAGCCTCAGTGTGTGACTTTGTTTGGAAAAGAGATCTGTGCAGATGTCATTTGTTAGGATGAGATCATACTGGATTAGTGTAGGTCCTGGTCCAATACGGCTGATGTCCTTGTAAGAAGAGGAGAGATGCAGACACAGACAGGCGGGGGGAGGCCGAGTTAAAGCCGAGGCAGAGGCTGCAGCGATGCATGTGCAAGCCAAGGAACACCCCTGATTCCCAGCAACCCTGGAGGCTGGGAGAGGCAAGGACGGCCCCTCCCTAGAGTCCTCAGAGAAGGCATGGCCCGGTCCACGGTCTCAGCCTTTTGGCCTCTGGAACCGTAAGGAGACCATTTCTGTTGTTTGAAGCCACCCACTTTGCGGTGCTTTCTTAGGACAGCCACAGTAAACGAACCCAGGCATCTTGTATTTGCAAAGGGTATTTGCTGTGGGCCTCACTGCATCCTTAGTTTTGCTTTAGGTCTTTGGGAGACTTGGCCTGTCCTGGGGCAGCCCCATGCAGCGGTGATGCAGAAGTCAGGACCCGCATTCGGCCTGCCTGTGTTCGAATGTCAGTCCGGCCTCCTCCTAGTGGCGGCAGATTGAATCTCCAAAGATGGCCACGAGCTGCCCCACCCCATGTGCTCCCACCATGGGACACCGACACTCCTCCCATCGGAAGCAGAGTCCACGTTCCCTCCTCTTGAATCTGGACAGGCCTGGGCCTGTGGCAGAAGTGATGCTCTGTGACTTCTCAGACTAGGTTATAGCATTGAAGTAGCTTCCACTTTCCTCACCAGAGCACTTGCCTGGGAGCCCTGGGGCAACCATGGTGTGAGGAAGCCCAAAGCCACCGCTGGAGAAGCCCTGAGACTCCATGAAGAGAAATGCCTGGCCAGTCCCCTCCTGTTCCAACTCCAGCCACTGTCTGACCGCAGTGGCATGAAAGACCCTGAGACAGAGCCACACAAAATCCCAAATTCTGGCCAGGCGCAGCAGCTCACGCTTGTAATCCCAGCACTTTGGGAGGCCAAGCGGGCAGATCACTTGAGGTCAGGAGTTTGAGACCCGCCTGGTCAACATGGCAAAACCCCATCTCTACTAAAAATACAAAAAATTAGCCGAGTGTGGTGGTGGGCACCTGTAGTCCCAGCTACTGGGGAGGCTGAGGCAGGAGAATTGTTTGAGCCTGGGGAGGCAGAGGTTGCAGTGACCCGAGATCGCGCCACTGCACTCCAGCCTGGGTGATAGGACAAAACTCCGTCTTAAAAAAAAAAAAAATCCCAAATTCCTGACCCGTGGAAATCAAGAGCGGGAATAAAATGATTGTTGTTTTAAGCCACCAAGTAATTTGGGGCTAATTTGTTACATAGCAACAGATAGTGAATACAGGGGAGTACCATGATTTCTGTTCTATAAATGAGGAAAGTGAGGCATCCGTTCATCCATTCAACTATTTATTGAGTGCTTGCTATATGCCAAGCACTGTCTGAGCACTGGGATCACAGCAGAAACAAGGAAAACAGGACCCCTCATTTATGGAGCACAAGATACAGACAGGCTTAGTAATGGCTGAACTTTAATCTAATCTAATCTAATCTAATCTTCAATTCTGTGATCCTAACGCCCAGGGCTTTCTCACCCTACAAAGAAAGTCCTCTGAGGCTGAATTCTTGTCTCTCACCCCAGCTTCTTCCTCCAGTGGAGGTGAGAGAGAGAACTGAACCCTTCCCGTTGGAAGTTCAGCTCCATCCCCGGGGCGAAGAAGGCAGACAGTGTTTTCTGCCCCACGTTACCCTATTGTTGGGGGTTAGCATCAGGCACTTGGGCTCCCAGAGGAAGCTTTGAGGAAGGAGGAGAGTGGCGGGAATGTCCCAGGGTGTGAGCACTTGGGGAATAAAGCCAACCAAGAGCTTTTGCCTCACTCCCCAGCACCTACTGTGCTTATCTTAATGGGATCACTTTTCTAGCATGATGTGAAGTAGCTTCAGACAGAACTCCAAACCCTAGAGAGATCATTTGAAAATACCATTTGGGCTGGGCATGGTGGCTCACGCCCATGATGTCAGCACTTTGGGAGGCCGAGGCAGGTAGATCACTTGAGATCAGGAGTACGAGAGCAGCCGAGCCAACATGATGAAATCCCATCTCTACTAAAAATACAAAAATTAGCCAGGTGTGGTGGTGCACGCCTGTAGTCCCAGCTACTCAGGAGGCTGAGGCAGGAGAATGGCTTGAACCCAGGAGGCGGAGGTTGCAGTGAGCTGAGATCGCACCACTGCACTCCAGCCTGGGCAACAGAGCAAAACTCTGTCTCAAATATACACACACACACACACACACATATATATGCACATATATATGTGCGTGTGTGTTCGTGTAAATATATATGTGTGTGTGTTCATGTAAGTATATGTGTGTGTGTGTGTGTGTGTGTATATATATATATATATAAAATTGTTCATCATAAGTGACAGATGACTCTTGTTCTCGGGAGCCCATCAGCCATCAGTCTGTTTTTTTGTCTGACTGTGGGGTGAGGGTCATACTCAAGCCATTTATTCAAGAACCACGTGACTCCCTGCTTGACTTAGATCCCAGTTCCAGCAGAGCTGTCTGCTGTGCTCTGAGAGCGAGCAGTTCCTTCTGTCTGGCTGAGTTTTTAAGTTTCATGCCCGCAGGCTGGTCCCCGTCACCAAGACAGGTCCGCTGTTCTCAGCCTCAAAAACAAACGAACGAACAAACAAGAATGAAGAGGACTATTTATTTATTTATTTCAGAGACAGCATTTTGCTCTGTCACCCAGGGTGGAGGGCAGTGGCATGATCACAGCTCACTGCAGCCTCAAACTCCTGGGCTCAAGTGATCCTCCCACCTCAGCCTCCTGAGTTGCCAGGACTACAGGCATGCAACACCACAGCCCAGCTAACTTTTCTTTTTTTTTTTGTAGAGATGGGGGTCTCCCTATGTTGCCCAGGCTGGTCTTGACCTCCTGGGCTCAAGGGATCCTCCTGCCTCAGCCTCCCAATGTGCTGGGATAACAGGCATGAGTCACTGCACCTGGCCAAAGGGAGCTTTAAAAATCATCCAGAGCAACTTCCGCAGGCAGCTGCATAAGCTGCGATACCCGCCGGACGTCAGAGCCACCTTTGCGTTCACCCTGGGCTCTGCCTATACACTTGACCAGCCACCCCGAGTCACCAAAGACAAGGGTCCTTCCCTCAGAACCCTGTCCCACAACCAGGTCAAAAACGCCAAGAAGACCATCAGGCACCAGCATGTCTCTCTTAAGAAGTACAACCCCCCAAGCTGGCAGCACCGGGGCCAGCTGCCCCCTGAAGACCAAGGGGACGAGATCTCAGTGTCAGAGGAGCTGGAGCCCAGCACGCTGACCCTGGCCTCAGCTCTGAAGCCCTCAGACCGCATGACCATCAGCAGCCTGGTGGAAGAGGCTTGCTGCCGCAACTAGCAGTGCCTCAGGCTGGGCACCCTGAGCTGCAGCCTGAGCTGGGCCAAAGCCCTTCCGCATTTCTCTGGACAACCGCATGTTGACCACCAACGGCTGCAGCTACCCGGGGCTGCTGATCGTGCCCCAGGGTGTCCAGGACAACGCCCTGCAGTGGGTGTCCCGCTGCTACTGCCAGAACCGCTTCCCCGTAATCTGCTGGTGCAGCGGGTGGTCCAACGCAGTGCTGCTGCGCCCCGGGGCCTGCAGGGCAGAGGTGTCCTCGGCCTCTTCAAGGCCCAGAACGCACCTTCTCCAGGCCAGTCCCAGGTGGACTCAAGTAGCCTGGAGCAGAAGTACCTGCAGGCTGTGGTCAGTTCCATGCCCCACTATGCTGACGCGTCGGGACGCAACATGCTTACCGGCTTCTCCTCAGCCCACATGGGCAGTCACATTCCCAGCCCTAGAGCCAGGGTCATCACATTGTCCAACCCCATGGCACCCTTGCCCTCCAGATGGACTGCACCCCGAAGTAAGTGGGGCAGTGTCCAGACCAGCGGGCGCAGCAGTGGGCTTGGCGCCAATATGGGCTCCTGGTTAGCTGGCAGAGACGCGCTGGCCCCACCCCAGGCAACAGGGCCCCCTCGCCCACCCGGGGCTTCCTGCGGCTGCAGCAAGTAGCCCTCTACATCCTTGGGAACAAAGCTCAGCTCAAGGGTGTGTGGCCAGACCCCCTGCAGCAGTGGGAGCTGGTGCCCATTGAGGTATTCGAGGAACAGCAGGTGAAGGCCAACTTCAAGAAGCTGCTGAAGGCATGTGTCCCGGGCTGCCCCACTGCTGAGCCCAGTCCAGCCTCCTTCCTGTGCTTGCTGGAGGACTCGGAGCGGCTGACCCCAATCCACGAGCTGCTGCAGGTGTCAGTGCTAGTGGTGGAGCCCCTGGATTCAGACTCCTCTGTGCTGGTGGGCCTGGAGGATGGCTGGGACATCACCTCCCAGGTGGTATCCTTGGTGCAGCTGCTCTCAGACCCCTTCTATTGCACGCTGGAGGGCTTCTGCCTGCTAGTAGAGAAGTGGTTGTCCTTCAGTCATCCCTTCAGCCACCGTGGAGCCCACACTCTGGCTGGGCAGAGCAGCGGCTTCACACCTGCCTTCCTGTAGTTCCTGGACTGCGTAACACCAGGTCCATCTGCAGTTCTCCATGGAGTTTGAGTTCAGCCAGTTCTACCTCAGGTTCCTCGGCTGCCACCATATGTCCTGCCGTTCCAGACCTTCCTACTTGACTCTGACCCTGAGAGCATTGAGCTGGGGCTGCTGTATGAGGAGAAGGGGGAACGCAGGGGCCAGCTGCTGTGCAGGTCTTTGTGGGAGTGTGTGGACTGGCTGAGCAAGAGGATGCCCATGTTCTACAATTACATGCATGCACCCGAGGACACAGAGCTCCCGCAGCCCTACAGCAACGTGTCCAGCCTGAAGATGTGGGATTTCTACACTGAGGAATACTGGCTGAGGGCCCTCCCTATGACTGGGAACTGGCCCAGGGGCCCCCTGGGCCCCCGGAGGAAGAACGGTCTGATGGAGGTGCTCCCCAGTACAGGCACCACGTGGCGTGGCCCTGCTACGACAGCTGCCCCTGACCCCAGCCTGATGCTATCTCACTTCTGCTGGAGGAGCTGCAGAGGCTGGAGACAGAGCTGGGCTAATGCCCTCAGTGATGGAAGGACACCTGGGACCAGGTGAAGGCTGCACAGCACCTGGAAGGCTGGCCAGACGGAAGTGGCACCCCTAGCTCTCTTCTAGTGTCCACTGCACCCCACCACCACCGTTCCTGGGTGTGTGACTGCCGGAGGGGCCCGTGGGCTCCACCCTGAGCCTCAGCCTGGACAGCGACCAGAGTAGTGGCTCGACCGCATCTGGCTCCTGCCAGGCTGCCTGCCACAGCACCAGCACCCTGTGCCGCCAGTTCCAGACAGCTGAGAGTGAGAACGGGTCCAACGAGGCACTCTGTAGAAGAAGGAGGACTTCATGAAGCCTTGGAAGGCCCGCTGGTTCATGCTGGACAAGACCAACACCAGCTGTGCTACTACAACCACCGTGTGGACACAGTGCAAGGATGTCATCGACTGGCGGAGGTGGAGGCTGTGGCACTGGCATGCCCTACGACCATGGATGAGAAGGCCTTCTTTGACGTGAAGACAACACTTTGCGTTTACAACATCTGTGCCCAGGATATGCCCTTGGCCCAGCAGTGGGTGGACGGGATCCAGAGCTGCCTGTCAGACACCTGAGCCTCCCGGCCCTGCCCAGCTGCTCTGCTTCCGGTCGTTACTGACCACTAGGGGTGGGCAGGGCTGCCCCAGCCATCTTTACTGCCCCAGCCCTCAGCAATATTGAGGCCCTGAGCCCCCAGCACATGGTGCATATAGCCCCCGCCCCTGACCCGCCCTGCCCCGCCCAGCTGGCCCTAACTTATTTTGGGTTCACAGCTGAGCACTGTCCCTGGAGGTGACCAAGGTACAGCCCGCAAAGGGCCTGTAAATAGCCCAGCCCTCTCAGCGTGTGCTGGTCCAGCCAGCCGGCTGCAGGTGAGTTGTTTCTAGAACCAGAGTCTATGTAAACAGAGAGCTAATGCCAAAAAAATAATAATAAATACATAAATAAATCATACAGAGCAAGACAAATCATCCAGAAATCACCTCCAGGGAAGTGAAGCACTTATTCCAGGACATTTGACCCTGCAGCCTGGTCCCTCTCTCCCTCCCTCCCGCCTCCATCTTTCCCCCCTTCCATCTTCTGTGTTCAGATAAACACCAAGAGCCTTCAAAGAGCCCCCCGGGAAATAACTCAGTTTCTTGGGCACATATCAGCTGCCACGAATGGTTCTACACACTGAAGTCCATTATCTCAGTGACTGCGAGGACTGAATGAGCACAGCCTGGAGCTGAGTCAGTGTTCCATAAAAGTCAGCTCTTATTTTTATTATACTGGACACAGAAAGGCCAGATGCCTTCCCCAAAGCCCCTCCCGGTGGGTGGCAGTGGCCCAGGAAGTCTGGCACTAATGTCAGTGCTGTCACCTGCCACTCTGTCCTCGAGGGCCTCTGGGACATGCTGGGAAGGCAGGCCATGAGCCAGATGTTGCTGAGCTGGGCCCTGAGACGCTGTCCCTTCAGTGACCTTTCCTGTCCAGGGCCCACAGCGAAAGCTAGACATGTGTGCTGCCCCTCCCCTCCGCTCCCCTCCCCTCCCCACCCTATTCTGCGCTATGGGCTTTGGTGGGAAAAAAGCCAAGGCCCCATCCCCTGAGGCCTAGGCCAGTGCAGACATAGACCTCAAACTCTGCCCAACATGGATGGCCTCTGCCCAGGTGTGGGAGAACAAAGGCAAGGAAAGGCTCAAGGAATGTTCCAGGCATCAGGAAGCCCGGCTTCCCCTTCAGGGCTGTCGAGTGCTCAGGTTTCTACGCCTCTCAGTCACCAACACTCTTGCACTGAGCAGCTACTATGTGCCAGGCACAAAGGGTAACTGGGCACACCTCTTTTCCTGGAATGGGTCAGAGGTTGTCATCAAGGAAGTGATGTTTAAACTGAGCTCAGGGAAATAAGGAGGAGCCAGTGTTTGGGGAAGAGCATCCCAGCAGAGGACAGAGCCAAAGCCAGCGCTTGAGGAGGCAGGGGTGGAAGGGATGTAGTGGTTTGAGAAGCCCTGGCAGGCTGGTGGGGCTGGAGAGGGAGGGTAGGGTGGGCTAATTAGTGCCCTTGCAAGACGTCCCTGCAACCTGGGAATCTCACCTTATATGGCAATAAACAGACTTTGCAGAGGTGACTACACTTTTGCAGTGGTGACTAAATTAAGGCTCTGGAGATGGGGAGACCATCCTGGATTATGCAATGGACCCTAAATATGATCACAAGTGTTCTTATTATACAAGAGGGAGGCAGAGGGCGACACCACCACACACAGAAGCAGGGAAGGCAGTGTGACCACGGAGGTAGAGACTGGGGTGATGCGGCCACAAGCCAAGGAACGCCTGGAGCCACCAGAGGCCGGCAGAGGCCAGGAAGGATTCCCCTGACAGCTTCCAGAGAGGGCGGCCCTGCCACACCTCGACTTCAGCCCAGGGATACTGATTTTAGACTTCTGGCCTCCGGAGCTGTAAGATAATACATCTGTCTTGTTTTACGCCACCGAGTTGTTGGCAATTTGACACAGCAGCCGCAGGAAACTCACACAGACGCAGGAGGAGAGCTTCGAGACAGTTTAGGAAACTCACATGGAGGGCAGCTCGAGGAGAGCTCCGAGACAGCTTAGGAGGCAGCTGGGGAAAGGGGGAAGGGGCTGGATTTTGTTCTTAGTGCTTCTCCATCCCCCTCTCATTCACCTCCTCCTTTCTCCCCTCAAAGCTCCTCAGCCCTTTTAAAATAATTTAACTTGTTGCAGTAAGCAGGTGTCAGTTTTTTGAAGGTATGAACACGCTTTAAAACCTTGCGGAAGGTGGAGGCTGCAGTGAGCTGTGATCGCACTACTGCACTCCAGCCTAGGCAATAGAGCAAGACCCTGTCTTTAAAAACAAAACAAAACAAACAAAAAAACAAATATATATATATATATATCTCAGAGACATTTCCTTTAAAAATAAAATAAAATCTCTGAAGGAGAAACAAGCTTCTGGGCCCATCTCCTCCTCCCTCTCCTCCCTGCCATCTCTCCTCTCCTCAGATGTCCCTGCAATGTGAACCCCGGCCTCGAGGCTGGGAGCAGGGAGGCCAAGGGAGGAAGCTGTACTCCGCCTAGCTCCTGGCTGTCAGCACCCATGGCTGGCAGGATTGCCATAAACTCTGGCGCTCTAAAGGCTGATAAAGCCCCACAGCCTGCACGTCTGGAGCCTGGGCCTCCAGCCCTGATAAGCTGGACCTGTCAGCACCATGGCCACACCTGCTGTAGGCAGTGAGCGCCACCCGCCTCCCCTGGCCACTCCCACTCACAGCTTCCTGTTCCCTGTGCACAGCCAAGCCCTGGCCACCATGCCTAGGCCACCCCTCCCTGGATGAAGAACAAAGTGGAGTGGCCATGGGCAAGCAGATTTGCCCATTACATTTCATCTCTGCATCCCCCCAACCCCATCCCGCTCTTCAGCACCAGCACTGGGGATCAGAAGACCTGGGAGATTCAGGATAGGGGTGCTGGAGCCCACCAGGCACACAGTTCCCTGAGGAAGTCACATGGGCCGATCACACGCAGAGCATGAAGTGCTGTCAGCAGCTCCAACACATTCCTGGGATTCTCCAGCCCACCCCATGTGGCCCTGAGGGGAGTGTGCAAGTGCATGGGGGCTGAGAGCCTGGGTCATTGTCACAGCCAAGCAGGAAGCAAACTATGAGAGTCTTTGCTCCAGCCGGGATCACCTGTGCCCGCACGTGAGTGGGTACAATGTTCTCCATCCCTCGCCCGGGAAGTCATCGTTCATCAAGCTTGGGCTACTTCCCGTGGCGTGGAAAACCTCCACTCACCACAGCCCACCAAGCGGGCTCCAGGATGGACCCAGTCTGCCGGCCCTGGTAGGAGAGTTAGAAAGGCCTCTCGGAAAGGGTGGGCAGGCAGCCAGGGACAGGCGCCCCTAAGAGATCCTCCAGGGTTCTTGCTGGTGAGGGACCCACTCGCCCTTCTCACCGTCCTGGGCTTAGTTTAGCAAACACCTGTTCACACCTACCATGAACTCACCACTGTTGGACGAAGGTGACCCCCAAATGTCCCTGCCCTCGAGGAATGTGTAGTCAAAACAGAGAAAGACCAAACATGTTTTGTCGGGTTTTTTGCTTTGTATTTTATTAATTACAAGCCCAGATGTCACCAAGTTTCCCACCAAACCTCAGAAATCAATGGTAGAAAAATAACAAAGTAAGAAGCCCCAAGCCATATAATACAAACCTGGGGGTTCAGGCTAGAGGGGTGAGGGGCGGGCAGCGGGGGTTTTTCGGTTTGTTTTTGCTTTTTTGTTGTTTGAGACAGAGTCTTGCTCTGTCACCCAGGCTGGAGTGCAGTGGCGCCATCTTGGCTCACTGCAAGCTCTGCCTCCTGGGTTCACACCACTCTCCTGCCTCAGCCTCCCGAGTAGCTGGGACTACAGACGCCCACCACCACGCCCGGCTAATTTTTCGTATTTTTAGTAAAGACGGGGTTTCATCGTGTTAGCCAGGATGGTCTCGATCTCCTGACCTCGTGATCCGCCTGCCTCAGCCTCCCAAAGCACTGGGATTACAGGCGTGAGCCACTGCGCCGGGCCCTTTATTTTATTTTATTTTATTTTATTTTTTGAGAAAAAGTAACTCAAGTTTACTTTTCTCAAAAAGTAGTAGAAATCATGCCAGGCATGGCGGCTCACACCTGTAATCCCAGCACTTTGGGAAACTGAGGCCAGAGGATCGCGTGAGGCCAGGAGTTTGAGACCAGCCTGGGCAACATAGTGAAACCCCATCTCTAATAAAAAGACAAAAAATTAGCCGGACAT
Organism: Gorilla gorilla gorilla; assembly: GCF_029281585.2. NCBI lineage: Eukaryota > Metazoa > Chordata > Mammalia > Primates > Hominidae > Gorilla > Gorilla gorilla. The sequence goes on along the minus strand of NC_073224.2, from coordinate 228,712,291 downwards.
GGTGGTGTGCACTTGTGGTCCCAGCTATTGGGAGACTGAGGCATGAGAATCACTTAAACCGGGAGGCAGATGTTGTAGTGAGCTGAGATCATGCCACTGCATTCCAATCTGGGTGACAGAGTGAGACTCTGTCTCAAAAAAAAAACAAAAAAACAAAAAACAAGAAAAACACACCCATGTATATATATATATGGTTCTATATATCCTGTATATATAGAAGAGGACGCACAATTAAAGGTAACTCCCTCCCATCGAACTCCCAGTCCCTCAGCTCCCACCTACTCCCCTCCCAGGCATCGCTGATCAATTTCTTATGCCTCCTTCATGAATTTTCCTCTACAGCACAAGCACATGCAATTTTTTTGCATATTTGTACTACTTAAATTGTTAAGTTATTTAATTACTAAATTGTCTTAGAGATAATTCCATATGAACATATTTAGACCTAATAGCATAACCATGTAACATAAATTCCAAACCAGGATGCGTTGGTATGACATGGGTTGTGTTAAAAAGCCCCGCAATGGATATACGTAAACCAGAACTGCCCCAGACAAATGTGTCTTAGCAGGAGCTGGGAGAGAGCCAGCCAAGCAAAGCTGATGCAGCCTCATTCAACTCAACACAGCTTTTCTGGGTGTGTTTTATTTTTATTTTTAATTTTTAATTTTTTAATTTAAAAAAATAGAAACGGAGTCTTGCCATGCTGCCCAGGCTGATCTCAAACTCCTGGACTCAAGCGATCCTCCCGCCTCTGCCTCCCAAAGTGCTGGGATTACAGGCATGAGCCACCGCACCCGTCTGAGGGTTTAACAAACCTAAGCATGTGACAGTGGGACCTGGGGTAGGGAGGGTCAGGCTCTGAGCCCCCACAGGCACTGAGCCATCTCTACTCATATCCAGGAGACAGTATGGGGGTTCTGAGGGGAACAACTATGCCACGCTTTGGGGAAACATGTTCATCATTTTCCTGAGCACTTTCCTCTACCTTTGCTATGGAAACCCCAGCTCACCCTCCGAGCCTGATTCAAGGCCCATCTGCTTGTCGGCTTTGGTCTCGGAGAGGTGTCACGGAGTCAGGCTAAAGAGCAGGGCAGGGCAGGACAGGGGACCTGCTGGGGCTGACCACTGAGCCACGGGCAGCCCTGTGGGTGAGACCGGTGGACATTGTCCCCAAGCCCCATTCCAGCAGTGCATCCTCCCATGGTGTCATCCTTCTGGCATCCTTTGGCAGACCAAGTCTCCTTTGCCCAGGTAGCCTGTCTGTGACAGCCACCTCCCTGCATTTCTAGGCCCCCATTGTCCAAGAGTGACCAGGGCACTTCCCTCTTGGTTTCCACCTCAACGAGGGCGACGTATGTCTCCGAGCCCCGGCTTTGTGCCAAGCACTGGAGTTACAACAGCGGGCAGATTCCATGGAGCTGATGTTCTGATGGGGAGCACCAACACACAGCAAAAAGGGTCCTACAAGAACAGATGGCAATAAGCCTGAGCCTAATGTCCTGGCCTGGGCAGGCCTCTCTAGGGAAGGGACATTTACATTGTCTCACATTACATTGAGTAAGTGCGACTCAGCTGGGCGAGGAGGAGAGGGTGTGAACTTGGTGTGTTGAAAAACAGGAGAGATGGTCACGGGTCTAGGGCTTGGAGTGACAGCTAGGCAGGGCTGGAATTTGTGGGGCCTTCTAGACGGTGATAAATTCAGACCCCATCCCAGGGCCATGAGCTGTCGCTAAGGGAATTTAAACAGGAGTATGGGGACAGGATCAAATTTGCCACCCTCCCTCCCCTGGGAAAACACCTTGGGCTAAGAGGAAAGGCAAATGATGAAGCCTTGGACTCTAGGCCGGGGCCGTGAGAGGAGGGAGAGGAGTCGCCTCCATCTCCGAGCAGCGGGACTAAGAGCCCTTTGGCGCCTCACCCCAGGAAGTCGGCTCTGTAAGGACTTCCCCAGCTTCCTCTGAGGCCAGAGGAGGAGACAAAGAAAGAAAGTCTTGGGCTGGGCACAGTGGCTCACACCTGTAATCCCAGTACTTTGGGAGGCCAAGGCACGCAGATCATTTGGGGTCAGGAGTTCGAGACCAGTCTGGCCAACATGGCGAAACCCCGTCTCTACTAAAAAATCCAAAAAATTAGTGGGGTGTGGTGGCGCATGCCTATAATACCAACTACTCAGGAGGCTGAGGCAGGGAATCGCTTGAACCTGGGAGATGGGGGTTACGGTGAGCTGAGATCGTGCCACTGCACTCCAGCCTGGGAGACACAGCGAGACTCTGCCTAAAAAAATAGCAAAAAAAAAAAGTCTTGAACTTCTTTGTCCCTGGGGGACAGCAGCCTAGGCCCATCTGGGCTGGGGATACCAGGCCCTTCCCTGGTTCATATTTCCCCCCATCCAACCCTCAGCCTCCAGGAACACCAGCCTCCAAGCTGGCTGCTTCTTCTGCATCCCACCCCGTGATGTACATCCAGAATGGAGCCGAAAGCATAAGAAGCCAAAAGGACAGTCAAAAAAGGAAGGCAGCCTGGAAGGGCAGCAGCACCGGGAACATGAGGCTCTGTCCACTCGCCCTTGCGCTGGCTCAGTGCAGACGGGAAGCGGCCAGCTCCAGCATTCTGCAGATGGGGCTGGCGGGGGGAGAGGTGCCCAAGCCCACCGGCCATTGGGCGGTCCCATGCGCCCTGCAGGCTGACCTCATTGTCCAGAATTGTGAACGTGCTTCCTGGGGTCACATTCCGTGCTGAAGAGCCCCTCTTCAAGGCCTCAGTTGGCGCCAATGTCTTTTTAGGAACCAAGCCTCTAATTTTAGTGTCCCAGCCTTGACACCTTCTCAAAATAGCTCCCTGTTTTCTCTTGTGTCCCTGGCCCTTCCTTGGAGAAGGTGAACCCCCTGCATCCCCGTGATCTGAGTTGGTGAGACAGGCCCAAGGCCTTGTATGGGTTTGGGTATAGGGATCCACGCCTCTGCCATGTGTTTTGTGTGGCAGGACCCAGAGAACTCACCTCTGGGAGGGCAGCTCACAGCACCCACCGTGGCAGGGGTCCTGCGAGAGCCCACTCCCGTCTCCTCCCTGGGGGTCTGCCATGCTCAGGCGTGGCACAAACGAAAGTGACTCAAATCCAGGTCCCCAGCCCCTGGAAATCAAGGCTTCATAGCCGCAGCTCCACCTGTAGGAATCGTGGGTGAGCTGACACCTGCGCCCCGGGAGCTCCTCTCTTCCTTTGGCAGGTTCCATGCTGTTCAGGTACCAATCCTAACAATGGCCTTTCCTGAACATTTCAATGGTGCCAAGTGCATCTCTTGCGTAATTTTGTTTAATCCTCTCAGCCACCCTATGTGGTAGGTGCTATAATTGTCCCCAAGGTCATGGAGCTGCCAAGCGATGGAACCGGAATTTGGTGGGTTTTTTGTTTTTGTTTGTTTGTTTTTTGAGATGGGGTCTTGCTCTGTCACCCAGGATGCAGTACAGTGGCACGATCTCTGCTCACTGCAACCTCCGCCTCCCGGGTTCAAGAGATTGATTCTCCTGCCTCAGCCTCCCAAGTAGCTGGGATTACAGGCATGCACCAACACGCCTGGCTAATTTTTATATTTTCAGTAGAGATGGAGTTTCACCACGTTGGCCAGGCTGGTCTCAAACTCCTGACCTCAGGTGATCCACCTCGGCCTACCAAAGTACTGGGATTACAGGTGTGAGCCACCGTGCCCAGCCTAGAACTGGAATTCGAACACAGGAAATCGGGCTCCCAGCCCTCGGCCTCATGCTACTCATGGTGCTGCCACATAAACATTCTCCTTGCACCAGCCCTCGGCCTCATGCTACTCATGGTGCTACCACATAAACATTCTCCTTGCACCAGCCCTCTCTCCACTGCCTCTGTCACAGTCCCTTCCAGAGTGCTCTGCTCAGATTCTTCTAGGCATCCTAAGCGAGTAGAGCAGAGAGGTTGTGCTGCTTGCCTGAAGTCACACAGCAAACTAGGGGCAGATGAAGACACACAACTCCAGAGGGCTGAGATCCAGGAAGCATTCCTGGAAGGAGGCTAAAGCTTAGCCAAGAGGTGAGCAAAGACTGTGGTCCCAGGCAACAGCCAGGCAGTGTGTCGGGACCTGGCAGGGCTCATCTAGCAGTCTTTTCCCCAACAGATTCATGTTCTCAGCGCCAGGAAAAGCCCTCTAAAGGTGCCACCAGCTGGCCGAGTGGCAGGTATCCAGGAAGCTTGATTCGACAGCTCCCAGGGACACTGGCCACTAGGACCCATATTTTTCTGGGAAAGAGACACATTGGAAAGGAGAAAAGCCAGGGTGGGGCCTTCCTGGGCCTCCTCCTGCTGCAGTCAGAGCCCAAACCCCACACCCAGGGGCTCCCTGGAGGGACTGTGAGTGGCCAGAGCTCCCTTCAGGGCCCAAGGTCTGGCTCCTCCGATGGGTTCATGCCCTGCAACCTGAGGGCCTGTCCCATTGATCACGATGGGGTGGGGAGGGGGAAGACAGAGACCGGCTGGTGCAGGTGATGGTGGGGAGACCGGGGCACTGAGCCCCATGGGGCTGGCTCACTCCACTCAGCCAGGGAAGAACACATTAGGGGCGTGGGAAACTCCTTCAAATCCCTAAATTGTCTAGGCTCATCCAAGCAGTTTTCGACTATCAGGACAGGAAAATGCAGTTTTTGTCTAAGTGAGTCACAGCCACTCTTCTGAAAGTGCCAGGTGGGTGGGTACACATGCAGGGCCAGAGGGTGCACCAAGAAGAAGAGAGGGGTCATGACTCAGCCAGAAGCAGGTGCCCAGCCTTGGAATGACCGGAGACAGTCATAATAAAACTGGGCTTCCCATTTAAATTATGCCGAGGGCCGGGCACGGCGGCTCACACCTGTCATCCCAGCACTTTGGGAGGCTGAAGTGGGCATATCACTTGAGGTCAGGAGTCCAAGACCAGCCTGGCCAACATTGTGAAACCCTATCTCTACTAAAAAAAAAAAATGAAAATTAGCCGGGTATGGTGGCACACGTCTGTAATCCCAGCTACACGGAAGGCTGAGGCATGAGAATTGCTTGAACCCAGGGGACGGAGGTTGCAATGAGCCGAGATCATGTCATTGCACTCCAGCCTGGGTGACAGAGCTAGACTCTGTCTCAAAGAAAAATAAATAAATAAATAAATAAATAAATAAATAAATAAAGCAAGCAAGCAAGCTGGGGTTGCCAACCCAAACACCTACAGGGGCCAGGTGGGTGGTGTAATGAAATAATGAATGAAACCAGCCAGGTGACAAATTGTGGGGAAAAGAAAGAGAGATCAGATTGTTAGTGTGTCTATGCAGAAACAGGAAGACATAAGAAACTCCATTTTGATCTGTACTAAGAAAAATTGTTCTGCTTTGAGATGCTGTTAATCTGTAACTCTTGTCCCAACCCTATGCTCACAAAAAACATGTGCTGTATTGACTCAAGGTTTAAGGGATTTAGGGCTGTGCAGGACGTGTTTTGTTAGAAATGTTTTTGTAGGCAGTATGCTTAGTAAAAGTCATCGCCATTCTCCATTCTCGATTAACCAGAGACACAATGCACTGCGGAAGGCCGCAGGGACCCCTGCCCAAGAAAGCCCAGGTATTGTCCTGGATTCCCCCCACTGAGCCAGCCTGAGATATGGCCTCGTGGGAAGGGAAAGACCTTACAGCCCCCCAGCCTGACACCCATAAAGGGTCTGCCTGAGGAGGATTAGTGAAAGAGGAAGGCCTCTGTGTGGTTGGGATAAGAGGAAGGCATCTGTCTCCTGCACGTCCCTGGGAATGGAATGGCTCGGTGTAAAACCGACCATACATGGCCGGGTGCCGTGGCTCACGCCTGTCATCCCAGCACTTTGGGAGGCTGAGGCAGGCAGATCACGAGGTCAGGAGATCGAGACCATCCTGGCTAACACGGTGAAACCCCGTCTCACACACCGGGCGTAGTGGCGGGTGCCTGTAGTCCCAGTTACTCGGGAAGCTGAGGCAGGAAAATGGTGTGAACCCAGGAGGCGGGGCTTGCAGTGAGCTGAGATTGCGCCACTGCACTCCAGCCTGAGCGACAGAGCGAGACCCTGTCTCAAAAAAAAAAAACAAAAAACCGACCATATATTCTATTCTGAGATAGGAGAAAACTGCCATATGGCTGGAGGCGAGACGTGATGGCAGCAATACTGCTCTGTTACTCTTTACTGCACTGAGATGTTTATGTAAAGTTAAACATAAATCTAGCCTACGTGCACATCCAGGCAAGCACCTTTCCTTAGACTTATTTATGACACAGATTCCCTTGCACACACATTTTCCTACTGACCCTCTCCCATCACCCTATAGTCACACCACATTCCCCCTGCCAAGATGGTAAAGCTAGTGATCAATAAATACTGAGGGAACTCAGAGACCAGGGCCGGTGCAGGTCCTCACTTACTGAGCACCGGTCCCCTGGACCCACTTTTCTTCCTCTATACTTTGTCTCTGTGTCTTATTTCTTTTCTCAATCTCTCATCTCCACCTTGCGAGAAATACCCACAGGTGTGGAGGGGCTGGCCCCCTTCAGCAAATAACACCTGACCCTTGGCCTAGGTGTTGAGGACATACTGGGCATTTGGGAGGCTATGGGAACTGGAGAAGGGAGCAGCTCAGTGCGCTTGAGTTCTGTCTTGTGGGAATGCACCTGTATTGTCAGAGACAGAGGGATATCTTTAAAATCTTAGGTAAGTATCTGTTTTTTTAATGTTGGCAAAAATTTTAGAATTTTTTTTACTGTTGAGAGTTTCAAATAAAATGTGTCTGCAACCTGTATTCAGCTGTGGAGAGAGATGGAGAGGTAGCATGTGCTGTGAGATGATGCTTTTCTTGTTTGCAAAGCACAGCGTCTTGTATAATTGTCACTCTAACTCTGTGAGGCAGACTGGGCAGGTCGGCCGTGCCCATCTGATAGATTAGGAAAACTGAGACCCAGATGAGTGAAGCACTTTGCAGGTGTCACACAGCAGTGGCAGAGCATGGATTTAAACTCAGTGCTGCCAGACAGGGGGGCTCATGCCTGTAATCCCAGCAAGGCCAAGGTGGGAGGATTGCTTGAGGCCAGGAATTCAAAACCAGCTTGGGCAACATAGCAAGATCCCATCTGTAAAAAAATAAGAAAAAATTTGCCAAGCTATGGTGGTGTGTAACTGTAGTCCCAGCTATTGGAGAGGCCGAGGTGGGAGGATCGCTTGAGCCCAGGAGATGGAGGCTGCAGCAAGCTATAATTGAGCCACTGCACTCCAGCCTGGGCAACGGAACAAGACCCTGTCTCAAAAAAAAAAAATAAATAAAAATAAATAAACTCAGGTGTCTCTCATTCCAAAGGTTGCCCTTTCTGCTCTGCTATGTCAAGGCTGTGTAGTGAGTGAGGGAAGGGGTGGGCAGCTCGTGGGACTGGGAGCCACTCTCTGCACTTTTCACCAGGAGAGCTGACCCAAGCCCTGTCGCCTGAACTCTCAGCACCTAGAGAAAAGCAAATGGTGGAGATAAAGTTGCTGAGGTGCCGATGGAGCATGTGACACGAAGATTTCTGTAGGTCCAAAGATGGCCCCCACCTCTCTGGGGCTGGCCAGTGGAATGCAGAAAAGGAGAGTCCACTGGGCGTCGGTGATGAACGGATTCCAGTGTCACTCCCAGGAGCTCCAGACTGAGACCTGCCCCACCTCAGAGGCCCCCTTCCCCATCCATGGGCTTCCTGTGTCTCACTCAATCTGATTCCTCACCCTGCAAAGGGTCCTCATGTCACTGGAGCTTGCCTGCTTCTTGGGGTCCCATAGCTCTGAGATCTCAAACCTCCAGTGGGGGAGGCACAGCCCAGGTGCCTCCCATCCTACCCATCCCATCCACAGGACAGGAGCAAACCAGTTTGCTGTGGACCCTGCCTTCGAGACCACCTGGCATTCCTGGTCCCCTAAAAGAAGCCTAGGAGAAGCTATTTGGGACCAAAGACAAACCTCCCCAGCTCATCTCCAGCTTCTGAACACCCAGGACACAAACACACATTGGAAACACCTGTTTAGTGTCTCCCCTGGCACAGGACTCCCAGCTTTACCGCCAACCCACTCCAGGGCTTAATCACTCACTGCCCAGATACAGGTGCTCCAAGCACCAGTTTGTGGGGACAGACTCAGCCTTTCCAAGGGAAGTAAACAGAAATCGCCCACCTGTAGGACTGAGTTCTTGTTGTTTTTTTAAGATGAAGTCTCACTCTGTCACCCAGGCTGGAGTGCAATGGCACTCTCTCCGCTCACTGCAATCTCCACCTTCTGGTTCAAGCAATTCTCCTGCCTCAGCCTCCCAAGTATCTGGCATTACAGGCACCTGCCACTGTACCAGCTAATTTTTGTATTTTTATTAGAGACAGGGTTTCACCATGTTGGCCAGGCTGGTCTCGAACTCCTGACCTCGGGTGATCCACCCGCCTCAGTCTCCCAAAGTGCTGGGATTACAGGTGTGAGCCACTGCGCCCGGCCAGGACTAAGTTTTGTTCTTTTCTTTTCTTTAGCTTTTTTTCATAGGGGTCTCACTGTGTTGCCCAGGCTGCTGTCAAACTCCTGGGCTCAAGCAATCCTCCAGCCTCAGCCTCCCAAGTAGCTAAGCTTACAGATGTGTGTCACTGTGCCCGGCTTTGTTGTTTTGTTTTTTTAATCCCTGATGCATGGTAACATGATGAGGTTTTACCTGCCAGGCTTTTCCTAGCAAAGCAATTATTTTTTAGGTAGAATTATCCCTCCAGCCTATTGTGAAAGAAGCAGAAGTTACTGGAAAGTTGGAGTGATTGCCCAAGTCCCCAGAAGGAGGGGGCAGCTATTAGTGCAGCTGTCTGTGGGCTTGAGAAGCAGTTTCTGGAACTTTCCTCACCCCACCCTTCAGTCCTGTCTTATTAGAAGCCCAATTCTGTCCTTGTTCAGGAACAGTGTAGCCATGAATACAGCCCCATGCTGGGCTCTGACAGCTGACAGGACCACCAACATGAGGCCCGTGGATGGTGGAGGGAACCTGCACTCACTGACCACCTATCATGATTTGGTGCCGACACGTTTAACCCTTATGTTGACCTGACAATAGGCATTATTACCACATTTTACTGGTAAGCAACCTGAGGCCCAGAGAGACAGAGCAACTTGGCCAAGATCACACAGCCTTTAAGAGGCAGAGCTGAGATTTGAACTGAGGTCTGTGTATTTGCAAAGTCTATGCCTGGGCAAAAATCTCAGGAGAGATGGAGTGAGTTGACTCAAACCACCGTGTACTGGTCCCAGACCAAATGGGGGACAGGCCTCCTGCACAGCCAGGAGCACCCACCCAAGGACCAAGATCTCATCTGAGAGTTCTGTGTCTCACCTACCACCTGGGGGGTGGGGTGGGGAAGAACCCAGCCTGGCCTTGGGCTGGGCCACCACCCTGTCTTCCCACACCTGGTCAGCCTGCTCCTCTCCTTCCCAAATCAAGCATGCAGTGTCGCCCAGGTAAGGAGAGAGCCTCCAGCGCCACCTGCTGGAGATGCAGTAGCAGCGCCCTCCAGGGGACCCTGCATCCCCAGAGTATGTCTGGGGAGACTGGGGTGAGATATAACGGGGGAAAGGGAGGGGGGTCAGTGCGTCTCGCAGGCAATTATCTCCTATACTTGACCCCATGAACAGGGGTGAGTATTCCTCCTTCTAGAACCTCAGAAAGTTGCAGCTGGAAGGCTCAAAGCAGGGAACTGATCTTGCAAGGATGGATGGGTGGATGGGTGGGTGGGTGGATGGATGAATGGGTGGATGAGTGGATGGATGGATGGATGGATGGGTGGATGGATGGATGGGTGGATGGATGGGTGGGTGGATGGATGGGTGGATGGGTGGATGGATGGGTGGGTGGATGGATGAATGGGTGGGTGGGTGAATGAATGGGTGGATGGATGGATGGGTGGATGGATGAATGGGTGGGTGGGTGAATGAATGGATGGATGGATGGGTGGGTGGATGGATGGGTGGATGGATGGGTGGGTGGATGGGTGGATAGGTGGATGGATGAATGGGTGGGTGAGAGGATGAATGGATGGATGGGTGGATGGATGGATGGGTGGATGGGTGGGTGGGTGGATGGGTGGGTGGGTGGATGGGTGGTTGGATGGGTGGGTAGGTGGATGGATGAATGGGTGGGTGGGTGGATGAATGGATGGATGGATGGGTGGATGGGTGGGTGGATGGATGAATGGGTGGGTGAGTGGATGGATAGATGGATGGATGGATGGATGGATGGATGGATGGATGGATGGATGGATGGATGGATGGGTAGGTGGATGGATGAATGGGTGGGTGAGCGGATGAACGGATGGCTGGATGAAAGCATGGATAAAGTCATGCTTTCTGCCAAGGGCCAGACCAGGAGAAAGGCTAGCTAGTTTCTGTGCATGGAAACAAGGCAGTTTTCTGCACAATGTCCTGGCTGTTTGAATTCAGAGAGGAAGAACAGAGGAGCCATCTGGGGCCTCATGTCATCCCTATTTTCCATCAGCCTGAAATTTTCATACCAATCATTATCATTAGCAAGCGTTGCAACTATAAACCTCCCCATCTTCCTTCTCCCAGCCTTGCTGCTGGCACAGCCTCCAGTGATGGGGAGACAGGGACAGGGCTCACCCTGACCCCAGGAACCTGGCAGGGGCAGGCAGTTCAGCTCTGGGGAGGAAAAGAGGCAATCCAGGGCTGTCCCCACAGCTCACATAGATCAAGTGTGTGCTATGTGTCAAATCCTCTGCCCAGCACACTGAAGGCATGGTCTCATTGACCCTGGCCGTGACCTATGAGAGAGGAAGGGAGGGAAGTTTATACCGGAGTGAGGCATCAGTGTCCCCCAGTCCTCTGTCTGCATAGAAGTCCCCAGGACCCAGTCCCACTGACACCTTCTCCTGTGTAGGCCACGAAGGGAGAAGCATCAGGGACTGATGAAGCAAGCCACTTCCAGAGCCAGACTGCCTTATCTGGTGATCACTGATCAGCAGTGTGATCTCGAGCAAGTTACTCACCTTCTCTGAGCCTCAGTTTCCCCCAGGCACAGGCAGAATAACAGCATGTGTTAATTCTGATTGGTGGCTGGGACATATGCTTATTACACTAAAAAACATATATATAATATATATAATTAAAAATTAAAAATTTATATAAAATTAAAAATTTCAGGCCCTGTCCAGTGGCTCATGCCTGTAATCCTAGCACTTTGGGAGGCTGAGGCCAGAGGCTTGCTTGAGGCCAGGAGGTGGAGAGCAGCCTGGGCAACACAGCAAAACCCAAGACGTAATCTCTAAAAAAAAATTTTAAGCCAGGCACAGTGGCTCATGCCTGTAATTTCAGAACTTTGGGAGGCCGAGGCGGGCAGATCATGAGGTCAGGAGTTCAAGACCCGCCTGACCAACATGGTGAAACCCCATCTCTACTAAAAATACAAAAATTAGCTGGGCGTAGTGGTGCGTGCCTGTAATCCCAGCTACTCAGGAGGCTGAGGCAGGAGAATCGCTTGAACCTGGGAAGCGGAGGTTGCAGTGAGCCATTGCACTCCAGCCTGGGCGGCACAGTGAGACTCCATCTCAAAAAAAAAAAAAATGTTTTAAAGCCAGCCGTGGTGGTGCATTCCTATAGTCCCAGCTACTTGGGAGGCTGAGGGGGGAGGGTTGGTGGAGCCCAGGAGTTCAAGGTTACAGTGAGACAGGATCTCACCACTGCACTCCAGCCTGGCTGACAGAGTGAGACTCTGTCTCAAAAATAAAAAATAAAATAAAAAGAAATTTACAAACTCTCCAGCTTTTTCAGTTTTGGTTATTAATTAAAAACAAGATCAGCCAGGCGCCGTGGCTCACGCCTGTAATCCCAGCACTTTGGGAGGCCGAGACGGGCGGATCACAAAGTCAAGAGATAGAGACCATCCTGGCTAACATGGTGAAACCCCGTCTCTACTAAAAATACAAAAAATTAGCCGGATGTGGTGGCACGTGCCTGTAGTCCCGGCTACTCGGGAGGCTGAGGCAAGAGAATCACTTGAACCCGGGAGGCAGAGGTTGCAGTGAGCTGAAATCGTGCCACTGAACTCCAGCCTGGCAACAGAGTGAGACTCCATCTCAAAACAAACAACAAACAAAAAGAAATAAAAGAAAAAAAAGAGAAAGAAAAAGAGCATCCGGGCACAGTGGCTCATGCCTGTAATTCCAGCACTTTGGAAGACGGAGACAGGAGGATCACCTGAGGTCAGGAGTTCGAAACCAGCCTGACCAACATCTCTACTAAAAATATAAAATTAGCCAGGTGTGGTGGTGCATGCCTGTAATCCAGCTACTTGGAAGGGTGAGGCAGAGGAATTGCTTGAACCTGGGAGGCAGAGGTTGCAGTGAGCCGAGATCACGCCATTGCACTCCAGCCTGAGTGATAGAGTAAGATCTGTCTCAAAAATAAAAAATAAAATAAAAAGAAATTTACAAACCCTCCAGCTTTTTAAGGGTTTCATTTTATTAATTAAAAACAAGATCAGACACATCTGCAGTCTGGATTCAACCAGCAGGCTGCCAATCTGTCACCACTGGCATAACTGACCAAGTGACAGTAGCAATGCCGGGCGTGGTGGCACATGCCTGCGGTCCCAGCTACTCAGGAGGCTGAGGAGGGAGGATCGCTTGAGCCCAGGAGTTCGAGAGTTTGAGGCCAACCTGGGCAACATAGTGCAACCCTATCTCAAGAAAAAAAAGCAAGGTGCTAGGCCAGGTGCGGTGGCTAACACCTGTGTAATCCCAGCACTTCAGGAGGCCGAGGTGGGTGGATCATGAGGTCAGGAGATCGAGACCATCCTGGCTAACACAGTGAAACCCCATCTCTACTAAAAATACACAAAATTAGCTGGGCGTAGTGGTGCGTGCCTGTAATCCCAGCTACTCAGGAGGCTGAGGCAGGAGAATCGCTTGAACCTGGGAAGCGGAGGTTGCAGTGAGCCATTGCACTCCAGCCTGGGCGGCACAGTGAGACTCCATCTCAAAAAAAAAAAAATGTTTTAAAGCCAGCCGTGGTGGTGCATTCCTATAGTCCCAGCTACTTGGGAGGCTGAGGGGGGAGGGTTGGTGGAGCCCAGGAGTTCAAGGTTACAGTGAGACAGGATCTCACCACTGCACTCCAGCCTGGCTGACAGAGTGAGACTCTGTCTCAAAAATAAAAAATAAAATAAAAAGAAATTTACAAACTCTCCAGCTTTTTCAGTTTTGGTTATTAATTAAAAACAAGATCAGCCAGGCGCCGTGGCTCACGCCTGTAATCCCAGCACTTTGGGAGGCCGAGACGGGCGGATCACAAAGTCAAGAGATAGAGACCATCCTGGCTAACATGGTGAAACCCCGTCTCTACTAAAAATACAAAAAATTAGCCGGATGTGGTGGCACGTGCCTGTAGTCCCGGCTACTCGGGAGGCTGAGGCAAGAGAATCACTTGAACCCGGGAGGCAGAGGTTGCAGTGAGCTGAAATCGTGCCACTGAACTCCAGCCTGGCAACAGAGTGAGACTCCATCTCAAAACAAACAACAAACAAAAAGAAATAAAAGAAAAAAAAGAGAAAGAAAAAGAGCATCCGGGCACAGTGGCTCATGCCTGTAATTCCAGCACTTTGGAAGACGGAGACAGGAGGATCACCTGAGGTCAGGAGTTCGAAACCAGCCTGACCAACATCTCTACTAAAAATATAAAATTAGCCAGGTGTGGTGGTGCATGCCTGTAATCCAGCTACTTGGAAGGGTGAGGCAGAGGAATTGCTTGAACCTGGGAGGCAGAGGTTGCAGTGAGCCGAGATCACGCCATTGCACTCCAGCCTGAGTGACAGAGTAAGATCTGTCTCAAAAATAAAAAATAAAATAAAAAGAAATTTACAAACCCTCCAGCTTTTTAAGGGTTTCATTTTATTAATTAAAAACAAGATCAGACACATCTGCAGTCTGGATTCAACCAGCAGGCTGCCAATCTGTCACCACTGGCATAACTGACCAAGTGACAGTAGCAATGCCGGGCGTGGTGGCACATGCCTGCGGTCCCAGCTACTCAGGAGGCTGAGGAGGGAGGATCGCTTGAGCCCAGGAGTTCGAGAGTTTGAGGCCAACCTGGGCAACATAGTGCAACCCTATCTCAAGAAAAAAAAGCAAGGTGCTAGGCCAGGTGCGGTGGCTAACACCTGTGTAATCCCAGCACTTCAGGAGGCCGAGGTGGGTGGATCATGAGGTCAGGAGATCGAGACCATCCTGGCTAACACAGTGAAACCCCATCTCTACTAAAAATACACAAAATTAGCTGGGTGTCGTGGCGGGAGCTTGTAGTCCCAGCTACTTGGGAGGCTGAGGCAGGAGAATGGCATGAACCCGGAGGTGGAGCTTGCAGTGAGCCAAGATTGCGCCACTGCACTCCAGCCTGGGTGACAGAGCGAGACTCCATCTCAAAAAAAAAAAAAAAAAAAAAAAGCCAGGTGCTGAGAAATGCTTCATGATCATCTAATGCTTTGCCAGCCCTATAAGGTAGATGAAGGGCTGTTGTTTGAGATATTTAATGTCAGACAAATAAAATTAAAAAATGACAAATGGAATCTAATCAGGGTTGCCGACCTGACATCTAGTTTAAAGGAAGTTCAGAGGGCATAGGAAGAAATTAAATTTGCAGGAAGAAATTCTGCAAATCAGATCAAATTCAGGATGAGGGATATTCCATAGGATAGGTAACTGATCCAGTCCTTCAAAAGTCTTCAGTGCCCCCCCTCCCCCCGACACACACACACACAAGGTGATGGGGAATAAGAGTCGTTCAGATTAAAGAAGGCTGAAATGATATAATTACCAAATGCACTGTGAGGATCCTTTTAGGACGCTGATTTGAATTAATCAGTTCTAACAGGTCATTTCATAAACAAGTAGGGAAATTTGAATATAGACTGATGTCTAACTTTATCAGAAATAACAGAGACAAGAAGATAATTGAATATATCCACTTACTTTAAACTGCCAAAAGAATAAAAACCCTGTGAATGCAGAATTCTATATCCAGCTAAAATTTCCTTTAAATATAGGTAAAATAGATGATTTTAGACCAAAAACAGCAAGAGCTTTTCTTTCAATCACAAGCAGTTGCAGATTTCTTTGTTCCCTCTCCATTCCCTGCTTTCCTTCACTAGCCTTAAAAAAAAAAAATTGTCTCAAGGCCGGGCGCGGTGGCTCATGCCTGTAATCCCAGCACTTTGGGAGGCCGAGGCGGGTGGATCACGAGGTCAGGAGATCGAGACCACCCTGGCTAACACGGTGAAACCCCGTCTCTACTAAAAATACAAAAAAATTAGCCGGGCGTGGTGGTGGGCGCCAGTAGTCCCAGCTACTCGGGAGGCTGAGGCAGGAGAATGGCGTGAACCCGGGAGGCAGAGGTTGCAGTGAGCTGAGATCGCGCCACTGCACTCCAGCCTGGGCGACAGAGCGAGGCTCCGTCTCAAAAAAAAAAAAAAGAAAAAGAAAAGAAAAGAAAAAAAAGGAAAGTAAATCTATTGCGGAGTCACATCGTGCACTCCCAAGCCAAGGTGAAATGATGTAAATTCCCGAGGCCTGTGTTTGGCCCGCTCTATCCACCTGGATGGCAGAGCACTAACCGGGCTAGTGGGTGGGAGATGGCCTCGGGGCAGGGAGTGCGGATGCAGAGGCGGGATAGGAAGCCGCCTTCTCCGGGATGCTCAGCCGCCTAAGCCTGGCAGAGGCAAAGCGCTAGACGGAGCACCGCAAAAGCCCCCATGGAGCGGTGGGAGGGCCGAGGCCCAGCCGGGCACAGTTCAGGCCAGAGACTTGAATTCTGCCGGCGATTTAGAAGTCGCCTGGGGTGGGCGGGGGGGGGGGCTGTATCGAATTTTCTGGAGCCGCTGGGCCATGGGAGGGCTGACTCGGGGATCTGGGTTGCCCTGGTCCATGTTCTAGCTCCCAGTGCCCTGGGGCGATGGAAGCTGGCGGGGTCGGGGCGTGGGGAGGGGCGAGGAGCGGCTGGTCGGGGCTGCGCTTGAGAAAGGGGGTGTCTCTGAAAGGGCCATGCGCTTGGGCGGGCAGGGACAACGTCCCGCACCTGTGCTGGCCCCGGCTTCTCCTTAGGGTGCCTCTGGCTGCCTCCCTGCTCTCACCTCGGGGTTTTCCTTTTTGCGCCATCCCCGGAGGGCAAGACTCTGTCCAAGCTGAGCCAAACGTGGGGGGCGGTGGGGAGACTAGGTCTTCTCCTGCCCCTACCCCAGATCGCAGAGCCCATCTTGGCTGCCGGGACCCGAGGGCGCTCCAGGTTGGCTCCGCGGGTCGCATCACCTGCCAAGTGCTCGGGAGCCGCAGCACGGGCACCAGGGGGGTCCAGGATGGAGGGGCCACGGAGGTCTCCAAGGGAACTGCCCGGGCTGAGATTGGCCAGGGAGGGGGCCAGGAACTAGTGGAGCTACGGAGCCGCCAGTGGATCTAAGGACCTACCTGGATCCGAGGTCGGCCCCTGTCCCCGGTGCTGAAATGCGGGCGCCCGCGGGGTTCACGGCCAGGACTCAGCCCTGGAGTCCCTGAGACCGCTAGCCCCGTAGCAATCCCCTATGTAGCATTTGTTTCAAGGGCTCAGACCAGCACAGAGCCCCCCAGCTCTTCCTTGCCTCAGATTCTGTCCTTGGGTGATCAAATCCTGCTTTCTGTCTCCTAAAATTGTCTCTAGCGCTTTCTCTGGGACCACTCTAGTGCCTCTGAGCAGGCATCACGGGCTGGCCCATCGGATCATTATTTGTACTTTGGTCTTATGCTTTATCCCCTCCAAACCAACGGGCTCCCACTCTCAGCTGGGCTGCAGAATTTCCCATCCCCCTGCCTCTAACATTCCTAGGGGACTCTGTTCCTTTCCTCCCTCCTATCCCTTGCTTTCAAGTTAGTTAAAGCTAGACAATGAGGTCGGTGCAATGCGTCTGCATCTGGCAGGGGCAGCCACCTTCCTTGGAAATGGGGAGAGATGGTGCAAGAGAGAAGAGAGCTGGGAGAATAGGGGTGGGGCCCCAGGGCTGAGGCATGCCCTCCTGAGCTACTGCAAACTGCAGCCCCCAAGGGCCCAGGTGACATCATGTAATGGGCCTTAGCAAGACCCCCTTCCACTTCTGGGCCCTTATCTTCCCCTCTCAGCTCCTGACCCCTCCCCAGTCAGATGCCCTTGTTTGTAAGCTCTGCATCTCTCCCCTTCCTTCTCTCTCTTTCCCTCCCTTTTCAATATCATTGTTCTTTTATTCTTCTGATTATAAAAATTACTGTTGGCCAGGCCCTGTGGCTCACGCCTGTAATTCCAGCACTTTGGGAGGCTGAGGTGGGCGGATCACGGGGTCAGGAGATCAAGACCATCCTGGCTAACACGGTGAAACCCCGTCTCTACTAAAAATACAAAAAAATGAGCCAGGCATGGTGGCTGGCGCCTGTAGTCCTAGCTACTCAGGAGGCTGAGGCAGGAGAATCGCTTGAACCTGGGAGGTGGAGGTTGCAGTGAGCCGAGATGGTGCCACTGCACTCTAGCCTGGACAACAGAGCAAGACTCTGTCTCAAAAAAAAAAAAAAAATTCACCGGGTGTGGTGGCGAATGCCTGTAATCCCAGCTACTCAGGAGGCTGAGGCAGGAGAATCACTTGAACCCAGGAGGCGGAGGTTGTAGTGAGCCGAGATCGTACTACTATACTCCATCCTGAGCGACAGAATGAGACTCTGTCTCAAAAAAAAAAAAAAAGTGTGTTTCTTTGCACACAAACATTTTTGTACATTTCTATTTCCTTAGGATGTATTCCCACATGTGAAATTATTGGCTTGACATATATTAACTGTTAAAATACTTTTGTTAGGCTGGGCACGGTGGCTCACACCTGTAATCCTAGTACCTTGGGAGGCTGAGGCGGGTGGATCACTTGGGGCCAGGAGTTCAAGACCAGTCTGAGCAACACGGTGAAACCCTGTCTCTACTAAAAATACAAAAATTAGCCAGGCATGGTGGCACACACCTGCAGTCTCAGCTACTCAGGAGACGGAGGCACGAGAACTGCTTGAACCTTGGAGGCAGAAGCTGCAGTGAGCCAAGATCGCACCATTGCACTCCCACCTGGGCAACAGAGAGAAACTGTCTCAAAAAACACTTTTTTTAGAGCTCTTGATACATATCATCAAGTGACATTTTAGTAAGATTGGGCCAGTTCCTGTTTCTACCTGTGGCATCTGCGTTCCTGTTTCACTGTAACATGGCTGCCTCTGAATTTTATATTTTAAAAGTATTTGCTAATGTAATAGATGGGACGTGACATACAGAGTTGCTTGTATTTGGATTCCTCTGATTACTAGTAAGACCAAACAGGTTTTCACATATTTATTAGACATGTACATTTCTTCTGGAAAATTTTTCTCTCTACTATCAATGATTTTCTATTGCAGTTTAGTATTGATCTCATTAATTTTTCTTTTTCTTTTTTTTTTTTTTTTTTTTAGATACAGGGCTTCACCACATTGCCCAGGTTGGTCTTGAACTCCTGGGCTCAAGCGATCTGCCCTCCTCAGACTCCCAAAGTTCTGGGATTACAAGCGTGAGCCACCGCACCCAGCTTTATCTCATTAATTTGTAAGGCTTTTTGATATAGTACAATTGTTAACCCTTTGGTGTATTGCAAGCATGATTCTGGTGGGAGGCTCACCTTTTTGCTTGATTATTTTTGACACACAGAATTTCAAAATGTCAAATATATTTACAGTAACTTTTTAAAGGCTCGGCATGGTGTCTCACACCTGTAATCCCAGCACTTCAGGAGGCCGAGGCTAGCGGATGGCTTGAGCCCAGGAGTTCAAGACCAGCCTGGGCAACATGGAAAAACCCCGTCTCTGCAAAAAATACAAAAAATTAGCCAGTGTGGTGGCATGAGTGCCTGCAGTCCCAGCTACTCAGGAGGCTGTGGTGGGAGAATCACCTGAGCCAGCGAAGTTGAGGCTCCAGTGAGCTATGATCACACCACTGCACTCCAGCCTGGGTGACAGAGCGAACTCCATCTCAAAAAAAAAAAGAGGCTGGGCACAGTGACTCACGCCTGTAATTGTGCTGGAAGGCCGAGGTGGGAGGATCACCTGAGGTCAGGAATTTGACACCAGCCTGGCCAACATAGTGAAACCCCATCTCTACTAAAAACACAAAAATGAGCCGGGCGTGGTGGCTACTCAAGAGGCTGAGGCAGGAGAATCTCTTGAACTCGGGAGATGCAGGTTGCAGTGAGCCGAGATCACACCACTGCACTCCAACCTGGGTGACAGAGTGAGACTCTGTCAAAAAAAAAAAAAAGAATGGCCAGGTGCAGTGGTTCACACCTGTAATCCCAGCACTTTGGGAGGCTGAGGTGGGTGGATCATGAGGTCAGGAGTTTGAGACCAGCCTGACCAACATGGTAAAACCCCGTCTCTACTAAAAATACAAAAATTAGCCGGGCATGGTGGCGGGTGCCTGTAATCCCAGCTACTTGGGAGGCTGAGGCAGGAGAATCACTTGAACCCGGGAGGTGGAGGTTGCAGTGAGCCGAGATCACACCACTGTACTCCAGCCTGGGCGACAGAGCGAGACTCCATCTCAAAAAAAAAAAAAAAGAAAGAAAGAAGGAAAGAAAAAAGAAAAGAAAAGAAAAAGAAAAATGCTATAATCCTGCTAAAAACTCCCCTGTCTCTGTCTACTTTGGAATGCTGACCACTCCTTTGGAGTCGGTGTTTCCGAATTGTCCATCCTCACACTTTGTGCTTGAATAAACACTCTTTAAATTAGATTCTAACCCTTTTGATGATTTTAGGTTGACTTTTTGGTGACCCACAGATGGAACCCGAGGCAAGCCTCCCAGAATCCATGCTGCTTTGCCAACATTCTGAGCTTTGGTACCCGCAGGAACAGCTTTCACTCGTCCGACCTCATCAGAGCTAGCGGGGCTTCCTGGCATTTTCTCTTGGGTTTCAAATCTCCCTGGCTTTGGCTGAGATTCAGACTTTATTCAAGTACCCTGATTCCGCAATTCCATGCTCTATGGAGCTGAATTTGAAGCTCTACTTTTAAAAGTAGAAGTTTCAGGCCAGGCATGGTGGCTCATGCCCGTAAACCGAGCACTTTGGGAGGCTGAGGCGGGCAGATCACTTGCGGTCAGTAGTTTGAGACCAGCCTGGCCAACATGGTGAAACCCTGTCTCTACTAAAAATACAAAAATTCCCCAGGCATGATGGCACACATCTGTAATCCCAGCTACTCAGGAGGCTGAGGCAGGAGAATTGCTTGAACCCAGCGGGTTGAAGGTTGCAGTAAGCCAAGATCTTGCCAATGCACTACAGCCTGGGGAACAGAGCGAGACTCCGTCTCAAAAAAAAAAAAAAAAAAAAAAAAAAAACAGTGTGTGCCGAGCGTGGTGGCTCATGCCTGTAATCCCAGCACTCTGGGAGGCCCAGGCGGGTGGATCACCTGAGGTCAGGAGCTCGAGACCAGTCTGGCCAACATGGTGAAACCCCGCCTCTACTAAAAATACAAAAATTAGCCACGTGTGGTGGCGGGCGCCTATAATCCCAGCTACTCAGGAGGCTGAGGCGGGAGAAATGTTTGAACCCAGGAGGCGGAGTTTGCGGTGAGCCGAGATCACACCACTATACTCCTGCCTGGGTGACAGAGTGAGACCCTGTCTCAAAAAAAGAAAAAAAAAAAAAAAAGAAGAGGAAATAAACTATATGTGTGTGGTTATTGTTACAAAACACACACAGACACACACACACACACACAGAGAAAATTTAAACTAGAAACTATTGAAAATGTGTTGGGTGCAGTGGCTCACACCTGAAATCCCAGCACTTTGGGAGTTGGGAGGATCACTTAAGCCCAGGAGTTAGAGACCAGCCTGGGCAACATAGTGAGACCCCATCTCTATTACAAATAACAAAATGTAAACAAATTTTCTTTAAATAAAGAAACTATTGAAAATGGGGATGAGTGGAAACTGGGCGAAGGGGCTAGGGACAGGAGTGGGACTTCTCTGAGTATATGTTTTTACATAGTTTTGATCTTTGAGTCTTGCATTTTTCATTTTCAAAAAGGAAAAATCTTAGCCGGGTGTGGGGCTGCATGCCTGTAGTCCCAGCTACTTAGGGGGCTGAGGTGGAAGGATTGCTTGAGCCTGGGAGGTTGAGGCTGCCGTGAGCTGAGATTGTGCCACTGCACTCCAGCCTTGGTGACGGAACAAGACTCTGTCTCAAAAAAAAGAAAAAGGAAAAATCAAATTATAAAGAAAAATGTATTATGACTTAAATGGGCCTTATCTCAAGAATGCAAATAATTAACATCCAAAAATCTAGCAATGGCCCAGGAGCAGTGGTTCACACCTGTAATCCCAGCACTTTGGAAGGCCAAGGTGGGTGGGTCACCTGAGGTCAGGAGTTTGCAACCAGCCTGGCCAACATGACGAAACCCCATTTCTACTAAAAATAGAAAAACTAGCCAGGCATGGTGGTGCACACCTGTAATCCCAGCTACTCAGGAGGCTGAGGCACACGAAACGCTTGAACCCGGAAGCGGAGGTTACGGTGAGCTGAGATCGTGCCACTGCACTCCAGCCTGGGCAACAGAGTGAGACTCTGTCTCAAAAAAAAAAAAAATCTAGCAATGTAACTCACCATATTGCTGAATTCAAAGGAGAAAATTTATACAACTATCTCAATAGATTCTGAAGAGCATTTGATAAAAAATCTCAGCACAGAGAAACCTGATGATAGAAGGAGATTTCCCTAACATAATTAATACAGGCTGTATGTTAAAATCTTACACCAGGCCAGACGCGGTGACTCATGCCTGTAATCCCAGCACTTTGGGAGGCCGAGGCAGGCAGATCATGATGTCAGGAGATCGAGACCATCATGGCCAACATGGTGAAACATCGTCTCTACTAAAAACACAAAAATTAGCTGAGCATGGTGGCGTGTGCCTGTAATCCCAACTACTTGGGAGGCTGAGACAAGAGAATCACTTGAACCAGGGAGTTGGAGGTTGCAGTGAGCTGAGACCACGTCACTGCACTCCAGCCTGGCAACAGAGCGAGACTCCGCCAAAAAAAAAAAAAAAAAAAAAAACTCACACCAAATATCACACATAACAACGCATTTTCCCTGATCAGGAAAAATGGGCCAGGCATGGTGGTTCACACCTGTAATCCCAACACTTTGGGTGGCTGAGACAGGAGGATCACTTGAGGCCAGAAGTTTGAGACCAGCTTGAGCAACATAGCAAGATTACAGCTCACAAAAAATAAAAATAAACAAATTAAGCCTGGCCAATATAATGAGACCTAGTTTCTACAAAAAATTTAAAAAAAATTAAAAATTTAAAATTAACTGGGCAACAGAGCAAGACCTCATCTCTAAAAACTAAAAATAAATTCAAAACATTCACAATGTTGTAATACCATCACTGCCATCCATTTCCAAAATTTTTCATCACCCCAAACAGAAACTCTATGCATTACCCAATAACTCCTATTATCCCCTCTTCTAGATATTTTACCTAAGTACAGTCACACAATCTATGCCTTTTTGTGGCTGGCTTCTTTCATGTAGCATACATCCTCAAATTTCATCTACAATGTAGTGTGTACGAGAATTTCTCTCCTTTTTATGGCTGAATAGTATTCCATTGTATGGGTAAACCACATTTTGTTTACCCACTCATCAGCGGATAGACACTGGGATTGTTGTCATCTTTGGGCTGTTATGAACAACGCTGCTATTAACGCTCATGTAGAGTCATCTGTTTGAGTCCCTGTTTGGAAATCTTTTTTTTTTTTTTTTTGAGACGGAGTCTTTCTCTGTCCCCCAGGCTGGAGTGCAGTGGCACGATCTTGGCTCGTTGCAACCTCTGCCTCCTGGGTTCAAGCGATTCTCCTGCCTCAGCCTCCCAAGTAACTGGGACTATAGGGGCCTGCCATGCCCAGCTAATTTTTGTGTTTTTAGTAGAGACGGGGTTTCACCATGTTGGCCAGGCTGGTCTCGAACTCCTGACCTCAGGGGATCCGCCCGCCTTGGCCTCCCAAAGTGCTGGGATTACAGGCCTGAGCCACTGCGCCCGGCCCCAAGTTTCTTTTTACTAAAGAGATTTCCATCAGATTTTTTTCTAAAATAGAAATACAAAGTAAAAGTGCTTTGCTTTGTTGTGGCTGATGGTGATGAGGTTTAGGAAGTCTTTCTTCCTTCCCCACTTCCTCTTTCACTCCTCTGTCTCTCTCAGGTTAGGAAGTAAGGAAGCCTACTTATCCGTCTAGAAGATGAGCCAGTACGGGGGATGTCCTAGTTCAGGTGCTATGACAAAATACCTTAAACTGGATAATTTATAAACAACAGAAAGTTATTTATTGCTCACAGTTCTGGAGGCTGGGAAGTCCAACATCAAGGCATCAGCAAATTTGCTGTCTAGTGAAGGCCTGTTCCTCATAGACGGCACCTTCCCTGTGTCCCCACTTGATGGGAGGGTGAAAGGGACAAACTCGCTCCCTCAAACCCTTTTATAAGGACACTGATCCCATCCATGACCCAATCACCTTCCAAAGGCCCCACTTATGAATACCATCACCTTGGAGATTACATTTCAGCCTGTGGATGTGTGAGTGGCCACGACATTCAGACCACAGCGGGAGGGACACGGAGGGTGCTGCTGGGGGATTGCATGGGAGGGGAGCCATCTTTGTGGAGTTGGGGTTCAAAGCCCAGGACGAGGGCCGTTCATGGGAGGAGGCAGAAGATGAGGCAGATGCGGTTGCAGGCAGGCTGGGAAGATGAGTGTGTCTGGCCTCTCAAGGAAGCCCCTGGGATGTCGTGGGCTGACACGGTGAGTTGCAGAGGGGGAAGCTGAAGGGAGAGAAGGATTAAAAGGGGTGTTTGTGTGTTTGTTTGTTTTTTGAGACGGAGTTTTGCTCTTTCACCCAGGCTTGAGTGCAATGGTGCGATCTCGGCTCACTGCAACCTCCACCTCCTGGGTTCAAGTGGTTCTCGTGCCTCAGCCTCCCAAGTAGCTGGGATTACAGGCACGCATCGACACACCAAGATAATTTTTGTATTTTTAGTAGAGACGGGGTTTCCCCATGTTGGCCAGGCTGGTCTCGAACTCCTGACCTCAGGTGATCCGCCTGCCTCCACCTCCCAAAGTGCTGGGATTACAGGCGTGAGCCACCGCACTCGGCCTGAAAAGGACATCTTGAGGTGGGAAATGGAGCCAATCAGAGAAACAGGTGAAGTGGAGGCCTGTATGGGAGGTTCCCCTGCTGTGGAATTTTTCCAGCAGTTCAGCTGCTACAGGGCAGAGGCTGGAAAGACGGCCCTGGGATCTTCCCAGGTGAGAAGATGGAAGGAAAGAGGGGCCAGCAGAGGAGGGGCTGCAGGGGAGTGAGAGAACAGGGGTAGTGGGGGGCCCAGGCTCCATGGACCACGATCACTGCGGGGAGGCACCTGCACCGCTTCTCCTTCCCATCTGCAACCAGGAGCCAGCTACCGCCCCCTCCCCATCTCCTGTCCCTCCTCACCTACTGTTTCCTTCCTCTCTCCCAAAGTGTTGGGATTACAGGCGTGAGCCACCGCGCCTGGCCGGGAAACCTCCTCTCTGCCCTCGGTTTCTGTGAGGCTCCCAGTCCAGGTTTTCCTCCTGCCTCCCTCAATTTCTCTAATCTCTTTCATAGGCTCCTGCACTGTCCCCTCCTTTTATGCCACCATCCCCCAGGGACTTTCCCTGGCCTTTTCTCTCCTCATTTCAAAGCCTTTCCCAGGCCTTCCCCTGCTCAGCCAGTAATCTGTCTCCCAAACTCCTCTCACTCTCCGTATTTCAGGCAGAACAGTTGCCAACAGAGGTTCTCAATGTGGCCTCCATCAGAATCACATGGAGGATGAGTTCAGACCCAGGGGGCTGGGCCCAATCCCCAGGCCTGCAGTAGGTCTGGAGTGGCTAGAAGTGTAAGAATTTTTTTTTTTTTTTTTTTTTTTTGGAGACACGCTCTCGTTATGTTGCCCAGGCTGGTCTCGAACCCCTAGTTCAGGCGATCAGCCAGCCCGCCTCAGCCACCCAAAGTGCTGAGATTACAAGGGTGAGACACGGAGTCCAGCCAAGATAATTTTTTTTTTACTTTTTTTTTTTAAGTTCAAAAAAATTCTTTACTTATTAGGCTAATTGTGCAATTAAAAAAAAAAAAAATTGCAAAAACCGCAATTACTTTTGCACCGATCTAATAGATCGCCCACTGTAAGTAAAGCAGGTAAAGTCAGCCTTTTTCTTCTGGGACCAGACTCTGCTCTGCCCCCCGGTGGTGGCCTCAGGCGCAGCGCTAAAACGCATGAACCACTTAAGGTATTTCCTGAAACTGGAGCGTGATTGGTGAGACTTTATTTGCATACCCACAATGCATTGCGCACTAAATAATGTTCGTCTTTAAAATTATTTCCCCTTTTTCCTTCAACATATCTTTCTCGAAACCGAGATTGCTGTCCCAGAATTGTCTGAAGAAAAAGACTGAAGTCAATAGCTCTTTTGGACGGAAAGAAAGTTACCATTAGCCGTTTGGGGGTAGCCGTTACCTGAGAACTGAGTGCCGATGGTTGTTGTTATACTCTGGTTTCTCTTCAGATCGTATAAATCTTTCGCCTTTTACTAAAGATTTCCGTGGAGAGGAACAACTCTGAGTCTGAAACCAATTTTTTGAGGCCTTGCTTTTTTGGCAGGGCTTATTTTAAGTGCTTGAAAAACAGATGTAATTCTATTAAGTTGTCTGTTGGAGCCGAGGTTTTTCTAGCTCTGCGCTTTGATAAGGTATGTAGTATCAGTTGTATTGTAGTTTTGGGCAGTCACAACATGTTGGGGTGGATTAACTGCTTATGACGAAGAAGTAGGGTTTGTTGGTTGATTATAGGAGTGGTTTTTAACCCCAGCCACTGACTGACGGAGGGTTACCGACTGACTCACAAGCGAGCATTAACGCCTGAGGTCTGCCTGCTGTCAGGGCAGCAAAGCATCAGATTCTCCTAGGAGCGGGAACTCTATTGTGAACTGCGTATACGAGGTATCTAGGTGCGTGCTCCTTTTAAGAATCTAATGGCTGATGACGAGGGGGACAGTTTCAACCTGGAACTGTCCACACCCCCTACCCACCTTCCCCCGCCCTTGGAAAAACTGCCTTCCATGAACTGGGTCCCTTGTGCCAGAAAGGTTGGGACCGCTGGACTATCCGATCAAATGAAGCAGGGACTCGGGGCGAGCTCCCCCGCTGCTCCCGCCGGCTTCTCCGTGTAGAATCGAAGAAGGCAGTCCCAAGGGCTCTTCTGCCCCGTATCCCCGCCTGAGGAGCGCGCCAGGCGCGCAGCTAGTCCTCCCCCGACCCAACCGGTTTGATGAAACGCAAGAGAAAAGTGAATTTTCCAGCCACTCCCATTGGCCAGAATTCTTCTCAGCCGCAAGGGAGGCTGGGAAATGCAGTCATGCCTTCAGGTAGCCGTGAGCCCTGCTAGCGATGGGAGATTCTAGGGAGAGGTTGAGTACTGGGGAGGAAAAACTAGCAGGGTCTGTCCCAGTAAAGGAGGGAGGAAATCCATCGCAAAAAATCCTGACCCCCAGGCCGGGCGCGGTGGCTCACGCCTGTAATCCCAGCACTTTGGGAGGCCGAGGCGGGCGGATCACCTGAGGTCAGGAGTTCGAGACTGGCCTGGCCAACATGGAGAAACCCCGTCTCTACTAAAAATACAAAAATTAGCCGGGCAGGAGGGCTCATGCCTGTAATCACAGCCACTCGGGAGGCTGAGGCAGGAGAGTCGCTTGAACCTGGAAGGCGGAGGTTGCAGTGAACCGAGATCACGCCAATGCACTCGAGCCTGAGCGACAGAGCGAGACTCTGTCTCAAAAAAAAAAAAAAAAAAAAAAATCTGCCCCAGGCTCAGGCCCTGAAGCAGCCGCCCACAGCCCAGCCCTGCCATGCCCCAGTGACTCAAAGCCCCATTCAAGCTACGTAGGAGGGTAAATTGTCCTTTTCCCCCAAGGCCAGCTGCTCCTCCAGAAGCCAGCTCTGTTCCTTCAGACTCAAATACTAGAGAACAATGTTTTCTCTGAGTTTTGAGTGTGGTTTTTGTTTCAGAATAAACACAAACCATCGTAATGGCTAAGTACATCTACTTTTAGGACGCCCAAATAAGCCTTGCTAAAAAATGCAAGGCTTCTAAAAAATTGGTTTAAAACTCACGAGTTGTTTCTCTCCACGGAAATCTTTAGTAAAAGGCGAAAGATTTATGCGATATGAAGAGAAACTAGAGTAAAACTGTAGCGACCGGCACTCAGTTCTCAGGTAATGGCTACTCCAAACAGGCTAATGGTAAATTTCTTTCTGCCCAAAAGAGCTATTGACTTCTGCCTTTTTCTTCAGACAATTCTGGAACAGCAATCTCAGTTTCGGGAAAGATAGATTGAAGGAAAAAGGGGATCTAGTAATTTTAAAGACGAAAATTATTTGGTGCACAATGCATTGTGGGTATGCAAATAAAGTCTCAGCTATCAAGCTCCAATTTTGACAAACTGGTGAAGCCTTAGGGACTCCTCAAAAAAAGGTTTTCTGTTGCTTTTGTTTTGTCTTAAATTTTTGATTTTTAATGTTTGTGGGTACATAGCATGTGTATGTATGGGTTA
Organism: Gorilla gorilla gorilla; assembly: GCF_029281585.2. Taxonomy (NCBI): domain Eukaryota; kingdom Metazoa; phylum Chordata; class Mammalia; order Primates; family Hominidae; genus Gorilla; species Gorilla gorilla. The sequence continues at coordinate 228,684,551 of NC_073224.2, read as the reverse complement.
CATGACAAGAGAAAGGTTTTGTTTGTTTGAGATGGAGTCTTGCTCTTGTCACCCAGGCTGGAGTGCTGTGGTGCGATCTCAGCTCACTGCAACCTCCGCCTCCTGGGTTCAAGCCATTCTCCTGCCTCAGCCTCCCGAGTAGCTGGGATTACAGGTGTGGGCCACCATGCCCGGCTAATTTTTGTATTTTTAGTAGAGATGGGGTTTCACCATGTTGGCCAGGCTGGTCTCGAACTCCTGACCTAAGGTGATCCGCCTGCCTCGGCCTCCCAAAGTGCTGGGATTACAGGCGTGAGCTACTGCGCCCGGCCCCTGCGAATGCTGTGTAGTTGTCTCTTCCCAAGGTTTTATTCTGAGAGGAGCCCCAGCCTTTCTCACGAGCTCACTTGCCCAGTGTTGCCGTCTCCCAGGACAGCCACAGAGCAGTCACACTGGTCCCTGGCCCGGGTTTTCAGAGCTCTCCTCCACGTGTGTGTTAGGATTCTCTAGAGGGACAGGACTAATAGGATCTACGTATATATGAGAGGGACTTTATTAAGGACAATTGACTCACACGATCACAAGGTCAAGTCCCATGATAAGCCGCCTGCAAGTTGAGGATCAAGGAAGCCAGCAGTGGCTCAGTCCAGGTCCCAAAACCTCAAAAGTAGGGAAGCTGACAGTGCAGCCTTCAATCTGCACCCCCAGCAAACCACTGGTGTAAGTCCAAGAGTCCAAAAGCTGAAGAACTTGGAGTCTGATGTTCAAGGGCAGGAAGCCTCCAGCACGGGAGAAAGATGAAGCCGGGAGGACCCGGCAAGTCGGCTTTTTCCACCTTCTTCTGCCTGCTTTTTCTAGCTGTGCTGGCAGCCGACTGGATGGTGCCCCCGACACTGTGAGTGGGTCTTCCTGTCCCAGTCCACTGACTCAAGTGTTAATCTATTCTAGCCACGCCCAGGAACATCCAGATACACCCAGAAACAATACTTTGCATCCTTCGATGCAATCAAGTTGACACTGTTTTTTTGGTTTTTTTTTTTTTTTTTTTTTTGAGATGAAGTTTCTCTCTGTCACCCAGGCTGGAGTGCAATGGCACGATGTCGGGTCACTGCAACGTCCGTCTCCTAGGTTCAAGCGATTCTCTTGCCTCAGCCTCCCAAGTAGCTGGGATTACAGGCACCCGCCACCACACTCGGCTAATGTTTTGTATTTTTAGCAGAGATGGGGTTTCACCATGTTGGCCAGGCTGGTCTCGAACTCCTGACGCTTACTATTAACCATCACAAGCTGTTAGCAGAGGTAATGATTAACACACCACTGGCTGGGGGTACATCCTGCAAGGGTGCCACCACCCAACTCCATGAGTGACCTCTCTTTGACCTTTAGCAAGTCACTGTTTTTCACCGGGTCTCAATTTGCACTTTGTAAAACATGGTGATAAAACCGTTCTTTGGTTTTCAGGGAAGCTGTAGATTGGCTAAAATTATGACAGTAATAAGGAGAGAAGAAGGGATACGTCCATGGGAGGAATGATGATCTCTAATGTCACTGTTGCTGTGAATTAGGGCCAGAGCCCACCCTTTGTCCCTAGAGGTCAGTGATGCCGGCGAAGAAATCCAATTCTTGGGTGGGTGCAGTGGCTCACACCTGTAATCCAACACTTTGGGAGGCCGAGGCGGAAGGATCGCTTGAGCCCAGGAGTTTGAGGCCAGCCCGGGCAACATGGCGAGGCCCCATCTCTACAGAACATTTTTTAAAAATTAGCCAGGTGTGGTAGCATGCACTTGTGGTCCCAGCTACTCAGGAGGCTGAGGTGGGAGGATCACTTGAGCCCAAGAGCTCGCGGCTGCAGTGAGCCACGATTGTACCACTGCACTGCAGCCTGGGAGACTCTGTTTCAAAATAAAGGCTCCCTGGCTTCCCTACACCCACTCACCTCTGTGCATTCATTCATTCACTCAGGCTCTCCACTGCTTAGCTTGGCTGACTCCCATCATCTTTCGGTTTCCAGATTGGAGGTTTCACCTTCCTCCAGGAAGACCTCCCTGACTTTCAAGGGGAGGTTAGATGTCCCTGCCCCATAGTCCCGCAGCCCTGACTGCAGTATCATCGTCCACTTTCTCGTCTATAGGGTCCAGCCCTACGGGGTTTGGCGGGTGTTCTCCCCATGTGCGGAGGCAGACATAGTAAGAAATAAAGACACAAGACAGAGATAAATAGAAAACAGCTGGGCCCAGGGGACCACTACCACCAAAACACAAAGACCGGTAGTGGCCCCGAATGGCTGGGCGCGCTGATATTTATTGTATACAAGACAAGGGGGGCAGGCAGGGTAAGGAAGGTGGGTCGTCCAGGTGATTGATAAGGTCAAGCAAGTCACGTGATCATAGGACAGGGGTCCCTTTCCTTTTAGGTAGCCGAAGCAGAGAGGGAAGGCAGCATACATCAGCGTTTTCTTCTGTGCACTTATCAGAAATTCGATCAAAGACTTTAAGATGTTCACTATTTCTTCTACCACTATCTTCTAAGAACTTCAAAGAGGAACCAGGAGTACGGGAAGAGCATGAAAGTGGACAAGGAGCGTGACCATGGAAGCACAGCACCACGGGGAGGGGTTTAGGCCTCCGGATAACTGCGGGCAGGCATGGATAATATCCAGCCTCCTACAAGAAGCTGGTGGAGCAGAGTGTTCCCTGACTCCTCCAAGGAAACGGAGACTCCCTTTCACGGTCTGCTAAGTAACGGGTGCCTTCCCAGGCACTGGCGTTACCACTTGACCAAGGAGCCCTCAAGCGGCCCTGATGCAGGCGTGACAGAGGGCTCACCTCTTGCCTTCTTGGTCACTTCTCACAATGTCCCTTCAGCCCCTGTCCCTATACCCGCCGGTTATTTCTTGGTTATACAACAAAGAGTAATATTAAAAGTTAATGATTAATAATGTTTATACTAATGATTTATAATGTCCATGATCATCTCTATATCTAATTTGTATTATAACTATTCTCATTCTAACTATTTTGTTTATTATACTGAAACAGTTTGTGCCTTCAGTCTCTTGCCTCGGCACCTGGGTAATCCTCCGTCCACACTCGTCTGTCTCTCCTGCAGGCTGCATTCGCTGAGGTGTGTCTGTGTTGTTCCCCTTTGAGTTCCAGTCAAAAAAGATTCCTAGAGAGAATTCGCTCTCACGCCAGGGCTAAGCTCCTCCCACCAGGTTCATGAGCCTGGAAGTAAGTGCCGTCCACCAATGTCCTGCCTGCTCTTCAGAGGCTCCTCAAGCCTTCCCTGCCCAGAGAGATTCCGGGATGAAAAGGAAAAACGTCCCTGCCTGGCAGAAATTGATGCTGCTTCGGGAAACGTAGGGCAGGTGGCTGTTTCCAAAATGTGTCTGCCATCACTTGAGCTAGTAGTGGGAGCATCTAGTTTTGGAGCTGGACAGACTTGGGAACGCATCCCTGACTCCACAAATTATGTGACTTTGGCTTAATGACTTATCGTCTGGGAGCCTCACTTTCCTCATCTGTAAAACAGGACTGACACTCGCCTTGCAGGAATACCGGAGGTCTGTACTGCGCTGCCAACATCTATTCGCCCTCATCCGTGACAAGAGTACCCACAAGTTCCTCTGGGAAGCTGCTCCTCTCCGATTAGTGTCTCTTCAGTGGTTGGAGGTTGACCCTACCCCAGCTCTGAGACGGCCTGGCCAGCCTATCCTAATTAGCATATCCCTTTCACCCTGGCCACAGTGATTGACTTAGGGCTGGGCTGTGCAGAGGTGAGCCTCAGCTTTTTGGGTAGGAACACCAGGACTTGGATTCCACTGGGTTTAATGCTAGGAGGGCATCAAGCTTGTGATAACTGTGGCCATTTTTGTTACCATAAGGGTAGCCAGTCTGAGGATGGAAGCCAATCTACAGGAAACAGAGCTAAGAGATACTAATGCATCCCTAAATCACTTGAGTCCTGGATCAAACCGTTCCTGAAGCTCCCACTAAGCTACACTGTTATGTGAACCAATACTCTTCCTTTTGTTTAACCAGTTTTTGGTTTGTGGGTTTTTTTGTTTGTTTTTGTTTTGTTTTGATATAGGATCTTACTCTGTCACATAGGCTGGAGTACAGTGGTATGATCTTGGCTCACTGCAACCTCCACCTCCTGGGCTCAAGCAATCCTCCCACCTTAGCCTCCCAAGTAACTGGAATCACAGGTGCACGCCACCTGTGCACCATGCTCAGCTAACTTTTAAAATTTTCTGTAGAGACAAGGTCTCACTATATCACTCAGGCTGGTCTCGAAGTCTTGGGCTCAAGAGATCCTCCTGTCTCAGCCTCCCAAAGTGCTGGGATTATAGGTGTGAGCCACTGTGCTCGGTCAGAATGTGGTTGCTCCTGCACCAGAAATACCCTAAGATTTATTTGGCCAGGCACGGTGGCTCACGCCTATAATCCCAGCAGTTTAGGAGGCTGAGGTGGGTGGATCGCTTGAGCTCAGGAGTTTGAGACCAGCCTGGGCAACATGGTGAAACCCCGTCTCTACAAGATATACAAAAAAAATTAGCCAGGCGTGGTGGCTTGTGCCTATAGTCCCAGCTACTCAGGAGGCTGAGGTGGGAGGGTTGCTTGAGCCCATAAGGTTGAGGCCACAGTGAGCTGTGATTGCACCACTGCACTCCAGCCTGGGCGACAGAGCGAGACCTTGTCTAAAAAAAAAAAAAAAAAAGAAGCATCCACGGTCCTATGACTCTCTGTATTCTTGGTTTGTTATCACCAGAGAAGAGTTCCATTTCTCCGCTGGAAGGATATGCCCATATTGGTGTGTTCCGGCTGCTCTAACAATATACCATAGACTGGGCAGCTTCAAAACAGCAGAAATTGATTTCTTCCAGTTCCAGAGACTGAAGTTCGAAATCACGGTGCCAGCATGGTTGGGTTCTAGTGGGGCCCCTCTTTCCGGTTGCAGACTGCTGTCTTCTCATTGCATTCTCATATGTTGGAAAGAGGGTGAGGCAGCTCTGTGGGGCCCCCTTAGAAGGGCCCTAATCCCATTCATGAGGACTCTACCCTCATGACCTAAGAACCCCCCTAAAAGCCCCACCTCCTAATCCTATCACATTGGAAGTTAGGACATCAACACAGGGGCCTGGTATGATGGCTCACACGTGTCATCCCAGCACTCTGGGAGGCTGAGGCAGGTGGAATACTTGAGCTCAGGAGCTTGAAACCAGCCTGGGCAACATGGCAAAGCCCCATCTCTACAAAAAATACAAAAACTGGCCAGGTGTGGTAGTGCACACCTGCAGTCCCAGCTACTTGGGGAGCCAAGATAGGAGGATTGCCTGGGCCCAGGAGGTTGAGGCTGCAGTGAGCCATGTTCACGTCACTACACTCCAGCCTGGGTGCACTCACAGTTCTCAAAAAAAAAAAAAATTTTTCAACATAGAAATTTGAGGAGGGGACACAATTCAGCCCATGTCAGTGGCCATGGAGAATCCCACTTCCTCCTGGAAAAATCGTCAGGGAGGAGCCACAGGCCTCTTGGTTAGTGCCTTAGCCTGGGTCTCCTACCCGGGGCTTGATCTTGTGGGGACCTTCTGTTTCAGTCCATGTCATGTTGCTATAACAGAATACCTGGGGCTGGGTAATTTATAAAGAAAAGAGGTTTTTTTTTTTTTTTTTGAGGCGGAGTGTCGCTCTGTCGCCAGGCTGGAGTGCAGTGGCATGATCTTGGCTCACCGCAACCTTTGACTCCCTGGTTCAAGTGATTCTTCTGCCTCAGTCTCCTGTGTAGCTGGGACACGGGCATGTGCCACCATACTCAGCTAATGTTTGTGTGTTTTTTTTGCTTTGTTTTGTTTTGTTTTGAGACGGAGTCTTGCTCTGTTGCTCAGGCTGGAGTACAGTGGCGCAATCTTGGCTCACTGCAAGCTCCGCCTCCCGGGTTCACGCCATTCACCTGCCTCAGCCTCCCGAGTAGCTGGGACTACAGGCGCCCGCCACCATGCCCGGCTAATTTTTTTGTATTTTTAGTAGAGATGCGGTTTCACTGTGTTAGCCAGGATGGTCTCGATCTCCTGACCTCATGATCCGCCCGCCTTGGCCTCCCAAAGTACTGGGATTACAGGCATGAGCTACCGCGCCCGGCCAATTTTTGTATTTTTAGTAGAGACAGGGTTTCACCATGTTGGCCAGGATGGTCTCGATCTCCTGACCTCGTGATCCACCCGCCTTGGCCTCCCGAAGTGCTGGGATTACAGGCGTGAGCCACCACGCCCAGTCAAGAAAAGAGGTTTATTTACCTCACGGCTCTGCATGCTGAGAAGTTCGAGGGCATGGTGCCAGCATCTGCCTGGCCTCGTAGCATGGTGGAGAAGGTTGAAGGGGAAGCAGACATGTGTAAAGAAGCAAAACCCGAGGGGCTTCCTGGTTTTATAACAACCTGCTCTCTCGGGAACTAATCCATTCCCAGAAGAGGAAGAACTCACTCACTCCTGAGAGAAGGCACCAAGCCATCCACGAGGGATCCACTCTCGTGACCCAAACACCTCCCACAAAGCCCCACCTCCCAACACTGCCACACTGAGGGCCAAATGTCAACAAACCATATCCAAACCGTAGCACCTTCTGAGGAGCCGAATAAAATGTGCCTCCGAATTGTCCACGCCAGGGACAGAAGAGGAGAGCTTGTGTCTACTGGCTCCATGTCCCACGGGTGAAGGGTGGCCCCGAACGGTGTTATCATTCACATGCTTCAAGGCTACATAATCCTGAGTGCCTCGCAGCTTCCTAAAGATGACAGAGGCTGATGTTGGGTGCTGCCAGGACACTCAGACCCATGCAGAGCTGGCTGTCGCCACAATGGCAGGAGTCAAGGTGGCTGAGAGAGGCCGGGTGCGGTGGCTCAAGTCTGTAATCCCAGCACTTTGGGAGGCAGAGGTGGGTGGATCACCTGAGGTCAGGAGTTCAAGACCAGCCTGGCCAACATGGTAAAACCCCGTCTCTTCCAAAAATACAAAAATTAGCCAGGTGTGGTGGCACACGCCTGTAATCCCAGCTGCTCAGGAGGCTGAGTGAAGCAGGAGAATCGCTTGAACCTGGGAGGAGGAGGTTGCAGTGAGCTGAGACTGCCATACGGCACTCCAGCCTGGACAACAGAATGAGACCCCGTCTCAAAAAGAAAAAAAAAAGAGGTGGTTGAGAGGATGTGAGATGGGACAGAGGTATGAGGTGCAGGTGGATTTTCAGGGAGTGAACACATTTCCAAACCAATGTCTCGGCTGTTGGGAAGCTTCAGATAGTATGCAATTAAATTTTCCACACCAGATTTCAGGCCCTGAAAAAGCAACTTGAAAAAGGCTCTCTGTGGCCGGGCGCGGTGGCTCACTCCTGTAATCCCAGCACTTTGGGAGGCCAAGGCGGGCAGATCACGAGGTCAGGAGATCAAGACCATCCTGGCTAACACGGTGAAACCCCGTCTCTACTAAAAATACAGAAAATTAGTCAGGCGTGGTGGCGGGCGCCTGCAGTCCCAGCTACTCAGGAGGCTGAGGCAGGCGAATGGCGTGAACCTGGGAGGTGGAGCTTGCAGTGAGCCGAGATCGTGCCACTTCACTCCAGCCTGGGCGACAGCGAGACCCTGTCTCAAAAAAAAAAAAAGAAAAAAAAGAAAAAGACTCTCTGTGCAGCCACAGCCTCCACTGGACCGTGCAGATGGGACCCACCAGGGTTACTGCTTGGCCTGCTCCACCATGGACCACCAGCATCTCCTCTCTACCACGGTGGCCAGCTGGAAGCCCTGTGGACACTGAGCCATGCCACAGAAGCCATCAGACGCACACCACGGGGAGAAATGGCAGTGTGGGGATCCAAGCAAGCCTGCACCGGCATCGAGGCAGAGTTTGCACTCCAGTCACTCCATGGTCGCGTGGCCTTGGACAAATGATTCACTGTGTGAGGTCCAGGTTCCACATCTCTCAAACTGGGATCTTAACCCCCAGCAACCTCTTCATCCCAAAAGGCCATGTTGATGTGAAATATCTAACACGTATGGTGAGCACTTAATGAGAGCTGTACTTTACAAACCTCAGTTTATTGACATTCTAATCATTCGATAGGTATTTCTCAGGCACCACATACAAAGGTTTGTTTTTTTGAGATGAAGTTTCGCTCTTGTTGCCCAGGCTGGAGTGCAATGGCGCGATCTCGGCTCACCACAACCTCCGCCTCCCAGGTTCCAGTGATTCTCCTGCCTCACCCTCCCGAGTAGCTGGGATTACAGGCATGCACCACCACGCCTGGATAATGTTGTATTTTTAGTGGAGACGGGGTTTCTCCATGTTGGTCAGGCTGGTCTCGAACTCCCGACCTCTGGTGATCTGCTCACCTCAGCCTCCCAAAGTGCTGGGATTACAGGCGTGAGCCACCACGCCCGGCCTTGTTTTACATTTATGGGAGCCTACAACATGCCCAGTTCCAAGTTCAAGAAGGAATGGGAGCTGCAGTTGTTGTGGTCTAACAGCTTTCCGTTTAATGTCACACTGTAAATGACACCAATTGCACCCCAGGAGGTTCCCACTCTGTAATAGGTGAACCAGCCCGTGGCCCACGGCTGGAAGATCACATGTCAGAGCTCTGCACGAGCCAGGGGAGAAGGTGCTGCATGGACAGAGGTAAGTGGGTTACCAGTGCCACTAAGAGCAGAGCTTGAGTTTACTCTCATAACCATCGGCTGTGGGCCAGACATTTGGCTGCTCTGCAGGCAGACCAGGCTTCCCGGTGAGTCATGCTGCTTAAAATGCTGTCTGGGAACGCAGAGAAAGTCTAAACGCCAAGATGCTGAGGACAGCCCTGCAGGTGGACTGCCATGCCCGGCTCGGCCCCTTTTTGGTCCCCAGAGTGGACCCTTCTCCTCCCCACAGAGGGGAGGCATCCGATGGTGGCTTCAGCAGACAACCTGGAGAAGAACCACTCAGGGTTTGTCTTGCTGATGTCCTATAGCTAGCAAAACCCAGGGCAGGAGAACCCTGGCTCTTTAGGGCAGGTGGGGGAGAGGGCACCTTAGCAGGGAAGGAGCTAGGGTAATGCCAGAAGCAACCCACTCGGCAGGGCCACTCAGCAACCCCCTGGCGAGCAGAAAGGTGGCCAACAACACATCTTCTGGGCAGACTCCTTTGAAGAGAGGTAGAACATACCGGAAAGGAATAGCGTTGTGACAGCGGGGCCGGGTGGGTGTCCTGCTTCTGACAGATCTAGTGCTGAGGGCAGACGTGGTGCATGTCTCCAGGTTTCAACCACACACAAACCGGTCATGAAAGTTTGAAAGATATTTATTTAAAAACAGAACAAAAAAGCTTTGGTATTTCAAAACCTGACAATCATCAATCACTAGAAAGTTAAACACCTCCCCTGAAGCCCCAAAGTACAAAACCACAGATGTCCACAGGCTCCTAAAAAAGGGCGTGCAAACCCGAGGATGACAGCGCACCCCGCACCCTCCTACAGGCAGCAGCACAGCCACCCTGGGGGGCCCCGGCCCAGCCTCGGGACCGTGGGGCCCCCGAACGCCGAGACGGACGTCACCGCCAACACTCACCATCTACAGGGGATGCAAAAGCCATCTAGCAAAATCTCAACAAAAATAAATTAAAACTTCATTAAGAAAGAACACGTTAAATTAGGAAAAGGACACAACTTTTCCTAGACAAGAGTCTTTTTCAAAAGACGGTCTATTTCCTGGGACAGAAGAAAGGGGGAAAGCGGAAGGAGTGAGTTCCATTTCAAGTATTTGCCATACAGGTTCATTTTATTGAGTGGAAAGCTTACAAAAGGTCCACTGGCCCCTTCCCTCCCCACGTGACACTCATTCCTTCCAATGCAAACTCTGGTGTATCCACACTCACTTCTGCGTCACTGGTTTCCCCCAACAAGGCACAAAGGGCGGGTGCTTCCAAAGGATCCCTTGCTCCTGGCAGCGGGACTTTCAGTGCTGGGTGTCTTGTGCAAATGGTGGCTGAAAGCAGGACTGTTAGTTCACTCAGACACTGGGATCTTCCTGTTCAATTCACAAAACAAGTGTGATTATTGTTCACTGCCAACCCCAGTGGCCAGCTACAGAAATAGGCTACGGAGACAACCCTAGTGGCACCACACCCTGGCTCTGACCCAGCCTTGCAGAATTACCACAGACTCAGTGGCCTGGGCCCTTCTGGAGCTGAGTGTTCACTGGCTCCGCTCTGGCACGGCCCAGCTTGAGCCTGAGTCAAGGAGAGATCGGTCAGTACCCCATGAAGGTAGTTTGGCTCATTTGCCCAACTGTGGGAGGAACCGAAGGTGCACTCAAGAGCGAGGGCAGAGAAGCCACCAAGCAGCAGGGAAAAGCAGCCGCCTGCCAAACAGACGGCAAAACCCACACGATGCACATTTGGCACCTGTCCTAGTGCAGCTAGTTCAGAGGCGGCTCACAAGGAAGGCCTCTGTGCGGTCCTTTTTGATCTGACTTTTGATCTTTCTTCAAACTTGAGGAACTCAGCCCTGTCTCCCACTCTTCTGCTCTTTCAGGTCAAGTTCTGCTTCCTTTTCCAAGTCCTGGTCTTGGGCCAGAAACTAGAAGCCGCAGGCATCCCTGTGGATGTGATGGGACACTTCCCATTTCTCCAGGGTGGGATCTGGGCTCTCTGACTACTTGGGGGCACAGACGCAGAGCCTAATATACCTCTCTACTGTCACTACAGTTTAAAAAGAGAGGATAAAGGAGAAAAGAAGAGAAGGGAGGGGAGGGGAGGAAGAGTAGAGGGAGGAGATGGGGGATACAGGAGGAGAGAAGAGAAAGGGAAACAGCTCAGCTGTTTGGGAAACATTTTCTTCTACAACTGCTAACAAAGGCCTCCCCCTGGAATCCCTGCTGGTCTTTCTCCTGAGGAAGCACAGAAGGCCGGGCGGCAGGGCACAGTAGGCAGCCTCACCCCGCGACAGCAATGCTGATGCTAAGATGCTGCCGCGATGACAGTCTTGCAGCAATGATGGCCAAAATCACCGCTTCCAGGGGCAAACATGTCTCAGGAAACTAGAGGGCAATGCTTCTGTCCTGTGTCCTATGCTAACGAGATGGCCACTCTGGTCCGAGGCCTGGAGCAAGGGGCTGACCTCTGCATGCCATGAACAGGCACATGGGGGGGAAGCTGGGGATCCCGCCAGCAGTTCAGACAGAGGCTTCAAGTCAATTTAGGGGCTTGTTGCAGTTATTTTTATTTTATTATTATTATTTATTATTATTATTTTTATTTTTTTGAGACAGAGTCTCACTCTGTCACCCAGGCTGGAGTGCACTGGCATGATCTCGGGTCACTGCAACCTCCACCTCCCGGGTTCAAGCAATTCTCCTGCCTCAGCCTCCCGAGTAGCTGGAATTACAGGCATGCACCATCATGCCCGGCTAATTTTTGTATTTTTAGTACAGATGGGGTTTCACCATGTTGGCCAGGCTGGTCTTGAACTCCTGACCTCAGGTGATCTGCCCGCCTCAGCCTCCCAAAGTACTGGGATTATAGGCGTGAGCCACTGCACCCAGCCTCATTATTATTATTTTTAGACAGGGTCTCACTCTGTCACCTGGGATGGAGTGCAGTGGTGTAATCACAGCTCACTGCAGTCTCAAACTCCTGGGCTCAAGTGATCCTCCCACCTCAGCCTCCTAAGTAGCTGGGACTACAAGCATGCACCATCACGCCTGGCTGATTTTTAAATTTTTTGTAGAGACAAGTCCTCGTTATCCTGCCCAGGCTGGTCTCAAACTACTGGGCTCGAAGGATCCTCCCACCTAGGCCTCCCAAAGTGTTGAGATTATAGGCATGAGCCACCAGGCCCTGCCTCTAATTTTTTTTTTTTTTTTTTTAACTTTTGGTTTTTTGAGACAGGGTCTTGCTCTGTTGCCCAAGCTAGAGTGCAATGACACAATCATAGTTCACTGCAGCCTCAAACTCCTGGGCTCAAGGGATTCTCCCATCTCAGCCTCCCAAGTAGCTGGGACTACAGGCACAAGCCACCACACCCAGCTTGCAGTTATTTTTAAATGCTGAGATTTATGATGCGGGAGGAGGGGAGGGCTGCCCTGGAAAGCCAGAAGACCATCAATTCACACCTGGATTTCCAGCTTTCCCTTCCTCGTCGTCTCCTCTCAAAACACTTGCGCGCGCTCTCTGGTGTCAAGGGCTGAGGGCATCAGGACACCCATTCCTGCCCAGGCCTCACCCCCCCTCGCCAGGCTAGCCCCTTCCGAGACACAGGGCTGAGAGCAAGGCCAAGGCCTCGGGTTTCGACCAGATGGCGGCTTCCTACCTTACTCCTGAAGAGGGGCTTGGCTCCAGGCCCACAGTACTCGTTGTAGATGAGCTTGAAGAGGAAGAGGTGGAAGAGGGTGATGAGGGAGGCCACGCTGAACCAGAAGAGGAAGGGCAGCCCGGGGTCCTGCTGGGCCATGTGCTCATCATGGGCCAGGATGGCCTTGAGGTGCAGCGTGTGCCGCAGGTCCTGCAGGTGTGTGAGGTCGGTGGAGATGTAGAGCAGTGGCGTGATGGGCTGTGTCACCATGATCGAGAAGGTGTGGCCCGTGGGCGCTGAGGTCAGCTCCACTGGCTCGTCCAGGCAGCCTGCCTTGCAGGCATAGATCTTGACAGGCTGGCCACGGGACTCCACGGACACGTGTAGGTAGGGCTTGCCCTCGGCATCCGCCAGCACGGCCAGGTTGATATGGTCGTTCTTGTAGCGGATGCCATGCAATGCATAGCTGTTGTGCAGCACGTCGGGGTCGGCCTGGAACTGGAGGTGGTTCTCTGTGAACTGCAGCCCCCCGAAGCTGAGCACCATGCCCTGCAGGATGCCTGGGGCACCCACCTTCACCAGCCCCTTGCAACCACGCTTCTGGAGGGTCAGCCTCCACAGGTCAGAGAGCTGCAGGATCTGCTCGACGGAGGACAGCCGCCCCGGCCACAGGTTCTCGGCATGCATGGTGGCGTGCCCGCTGAAGCAGTGATCTTCATAGTTGAGCGTCGACTCCATCTGGTCTCGCTCCCTGTGGCTCAGGGAGGGGCTGAGCAGCGGGGCTGGCGAGCACGAGAGCATGTAATAGAGCGTCAGGTTCACGGTGAGGCCAGACGGCGTGTGGGTGTCAGTGATCTTCTTCATTTCCACTCCTGCAACACCATGAAAGCAGCATGTTAAGGGGGAAGGACAGCTGGGAGGCAGAGCATACGAAATAAAGACCAAGGGCAGCAGAAGAGTGAGGTGTTGTGCCTTAATGATAAAGACAGTGGTGCCCATCTCCCTAAAGTATAGAAGAAAGTCAGCCTGTCTTGTTTACACGACCAACTTGAGCCTGTGGGCCTGAAATCTAGAATCCTGTTAAAAAGCAGCGGGGCCTGATGCCAGAGCCCAGAGGAACACAGACTTAGCCAGGACTTGGCACCAACCCTATGGTCAGACATCCTGCACCAGATCAGTCACCAGTGCTGAGGCCAGTCTCAGGCCACTTCTCCTCTCTGTCCTTTCTCTCTCCAGTCTTGTAGCTTTATGTATGTATGTATTTATTTGTTTATTGAGACAGAGTCTCACTCTGTTGCCCAGGCTTGAGTGCAGTGGAACCATCTCAGCTTACTACAGCCTCCGCCTCCCAGGTTCAAGTGATTCTCCTGTCTCAGCCTTTGAGTAGCTGGGACTACAGGTGCAGGCCACCACCCATGCCTAAAACAGCCCTGGCAGAAGCATTCAATAGACACTTGCTGAATAAACACGTGCTGGGCCCCTTTGCTACTGATGGATTCAACAGCCCTAAGATTTAAAAACATACACACACACAACTTTGTTTCTGTGAAGATGACCATCCTCTCGCCGGGCGCGGTGGCTCACGCCTGTAATCCCAGCACTTTGGGAGGCCAAGGTGGACGGATCATGAGGTCAGGCTAAGTTTTGTATTTTTAGTAGAGACAAGGTTTCGCCACGTTGGCCAGGTCGGTCTTGAACTCCTGACCTCAGGTGATCCACCTGCCTCAGCCTCCCAAAGTGCTGGGATTCCAGGCGTGAGCCACCGCGCCCAGCCAGCACATTCTAGCCTAAAAAGCTGCCTTATTTTAATTTTAATTTTCACTTTTCTAATGTCTGTCTTCCTCCCAACCAGAATTTAAGCAAGCACCATGAGAACAGGAACTCTGGTTCCCATCTGCACCCCCCCATGCATAGACCAGCCCTGGCAGAAACATTCAATAGATACTTGCTGAATGAACTCAACTCTCTGAGCAACCAAACACAAAGGTTCAGACAATTGGAACCCTGGAAACCAAAACCCCTCTCTTATCCAGAACAGGATTTTCTTTTCTTTAACAGTCAACGAGAGGAGAGTTTTCATCGGGCGGGAGCATCTCAACCTGCTAAAAGGGATTCTCCAACCTCCCTGTGAACCAGTTGCAGCCACAACTGCCAGGACGCACCTCAGCCTAGCAGGGGTTATGTCAAGAAGCCCACGTCTGTCACCAGGCCGACTGCGGGGCTGAGCAAAGAATCAGGGGATCCACCTGCTGGTTTCACCTCTGCAAACTGACTCTAAAACACTTCACTCTGCTCACATCAGGCCCCATCTAGCAAAACAAATAACAGAAAGAATTGACCTTTACACTCAATTGTCCACTACAGTCTCATAAAAACCTTCTGAGGTAGGCGTTATTGTTATTAAATACAGGCCCAGAGAGATTAGGCGACGAATCCAAAGGTCGCACAGACACTAAGCAGTTGAGCAGATTCAACCCCTGGTGAAACGCCAAGCCCAAGTTTTAACCACCCCACCATCACCTTCAGTGTCACCTCTGCAGACTTGGGAGGGACATATCTAGGGTGGACCAAGCGCTGGCCAGGACTCACCTGGGCTGAAGAGCTGAGCCCAGAGGAGCTGGTGGTCTTGAAGCAGCTCCGCCGCTGGCATCTCCAAGAGCTCCAGCATTTCCTTCCGTGCCAAGTCCTGCAGCGCCTTGAGCTCCTTGGCTGCTTTGCTTTTGAGCACCTGGGGGTTAATGGGGCCAGAGACGTGCACCACCCACAGCACCGTCTCATCCAGCTGCGTCTTGGGAGCCACTTGGAGGCGGTTCACCAGCTTCTTGGCGGCCACCACCACCAGGTGCACCAACCCAGTGGGCGTAGGCGGGGACCGGCCTGAGTAGAGGAGGAACTGATGGTCTCCGACCTTCTCCAGGGTACTGGTGAAGGCCTTGGGGGCTGGGCCGGCAGTGGGCCCCACAGTCTGCAGCGCGGCCACGCGCTCCGTGGGGTTGTTGAGCTGGATGCGCTGCAGGTAGACGTGGGGTCGGCCCCTGTGCGCCAGAAAGTCCTCTTGCAGCAGCACGCAGTCGCGACCGGACCCCGCGGCAAGGCCAGAGACGGAGGCGGGCCCGGGGCCGGCGGCCACGGGGCCAGGACCTGGGGACCCCAGCTGCAGGCAACGCACGCGGCGCAGAAGCCCCTCCCGCAGCAGCAGCACCGCCTCTCCAGCTTCAGCCAGCGCGCTCAGCGGGCGCAGCTGCACGAAGGGCACAAAGTCCGGCGCCACGGCGGGCTCCCGCTCCCCGGGAGTCACCCACAGCCGATTGGCAGCCACGTCCAGGGCCAGGAAGCCGTTGGCCACCAGGGCCGGCACTCCAGGGCCCAGCGGTACCGCCTCGCCGCGCTCCCGCAGGCCGCGCCAGGCGCGGGTGGCCGCCTCCAGGCAGGCAGACGGCTCGGCGGCGCCCGGCTCACCGCGGGACCAGGGCAGCAGGTGCAGGCCGCCCGCCGCCCGCCGCGCGCCGGACCCCCCAAACCACAGAAGCAGCAGCAGGAGGCCAAGCAGGCAGAGGAGGCGGCGGGCCCAGCTGCTCGACAGCAGTCCCGGCAGCCCCTTAAGCCGCTGCTGCAGCCACATCGGGCCGCCAGGCGCGGGCAAGGGCGCGAGGGCGGCCGCCGGGCCCGCCGCCCAGCCCACCGGCCCGGCCGCCCGCGCCTCACTGCCCGGCCCGGACCGCGACGCCCACCCCGGCCCCCGCCGCAACCGCCGCAGCAGCCGCCACCCCTGCTTCTTCCTTCTTCTCGGTGGCCTCCAGCCGTCAAACGACGCCGGCCGTCAAGCGTCGCCGTGTCTTTTACGACAGATGGAAAACGGGAGGGCGGAGGGAGGAGAGAGAGGCGGGCCGGAGAGAAGGGGGCGGAGCCACGGCGAGGGCGGGACAGAAGCTGCCGGGGGCGGGACCACCCGTTCCCAGGCCGGAAGAGTGAAGTTCAGTGGAGTTAAGTGCAGGGGTCTGGGGAGGGCTGGAAGCATCCAATTCACTCGTGAAAAAAACATCGAGCCAGCCAAACAGAACACGTGTTAGGCCCCTTTGCTACTGATGGATTCAACAGCCCCCAAATTTAAAAACATACACACACACAACAACTTTGTTTCTGTAAAAATGACCATCCTCTCGCCGCGCGCGGTGGCTCACGCCTGTAATCCCAGCATTTTGGGAGGCCAAGGCGGGCGGATCACGAGGTCAGGAGTTTGAGACCAGCCTGACCAACATGGTGAAACCCCATCTCTACTAAAAATACAAAAACTAGCCGGGCGTGGTGGCGCATGCCTGTAATTCCTGCTCCTCAGGAGGCTGAGGTAGGAGAACTGCTTGAACCCGTGAGGCGGAGGTTGCAGGCTTGCAGTGAGCCGAGATCACTCCACTGCACTCCAGCCTGGGCGACAGAGTGAGACTCCGTCTCAAAAAAAAAAAAAAAAAAAAAAAGACTATCCTCACTGCAAGAAAACACTTGGAACAATACGAAAAAGTGGAGGAAAAAAAAGAGAGAGAGAGAAGAGGAAGAAAGAAGAAAGGAAAAGGGAGGAAGAGGGGAAGGGGAACCACCAGAGGCCAGGAGTGGTGGCTCACGTCTGTAATTCCAGCACTTTAGGAGGCTGAGATGGGCAGATCACTTGAGGTCAGGAGTTCGAAACCAGCCTGACCAACATGGTGAAAACCTGTCTCTACTAAAAATACAAAAATTAGGCTGGGCACGGTGGCTCACGCCTGTAATCCCAGCATTTTGGGAGGCCGAGGCCGCCAGATCACGAGGTCAGGAGATCGAGGCCATCCTGGCTAACACGGTGAAACCCTGTCTCTACTAAAAATATAAAAAATTAGCCAGGCGTGGTGGCAGGCGCCTGTAGTCCCAGCTACACGGGAGGCTGAGGCAGGAGAATGGCGTGAACCCTGGAGGCGGCACTTGCAGTGAGCCGAGATCGCACCACTGCACTCCAGCCTGGGTGACAGAGGGAGACTCTGTCTCAAAAAAAATAAATAAATAAAAAATAAAAATAAAAAAATAAAAATGCAAAAATTAGCTGGGCGTGGTGGTGGGCGCCTGTAATCCCAGCTACTTGAGATACTGAGGCACGAGAATCGCTTGAACCAGGGAGGCAGAGGTTGCAGTGAGCCGAGATCGTGCCACTGCACTCCAGCCTGAGCAACAGAGCGAGACTCCGTCTAAAAAAAAAATAATAATAAAAAATAAAATAAAAACTAACCACCAGAAACTAGACTTCCCAAAAAATATTTTGTTAACAGACCTGTCTAGCTGCATGTACACCACATGTGGACACAAATCCAGCCAAGGGCCATCAATGTCTCCACTACACCAAATCGTCTTCTTGATGTCAGTCCTAAGTTTTAACTTACTAAATAACATAAGACACTAACGTCTCATACTTTGAACATGGCTTTAAATTGTGAATCATCGATGCAAAAGAGAAATTTTGCTTTGTATTTTGGGAAAAAAATTCAATATAAGCACAGAGGCAGACAATGGGTGATTGTTTCCACTTTGGTTTCAGTACATTCCAAAGCCAGACAGTGCTTCCCAGTTGTTGGAAATTAAACGGTCATTTGAGGTGGCCTCTGGTGGGCTGTGAGCAGACACAGAAATGTTTGCTGAGGCCAGTGCCCTTTAGAAGGAACTGTCCAGGTGGTCCTACAGTCTGCTTACCATTTTTATTTTATTTATTTATTTTTATTTATTTTTATTTTTTATTTTTTTGAGACAGAGTCGCACTTTATCCCCCAGGCTAAAGTGCAGTGGTGCGATCTCAGCTCACTGCAGCCTCTGCCTCCTAGGTTCAAGCAGTTGTCATGCCTCAGCCTCCCAAGTAGCTAGGATTACAGCCAACACGCCTGGCTAATTTTTGTGTTTTTAGTAGAGACCAGGTTTCACAACATTGGCCAGCATGGTCTCAAACTCCTGACCTCAGATGATCCAACTGCCTCAGCCTCCCAAAGTGCTGGGATTACAGGCATGAGCCACTGTGCCTGCCTTATTTATTTATTTATTTATTTATTTATTGAGACGGAGTTTCACTCTTGTTGCCCAGGCTGGAGTATAGTGGCGCGATCTCAGCTCACCACAACCTCCACCTCCTGGGTTCAAGCAGTCCTCCTGCTTCAGCCTCCCGAGTAGCTGGGATTACAGGAAACTGCCACTACACCTGGCTAATTTTTATATTTTTAGTAGAGATGGAGTTTCACCATGTTGGCCAGGCTGGTCTGGAACTCCTTACTTGTGATCTGCCCACCGTGGCCTCCCAAAGTTCTGAGATTACAGGTGTAAGCCACCACCCCCAGTCCTATTTATTTATTTATTTAGAGAGAGGGTCTCACTCTGTTGCCCAGGCTGGAGTGCAGTGGCACGATCACAGCTCGCTGCAACCTCCATCTCCCAGGCTTAAGTGATCCTCCCAACTCAGCCTCCCAAGTAGCTAGAACTATAGGCTGTCACCATTATGCCCAGCTAATTTTTTTTTTTTTGGTATTTTTTGGAGAGGCAGGTTTTTGCCATGTTGCCCAGGCTGGTCTTGAGCTCCTGAACTCAAGCAGTCCTCCTACCTTGGCCTCCCAGAGTGCTGGGATTACAGGTGTGAGCCACCACACTTAACCTTCTTTATTTTTTTTTTTTTTCAATTTTTATTTTAGGTTCAGGGAGTACATGTGCAGGTTTATTACAAGGGGATATTGTGTGATGCTGAGGTTTAGGCTTTTTTTTTTTTTTTTTTTTTTTGAGATGGAGTTTCGCTCTTGTTGCCCAGGCTGGAGTGAAATGGCACGATCTTGGCTCACCACAACCTCCACCTCCCAGGTTCAAGCAATTCTCCTGCTTCAGCCTCCCGAGTAGCTGGGATTACAGGCATGTGCCACCATGCCCGGCTAATTTTTTGTATTTTTAGTAGAGACAGGGTTCTCCATGTTGGTCAGGCTGGTCTGGAACTCCTGACCTCAGACGATCCACCCGCCTCAGCCTTCCAAAGTGTCGGGATTACAGTCGTGAGCCACCGTGCCCAGCCTTAAGGTACTGCACTCCAGCCTGGGAGACAGAGTGAGACTCTGTCTCAAAAAAAAAAAAAAGAAAGAGGACATTTTATTATGATTTATTTTTACTATTATTATTATTAGGGAGGCTTAAGTGCTAGTGAGAGGTGATCATCCATCTAGCAGCACAGAATATGGCCATCCTACCGAAGCCCTTGCTCTTCCTGGGGCCAAAAAAGGAAATGAATAAAACAAAAGGATGAAAATGAGAAAAGCCCCTCATGTCACCGGGCAGCTGCCCTCCAGGCCAGCTATCCTTTCTACACCTTCCCTAGAAATCTGAGTCCTGTGCCTTTAACTGTCCACAGCACGTGCAGCACGTACCAGAAGTAACATCTGGATGGCAGCCACCACTGGTTAAAGAGACAGGCCCCCTTTCTCCATGAAGCTTGGGCAGGGTTCAAGTTTCAGCAATTTGGTGAAGGGAACAGGAAACAGATACCAAAGGAGGAGAGGGCAGGCTTTGCCAGAGTGAATCCTTTCTCCCAGAGAGGCCAGCAGCCTCCAAGATTGATTCCCCCTCCTGACTTAAAATGACTTTTGGGCATGGGACCCCCACTGCCCAAGGGGTTTTTTCTTTTCCTTTTTTTTGAGACTGAGTCTTACTCTGTAACTCAGGCCGAAGTACAGTGGTACAATCACGGCTCACTGCAGCCTCAACCTCTTGGGCTCAAGTGATCCTCCCACTTCAGCCTCCTGAGAAGCTGAGATTACAGGTGCACACCACCACACCCTCCTAATTTTTTTTGTGGAGACAGGAGGTGGGTGGGGGCGGAGGGATGGGTCTATGTTGCCCAGGCTGGTCTTGAACTCCTGGTCTCAAAGGATCCTCCCACCTCAGCCTCCCAAAGTGTTGGGATTACAGGCGTGAGTCATGGCACCTGGCCTCAAGGTTTTTTTTTGTTTTTTTTTTCTATTCATAGTACATCACCATTGAGGTTCTCCTTGGACTACAGCAAATGGAGGGTTAGAGCTGGGTTCCAATGCTGCCTCCCTTACTGTAGTTCTGCATCAGTTGTGTGGCATCGAGCAGATTGCTTCACTTCTCTGGGTCTGTTTCCTCATTTGGCAAATGGGGCAATACTGCTTAATTAGCAAGGCTGTTGCGAGCAGGGAATGAGGGAGAGTTTTGAAAACTGAACCAGGGGCCGGGAGCATTGGCTCACACGTGTAATCCCAGCACTTCGGGAGGCTGAGGAAGGCAGATGTCTTGAGCTCAGGAGTTTTAGACCAGCCTGGCCGACATTGTGAAACCCTGTCTCTACAAAAAAAAAAAAAAAAAAAGGCCGGGCGCGGTGGCTCACGCCTGTAATCCCAGCACTTTGGGAGGCCGAGGTGGGCGGATCACGAGGTCAGGAGATCGAGACCACGGTGAAACCCCGTCTCTACTAAAAATACAAAAAATTAGCCGGGCGCAGTGGCGGGCACCTGTAGTCCCAGCTACTCGGGAGGCTGAGGCAGGAGAATGGCGTGAACCCGGGAGGCGGAGCTTGCAGTGAGCCGAGATTGCACCACTGCACTCCAGCCTGGGTGACAGAGCGAGACTCCGTCTCAAAAAAAAAAAAAAAAAAAAAAATTAGCCAGGCAAGGTGCATGCCTGTAGTCCCAGCTACTCAGGAGGCTGAGGTGGGAGAATCACCTGAGCCCAGGAAGTTGAGGCTGCAGTGGGCTGTAATCACACCACTGCACTCCAGCCTGGGCAACAAAGTGAGACTCTGTCTCAAAAAAAAAGAGAAAATGGAACCAGCCAACAAATGCTCATTCTCCTCCCTCTGCTCCTCTTGGCATTTCCTCTTCCTCCAGGGGTCTGGAGTCTGAGTCTGCATCCTCCTGAATCCAAAACATCCGGTGGATTCTGGCACCAAGTCCTGTCTCCAGATGCTGAAACTCCCAGCCCTGGATCCCAGCTGGGAGGTAGGGGCCCTGGATTCTGCTCAGGCCTCTTCCTTTTACTTGCCTTGTGACCTTGAGCTTGCTGCCCCATGCCTATGGATATCACTTGTGCTATCTGTGCAATGAGCACATCTCCATACAATGAGATGATTTCCACACAATGAGATGATTTCCACGGTTCCCAGTGACTGACTCTATCTTTGTTTTTTTAATAGAGATGGGGGAAGGGTTTTGCTATAGTGTCCAGGCTGGTCTGGAACTCCTGGGCCCAAGCAGTCCTCCTGCCTTGGCCTCCCGAAGTGCTAGGATTACAGGCATGAGTCTCTGTGCCGGCCTGGACCTATATTCTAAAAATAGCATGTATTGATTTTGTTTGAATATATATATATATTTTTTCAAGACGGAGTTTTGCTCTTGTTGCCCAGGCTAGAGTGCAATGGTGCGATCTCGGCTCACTGCAATCTCCGCCTTCCAGGTTCAAGAAATTCTCCTGCCTCAGCCTCCCAAGTAGCTGGGATTACAGGAATGCGCCACCATGCCCAGATAATTTTGTATTTTTGGTAGAGACAGGGTTTCTCCATGTTGGTCAGGCTGGTCTTGAAATCCCGACGTCAGGTGAACTGCCTGCCTCCACCTCCCAAAGGGCTGGTATTACAGGCATAAGCCACCATGCCCGGCCGATTTTGTTTGAATTTTACAAATAGTATATATTTATTGAAAAAAAAGAAAAATATAAATAACGAAATAAATACCTGGAAATAATATAAAACATCAAAAATTGTCTATATAAATATGAAATAATCCCACAACCTGGAAATAATCACAGTAAACATTTGGCCATAATTTTCTCCCAGCATTGTCTCTATGCATGTATACATCGATAAGAATATATTTTTGGCTGGGCGTGATGGCTCACACCTATAATCCCAACACTTTGGGAGGCTGAGGCGGGTGGATCATGAGGTCAGGAGTTCAAGACCAGCCTGGCCAAGATGGTGAAACCCCATCTCTACTAAAAATACAAAAATGAGCCAGGCATGGTGGCAGGCACCTGTAATCCCAGCTACTCAGAAGGCTGAGGCAAAGAATTGCTTGAACCAGGGAGGCGGAGGTTGCAGTGAGCTGAGATCGTGCCACTGCACTCCAGCCTGGGCTATACAGTGAGACTCCATCTCAAAAAAAAAAAAAAAAAAGAAGGTAATTTTACTGAGTGGAACCATACTATATATTCGGCTTTTCCACTTAACATCATATGGGTAGTGTATTTCTCTGGCTGCAGCATCTGAATGCTATTTTGTTTTTATTTTTATTTTTTGGTTTGTTTGTTTTTTTTTGAGGCAGGTTCTGACTCTCTTGCCCAGGCTGGAGTGCAGCGGTGTGATCATGGCTCACTGCAACCTCCACCTCCCGAGCTCAAGTGATCCTCCCCAGTCAGCCTCCTGAGTAGCTGGGACTACAGGCACATGCCACCATGCCCAGCTAATTTTTGTTTTTTTAGTAAAGAAGGGGTTTCACCATGTTGCCCAGGCTGGTCTTGAATTCCTGGGCTCAAGCAATCTGGCTGTCTTGGCCTCCCAAAGTACTGGGATTACAGGCATGAACCACCGCACCCAGCCCATCTGAATGCTGTTGATTTATTAATATCTTTTCCCAGCACAGACGCATAGCCTGCTCTTTGTCGTCCATTGACATTCGTGACATTCCTTCTCTCCCACCCCTTTGCCCCCTGCAGGGAACCCCCGTCATCCTAGGGTTACACCTGCCACCCACTCCTCTGGAGCCTAATCAGCTGGGAAAAGGCTCCTGGGTCCCTGTCTGAGGTCTTTTTTTTCTTTTTTTTTTTTGAGACAGAGTCTCGCTCTGTCGCCTAGGCTGGAGTGCAGTGGTTCAATCTTGGCTCACTGCAAACTCAGTCTCCTGGGTTCAAGTGATTCTACTGCCTCAGCCTCCTGAGTAGCTGGGATTACAGGCGTGTGCCACCATGCCTGGCTAATTTTTGTATTTTAGTAGAGACAGAGTTTCACCATGTTGGTCAAGCTGGTCTTGAACTCCTGACCTTGTGATCCGCTCGCCTCAGCCTCCCAAAGTGCTGGGATTACAGGTGTGAGCCACCGTGCCCGGCCTCTGTCTGAGGTTTCTTCCAAGGAAGGAAGGATTTTTGTTCAGAGGTGGCTGCCCCTGTCTGACATCTGGTCCAGGAGCCCTTACTCTAGAGACCGTTGAGTTGTTTGTTGGGCTTTGGGTATCTGTGAAGAGGCCCTAAAAACTTTCATCGATTCGTTTACTCATTTAACAATTAATCTCTCTAGGGTGTGGTGGCTCAGCCTGTAATCCCAGCACTTTGGGAGGCCAAGGCGGGTGGATCATCTGAGGTTGGGAGTTCAAGACCAGCCTGACCAACATGGAGAAACCCCACCTCTACTAAAAATACAAAATTAGCTGGGCATGGTGGCACATGCCTGTAATCCCAGCTACTCGGGAGGCTGAGGCAGGAGAATTGCTTGAACCCGGGAGGCGGAGGTTGCCATGACCCCAGATCTCGCCATTGCACTCCAGCCTGGGCAACAAGAGCGAAACTCCGTCTCAAAAAAAAAAGTAGAAAAATTAGCCAGGGATGGTGGCTCAGGCCTGTGATCCCACCTACTTGGGAGGCTGAGATGGGAGGATCGCTTGAGCCCGGGAGGTCGAGGCTGCAGTAAGCGGTGATCACGCCACTGCACTCCAGCCTGGGCAACTGAAAGCAACCTTGTCTCAAAAAAATGGAAAAAAAAAAAAAACAAAAAAAACAAACCTCAGAAGCAAGACTTTCCTTGGCTCAGAGGTTTGCCTCCCAGGGACACAAAGGTAGATCAAGTGATTGCCTTTTGGGGAGAGTGGAGACGGGCTTCCTGCATTTCCAGTGCCTGGGTGGGCCACGTAGGGGTGTCCGTGTCTCTGAACGCATCCGTGCCCACCCTCACCCCTTGGGTTTTGGGAAGGACTAATGAAATCATGAAAACTGACTTCCTTGGGGCTTGACCTGGGGCTGCTCTAAGTGCGCTACAGGTAACGCCATTAACCCATGCAAGACCCAATGAACAGACGCTACCATAAGCCCCACTTTTCAGGCGAGCAAACAGGGGCTCGCGGCTATCGATGCCATGGAGCCTTGGCCCAGAACCTGGGGTCTAGAAATCGTGGCCTCGCTCTCCTCTCACCGCCCTCTTTCTGGTCGGAGTGAACCCCCCAGAGAAGGGAGGGAGACGGCAGGGCCTGACGGAAGTCCCGGGAGCTGCACAGACAGGCAGAGGGAGCTGCCCCGATAAGGAGAGGCCCGGACTTGGGCATATCTGCAGAAAAACCCTTCCCCCTAGGCAGGCGGCGGGGAGGGCGTGGAGGGGCGGTGCGGTGCCGCCCCCGGGGCGGGCCCAGTGCGTGGCAGCGGGACCTGCGGCCCCGTCGCGAAGTTTCCAGCCCTGCGAGCGCCGCCGGGTCGGCCGATCGTCCCCCATACCTCGGCCATGCGGCCCCTGCTGCTACTGGCCCTGCTGGGCTGGCTGCTGCTGGCCGAAGCGAAGGGCGACGCCAAGCCGGAGGGTGAGGGAGCGAAGGCCGGGGGCGGGAGCGCGGATCCGGGCGGGAGGGCTGGTGTCGGGCTGCCTCCCTGGGGACGACCTGAATGGGAGGCCTGGGCTGGAGAGGGAGTCTGGGTTCCGGCTCCTTGTCCACTTAATCGCTGGTGACTTGAACAAATCACTTCCCCTCTTGGGGCTGCGGTTCCTGCTTCGGGAAGGAAAGGGTGACAGCTGAGTCCCATTCAGCACAGAAAGGCTCAAATAATAATAGTTCTCATAGTAATAACCGACAATGGCTATTCTGCCCAGTGCTCACTCTGGGCCAGGCATCAGTTAGGCATGATTGCTACCCTGGTAAGTGTTTCCTTCTATTATCCCCGTTTTCCAGCTGGGCAAACTGAGGCTCCAGAGTTCATTCACTTGCCCAAGATCACACAACTTGTGGGCCTTGGAACCAGGATTTACCCCACCCACCCAGGTGTCTGGTTCCAGAGCCAGGAGGCCTCATGACCATGGGAGTGAGGGGTCTTGAGGGGGACAGGGGAGGAATGGGGGTAGAAGGTGTGGCTCACTTTGTGGATAAGTTTGTGCTTTCACCCATGTCCCCTGTGGTCTGCTTAGCCCCTGCCAGGGTGGTCTTCCTCTCTGCAGTTTATTTTTTTATTTTATTTAATGTATTATTTATTTAGTTATTTATTTTTGAGACGGAGTCTTGCTCTGTCGCCCACGCTGGAACGCAGTATGCGATCTTGGCTTACTGCAACCTCTGCCTCCCAGGTAAAAGCAATTCTTTTTTTTTTTTGAGATGGAGTCTGGCTCTGTCGCCCAGGCTGGAATGCAGTGTCACAATCTCAGCTCACTGCAACCTCCACCTCCTGGGCTCAAGTGTTTCTCCTGCCTCAGCCTCCCAAGTAGCTGGGATTACAGGCACGCGCCACCATGCCTAGCTAATTTTTGTATTTTTAGTTGAGATGGGGTTTCACCATGCTGGCCAGGCTGGTCTTGAACTTCTGACCTCTTGATCCGCCGGCCTCAGCCTCCCAAAATGTTTGGATTACAGGCGTGAGCCATCGCGCCCGGCCGGTTCAAGCGACTCCTGTACCTCAGCCTCCCAGGTAGGTGGGATCACAGACATGTGCCACCATGCCCAGCTAATTTTTGTATTTTTGGTGGAGATGGGGTTTCACCATGTTGGCCAGGCTGGTCTTGAACTCTTGACCTCAGGTGATCAGCCCACCTTGGTCTCCCAGAGTGTTGGGATTACAGGCGTGAGCCACCACACCTGGCCCTCTCTGCAGTTCATACTTGAGGAAACTGAGGCCCAGACAGGTGAAGTGACTGTCCAGGGTGGTCCAGACAGAGGTGGTTGGTCCGAGGTCAGCTGGGCTCCAGTCTAGCGCTCCTTCTACTTCCTCAAGGCAGATTGGATTGCAGTGTGTGCCCCACTGTCCTGAGTGGGTGCTTCCCTCCTCCCCAGCCCTCCCTGGCATGGGCCATCTCCAGGGCTGTCCCGAGAAGGGCATAGACTGTGGACAGTCCCAGCAAAGCCAAGCAGAAGTGGCGGTACTTTCCATGGCATTCTCCTCCTTCAGCCTGCCCTCCTGGAGAACCTGAAACTGTACCACCAGAAGGATCCCGGGTTCTTTGGGTCAGGAATGGGAACCACCATTTATTTTATTTTATTTATTAATTTTTTTTTTTTTGAGACAGAGTTTCGCTGTGTCCCCCAGGCTGGAGTGCAGTAGCGTGACCTTGGCTCACTGCAACCTCTGTCTCCTGGGTTCAAGCAATTCTCGTGCGTCAGCCTCCCAAGTAGCTGGGATTACAGGCCTGCACCACCACGCCCAGCTAATTTTTGTATCTTTAGAAGAGACAAGGTTTCGCCATGTTGGCCAGGCTGGTTTCAAACTCCTGACCTCAAGTGATCCTCCTGCCTCGGCCTCCCAAAGTGCTGGGATTACAGGTGGGAGCCACTGCGCCCAGCCAGGAACCACCATTTCTTTTCTTTTCTTTCTTTTTTTTTTTTTTTTGAGGCAGAGTTTCACTCCCGTTGCCCAGGCTGGAGTCCAATGGCGTGATCTCAGCTCACTGCAACCTCCGCCTCCCAGGTTCAAGCGATTCTCCTGCCTCAATCTCCCTAGTGGCTGGGATTACAGGCGGATGCCACAACGCTCAGCTAATGTTTGTATTTTTAGTAGAGACAGGGTTTCACCATGTTGGTCAGGCTGGTTTCAAACTCTTGATCTCAGGTGATCCGCCTACCTCGGCCTCCCAAAGTACCGGGATTACAGGCGTGAGCCATCGTGCCCGGCCAGGAACTGCTATTTCTTGAGTACCTCCCTTGGACCAGGTTGTGCCCAAGGCCCCACGTCTCCCAGTGGTAAAGCTGGCAGTGCTTGTTCTCTGTGAGGCTTGGTGTTCTAGCCTGCAAGTCCCGGTGATACTACCTCACGCCTGGAGCTCTAACAGGAATTCCAGGGGGTGAAGTTGGGGAGAGTTCAGCTCAATGCCTGGCCCATGAAAGGCCCTCGGCAAAGGGCATTTTCTCTCCCGGTCCCAGGGCTGCTGGCTTACAGCAGGGCAGTAAGACAGCTCAGAAAGTCCAGTGATGGAAACGCTGACCACCAGGCTGTGCGAAGGGCTCTCGGCCTGGGTCCCCTCACTGGCCAGGAGCCCTGTTGTGGCCTTGTTTTCTGGGCCTTTGATCCCCCTGCTTCTGCTGACATGGGGTGCCTGCATCCCAGACCATCCCAGGAGAGAAACCGCAGCTGCCCATGATGAAGCCTGGTGAGTTGAATTGAAGAGGGACCAGACTGATGACAGGGCATTAGGCACCCTGATCCCCAGCAAGTGACAGGAGGAGGGCAGAGCAGATCCAAGGAAGCCTTCACAGAGGGTGCTGCTATGGGCGGAGGACAGGATCAGTGTGCTACTGAGGTAACCCAGGTAGAGCACCTGGTAGGTAGAAAGCACATCTGTGCTCACTGATGCACAAGAGAGCGGATCCCCAGGCCTGGGGCTAATGTCAGGCCAGTCTGAGTTAGGCCCTTTGCTTCCCTTCTCCATTTGGATCCCTCCCTGTTTTCCTTTTTTTTTTTTTTTTTTAAGTTTTCATTTTCTTTTTTTTTTTTTCTTTGAGACAGAGTCTCGCTTTGTCGCCCAGGCTGGAGTGCAGTGGCACGATCTCAGCTCACTGCAGCCTCCACCTCCAGGGTTCAAGCGATTCTCCTGTCTCAGCCTCCCAAGTAGCTGGGATCACAGGCATGCACCACCATGCCTGGCTAATTTTTGTATTTTTAGTAGAGACGGGGCTTTGCAATGTTAGCCAGGCTGGTCTCGAACTCCTGACCTCAAGCGATTTGCCCACCTTGGCTTCCCAAAGTGCTGGGATTACAGGCCTGAGCCACCACGCCCGGCCAGGATCCCTTTGCTAAGTAAGGAATCATCAACTCCATTTTGGAGATGGGAAGACTGAGGTCCTGGTAGGTTAAACATCTGGTCTCTCGTTGCCAGAGCTGGTTGGAGGTGGGGTCATTGTCTGGAACTCACACCTACTGTTCATTTCTGCACCTCTGGACGGGAAGGGGGTGCTGTTGCCTGGAAATGCTGCCTGGGGGAGCCTGCTCAGCTCCCCCAGACCCAGCTGAGGTGTGACCTTTAGCCAGCTGGACAGGAGGACAGAGTGGGTTGCTCCTCTTCCCCGCAGGTCTTGCCTGAGCAGCCCACTGACTAGTGTGTGTGTTTGGTGGGGGGTACCCCAGCAGCCCCCAAAGAGGCCAGCTCTTCCCTTTCCCTGGCAGATGGATGGGAGGGGGCAGCTACTGAGGTGGATTCAGCTGGAGTAGGGAAGGGGATTTGCTGTGGAGTCTCGGGGAGTGAGGTGGGTGGGGTGCTGTCGGCAGCTTGTCTGTCCCCTCACCCAAAACGCATGGCCTTGGTGCATGGAGAGAAACATGGACCATTTTCACTTTTAGGGGGCTCCCAGTCAGAGGGGGGTACAGAGCACCTCACTTCAGTAGACACCCCGCGTCTGAGGGAAGAGATATTGCGCCATCCTGGGGGGGCTTCCAGAACAAGATGGGAGACACAAGAAGGCTTCAACAAAGCAATATCTTCCATCACAGGGAACTGGGAGAATAAAAGGCAACATCCAAACAGGCAGATATCCCTAGAGCCGAGGCCAGATGTCCCACAGTCCTCCCGTTTGTAGAAACTTCTAGCAGATCTCCAGCTCCTGCCTTTCCCTGTAGGCCTTGATTTGGCTGTGGTGAGGGAAGGACAGCTGCAGAGATCAGAGGCTCAGCTGGCCGTTCAGGTCATGCTGTTCCCTACTAGAGAACAGAAGGGTCCCAGGAGTCAGTCAGGCTGCACTGGATGGTGTGGGGGTGGGGCCGGGTCTGGGGAGACCTAAGTGGGCAGCTGGCCCCGGGGAGGCCAAGGTTGGCTCCCAGGTGCGGGGCATCCCAAGCTCCTGCCAGACCCTGTTCCTGGCTTCAGTTCAAGCCTGGGGTGGGGATGAAGGATGGGGGAAGGGAGAGGTCGGAAGGGCTTCATTCATTCCCGCCTCCCCAGGGAGCAGACTGGGTGTGTCATGACTGTGCCTTGACTCAGGCCACACAGTGACCACCCACGCCTTGGGCTGGGACTGCTTGGGGAGGAGGGGGCATCCGGTGGCACAGTCAAACCAGGGGTGCCCAGAGGTCCCATTCTTCCAGGAGCTCATCACATACGCATGCCCCAACCAAGCCCTCACCGTCAGTCTCTCCACATCATTCTTTTTCTTTTTCTTTTTTTTTTTTTTTGAGATGGAGTCTCGCTCGCCTAGTCTGGAGTGAAATGGCATGATCTCAGCTCACTGCAACCTCTGCCCCCTGGGTTCAAGCAGTTCTCCTGCCTCAGTCTCCCGAGTAGCTGGGATTACAGGCACCCACCACCATGCCCGGCTAATTTTTGTATTTTTAGTAGAGATGGGGTTTCGCCATGTTGGCCAGGCTGGTCTCGAGCTCCTGACCTCATGTGATCCACCCGCCTTGGCCTCCCAAAGTGCTAGGATTACAGGTGTGAGCCACCGCACACATCATTCTTCTCTTAAAAGTTTTTCTAAATTTTATTTTTTTGTACAGACAGGGTCTCACTGTGTTGCCCCGGCTGGTCTTGAACCCTCAGGCTCAAGTGATCATCCCCACCTTGGCCCCCCAAAGACCGGGATTACAGGTGTGAGCCACTGCACCTGGCTAATTCCTGTGGCCCAGTAGCATGACTATAGCTCACTGCAGCCTTCACCTCCTGGGCTCAAGCAATCCTCCTGCCTCAGCTTCCTGAGTAGCTGGGCCTAGAGGTGCGTGCCACCATGTCTGCCTAATTTTTTAATTTTTTGTAGAGACAGGGTCTCACTTTGTTGCCCAGGTTGGTCTTGAACTCAGGGCCTCAAATAAGCCTCCTGCCTTGGTCTCCCTAAGTGTTGACATTACAGGTGTGAGCCACCCCACCCTCTGCATCATTCTTGCTCTCAGGAAGGCAGCTCCCCTTTATTCCTGACCCCCAGGGCAGCATCTACCAAGACACAGCTCCCCTTTAGGGGGGGCACCCTGTTGCCAGAACCCCCCCGCAGCTACCAAGGCAGGCACTGTGCCAAGCGCTTTACGGCATTGGCTCATTGAATCCTCATGAAAGTCTCTGGAGGGAGGTACTATCATCTGTATTATTCCAATTTTACAGATGAGAAAACTGAGGCACAGAGAGGCTAAGTTCCCTGCCCAGCAATCTGTCTTTAGCACCCTCTCTGTTGTATCTCATTGATTTCTGCTGATCCTGGATCACGGATTCATCTGGGGAAGTCATTGCTGGACTTTGGGCAGTAGGTGGGGAGGGCTGAGAGCTCTGGGTGCCAGGCCTTGGCCTTAGCCCAAGGCAGCTGGCTGGACCAGACAGAAAGCAGATGGGAGGGGCCTTGGTGCTCAAAAATGAATCTTCCACATCCATGCCTTAAGGGTTTCTCTGGCCTGGCCTAACAGTGAGCTGGGAAAAGACCTCACCACGTGACTGGAGTTGGGTGCTTGTGCTGCAGAGGCCAGAGGGAAGGCACTGGAAACGCTGGCTTTCGTCTGCAGCCAGGCGTCTGGCATCTTAGGGTGTTGGGCTCTTGGACAGGGAAATGAAGACAAGAGCATGGGCATTTAGAATTCCAACTCATTCCCATTTCACCTAAAGGTTCTGTGACTTTGGGTCAGGTATTTAGCCTCTCTGTGCCTCGGTTTCCTCACCGGAAGAAGCAGGGATAAAAATATCACCTTCCTCGTAGAGTGTTGACCGTTAAATAAGATAATGAATGTAACATGCCTCATATAGCACACGGTATCCGGTATCTCACAGGGGTTCAGTGGTGATAGCTGTTCCTAAAAGTACCTTCCATGTTGCTGCTTTTTTTTTTTTTTTTTTTTTTGAGACGGAGTTTCACTCTGTCACCCGGGCTGGGGTGCAGTGGCACAATCTTGGCTCACTGCAACCTCTGCCTCCTGGTTTCAAGTGATTCTCCTGCCGTAGTCTCCTAAGTAGCTGGGATTATTATTATTATTATTTTTATTTTTTTGAGATGGAGTTTCACTTTTGTTGCCCAGGCTAGAGTGCAATGGCGCAATCTGGGCTCATTGCAACCTCTGCGTCCCGGGTCAAGCAATTCTCCTATCTCAGCCTCCTGAATAGCTGGGATTACAGGCGCCTGCCACCACGCCCGGCTAAATTTTTTTTGTATTTTTAGTAGAGACGGGGTTTCATCACATTGGTCAGGCTGGTCTCAAACTCCTGACCTCAGGTGATCTGCCCGCCTAGGCCTCCCAAAGTGCTGGGATTACAGGCGTGAGCCACCGCGCCCGGACTAGTAGCTGGGATTACATGCACCACCGTATAACTTGCACCATGTAAAATGCACCACTGCCGGGCTAATTTTTGTATTTTTAGTAGAGACGGGGTTTTGCCATGTTGGCCAGGTGGGACTTGAATTCCTGACCTCAGGTGATCTGTCCACCTTGGCCTTCCAAAGTGCTGGGATTACAGGTGTGTGAGCCACTGTGCCCGGCCTTTTTTTTTTTTTTTTTTTTGAGACAGAGTTTCACCCTGTTGCCCAGGCTGGAGTACAGTGGCACAACCCTGGCTCACTGCAACCTCTGCCTCCTGGGTTCAAGCAATTCTCGTGCCTCAGCCTTCCGAGTAGCTGGGACTACAGCTCTTGCCACCATGTCTAGCTAATTTTTGTATTTTTAGTAGAGACGGGGTTTCACCATGTTGGCCAGCCTGGTCTCAAATTTCTGATCTCAACTGATCTGCCTGCCTCAGCTTCCCAAAGTGCTGGGATTACAGGTGTGAGCCACTGTGTCAGGCCTCACGTAGCTGCTTAAGGCCAGAATGTACAGTGTGTCTTGGTCATGCCCAGTCCCAGCCATGGTGAGGGAGAGGGAGAGCAAGGAAATAAAGATGTGGCCCTGGCCTGGCAAAGGGAGAAGGAGCAGGTTTGTACCAATATGTCAACTACTGGGCAAACCAAGACTGCACGTGCAAAGGAGTGACCACATGGGATGAGATTAAGGAGGGCTTCCTGGAGGAGGTAGACTGGAGGCCTCTTTAGGGGAAGGAATGTGTGTTGCAGACAGGTCAAGGGAATGGGGTGCAGGCTGGGTTTACTGAGGCTGTTTCCTTGGGGATGTTAGGAGGTCATGCCAGGGTCTCTTGTTGGAGGGCTTGCCTTCAGTTCTCTTGTTGTGAACCGCCTCCCAGACCCCTGCATTGCAGCCCAGTGTCAGCGGACCAAGGGGATAGATTGGACCAGTGATTCCCAAATGTGGCTGACATCAGAAATCACCTGGGAAAGGTAGGAAAAATCCAGACTCTTGGGCCCACCTCAGACCCCTAGCCCTGGGGCCTAGGACCCTGGATTCCACAACCTCTCTTGTGATGCTGATGTGTGGGCAGGTTTGGGACCCTCTGAAATGGACAATCACGTGGGATCCTCAACCAGAGATGCAGGCTCTGCGTGGCCCAAGGAACCCGGGAGCTTTTTTTGTTTGTTTGTTTTGTCTTTTGTTTTTGTTTTTGAGATGGAGTCTTGCTCTGTCACCCAGGCTAGAGTGCAGTGGCATTATCTCGGCTCACTGCAATCTCTGACCCCTGGGTTCAAGCAGTTCTCTGCCTCCGCCTCCCGAGTGGCTGGGATTACAGGCTCCCGCCCACCACCA
Source organism: Gorilla gorilla gorilla (assembly GCF_029281585.2). NCBI lineage: Eukaryota > Metazoa > Chordata > Mammalia > Primates > Hominidae > Gorilla > Gorilla gorilla. Next base: position 228,651,504 of record NC_073224.2, on the reverse strand, counting down.
CGCCTAGCTAATTTTTGTATTTTTAGTAGAGATGGGGTTTCACCATGTTGGCCAGGCTGGTTTTGAACTCCTGACCTCATGATCCACCTGCCTTGGCCTCCCAAAGTGCTAGGATTATAGGCATGAGCCACCGTGCCCGGCTTTTTTTTTTTTTTTGAGACAGAGTTTTGCTCTTGTCGCCCAGGCCAGACTGCAATGGCACAGTCTCTGCTCACTGCAGCCTCCACCTCCCGGGTTCAAGCGATTCTCTTGCCTGAGCCTCACGAGTAGTTGGGATTACAGGCATGTGCCACCACGCCCGGCTAATTTTTGTATTCTTAGTAGAGACAGGGTTTCACCATGTTGACCAGGCTGCTCTCAAACTCCTGACCTCAGGTGATCCACCTGCCTCAGCCTCTCAAAGTGCTGCAATTACAGGCATGAGTCACCACGCCTGGCCACGGAACCTGGGGGTTAAGGCCCCAGTGTGGGCTCTCGGCAGCACTGTTTCCCTGGAAAACAGGGAATAGACAGGTTATGGGGAGGAAAGTGGGCATGTGGGGAGGGCACAGCTAGACAGCTCCCTTACATAGATAGAGAGACAGGGCCCTCTCAACAGATGGCCTGGCCACCGTCCCTGGCTGGGCAGTGCATGCATTTAGGTTCAGAGAGGAGACTCTGGGTTCAGGCTTGTGTCCAAGTCCTGGTGCTGCTGCTTCCTAGGTCCCTTGGGCACATTACTCGCCAGCTGTACCCTTGGTTTCCTAACTGGAAAGTCGGGGGTTAGTATGTGTGAAGTGCTTGGAACAGCATTGGCTGGGCACGGTGGCTCATGCCTGTAATCCAGCACTTTGGGAAGGTGAGGCAGGCAGATCACCTGAGGTCATGAGTTTGAGACCAGCCTGGCCAACATGGTGAAACCCCATCTCTACTAAAAATACAAAAAATTAGCTGGGCGTGGTGGCCGGCACCTGTAATCCCAACTATTTGGGAGGCTGAGGCATGAGAATCGCTTGTACCCAGGAGATAGAGGTTGTAGTGAGACTAGATCTAGCCACTGCACTCCAGCCTGGGTGACAGAGCGAGACTCTGTCTCAAAAAAAAAAAAAAAATGTGTCTGGCACACAGAAAATGCTCGATGAAGGTAAGCCATTATTGTTGCTGTTATTGAGAAGCAGGAACTTGAGAAAGGGGCTTTGAGCCACGCCACCCCATCCCCTTCCCCCACCCCTGCTGCTGGAGTTCAAGAGCCTGTTCCATCAAGAATTCTGAATTGCGCATGCACGCGCGCACACACACACACACACACTCTCACATGCTCTCACGCTGGCTTTTTCCATCCATGAAATGTGACACTCTTCCTGGCTCCAGCAGCCCCCTGTTGCCAAGAGGGCCTCAGAGCTGGTGGCTCTGGTTCTCTTCACCTGGGGAGAGACTTCACCATCCTGGCAGGAGCTGGGGGGAGCCCTTCCCCAAGTGTGAGCAGCACCCCTCGTTTCTGGATCCCAGGTTCAGGTAGTGAGGCCTCTCCTTCCCACACCTGCCTGGTGTATCCACCCCCTCCTCCCCCAGGACCGCAGCTGATCCCTGCCAATCCCTGCTGGGCCGCCTGGCGCCAGCCCCCTGCCCTGGGGCCATCTCCCTGCCCCGGCTACCCCTGCCCCGCCAGCTCTGGCAAGCCAGCCCCCTTTGTTCCTACAGTCTAGGTTCCTCCTGACTTCCTGAGGTGGTGGGAGGGGAGGGCCTTACCTGCCTGCTGTCAATCTGGCCACCAGGTGAAAAGTGTAAGCTGCAGACCCTCAGGGAGCTAAGACTCACCCAGGGAAACAATGATGAGCACCGCAGTGTGGGTCTTGCCTCTGTGGCTTGGAGGCCAGAGAGGGCAGGAGAAATCCGAGAAGGCTTCATAGAGGTGGAAGGGACGTCATTGTCACTGGCCCTGGGACCTGGAGGAAGGTTAGAGAAAGGAGACACAGGCCGGGTGTGGTGGCTCACGCCTGTAATCCCAGCACTTTGGGAGGCCAAGGTGCACAGATTGGTTGAGGCTGGGAGTTCCAGACCAGCCTGAGTAACAAGGCGAAACGTCATCTCCACTAAAAAATTTAGCTGGGCTTGGTGGGGTGCACCTGCAGTCCCTCCCAGCTACTTGGGAGGCTGAGGTGGGAGGATCACCTGAGTGCAGGAAGTCAAGGTTGCAGTGAGCCATGAGCCATGATTGTGCCTCTGCACTCCAGCCTGGGCAACGGGAGTGAGATTGGGTCTCAAAAAAAAAACAAAAAAACCCAAAAAACAAAAACAAGAAAGAGGACACAGAGGGAGCCATGGTCCCTTGCATGGGAGGTCCCTTGCATGGTCCCTTGCATGGGAGGAACCCAGCAAGGAGAGACCCCCCTCCAGTTGGAGGAGGGCCTGCATGATGGAGAGGGATGAGTATATCACCCGCCAGATCAGAGAGGGCCTTGAATGCCAGGCCAAGGCATTTGCTTCTCATTAATCAGCACCAGTAATACCTCTTTATTTTTATTTATTTATTTATTTATTTTTGAGACGGAGTCTTGCTCTGTCACCCAGGCTGGAGTGCAGTGGTGCGATCTTGGCTCACTGCAACCTCTACCTTCTGGGTTCAAGCAGTTCTCCTGTCTCAGCCTCCCAAGTAGCTAGGACTACAGGCACATGCCACCATGCCCAGCTAATTTTTGTATTTTTGGTAGAGACAGGGTTTCACCATGTTGGCCAGGCTGTTCTCGAGCTCCTGATCTCAAGTGATCTGCCTGCCTCAGCCTCCCAAAGTGCTGGGATTACAGGTGTGAGCCACTGTGACCAGCCTTCAGTAATACCTCTTCATGTGTGCCGAGCATCCCAATAAGGATTTTACATGCCTGATCTCATTTATTTATCATTTAATTACTCCAGCAGCCCTGAGAAGTAGGTACTATTATTATCCCTGCTTTCCAAGGGGGAAACTGAGTCTCAGAAGGGCTAGGGACTTGCCCCAGGTCACATGGCTATTAAGGAGCAGAGCTAGGATTCTAACCAAGCAGGCTAGCTCCAGACTCCTTGCTTCTCAGAGAACACAGCTTCAAAGTGTGCTCTGAGAGGGGCTTCCCCAGGGCTCCCTGAGATGCTCTCTGGGGAGTTATTTCCAGAAGGTTCTGTTGCAGAGGCAGGCCACACTACAGAGCCTGGGAGAGGTTCCTTGTTAAAATTGTAGGAATGGCTGCCCTGGCCAAAGGTCAGCAGTGGACCAGTAGATTTCAAGTCAGTTTCCACTCTGGGCCGACTCATTGGTTGTAAGAGCCTCAAGCATGGTGTTGGGAGAATCTAGAGCCATGTGATACTCAGCAAGAAAGACTGTGGGATAGATTAGCAATGTCTGTCCTGGGTTAGGTATGGAGGGCAGGGACCTGTGAGCCATGTATTTGCTGTCCCTGGGCTAATTGTCTATCATTGGCCAGAGAGATCTTCCTGGTGGTCAGCATTCAGAGTAATCTTCCTTCCACACCCTCTAAAGCCAGAAACTCAGTCCTATAATGCAGGGTGTAGACACCTCTCCTGTCTACAGCACATGCTTCATGACATGTTGGTCAGTGTATTTGTCTGTTTTATGTCGCTGTAAAGAAGTACCCATGGCTGGGTGATTTCTCAAGAAAAGAGGTTTATTTGGCTCACAGTTCTGCAGGCTGTACAAGCATACCACCAGCATCTGTTCTGCTTCCAGTGAGGCCTCAGGAAGCTTTGACTCATGGCAGGCATGTCACATGGTGAGAGCTGGAGCAAGAGAGAGGAGGAAGTGCAAGGCTCTTTTAAACAACCAGCTCTCTGCTGGGCACGGTGGCTCATGCCTGTAATCCCGGCACTTTGGGAGGCCAAGGCGTGTGGATCATTTGAGGTCAGGAGTTTGAGACCAGCCTGGCCAACATGATGAAACCCCGCCTCTATTAAAAATACAAAAATTAGCTGGGCATGGTGGCGAGTGCCTGTAGTCCCAGCTACTCAGGAGGCGGAGGTTGCAGTGAGTTGAGATTGTGCCACTGCACTCCAGCTTCGGTGACAGAGTGAGATGCTGTCTCAAAAAAAAAACAAAAACAAAAACAAAAAAAACCCAGCTCTCTTGGTCGGGCATGATGACTCATGCTTGTAATCCCAGCACTTTCGGAGGCTGAAGCAGATCACCAGAGGTCAGCTGTTCAAGACCAGCCCGGCCAACGTGGCAAAGCCCCGTGTCTACTAAAAACATAAAAATTAGCCAGGTGTGGTGGCATCCACCTGTAGTCCCAGCTACTTGGGAGGCTGAGGCAGGAGAATAGCTTGAACCCAGGAGGTGGAGGTTGCAGTGAGCTGAGATCATGCCACTGCATTCCAGCCTGGGTGACAGAGTGAGACTCTGTCTCAAAAAAATAAAAACCAACCAGCTCTCACATGAACTCAGAGCAAGAACTCACTCATTACCAAGGAGATGGCACCAAGCCATTCATGAGGGATCTACCTCTGTGACCCAAACACCTCCCACTGGGCCCCACCTCCAACAGTGGGGATCACATTTCAATGTGCAATTTGGAGGGGACAAATATCCAACTATATCGGTCAGTTACTGGGTGGAGGGAGCCCTGGAGGAGACTCAGGAGACCTGGGTTATTTCCTGCTCTATCATCCCTTCCTCCCTGGGCCCTGTTCTGTAACGGGTTGACATGAAGACACTTCCTGCCAGAATTTGACAGGTCACTGGGAACAAAGACCTCCTCCCTGTCACCTCCCTCATCCTCCATTCCCATTCACCATACCCTCCTCTGTCTGCAGACAACCTTTTAGTCCTCACGGTGGCCACTAAGGAGACTGAGGGATTCCGTCGCTTCAAGCGCTCAGCTCAGTTCTTCAACTACAAGATCCAGGTAAGGGGTTTCCTGGGTGAGGCAGAGACAGTGAGGGGTGGCAGGAGGATCTAGGAGCTAGTGTCCTTTCCAAACTACCACGTCTCTTAAGATAGACTTGGGGCCACAGGGGAGGCTTCTGGAAGCCTGAAGGATGAAAATGAGTTAGTCGGGAATGGGAAGACACAGCAGAGGACACAGCGTGAGTCTAGGGGGTGATGGAGAGGGAAAGAGTTGGCTAAAGAAATGCTCAGATGTTAGTGTGCAGGAGCCTCAGCTGAGAGGCTAGTTTAGAGGACAGGGCCTCGGGATCAGCATTTCCACAAGTACCACCAGGTAATCTGGGGATGGGCACGGTCTAGACATCTTCCCGGTATTATAAACACTGCTCTAAAGAAACATGAGTGGTCCGGCGCAGGGGCTCACGCCTGTATTCCCAGCACTTTGGGAATCTGATGATCCACTGAGGTCAGGAGTTCGAGACCAGCCTGGCCAACATGGCGAAACCCCATCTCTACTAAAAATACAAAAAAATTAGCTGGGCATGATGGCACGCACCTGTAATCCCAGCTGCTTAGGAGGCTGAGGCAGGAGAATCACTTGAACCTGGGAGGCGGAGGTTGCAGTGAGCCGAGATGGCGTCACTGCACTCCAGCCTGGGCAATAGAGTGAAACTCTGTCTCAAAAAAAAAAAGAAAATAGAAAAAAGAAACATGAGCTAATGCCCGATCGACCACTGGCATGGGCTTGGTGTTGTCTGTGTGCAGTCCATGGGGCTGAGCCCTGCAGGGAGACGAGTATCCTGAGTGCTTACTTATGTCAGGCACAAGGTTGGGCACTGGCAATAGGGTGATGGACAATACAGAAAATGTCATTGCTTACACAGAGCTTGCAATCTAGTGGCATTAAGTCAGCAGGCAAGTGTATCAGCTCACATGAATGAGGGTTGCAGCAGAGGGTTGCTTCAGGCATGGCTGGATCCAGGGATTCAAGCAGCAAAGTGAGGGCCTTGCGTTTCCATCTCTAGGCCCTGTTTGTTTTCATCGTGGTGGCAAGATGACCACCAGCCACAGATTCATGTGCCCCAGTTTCTCAACTTCAGCAGAAGGAGACAGCCTTTCCTTTTTAGGAAAGGCCTGCAGACTGTTCTGTTTTTCACAGAACAGTCCCAGGGAAAGCGCTGATAGGCCATGCTGGGGTCACATGCTCAAATCTCCGGATGTGGGAGGGGCAGGAAGGGTGGGACATTCTGATTGGACAGGCATGGTCACATGACCACCAGGAACCGGCTAAGCCTCATACAGGTGGAGAATGGTTTCCTTATAGGGGAGGGTCAGAGTTGCTGGACCCACAGAAGCAAAAAAATTATTTCTTTTTCTCTTTTTTTTGAGACGGAGTGTTGCTGTGTCTCCCAGGCTGAAGTGCAATGGAGTGATTTCGGCTCACTGGAACCCCCACCTCCCGGGTTCAAGCAATTCTCCTACTTTAGCCTCCCGAGTAGCTGGAATTAGAGGCATGTGCCACCGCACGCCGCTAATTTTTGTGTTTTTAGTAAAGACAGGGTTTCGCCATGTTGGCCAGTCTGGTCTTGAATTCCTGACCTCAGGTGGTCCACACGTCTCGGCCTCCCAAAGGGCTGGGATTACCAGCATGAGCCACCACGGCCAGCCCTGGAAAAATATTTCTTTACCAAAAGCCCGTGTTAAGGGGTGTTTCTCTCCAGGCGCTTGGCCTAGGGGAGGACTGGAATGTGGAGAAGGGGACGTCGGCAGGTGGAGGGCAGAAGGTCCGGCTGCTGAAGAAAGCTCTGGAGAAGCATGCGGACAAGGAGGATCTGGTCATTCTCTTCACAGACAGGTAGGTGGGTCAGGGCTTCCTAGCCTGGGCCCCTCCGAGGAAGATAGAAGAATATTCTAAAATGAGGCCCTCCCAGAACATCGGGGAAGAAGGGGGACCACTCTAGCTAAGGTTGCCTAGTTTTAGGGTGTCCATTCCCGGTCTTAGTGAAGCCCATTCCCAGGCTTGGTGAAAAGATAAAGAGGAGGTGGCCCATGAGTGTGATGGGCCCCCTTTAAGTAAGAGAAGAATGACATGTTGTGGGGACCATCTCTTTGCCCAGGGTGCAGGTGGGAACATGGCAGGCAGGGCTGCAGACGGAGACAGGTCCATTTCCCAGATGGTGGCCCAGGCTGGCGTGGGCAGAGGGCCATTTGTGGAGCACTTGATCCCTGGTCCCTCCTGTCTGTGCCCTCACTGGGCCCCTGCTCACCCCTGCCCTGCTCCGTCTTCTCGCTGCTCTGGCCACAGCTATGATGTGCTGTTTGCATCGGGGCCCCGGGAGCTCCTGAAGAAGTTCCGGCAGGCCAGGAGCCAGGTGGTCTTCTCTGCCGAGGAGCTCATCTACCCAGACCGCAGGCTGGAGACCAAGTATCCGGTGGTCTCCGATGGCAAGAGGTTCCTGGGCTCTGGAGGTGAGAGGCCTGGGTGCAGGGCGCTTGGCCCAGCAGAGGGGTCCATCTACTGCCTTTGTGAGGACCCCCCTTGTTTGACGTGCAATCTGGGTGTCTCACAGGTCTCCAGTGCAGAATGTCCTGAATAGAGCTCCTGACTTTTCAACCCCAAATGTGCTCCCCTGCAGTTCTGATCTCATTCAACAGACACGCAGCCCCATGGACAGAACCCAGGAGTCACTCCTGACTCCTCCCTTGCCCTCCTCCACCTACGTCCAATGCCAGTCACCTGTCTACTACTTTTTAAATTTTGAGACGGCATCTCAGTCTGTTGCCCAGGCTGGAGTGCAGTGGTGGGTCTCAGCTCACTGCAGCCTCCGCCTCTTGGGCTCAAGCAATCCTCCTGCCTCAGCCATCCAAGTCACTGGGATTACAGGCATGCACCACTATGCCTAGCTAATTTTTGTATATTTAGTAGAGATGGGGTATCGCCATGTTGGCCAGGTGGGTCTCGAACTCCTGGCCTTAAGTGATCCACCTGCCTCGGCCTCCCAAAGTGCTGGGATTATAGGCATGAGTCACCACACCTGGCCACCTGCCTCCTACTTCCTAAAGATCTCTGGAATCTGCTCTCTCTGGCCCACAGTTCACTGCCACCATTCTCACTGGGCTCCTGGCCGTTGGTAGGAGCCTCATTACTGCTCTGCCAATCCCTACCCTCATGCCCTTCCAGGCCATTCTCCATCCAGCAGCCAGAGGTGTCTTTAAACGATGCAAATCCAAGGCCAGGCACGGTGGCTCACGCCTGTAATGTCAGCACTTTGGGAGGCCAAGGTGGGAGGATCACTTGAGGCCAGGAGTTCAAGACCAGCCTGGCCAAAATGGCGAAACCCCATCTCTACTAAAAATATAAAAGGTAGCCGGGCATGGTGGTACACGCCTGTAATCCCAGCTACTTGGGAAGCTGAGGCAGGAGAATCTCTTGAACCCAGGAGGTAGAGGTTGCAGTGAGCTGAGATGGTGCCACTGCACTCAAAAAAATAGATAATTTATTTTTTTAATAAAAAATAATATATTATTTTTATAATATAAAATATATATAATAATTTATATATATATAATATATATATTGGTGGCTCATGCCTGTAATCTCAGCACTTTGGGAGGCCGAGGTGGGCGGATCACGAGGTCAGGAGATCGAGATCATCCTGGCTAACACGATGAAACCCCGTCTCCACTAAAAATACAAAAAATTAGCCAGGTGTGGTGGCAGGCGCCTGTAGTCCCAGCTACTCGGGAGGCTGAGGCAGGAGAATGGCGTGAACCCGGGAGGCGGAGCTTGCAGTGAGCCGAGATCGTGCCACTGCACTCCAGCCTGGGCGACAGAGCGAGACATTGTCTTAAAAATAAATAAATAAATAAAGACGCAAATTCACACACATCACTTAATGACTTTCCACTGCATGGAGAATAAAACCACAGGCCTCTTTTCAACCTTAGATGGGGATCTGCCATCTGCCCTCAACAGACACTTTTTTCCACTGGTCCAGAGTAAGCACAGTCCAGATGGCCTTGCCCTGGCCCAGGCCCAAGAGTAGGGATGTCCCATTGCTCTTGTGGTTGCTTGTCACCAGTCTGTACTCTAGCCAGGGGCCCATGTGGGCTTCCCCACTATGCCAGGTCTCAGCCCCCAAGGCACTCTGTGAGCTTGGCCCAGCCTTTCCCTTCTCTGGGCCAGGTTTCCCAGATAACTGTAAAAAGGGACACCAGGCCTGTATCCTCCCAGCCCTGCTCTCCAGGGGCTCCTCGTACAATCCGTTTCTTCACCACCTATATGGTGCCCAGCACTGAACAGTACAGCTTAGTGGGCACCATTGGTCTTATTCTTGGGGTCATTAGGAACTCATTAATAAGTGACATTCACTGGCAGGCCCATTTCCAACCTGCAGCCCCACCTCCTGTCAATTCAGGAGGACTTCTGAGAGGTGACAGGGTTTGTGGGCATATGAGTGGAGGTGGATAAGAGGGAAGGGTGGGAGGAAGCCCCTGGCTTAGAGGCTGGAAGCTAAGCGTCTGTCTCGGTGTCCCCACCCACCAACCTTCAGGCTTCATCGGTTATGCCCCCAACCTCAGCAAACTGGTGGCCGAGTGGGAGGGCCAGGACAGCGACAGCGACCAGTTGTTTTACACCAAGATCTTCTTGGACCCGGAGAAGAGGGTAAGAGGCAGTGGGCGGGCCAAGGAGAGGGGGCTGGGGATCCACCGGCCAGGCTGCATGGAAACAGCTCCTCTCGGGCCTGAACCCCTGGGTTGGTGTCTTAGTCTGTGCAGGCTGCTCTGACAAACTGCCATAGGCTGGGTGGCTCCCAAACAACGGATGTGGATTTTTCATGGTTCTGGAGGCTGGAAGGGTGAGATCACAGTTCGGTTCTGGTCAGAGCCCTCTAACTGGTACAGAGACAGCTGACTTCTCTCTGTGCCCTCAGATGGTGGAAGGGGGTAGGGAGCTCACTGGGGCCTCATTGATAAGGACACTAATCCTATTTTTTTCTTTTTGGGATGGAGTCTCACTCTATCGCCCAGGCTGGAGTACAGTGGTGCGATCTCGGGTCACTGCAGCCTCTACCTCCCTGGTTCAAGCAATTCTCAAGCCTCAGCGTCTCGAGTAGCGGGGACTACAGGCGTGCACCACCACGTTTGGCTGATTTTTGTATTTTTAGTAGAGACGGGGTTTCACCATGTTCGCCAGGCTGGTCTCGAACTCCTGTCCTCAGGTGATTTACCCGCCTCGGCCTCTCAAAGTGCTGGGATTACCGGCATGAGCCACCACACCTAGCTGTCAGGTCTTAAAGAGGCAGCATCGTTCATTGGTTCAGAATAAGGACTTCAGGGCCAGGCTGCCTGGGTTCCAATCCCAGCTCACCATTTACTAGCTGTGTGACATTGGGCAGCTTCTCTGTCCCTTGTTTTTTCCGTTATGAAATGCAATAATGGGCCAGACTCAGTGGCTCATGCCTGTAATCCCAGCACTTTGGAGGCCAGAGTGGGTGGATCACCTGAGGTCAGGAGTTTGAGACCAGCCTGGCCAACATGATGAAACCCTGTCTCTACTAAAAATATAAAGATTAGCCAGGCGTGGTGGTGGGTGCCTGTAATCCCAGCTACTCAGGAGGCTGAGGCAGGAAAATTGCTTGAACCTGGGAGGCGGAGGTTGCAGTGAGCCAAGATTGTGCCCTTGCACTACAGGCTGGGTGACAAGAGCAAGACTCCATCTCAAAAAAAAAAAAAAAGCAGTAATGATAGTACTTTCTGACAGAGATGTTGTCAGGATTAAATTGATTAATATATGTAGAATATTTTATTTATTTATTTATTTGAGACAGGGTCTCACTGTCACCCAGGCTGATGCGCAGTGGCAGAAACATAGCTCACTGCAGCCTCAGTCTCCCGGACTCAAGCGATTCTCCCACCTCAGCCTCCTGAGTAGCTGGGACTATAGGCCTGTGTCACCATGTCTGGCTAATTTTAAAATTTTTTAATAGAGATGAAGTTTTGCTATGTTGTCCAAGCTGGTCTCAAACTCCTGGGCTCAAGTGATCCTTCTGCCTCAGCCTCCCAAAGTGCTGGAATGACAGGAGTGAGCCACCGCACCCAGTAGAATATTTGGAGTAGCGGCCAGGTGCGGTGGCTCACACCTGTCATCCCAGCACTTTGGGAGGCGGAGGGGGGCGGATCACCTGAGGTCAGGAGTTTGAGACCAGCCTGCTCAATGTGGTGAAATCCCATCTCTAGCAAAAAAAAAAAAAATTAGCTGGGTATGGTGGCACATGCCTGTAGTCCCAGCTACTCAGGAGTCTGAGGCAGGAGAATCGCTTGAACCCAGGAGGTGGAGGTTGCAGTGAGTCGAGGTCGTGCCATTGCACTCCAGCCTGGGTGACAAGAGCGAAACTCTGTCTCAAAAAAAAGAATATTTGGAGTAGCTATGTGCATGTAGTGGAGTGCTTGGCAGGCGCTGGTTACTCTTAACGGCTGTCATTGTTGTAGGTGAGCCGGCTGCATTCTTAGATTCCTTCCAGTTCAGAGTCCCTGGTTTTCTGTGAGTAGAGCCACTAGACTGTAGACCCCAGGAGCTTGGCTGCTGGCCTTCTCTGGGCACCTAGCTGCCCTGATGTGACGTGGCAGAGTCGGTGTGGGGAGAGAGGGCTGAACTTGGGGACAGATTCCCCACACTGGGTGAGATGTAGCCCCAGCCTCCCCCAGGGCCTGTCCCTGCTGCAGTCTGGTACCTTCTTTCCTGCAGGAGCAGATCAATATCACCCTGGACCACCGCTGCCGTATCTTCCAGAACCTGGATGGAGCCTTGGGTGAGCAGCCCCCACGGGGAGGGGTGGATCCTCAGAGGGGTGATAGGAAGAATTCCAGGCAGGGCCCGAGCCCAGGGAGGAGAAATGGGCTGCTTCTTTCTGGCCATTGTGCTGAGAGGTCACTGGCCTCATCCCCAGGTCCCCAGGGGCCACTTGGATATCCTGGCGCAGAGCCATGTCTCTCTTGGGGGCCGGGGACAAGTGAGCATTCAGCCTGGGAGGAGTTGGGGGATGCGCACAGCAGGTGCTGGACCCCCTGCCCTGCATACCAGGTCCTTACAGGTGGGCCCTCTTTCCCCACTTTCCCGGCCCTCCCACCTTCCAGGTGAAGGAGTCCTGGGCTAGGGGCAGGAACTCAGCTGGTGGGACAGGCAGCTTGGGAAGCAAAAGGCTACTTGACCCTTGATGCCACAAACATCCCTGGGCCTGGCCTCATGTCTGTGGCTGGTGATGACATTGCTTTGCCGTAGGTCTTCCTGAGTGACCTCAGGCAAGTCACACCTCCTCCCCACAGGGGACTCAGTTTTCTTATCTTTACAAAAGGGAAGTGAACCAGATCCACTGATTGCTGATTTTGTGGATAAATGGGCCCTTTTGAGAATCTGATGAAAGCTACGGCTCTGCTCCCAGAGAAACGCAGAAAATGTCCTTTGCCTGTGGTTTCTGGGGATTAAGAAGCACTGAGTTCAGATCCACGCAGGTCAGGAGCTATCTGTTTTCCTTTTTTTTTTCTTTTTTAAGATGGAGTCTTGCTTCATCGCCCAGGCTGGAATGCAGTGGCGAATTCTTGACTCACTGCAACCACCGCCTCCCAGGTTCAAGTGATTCTCCTGCCTCAGCCTCCCAAGTAGCTGGGATTACAGATGCACGCCACCATGCCCGGCTAATTTTTGTATTTTTTCAGTAGAGATGGGGTTTCACCATGTTGGCCAGGCTGGTCTCGAACTCCTGACCTCAGGTGATCCACCTGCCTCGGCCTCCCAAAGTGCTGAGATTACAGACGTGAGCCATCGTGCCCAGCCCTATTTTAATTTTTAAAATGGAGACAGGGTCTCACTATGTTGCGCAGGCTTGTCTCAAACTCCTGGGCTCAAGTGATCCTCCCACCTTGGCCTCTCAAAGTGCTGGGATTACAGGTGTGCGCCACCGTGCCCAGCTGAAATACCCATTTTCCTATGTGCAGACTAATAGGGTCAAACATGGGTATTGGGGGCCGGGCACAGTGGCTCAGGCCTGTAATCCCAGCACTTTGGGAGGCCAAGGCGGGTGGATCACCAGAGGTCATGAGTTCGAGACCAGCCTGACCAACATGGTGAAACCCTGTCTCTACTAAAAATACAAAAATTAGCTGGGCGTGGTGGCATGTGCCTGTAATCCCAGCTACTCAGGAGGCTGAGGCGGGAAAATCACTTGAACCTGGGAGGCGGAGGTTGCAGTGAGCCGAGATCATGCCACTACACTCCACACTGGGCAATTGAATGAGACTCCATTTCAAAAAAAAAAAAACAAAAACAAAAACACACACACAAAAAAAACATGGGTATTGGAACCCTGCTGCAGGGGCTCCCTCCACTGGGACAAGATCTGTCCTGATCATGCCCAGGCCTCCCCTGCATGTGGCTCTGGCATTTTCTCAGTGCTGCTCTGCCTACTCAGAGAAGGCACGTCCCGGACCCTTTCTCTTGGGGCTTCTCTGAGGTGCCTGGAGCTGGGATGTTCCAGGTCTTCGTTCTTCTCCCAGCCCCTGCTTCTGACTGTAAGTAACCACAACAAGTACAGGGGTTGCTGTGGATTCTGTGCTCATCATGGGCCAGGCTTGGTGCCCCACACTTGCTCAACACAAATCCTCCCCCTCACCCCATGAAGAAGGGATTATTCCTATTTTATAGATGAGGAAACTGAGGCTTAGAGAGAAGTGACTTGCCCGAGGACATAATCTACTCATTGCACAGCTGGGTTTTGAGCCCAGCTGGTTGGACCCTGAGCCTGACCTCTGGGTCTGATGCTGGGTGGGGCTGTGCTTTCTGACCCCCAGATGAGGTCGTGCTCAAGTTTGAAATGGGCCATGTGAGAGCGAGGAACCTGGCCTATGACACCCTCCCGGTCCTGATCCATGGCAACGGGCCAACCAAGGTAGGGGGGCCCCAGCCCCTGGGGAGTGTGGGAGGGGGCCAGAGCCCTAATTTCATTCTCACTGTGACCCCACAGTGTCTCCCTGGGGCCAGGGCCACCTTCCTGGGGCCTGCTATGAACTCACTGCCTCTGTCCTCACATCTGAGCTCAGCGTGATGCCTTCTTTTCCTGCTGTGGTGGTCAGTGGTACTCTGTCTGTTCTTGCTGGTCACAGGACACGTAGGAGGCTGCCATCCCCTTCCAGGCCTAGGCTGGGCTACCAGAGCCATCTGCGCTGTCACCCCAGGGCAGAGTCACTTATTCACTCAGTAAACCTTTATTTCATGTTTGCACCGGATAGTAAGACATAGTTATAAGCAGGACAGATGTCCTGCATTCATGGTGACAGAAGGGACTGGGTGCAGATGCGGCCAGGGACAGAATGGACCTCACTGGTCCCTGGGGAACTGGCTCATAGCTCATAGCATATTTGAGTGTGGTCTTTCACCGCTGGAATGAGGGAGAGGAAGGAGGATGTGATGTGTTTAAAATGCAAATTTGCTGATTCCACCCAGGATCTGTTCAGATGGAATCTCTGAGCGGGGTGGGACCCAGGAATCTGCATTTTACAAGCTCTTGGGAGAAGCACTAGAGCGCCAAGCCCTCCCCTGCCCTCTCTCAGAGCGGCTTGGTGATCTCCTGGGGATGGAGCATTATCTCCAAGACCCTCTTAGGGAGTGGGAGGGGGCTGGATGGTGCTGACCCACTGCGGGCCCAGGGAGATGTGAGTCAGGGCTATGGCGGGTGGGGCTGGCTGACTTCTCTGTGACCCCACGTCTCCCCGACAGCTGCAGTTGAACTACCTGGGCAACTACATCCCACGCTTCTGGACCTTCGAAACAGGCTGCACCGTGTGTGACGAAGGCTTGCGCAGCCTCAAGGGCATTGGGGTGAGGCTGCGCCCAGGCCTGTGCCTGAGGGACACGGGGGGCTCAGTCCCCTGAGATGGCGAGATGGGTGATTCTGGAATAGACTCCATTGTCTTTGGTGGAAAGTGAAGGGGTCACCTCCCTGCCTGGGGTTCTATCCCGGTTGCCACCCCAGTGCCTCCTCCTGGAAGCCCTCTCAGATTGCATGTCTCTAGCTTCCCCCGAGATGTCCAGGTTCTGGTTTCTTCTGCCTGGTCCTTCAGGCTCTCCTGCAGCCCCCTCCCCATCCCATGAACCTCATCCTCATTTATGACTCACCTCCAACACCACGCCAGCCACGATCTCCCGACAGCAGGCCCTCAACCGAGTCCTTGTTCCAGGCCTGGGCTCCTGCTGCTCTCTCCCCGGGGCACCCTCCTGCTGCTTCCCTGCCCCCCGTACCCCCTGCCTGGAGTTCCCCAGCCCGGGCACCTTTCTTGGGAAGTCTACATGCTTCTGATTCTGGCTCTGACTCCCTTGGGCCACCCTGGGGTGGAGTGGCAGTGCTGTGGCTGGACACTGCTGGACTCTCGTGCCGCCCTCCCTGGTGCAGGATGAAGCTCTGCCCATGGTCCTGGTCGGCGTGTTCATCGAACAGCCCACGCCGTTCGTGTCCCTGTTCTTCCAGCGGCTCCTGCGGCTCCACTACCCCCAGAAACACATGCGACTTTTCATCCACAACCACGTGAGTAACAGGCGCTCTGTGGGGTCGTCATGTGGCTTAGATCCAGGGCCCAGCTTCACAAGGTAGCCCGAGACCTCTGAGGGTCTCACCGAATCTAGCTTATCTGGGCCAAATGACAATCACCAGTGGACTGTGTCCCCAAATCACTGAGTTGACTTTGGAGTCAGACTGGGTGAGTTTGAATCCCAGTGCCGCTATTTTTATTGGCTGTGTGACCTTGGGCACATTACTCAACCTCTCTGTGCTTTAGTTTCTCATCTATAAAATAGGGATAAAAGTCGAGCGTCGTGGCTCATGCCTGTAATCCCAGCACTTTGGGAAGCCCAGGTGGGCGGATTACCTGAGGTCGGGAGTTCGAGACTAGCCTGACCAACATGGTGAAACCCTGCCTCTACTAAAAATACAAAATTAAGCTGGGTGTGGTGGCAGATGCCTGTAATCCCAGCTACTCAGGAGGCTGAGGCAGGAGAATCACTTGAACCTGGGAGGCAGAGGTTGCAGTGAGCCGAGATTGTGCCATTGCACTCCAGCCTGGGCAACAAGAGCAAAACTCCGTCTCAAAAAAAAAATAAAAATAAAAAATAAATAAATAAATAAATAAAATAAAATAGGGATAATAATTGTCCAATCACACAGAATTGCTGCAAGGGCTAAGCAAGTTGACATGCGAAGTTCGTAAAAGGTGCCTGGTGCACAGGACGCATCTAGATGCTTCTAACTGTTGTCATCTTCACTTCCATCCCCGTCCCTGTTAATCCTTCCTACCTTCCTAATTGTACCTGGTGGCAGTCATATTGGTTTTCTTTTTTTTTTTTTTTTTTTGAGACAGAGTCTCACTGTGTCACCCAGGCTGGAGTGCAGTGGCATGATCTCGGCTCACTGCAACCTCTGCCTCTTGGGTTCAAGCGATTCTCCTGCCTCAGCCTCACAAGTAACTGGGACTACAGGCATGTGCCATCACAACTGGCTAATTTTTTGTCTTTTTTTGTATTTTTTTTTTTTTTTGAGACGGAGTCTTGCTCTGTTGCCCAGGCTGGAGTGCAATGGCGTGATCTCAGCTCACTGCAACCTCTGCCTCCCGGGTTCAAGCCATTCTCCTGCCTCAGCCTCCCGAGTAGCTGGGATTACAGGCGCCTGCCACCGTGCCTGGCTAATTTTTTGTATTTTAGTAGAGATGGGGTTTCACTATGTTGGCCAGGATGGTCTCGATCTCCTGACCTCGTGATCTGCCTGCCTCCGCTTGCCAAAGTGCTGGGATTACAGCCATGAGCCACCACACCCAGCCAGACGGTTGTTTTTCCTTTTTTTTTTTTTTTTGAGATGGAGTCTTGCTGTGTCTCCCAGGCTAGAGTGCAATGGTGCGATCTTGGCTCACTGCAGCCTCCGCCTCCCAAGTTCAAGCAGTTCTCTGCCTCTGCAACCTCCGCCTCCCAAGTTCAAGCAGTTCTCTGCCTCTGCAACCTCCACCTCCTGGGTTCAAGCAGTTCTCTGCCTCAGCCTCCCGAGTAGCTGGAATTACAAGTGTCTGCCACCATGCCTGGCTAATTTTTGTATTTTTAGTAGAGACGTGGTTTCACCATCTTGGCCAGGCTAGTCTTGAACTCCTGACCTTGTGATCTACCCGCCTCGGCCTCCCAAAGTGCTGGGAATACAGGCGTGAGCCACTGTGCCTGGCTTGGACTGTTGTTTTTCAAAGCGAAGTTGAGGATCACCTGGCACATTTTGTAACAAAGTGGATCCCTGGGCCACACCCAGGAATCAGCAATGTCTCTGAATGTGGGATCCTAAGCGTGGTGGCGGAGCTCTATCCTGATGACAGAGGCTCTTAGGAGGCTTGGCCTGTTCAGAGGAGAATGGGTAAAGGATGGCCAGGGAAGGGTGTTCTGGCACAGGGCTGGTATGGGCAAAGGTCTGGAGACAGGAAAGCAGATGGTCAGGGGTGCCAGAGATGAAGGGGCACAGCCTGGCAGTGACAGGAGGTGCTGCAGTCCCTGGGTGGAAGCTGTGTCCTCCTCCTCACCCCCCCATCCCCAACCCCAGGAGCAGCACCACAAGGCTCAGGTGGAAGAGTTCCTGGCAGAGCATGGCAGCGAGTACCAGTCTGTGAAGCTGGTGGGCCCCGAGGTGCGGATGGCGAATGCAGACGCCAGGAACATGGGCGCGTGAGTTGTGGGCCACAGTACTCTCGACTGACAGTGGCAGGCAGGGGAGGTTTGGCTGTGGTAAGGAGCAGCAGGCTGAGTGACAGGAGTTCAGAAGGCTGTGTGTGCTCTAGCAAGTTCCTGCCCCTTTCTGGGCCTTGGAGTTTCCGTGTGTCAAATGGGGAAATAGCCTCTGTCCTGCCAACCCCTGGGGCTCCTGGGCAGGGCTGAGCCATGTTATTTGGGTTCAGGAAGCAAATCAGAGAAAGAGGAAGGACTGGGGGCAGAAGTAGACAAAGGCTGACTATTAGGGAGCCAACCTCGAATGTTTTACTTTATTATATATATAAAAAAAAAGGCCGGGAGCAGTGGCTCATGCCTGTAATCCCTGCACTTTGAGAGGCCAAAGTTGAAGGATTGCTTGAGGCCAGGAGTTCGAGAGCAGCCTGGGCAACATAGCGAGACCCTATCTCTTCAAAAATAAAAAAAAAATAGCCAAGTGTGGTGGCTTGAACCTGGGGTCCCAGCTACTGAAGAAGCTGGGGCAGGAGGACCTCTTGAGCCCGGGAAGTCGAGGTTGCATGAGCTATGATTGCACCACTGTGTTCCCGCCCGGGAAACAGAGCGAGACCTTGTCTCATAAAGCAAAACAAAAACAAAGAAAGAAGTAATTTGTGTTGCTTGTAGAAGAGTCAGACAGTCCAGATCAAAGGTTGGCAAACTTCCTGCTAAGGATTAGATCATAAATCTTTGCAAATTGGCTCTGCCGGCTCTGTGACAACCCTCAACTCTGCCGTAGTAGCACAGAGGCTGCATTCCAGCAAAATTTCATTTATGGACGCTGAAATTTGACTTTCATGTCATTTATTTTTTTTTCTTTTTGAGACTTGGTGTCACTCTTGTCATCCAGGCTGGAGTGCAGTGGCAGGATCATAGCTTACTGTAGCCTCAAACCCCTGGGTTCAAGTGATCCTCCTGCCTCAGCCCCCCAAGAAGCTGGGACTACAGGCATGTGCCATCACATTCAGTTAATTTTTAAATATTTATTTATTTAGAGACTGAGTCTCACTCCGTCACTCAGGCTGGAGCACAGTGGCGCAATCTCGGCTCACTGCAACCTCCCCGTCCCAGGTTCAAGCCATTCTCTTGCCTCAGCCTCTCAAGTAGATGGGATTACAGGTGCTTGCCACCACACCTGGCTAATTTTTGTATTTTTAGTAGAGATGAGGTTTCACCATGTTGTCCAGGCCTGTCTCAAGCTCCCGAACTCAAGTGATCCACCCGCCTTGGCCTCCCTAAGTGCTGGGATTACAGGTGTGAGCCACTGTGCCTGGTTAATTTATTTATTTTTATTTTTTGTAGAGACAGGATCTTGCTATGTTGCCCAGGCTGGTCTCAAACTCCTGGCTTGAAGTTATCCTCCCGTCTCAGCCTCCCAGAGTGCTGGGATTACAGGCATGAGCCACTGCACCTGGTGATGACCTTCACATAATTTTTACATCTTCTTCTTTTGATTTTTTTTTTTTTTTTTTTTTTTGAGATGGAGTCTCGCTCTGTCACCCAGGCTGGAGTGCAATGGTGCAATATTGGCTCACTGCAAGCTCTGCCTCCCACGTTCACGCCATTCTCCTGTCTTAGCCTCCCGAGTAGCTGTGACTATAGGTGCCCGCCACCATGCCCGGCTAATTTTTTGTATTTTTAGTAGAGACGGGGTTTCACCGTGTTAGCCAGGATGGTCTCGATCTCCTGACCTCGTGATCCATCCACCTCAGCCTCCCAAAGTGCTGGGATTACAGGCGTGAGCCACCACGCCCTGCCGATTTTTTTTTTTCTTGAAACAACTTAAAAACATAAAATCAGCCAAGTGCAGTGGCTGTAATCCCAGCACTTTGGGAGGCCAAGGATTGCTTGAGCTGGGGAAGTTGAGGCTGCAGTGAGCTATGATTGTGCATTCCAGCTTGGCTGACACAGTGAGACCCCCATCTCTAAAAAAGGAAAAAAGGCCGGGTGCAGTGGCTCGCATCTGTAATCCTAGCACTTTGGGAGGCGGAGGCGGGCAGATCACCTGAAGTCAGGAGTTCGAGACCAGCCTGGCCAACATGGTAAAACCCTGTCTCTACTAAAAATACAAAAATTAGCCTGGCATGGTGGTGCATGCCTCTAATCCCAGCTACTTGGGAGGCAGAGGCAGGAGAATCGCTTGAACCTGGGAGGTGGAGGTTGCAGTGAGCTGAGATTGTGCCATTGCATTCCAACCTGGGCAACAGAGTGAGACTCATTCTCAAAAAAATAAAATAAAATAAAAAGAAAAAAAAGAAAAACATAAAGCTGTTCTTAGCCCATGAGCTGTACAAAACCAGGCAGGGCCAGAGTTTGACTCACAGACCCTCGTTTGCTGAGTCCTGTACCAGATAAACAAAAGTAACACAAATTTTTAAGGCTTTTGGTACAAGTTACCAAATTGCATTTCAGAAAGGCAGCCCCATCTTACTCCCCACCCTGGGCCATGTAGGCACCTGTGGGCTGTGTTCTTCCCAGTACCAGGATTTTCAGGGCACTTGATACCCGTTGCCAACCTCTGGGCCTTGGGTAATAGAGCCCAGCAGTCCAGGGGTTTGGGACTCAGAGTCGGGAGGAACCTTTGAGGCTGCTGGTGTGACCTCTCTAAAGCCCCTTGGCTGATATGTGGTGAAGCCAGACTGTGGTCACACATGTGAGCAGCCACCAGTAGCTCCAGGATCAGGTGCACTGACCCTGTGTCCTCCTCCTTGCAGAGACCTGTGCCGGCAGGACCGCAGCTGCACCTACTACTTCAGCGTGGATGCTGACGTGGCCCTGACCGAGCCCAACAGCCTGCGGCTGCTGATCCAACAGAACAAGTGAGGCTGCTCAGTCTGCGCCCAGCACTGCTCAGGACTGGCCTGGTCCTGGGGTGGGAGCCCTCCTTGCCTTCCTCCTCCTCTTCCTCTTCCTCCTCTTCCTCCTTTTTCCTCCTCCTCCTCCTCGTCTTCCTCGTCCTCTGTCTCCTCCTCCTCTTCCTCCTCCTCCTTGGCCTCACCTATTACCCAGAGCTGTGGATCCCCAGCCTGATACCCCAGGTTCTGATAGAGAAGGTGTCCTGCCCTGTCTGCTCCTGGCTGCCCCATGGGAGGGAGCAGGTACCAGAAGAGCCAAACCCCCGACACCCCCGCCAAGGCACTGCCTGTCCCAGTGAGGTGCTTGGGGATCCCTGCGTGCAGGTTGAGGGGCACCTACCTCCCCCGATCCCTGGTTAGTGCTGTCTCCTACTCCCAGTGGGCAGCGACCTCCTACTGAGGTGCTCCCTTCCCTCAGGAACGTCATTGCCCCGCTGATGACCAGGCATGGGAGGCTGTGGTCGAACTTCTGGGGGGCTCTCAGTGCAGATGGCTACTATGCCCGTTCCGAGGACTACGTGGACATTGTGCAGGGGCGGCGTGTGTGAGTACCTGCAGGGTGGGGGTGGGTGGGGGACACCTTCATCTGGCTTCTGCCTGCCTGGGCTTGTGGGGCTCCCTCCCTAGTATTCCTGTTCTTGTTACCCTCAAATTCCTGTTGAACCTGAAGCAAGGAAGACTTCAGTTAGACACACAGAAGGACTTCCTGACAAATAGGCCCATGTGTCCAGGGCGGGGGAATCAAATCAGCACAATTGTGCCCCCCTAGCCTGTGACTTCCCTTCTCACACCCAGACTCCAGGCTATGACTCCCCACCACCACCCTGTGACCCCCTCCATCTTCCCCACCACCAGCCTCTGACCCCCGCTCTCTTTCTGTCTCTCCCACAGTGGTGTCTGGAATGTGCCCTATATTTCAAACATCTACTTGATCAAGGGCAGTGCCCTGCGGGGTGAGCTGCAGTCCCCAGATCTCTTCCACCACAGCAAGCTGGACCCCGACATGGCCTTCTGTGCCAACGTCCGGCAGCAGGTCAGCCAGGAGCGGGCGGCACAGGACGCCCTCTGGATGGGGCAGGCGGGAAGGTGGGCCTCCAGCTCTCACCCTCATGGTGGGCCGCCTTGTCACCATAGGCCTGGGAGCTCCAGAGATTCCAGCAGGGCATCTCGGAAGCCACCAGGGCCTGCTGGAGGAATGGGGGCCGTCGGGCACGAGGGCTGGTCCTCAGAGGTCTGCAGGGACCATTTTAGCTCACCTGGTTTTTATACCATCTATTTTATTTACATTTTTGGCATAGCCCAAAGAAAATGGAACTTTCCACCTAAAGGTACTCCAAGTGATGTGCCCGAGAGACACCTCACCCTGTCTCTGTGCCCCGCCCTATATACTTTTGTGACTTTTTTTTTTTTTTTTAAACATGCAGCAAGATGAAGTTTTCCCCTGTGACCAACATTTCAGGACCAGAACACGCTCCTTTTCTTTTATGCATTTTTTCTTTCATTCTGTGTTCAGCCCTCTGGGAAGACTTCCCTGATCACATTCTCAGTGTCAGGCCTGGGCTGGGCCCTGGGGACATAGCGGTGACTGCACTTGGTCTCTGATATTGGGAACTTCAGTTCGGCGGGTGGAGGAGGCTGCACTGTTGCCCGTCTGGGAGCGTGCAGGGGAGGCGTGAGGGCAGGGGAGGGGTGGGGGAGCGCCTCTTCCACTGGGCCTGTCCTCCCCAGGATGTGTTCATGTTCCTGACCAACCGGCACACCCTTGGTCATCTGCTCTCCCTAGACAGCTACCGCACCACCCACCTGCACAACGATCTCTGGGAGGTGTTCAGCAACCCCGAGGTGAGGCCAGGGTGGGCACATAGGGGCTGGGAGCAGAAGGGGCCCAGTGATCCTGCAGTCGGAGAGACTTCCCTCTCAGAGTCTTACAACAGCCAGGACCCCTGTGGGCCACCTGCCACCCTCCCTTCACCCCAGGAGGCTATAGGACGGGATTTGGGTAGGGAGAGAAGGGTGTCCAGAGAGGCAATACCATCTATTGGAGGAGGGACCAGGACTCAAGAGGCCTGGGTTTGTGGCCTAGGTCTGCCATCATCTGGGACTTAGTTGAGCCTTCCAGCTTTGGGGACCTTAGTTATCTTAGCTCCAAAATGGGTACACTGTCCCAGCCTGTCTTACCCATGAGGGTGTTGTGATGATCAGAAGGGGAGACAGTTGTGACTGTTTCTAGACGTTGGGAGCTCGCAGCTGATGGGTGTAAGTACGTGCCTGCACACAGACATGTACACACAAGCACACACATGTACATACATGTGCAAACACCACCTCCTATGGGCACACCTGTGCACCCAGACAACACACACGCACCCAGTGGGCGCAGGTGAACACCTGCCTCCGTCAAGCACGTACACCTTCACTCCCACTTTGAGGGGTCTGCTCGGAGCATCCCTGGCAGTCGAGCCAATGGTGAGGACCCTAGCCTGCTTCCCACTTCCCACAGGACTGGAAGGAGAAGTACATCCACCAGAACTACACCAAGGCCCTGGCAGGGAAGCTGGTGGAGACGGTAAGGGCCATGGACACCCTCTTGGACCAGCCTTGCCTGCTGCAGGGGGCAGGGCACAGAAGGGAAACTGCTTGCCCTGGGGAGTGGGGGATAGCAGGATGGGAGTGGGGGGTGGAGGGATGGGAGTTGGGGGGCGGCAGGATGGGAGTTGGGGGCGGCGGGATGGGAATGGGGGGGCGGCAGGATGGGAGTGGGGGGTGGTGGGATGGGGGTCGGGGGAGGCAGGATGGCCCCTCTACCTGTTGGCACTTTCCTGCTGGAGGCTGTGGGGGTCTGCAGGGCCTCTCTACCTGGCCCAGGCAGGAAGGAGGAAAACATCCTGGATGTGATGGCCACTGTGGCCCATCATGCCTGGACCACTTCGGGGAGTGGCTGCTTCTCTCCACTCACTAATGTCTGCTTCCCCCGAGCCTGGGGCCTCTGCCCCCTCCCTCCCTCCATGCCCATGTTTCTGTCTGACCTTGGCGCTGGTAGCTCTGTGACCTCGGCTGAGAAAGTCTGTCTCTGGGCTCTGCCTCCTCCTCCCCACTCAGTCTTTCCAGGATTGACAAGGCTCTGCTCCCCGGGGACACTAGGAGGGCTCCCTGGCTTGGGTGTGTGGCCCTGAAGAGGGAGGAGGATTCTGTGGTGCCACTGTGGACCCCCTTGACTGAGTCCCTGCCCTCCCCAGCCCTGCCCGGATGTCTATTGGTTCCCCATCTTCACGGAGGTGGCCTGTGATGAGCTGGTGGAGGAGATGGAGCACTTTGGCCAGTGGTCTCTGGGCAACAACAAGGTGGGACCCTGATGCCTGGGCTGGGGCCGCAGGGAGGCTGCCTCTCCATCAGTGCCGCTCACTGTCTGGGGTCTTCTGGCAAGCTGGCCTGGCCACCCTTTCTGGGACTCTTGACATAGGGGTGCTGGCATGGGTATCTGCAGGCAGTTAGGAGTAGAGGGACTGAGAAACCTGAGATGGAGTTTGGTCCCCGGGCTGCTATTGCCACCGTGTGGCTTTGAGTTGCCTTGACCGTAAGCTACTAGGTTTTCAGTTCCTGGTTTGCTATTGGAATGGCTTAGCTTGGTTCCCTAGACTTCCCCCAGGTGGAGCTGGGGAGGAAAGGGCCAAGGTGGGATGAGGGGCATTAGGAAGGGCTGTCGGGTCCAAGTTCATCAGACAGCAGGAGCAGGTGGCCTGCTGAGGGTGCTAGGCCCTGTGTTCTCTCCGTGAGAATCCCAACACCTGTTCCTGTCCTGGAAAGTTCAGGTACCATTTTTTTTTTCTTTTCATGTATATATATATATGAAAAGAAATATGTGTAGATTTTTTTTATTATATATATATATATATATATTTTTTTTTAATAATAGAGATGGGGTCTGGCTGTGTTGCCCAGGCTGGTTGTGAACCAGGCACAATTTCATTTTATTTATTTAAATTAATTAATTAATTAATTTAGAGACCGAGTCTCACTCTGTCGCCCAGGCTGGAGTACAGTGGCACAATCTTGGCTCATTGCAATCTCTGCCTCCCAGGTTCAAGAGATTCTCATGCCTCAGCTTGCCGAGTAGCTGGGATTATAGACGTGTGCCACCACACTCAGCTAATCTTTGTATTCTTTATTTATTTAATTGTGTGTGTGTGTAAATTTTTTTTTTTTTTTTTTTTTTTGAGGCAGTGTCTCGTTCTGTCACCTAGGCTGGAGTGCAGTGGCATGATCTCAGCTCACTGCAACCTTCCTTTCCCAAGTTCAAGCAGTTTTCTTGCCTCAGCCTCTCCAGTAGCTGGGACTACAGGCGTGTGCCACCATCCCTGGCTAATTTTTGTATTTTTAGTAGAGACTGGGTTTCACCATGTTGGCCAGGCTGGTCTCAAACTCCTGGCCTCAGGTAAGCTGCCCACCTCGGCCTCCCAAATTGCTGGGATTACAGGCGTGAGCCACCATGTCTGGCCTAAGGCACCTTTTTATTTTATTTATTTTTTTATTTTAATGATCCCAGAACATTTATTTCCATAGGATTTTGATAAAAGAGCACAATCTTGAATAAAAATACACCACTGTACTTAAAGGCAACATTACCTAGTAAGCAAACTCTGTCCTCAGCCCTTTCACAGAAGAGAAACTTCAGAAAGGAATTTTTCGTCTCCTGACAGTTTTACACCATTCATATCTCCTATGTACTTCAAGCCCCAACCCACCTCTGATTTTCTTTTTTCTTTTTTTTTTTTTTTTGAATGGAGTCTCGCTCTGTCGCCCAGGCTGGAGTGCAGTGGCGCCATCTCAGCTCACTGCAACCTCCGCCTCCCAGGTTCAAGCAGTTCTCTTGCCTCAGCCTCCTGAGTAGCTGGGATTACAGGCGCCTGCCACCATGCCCGACTAATTTTTGTATTTTTAGTAGAGACGGGTTTCACCATTTTGGTCAGGCTGGTCTCGAACTCCTGACCTCATGTTGTGATCCACCCGCCTCAGCCTCCCAAAGTGGTGGGATTACAGGCGTGAGCCACCGCACCGGGCACCCCACCTCTCATTTTCTACATCCTTTTTTTTTTTTTTTTTTTGGTGAAGTGGCGCCTCGCTCTGTCGCCCAGGCTGGAGTGCAGTGGTGCAGTGGTGCAGTGGTGCGATCTCGGCTCACTGAAACCTCTGCCTCCTGAGTTCGAGCGATTCTCCTGCCTCAGCTTCACAAGTAGCTGGGATTACAGGTACTGGCCACCATGCCTAATTTTTTTTTTTTTTTTTTTTGAGACGGAGTTTTGCTCGTCACCCAGGTGGAGTGCAATGGCACAATCTCAGCTCACTGCCACCTCCTCCTCCTGGGTTCAAGTGATTCTCCTGCCTCAGCCTCCTGAGTAGCTAGGATTACAGGTACCCACCACTACGCCTGGCTAATTTTTGTATTTTTAGTAGAGACAGGGGTTTCACCGTGTTTGTGAGGCTGGTCTGAAACTTCTGACCTCCGGTGATCCACCTACCTTGGCCTCCCAAAGTGCTGGGATTACAGGCGTGAGCCACCATGCCTGGCCTCATTTTTAAGTTGTTTAACAGAAATGTGTGTTCCCAAGTTTAAGGCACCATTTTTAAAGGCACATGAGACCCTGGACCTGTGTGCCAACCTGTGACCTGGCAACTGGACTAACCTGAAGTTCTGGTTATCTTCCTAATCCACATGCTTTGGTTGCTGAGCTGATCTCCAGAAGCCAGGAACTGGACTAGCCCGTGCATTCTGGGGGCTGGCTGATGCTTGTGCTCCAGTGACAGGGCCAGACCTCGGACCCCAGCTGACTCTGGCCCTGGAATAAGTTTTCAGTGCTCTGTAACAAATGGCTGTGGCTCAGAATAACACCCGTGTGTTATCTCCTGGTTTCTGTGGGTCAGGAATCTGGGCCCAGTTTAGCTGGGTCATTGAGGTGTCAGCTGGTGTTGGGGTCTCATCTGAGGCCCAGGGTTCCATTCCAAACTCACTTGGTTGTTGGAGAATTCATTCCCCTGCAGCTGTAGAACTTAACTTGCTTCTTCAAGGCCAGCAAGAGACAGAGTCTCTCTTCAAGATCCTCCTTTAGCCAGGCGCAGTGGTTCACGCCTATAATCCCAACACTTTGGGAGGCTGAGGCGGGAGGATCGCTTGAGCCCAGGGGTTTAAGACCAGCCTGGGCAACATAGTGAGACTTCATCTCTACAAAGAATAAAATTAGTGGCTGGGTGCATGGCTCACGCCTGTAATCCCAGCACTTTGGGAGGCCAAGGTGGGCGGATCACCTGAGGTCAGGAGTTTGAGACCAGCCTGGCCAACATGATGAAACCCCATCTCTACTAAAAATACAAAAAAAAAAAAAAATTAGCCGGGCATGGTGGCGCACGCCTGTAATCCCAGCTACTCGGGAGGCTGAGGCAGGAGAATCACTTGAACTCAGGCGGTGGAGGTTGCAGTGAGCTGAAATGACGCCATTGCACTCCAGCCTGGGCAACAGAGTGAGACTCCGTCACACACACACACAAAAATAAAAATAATAAAAATAAAATTAGTTGGGCGTGATGGTGCGTGCCTGTAGTCCCAGCTACACGGGAGGGTGAGGTGGGAGGATCACTTAGGCCTGGAAGGTTGAGGCTGCAGTGAGCTCAAGTTGCGCCACTGCGCTCTTACCTGTGCAACAGAGGGATACCCTGTCTCAAAAAATAAGGTCTTCCTGCAGATGACTCACCTAGTAGGTCAGGCCCCCCCCAGGACAATCTCCCTTTTGATTAACCCAAAGTCAACTGATTAGGGGCCTTAATTGTATCTGCAAAGCCTGTTCAGTTTTGTCATGTAATGTGGTCCGGTCACATTCCCGGGTGTAGGAGAGGGAAGTAGACAGAGCCTGGGGGCCATCCTAGAATTCTGCCTAAACATTCGCCTCGGTCACCTCCAGGACAACCGCATCCAGGGTGGCTACGAGAACGTGCCTACTATTGACATCCACATGAACCAGATCGGCTTTGAGCGGGAGTGGCACAAATTCCTGCTGGAGTACATTGCGCCCATGACGGAGAAGCTCTACCCCGGCTACTACACCAGGGTGGGCAAGCCTGGGGCATAGCCAGGATGCGGGGACAGTTGGGTGGGGTGTCAGTGGAGTGGCTGGGACTGGTGGGGGGTAGGGTGGGAGGTGGAGAAACTGGGAGGGGCCGAGGTGGAGTGGGGGTGTGGGGAGCGTGGGAGGGGCAAGGGTGGGGCATGAGGTAGAGGGACTGAGAGGTGGGGATGGGGTTGGGAAGAGCAGGGGTGGGGTGGGAAGTGGTGGAGAAGCTGGGAGGGGTGGGGAGGAGTAGGGAGCCTGGGAGGGGCAGGGGTGAGTGGGGGTGGAAAGCCTAGAGGGGCAGGGGGTCAGGGGTGAGGGAGTGGAGAGACTGGAAGGGGCAGGAGTTGGTGGGGAGGTGGAGGCCAGTGTGGGGCATGGGGATGGGGTGGGAGGGGTAGGGTGGAGTGGGGGGCTTGGGTGGAAGGGCCAGGGGTGGGTGGGGGCTGGAGAATCTGACAAGGGGAGGGGCTGGGGAAGGGGTTGGGTTGGAGTAGGGGTGGAGGAACATCCCAGCTTATGGGAGAGGCCTGGATATTTGGTCCCCAGGCAGGAGTGAGGTCTCACCGCACACACCCCCTCCGTCTAGTAGCGTGTGGGAAGACAGGGTGCTGGGCTGGGCCTCTAGGGCCGGCTAGTTGGCCTCTAGCCTGAGCTGGAGTCTCATTCAGCCTCATGAGTAGCTGGGATTACAGGCACCTGCCACCACGCCTGGCTAATTTTTGTATTTTTTGTAGAGACAGGGTTTCACCATGTTGGCCAGGCTGGTCTCGAATTCCTGACCTCAAGTAATCCGCCCACCTCTGCCTCCAAAAGTGCTGGGATTACAGGCATGAGCCACCGTGCCTGGCCGACCTCAGCCCTTTTGAATCTTTCTTCCTTGTCATTAACCCTGCCTCAGTGGCTCCTATACCAGCCCACCAAAAAAGCACCCCTGCCCGCCTTAGCCGGCCAGCGTGCCCACTCCCTCCCTAGCCACAAGCCTGTGCCCCACGCCTGGGCCCTGCTTCGTCCGAAGCAGCCTTCTTCCGATAGTGAGGAAAACCCTGAACTCCTGTTACTGACAGTTGTCATTCATCCCTTGAATGCTTACTGTGGTTCCCCGGAAACAATTACCTGGCTGGCCTCGGTTAATTCTCACAATTCTTTCCAGTGCTATCACTTATGTGTCTGTCCACTGCTACCTTGGCTTTCTCCAGTCCTCACTCAGTTCCTTCCTTGGTCCCTGGTTTCTCCAGATACCTGCCCATGGCGTGCCTGGGTCCTGCCTCAGGGAATCCAGCCTGGATAGTTGCCAGAAAGGGTTGTGAGGATTGGATGCCCCCCTTTGTCTTTGTCTTTTCATTCATTCCTTCCTTCCTTTCTTTCCTTCCTTTCTTCCTTCCTCTCTCTCTCTTTCTCTCTTCCTTTTTCTTTCTTTTCTTTCGCACTTGTCACCCAGGCTGGAGTGCAGTGGCGCAATCTTGGCTCACTACAATCTTCACCTCCCAGATTCAAGCAATTCTCCTGCCTCAGCCTCCCAAGTAGCTGCGATTACAGACGCCCACCACCATGTCTGGCTAATTTTTTGTAATTTCAGTAGAGATGGGGTTTCACCATGTTGGCCAGGCTGGTCTCAAACTCCTGACCTCAGGTGATCCGCCCACCTTGGCCTCCCAAAGTGCTGGAATTACAGGCATGAGTACCATGTCCGGCCTCCTTCCCTTTCATTTCTTCTCTTCCCTTTCATTTCTTCTCTTCCCTTTTCCTCCCTTCCTCCCTCCCTCCCTTCCTTTCTTCCTTCCCCTCCGTTCTCTTCCTTCCCTCCCTCTCTCCCCTCTGTCCATACATTTTTGTTGAGAACCTTTTCTGTGCCAGGTAGTTGCAGGCACTGGAGCATAGAGCCCCATGTAGACCTGGCCCCTGTAAGCTGACCTGCAGCAGGCCAGACCAGGCCCCATGTGTGCACCCTCCTCTCCTGGCCTTTGTGTCCTCCTTAACTAACACAGGCTCTCTTGTCCCCCTGCCTTGGTACAGGCCCAGTTTGACCTGGCCTTTGTCGTCCGCTACAAGCCTGATGAGCAGCCCTCACTGATGCCACACCATGATGCCTCCACCTTCACCATCAACATCGCCCTGAACCGAGTCGGGGTAGATTACGAGGTGAGCAGGAGCCAGCCGGGGTCAAGGGGCCGGCAGTGGGGATGAGGAGGGCTGGCTGGGGTGAGCCTTCAGGGTGGTTGAGGCAGAGGGGCCCCAGGTAACCAGTGCCAGAGAACCAGAAAAAAAAGGATGTGGGTCTGTGGGAGGGCTCCCTGGAAGGGTTCACAGTCTAGCAGGAGGAGGGGCCAGGCTCTTAAGCTACTATTTTAAGAGATTTTTGGGCTCGGCATGGTGGCTGATGCCTGCAATCCCAGCAGTTTGGGAGGCCAAGGCAGGCAGATCACTTGGGGCCAGGAGTTTGAGACCAGCCTGGCCAACATGGCAAAACCCCATTTCTACTAAAAATAGAAAAATTAGCTGGGCGTGGTAGCACACGCCTGTAACCTTCGCTACCCAGAAGGCTGAGGCATGAGAATCTCTTGAACCCAAGAGGTGGAGGTTGCAGTGAGCCGAGATCGTGCCACTGCACTCCAGCCTGGGCAACAGAGCGAGACTCTGTCTCCAAAAAAAACAAAAAGAGGTTTTTTGAACTTAGCCCTGGGCTGGGTGCTGTGAAGAACACTCATAAAAACAGCTATAATCTTTTTTTTTTTTTTATCGAGACAGGGTCTTGCTCTGTCACCCAGGCTGGAGTATAGTGGCATGATCACAGTTCACTGCAGCCTCAACCTCCTGGGCCCAAGCAATCCTCCCACCTCAGCCCCCCAAGTAGTTGGGGGCACAGGTGTGTGCCACCATGCCCAGCTAATTTTTTTTCTTGCTTTTAGAGATGGGGTTTCACTATGTTGCCCAGGCTGGAGCTATAATTTTTTGAGAGCTTACAACATATCAGGCATCCCTAATCCAAAGATTCTCAACCAGGAGCAACTGTGGCCTGCAAGGGACATTGGCAATACCTGGAGACATAATTGGTTTTTACAACTATGAGGGGCTACTGGCATCTAGTGGGTAGAAGACAGAGATGCCCGGGACAGCCTTCCACAGCAAAGTGTCTATAGTGGTGAGGTTGGGAAGCTTGATCCTCAGCTCTCAATTGTAACATCTCATTTAATTCTCACTACCCTGTTCTGTTTAACCCTCATTTTACAGAAGGGGAAACTGAAGCTCAGGTTGGTCACAGTTAGTAAAGAGTGGAGGTGATGTCTGCCCAGGGCTGCCTGACTCCAAGGCCAGAGCTCTTGATCACTTACTCTTTGGTTTTTTTTTTTTTTTTGAGACAGTCTCATTCTGTTGCCCAGGCTGGAGTACAGTGGCGCGATCTCGGCTCACTGCCTCCTGGGTTCAAGTGATTCTGTCTCAGCCTCCCGAATAGCTGGGATTACAGGCGTGCGCTGCTACGCCCAGCTGGTTTTTGTATTTTTAGTAGAGATGGGGTCTCACCATGTTGGCCAGGCTGGTCTCAAACTCCTGATCTCAGGTGGTCCACCTGCCTTGGCCTGCCAAAGTGCTGGGATTACAGGCGTGAGCCACCACTCCTGGCCACTACTCTTCATTTAGTGTCTTCCTTAGCAGCGCTTGTGGCTGTCACTCCAGAAGGCATCCCCAGGCAGGCAGTGCTGAGGGCCACTTGGCCATGACAGGAGATCATGACGGGAGAACAGACGGGCAGGGGGCGGTGGGGAAAGGCCACTGATGCTTTCTGTCTCCCAGGGCGGGGGCTGTCGGTTCCTGCGCTACAACTGTTCCATCCGAGCCCCGAGGAAGGGCTGGACCCTCATGCATCCTGGACGACTCACGCATTACCACGAGGGGCTCCCCACCACCAGGGGCACCCGCTACATCGCAGTCTCCTTCGTCGATCCCTAATTGGCCAGGCCTGACCCTCTTGGACCTTTCTTCTTTGCCGACAACCACTGCCCAGCAGCCTCTGGGACCTCGGGGTCCCAGGGAACCCAGTCCAGCCTCCTGTCTCTTGACTTCCCATTGCTCTTGGAGCCACCAATCAAAGAGATTCAAAGAGATTTCTGCAGGCCAGAGGCGGAACACACCTCCATGGCTGGGGCTCTCCGTGGTGCTCTGGACCCAGCCCCTGGAGACACCATTCACTTTTACTGCTTTGTAGTGACTCGTGCTCTCCAACCTGTCTTCCTGAAAAACCAAGGCCCCCTTCCCCCACCTCTTCCATGGGGTGAGACTTGAGCAGAACAGGGGCTTCCCCAAGTTGCCCAGAAAGACTGTCTGGGTGAGAAGCCACGGCCAGAGCTTCTCCCAGGCACAGGTGTTGCACCAGGGACTTCTGCTTCAAGTTTTGGGGTAAAGACACCTGGATCAGACTCCAAGGGCTGCCCTGAGTCTGGGACTTCTGCCTCCATGGCTGGTCATGAGAGCAAACCGTAGTCCCCTGGAGACAGCGACTCCAGAGAACCTCTTGGGAGACAGAAGAGGCATCTGTGCACAGCTCGATCTTCTACTTGCCTGTGGGGAGGGGAGTGACAGGTCCACACACCACACTGGGTCACCCTGTCCTGGATGCCTCTGAAGAGAGGGACAGACCGTCAGAAACTGGAGAGTTTCTATTAAAGGTCATTTAAACCACTGAAGGGAAGATGCTCAGGGTGAGTGGGTGTGTGTGTGTCTTGGTGTGAGTGTCTGCAGGGAGAGGTTTTAAGAGCCCTCTTTTTTTTTTTTTGAGACAGAGTCTCACTCTGTCTTCCAGGCTGGAGTGCAATGACGTGATCCCCGCTTTCTGCAACCCCTGCCTCCTGGGTTCAAGTAATTCTCCTGCCTCAGCCTTCCGAGTAGCTGGGCTACAGGCACCCATCACCACGCCTGGCTAATTTTTGTTTTTTTATTAAAGAAAGGGTTTCACCAGGTTGGTCTGGCTGGTCTTGAACTCCTGACCTCAGATGATCCACCCACCTCGGCCTCCCAAAGTGCTGGGATTACAGGCATAAGCCACCGTGCCCGGCCAAGAGCCCTCTTTTTAGAGCCTTTAAGAAAGGTCATGCTAGCCTCTTGACCTCCTGAGTAGCTGGGATTATAGGTATCCATGCCCGACACATTTTTGTATTTTTTGTAGAAACGGGGTTTCATTTCACCGTGTTGGCCAGGCTGGTCTTGAACTCCTGACCTCAGGTGATCCATCCGCCTCGGCCTCCCGAAGTACTGGGATTACAGGCGTGAGCCACCATCCCAGGCCTGAAAGTCTTTTAAAAAAGATTTTTGAGGCCAGGCACAGTGGCTCACGCCTGTAATCCCAGCACTTAGGCTGAGGCAGGCGGATTACCTGAGGTCAGGAATTTGAGACCAGCCTGGGCAACGTGGCGAAACTCTGTCTCTACTAATAATATAAAAAAATCAACCGGTTGTGTTAGCATGCGCCTGTAATCCCAGCTACTCGGGAGGCTGAGGCAGGAGAATCGCTTGAACCCAGGTGGTGGAGGTTGCAATGAGCCAAGATTGGGCCACTGCACTCCAGTCTGGGTGACAGAGCAAGACTCCATCTCAATTAAAAAAAAAAAAAAAGATTTTTGAGTCTTTTCATTTTCAAAATTGACTCATTGTAAATTCAAACAGCACAAATCTTAATCTTTCTCTCATCCTTTCCCCCCAGCTGCTGAGTTCCTCTCTCTGAAAGCCACCATGTCTAATCTGTTTTTTGAATGTTCTTGAGCTGGTTTGTGCTGACACAAGCCTGTGTGTGTGTTTGTGTATGTTAGGGTTATTTTTGTTTTTGTTTTTGAGATGGAGTCTCACTCTGTCGCCCAGGCTGGAGTGCAATGGCATGATCTCGGCTCACTGCAACCTCTGCCTCCCGGGTTCAAGCAATTCTCGTGCCTCAGCTTCCCGAGTAGCTGGGATTACAGGCACCCGCCACCACGCCCAGCTAGTTTTTGTATTTTTAGTAGAGATGGGGTTTTACCATGTTGGCCACGGTGATCTCGAACTCCTGACCTCAGATGATCCACCTGCCTCGGCCTCCCAAAGTGCTGGGATTACAGGTGTGAGCCACTGTGCCCGGCATAGGGTTGTTGTTAACTTTTTTCTGATTACAAACGCATCTTCACCATGAAAAAGTCAAACAAAATAGGTAACATGGGGGGCCGGATGCTGTGGCTCACATCTGTAATCCCAGTACTTTGGGAGGCTGAGGAGGGTGGATCACTTGTGGTCAAGAGTTTGAGACCAGCCTGGCCAACATGGCAAAACCCCCATCTCTACAAAAAAATACAAAAATTAGCCAGATGTGATGGCAGGTGCCTGTAATCCCAGCTACTTGGGAGGCTGAGCTGGGAGAATCACTTGAACCTGGGAGGTGGAGGTTGCAGTGAGCCAAGATTGCACCACTACACTCCAGCGTGGGTGACAGAGCAAGAACCTGTCAACAACAACAACAACAAAAAGTAATATGGACCGGGTGCAGTGGCTCATACCTGTAATCCCAGTGCTTTGGGAGGCTGAGGTGGGAGGATCACTTGAGG
Organism: Gorilla gorilla gorilla; assembly: GCF_029281585.2. Classification (NCBI taxonomy): domain Eukaryota; kingdom Metazoa; phylum Chordata; class Mammalia; order Primates; family Hominidae; genus Gorilla; species Gorilla gorilla. Next base: position 228,617,362 of record NC_073224.2, on the reverse strand, counting down.
CCAGGAATTCTCAACCAGCATGGCCAACATGGCAAAACCCTGTCTCTATTAAAAATACAAAAATAAGGTGGGCTTTATGGCACATGCCTGTAATCCCAACTACTCAGGAGGCTGCAGCACGAGAATTGCTTGAACCCGGGAGGCAGAGGTTGTAGTGAGCTGAGATTGCGCCACTGCACTCCAGCCTGGGTGAGAGAGCAAGACTCTTGTCTTAAAAAAAAAAAAAAGTAAGAAAGGTCTCCTGGAGTTGTACATCAGTGTGCTCTGCACCCATTCCCAGTAACACTCAGCACTGCTAGGAGAGTTTTGTCATCCCGAGGGTTGAAACGAGGATTCAGCCATCTCAATGAGAAACACATGTTAATGGGTTGAAACATATCTCCAAACTGTGAGATTTCCTCTACTTGCTGGGCAAGTTTGCAGATGTGTTTCAGAGATAAAGCCCAGCTGCTGGGCAGAGTACAAGACTAAATGCCTGGGAATGGATTCAGAGGTTCCTACAGCAGTCCAGGCAAGTGACCAGGACCTAGACCAATGCTTGCAGGGAAATTTAGGGAAGAGGAGGGAGTGGGCAGGGGAGATGTTTAGGAGAGAGAACATCCAGGCTTTCACCTGACTTGGGCAAGATTCTGCTAAAGAAGGAAAAGGAAGGCTGGGCGTGGTGGCTCACACCTGTAATCCCAGCACTTTGGGAGGCTGAGGCGGGTGGATCACCTGAGGTCAGGAGTTTGAGACCAGCCTGGCCAACAGGGTGAAACCCCATCTCTACTAAAAATACAAAAATTAGCCAGGCATGGTGGTGCACGCCTGTAATCCCAGCTAGTGGGGAGACTGAGGCGGGAGAATTGCCTGAGGCGGAGGTTGCGGTGAGCCAAGATGGTGCCACTGCGCTCCAGTCTGGGCAACAGAGTGAGAGCGAGACTCTGTCTCAAAAAAAAAAAAAGAGGAAATGGAATTTATAGTTCCTGCCCTCAGAGAATGGAAGTGGAATTTAGAGTTCCTCTCCTTAGAGAGTCCAGAGATTGTGGAGGAGGAAACAATCCGACCCAGTACCAGGCAGCTAGCAGCTGAGGCCCCAAGGCACGCTACATCCCAGACAGGGCCCTGTCTACACCCTGAGGCTGAGTCTGCATGTGGCCCCACAGTCCTCAGTCAGACCCGCAGGGCACTAGGCTACTCAGAGGGCAGTGTGGGCAGGACAGCTCCCTTTGGCCATCCTCATGAGACTGATAAACCAGTCATTTCTATATCAGAGTACTGATTTGCCTCTTGAGGTTGTTTGTGGCAATAAATCGAGGTTGTTCTACCATGGTTATAGAGCAGCACCATCCCACAGAATTACAGTTTGACCCACAAATGCAAGCTACTTATGTAATTTTAAATTTTCTAGTAGCCACATTTTTAAAAAGAAACAGGTGCAATTAATCTTAGTAATGTATTTAACCCAAATGACCCAAAATATTATCACTTCAACATGTAATCAGCATATAAATAGTAATGGGCTAATAGCCCTGCACTGTGGCAGGTACCTGTAACCTGGCATTTTGGGAAGCCGAGGCAGGAGAAGATTGCTTGACTCCAGGAGTTCAGGAGACCAGCCTGGGTAACAAAGTGAAATGCTTCCCCATGTCTACAAAAGATAAATACTAGGCATGGCTGCGGCACCTGTGGTCAGCTACTTGGGAGGCTGAGTGAGGTGGGAGGATTACTTGAGCCCAGGAGTTCGAGGCTGCAGTGAGCCGTGATTGCACCACTGCACTCCAGCTTGAGTGACAGAGTGAGACTCTGGCTCAAAGATAGATTTTTTTTTTTCTTTTTTGAGACGGAGTCTCTGTTGCCCAGGCTGGAGTGCAGTGGCATGATCTCGGCTCACTGCAACCTCCACCGCCCGTGTTCAAGCGATTCTCCTGCCTCTTCCTCCCGAGTGCACTATCATGCCTGGCTAATTTTTGTATTTTTAGTACAGATGGGGTTTCACCATGTTGGCCAGGCTGGTCTTGAACTCCCGACCTCAAGCGATCCACCCGCCTCGCCCTCCTAAAATGCTGGAATTACAGGCTTGAGCCACCGCGCCCGGTCGATATTTTTTTTTCCCTAAAAATTGAGATAGTTTAACAGCCTTTTTTGTCCTAAGTCTTATAGCGCATCTCCGTTTGCACTGGCTCAGGACTCGAGAGCCACACGTGGCTAGTGCCTACTGTTCTGGCGCGCTCAGGCTTGGAGCCTTCCCTGCGGAGGCCAAGTCCTGCAAGGGATCTGTTTGCTGCGGTTTCCTAGTAGTGTCTGCCGCATCACTGGGGCCCGGTGATCTGGGTAACCATGTGAGCTTGGATAACCTCTCCTCTCCGTCTCCTGGGACTGCTGTGGATGTTAAACACAGCGGTGGATGTTAGAGGCGCAGTTCAGTCACTGGCATTGATTCGCCGTTGTTGCTGCTCTTCTTTCCTCAAAGGCGACTGAAGGGCAGCAGGCCCATGCTCGCTTCTGTCTGCCCGATGAGTCACTTCACCCTAGGCCTGGCCCTCTAGAGAACACTCCTCTAAGATTACAGAATGCAAATCTGGATTCCAGAGCTGGCAGAGGCCCCAGGGTCAGGCTCTAGGACAACCGGCGAAAAAGCGGGAACCTCTACTCCACGCTCCTGGTTTTTCGCCCCTTGACAGCTTGAGGCTCCGCCCCGCTTTGCCCCGCCCCCCAGCTCCGGCCGACGCCCACCGGAACTACAGCCCCCATGATGCAGTGGGAGTCCGAGCCTCTGCGTCGTCCGCTTGGGGCGCGCCGGCGGAGGAGTGGCGCGCTGAGGCGCCGCTCGAAGCGCCGAGTCGCGGGGCAGCAGAGGCGTAAGGAGTAGGCGGGGCGAGCCGGCTGGGCTCAGGGTCCACCAGCTCACCCGGGTCGAGGGGCAATCTGAGGCGACTGGTGACGCGTTTATCCACTTCCCTCCTCCCGCCTCCCCTCGGGGTGGCGCTCGCTGGTGACGTAGTGAGTGTGATGGCCGCCGCGAGGCCGGGAAGGTGAAGGTGAGAGGGCGAGCAAGCCGGGGTGGCGGGGACTGGCCCGGCCCGGCCCGGCGAGTCCTGAGAAGCTCGGCGTGGGCCGACGGGATTCTGGGGCCACGGGGGTCTGGGATGCAGTCAAGCGGGGGTCCCCACTCTCCGGCCTCGCCGCCGGGCTCTCCCCGGCCCTGAGGGGAGGGGGCGGGCCACGGGACCTGGGACTGGTCGGTGGGGTCCCCTGTAGCTTCTCATCGCCCCCGCCTTTCCACCCTTCACGGCCATGTTCTACCCCTGCCCCTTCTCTATTTTTCATCCTGTCTTCATTTTGCCAGCATTTACTCAGCACCTGATAGGTGTCCACGTTCACCGCGGGAGCGCCCTGCCATCCCCACTTTGGGCAGTTACTGCCCTCTCGTTCAACCCTGTTTACTTGTATGACTTCTCACCGGACTGTAAGGCCCTGGAGGGCAGGACTGTTTCTTATCCATTTCTAACGTGGCGCCTGACACACACAGAGAAGGCACACAGAAAATGTTGAATAAATAGCTGTTAAGACGCACGAAGGCAGAATTGCCCGTTACCCCCTCTCGTAATCCTTCATTGCCCTCTTTAAATTCTCAATCATCTCTCTCTCTTCTACCCAGAAAAGGGCTCTGGTTATCCGCCTCTGGTGTCCCAAGGTTTGGGGCTTGGGGGAGGAAGGCAGCTCAATGTAGTTAAAAAAGAAAGGAAGCCGGTCGCAGTGGATCACACCTGTAATCCCAGCACTTTGGGAGGCTGAGGCGGGCAGATCACCTGAGGTCAGGAGTTCGAGACCAGCTTGGCCAACATGGTGAAACCCCGTCTGTGCTAAAACCAAAAACTAGCCGGGCTTGCTGGCACATGCCTGTAATCCCATCTACTCAGGAGGCTGAGGCAGGAGAATCGCTTGAACCCGGGAGGCGGAGGTTGAGTCGAGATTGCGCTGCTGCACTCCAGGAGCTTTGGAGTCAAAGGGAGCTAATATTTCAGATCCCAGCTTAGACAACTGACTAACAGTCTATAAATCTTCAAGTATTCCAGCTCTCTGTCCCATAGAATAGAGAATTAAGTGAGATACTTTATAGTAGCTGAACACATTGGCTTTCAGTCAGTTCTTCTGTTCCTCAATAGTCAGCTGTTCCACAGTCCTCAAGCCCAGTTTTGTTCCTAGTTTTGCTCTGTCCTCTTCTCCCCTCTCTGGATGTACCTTTCCCAGGACTCCTGCAGGGACCTCCGTGGTGCCTCAAACCCGCACATGGCGGAATACGTGTGCACAGCCAGGATTGGTCCCACACCTCTGCGTTTTTTTCCCCAGGGCACTTCCTCACATGCCAGCGCAACTCCCCAATACCTCAATGAGTAAGCTTCCCTCAGGGATAAGTTTGTTTGGCTTGAAACCTGATTAGACATGTTTTGTACACCAGTGTTTTTTTTTTTTTTTTTTGGACACCTGATCCATCTCCCTTTTCTTTTCTAGTAAGTCAGGACTGGTGGAGTCAACACAGTCAATCAATAGCCAACCTCAACCTGAGACAGGACAGAAGAGAACTCAGAATCTTTTTGTCTTTTGGACTTCAGCCATGTCCATGATGCCTACCCTGTGAAGATCTCTCACATCCAAAAAAGTAAGTAGTAGTTGTGACTTCTGGCACCCTGGATTTGAGCTGAGTGGACAGGGGTGTGCTCTCCTGGACCTCTGGTGGCAAGTCTCTTGGATGGCATCCTCTTTGTATAGAGCCACAGCTTTCTAACTTGTGTTGAAAAACTACCGTATCTCTTTACTTCCGTGAAGGATTTCGCTGGTTGCTTAGAGAACCTGTTTAAAAGTTGACAGTTCAGAAGTGGCTGGGATCTCTTGGGCTCCCTGAAGAATTAGTCTCTGTCTCCCTGATTTGGTCTTCTCTGCTGTGCTGGCTCTTCCCCATCTCGGCCCAGCACAGGTTGGCTCCTTGTCACTGCTCTACTAAGACTCTGCTCTGTCCCCTTTACCCTGTATACTCTTTTTGTTTCGATTTCTCAGCTTCTCCTCTTTTCCAGTTGTGCCAGCAGACGATCCGTGGATCCATTTTATTTTCCCTGCTAGGAGTTGCTGTACATAACACTGGGTAAGGAGGTGGTGTGGATTCAGGGACTGTGCTTGGGATCCAAACACACCTTGCAGTGAATTTTGCTACTGCTGTCTCTACACCCAAGATACCTAATACTCCTCAACTAATAGCCTAGGTTGAGGCAAAGCTGTTGACCACCTTGGAGGGCTAATAGCAGTTTCCATTTAGAACTGGGTTCATTTCTGGTCTTAGGTTAATATTTATTAATACTGTGCCCCTGGCACTTTTTGGGGGTAGGGGCAGGAGAGTACCAGAAAGAATGGGCTTTTCCCTAAAGTGTGATCCTCGGGATTTTAAAAGCTATTACACAGAAGGGTTTTTTCATTGAATATATTTGTGAAATGCTGAATTCAACACAGTTAAACTAGTCTCTTTACAACAAGGCTTCCTTCCCAAACTCTTTTGCTGTGCTCACGTGCTCCACTGAGGGAAATGGTAGCATATGGTGTTTTTTGTTTGTTTGTTTGTTTTTTGTTTTTTTTTGAGACAGAGTCTTGCTCTGTCACCCAGGCTGGAGTGCAGTGGCACGATCTTGCAGTGGCGTGATCTTGGCTCACTGCAAGCTCTGCCTCCCGGGTTCACACTATCCTCCTGCCTCAGCCTCCCGAGTAGCTGTACTACAGGTGCATGCTGCCACGCCTGACTAATTTTTTATAGTTTTAGTAGAGATGGGGTTTCACCGTGTTAGCCAGGATGGTCTCGAACTCCTGACCTTGTGATCTACCCACCTCGGCCTCCCAGAGTGCTGGGATTACAGGCGTGAGCCACCGTGCCTGGCCTAGCATATGGTGTTTTACAAACTGATTCTACTATTGAACCTTCTTTACATGGGATATTGGGTGCAAGTCGAGTTCTGTGGACCACGCTTTGGGAAGCACTGCCAGAAACTATCCAAAACAGTAATCTCCAGAGCACTTACGAGGCAGTCACAGCTTGAAGTGTGACGCTTAGTGTGTCACTGATGTTGGAGCTGGACTCTCAGGCTGTGCTTGCGGGATGGTCCCCACGTGCCTGTGGCGAGGTCTGTGGTGAAGCAGAGATTATCAAGGCTTTCCAGAGGCGGAGGAGGAACCCAGCTGCCCTGCATCACCCTGGAGGAGTAGGGAGTCAGCAGTCAAAGCCTTGAGATAATTGGGGAACACAGGATGTGATAAAAACCAGAAGCCTGTGATGTTGTTTGTTCTCTATGAGGCATCAGAGGAGGCTTCATGGAGCGGGTGACACTTGAGTTGGGTCTAGAAGGACAGTAGGAGTATGCCAAATGGGTGGAAAAGGAAGGAGGCTTCCAGGCAGAAAGCAGCTCATGCAACACAAATGTGGAATCTCAGCTTGCAAGTTAGCAGAGCCAGATAAATCAGGCAGAGTTTGGAGGAGCTGACAGTAGGTTTTATGCCAGGGGTTTGGAGGCAGCTGCAGGCTGGGTATTAGTGAGAGCAGGGAGGCTCCTGGACCGGCTGAGCTCCCAGCAGACCTTGTAACCTGGAGCTCCCAGCAGACCTTGTAACCTGGAGCTCCCAAGCTTCTACTGGTGTACACGCTGTTGAGTCTTGCAGTTAGTGAGCACTAATGCTTTTGGTTTTATATCTCCTGGGCTTGCAAACATTGACCAGAACTTAAAAGCACCTGCTTCTGATGGCAGGGAACTTGCTTCCTGCAGCAAGTCACTTCTGGAGTGGGGTGTCGCTGATCCTTCCCCAGCTGACCTGTTTATTTGATCTCCGTGGTAGCGGGTAAGGGAGTGGTGTGTGTGGTGTGAGTTGGCGGAGTTGCCTCTGCCCTTCCTGAAGGCTGGGTGTTCATGGAGAGAGTCTTGTGATCTTGCTGGTAGAGTTTGTTGTTACTGTTTTATAACATGTAAAGCTGCCTTTAGCTCTTACTGTAGTGAAGCATGTTGCTTGCACCATCAACTTTAGTCTTCTCACAGTTTAGATGGTATTGTGGTATTAGGATATTGGTTTTCATCCACGGATCCAGGCTCGTAACTCCTATCCACAGCCCTTGTTATGGTTTTTTGATATAATGTTAGATGTGTTAGGCCTCAGGGGCAGGCCTCTGACCTTCTGCTCTCCTTCCACCCTAATCTTTCCCCACCTTTCTGATTATGGGCCTTAAAACCCTCCCCTGAGAGGGGTGGACCCTGTATCCTGAGGGAAGGAATGCTGATGTCATGAAGCTTCCATAAAAATCCAAGAGGACAGAGTTCAGGGAGCTTGTGGATAGCTGAACACGCGGAGGTTCCTAGAGAGAGGCCTGCTCAGGGAGGGCACAGAAACTACACGCCTCTTCCCCCATACCTCGCCCTAAGCGTCTCCTTATCTGTATCCTTTGCGATATCCCTCATAATAACCTGGTAAACGTAAGTAAGTGTTTCCCTGGGCTAGGTAGGCTGCTCCATCAAATTAATTGAACTCAAAGAGGGGGTCATGGGAACCCCAGCCTGAAGCCAGTTGGTGAGAAATTCTGGAGGCCCAGACTTGCAACTGGTATGTTTGAGGGGTGGTGGTGGAGAGGCGGGGCAGTCCTGGGGACTGAGCCCTCAACCTGTGGGATCTGACACTCTCTCCAGGCAGACAGCATGGGAACTGAATGAGAGGATACCCAGCTGCTGTCCGCTGGTTGGTGTGTGGGGAAGAAACCCCCTCACATTTGGTCACAGAAGTCTCTTGTGTTGATGATTATGGTGTGAGAGTAGAGAAAAAAGATAATTTGAGACAGTTTTTTCTCTCCAGTAGGTGTCTTGTTTGTTGTACACATGAAGAAACCAAGGTTCTGTGATGAAATAACTTGCTTAAGTTTAAGCAGCCCAGAAATAATGTAGTCACAATTTGAACCCAGCTCTGCCTGATTACAAAACCTGTCATAGGTAGTGCTATATCATGCCCCATCCTTGATCCCCCCCTTTTTTTTTTTTTTTTTAAGAGAGAGACTTCGCTCTGTCACCCAGGCTGGAGTACAGTGGCGAGATCTTGGCTCACTGCAAATTCTACCTCCCAGGTTCAAGTGATTCTCCTGCCTTGGCCTCTGGAGTAGCTGGGACTACAGGCATGCGCCACCACACCCAGCTAATTTTTTGTATTTTTCGTAGAGACGGGGTTTCACCATGTTGGCTAGACTGGTCTTGAACTCCTGACCTCAGGTGAGCTGCCTGCCTCGGCCTCCCAAAGTGCTGGGATTACAGGCATGAGCCACCGTGCCTGACCCCTGATCCCTTTTCTTTTCCTTTTGGATGGCTTTCCTCTTGTGCCTGCCACATCCCCTCTTTCTCGAACAGTCTGATCTGCCAGGCCATGGCAAGCCTGATTTCAGCGCACTCTCCTTTGCTGCTTTGGAAGAGTGAGAGTAGCATTTTCTTTGCAGTTTCCTTTCTCAGAGCTGTACTGTCTTTAAGCCCTGGACATATGGCTTCCGTGCTGAGAAAACATCTCTCATAGCTGTGGCGTCATGCTGAGGAGGAATGTAGAAACGGAAGTGGGGTCACTTTCTTCCCTTGTCTCCAGAAGAATCATTAACATTGCACAAGAACTTGTTGGTTTGGGCACACATGTGGGTCCGTATCCCGCTTTGGGTCGGTCTGTCTTCTGCCCACTCTTTGGGATGGTTAGTTACTAAAAGTCCGTTTTGGCATTTGGTCTTCATGTACCTCTTCCGGGTGTTCTTTCTGCTTTTCAGGACCTTGTGCAACATACTTTGGCCCCATTTGGAAGTTTTTCACGTGTGCTTGCTGGGGAGCAACACCTCATTTCCAATCTAGAGAGAGTGAGCTTACTGCTGGGTGGAGAACTGAGCAGTAAGATTAGGGTGGCTGGGGAGGCAGTGACAGACCCAGGCACAGTCAGCTGTGCACACACCCCCTCATCCAGGAGGGCCTTTGCCCTTTGACTTCCTGGGATCGGTGGGCTCTGCTCAAGAAGTAGCTTTCGCCGTGGTGGGAACTCTGAGGGACCTGGCAGGGGTCCACTTTTGGGTTCGGAATTCCCAGTCTTACCCTGGGCACTCCTTCTGGTGTGTACGCCTCTTTTTGATCTTTTTTTTTTTTTTGAGATGGAGTCTTGCTCTATTGCTCAGGCTGGAGTGCAATGGCGCGATCTTAGCTCACTGCAACTTCCACCTCCCAGGTTCAAGCAATTCTCGGGCCTCAGCCTCCCGAGTAGCTGGGATTACAGGTGCCTGTCACCATGCCTGGCTAATTTTTGTATTTTTAGCAGAGAAGGGGTTTCACCATGTTGACCAGGCTGGTCTCAAGTGATCCACCCGCCTGGGCCTCCCAAAGTGCAGGGATTATAGGTGTGAGCCACCATGCCCAGCCTCTTTTGACCTTTGACCAAAGACCTCTAGGACTTTGGAGTCAAATCTCATGACCTCTAAAATGTTGTTATATGAAAAGATAAGCTACAAAGATATGTAGGATTGAGTGAGAGCAAGAGAGACAGTCACACAAAAATAGACTGTGATGATATGGCTGGGTGCGGTGGCTCACGCCTGTATTCCCAGCACTTTGGGAGGCCGAAGCAGATGGATCACTTGAGGTCAGGAGTTTGAGACCAGCCTGGCCAACATGGTGAAGCCCTGTCTCTACAAAAAATACAAAAATTAGCTGGGTGTGGTGGCACATGCCCATACTCCGAGCTACTCAGGAGGCTGAGTGAGGCAGGAGGATCGCTTGAACCTGGGAGGTGGAGGTTGTAGTGAGCTGAGATTGCACCACTGCACCCAGCCTGGGTGACAAAAGTGAGACTCTGTCTCAAAAAAAAAAAAAAAAAAAAAAAAATTATAATAAACAAAATGTTGGGCCGGGTGCGGTGGCTCATGCCTGTAATCCCAGCACTTTCGGAGGACAAGGTGGGTGGATCATTTGAGGTCAGGAGTTCAAGACCTACCTGGCCAACATGGTGAAACCCCACCTCTACTGAAAATACAAAAATTAGCCGGGCATGGTGGCGAGTGCCTGTAGTCCCAGTTGCTTGGGAGGCTGAGGCAGGAGAATAGCTTGAACTCGGGAGGTGGTGGTTGCAGTGAGCCGAGATCATGCCACAGCACTCCAGCCTGAGCGATAGAGCAAGACTGTCTCAAAAAAAAAAAAAAAAAATGTTGGCTGGGCATGGTGGCTCACGCCTTTAATCCCAGCACTTTAATCCCAACACTTTGGGAATCCAAAGTGAGAGGATCACTGGAGCCCAAGAGTTTGGGAGCAGCCTGGGCAACATAAGAAGACCCTGTCTCTACAAAAAATTAAAAAAAAACTAGTGGGGCGTGGTGGTGCATGCCTGTGGTCTCACGTACTCAGGAGGCTGAGGTGGGAGGATTGCTTGGGCCCAAGAGGTTGAGGCTGCAGTGAGCTGTGATTGTGCCACTGCACTCCAGCCCAGGTAACAGCGAGATCTTGTCTCAAAATAAAAAATAAATAAGTAAATAAACAAAATGTTAACATTGCTTATCACAAAATGATGGGGTTATGGGTTTTTTTCCCCTTCAGTTTCCAAATTTTCTGTAGCACACCTGTGCTATACTAAAATAGACCAATAGTTTGTGTGTGTGTGTGTGTTTGCGTGTTTTTCTTTGTTGAGACTTGGTCTGACTCTGTCACCCAGGCTGGAGTACAGTGGTGCGATCTCGGCTCACTGCAACCTCCGCCTCCCAGGTTCAAGCCATTCTCTGCCTCAGCCTCCCAAGTAGCTGGGATTATAGGCGACCACCACCACACCCGGCTATATTTTTTTGTATTTTTAGTAGAGACGGGGTTTCATCATGTTGGCCAGGCTGGTCTTGAACTCCTGACCTTGTGATCCACTTGCCTCAGCCTCCCAGAGTGCTGGGATTACAGGCATAATCCACCATGCCTGGCTGTTTTTTTTTTTTTTTTTTTTAAGTAGAGACGGGGTCCTACATTGCCTAGGCTTGTCTCAAACTCCTAAGTTCAAGCGATCTGCCTGCCTTGGCCTCTCAAAGTGCTGGGATTACAGGTATGAGCCACTGAACCTGGCCCCTAACCAATAGTGTTTTTATGTGGTCTTGCTCTGTCTCCCAGGCTAGAGTGCAGTGGACTGATCATAGGTCACTGCAGCCCAAACTCCTGGGCTCAAGTGACCCTCGCACCTCAGACTCCCAAGTAGCTAGGACTGCAGATGCATGCCACTGTGTCAGGCTAATTTTGTTTTATTTTTTGAGACAAAATCTCGCCCTGTCGCCCAGGCTGGAGTACAATGGCATGATCTTGGTTCATTGCAGCCTCCATCTCCCAGGTTCAAGCGATTCTCCTGTCTCAGCCTCCCGAGTAGCTGGGATTACAGGTGTGTGCCATTGGGCCTGGCTAATTACTGTATTTTTAGTAGAGACGGTTTCATCATGTTGGCCAGGCTGGTCTTGAACTCCTGACCTCAGGTGATCCCCCTGCCTCAACCTCCCAAAGTTCTGAGATTACAGGGGTGAGCCACCGCGCCCAGCCTGAGACACTGTTCTTATCTCACCGTCCTTTGTTCTAGTCCTGGAGGTTGCAGTGACCTGAGATTCCCATATTCTTGATTCTCCCCCAAGCATTCCGCCATCTCCCTAGCAGGATGTCCCGAGGTAGGTGTTGCTGGGTTCACTCACGTTAGCTTCTCTTGCAGCGCAATGTCCCTGCTCTTCTCTCGATGCAACTCTATCGTCACAGTCAAGAAAGATAAGAGACACATGGCTGAGGTGAATGCATCCCCACTTAAGCACTTTGTCACTGCCAAGAAGAAGATCAATGGCATTTTTGAGCAGCTGGGGGCCTACATCCAGGAGAGCGCCACCTTCCTTGAAGGTAAGGGGGCACCGGCTCAGCCAGGCCCGCTCTTACCTGTTTAGATATTTAGCTAGTGGGATTTGCGGGTGGGGAAGTATATCTCTGCTCCCAGGGAAGTCATAACCAGATAGCCTTAGAAATGCTCTGCTCTTGAAATCATGTGGAATTGGAGTCTGGGGAGATGAGGCCAGGAAGACAAGGGAACTGCCATTTAGTAATTACTTTAAGAAGTCCACATGTTTTGTTTCATTTAATCATGAAAGATAGGTGAATCTTATCCCCATCTACAAGGCAAGCAAATTGAGGTTTGAGAGTTGTACGATACCTTGTAAGTAATAGATCAGGGTTTTACCCAGGTGTCTCCAACTCCGGAGCCCACGTGTTTTCCTTTGCCTAGTTCTGGCTGCCATTAATACCAGGCACTGTTTGGGTGTCAGTGATCCCTGACCAGGGCGCCCTTTCTTTGATATTTTTAGATTGGTGACAGAACTATAGGAAACTCACGTCACCTATGCCTTTTCTACTAGTTACTAATTTGAGCCCAACCTCTAGTTCCTTGTCTATCAGCAGAGAAGGACTGGTTCCCAGGGCCCCGCTCGTCTGAGTGTCAACTCCAGCACTGGCTTCCTCAGGCTCCCTCTTTAGAAGGACACTTTGGCGCCAGGTCCTGAGATTGTCTGTGGAGACCCAGTAACTGAGTCTTATCTGCCCTTGGTTTCCTCACTTGTGAAAGTGGGGCTCAGGTGTGAACAGTGGTTTCAGATTCTAGTCTGCAGAACCCTAGAAGTTCAGTGGTGGTGCTTCGGGGGTTGGCCCCTGGCTCAGGGGGGCCACCTTCTTTCCATTCTGCTTTCAAATAGAGCAGCTTGGCTTCTCGTTGTTTTACATGCCAGGCTGCTACACGAGGCTCCCTTTGAAGAAAGAGACTGTCCAACTTCATGCCCTCATCTGTGCCCTGCCCTTTGCATGGCGCTTGATGCCACAGAAGGTGTTTCCTAAATACTTGTTGAACTAAAACAAATCTGAATTTTAAAGTAGTATGATTGGTAGTTGAAATAATCCCAACTCATTGCCTGTTTATCAGTGGCTATGGTGTGCCAGCCGTGTGCCAGGTGCTGGGCATGCAGAGATGGGGTAGATCAGGCCGCTCCCCTCTGGGAGCTAACCCTCTTGGAAGCTCTGAGTCACCTACTCAGATGATGTTGTGGACAAACACATGCGTAATGCAGGTGTTTATGTGATACATGCTTTGATTTCTCTGTGTGTGAAAATATGAGGCCTCCCCTGTTGTTTAAATGGAAGGGAAAGAGCTGGAGTGATCCTGAGCTGTGTTGGGTCAGGGAAAGAATGGTTCCTGCCTGGGGACTGTTTCTAACGGGCAGGTAACAAGAGCTTGTTGGCCTGCTGGCTCTCGCTTTTAAGTGTAGTCACATGCTTGAGAGCCAGCTTCCTCCGAGGGACATTCCAAAGGCCATGCCCAGGTGCCCATATAAGGGAGGAATATTGATGCATCTGGGGCAGAGGTGACCGGTGGACATAGCAGGAGGGGAGATGGGGGTGTTGTTGACTTGGTCACTTCCTTTCATGGCGCTGGCTGCAGGGGAAATTCACTGGGCAGGCCCTTGTCATGATTCAGATGCTTTCGGAGTGTTCTCAGGGCTGGGGCCTGTCAGCCTCATAGTTCCCAGGAGTGTGCAGAGGGGCTAAACACCCGTCTGTGTTCCAGCCAGCTGAAGCACCTGTCTGGTGCGAGTTCTAGACAGGACAGTGGTGGGATCTCACTCAGTTGCTCCTGTATGGAGTAATTTGTTGGCCATCTGCCTGTTAAGGGCACTGGGAAAAAGCAGTGCAGTGATCCAAAGGTCTGCTCACGTAGCAAACATTTGTGCACCTGCTGGGTGCTGGGATCAGATAGCGTGGCCCTCATGAGGCAGATGACACAGACAGGTGAGCTGGACAGTTACCTTATGATGAGGTGAGAGCTGAGATGGGAGAAGTGCAGGGTGCTGGGGCACACAGAGAAGGGGTCCAGGGTCCTGACTCAGGTTAGAGGGGTGGTCAGAGAAGGCTTCCTGGGGGCAGTGCTGTCTAAGCTAGACTGGAGGCCAAGTGAGAATGAGCCACGCTGCCCCAAGGCAGTGTAGTGTGTCAGTTCTTCAGAGAGTGGGGAAGGGGTTTGGGCAGCAGGGAGTGGAGCCAGAGGGCCGAGGAAGCTGGTGAGTTTGGGGATATGGTGAGGGAGACCGTGAGGCAGCGGGTGGCAAGAAGCCAACAGGGCCAGGGCAGGGAGGGCCTCAAGAAGTGACATAGAGTGGTTAAGAGCCTGGACTCCAGAGCCAGGCTGCCTAATTCAAGTCATAGCTCTGCCTTTTACTAACTCTGGAGCCATGTTAATAAAGAGGACCAAAGGAGAGAACGAATTTGAAAAGTGAAAGGAACAGTGCCTGGCATGTGGTAAGACCTTCGTAAATATTTGTTAAGAAAAAATAAACAAGGAAGGCAGTTAACATTTAAGTATTCATCTTCTACCAGCCGCCATTCACAGCATTTGCGTTTCAATTCGTTTGATCCTCACGATGGTCTCATGAAGTAGATAGTGTAGTTATCTCCGTTTTGTGCTTAAGGAAACTAAGACCCAGAAAGTTTCTTTTGCTTGAGGCCACAGAGCTAGAAAGTGGTAAGAACCAGCTTCAAAACCAGGCAGTGTTGCTCCTGAGCCATCTTCTTAACCACCACACTGTGGGGCCACCATAGAGGATCTGGAGCTCAGCCTGTCAGCTGCAGGGAGCCAGAAGTGGACTCATTTAGGGTAAGCAGGGCCGACGCTCTGGCCCTTCCAGACTTGGGACTGTGGAACTCCTCTGACCATGTGGTGACCCGTATTCAATCCCCACCTCCAGACACGTACAGGAATGCAGAACTGGACCCCGTTACCACAGAAGAACAGGTTCTGGACGTCAAAGGTTACCTATCCAAAGTGAGAGGCATCAGTGAGGTTCTGGCTCGGCGGCACATGAAAGTGGCTTTTTTTGGCCGGTAAGTCCTTGAGGCACCCACCCTTTCTTTCTTCCTGGCTAGGAGGGAGGGAGGCACTTTGTGCAAGGTCACAGAACGTTCCAGGCAGGGACATGCTTCAGAATTCATTGCTTTCCTCTTAATTTATATTTTATTTATTTGATTTTTGAGACAGGGTTCTCTGTCATCCAGGCCGGCAGGGACATGCTTCAGAATTCATTGCTTTCCTCTTAATTTATATTTTATTTATTTATTTGATTTTTGAGACAGGGTTCTCTGTCACCCAGGCTGGTAGCTCATTACAGCCTCGATCTCCCTGGGCTCAGGTGATCCTCCCACCTGAGCCTCCTGAGCAGCTGGGACTGCAGGTGCATGCCATCAAGCCTGACTATTTTTTTTTATTTTCTAATTAAGGTTAAAGGCATATAATATAAAATTTACCACCTTAACCATTTTAAGCATATAATTCACTAGTAGGTATATTTGCAACCAGTCTCAAGAGCTTTTTCATCTTGCAAAACTGAAGCTTGTATTATAGCCATTAAACAATAACTCCCTGTCCCACATGTCCCTCGCCCTGGCCACCACCATTCTACTTTCTGTCCCTATGAATTTGACTATTCTAGATGTCTCACGTAAGTGGAATCATACAGTATTTGTTTTTTTTTCTCCATTCATAAAACTTTTATTCCACTTACATGAATTTAATACACGTGTTCTTAACAATTGTGCTTGTATTGTTCATGAAAATTTCGTAAGACATTAAACAAAGCTAGCCATCATCTCAAGTTATTTCCCTGTTAAATATTTTTACAGCACATGCATGTTAGGCAAGCATCAAAAAAAAAATCACAAAAGCAAAGAATCTAAAAATACGCCGGGCGTGGTGGCTCACACCTGTAATCCCAGCACTTTGGGAGGCCGAGGCAGGCGGATCACGAGGTCAGGAGATCGAGACCATCCTGTCTAACACAGTGAAACCCCATCTCTACTAAAAATACAAACAATTAGCCGGGTAAGGTGGCGGGGCCTGTAGTCCCAGCTACTTGGGAGGCTAGGGTGGGAGAATGGTGTGAACCCCGGGGGGCGGAGCCTGCAGTGAGCCGAGATCGGGCCACTGCACTCCAGCCTGGGCGACAGTGAGACTCCATCTCAAAAAAAAAATAAAATCTAAAAATAAGTTAAATACGTGGTTTTTTTGTTTTGTTTTACTGCTAGCTTGATATACATGAAGTATTCATTTTTCCTGCATTTTTACTTTTACATTTGTTCTTAGGTTGCCTAAAACATTTTAAATACAAATAAAATGAGTGTAGCAAAAATAATGAAAGCTAACAGCAGATAACTTTACAAATAATGGAGTGTGAACCATTTCTGCCCTTATCCAGATTAAAATGGGTCACAGCTTTGTTTAAAGGAACACTGCCACAGCTGTAGTCAAAGGTGTGCACACTGAGACTGAGTATTCCACAGATACACATGGTTTAACATGTGATAACCATGGGGTATCTGTTTCTACCACAGCCTTGTAAGTGCTCCAAACCTTAAAGTACCCACATTTACTATACCTGTGACTGGAACCAATGATCCTTTTTATTCCCCACCAGGACAAACCAATATGTAGGCAGTTTGCTTTGACATGGAAGCTGTTTTAACACTGGCCCTTGTGAAGCCACAGTGTACCCAAAGTACTATGCCAAACATTTATAACTTGTATAATGACCAGGCACGCCTGTAATCCCAGCACTTTGGGAGGCCAAGGCGGGCAGATCACAAGGTCAGGAGATTGAGACCATCCTGGCTAACACGGTGAAACCCCATCTCTACTAAAAATACAAAAAAAATTAGCTGGGTGTGGTGGCGGGCGCCTGTAGTCCCAGCTACTTGGGAGGCTGAGGCAGGAGAATTGCTTGAACTCAGGAGGCGGAGGTTGCGATGAGCTGAGATCGTGCCACTGCACTCCAGCCTGGGCGACAGAGTGAGACTCCGTCTCAAATAACAATAAAAAAAAAAAAAAAAGAATGAGAAAGTAACCTTCCCTTTAGCCTGGCAGTTGTTAGCTGGGACTGACAAGGTGGAGCTTCATGTGTAAGGAGGAGCGTGATGGGAGAAAAGCAGCGAAACATGCCCTGTGTAGGAAACACTGGGGTCATTTAGACTGAGGAAGACACTGGGGGTTAGTCGGTGTTTCAGGTAGGCCTGAATTAAACTTTGGAGACAGACAGACAGTCTCTATAAGTGTTGCTGAGGGTGGCTGTGTGATTAAAGGGGCAGACAGCGCGCAGTGAGCCTCTTGTAGATTGATCTGAAATGATGAACCAGGGGCATGTCAGAGGTTTGGGCCTGGGGGTGTTTATTCATTTTAATAAACAGTGCCTACTCTTTGTCTCTCAGCACTGTCTGGGCACTGGCAACATTGCAGTGAATAGGGCTTTGGCCTTCCAGGCTGGTATCTGCATTGTGAAAGTAATTCAGGTCAGATACTGGTGGCTTTGCTGACAGCTGTTACTTCCTTCTAGGACGAGCAATGGGAAGAGCACCGTGATCAATGCCATGCTCTGGGACAAAGTTCTGCCCTCTGGGATTGGGCACACCACCAATTGCTTCCTGCGGGTAGAGGGCACAGATGGCCATGAGGCCTTTCTCCTTACCGAGGGCTCAGAGGAAAAGAGGAGCGCCAAGGTGAGGGTGCCAGGCTGGCTGTCAGCCCTGTGCCTGCTGGTGGAGCAAGTCCTCCGTTGTGACACGGCTGACCTCACCTCTAGGGAGGGGGCAGCACCATCCTGTGGAGGTGAATGGGAGACCCTATTTTAGATGAACTTTTTGAAGGACGTAAGAGCTTCTGGGGGCTTGTGGAGGCGGTTTTCAGAAACGTGGATCACCAAGAATGAGGACCCTGCTGTTCCTCATACAGCTCTGAGTGGCCACTGACCTCTCTTCACTAATTAAGGAAGACAGTTTGTGCTGTGTTCTTCCTTGGGATATTGCCAGAGAGGAATTCCTGCATTTGCTGTGTGTCTCTGACCTATCAGTCAGGGACCGACACTGAGTTTTCTGAGAGGCAGCTGCATTCTTGTTTGGGGCCAGATGCTCAATTTGCTTCATAAAGAATCAATCGGCCGGGCACGGTGGCTCACGCCTGTAATCCCAGCACTTTGGGAGGCCGAGGTGGTTGGATCATTTGAGGTCAGGAGTTCAAGACCAGCCTGGCCAACATGGTGAAACCCCATCTCTACTAAAAATACAAAAATTAGCTGGGCGTAGTGGTAGGCACCTGTAATCCCAGCGAGTTGTGAGGCTGAGGCAGGAGGACTGCTTGAACCCAGGAGGTGGAGGTTGTGGTGAGCCGAGATCACGCCACTGTACTCCAAACCTGGGTGACAGAACGAGACTCCGTCTCAAAAAAAAAAAAAAAAAAAAAGAATCAATCAGTGCAGAACAGATGACTTTAGGGTGATATCCGGGAAAGAAGCTCAAAAGAGCAGTGAAGAAAGTGGGTTCTTATTGACAACTCCCAGCTGTTAACTTTTTATATGTGGAAGAAGAAAGGGTAGCAGATGGGCAGCATTCCCAGCCACTGTGCTGTGATGCAGCGGCACAGGAGATCTCCTGGCCTGGTGGTTCCTCCTCAGCCTCTTTCTTTCCTTCCTCTGCCGTCAGACTGTGAACCAGCTGGCCCATGCCCTCCACCAGGACAAGCAGCTCCATGCCGGCAGCCTAGTGAGTGTGATGTGGCCCAACTCTAAGTGCCCACTTCTGAAGGATGACCTCGTTTTGATGGACAGGTAAGAGGGAGGTGCCCTCCTAGGAGGTCCAAACTGGAAGGCACCAGGTTTCCATTTCTGGATAATCTAGGCCAGGGTCCCTGGGCCCCATCCTTGCTCTGCTTAAGTATTACTACCTTTCAGATGGGCTCAACCAAATCCTCTGGCCTCTTGGCTTTCCTCTGGAGTCTGGTTACTATACCTATTTATCAGTACCCTGCAGATGTCCCAGGGATGGTCTGTAAAAGATAGGAGGGATGCTCAAAAGTTGGCGGGGGAGGTTCTCAATCTCAGCCCAGTGCCAGCATGTGTACTGGGGGTGGGGGGTTGTGGCGGAGTCAGAGGTGTATTTTATTTCCCTTGAAGAAACACTTTGCCTTGGCTTGGTGGACTGGTTATAACTATACCAACATGTACAGTATTGTAGCGTTTATCTGGACTCACATCAAGTCACAACTTCACCTTAATTGTATATCATCTTTTTTTTTTTTTTTTTTTTTTTTTTTGAGACAGAGTCTTGCTCTGTCACCCAGGCTGGAGTGCAGTGGTGCAGTCTCGGCTCACTGCAACCTCCGCCTCCCGGGTTCAAGCGATTCTCCTGCCTCAGCCTCTGGAGTAGCTGGGATTACAGGTGCCCACCACCATGCCTGGCTAAATTTTGTATTTTTAGTAGAGACGGGGTTTCACCATGTTAGCCAGGCTGGTCTCGAACTGCTGACCTCATGATCCGCCCACCTTAGCCTCCCAAAGTGCTGGGATTACGGGCATGAGCCACTGTGCCCCGCCTGGTATATCATCTTTAAAGTAGAATTACAAGTAATTCTGTTTTTATAAAAGCAATAGATATATGTGTTTAAAAACACTCATTTCTGCCAGGTACGGTGGCTCATGCCTGTAATCCTAGCACTTTGGGAAGCTGAGGCGGGCAGATCACGAGGTCAAGAGATCGAGACCAGCCTGACCAACATGGTGAAACCCTGTCTCTACTAAAAATACAAAAAAATTAGCTGGGAATGGTGGCACGTGCCTGTAGTGCCAGCTACTCGGGAGGCTGAGGCAGGAGGATCGCTTGAACCTGGGAGGCGGAGGTTGCAGTGAGCCGAGATCGTGCCATTGCACTCCAGCCAGGGCGACAGAGCAAGACTCTATATCCAAAAACAAAACAAAACAAAACACTCATTTCCAGGCAATCTGGAAGGATAGGAAATGGGAAGTAAAATCCGTTAATGAGGGCCAGGCCTGATTTCTCTCCCGTCCCTGGCTTTCTCCTCCATGACCTGCCTGCCTCACAAGTCCCAGGTCTGTTCTCAGCAGGAATAATAGGGCTCCTGCTCTGCCTGATGATTTGGTTTACCCCTGTCACCTTTAGCCCTGGTATTGATGTCACCACAGAGCTGGACAGCTGGATTGACAAGTTTTGTCTGGATGCTGATGTGTTTGTGCTGGTGGCCAACTCAGAGTCCACCCTGATGCAGACGGTAACTCCTCCTCTGCCTTCTCCCAAGCTCCCAGCACCCCCTGGGCAGGCAGCTGATGGGGCCTTGGCTGTCAAGCTCCTGCTCCACCGAGGTCTTACCCTTTATCTAGGAAAAGCACTTCTTCCACAAGGTGAGTGAGCGTCTCTCCCGGCCAAACATCTTCATCCTGAACAACCGCTGGGATGCATCTGCCTCAGAGCCTGAGTACATGGAGGAGGTTCGTGCTTCTGTTTGGCAGTTTGGGGAATGCAACCCCGAGGGAGCACTGCATGCCACTAGGGCCACTTCATGCACCCCTGGATCTAGTGACTTCCCTGAATTAATTTTATTGCCAAAGAATTCTCCAAGTACTCTTCTGTGGTATCTTCTGGTGGTCTTTCCCCTCTCCCATCCACTTGGCTGGATGCACCCCCTCTTCAAGCCGCTCTCCCCTAGGCCTAAAAAGGATCCCTGCTGCATTAGTGCATCTTCAGTGCCGGTGCTCAGTTTGGTTTCTGAGGAATTAATATGGAACAGGCTCAGCTCTAGGGAGGCCTCTGGGAAAGAGGCTGGAAAGAGGAATGGAGAATAACTGGTTCTTACTGGTGACTTACAACTCTTAGCTATTTACTTATTTATTTAGAGACTGGGTCATGAGGCTGGCTAATTTTTGTATTTTTGGTAGAGACGGGGTTTTGTCATGTTGCCCACGCTGGTTTTGAACTCCTGGGCTCAAGCGATCCACCTGCCTCAGCCTCCCAAAGTGCTGGGATTACAGGCATGAGCCACCACGCCTGGCCTCACAACTCTTTAAATATGTGAAATGAAAGACAAAAGGGTAACAGACGGCATGGTGGTGCACACCTATAGGCTGAGAGAGGATCCCTTGAGAGTAGGAATTTGAAACCACCCTGGGCGACGTAGCAAAATGCCATCTCCAAAAAAATAAAGGGTAGGCCGGGCGCGGTGGCTCACGCCTGTAATCCCAGCACTTTGGGAGGCCGATGTGGGCGGATCACAAGGTCAGGAGATCGAGACCATCCTGGCTAACACGGTGAAACCCCGTGTCTACTAAAAATACAAAAAATTAGCTGGGTGTGATGGTGGCAGGCGCCTGTAGTCCCAGCTACTCGGGAGGCTAAGGCAGGAGAACGGCGTGAACCCGGGAGGTGGAGCTCTCAGGGAGCTGAGCTCAGTGAGCTGGGCCAGAGAGCGAGATTCCGTCTCACAAAAAAATAATTAAACAAATAAAGGGTAATAAGACTGATAATATGGCAATATGGGATGATAAAACATGCAGTTGCAGTCAGTAGGCCAGAGTCCAAATTATTTATTTTTTTCGAGATGGAGTTTTGCTCTTGTCACCCAGGCTGGAGTGCAGTGGCACAATCTCGGCTCACTGCAACCACCGCCTCCAGGGTTCAAGCAATTCTCCTGCCTCAGCCTCCCGAGTAGCTGGGATTACAGGCACCCGCCACCACACCTGGCTAATTTTTGTATTTTTAATAGAGATGGGGTTTCACCATGTTGGCCAGGCTGGTCTTGAACTCCTGACCTTAGGTGATCCGCCCGCCTCGGCCTCCCAAAGTGCCAGGATTACGGGCGTGAGCCACTGTGCCCGCTTGTGACTGACACTAGGCAGTGTGACTTTGTTAGCTTCCTTGACCCTTCTGATAATCCAGTTTCCTCGCCAGTGTGATGGTGTGATAAATAGACTTGTTGAGAGGATGAAATCTGTCAAAAACACCTGACATGTGGTAGGTGTCTACAAGAAGCTATTGTCACATTTTATTTGTAGAACCCCAGGATGTCAGAGCCAGGAGGGATGTTCTAGTGATGGCCACTCCTTTTATAAACAATGCCTCAGGAGGACACAGCTTGTCAGAGTATAGGTCCCAGATTTAGGTTTCTTGACCTCAGGGTTCCTTTCCTGCCAGGGCACCAAAGTGAGGCACTATGTAAGCTTAACAAGAGGCAGTCTAGGGCACGTTTAAGCGTTTCTGCTTGTATAGCATAAAATATCTTTGGCACGCTTACTGCCAAGTAACCCCCACACGTTGGTCTGGGAAACTTGGTGGTGAGAGAGCAGAATAGTGGGGGACATTACACTGTGTGTGTGTTTGTGCCTTTGGCTGTTGAGCCATGTGAATATATTGCCTATTCTTTTTTTTCCCTCACTCTGTCGCCCAGGCTGGAGTGCAGTGGTGCTATCTTGGCTCACTGCAATCTCTACCTCCAGGTTCAAGCGATTCTCCTGCCTCAGCCTCCTGAGTAGCTGGGATTACAGGCGCCTGCCACCATGCCTGGCTAATTTTTTTGTATTTTTAGTAGAGACAGGGTTTCACGATGGTGGCCAGGTTGGTCTTGAACTCCCGACCTCAAGTGATCCACCTGCCTTGGCTTCCCAAAGTGCTGGGATTACAGGCGTCAGCCACCATGCCCAGCCTCTTATGACCTATTCTTTTAATAAAAGAGGCAGGTGGGGGCTGTGGGGCCACCTACGCTCACTCTGGACACATTTGTTTGGGCTCCAGGTGCGGCGGCAGCACATGGAGCGTTGTACCAGCTTCCTGGTGGATGAGCTGGGCGTGGTGGATCGATCCCAGGCCGGGGACCGCATCTTCTTTGTGTCTGCTAAGGAGGTGCTCAACGCCAGGATTCAGAAAGCCCAGGGCATGCCTGAAGGAGGTAACGATGAGAACAGATGTCTTCCTTTTCTCTGATGTTTGAGACATTTTGTCTCGTGCTGAGGAGTCTGTCAGTAGAAAATCCTTCTGAGAAGGGGATGCTGAGAAGAGCAGAGAGGCTCTTGCTCTTTAGCCAGTGGCTTGGTTTCTGGGGATTTCATCGTTTTCCTCTGCTGCCAAGTTGTTTCTGGACTAATGCAGTACAATCCTCCTAGGGGGCGCTCTCGCAGAAGGCTTTCAAGTGAGGATGTTTGAGTTTCAGAATTTTGAGAGAAGATTTGAGGTGAGTCCTCTGATTCTGGTATCTGGCGATTCTGTGCCTCCCCAGCTCCCATTGGCTGTGTCCCTGGCAGTGAAAACCAGAGTCTGGCCCTTGGTTGTAGGCCCCTGGTGGCCCCCACCTCCCTCCGTGCCTCTGTGTGTTCCAGGAGTGCATCTCCCAGTCTGCAGTGAAGACCAAGTTTGAGCAGCACACGGTCCGGGCCAAGCAGATTGCAGAGGCGGTTCGACTCATCATGGACTCCCTGCACGTGGCGGCTCGGGAGCAGCAGTAAGAGTCCAAGACTGCAGATAGGTGGAGAGGGCTGCCGAGACGAGGGTGCTCCACCCCTGCCTTAGGCAGTTAGGACACGCCTTGATGGCAGGGCTGAGTCTCTGGGCTCCCATCCAGAGCCCTTTCCCTGGCCACCAGACCATGTTAGAACCACACAGACAGCCTGGTGAGGAGGGCGGCTGGGTGCTTCATCACCCCACCTGGTCTGTGCAGCACGATTCCCTGTGTTGGAGGTCTTGGCCCATGCCCTGCTGAGCTCTGCAGCCATTCTCAGAGCCTGAACACATTTTTAAAAACAACATTCCAACCAGGAGCAGTGACTCACACCTGTGATCTCAACACTTTGGGAGACCAAGGCAGGAGGACTGCTTGAGGCCAGGAGTCCAGCCCAGATAACATAGTGAGATCCCATCTCTACAAGAATTTTAAAAATCAGCTGGGTGTGGTGGCGCACACCTGTAGTTCCAGCTACTTGGGAGGCTGAGGCAGGAGGATCGCTGGAGCCCAGGAGTTCAGGGTTCCAGTGAGCTGTGATCGCACCACTGCACTCCAGCCTGGGCAACAGAGTGAGACCCTGTCACTAAAGAATAATATGAAAACACCTTGCTTCTATCACACAGAATTGACTTTCTCAATTGTTTATGTTAAGTTAAAATTTTAAAAAGTTCAGTTCCCTTTTGATTCTTTTGCACTTGTCCCAGTGTCACTCTGCCCAGAGGCACCATAATCATGAATTTACATTGTTCTATCACCCAAACAGTACTTTTTACATAAGTGCTGAGGAATATGTCAGGTTTTTACATGCTTCAGATGTACAGATGTGGCATCACACTGTCTGTCACTGTACCTGGCTTTGCTTTCTCAACATCGTTTTTCCCTCTATCCTTGTTAGTATGTGTAGTTTGTTTATGAATAGGAACTGCTGTAGTATATTCCATTGTGAATATGCCTCATTTTCCTATGGATGGAATTTTAGATTTTTTTCTGCTATTAGAAACCCTACTGCAGTGGACATTGGTTCATGTGTCCCCTTGTGCACCTTTTTAAGAGTCTTCCTGGGGTGAGTTCCTAGGGGTGTGGCGATTCTGTTTTAGGGTACACGCGTTTCCAGTTTTAGTCAGTTTTCTTGATTGCTCTTCAGAACAGCCGTACCCATTCATTGCATGACCAGTACTGTCCATAGGCCTTCCATTTCCTCAGCCCTCACCAGAACTTCAGACCTGGTCATTTTTGCCAGGCCTTGGTAGAAAATAGTGCCTTTAAAAATTTCATTTACAACTGGGCATGGTGGCTCACGCCTGTAATCCCAACACTTTGGGAGGCCAAGGCGGGTGGATCACCTGAGGTCAGGAGTTCAAGACCAGCCTGACCAACATGGAGAAACCCTGTCTCTGCTAAAAATACAAAATTAGCTGGGTGTGGTGGCGCATGCCTGTAATCCCAGCTACTCGGGAGGCTGAAGCAGGAGAATCGCTTGAACCCAGGAAGTGGAGGTTGCAGTGAGTGGAGATCGTGCCATTGCACTCCAGCCTGGGCAACAAGAGTGAAACTCCATCTCAAAAAAAAAAAAAAATCATTTCTGTGATTACTAGTGAGGTTGAGCTTTTTTCCCTGTATTAATTGGCAGAATTTGTTTAAACCCCCTTAAAGCGCCCTCCCTGTTTTGTGCCCACCACCTGACCCACATGGAAGACTGAAGAGTGCATGGTTGGCTGCAGGGTCCTCTTCTTACCTAGGAAGGGGAAGGCCATGCCCCTGGGTGCGTGTGTGCAGCCCTGCCAGGCAAGATAGCGGGCGGGGTGGCGTGGGCTTTCTGGCATCCCCTCTTGCTCCTCTGCTTAGTCAGACAGGAACATGGATTTCTCACCAGTACTCTGCTTTCAGGGTTTACTGCGAGGAAATGCGTGAAGAGCGGCAAGACCGACTGAAATTTATTGACAAACAGCTGGAGCTCTTGGCTCAAGACTATAAGCTGCGAATTAAGCAGATTACGGAGGAAGTGGAGAGGCAGGTGAGAAATGAGGAGGCATTCTGGGAAGATTTGGACTCCGAGTAGAGTCCAGAAGAAAGCAGACCTCCTCCTCTTAGGGACTTCTCAGCCTTTCAGAAGAAAGTTGCAGAGCTGCCGTTTGGGTTCCATTGTCGGGTTGTGTGATGCTGGGCATGTTCCCCTTCCTCTGGACCTCCACAGATCATGTGGGCGTTTGATCAGCCAGTTTCCCAGACCCTCTCACTTCAGAGGCTTTAATTCCATAGAGGAGCTGAGGAGGCTGCTGGTTTGAGAGGAAGGATGTGCCGTCTGCTAGGATCTCTCCTGGTGCTGCAGGAGTGAACTTTGGTCTTCCTTGATACTTAACAGTGTGCTTCCTTTTGCTGTAGGTGTCGACTGCAATGGCCGAGGAGATCAGGCGCCTCTCTGTACTGGTGGACGATTACCAGATGGACTTCCACCCTTCTCCAGTAGTCCTCAAGGTTTATAAGAATGTGAGTCATGGAGCAACAGGTCCTCTTGGCAGGAGGCCCCCAAAAGTGATTCAACCCTTGTTGGTCTGGGTCAGGGCCCCCAAGCAGTGACAGTAGAAGCCACAGAGACAAGGCCCAGGCTTCCGTCAGCCTTCTGGGGTCACCTGGTGGATGTGGCCTGAAGGGAATTTTGATGGACATGCTTCTCTTAACTTCCCTCTTCTGGTGGCAGGAGCTGCACCGCCACATAGAGGAAGGACTGGGCCGAAACATGTCTGACCGCTGCTCCACGGCCATCACCAACTCCCTGCAGACCATGCAGCAGGACATGATAGGTTAGTGCCCATGGGGAACTGGGGAGCTGTGGCCCTGGGCTGCCCAAAGATGAGATGCGGAGGCCAAGCTAAAGAAATCAGGACTTTCCTTATCTGTCACTTTTCATGATGATTCAACTTGATACCTTCAGGTTCTGGGTACATGTTCTGAACTCATTCTTGTTTGCTTTTTGAGACAGAGTCGCACTCCGTAACCCAGGCTGGAGTGCGGTGGCATGATCTTGGCTCACTGCAACCTCTGCCACCTAGGTTCAAGCGATTCTTCTGCTCCAGCGTCCCGAGTAGCTGCGACTACAGGCGTGACCACCACACCTGGCTAATTTTTTTGTATTTTTAGTAGAGATGGGGTTTTGCCACATTGGCCAGGCTGGTCTCGAACTCCTGACCTCAAGTGATCTATCTGCCTTGGCCTCCCAAAGTGCTAGGATTACAGGCATGAGCCACCGGGCCTGGCCTTGTGAACTCATTCTGTACACAGGGTTGGGGAGCCCATCTTGTGCTACTGCATGGGTTTACCCTAGGCTGAGAATTGAGCCTGCTCCTATAAGTCCACGTGAGGCATAAGTGTTAGCAGTATGGCATCTGAGTCCACACTTGCCTGGGAGAGCTGGCCTCAAGTGAGGCATGCTCAGTCTCACGGGCCAACTTGACTGGGGTGTGGTTCCCAGGCAAAGCTGTTCAGCATCCCTGGCAGTAGCTGGTAGAGCCCTGTCTCCAAGGCTTGGTGCCGCTGTGGTGCAGGGCTGAGCTGATAAGCTTTTCCTCCATTTCTCTTCCTGACAGATGGCTTGAAACCCCTCCTTCCTGTGTCTGTGCGGAGTCAGATAGACATGCTGGTCCCGCGCCAGTGCTTCTCCCTCAACTATGACCTGAACTGTGACAAGCTGTGTGCTGACTTCCAGGAAGACATTGAGTTCCATTTCTCTCTCGGATGGACCATGCTGGTGAATAGGTTCCTGGGCCCCAAGAACAGCCGTCGGGCCTTGATGGGCTACAATGACCAGGCAAGCAAAGTTCCTCACCTCAAGGGCATTGTGGGGGGTCAGTCTGTACCCCGCCTCCAGACACGGGAACCATTCTAAAACGGGGGTTCCCTAAGGTCAGCAGCTGTGGTGGTGTGCCCCACCACACAGTATACCACAGACAGAATTTTTGCTACTGATTGACCTGGATTTGTTCTAAGCAGTGATATTTGTGAAATGACAGATGCTAGTATTTTTCTCTAATACACATTAAAGTAAGTATGTAACTATTAAAAATAGACGACTTTAAAAATAACCACCTACATACAACTATTTTAAAATTCAGATTTTAAAAACATTCATCTCTAAACCACTTGAGTTGTCACATGTACTGCCCTCTGTACACATCCCACACTCGGGGAAGCTGCCAGGCGGGTCAGGATGGCTCCTGCTCACATTTTGCACGTCCCGTGGTGCTCACCTGAGGGTCTCCTCTGCTACATCCGAAGCTGGTTGTCCCCTTTTTGCCTTTTGGAAATTGAAGAGCCACTCTGTGTCCCTGTTCCCCAGACTAGGGCAACACTGAGGGTTCACGTGAATGAGAGACTCAATACGTCCCCCTCACCCCTCTCATGTTTCTCTCCTCAGGTCCAGCGTCCCATCCCTCTGACACCAGCCAACCCCAGCATGCCCCCACTGCCACAGGGCTCGCTCACCCAGGAGGAGTTCATGGTTTCCATGGTTACCGGCCTGGCCTCCCTGACATCCAGGACCTCCATGGGCATTCTTGTTGTTGGAGGAGTGGTCAGTGACCAGTTCTGCTCGGGAAGGTGGGGGCGGAGGGCAGGTGGGTGGGGCCTGAGGGCTAGGTTCCTGCGGTGGCCCCTGCATTGGGCCACACTCCACAGTCCACTGCATACTTTCTCCTCTGTGATTGCATGGGGAGTGCTTACTCCCTCACCAAGTTTCCCTCACTTCCTGCTGGAAATGGTCCCAGACCTTCTGGCCTCGGTGGGATCAAAGGAGACATTGAAAGAGGAACTCAGAGTAGAAACATGAAGGCTCCTTGGCTGGGGCCCTTCAGATTGCTCTGGTAGTGATGGGCCCCAGAGGAGTGTGGGCCACAGAGAGGCTGCACTCCAGGCTGACCATGTGCTCTGCAGGTGTGGAAGGCAGTGGGCTGGCGGCTCATTGCCCTCTCCTTTGGGCTCTATGGCCTCCTCTACGTCTATGAGCGTCTGACCTGGACCACCAAGGCCAAGGAGAGGGCCTTCAAGCGCCAGTTTGTGGAGCATGCCAGCGAGAAGCTGCAGCTTGTCATCAGCTACACTGGCTCCAATTGCAGCCACCAAGTCCAGCAGTGAGTGGCCCTATCGGACCCCAGCAGGGGACTTCCTTTAGGCAGGGTCAGCCCCATCTCCCTTCCCCATCTCTCTTCCAACCTGGCCTGGAAGCCACTGGGTCCTAAGCATCGTAGACCCTGGGCCTTCGGGTGTGCAGGGCCAGCTTTGAGGCCAGTGATGGGGAGAGGGGTCTCCCAGGGACACTTTGCGTCTTGGGCTGGGACGGGGTAGGCCTCTGGGCCCCTTGGTGAGGAAGAAATGGGAAGGCGAGAGATATTCCTAGTAGGAGTTTTAGAGGTTGCCTTGAAGAGCTTGGGCTGTGGATGTAGTTTTGAAGTTTTTGAACCGAGCCTGATCTTCGTGCACATCTTAGGTCAGGTGGGAATCTATTGCCTAATCTGGGGTGGTGGGGATGAATATTCTCGCTTCCTTTTTTTTTTACTGTGTGTGGCAGACCCTTTGCTCTAGACATTTTGCACCTAATTATTTCTCTGACTCTTGGAGGTAGATGTTGTCTTATAGCCATCTCCTTTTTCTTTTTTTTTTTCTTTAATTGATCATTCTTGGGTGTTTCTCGCAGAGGGGGATTTGGCAGGGTCATAGGACAATAGTGGAGGGAAGGTCAGCAGATAAACAAGTGAACAAAGGTCTCTGGTTTTCCTAGGCAGAGGACGCTGGGGCCTTCCGCAGTGTTTGTGTCCCTGGGTACTTGAGATTAGGGAGTGGTGATGACTCTTAACGAGCATGCTGCCTTCAAGCATCTGTTTAACAAAGCACACCTTGCACCACCCTTAATCCATTTAACCCTGAGTGGACACAGCACATGTTTCAGAGAGCACCGGGTTGGGGGTAAGGTCATAGATCAACAGCATCCCAAGGCAGAAGAATTTTTCTTAGTACGGAACAAAATGGAGTCTCCTATGTCGTCTTCTTTCTACACAGACACAGCAACAATCTGATTTCTCTATCTTTTCCCCACATTTCCCCCTTTTCTATTCGACAAAACCGCCATCGTCATCATGGCCCGTTCTCAATGAGCTGTTGGGTACACCTCCCAGACGGGGTGGCGGCTGGGCAGAGGGGCTCCTCACTTCCCAGAAGGGGCGGCCGGGCAGAGGCGCCCCCCCACCTCCCGGACAGGGCGGCTGCCGGGCGGAGACGCTCACTTCCCGGACAGGGGCGGCTGCCTGGCGGAGGGGCTCCTCACTTCTCAGACGGGGCGGCTGCCGGGCGGAGGGGCTCATCACTTCTCAGACGGGGCGGCCGGGCAGAGACGCTCCTCACCTCCCAGACGGGGTTGCGGCCGGGCAGAGGCGCTCCTCACATCCCAGACGGGGCAGCGGGCAGAGGCGCTCCCCACATCTCAGACGATGGGCGGCCGGGCAGAGACGCTCCTCACTTCCTAGACGGGATGGCGGCCGGGAAGAGGCGCTCCTCACTTCCCAGAGTGGGCAGCCGGGCAGAGGGGCTCCTCACATCCCAGACGATGGGCGGCCAGGCAGAGACGCTCCTCACTTCCCAGACGGGGTGGCGGCCGGGCAGAGGCTGCAATCTCGGCACTTTGGGAGGCCAAGGCAGGCGGCTGGGAGGTGGAGGTTGTAGCGAGCCGAGATCATGCCACTGCACTCCAGCCTGGGCAACATTGAGCACTGAGTGAACGAGACTCCGTCTGCAATCCCGGCACCTCGGGAGGCCGAGGCTGGCAGATTACTCCCGGTTAGGAGCTGGAGACCAGCCCGGCCAACACAGCGAAACCCCGTCTCCACCAAAAAAATACGAAAACCAGTCAGGTGTGGCGGCGCACGCCTGCAATCGCAGGCACTAGGCAGGCTGAGGCAGGAGAATCAGGCAGGGAGGTTGCAGTGAGCAGAGATGGCGGCAGTACAGTCCAGCTTCAGCTCGGCATCAGAGGGAGACCGTGGGGAGAGGGAGAGGGAGACCGTGGGGGAGGGGGAGGGAGAGGGCCATCTCCTTTTTCAAAATCAAGAAACTGAGATTTGAAAAATAGTGATGTGTCCCCTGCTACTCGGCTGATGAGCAGCAGAGTCAGGATCTCTTGTGCCCAAACCAGGGTGCACAGCTCTGTGCTGTTGCTTCTCAGGCCGTGGTGATGCTGAGTGTGTTTGGTTGTTATGATTATTCACAGTCTCAGCAGGGTGTAGGAGATTCTGCCAAACCAGGCCTGGCTCAGGGCAGAGCTGCTGGCAGGGATATAGACAGGCCCAGCTGCTCCCTACTGTGGGTGGGTTAAGCCACCAGTGGCATCTTGCTCCACACACTCCAACTGGTCCCTTCTCTCTCCTCCCCAGGGAACTGTCTGGGACCTTTGCTCATCTGTGTCAGCAAGTTGACGTCACCCGGGAGAACCTGGAGCAGGAAATTGCCGCCATGAACAAGAAAATTGAGGTTCTTGACTCACTTCAGAGCAAAGCAAAGCTGCTCAGGTGAGGCTGGCCCGCGTGGCCAAAGGTTAGGGCTCCAGGGTGCAGCCCAGGCACACTGGGGCTCAGCTGCTGGGCTTGCGTCTTGGGTGTGGACACAAATTTTTCTGGTGGGGATTTAGCTCATTCGTGTTAGACGTGTACCATGGGCTGGGCACGGTGGCTGACGCCTATAATCCCAGGACTTTGGGAGGCTGAGGCAGGTAGATCACCTGAGGTCAGGAGTTTGAGACTAGCCTGACCAACATGGTGAAACCCCGTCTCTATGAAAAATACAAAGATTAGCTGGTCGTGGTGGTGTGTGCTTGTAATCCCAGCCACTCGACAGGCTGAGGCAGGAGAATGGCTTGAACCCAGAAGGCGGAGGTTGCAGTGAGCCGAGATCATGCCATTGCACTCCAGCCTGGGCGACAAGAGCAAAACTCTGTCTCAAAAAGAAAAAAAAAAAATGGATGTGTACCACGTACCTCATGGATGCCAGACGGTGCTGGAGGCTCAACAAGACAAGCGTTGCTGCCTTCAAGGCACTTGCAGTTGAAGGCATGATGGCATCACAGTACTGCGAGACTGCAGTTCACAGCGCCCTGTGCTGAACCGCAGGGCCTACAGCGCTTTACATGTGCTATTTCACTCAGTCTTCCCTATCCCTCCATTTTCTACGTAGAAAAGTTGGGGAACTTGTCTGGCATCTCAGAAAATGGCCAGGCTAGGAGGGGAGCCCAGGTGTACTTGGCTCCAGCAGCCCCCACACTCTGATTCTCCTTACCTGCCGCTCTTTGGACCCATGAAGAGGGCATAGCCCCCCATTTACCCACAGAGAAGCAGGTTACTTGGCTGGGGACTGGCAGAGCTGGGATTGGAACTCAGATCTCCATGGGGTCTCTGTGGAGCTTTCATTAATAATTTGCTGGAAAGAGCATCAGTCTGAGGAGTCTGGAGTCCTGGGTTCTCTCCAGCCACTCATGTTTGGCCCGAGCTCTTAACTCTCCTGTGTCTCATTATTTTCATCTGTAAAATGGGAGTAAGATTTCATGACACAGCTGCATGACTGAATGTAAAAGTGCCCTGCGAAAGTCCTCGGCCTGCCCAGCTCATGATAACATCAGCACACGGGGACCCTGCAGAAGTCCTCGGCCTGCCCAGCCCATGATAGCATCAGCACACGGGGACCCTGCACTTCCTGCCCTCGCCCCTGACGTCAGAGTCTGCAGGGTGGCAGAGCCAGAGGGGGAGATGGATCAGAGGGTGTCAGCTCCAACCCTCACCAGATCACTGGGCTTTCCCTGCCCTCGACTGCGGATGTGCCCCCCCGCACCCCCACCTGGGGACAGCTGCTTCCTAGGGACACACTGCTTGCCCTCTGGCGACTCTCAGAAAGGGGGAATGGGGGGAACTGCTGCTTGTCAGCCACAGTGACACAGCTGAACCTGGAAAGGGTCTCCTGTCAGCACCTCAACCCCTTGCTTGGCAAGCAGGGAAACTGAGTTCCCGACAGCTCAGGGACTTGCACATGGTCCTGGGTGAAGGAAACACAGGGCTTGAGAA
This sequence comes from Gorilla gorilla gorilla, assembly GCF_029281585.2. Classification (NCBI taxonomy): domain Eukaryota; kingdom Metazoa; phylum Chordata; class Mammalia; order Primates; family Hominidae; genus Gorilla; species Gorilla gorilla. Next base: position 228,584,906 of record NC_073224.2, on the reverse strand, counting down.
TCAGAAAAGCCTAACTTGTAGCTCCCTGGCTTATTAACCGTGTGGCCTTGGGAAGTTATTTAACCCCTCTGGGCCTCCTTTTCCCCATCTGTGAAACAGGGATAAACACGGTGGTTGGAGGATTATGTAAGGGTGTGTGTCAAGTGTCCTTAGGATGGTGCCTGGCGGGTAGTCCTAATACTGCCTATCATCAGCTATCATGGTTACAAAAGAACCATTTCTTTGCAGGAATAAAGCCGGTTGGTTGGACAGTGAGCTCAACATGTTCACACACCAGTACCTGCAGCCCAGCAGATAGTGGGCACCTGAGGCGGAGTCTGCGTGGAGAGGGGCGGTGCTGCCAGCCCTAAGTGCCATGTGGGCTCCCCCAGGGGCACTTGTGGCTCCTGCCCCCTGGCCACTGCCAAGAGAATGAAGCACCCAGTCTCGTACCATTTTGAGCCCTCCAGCACTACTTATTTTCCCCCACCTTTGCCTGCTGTTGCTGGAAGAGCTGGCTCATACCCCCAAAGGACACTTTCAGCGACAGCTATGGACAGCATGGTACCAAGGAGTTAAGTTGAGGCTTTTTCCAGCTTTCTCTGGTTCATTTGATTGCTTGATAAGGCCTCAGGATCTCAGCATTGCACAATGCCTCATGGAAGCCTTTGAGGGTATCACACAGACACCCCCACCTTCCTCCAGCCTGTGCGCACCTGCCTTCCTTGCAGCCCAGCACACCTGCAGGTGTAAGGGACGATTGGAGTTTCTTCCCAGAGAGTCTGTCCCGGAAGGACTGTGGCTTGTCTGTGTCCATCTCGCCTGTTGGCTCAGTGCTTCATGCTTCATCCCATTTGCAGAGCCTCAGACACGTCTTGGTGGTGAGGCTCAGTTACCCCTGGGCTTAGGCTGAGGCGGGCCCTGTGCTGGGGGCGGTAGAAAGGATGCTGCTGAGGCAGCTGGAGGAGTGGGAGTAGCTCAGAGGGGAGGGCTGTTGGATGTATGGGGAGCTGGCAGAGCAGGTGGCGGTCACTGGGACAAGGAGGGACTTGCCTCTCTTCTCATTATTGTGTCCTTTGCTTTAGTGTCAGTCCTGGACTTCTGCAGGCCTGTTTTGTGTAGATCTGTTTTGGAAGATGGCATGGTCTAGGTGGTTGAAGGACGTAGTAGAAGGAAGGATGGTGGAAGGTGGGGACGTTGGTGGCTGGCTGAGGTGCACGGGCCCCACACAGGACAGCTGGAGAATGGGCCGTCCACTTGGCCTCGTTCTGCGAGGGGCTTATGGGTCTGAGAGCCCCCACCCACTAGGCTTGATTGCATCCCTGTTGTGCCCTTTAAGAGACATGTTTCCACCCTACCCCCAACCTTGCCCCAAGTACCCTGGACTAAATTTCCTGTGCCAGTGACTGCAGTTGGCCAAGGGACAATGTGGAAAACCCAGTGCCCATCTTTCCACCCTCCCTGATCTCCAGAACCTTCGACTGACCCCCTTGTCTTTATGCTGATGTTGAGTTTTGGGATTGTTACTGGTTGAAGTGGGGGCAGATGCCTGTCACCAAGGTGTTGACTGTGTGAGAAAAGCAGTTTGGGTGACAAATCCTGTGTGGCACAAGTTGGATCGCTTTCTACAAATAAGCAACACCTCTCCCAAAAAGCAGCCCACAAGGCAGGGGCCCAGCAACCCAGCCATCACTCATCTTTGAGGAAATGAGTTGGTAGCCTCTGTGCACTGGTTGGTGGCCACATCACAGGTGATGTCCTGTTCACATACCTGCTTGTATTTAAAGCCCTCAGTCTGTCCTGTTGTGTGGGGCGAAGTGATGGACTCTGCCAGGTGGACATGCTGTGGGTAGATGTTCCCGGTGTGTGCCGGGCCTGAATGAACAGGGGCCACTTCACAGCATGTCAGGGAAAATCACTGTCACACAATTCCAATGGATTTTGTGCTCTTTTTGAAAAAAAAAAAAATCTTTAGCGTAAACATGAATTTTTTTTCAATGTAGCCCCTGGGGAATGAATGAAATTTTGAGCTTCTTCAGTAAGTAAAATTAAATTTATACCACTGAGGGAGAGACCCTTTCTGAAAGAAGTATGGCCAAAAGCACTTTAATGCTGCTGACATTGTTCTGTTTTTACGTTCATTTGCTGGAGCGCAAGACGTGCTGACACAGTGAGTTTTCTCTGATGTATTTAAGGTGATATATTTGCTTGAGTTACTCCTGTATCATTGCTCATAATATTGGAAACTAAAATAAAACCTAGTTGGAAATCCTTTGTGAGATCTGTCTTTTTGGGTTCTTGTAAAACTCCTCTTTGACATGGCCAGCTGTCTTCTGAAGTGGCCATAACTTTGGGGAAGTTCCCACTATAATCTGGCTCCTTATTCTTGGAAGGAATTTGATACTCTCAAAAGAACAGATGGTTTAACTGATCTTTAAGGATCAGGAAATCGAGACTGATTTCTTTACAGATTTCTCTATAACTCCAGACCATTTTTCACTTAAAAAGTAAATGACTCACTGTTCCATCCTGCTTTGCCTTCTGAGAATTTGGTTGCCACTATTCTTTTTTTTTTTTTTTTTTTTTTTTGAGATGGAGTCACGCTCTGTCGCCCAGGCTGGAGTGCAGTGGCACGATCTCGGCTCACTGCAAGCTCCGCCTCCCGGGTTCAAGCAATTCTCTGCCTCAGCCTCCCAAGCAGCTTGGGATTACAGGCGCCGACCACCAGGCCTGGCTAATTTTGGTATTTTAGTAGAGACGGGGTTTCACCATCTTGGCCATACTGGTCTCGAACTCCTGACCTTGTGACCCACCTGCCTCGGTCTCCCAAAGTGCTGGCATTACAGGTGTGAGCCACCGCTTTTTTTTTGTTTTGTTTTTAAGGGTCCTCAGGAGTAGATACAGGGGTAGTCAGTCAGTTTCCCTGCCCCTACAGCTGTCCTCTTGGCTCTGGTGCTGCCCAGTGTCCACCCTGCTCGCCCACAGAGGCCACAGCTCAGCTGATAGCAACCTCATCCTTCCAGATTCCCAGGCTACACACTTGGGGCATCACCCTCGAGTCCACGGTCACACGTGCTGCACCAAATCTGTCACCTGCTGTCTTCCAAGTCTGTTGACCCTGCCCAGTTTCCTCACCTCCATCATAACCATCAGCCCGGATCCAGGTTCCTGTTCCTGCCTTGTCCCCGCTTATCCTTGCCATCTTGTGGCTGTTTCAAGGCAGCAGCCAAAGACTTTCTCAGGTAACAAAAAAAAAAATGAATCATTACCTTTTTTTGCTTTTGCAATCCACAAAACAAGTAGTTTCTGTCATTAACAAGATGTTATGTACAACCCACTAAATTGTTCACAACAGCATCATCCCGGGTGATGAGCCATAGTTTGAAAAAGGGCCTTCTTGCCTTATGCAAATGCTGCTTAGTTATTCCCAGTCAAGGCCAGCCTCATTCCTGTGCTTTCTCTGACTACCTCATCTGTCCACTGGCGAATCTGAGAGGCTGGAAGTTTTAGCCCTCTGGTAACAATGTCCCTATTTAATCACAAAAAGTAGGTAGTCAGGAATGTTCCACTGTGTCCCAAGCACTGGGGTGACAGCCCAGGCAGCTCTCTTGGAGAGCATCTGGCTTCATAACGTGGCTTCAGAAGCAGGGCCCTCCTCGCAGATGTCAGCTAAGTTGTTCACTGTGTCCTCAAGTGGATGGTTTCCTGTGTCTAAGTGGGACTCTTAGGCTTGAGATAAGAACAGCGAACTTTGAGAGTTTAGTATGTCAGACATTCATACGCATGAGCCCTAATCTCAAAATCCAATGGTCTGTTTTCCCCAATTTCCTCAAATGAGGAAGTTCATTAATTCAGCAAAATATTTGTGCACTTACTATGTGCTAAGCATGGTTCTAAGCACTGGAGATATAGCAGTGACTAAGGTGGATAAAAATCTGCCTCTGGGGCCAGACGCGGTGGCTCACGCCTGTAATCCCAACACTTTTGGGAGGTGGGCGGATCACCAGGTCAAGAGTTCAAGACCAGCCTGGCCAACATGGTGAAACCCCATCTCTACTAGAAATACAAAAATTAGCCAGGCTTGGTGGCGTGCACCTGTAATCCCAGATACTAGGGTGGCTGAGGCAGGAGAATTGCTTAAGCCTGGGAGGTGGGGGTTGCAATGAGCCGAGATCACGCCATTGCGCTCCAGCCTGGCGACAGAGGGAGGCTCCCTCTCAAAACAACAACAACAACAACAAAAATCTCACTCACTGATTAGTAACCTTTTTCAATTACAAAGAAAAACAACATACTCGCTAAACTCCCTAACATCAGGAGCCATCAGGCAAATTATCCCAAGTCTTGATTTGCAAACCAAACCCTTATGCCTCTGATTACATAGGGGACCGGTCTGACAAACTTTTTTTTTTTTTTTGAGATAGGTTTTTGTTGGCTGGAGTGCAGTGGCGCAATCACGGCTCACTGCAGACTTGACCTCCCAGGCTCAAGTGATCCTCTCACCTTAGCCTCCCGAATAGCTGGGATTAAAAGTGTGCGCCACCATGCCCGGATAATTTTTTGTTTTTTGTAGAGACGAGGGATCTCACTATGTTACTCAGGCTGGTTTCGAACTCCTGATCTCAAATAATCCTCACACCTTGGCCTCCCAAGGTGCTGGGATTATAGGTGTGAGCCACCATGCCTGGACACAAATACTCTTTTTCTTTTTTTAATTTAATTTAATTTTTCAAATAGAGAATGTATGTTGGCTGGGCACAGTGCCTCATGCCTGTAATCCCAGCACTTTGGGAGGCTGAGGTGAGAGGATCGCTTGAATTCATGAGTTTGAGACCAGCCTGGGCAATCTGGCAAAACCCTGTCTCTACAAAAAATACAAAAATTAGCCCAGCGTGGTGGTGCGCACTGGTAGTCCCAGCTATTCCGGGGGCTGAGGTAGGAGGATCACTTGAACCCAGGAGGTGGAGGCTGCAGTGAGCCGAGATTGCATCACTGCACTCCAACCTAGGCAACAGAATGAGACCCCGTCTCAAAAAAAAAAAAAAAAGATAGGATCTCACTGTGTTGCCCAGGCTGGCCTCTAATTCCCAAGCTCAAGTGATCCTCCTGCCTCAGCCTCCCAGAGTGCCGGAACTACAGGCATGAGCCATCACACCCAGCCAATAAACATTCTTTTCTGATAAGCAACTGCAGAACTTAAGCCAGTTTCAGCCAGCTTACAGAAGCTGTGAACAACCTGTTTAGCCATTGCACATGAGCTCACCTCCTCTCATAAATATGTATACAGCTTTTCCCTCAAACCTGCTAAATATATATGAATACGGGCCCTGTGAGGCATAAAACCCAACCTGTCCTTTCTCTTTTGGAAGAGAGCACCTTCAGTGCATGCTGCAGACCGTCTCTTCCTGGTTTGCAAACAAGTATCAACAATAAAGTGCTCCTTTCTACTATTTAGCCACCCTGGTGATCTTCTAGACAACATTATGCGTATTTCTGCTAGGAACATTAGTGTTCAAATCTCTGTGTAGGCAGATGTTTTCATTTTTTGTAGGTAGATATCTCAGGCTGGACTTGCTGGGCCATATGGTAAATTTATGTTTAACTTCTACATATTTTGTGAAGTGGTTATACTGTCTTATATCCCCACCAGTAATGAATGTGGGTTCATATATATATATATATATATATATATATTTTTTTTTTTTTTTTTTTTTTTTTTTGAGACAGTCTTACTCTGTCACCCAGGCTGGAGTGCCGTGGCACAATCGCGGCTCACTGCAACCTCCGCCTCCCAGGTTCAAGCCATTCTCCTGCCTCAGCCTCTTGAGTAGCTGGGATTACAGGCGCCCGCCACCACACCTGGCTAATTTTTTTCTGTTTTTAATAGAGATGGGGTTTCACCATGTTAGCCAGGCTGGTTTCGAATTCCCGACCTCAACTGATCTGCCCGCCTCGGCCTCCCAAAGTGCTGGGATTACAGACGTGAGACGTCGTGCCCGGCCTCATTTCATTTTTTAGAGCATCACAAACTACCTCTCCAGCTCATCTTGCTAGAGTTACTGCATAATCCATGCATTCCTGCCAAGGATCAGCCATCTTCTTGAGTCGGAGGGCTTCCTGCTAGCTCGGTGCCTGGTGTTATCACCCTCAGCTCTTCTGGAGGTAGAGGGGCTACCTATCTTCTTTTCATTCTTTTTTTTTTTTTTTTTTTTTTTTTAATTTGAGACAGAGTTTCACTCTTGTTGCCCAGGCTAGAGTGCAATGGTGCGATTTTGGCTCACCACGACCTCCGCCTCCCGGGTTCAAGAGATTCTCCTGCCTCAGCCTCCCGAGCAGCTGGGATTACAGGTATGCGCCACCATGCCCGGCTAATTTTGTATTTTTAGTAGAGACGGGGTTTCTCCATGTTGGTCAGGCTGGTCTGGAACTCCCGACCTCAGGTGATCCGCCTGCCTGGACCTCCCAAAGTGCTAGGATTACAGACGTGAGCCACTGCACCCAGCCAATTTTTGTATTTTTAGTAGAGACGGGGTTTCGCCATGTTGCCCAGGCTGATCTTGAACTCCTGACCTCAGGTGATCCACCCGCCTCGGCCTCCCAAAGTGCTGGGATTACAGGCGTGGGCCACTGCGCCCGGCCCCAGTTTTTCTAAGTTATATAGTTTAGGTTTCACAACTAGATCTATGATCCATTCTAGGTTAATTTTTGCATATGGGTTTTTTTTTTTTTTAGGATGAGTGTGTGGATATCCAATTATACCTACAACATTTGTTGAAGACACCATCTTTTCTTGTTTTTCCAAGTTTCCACACACATTATTGATAAAATAAATTTTTTTGGGGGGGGTGCTGGGTGTCACTGGTCTGTAACTCCTTACCTCAAGCGATCTGCCCACCTCGGCATCCCAAAGCGCTGGGATTACAGGCGTGAGCTACCGCCCCGGGCCAAAGGCATTATCCTTTCTCCACTGAATTGCACTTTCATTTTTGTCAAAAATTAATTGCTCACATATCGGAACTCTATTCTGTTGCACTGATCCATTTGTCTACCTGGACGCCAATACCACACTTTCTTTCTTTTTTAAATTAATTTATTTATTGAGACAGGGTCTCTCAGTCAGGCTGGAGTGCAGTGGTGCAATCAAAGCTCACCACAGCCTCAGCCTCTTGGACTCAGGTGATCCTCCCATCTCAGCCTCCCGAGTAGCTGGGACTACAGGTACGTGCCTGGCTCATTTTTTGTAGAGACGGGGTTTTGCCATGTTGCCCAGGCTGGGTATCTTTTTTTTTTTTTTTCTTTTTTGAGATGGAGTCTTGCGTCTTGCTCTGTCATCCAGGCTGGAGTGCAGTGGCGCGATCTCGGTTCACTGCAACCTCTGCCTCCCTAGTAGCTGGGTTCAAGCGATTCTCCTGCCTCAGCCTCCCTAGTAGCTGGGATTACAGGCGCCGGCCACCTCGCCCGGCTAATTTTTGTATTTTTAGGTTTACTGGCGTGAGCAACCGCGGCCGGCCCCCATACTACACTTTCTTGTTTACTGTGTAGTCCTTATCTTCTGGCGCAAAGCGGGCACTCGCTAAAAACCTGAATGAAAGTATAAAGCAGGCCGGGCACGGTGGCTCACGCCTGTAATCCCAGCATTTTGGGAGGCCGAGGCGGGCGGATCACGAGGTCAGGAGTTCGAGACCAGCCTGGCCAACATAGTGAAACCCTGTCTCTACTAAAAATACAAAAAAAAAAAAAAAAAAGCCAGGCATGGTGGCGCTCGCCTGTAGTCCCAGCTACTTGGGAGGCTGAGGCAGGAGAATCAATCGCTTGAACTCGGGAGGCAGAGATTGTGGTGAGCCGAGATCGCGCCACTGCACTCCGGCCTGGGCAACAGAGCGAGACTCCGTCTCCAAAAAAAAAAAAAAAAGAAAGAAAAGTATGAAACGATGAGTACAATGAGTAGCCAGCCGCCTGCCCCATCTACCCCGCCGCTCCGGACTGCCGCCTGCGCCGAGCCTAGGCCGCCGAGCCGAAACAGCCGCTGCTGAACTCAGCGTATCCAGTCCCGCAGCTGACCAATCGGAGCCCGTCCTTCCGGGGCCCGCCCCATTCCAGGAATCGACCTCCGCACCGGCCTCGAAAATTGACCAATCGGTTGTGTAGCTCCGCTCTTAGTCCCGCCCCCACGCTGAAACTGCCACTTCGGATCGCCGAGTAACGCTCACCAGGCGTCCCGGCCCTGCCCCTCACCTGACCAATCAAGACGGCCGGCCGAGGCCCCTGGAACGGCTCAGGCGGCTGCGGCGGCTACGGCGGCTACGGCGGCGCATGCTAGGGGATTCTGCCGGGTGAGTGCTGGGCGGCAGGACTGCGGTGGGGCGGAAGGGCTCGGCAGGAGGCCCCACGTGCATTCCCGCGAGGGGCTCGGGGGCCGCAGTGGAAAAGAAGGGGAGGCTGCATCTGCCTCTGCCGGGGTCCCGCCTCGGCGTCCGCCCGCTCGCCCTCTGTTACTTCTGCGGCCCCGGTGTTTCTGGAGCGTCGCTTTCCCGGTGTCTCCGCTCAGCTTTTCCCTTTCCAAAGCGCGGCCGGGGCCAGGGGAGGGCAAGGCCAGCTGTGCCCTTTGACCCCGTGCGAAAACGGCGACCCTCTGACTACAGGGGTGTGGCCCAGAGCCACTTGGCCAATTAGGGGTGGGGGCCGGGATCTTTGTCCTGCGCATCAAACAGTTGGCCCCTCTGGACTGCATCTCCGTGCCCCCCAGCCCTGCGGGGTAGTATACGTGTGGGGAGGTTCCGGGGTAGTCGGCTACTCTGTGCTCCAGACCTTGTACCCGATCCTGAGGATCCTTGGAGGTGGGGGGCAAGGGCTGGGAGGAGGAGGCGGAGTTTTCCCAGGCTCCCCCACACTTCCAGGGAAAGGCTTTCCAAGAACCCTGAACTGATGGACCCTGGAGTCAAATTTTGGTTCAGATCTAGCCTCTTGCTAGCTGTGTGACTTGGGGCAAGTTGCTTAACTTCCCTGAGCTTTGGTTTCTTCATATGTAAAAAGAAAGTGAAGGAGGAAGGGAGGGCAGGAAAGGAGGAAGAATCCCTTTTGAAGCCTGATTTGTATTGGACTCACCAGTTATAAAGCAAGCTTGTCCAAACCACTGCCCAGGAGGCGGAGGTTGCAGTGAGCCAAGAAAAAAAGGAAGCATGCCCTTGCCCCAGCCATTTTGGTAATAATAGACGTTTATTGAATGCTTACTATATACCACTGTAAGCACTGTATTAAGTAGTAAGGACTGTACTGAGTGCTTTGTTTTTTGTATTTTGTGTGTGTGTGTGTGACAGTCTTGCTCTGTCACCCAGGCTGGAGTGCAGTAGTGTGATCTCCACTCACTACAACCTCTGCCTCCCAGGTTCAAGCGATTCTCCTGCCTCAGCAGCCTCCTGAGTAGCTGGGATTACAGGCGCCCACCACCACACCCGGCTAATTTGTTGTTGTTGTTGTTGCTGTTTTTGAGACGGAGTCTCACCCTGTCGCCCAGGCTGGAGTGCGATGGTGCGATCTCGGCTCACCGCAACCTCCGCCTCCCGGGTTCAGGTGATTCTCCTGCCTCACTCAGCCTCCCGAGTAGCTGGGATTACAGGCGCGTGCCACCACGCCCGGCTAATTTTTGCATTTTTAGTAGCGACGCGGTCTCTCGCCATGTTGGCTAGGCTCATCTCAAACTCCTGACCTCAGGTGATCCTCCTGCCTCAGCCTCCCAAAGTGCTGGGATTACAGACGTGAGCCACTTGGCCTGTTTTTTGTTTTTTTGTTTTTTTTGTTTTTTGTTTTTTTTACAGTGATGCAACCATGGCTCACTGCAGCCTGGGTCTCCTGGGCTAAAGCTATCCTCCTGAGTAGCCGGGGCCACAGACAAGTGCCACCATGGCCAGCTAATTAAAATTTTTTTTGGCCGGGCACTGTAGCTCATGCCTGTAATCCCAGCACTTTGGGAGACCGAGGCAGGCGGATCACAAGGTCAGGAGATCGAGACCATCCTGGCTAACACGATGAAACCCTGTCTCTACTAAAAATACAAAAAATTAGCTGGGCATGGTGGCAGGCGCCTGTAGTCCCAGCTACTCAGGAGGCTGAGGCAGGAGAATGGTGCGAACCCGGGAGGCGGAGCTTGCAGTGAGCCGAGATTGCGCCACTGCACTCCAGTCTGGGCGACAGAGCAAGACTCCGTCTCAAAAAAAAAAAAAACAAAAACAAAACAAAACAAAATGTTTCTACAAATGTTGTCCAGGCTTAACATGCTTTCTTTAATTCTAACAACAATCGTATGAGGTAGATACTGTTGTCGTCCAGCAGATGAGGAAACTGAGGCACAGAGAAGTTAAATAACTTGCCTGAGGCAGTACAGTTAAAGAGTGTCGAATGGGGGTCTCTGGCACCACAGGGCACCCTACTGAGCCCCGTGTCCTGCTGTCTTGACTTCAGGTAGAAGAGCTGGGCCTGGAACCCAGCCCTGAGGACATCCTGCGGCCCAGGGGCAAGTGACACCTGCTGAGAGAGGCCCAGGATGGTGGAGGCTGAGGAACTGGCACAGCTGCGGCTGCTCAATCTGGAGCTCCTGAGGCAGCTGTGGGTGGGGCAGGATGCTGTGCGGCGGTCAGTGGCCAGGGCAGCCTCGGAGGTGTGTGCTCGCCTTGGGAACCCCAGAGGAAGGGGCTACCTGACCTTCAGGCCAGCATCCAGGCTTCTGGGCTCATCTTGTTCAACACACCCATTTTACTGATGATGGGACATTGAGGGCTGGGGAGGGAAGAGACTGGCCTTGGTCACTGCTGAGGCCGGAGCAGGATGAGGATGCTTGCCTTGGTGCCTGGCGTAGGCCCGGTGGGTAGGTTCTGGCAGCCACTCCCTGGGTGACCCGGCCCCTCTCTCCAGTCAAGCCTGGAATCCAGCAGCAGCTACAACTCAGAGACTCCATCGACCCCAGAGACGTCCTCAACTTCCTTGAACACCTCCTGCCCACAGGGCCGGTCCTCCGTGTGGGGCCCACCAGATGCCTGCCAAGGGGACCTCCGTGATGTGGCCAGATCGGGGGTGGCCTCTCTCCCACCTGCCAAATGCCAGCACCAGGAGTCCCTGGGCCGACCGAGACCCCACTCAGCACCCTCGCTGGGCACCTCAAGCCTGAGGGACCCAGAGCCCTCAGGGAGGCTGGGTGATCCGGGACCCCAGGAGGCACAGGCCCCGAGGTCCATCCTGGCTCAACAGAGCAAGCTGTCCAAGGTAACGTGGGAGAGCGGGACATCTGCTGATGGGAGGAACTGCCTTGGGCCTCAGTTTCCCTATCTGACACATGTGCTTGTGGGCAGCCTCACTTGCAGAATAAGAGGCTCCTGGGAGATACTGTGAGTTGGGTCTGGCTCAGCCTAAATGCTCGCTAGGTGGTAGCTGTGAGTTTCTCAGACAGTGCTTTGAGAAGAGGCCAGGATTTGTTCACAGCCACACATAAAGTGGCGCCAAACGTTTCCCTTCTTGCTCTTGTGCCCTTGGCTGAGCCCTGGGCTGCAAGTCAGGGTGTAAGTTAAGACACAGTCTCTCTGTCCCTCGAATTGCGGCTTCCTCTGGGCCAGGCCTCTTGGCTTAGTCCTTGTCCCTCTGTGCTTCCTTCCTCAGCCCAGGGTGACCTTCTCTGAGGAGTCTGCAGTTCCTGAGAGGAGCTGGCGCCTCAGGCCATACCTGGGCTATGACTGGATTGCAGGTAAGGCGTGCTGCTGCCCTGCACACACTTTGCCTGGGAGTGGGAGGTGGAGGCCTGGGATCCTCCATGCTCCTGTCTGAGCCTCCGTCTGGTGCTGTTGCTTGTTTCTCTGACAGTGCCATCCTCCGTGGGGAGCACCCTCTTATTTATTTATTTATTTATTTTTTTTTTGAGACAGAGTCTCACTCTGTCCCCCAGGCTGGAGTGCAGTAGTGCGATGTTGGCTCACAGCAACCTCCACCTCCCAGGTTCAAGTGATTCTCATCCCTTGGCCTCCCGAGTAGCTGGGATTACAGGCGAGCACCACCACGCCCGGCTAATTTTTGTATTTTAAGTAGAGATGGGGTTTCCCCGTATTGGCCAGGCTGGTCTCAAGCTACTGAGCTCAAGATATCCACCTACCTTGGTCTCCCAAAGTGCTAGGATTATGGGAGTGAGCCACCGCCCCCCACAGCCACCTTCTTTGTTTTCTTATTTATTTATTTTATTTATTTATTTTTGAGATAGAGTCTCGCTCTGTCGCCCAGGCTGGAGTGAAGTGGCGCAGTCTCAGCTCACTGCAAGCCCCGCCTCCGAGGTTCATACCATTCTCCTGCCTCAGCCTCCCGAGTAGCTGGGACTACAGGCGCCTGCCACCACGCCTGGCTAATTTGTTTTTTTTTTTTTTTTTTTTTTTTTTTTTAGTAGAGACGGGATTTCACCGTGTTAGCTCGCCTCAGCCTTCCAAAGTGCTGGGATTACAGGCATGAGCCACCATGCCCGGCTTTTTTTTTTTTTTTCTTTGCTTTTTAAGAGAAGACAGGCCGGGCACGGTGACTCACGCCTGTAATCCCAGCACTTTGGGAGGATGAGGTGGGCAGATCATGAGGTCAGGAGTTTGAGACCAGCTTGACCAACATGGTGAAACCCCGTATCTACTAAAAGTACAATAATTAGCCGGGTGTGGTGGCACGGGCCTATAATCCCAGCTACTTGGGAGGCTGAGGCAAGAGAATCGCTTGAACCTGGGAGGCGGAGGTTGCAGTGAGCCGATATTGCACCACTGCACTCCAGCCTGGGTGACAGAATGAGACTCCATCTCCAAAAAACAAGCAAACAAAAAAAACGAGATGAGCAGCAGTGAGAAGAAGGGGGAAAGAGTAGAACAAAGAGTTTGGTCTGTCACTGACTGTGAGTATACAATTGTGATAACTCATACCTTCACGCCAGCCTCTGAGCACCTTCTGAGCCATATCTGCTCTCTCAACCTCAGGCACTGAGACGGTGCACCTGTTGAATGAATGAATGAGTCCCAGCTGCCGTATGTTTGAACATTTGTTATGTGCCAGGCCCCTGCACAACTTCATACCAATGCCAGCTCTTTTCACTTATTGTCCAGCTCTCCCCGACAGCAACCTAACCTCAGCTGCCTTCTGGCTGGTTTCCCCCTGGCCTATGTCCCATTGCTGTCCTTTGCATGTGTATGTGTGTTTGTGTAAATACATAACATAAAATTTACCACTTTAGCATTTTTTTTGAGATGAAGTCTCACTCTTGTCATCCAGGCTAGAGTGCAATGGCATGATCTCCGCTCACTGCAACCTCCGCCTCCTGGGTTCAAGCGATTCACCTGCCTCAGCGTCCCGAGTAGCTGGGATTACAGGTGCCTGCCACCACACCCGGCTAATTTTTGTATTTTTAGTAGAGAAGGGGTTTCACCATGTTGGCCAGGCTGGTCTGGAACTGACCTCAGGCGATCTGCCCGCCTCAGCCTCCCAAAGTGCTGGGATTACAGGCGTGAGCCACTGCCCCCAGCCACATGTAGCGTTTTTTAAGTGGACTGTTAAGCAGCGCATCAAGTATGTCTACACTGTTGAGCGGTCATTACTACCATCCACCTCCAGAACTTTTTCATCTTCCCAAAAACTTCTCTCCCCATTAAATAATTACTCCCATTCCCCCTCCCTCCAGCCCTGGACAGTCACCATTCTACTTTCTGTCCCTGTGAATTTGATTCCTCTAGGGACCTCATATAAGTGAAATCATATAGCCTTTGTTCTTTTGTACTGGCTTATTTTATTTAACATAATGGCCTCAAGATTTATTCATGTTGTACTGTGTGTCAGAATTCCCTTCCTTTTTTTTTTTTTTTTTTTTGTTGTTGTTGTTTTTTTTTGTTTTGAGAGAGAGTCGCACTGTGTCTCCCAGGCTGGAGTGCAGTGGTGTGATCTCGGCTCACTGCAACCTTCACCTCCCGGGTTCAAGTGGTTCTTGTGCCTCAGCCTCCCAAGTAGCAGGGATTACAGGTGTGCGCCACCACACCCAGCTAATTTTTGCATTTTTAGTAGAGATGGGGTTTCACTGTGTTGGCCAGGCTGGTCTCAAACTCCTGCACTCAAGTGATCCTCCTGCCTCGGCCTCCCAAAGTGCTGGGATTACAGGTGTGAGCCGCTGTGCCTGGCTGGAATTCCCTTCCTTTTTAAGGCTGAGTGACATTCCATTGTGTGTAGATGCCACATGTTGTTTATCTGTTCATTCAGGGATGGACACTTGGGTGCTTTCCATCTCTTGACTGTTGGGAATAATGCTGCTGGTGACATGGTTGTGCACTGTCATTTTTGACACAGCAGCCAGAGGGAATTTTTAAACATGGGAATCAGATCATGTCACTCCCCTACTCAAACCTCCCCATGGGCTTTTCCCAGTACTTACTGTAAAATCCAAAATCCCTATCTAGACTTACGAGGCATGATCTGGCCTCTACTGGCCCCACGATGTGACCTCCCGTCTTTCTTCCAGCCTCGCAGCCTCCTCCTTTTTTATTTTTATTTTTTTTCTCTGTTGCCCAGAGTCAAGTCCAGTGGTGTTATTTCTGCTCATTGCAACCTCCGCTTCCTTGGTTCAGGCAATTCTTCCTCAGCCTCCCAGGTAGCTGGGATTACAGACGTCCACTACCATGCTTGGCTTATTTTTGTATTTTTAGTAGAGACGGGGTTTCACCATGTTGGCCAGGCTGGTCTTGAACTCCTGACCTCAGGTGATCTGCCCGCCTTGGCCTCCCAAAGTGCTGGGATTACACACATAATGGGGTGGCCACAGGCATGGCAGGACCAGAAAGGAGGCCACGACCAGGCATGGTGGCTCACGCCTGTAATCCCAGCAATTTGGGAGGCCGAGGTGGGCGAATCACTTGAGGTCAGGAGTTCGAGACCAGCCTGAGCATCGTGGTGAAACTCTGTCTCTACTAAAAATACAAAAATTAGCCAGGTGTGGTGGCGGGCACCTATAATCCCAGCTACTCAGGACGCTGAGGCAGGAGAATCATTTGAATCCAGGAAGTGGAGGCTGCAGTGAGCAGAGATCAAGCCACTGCATTCTAACCCGGGCGACAAAGCGAGATTCTGTCTCAAAAAACAAAGACAGGTGTACTGTGGAGTTGCTGAGAGCAAGTGGTGGCGGGGACACAGGCCCTGCCCTTGAGTACTTCTTGAACTCTCAGCTCACTGCCCTCCTTCCTGGTTCTGGGAAAATGGAGGCGCCTGTCCCAATACCTGCTCTTGGTCCATGCGCTCTGCTCCCCTGCCTTTGCCGAGGTGACTGTCCATGCTGCCACCTGGACCCTGGCCCTGCTCCAGCGTGCTCCGCCCCTCTGCTTCTGGCTCCTCCAGGGTTTCCTTCCTGTGATCCTCTCCCTCTCTGTCCTGCATCCTCATCCTGCCCCTTAGCATGAACATGAACGTGCAGGAAGCATTCTGGGAGCTGGTTGTATCTCATGCTCCCTGCACCAGGCACCACTCCGAGCTGTGCTTCCTGTTCCTCCTGCTGACTCCTTTGCCCTTCATAATAAGCTTGTTAGGTAGGCACCACCATGGTGCCTATTCACAGATGGGAAGGCTGAGGCCCGGTGAGACAGAATCTTACCAGCAGCTCACATCCAGTCGGGGTAAAGCCGCTGTCTGTTATTTCTCATCCCGATGCCACATTTCTACCTTTAGCCCACATTTGCTTCCAGTGACTGCCTATTTTCTCAATAACAAAACTTCCTCTTCAAAAGGGCTGTCTAGCCTCGTTGCCTTCAATTTCTCTCCACTACTATTTCTTTTCTTTTTCTTTTTTTTTTTTTTTTTTGAGATGGAGTCTCGTTCTTTCACCCAGGCTGGAGTGCAGTGGAGCAGTGATCTCAGCTCACTGCAACCTCCGCCTCCCAGGTTCAAGTGATTCTCATGTCTCAGCCACCTAAGTAGCTGGGATTACAGGCATGCACCACTACACTCAGCTCATTTTTGTATTTTTAGCCAGAGACAGGGTTTCGCCATCTTGGCCAGTCTGGTCTGGAACTCCCGATGTCAAGTGATCTGCCCGCCTTGGCCTCCCAAAGTGCTGGGATTATAGGCATGAGCCACTGTGTCCAGCCTCCGCTACTATTTCTTAAATCGGGCTTCAGCTCCCAGCATTTCATCAACATGGCCCTCAGTTGGGTCATCAGTGGCCTCCGTGGTGCCAACTCCCCAGCTTAGCCCTCATCCACATCTTCCTTTGAGCGGCAGGGGACACAGTGGTCACTCCCTCCCTGAAGCACTTTCTCCCCGGACTTCCAGCCCCTTGCTTCCTGGTTCTCCCCCATCTCTGTTGGTGCTCCTTCCCAGGCTTCTGGGGAAGGAAAGGTCCTTGTTCTGACTGCTACATCCCTAGGTCTGGGACTCGGTCTTCTGACTCCTCCTATCTATCTTCCCTCTATGATCTCCCAAACGCTGAGGTGTTTGGACACTTTCTCTACTTCTCCATTTGTATCTCTAGCCCACACCTGTCCTCCAAATTCCAGACTTGTATATCCCTCTGTCTTCTCCACATCACCATGAAGTTACTAACCTTCTGTCCGAAATCAAGGTCGGGATTTCCACTGCTGTGCTCCTCCTGCAGTCTTTCCTGTCTCCATAAATGGCAACTCCACATACTAAGTAGGTCAGGCCATAAACTTGCTGGATTTACCATCCAGCTACATCCTGATACGCCCAACATAAGTTGAAAATACTGTTTAGGCCGGGTGCGATGGCTCACGCCTGTAATCCCAGCACTTTGGGAGGCCGAGGCAGGTGGATCAGGCCAGGAGTTTGAGAACAGCCTGGCCAAGATGGTGAAACCCCGTCTCTTATTAAAAATACAAAAATTAGCTGGGTGTGTTGGCGCACCCCTGTAATTCCAGCTGTGTAGGTGGCTGAGACATGAGAATCACTTGAACCTGGGAGGCAGAGGTTGCAGTGAGCCGAGGTCGCTCCACTGCACTCCAGCCTGGGCAACACGGTGAGATTCTGTCTCAAAAAATAAAAAAAGAAACATCCTAAGTCGAATCACGGTAAGCTGGGGGCTGCCCCTACCTCACTCCAGCTGAATCCTAACCGATGCCTCTGCCTCCCCTCAACTTGAAGCAGCCAGAGGAGGAGTTCTGTAAAAGTATGTGGCTGATGCGATTGTGTCCCTCCCATTCCCCAAACCCTCCTTGGGCTTCTTAACCTCATCTCCTCCACCCTTGCTGCCTTCCTGCCACTTTCCCCTCCTGGCTGTTCCTCAGCTGAACCACGCACATGCCCACCCCGGGGCCTTTGCACTTGCTCTTTCATCTGCCTGGGATTGTCCTTCCTGGGAGGTCTCTGTGGCTTCTCCATGTCTCTGCTCAGGGTCATCTCACTCGGAGAGGCCTTCCCTGGTATGGCTGCCCGGCCGTACTAGGCTCTGACGCTGCTCTCTTGCTTTCTGGCAGGTGTCACCATTCAGTCTTGTATCACAGGTTTTTTTTTGGTGGCTAGTTCATCTCTTGCCACCTTACAGCGTAAGCCTCATTAAGGCCAGGGGCTTTGTCTGTCTAGTTCCTGGCACATGAAACAGCATCTAGCACTGTCATAAGGGCTCTGTCGATATTTTTTCCATGGATGGTTGGCTGTGCATCAGGGTAGACAGACACTGAAACCAACCAACAGTCCCAGTGACTGGAGGGGCCCTCCTGGCCTGTTTGAGGCACCGTAGGGATAAAGCAGGTGGCCTGGGGTGCCAGGGCTGATCGTCTCTCCAAGCCTTGGCCGGTGGCCACACAGCAGCCCCCAGCCCCTCTCCCGTCAGCTGCCTGGTGCTTTGCCCACACCAGGGTCTCTGGACACCAGCTCTTCCATCACCAGCCAGCCTGAGGCCTTCTTCTCGAAGCTGCAGGAGTTTCGGGAAACCAACAAGGAGGAGTGTATCTGCAGCCATCCTGAGTGAGCAGGGGCGGGCGAGGGTGGGCGAGGGCGGCTGAGCGGCTCCATCCCCCGGCCTGCTCATCCCCCTCGCCCTCTCAGACCCCAGTTGCTAGGCCTGCGTGAGAGCAGTGGCAGCGGCGTGGAGGAAGACCATGAATGTGAGTGCGGGCCCTCAGCTAGGCCGCTGAGTAGTCCAGCCTCACGCTGCCCTGGCCTCCCCTGCCCCAGAGCAGTCCCGTTTGAGGTTTGGGGCCTGGGGAGGCCCCTGAGATGTTGAGACTCATGGAGGGAGGCCTGCAGTCTGGACAGGGTGGCCAAGCCCTGGTAGGGGTGGAGTGAGCTAAGGCCTGGCCACCGAATTAGGGGCTGCCCTGTGTGGCACCATCCCACCCTCCCCAGCAGTGCCCCTGTGCTGGTGGGACTCCATCCCAGCTCCTGAGAGCCCCAGGAGAATGTCCCTCCCCACCCCTTAGGGCGTGGGCCCCAGGTTCTGGGAGGAAAGGGGTTAGGAGGAAATGGGCTGAAGGGCTTCCCAGAGGGATTGGCAGCTTATGTGGTTGGGGGCCGCTGAGGGCAGCACAGGGCCTGGGGACCTGGGTTCCTGGCTCAGGGAGAGCTGTGGCTTCTCATGGGCCTCGCAGGCGTGTACTGTTACCGTGTCAACCGGCGCCTGTTCCCGGTGCCTGTGGATCCCGGTACCCCTTGCTGCCTGTGCAGGACACCGCGAGACCAGCAGGGCCCTGGGACCCTGGCGCAGCCAGCGCAGGTCAGGTGAGTGACCAGAGTATTGGGACACCTTGGGGGACAGAGCCTGAACCACTGGTTTTAAGAAAAGATGGGCCTGGGTGTGGGCCCCCAACCACTGGGAGGCTCCTCAGGGGTCCCACTGCCCTCCTGTGCAGGGTGAGCATCCCGCTGTCGATCCTGGAGCCCCCGCACCGGTACCACATCCACCGGCGAAAGAGCTTTGACGCCTCTGACACACTGGCCCTGCCCCGGGTGAGCAGCCACGTGGGGCTGGATGGTGATGAGGGCGGGGCTGGCTCAGACTGGCCCAGGTCCCCAGGGAGGGTCACAGAGCGAGACTGGGCTCGACAAGGGTGAGCGCCCAAGTCTCTGGAGCACAGCCTGGGCCTCTTCCATCACCCACACCTGTACCTAAGGGAGGTAGGACCCCCGCTCCACGTACCCCGGGGCTTCCAGGGTGATCTGCCTGCAGGCTGGCATGACATGAATGGGTCCTGTTTATTGCGCTCTTGTGTACTGCAGGCACAGTCCTTAGGGGGCTTATCTCATGGAGCCCCCACAGCAGCCAGGAGTGTAGGCACTGCTGTACCCCCACCCTGCAGGTGGGGAGACCGAAGCAGAGGGGGAAGGCGCCTTGGTGGAGGAGTTGGGATTCGAACCTAGGTCTCTGTGCTGCTGCTTTTTTTTTTTTTTTTTTTTTTTTTTTTTTTTTTTTGAGACCGAGTTTTGTTCTTACTGCCCAGGCTGGAGTGCATTGGCACGGTCTCAGCTCACTGCAGCCTCCACTGTAGTCCCAGCTACTTGGGAGGCTGAGGTGGGAGGATCGCTTGAACCTGGGAGGCAGAGGCTGCAGTGAGCTGAGATCTCGCCACTGCACTGCAGCCTGAGTGACAGAGTGAGACTCCACAAAAAAAAAAAAAAAAATGTCCTTTCCTGTGTCTCCAGGTCGGGATGGGATGCCAATGGCAACTCCCCCTGACTCCTAAATTGAGAGTAGGGCAGCTGGGGTCAGAGGAGGAGAAGGATGCAGAGGAAAGTCAGTTTGCTGGTCCGTAAAATGGACATAACAGCACCATCCTCAGGGATGTTGGTGGTGAGGTGGGGCTGTTGAGTGAAGCAATCCATGTGGGTGCTTGGAGAGCCTACAGCAGGAAGTACCCTGTGAATGTCACTGTCACCGTCCTATCCTCCTCCCATTTCAGCTCTCAGGGCCCCAGGAATGGCTGGATCTGCCAGGAGAAGAAAGGGGAGAGCTGGGGTAATCTTGTGGGTAGACACAGGCCCTGCCCTGGTGGGGGCCTCCTTCCTAATGGGGGGCACAGTCCCTCCCTGGTGGGGGTGTGCCCATTCAGCGGGGAGCCTGTCCCAGGTCAGGCACTTTTAACCCCTTGCCTTCCACAGCACTGCCTGCTGGGCTGGGACATTTTTCCTCCAAAGTCTGAGAAAAGCTCAGCCCCCAGGAACCTGGACCTCTGGTCCTCTGTCTCCGCTGAGGCCCAGCACCAGAAGCCGTCAGGCACCAGCAGCCCTTTTCACCGGGTACGGTCCAGATTGCATCCTAGCCTGGGGTGCCCCCTAGAGGGACAGAGACCTCGCAGCAGGACTGGGGACTGCAGAGCCTCCTGGGGGGTAGAATTGAGGTGGGGAGGATGGAGCCTGGGAGTGTCTCTCTGCAGGGTCCAGCCCTCCAGCCCTGACCCTAGCCATCCCTCGGAACTCCTCTGCTCCCTGCCGCCTGCCTTGCTCCACCCAGGAAGGCCACCCTGACTGCAAGATCTAGGAGGGAATGTGGCTGGAACTGGGGATGACGTGTCCCTTTCAAGTGGCCCCCCTGAGACTTCCCTATTCCCCATCCAGGCCTCACCAATGCAGGTGCTGCCCCCCACCCCGACCTGGTCAGTGCCCCAGGTCCCTCGGCCTCACGTCCCACGGCAGAAGCCCTGAGGACTGACTCCTGGGGGAGAACAGCATTCCCGCCACCTCCAGCCTGTCCCCTCTGGCAGGCACACCCAGGAGATGGAATCCCCTGCCCGCCCAGCTCAGGCCCGGCTGTCCTAAGTTGGGCAGGTGGGTGGACCCAGGCTTGTCTGCTGCCTGAGTTCCAAAGAGGGAGGACCCTGGGGTGGAGGGTGAGGGATTCTGTGGAAGTTTGTAAATAAAGCTCAGTGCTCTGCAGCTCAAGTCCCACGTGTGCTGGTTCCATCCTGCTAATGCACTTGAGGCCCAGTAGGCACTCTGGCCTCTCAGCCTGCCCTCCTGGCACCTGCGGAAGGAAGATACTGCAACCACTGGGACTAGGCAGTGTGTGTCCATCACCATGAGGGTGGCTCCTTCCCCAGATCCCCAGCTCTGGGTAGTGGCCTCCACCAGATGGGGGAGGGGGGCCCCCTAGGCAGGCTGGGCCAAGGTTATTAAAAAGTCATTTTAGCGAGGGCCTCCGCTGAAGCCGTGAGTCGTGTTGAGTGACTGAGCTCTCTCCTTCCTGGTCCCAGAACCGGGATCCACTGATAGAAGGGCTCTCTGGAAGTCCCTGGGGTCACATGGCTCCTCCACCCAGCCATGGGAGCCACGGGTCATTCAGAGCCCCAGCAGGGACAGATGAGGAAACAGCGCTGGGCGGTGAGTTGGAGGCAAGGTTAGCAGAGAGCCCAGATGTCCAGTCTGGGAGAGTAGGCAGCACCCTGTCTTTCACTCACCTCTTGTATGTGTTGGTTACATAATATGAAATTCTTGTTTTTGTAAGTGGAATAAATGCGGAAACAAGGCATGAACTTTCTCTAAGGTTTCTCGGCTTAGAGATGGAACTGGGCTATGCTGTCCTGGGGCTTTTTCCTGGAGTTTATGAAGCTATAAAAACCTTTCCCTCTCTCTGGAGAAACAAAGTCTGTTTGAGTCCCTGCTTTCAATTATTTTGGGTATACAGAAGTGGAATTGCAGGATCAGAAGGTGATTCTATGTTTTTTTATTTTTGAGACAGGATCTCACTTTGTCACTCAGGCTGGAGTGCAGTGGTGCCATCTCCGCCCACTGCAACCTCGACCTCATAAGCTCAAGTGATTGATTCTCTTGCCTTAGCCCCCTAGGTAGCTGGGACTATAGGCGCGTGCTACCACTCCTGTCTAATTTTTTTGTACTTTTTGTGGAGAAGGGGTTTCACTATGTTACTGAGGCTGGTCTTGAACTCCTGAGATCAAGGGATCTGCCACCTTAGCCTCCCGAAGTGCTGGGATTACAGGCGTGAGCTACCACCTCCGGCCAATAATTCTATTTTTAATTTTTCGAGGAACTGCTATACTGTTTTACTTTCCGACCAGTGATGCACAAGAGTTCCAATTTTTCCTCATCGTCAACAGCACTTGCTATTTTCTGGTTTTTCGGTAGTAGCCATCCTAATGGCTGTGAAGTGTATCTCATTGTGGTTTTTATTAGCATTTCCCTGAGGATTAGTGAAGTTGAGCATGTTTTAATATGCTTATTGGTCATTTGTATATTTTTAAAATATTTATTAATAGTTTTTTTTAACAAGTTCGGGAGTACATGTTTATTAGTTTATTTTTAATAGAGACAGGGTCTTGCTATGTTGTCCAGGCCTCAGGCTGTTCCCACCTGGGCCTCCCAAAATGCTGGGATTATAGGCACAAGCCACTGCACCCGGCCTGTTTGTATATCTTCTTTGGAGAAGTCAAGTCCTTTGTCCCATATTTCAGTTGGGCCTGGTTTGTTGTTCCACATGTAATTTTGAGTCAGAGAACCTGTGGGAGTCAGTGGTTCCTTTAGAAATTCTTTGGCCACAGGGAGAAGATAATTCAAAGCCTTTCTGTCAAACAAAAGTTACAAAATCAGGCTGGGCTTGGTGGCTCACTCCTGTAATCCCAGCACTTTGGGAGGCCGAGGCAGGAGGATCACTTGAGGTCAGGAGTTTGTGACCAGCCTGGCCAACATGGCGAAACCCCGTCTCTACTAAAAATACAAAAATTAGCTGGGGATGGTGATGCACACCTGTAATCCCAGCTACTCGGGAGTCTGAGGCGGAAGAATGGCTTGAACCTGGGAGGCAGAGGTTGCAGTGAGCCGGATCATGCCACTGCACTCCAGCCTGGGCGACAGTGATACTCTGTCTCAAAAAAGAAAAAAAAAGTTACAAAATTTAGGCCAGGTGCTGTGGCTCACCCATATAATCCCAGTACTTTGGGAGGCCAAGTCAGGCTGATCACTTGAAGTCAGGAGTTTGAGACCAGCCTGGCCAATATGGCAAAACCCCATCTCTAGTAAGAAATTTAAAAACTAGCCAGACATGGTGGCACATGCCTGTAATCCCAGCTACTTGGGAGGCAGAGGCATGAGAATCACTTGAACCCGGGAGGCGGAAGTTGCAGTGAGCCGAGATAGTGCCATTGCACTCCAGCTTGGGGGACAGAGCAAGACTCTGTCTCAAAAAAAAAAAAATTACAAAATTTACAAAGCTGAGATCAGTTTACAGATTTAGCCGTGTATAACAGAAGTCCAAAACAGCAACAGCCTAACCCAGAGAGAAATGCTTCTTTCCCATCACCGTGCAGGCTGGAATGCTGCCACAGGGCCCATAATGCATCAGGGTGCGTGGTTTCTCTGGAAAAACAGTTCTTTTGAAACTTTGGAAGACTTCCAGCTTGCTTGCTTCCAGTAAGTTCCATGCACAAGAACCACAGCTCAAAGTCTGTAGACACTGCGCTGAATGAAACCTGTGGCGCCATAGCCTGAAAGACCCTCTTTGTGTGGCGGCAAATAACTCCTGTCTTCCCACATACAGACCTCTGTGCTCTGCCTGTTCCTGGCTATCTCTTCAGAAGGCAGCCTCCTTGGGACCATCTGGAGCAATCGGCAGGGGTAGGAAGACCACAGCCTGAACCAGATCCTTCCTGCTGGTCGCTTGAGAACTCTTTTTTTTTAATTTTTGAGACAGGGTCTGTTGCTTAGGCTAGAGGGCAGTGGTGCAATCTCGGCTCACTGCAACGTCCTTCTTGCGAGTTCAAGTGATTCTCATGCCTCAGCCTCCCGCGTAGCTGGGATTACAGGCACCCGCCACCATGCCCGGCTAATTTTTGTATTTTTAATAGAGAAGGGGTTTCTCCATGTTGGCCAGGCTGGTCTCAAACTCCTGGCCTCAAGTAATCCACCTGCCTTGACTTCCCAAAGTGCTGGGATTACAGGCATGAGCCACTGCCCCTGGCCTCCGGAGAACGGCAGGGAGGTGCTTGAGAAAGCCCTGGGCCTGGGGCTGCCTCTCCAGCCACTTCTTAGGACTGATTTCAGCATGGGATACAGGCTTATTCAAGCTGAAGGGGCCCCAAGAATGAAGGTTCCAGGCAGGAGGCCCCTAGAGCAGAGCCCATGTCTTGCAGCTCTCCAGCACCCACACAGTTCCATTTCGTGAATGTCCCCACTACCCTCCCAGCTACTTGCAAGCTGTTCTTAATTCTCCTGGGCCTTTCACCCGTACAACTTGGGGTCACCCTGGGTGCTCGTCTTGTCTCCCACCCTTGCCCCATCCATGTCTCAGCTTGGATGTCTCTTCTTTCAAGAGGTCCTCCCTGAACCTCTGGGTTCTCAGATCTGCCCCCGCCATCACACAGCCTGCCTTCCTGCTCTTCTCCAAGGCCCCTGAGTAGTAGTATTAAGTAACTAACGGTGAGATGCATTGCCTAAGCTCTCTCCCCTGCGAGAATTGCAGCTTCCTGAAAACAGAGATGGCATTGTTTTTCTTCATTGAAATAGTTTTGTATTGTACTTTTTCAAAAGTACTGGCTAAACTGTATTCCAGAATTTGGCTTTTCCCTCTAGCCTGGTTTCTTACCTGCCTTGTGAAGGTTACTGGACAAATGCTTTCATTTCTCTGCATGAAAGGACCCTGGTGGTTGGGCACACTCCTGATACACCTTACATGCACCCCCTCTCCCATACTGATAGCGTTCTTTTCTTTTTTTGTGCCTTCTGAGTATGTACTGTAAATCCCAAAGGAAAAAGGCAAGATCACCTACTTCTCCCAAAACTAGTGTCTTGTGATGGTCATTTAGAAATAAGAACAAAGATCTGACTCCTCCATTGCTGAAGGGGTGGGTTGCCCCTCCACACCTGTGGGTGTTTCTCGTAAGGTGGAACGAGAGACTTGGAAAAGAAAAAGACACAAAGTACAGAGAAAGAAATAAGGGGACCCGGGGAACCAGCGTTCAGCATATGGAGAATCCCGCCAGCCTCTGAGTTCCCTTAGTATTCATTGATCATTCGTGGGTGTTTCTCCGAGAGGGGGATGTGTCAGGGTCACAAGACAATAGTGGGGAGAGGGTCAGCAGACAAACACATGAACAAAGGTCTTTGCATCATAGACAAGGTAAAGGATTGAGTGCTGTGCTTTTAGATATGCATACACATAAACATCTCAATGCTTTACAAAGCAGTATTGCTGCCCGCATGTCCCACCTCCAGCCCTAAGGCGGTTTTTCCCATCTTAGTAGATGGAACGTACAATCGGGTTTTATACACAGACATTCCATTGCCCAGGGACGGGCAGGAGACAGATGCCTTCCTCTTGTCTCAACTGCAAGAGGCATGCCTTCCTCTTATACTAATCCTCCTCAGCACAGACCCTTTACGGGTGTCGGGCTGGGGGACAGTCAGGTCTTTCCCTTCCCACGAGGCCATATTTCAGACTATCACATGGGGAGAAACCCTGGACAATACCTGGCTTTCCTAGGCAGAGGTCCCTGCGGCCTTCCGCAGTTTTTGTGTCCCTGGGTACTTGAGATTAGGGAGTGGTGATGACTCTTAAGGAGCATGCTGCCTTCAAGCGTCTGTTTAATAAAGCACATCTTGCACCGCCCTTAATCCATTTAACCCTGAGTTTGACACAGCACATGTTTCAGAGAGCATGGGGTTGGGGGTAAGGTCATAGATTAACAGAATCTCAAGGCAGAAGAATTTTTCTTAGTACAGAACAAAATGGAGTCTCCTATGTCTACTTCTTTCTACACAGACACAGTAACAATCTGATCTCTCTTGCTTTTCCCCACACATTGCCTGCACCACAGGTTAGAAACATGACCCTGGCCAGGCAGTGGCCTGAAGTTTGTCTTCTTGGACCTAACCATGCTGGAGACAGTCAGCTGAGGACGTGAGAAAAGGCAGGAGCTCAAATCCAGCCTGGGCAACATAGCAAGACCCCATCTCTCTTAAAAAAAAAAAAAAAAAAGGCCGGGCGCAGTGGCTCATGCCTGTAATCCCAGCACTTTGGGAGGCCAAGGCGGGCGGATCACGAGGTCAGGAGATCGAGACCATCTTGGCTAACATGGTGAAACCCCGTCTCTAATAAAAAATACAAAAGAATTAGCCGGGCATGGTGGCGGGCGCCTGTAGTCCCAGCTTCTCTGGAGGCTGTGGCAGGAGAATGGTGTGAACCCAGGAAGTGGAGCTTGCAGTGAGCCAAGATCGCGCCACTGCACTCCGGCCTGGGCGACAGAGCGAGACTCCGTCTCAGAAAAAAAAAAAAAGGCTGGGCATGGTGGTTCACATCTGTAATCCCAGAACTTTGGGAGGCTGAGGCGGGTGGATCACTTGAGGTCAGGAGTTTGAGACCAGCCTGGCCAACATGGTGAAACCCTGTCTCTATGAAAAAATACAAAAATTAGCCGGGCATATTGGCAAGCACCTATAATCCCAGCTACTCAGGAGGTTGAGGTATGAGAATCACTTGAACTTGGGAGGCGGAGGTTGCAGCAAGCTAAGATCGCGCTATTGCACTTCAGCCTGGGTGACAGAGTGAGACTCCACCTCAAAAAATAAAGATAATTAAAATAAGAGCTTTTTTAGAGGCAGGTTCTTGCCCTTGCCCAGGCTGGAGCACAGTGGCTATTTACCCCCCTGCTGATCAGCACTGGAGTTTTGACCTGCTCTATTTCCAACCTGAGCTGGTTTAACCCTCCTTAGGCAACCTGGTTTCAAGGAAGTCACCATATTGATACTCAAGTTAGTGCAGACACCCCATCAGCATAGGGCACCAAAGCCCCGAACTGGGCACAAGTGATCCTCCCGCCTTAGCCTCCTGAATAGGTGAGACAACTGGCGAGCACCACCACACCTAACAAGGCAGGGAGATGGATTCCTCAATAGAAAGGTGTGGAGCTGGCCGGGTGTGCTGGCTCACACCTGTAATTCCAGCACTTTGGGAGGCCGAGGTGGGCGGATCACGAGGTCGTGAGATCGAGACCATCCTGGCCAGCATGGTGAAACCTCGTCTCTACTAAAAATACAAAAATTAGCTGGGTGTGGTGGCGTGTGCCTGTAGTCCCAGCCATTCAGGAGGCTGAGGCAGGAGAATCGCTTGAACCTGGGAGGTGGAGCTTGCAGGGAGCCGAGATCGCACCATTGCACTCCAGCCTGGGCAACAGAGTGAGACTCTGTCTCAAAAAAAAAAAAAAAAAAAAAAGAAAAAAAAAATGTGTAGAGCTGATGAACGCTCTCCAACTGGAACCCAACTCCTTGATACAGTCTGTAATGCCTCCACCATTCCCCCACTCACTCATTCATTCACCAGCCACGTGTTCGACTCCTCCTGTGTGCCAGGCACTGTTCTAGGCTCTGCAGATGCAGCAGTGAAGCAGACAACACTAGCACCCACAGCCACAGGAGCCTGCCCCCTGGAGCTTCCCTGCTGCTGGGTGGGGGGGCTGCAGTCTGAAATAAGCCAGTAAACAGAAAATGTGTCAGGTGGTGGGAAGTGCTGGGAAGAAAACCAGAGCAGCCCGACCACGCTTCCCTGACCCACGTCTCACACCTCCCACACCCCTCCCAGGCGAGGCTCCAGCTCTGCTGAAGCTTTTTTCTGGGTCTTAAACCGGCAGGCTCCCCCTGGCTTCTGGGTCTTTATCTACTCCATTGCCTCTGCCCAAAGCTCTCTTCCACCCAATGAACTCCTACTCAGTCCTCAGCTTCTATTTCCACTCCTCAGAGCCCTTCCCTGAGCCGACCGAACTGGCCAAGGCTCCTGGAGTTGGGTTCTGCAGCATCCCCATTGTAGACTTTGTGACACTTGACTGTAAGCTCCTCGAGAGCAGGAACCAAGCCTGTCCTGTCCTTGGCGCTATCCCCAGGGCCTAGTACAGCATGCGGCATATGATAGACGTTCAATAAACAAATGTTGAATGAACGAGGGAGTAAATGAGCTCCCAGGTCTTGGGAAGGTAGGCCTGGCAGCCCTGAGACCCGAGGTTCCTGTTTCCTGGGATTCTAGCACTGGGGCTGAGCTGCTGCTGTTCTAGCTTGCGCTGGTTTCTGCGCATCTGTTGCCCTAGGCCTCAGGCAGATTGTGGGGTCTCGGCTCAGCACCAGTCTCCCAGGGGAGTCTAGGGCCCTAGGGTGGACGGTAGGGAGCGGCTGGGGACAGCTGAAACATCTTCATCTGGGAAACTCTACGTCCGCCATCCATTGGCAGCTGCAGGGCCCAGTCCCTTGGCGTGCAGATGGAAGTGTATGGAAATAACCCCACCTTCCCTCCCTCAGGCCACTTTTAACCTCCCAGGCAAGACAAGGACTTGTTGGCTACTGATTGCCACCCTCTGAGAGGGAGGCTGCAAAGGGGAATTCTCCCCGGAGGGGTTGGGTGACCCTTCCACTCCCACTTCATCATGAGGTGAAGCGTGCATGGCCCAGAAACACACACACAGCTGGATTTCCCCCCTCTGCCTTTGGAAAGTGGCA
This sequence comes from Gorilla gorilla gorilla, assembly GCF_029281585.2. Taxonomy (NCBI): domain Eukaryota; kingdom Metazoa; phylum Chordata; class Mammalia; order Primates; family Hominidae; genus Gorilla; species Gorilla gorilla. Next base: position 228,556,511 of record NC_073224.2, on the reverse strand, counting down.
TTCACATGTTCTGAGAATGCACACTGGCTCAATGCAGACTTGGCTGTAGGTTTGCTGAACTTTTCAGCCCAATCTGTGGTAGGACACAGAGTGTAGCTCCGAACACCCGCCCTCGGTGTTGCCACCCACTGACTGCGTGACGGCGGCCGTGTCACTTAGCCTTTCTGTATGTAGCTCAGTTTTGTCATCTGTACACGGGCGATAACTCCAAGAAGAGGTGAACCAGATCCGACCTGCAGAGACCCGGGCACGCGGTCTGACGGGGAGGGGAGCTGTGATAAATGATAAGACTGTCATCAGCTCTTCCATCATAAGATTGATGCCATCCTGTTGCCTGGAATGGAACCTGCCCCCTGAGTTTGCTCCAGCTCATGCCTTCCCCAGGACGATAAGAGAGAATGGAAGCAGGGCATGGAGTCCTTTGATCCAGTGGCCTTCACCCCCAGCTCCTGGAAGGGCTGTTGCTGGGAGCAGATGCCGGCAGCAGCCTTCTTGCCAGTTTCATTAGCATGGAGGCTCTGAGGACAGGGAGGGAGGAGGGATGTGGGTGGGCAGGACCCTCCCTGGGGCCAGTGCTGAGGCTGTGAGGGTGGATGGCTGAAGCCTTGCAGGAAGTTTTGAGAGGAAGCTGGGCCCACAGGATCGTGATGTGATCAGTTGGGGTGGCATAAGAGTGCCTGATGATGGTTTGGGTGGCCTTTGGGGACATCCCCTATCATGCCATCACCACGCTGAGCTCTGACCACACTCTCTTTGGCCCTCTTTATCTGTGGCTAAGAGTTGGCAACACAGCCTCTGAAACTCAGCAGAAACCCCTCTGCTTCCCCCAGCCCTGCCTCCTCTATCCCCCACCATTGTTGATGGGATACCAGAGGCACCCAGGTGTCCTGGGCCTCCAGCTCCCGAGGCACGGAAGCCTTTCTTGGCCAGCCAGGACTCATGACATCTCAGCCAGTGGAGAAGGGGAGAGGGAGGGCTTTGAGAATTTCCCAGGCCTCAGATTTGGTGGGGGAACCCTTCCTGTCCACCAGGATTGAGGGTTACAGAACACCCCAGCCTCGAGGGAGAACTAGCTGCCCCCCATCCCATTCCCAGCAAATTCTGACAAACACCCCCTGACTCCCGTGGTGGAAGTTTGCCAGGTGTCAACTAAAGAAAATAAAAAGCTTCTGAAGAACTAGAGTTCAGGCTGGGTGTGGTAGTTCACACTTGTAATCCCAGTAATTTGGGAGGCTGAAGCCGGTGGATTGCCCGAGCCCAGGAGTTTAAGAGCAGCCTGGGCAACATGTAGAGATGAAACCCCATCTCTACTGAAAATACAAAAAAATTAGCCAGGCATGGTGACATGCATCTGTGGTTCCCAGCTACTTGGTAGGCTGAGGTGGGAGGATCACCTGAGCCCGGGGAGGTCTGAGACTGCAGTGCGTGGTGATCACAACACTGCACGCCAGCCTGAGCAACAGAGTGAGACCATGTCTAAAAATAAATAAATAAATAAATAAAAATGCCGGGCGTGGTGGCTCAAGCCTGTAATCCCAGCACTTTGGGAGGCCAAGGTGGGCAGATCACTTGAGGTCAGGAGTTCGAGACCAGTCTGACCAACATTGAGAAACCCAGTCTCTACTAAAAATACAAAATTAGCCAGGCGTGGTGGCAGATGCCTGTAATGTCAGCTACTCGGGAGGCTGAGGCAGGAGAATCGCTTGAACCCGGGAGGCAGAGGTTGCAGTGAGCTGAGATCACACCACTGCATTCCAGCCTGGGCAACAAGAGTGAAACTCTGTCTCAAAAACAAAAAACAAAAACTTTAGAGTTCTTTTTATTCAGAAGTTTTACCAGGGCTATAGACTGAGCCTATTGCCTGAGAGCAGCCCTGTGGAGGGGTTCTATCAGCTGCTCTGGCAGTTTCAGTTCACAGTTTATGTACAGGTGGTGAAGCTGTAATACGTACAAAATCACATCAAGGTTTGGGTATAGAGTACATCTGGCTATAGATGACTAAAGCACATCTGCTGAATCGATTGTGGAGGCAGAATCACTAACCCCACCAGATGGTATCTTATGTGTAGGAAAAAGCAAGTCTGGGGCCATTTATCTTTCAAGGAATATAGTGACTCACGCAACAGACATGGGGCTCTATTCTGTTTTGTCTTCAAAGCATCCCTCCAGAGAGCTGCCCGTTGTCACAGAGCCAGCGGCTTGTGAATCCACTCAAGCAGAAATGAGCAAACATAACTTCTTACATTTGCTACTTAGGCTCACCCAGGAGAGGAAGCAGCCCCAGGTGCCAGCTGTGTGTTGCAGAACACTGGACCCGGAGCCTCAGCCTGGGGGTCAGTGTTGGCTGCTGCTCCTGGACAAGTCAGTGGGCCTCTCTGAGCCTCAGTTTCCTCATCTGTAGAATGGGGATTAGAATGCTACCTACTGGGCCAGGCACCGTGGCTCACACCTATAATGCCAACACTTTGGGAGGCCAAGGTGGGTGGATTGCTTGAGCCCAGGAGCTCGAGACCGGCTTGGGCAACATAGGGAGACCCCGTCTCTACAAAAGAATTTAAAAAATTAGCCAGGTGTGGTGGCACGAACCTGTGGTTCCAGCCACTTGGGAGGCTGAGGCAGGAGGATCACTTGAGCCCAGGAGTTGGAAGCTGCAGTGAGCCACGGTCGAGCTACTGCACTCCAGCCTGGGTGACAGAGCAAGACCCTGTCTCAAAAAACAAAACAAAACAACAACAACAAAAAAAACCCAGAAAACCAAGAATGTTACCTACTGCGTTGGGGTTTTTAGAGGATAAAATTAGATGATCAGGAGATGAAATGCGTAGTGCAGTACTGGGCCTAATAAATGTGCAACATTATTATTTGAAACCAGGGCCTGTGTGCATATTGGCAGATGAGGATCCTGTCTCTAGAGGGGTCCACCCCACCTGGCCAGATACACAGTAAGGAATGAGCCGAGTGGGAGCAGGGGAAGTTTCAGGCGATTTTTCCATGAAATGATGGACACAGGGCGCTGGCCCAGTGTCTGTGCTGGAGTAGGGCCCTGCGGGCCTCCAAGCCTGGGAGGGTCAGAGGCCTGAAAACCACTCAGGCCCTTCCAGGAATCTTTGGTTGGGAACTCTAAGGACTCTGTAGGACATGGTGTGGGAACAGAGCAGGATGGGGGCAGTTACCCACACCTCCATTCCACTCCTCCTGCAGGGTAAGACCTGCTCAAGTCCCGCCTTCAGGCCGGATTGCCCAAACCTTTCCTCAGTCTCCCTGCCTGGCCACGTGGACTCCCCATCCCCGTAAAAACCTCCTGTGGTTCTCCTGACCGGGATGGGTGGGTTCCTTGGGCCTTCTTGCCTTGCTGGGCTGGGCCCTTCTGAAGGACAAGGGTCTCCCAGGTGCTGATCCTCCCTGTGGGCCTCAGCTGCCAAAGGACTCTGAGGACACTGACATTCGGGAGAGCCGGCGTCTTCTCTGGGTCCCTGATGTGGGTTCAGAGGTGGCCCCTCAAAGATATGTCCACCTAGAACTTCAGAGTATATGACCTTATTTGGAATAAGGGTCTATGCAGATATAATTTTTTTCTTTTTTTTTTTTTTTTTGAGATAGTCTCACCCTATCACCCACTAGGGCTGTATAACAGAACACCACAGACTGCAGGGCTTAAGCAACATAAATTTCTTTTCTTTTTTTCTTTCTGTTTTTTGTTTGTTTGTTTGTTTGTTTTTGGTTGCCCAGGCTGGAGTGCAGTGGCACGCTCTCGGCTCACTGCAACCTGTGCCTCCCGGGTTCAAGTGATTCTCCTGCCTCAGCCTCCCGAGCAACTGGGACTACAGATGCACACCACCATACCTGGCTAATTTTTTGTATTTTCAGTAGAGACACGGTTTCACCATGTTGGCTAGGATAGTCTTGAACTCCTGACCTCAAGTGATCCACCCGCCTTGGCCTCCCAAAGTGCTGGGATTACAGGCGTGAGCCACCATGCCCAGCCTTTCTGCAGATGTAATTAAGGTAGGGTAATGATCTCAAAATGAGAGCATCCTGGTTTAGGGAGGGCTTTACATCCAATAATAGGTGTCTTATAAGATACAGAAAAGGACACACCACAGAGACACAAAGAATTAGGGAACATGGGCCAGGAGTGGTGGCTCACGCCTGTAAAAAATCCCAGCACTTTGGGAGGCTGAGGTGGGTGGATCACCTGAGGTCAGGAGTTTGAGTCCAGCCTGGCCAACATGGTAAAACCCCATCTCTACTAAAAATACAGAAAAAAAAAAAAAAAAAATTAGCCAGGTGGTGCGTGCCTGTAATCCCAGCTACTCGGGAGGCCGAGGCAGAAGAATCACTTGAACCCGGGTGGCGGAGGTTGCAGTGAGCCGAGATCACGCCACTGCACTCCAGCCTGGGCGACAGAGCAAGGCGCTATCTCACTGAAAAAAAAAAAAAAAAAAGCAAGCAGGGAACATGATGACAGGGGCAGAGAGGACTGATGAAGGATGGCAGGCAGCTGCTAGAAGCCAGGGGAGAGGCATAGGAGGGACAGATTTTCTGTCAGAGCTTCCAGAAGGAAGCAACCCTGCCAACACCTTGATCTTGGACTTCTGGTCTCCGGAACTAGAGGCTAGAAGAAGTTTCAATTGTTTTAATCATACCGTTTGTGAGCAGTTACTACAGTGGCCCTAAGAAATGAACACAGACTGGGCGTGGTGCCTCATGCCTGTAATCCCAGCACTTTGGGAGGCCGAGGTGGGTGGATCACTTGAGGTCAGGAGTTTGAGACCAGTCTGGCTAACATGGTGAAACCCCGTCTCTACTGAAAATACAAAAATTAGCCAGTGTAATGGCATGCACCTGAAATCTCACTTACTCGGGAGGCTGGGGCACGAGAGTCGCTTGAACCTGGGAGGCAGAGGTTGCAGTGAGCTGAGATCACGCCACTGCACTCCAACCTGGGTGACAGAGTGAGACTCTGACTCAAAAAAAAAAAAAGAAATGAATACAGTTCACAGTTGCCTGGATGAATGATGAATGAGACGCTGGGGTGGCCACGTGACGGCTGTTTGCTCACGGTCGAGTCCACAGTTTAGCTCTTAGCTTCAGTTGGGAATTAATTTTCTGGGGCAAGCAGAAACCCCAGTGTCCTGGGCTGAACTGTGTCCCTCCCCAAATTCACATTTGGAAGTCCTAACCTCCAGTACTTCAGAATGCAACAGTCCTTTGAGATAGTCTTTAAAGAGGCAATTAAGTTAAAACAAGGCCTTTCAGGTGGACCCTAATCCAATACGACTGGTGTCCTTACAAAAAGGGTAAATTTGGCCACAGACCTGTGCACGTACAGAGAAAAGTCCAGGTGAGAACGCAGCGACAACACGGCCACCCGTGAGCCAAGGAGAGAGGTCTCGAAAAAACCCAGTCCTGCTGACGCCTCAACCTTCACCTCCAGAAGTGCGAGGAAGCTAATTTCTGTGGCTTAAGCCACCCCATTTGCGGGACTTTATGGCAGCCTGAGCAGACTAACACGCTCATCATGCCAGAAAATTCCTTGTTGGGCTTGAGGTGGAGTGGGGGGAAGGAAACTCATCCCTGGCCCTCCATCCTGAGATTCCTGAACTCCAAAGCTCCCCTCTGCTTGACCTCAGTGCTCCAAGCTGTAAATGCAGGTTTGTCTTACCGGCCAAAGCAGCCTCTCAAGATGACACGTTGGGGAGATGAGGTCTCCCATAGATGGGAGGGGTGGACAGCAGGCAGTCCCCCCAACCCTCTGCCCTGGTCACCAACAAGCTGAGACAGCCTCATGGCCCTTGGTGTCTGGCCACTCCGGCATCTGATGTATCTTGGGGTTTTATAATCCTGGGGGTTCATCTGTCCTAGGTGTACTAAATTCGGGAGCTCATGGCTTGCAGGCATCACTTATGGTAGTAAGAGGAAGATTTTTCTTTCTATTTTTTTTTTTATTTGAGATGGAGTCTTGCTCTGTCACGCAGGCTGGATTGCAGTGGCGCGATCTCGGCTCACTGCAGCCTCCACCTCGCAGGCTCAGGTGATTCTTGTGCCTCAGCCTCTCAAGTAGCTGGGATTACAGGCATGTGCCACCACGTCTGGCTAATTTTTATGCTTTTAGTAGAGACGGGATTTCACCATATTGGCCAGGCTGGTCTCAAACTCCTGGCCTCAGGTGATCCACCCACCTCTGCCTCCCAAAGTGCAGGGATTACAGGCGTGAACCACTGTGCCCGGCCAGTAAGAGGAAGATTTAGATAGTGCATATCATGTGCCATGCACTATTCTTATTTTATTTATTTTATTTTTTGAGATGGAGTCTTGCTCTGTCCCCCAGGCTGGAGTGCAATCGCGCGATCTCGGCTCACTGCAACCTCTGCCTCCTGGGTTCAAGCGATTCTCCTGCCTCAGCATCCTGAGTAGCTGGGACTACAGTCACGTGCCACCACACCTGGCTGATTTTTTGTATTTTTAGTAGAGACGGGGTTTCACCGTATTAGCCAGGATGGTCTTGATTTCCTGACCATGTGATCTGCCCACCTCAGCCTCCCAAAGTGCTGTGATTAGAGGCATGAGCCACTGTGCCCGGCCCCACCATGCACTATTCTAAGAGCTCCATATCTCTTACTCTTCGAGTTCTCAAAACCATCCTGTAAGGTAAGGTTATTATCCCCTGTTTAGAGATGGGGCATTTGAGGCACAGAGAGGTTAACTGACCTGTCTCGGGCCACACAGCTATCAAGGGACCAAGCCAGGATTCAAACTCAGACCACCCTGAACTCCAGAGTCCGTCCTTTTGAGCTGCATCACATGCCCCTTGGTAGACATCTGTGCTGACATTTCTCTCCTCCTCTGCTGGCATTGGGTGGACTCCTATTTTCCTCGGGAGGCAGCTTAGCCAGGAGGAGTGGCAAAGCCTGGATTGGGCTGAGTGAGCCCCTATGTGGCCCCGCACTACATAACCTGACACTGAGCTCTGGGCCTTCCTTCCCTTCCTCCCTGGCTGACAGGGCTTAGAGGTGGGGTCACTGCCCCACTTGCTGTGAAGCTGGGGGAAGGGGATCATAATGCTTTGCTGATCACACACCCTGGCACACTTGCACACACACACACCCTTACACACACAGCCTTGAGCACACACCTACCCACCCACATGCACACACCCACACCCACACACCGTCACACATTTGCACACACCTCAAGCACGCAGAACCTCACACACACATCCTTGTGCACACACACCACGTGCATGCGCACATAATCTCAGGGGCACAAGCCCTTGCTGCTCTCACACAATCATACACTTACACACACACACCCTAGACACACTTGTGTGTACACCAGCTCACACACACACCCCACTCTCATACACTTGTGGACACACAGCCTTGAGCCCACAGGTCCCTACTTTTGAGGGCACGAGCCCTCTTGCACACCCTCACACTCCCTCCCTTACACACACTCCCTCACATGTGTGCACATGCATACACACACGCACACACACACGCACGCACACACACACATGCACACACACACGTGCTGCAGGAGGCCCTGTCATTGTCAGTGTGGCCCCAGAACTTAGTCATTTAATGACCCACTGGGCCGTGTTTCTTTCATGGAAGCCAACACTTGGCTTTTTCTTTACCGAGATCTTCTCACTCAGTTTCTCTCAGTCTCACTTTTCATTTTGACTGGCAAGGAGTTTTTTTCAATCTCTTGTGGTTTTAACAGCACCAGCGGCTACAGCTCAAACCTCAAGCATCCAGGGCCACCGCCTGCCTCTCCGATCGGTCTGTTCTGGCTGGGAGAAGCCCAGGGCTTCCCTGCTTGTCAGCCCGGCCGCTTGCCCAGCAGTTTGTGAGATGGAAGGTGGAGAGAAAGAACTGTGGGGGTGAGAAGTGACGTCACCATAGGGGCTGGGGTTGTGGACAGGCCCCCGTCAACCCTCTGCCGCCACCCCCAGAGCACCAATGCGTCATCTTGGAGTTTCTTTAGTGCTTAGGTAGATGAATTCTGACGTGACAGCTGGGAGCCCCTGCGGGGGAACTTGGGGTCAACAGCTGATCCCAGAGGCTCCCGGGGCCGCTGACACCTGGGAGCCCCAGCTGTGTTGCCCCTTTTCCAGCCATCAGGTTTGGGGGGCTCCAAGCTGGCATTTATACCCACTGCCTGCAGCCGTGTGAAGTCTTTCAGACTGGGTTCAAGTCTTGTTTCACCATTGTCAGCAGAGTCACTCAGCAAGGTGCTCTGTCCCCTCCCGTGGAAAAGAGGGTGACCCAGAGGTACGCAGATTGTTAGATAGGTCCTAAGGTTTGAAAAGTCTTAGAGCATTGCCAGGTATGGTGGCTCACACCTGTAATCCCAGCACTTTGGGAGGCTGAGGTGGGCAGATCATTTGAGCCCAGGAGATGGAGACCAGCCTGCCTGGGCAACATAGGAAGACCCCCATCTCTACAGAAAATACAAAAATTAGCCGGGCATGGTGGTGTGTGCCTGTAGTTTCAGCTACTCAGGAGGCTGAGGTGGGAGGATCGCTTGAGCCAGGGAAGTTGAGGCTGCAGTGAGCTGAGATCATGTCACCTCACTCCAGCCTGGGCAACAGAGCCAGAAGGTGTCTTAAAAGAGAGAGAGAAAAAAAAAAAAAAAAAGAAAGAAAGAAACAAACAAAAGACAGAAAAAGACAAAGGAAAAAAAAAGTCTTAGAACAATTCCTGGGATGAAGCAGATTCTTCCTGCTTAGGAACCTTTCACATCCAAATCCCTGACTCCCTTCTTCCTTCCAAGTTCTCTGAAGTTGAGCCCAGGCACAGAGGACACGGTTATTCGCTGAAACAGTAGGACATGTTGCTTTTTTCTTTTTTCTATGTCACTTTGGACAAGTCGCCTCACAACTCAACTTCATCTCTTTCTAAGCCTCCTTGTGGATATGGGAAATAAATGAACTCATGTGGAGAAGAGCCGTTATGGACTGAACTGTGCCTACTTCTCCTTGCCAAGTTCATGCCCCCCAAATTCACAGGTTGAAGCCCTAACCCCCAATGAGACAGGGCCTCTTTTTGTTTTTTGTTTTCGTATTTGTTTTTGTTTTTGTTTTTTTAAGACGAAGTCTTTCTCTGTCATCCAGGCTGGAGTGCAGTGGCATGATCTCGGCTCACTGCAACCTCCACCTCCCGGGTTCAAGTGATTCTCCTGCCTTGACCTCCCCAGAAGCTGGGATTATAGGCGCGTGCCAACAAGCCCGGCTAATGTTCGTATTTTTAGTAGAGACAGGGTTTCACCATGTTGGTCAGGGTGGTCTCAAACTCCTGACCTTGTGATCCGCCCACCTCGGCCTCCCAAAGTGTTGGGATTACAGGCATGAGCCACCATGCCTGGCCAAGACAGGGCCTTTAAAAAGGTAATTAAGGTTAAGCAAGGTCCTAAGGGTGGGGCTGTCAGCTAATGGGATTGTCACACTCCTAAGAAGAGAAAAGGACACCAGGGATGCACTCGCAGAGAAAAGGCCCCTCAAGGACACAGCAAGAAGGTGATATCCTCAAGTCAAGGAGAGAGACCTGAGGAAAAAGCAAACCTGCTGACACCTTACTCTCAGATTCACAGCCTTGAGAATGATAAAATAAATTTCTGGGCTGGGTGCGGTGGCTCACTCCTGTAATCCCAGCACTTTGGGAGGCCAAGGCGGGTGGATCACCTGAGGTCAGAAGTTCGAGACCAGCCTGACCAACGTGGTGAAACCCACGTCTCTACTAAAAATACAAAAATTAGCTGGGTGTGGCAGCGGGTGCCTATAATCCTAGCTACTCGGGAGGGTGAGGCAGGAGAATCACTTGAACCCGGGAGATGGAGGTTACAGTGAGCCGAGACTGTGCCATTGCACTCCAGCCTGGACAGCAAGAGCGAGACTTGTCTCAAAAAATAAAAATAAAAATAAAAATAAATAAATAAATTTCTGGGCTGACTGCGGTGGCACACTCCTGTAATCCCAACACTGGGAGGCTGAGGTGGGTGGATCACCTGAGGTCAGGAGTTTGAGACCAGCCTGGCAACATGGTGAAACCCCGTCTATACTAAAAATACAAAAATTAGCCAGGTGTGGTGGCACATGCCTGTAATCCTAGCTACTCGGGAGGCTGAGGCAGGATAATTGCTTGAACCCGGGAGGCAGAAGCTGCAGTGAGCAAAGATTGTGCCATTGCACTCCAGCCTGGGTGACAAGAGCGAGACTTTGTCTCAAAAGAAAAAAAAAAAAAGGAAATAAATTTCTGTTGCTTAAGCCCTCCAACGTGTGTTGTTCTGTTATACTCAGCCCTAGTGGACTAATACAGGGACTGCTATTGCAATGGCTGGTAGGCACCTAGGAGCTGCTGATCAATGGTAGCCGTGATTATTGTTTGCATAGCAAACAGTCTTGGAAGCTGGAGGTAGCATCTCCCACTGGGCTAGCGAGCAAATGTATTTACTTTCCAGGACAGTAAGGACTCCCTCCCGTCCCCTAGGGAGATGGCTATTCCAGGGTGATAAAGACAATGTCTTCTCAGGACAGAGGTTGAATAGGTTTGCCAGTAGCCCCTAATGAGATTGGGGGTCTCCCATGGTGTGCTCAGCACCAACCTGGGCTGGCTCCTCACCCTACTTGAAGGGTTGTTAAGGGAAAGGGCAAGCAATGCAAATTCAGTGCTCATGCTATGTGCAGGGCTGCAGGTAGTAGACCCTCATTTTATTTTTTCTAGACAGGGTCTTGCTGTGTCACCCAGGCTGGAGGGCAGTGGTGCGATCATGGCTCACTACAACCTCGACCTCCTGGGCTCAGGCCGTCCTCCCACCTCAGTCCCCCGAGTATCTGGGACTACAGGAGTATGCCACCACACCCGGCTATTTTTTTTTTTTTTTTTGTAGAGATGAGGAGTCTCGCTTTGTTGCCCAGGATGGGCAGCTCTTGGGCTCAAGGGATCTGCCCACCTTGGCCTCCCAAATTGCTGGGATTATAGGCATGAGCCACCATGCCCGGCCAGTAGTAAACCCTTTAAATCTAGCTGGGCTCATTGTCTCCCTAGCATCTGAATCTATGAGAATGTGGCAAGCCGAACTAATTGCTTGAAAAATTATTAGTATTATTATTTTGAGGCTGAATCTCTCTCTATTGCCCAGGCCGGAGTGCAGTGGCACAATCTTGGCTCACTGCAACCTCTGCCTCCCAGGTTCAAGCAATTCTCCTGCCTCAGCCTCCTGATTAGCTGGGAATACAGGTGCCCACCAACACACCCAGCTAATTTTTTTATATTTTTATTAGAAACAGCGTTTCACCATGTTGGCCAGGCTGGTTTCAAACTCCTGACCTTAAGTAATCCGCCCGCCTCAGCCTCCCAAAGTGCTAGGATTACAGGGGTAAGCCACCGTGCCCAGCCTATTATTATTTTTAATTCGGGATGGTTATATTCTTTTTTTTTTTTTGAGATGGAGTCTCGCTCTGCAGTGGCGCAATCTCGGCTCACTGCAACCTCTGCCTCCTGGGTTCAAGCGATTCTCCTGCCTCAGCCTCCCGATTAGCTGGGATTACAGGCACCCACCACCACTCCCAGCTAATTTTTTTTTTTGCATTTTTAGTAGTGACGGGGTTTCACCATGTTGGCAAGGCTGGTCTCGAACTCCTGTCCTTAAGTGATCAGCCCACCTCGGCCTCCCAAAGTGCTTGGATTACAGGCGTGAACCACTGTACCCGGCCTGCTATATTTATTAATTCAATAAATATTTATTATGCCAAGCCCTGGTAATAAAGCATTGAGAAACTAGCACTGAGAAACTCCCTGCCCTCAGGGAGCTTGCCTTCTCAAGTCCAGAGCCTCCAGGGGGCTGGGTGAACCAGGGGCAAATACAGTGAGGCTTTGTGCTCGGGCATCTGAGGCCCAGGAGACCTGGGCGCCTGGAGGGAAAATGGTGGCCTCATTTGTCCTGTGGCCGGGCCCTGACTAGATGGCCACAGATTTAGAATAGATCCCGGTCTTTGTGGTATTATAGCTGGGTATCCTGGAGCTTCCTGTGCCAAGCATTTAGCATCTCTGATCTTTGCATAACTCTGTGAAGTCAGTGCCATTGTTATTTCCATTGGATGGATAAGAAAGGCGAGGCCCAGGGTGGTTAACCAGCTGGCTCCAAGTTGCTCAGCTGTGGCTGCAGTAAGAGGTGGGATTTGAACCCAGCTTTCTCTGACTTTACCAAATGCTTTTTTCCTCCAACACCTGGATACCTCTAATTACATTTTATTAATACAGATTTTTTTTTTTTTTTTAAACAGAGTCTCAGTCTGTCACCCAGCCTGGAGTGCAGTGGTGCAGTCCTAGCTCACTGCAGCCTCGATTTCCTGGGTTCAAGCAATTCTCCCGCCTCAGCCTCCCAGGCAGCTGGGACCGCAGGTGAGCACTGTATTAGTCCTACATACCTGGCTAATTAATACTAGGATTAAAAAAAAAAAGTTTGAAGCAATGATCACATAAAAAATGTTTTCTGTGTGCTGCTTATTTTGACCTGGGTTCTGAGGAAGGCGATGGGACCAGCTGCCACAAGGCGAAGCTGCCTTGCCACCTGGGGCCTTGCAGGGTTGAGCCCCCAGCACAGGGGCCCTGGTAGTTGAGCTCTGCCTGACCTGGTCATTCTGAAATCAGGGGCCCCTCCCAGGAAGGCTGCGGGCCCAGGAGAGCAGCGAGGCAGGCTCAGAATTGGGGCTTGAGATGACTCATCTGTGGCTATTTATTACCCGTCTCCATTTCTCGGTCTGATTGGGCTGCTCATGGCCAAGCCTCCCTCCCTGCTGGTGCTGAGTAAGCAGCCTGGACCCGTCCTGCCCCTCTGGCCTCATCTGGAGCTCTCTCCTTTCCCTGTCAGTAACCCTCGGGCCCCCCTGGGGCCACTGAAAGTTCCCCCAGCCACCCTCAGCGAGCTCTTCCCAGCAGTCCCACTCTTTGCTGTTCTCACCCCTTTCTCCCCAGCCTGCTCCTTCTTTCAGGTCTCAGCTTAAGCGTCACCTCTGCCAGGAAGCCCTCACTGACCACTGCATCCACCCCACCACAGTCTGGGTAGGTGGCCGCTGACAGGTGCTCCTAAAGCCCCTGCCCTCCCTCAGTAGTCCCTCCTCACCCCAGCTGAAGGCAACGTCACTCTTCCAGTTTCTCAGGCCAAACCTTTGCCTCACTCTCGCACACATCCAATCCTTCAGTAAATCCCATCCCCAGAGTTCACCCCTAATCCGGCCCCTTCCCTCTCCCACAGCTCCCTCCTGGCCCCAGCCTCCAACCCCTCCACCCTGGATGCTTCAGTTGCCCCTGCCTGCTCTCCCCTCTCTCATCCTCCCCCTCTTTTCCTGGGCCATCTATTTCCCACACAGCAGCCGGAGTGACCAGGACAACCCAAGTCAGGCCATGCCCCTCCCTGATCCAAACTCCTCCGTGGCTACCATCTCTCTGAGGGCAAAAGCCTTGTTCACTGAGGAACCCCAGCACCTATCCTGGGGCCTGGTACCCATATGCCTGTAGAAGTGTTTGTTTAAATGAATATTAATCCATGGCGTTGCCTCTTAAGCAGGGACGTGTTCCTTTCATCCAAGCGTTCTTGCTACTATAGGCACATTAGACACTGCAGCAAGAGCAGGTCTCATAGGAGTGGTCCTGGCAGAGCCCCAGGTCTTGCTGGGCACCAGGTCTGCTTGACAGACCACACAGGCCTGGATGGTCAAGTGCTGGTCCCTGGAATGCAAGGAAGGGACCCCAGGGGTCAGTGTCTACCCATATCTGTAGATGCTATCAACAGGTTCTTTTTTTTTTTTCTTTTTCTTTTTTTTTAGAGTCAGGGCCAGGCTGACTGTTATTCAGGCTGGAGTGCAGTGGCATAATCATGGCTCACTACAGCCTTGAACTCCTGGGCTCAAGCAATCTTCCCGCCTCAGCCTCCTGAGTAGCTTGGACCGCAGGTGTGCGCCATGACGCCCGGCCGCCACCAATACATTCTTTCCTTGGCTCAGTTCAATGGCCCCTGCAGAGCCGGAAGGCCTGGCTCAGGAAGAACCCTGGCGCCTGTGCAGTGTCAGTCCAAGCCAAGGCAGTGGCTGCTGTTTCCACTGCCAAGCATAAGAGTGGGACGCCAGCCAGTGGCCGGACTCAGGCCCCAAGGAAACACAAGGTGGGCTGCTGCTTTGAAATGCAAGAGTGACCCCCAGAACACACAGGCCCCCCAGGAGGTGGATGTGGGGTAGACAGCACAGGCCATTTCTTGCTAAGCATTTATTTCCACACTATCTCCTTGGACAGATAACAGGATTGTTTTCAGGTAATAGGTAGATAAGCTGGCCGGGCACTGGGGATGATGGATGCTGAGTCTGGGAGGCAAGTGTGTGCTCACACAGATGTGTACGTGTGTGTGCATGTGTGTGCGCCTATGTGTACGTGTGTGTGCATGTGTGTGTGCATATGTGTACGTGTGTGTGTGCAACACTGAAACAGGCCGCTGACCGCTCCCAAAGCCCTGATGTTCCATCAGCCTCTGCAGTCACAGCCAAGCAGACCCTTGAGACCCCTGCCATCTGCCTCCCTTGCCAGAGTCTGAAAGCTTGGGGTCAAGGCTTTGCTCCCCTGGTGACAGGCCTGGAAAAGGAAAATGATAGCAAGCAGCAAATACACACAATAAAGCCGGGGAAGGGCTGGGGGCTCAGGAGGCTGGGGCCTGGGGGCTGTCCCTGCACTGACTGGCTGCGGGACTTTGGCCTCAGGGTCGGCGTAACTGGGGTAGGGAAGCGGTTGCTGGATGTGGCGACCCCCACCTCAGCTCTCACACTCTGGCCAGTGTCTGATGCAAACCAGAACCCAGTGAAATCACCATGAGTCGATGGGGGTTATGGATGGTAACTGATGGGTTTTTCTCAGGCCAGATCACAGTTCCAGTCTTCAGGGGGAGGTCCCCATGAGTCTCCAGATCTAGTTGAGGCTTGAGTTGTGGCCACGCCTTGGTTTCTCCACATTGCCAGGGTTTTGTGTCTGGTGAGCCCCAGGCCAGACTGGGCCTTCAGGCCTCCTGCCTCCTGTTTGGAGGGAGGGATGATTCTGGGAGTGGGGCAGACCCACTCCCAGCCACATGGAGGGAATGACCAGGGAGATTCCAGAGGGATTTTCTGAATGAATGCCATATGCTGATGGGCAGCTCCTGCTAGGAACAGGGTCCCTGCTGGCACTTTCTACAGGCACCCACAGCATGGATGATGGCGCAGATGGGCTGGCAGCATGGCTGTGTTCCGGGTTTCACTTTCAGAGCAGTACCTGCCCTTCTCAGCCTTGCTTGGTGTTCTTGGAACACCCCCAGACCAGCCCCAGAAGGTGAGTCCGACCTCCGCCATGTCTGCTAGGACCCCTGTCCTTGGTCATTCAAGTCATTCAATAAAGATTCATGAAGCCAAGCCCTGCTTATGTCAGTGGACCAGACAGACACAATCCCTGCTCCCCAGGCTTGGGTCCTGGCAGGGAAAGTTAGCAATGAGCAAATAAACGATGCCACATTGTGGTACGTCCCTGATGAACAGGGCGATGTGGCAGAGAGTGGTAACATCAGCTGGGGTGGTCAGGGAAAGCCTCTCTGAGGAGGTTCATCTGAGCCAACACCTGAAGATGAGCAGGGGCTGCGGTTTTAAAATGTGTGTGTGTGAATAGCTTCATTGAGGTATAATAGACACACAGTAATCTTGACCAACTTAAAGTATACCATTTTGTAAGTGTTGGCATGTGTATACATCCTTCTCCACAACCAAGATGACCACTATATCTGTCACCCCAGAAGTTTCCTCAGAGGGACAACACTTTGCAGAGCTGGGGGAACAAGGTTTCAGGCGGAGGGACCAGCGAGCACAAAGGCCCTGGGGCAGGGACAAGCTTGGTGGCATCAGGAGAGAAAGGAGTCCACTAGGGAGTGTGACAGGGTGGCCGGTGCCCCACCTGGGGCCTTGTCAGCCAAGGTGCTGAGCTCAGGTCTGAATCTAAGCGCTTCCACAACGCCCTCTCGCCACACTGGGCCATCAGAATGCCAGGGCCTGCCCTCCACCAAGGCTCTTCTGAGAAACCAGCCCCTGCGACATCTGCCAGGGACTTAGCAAGGGGTTTCTCCAGGAATGATTTACATTTTAACTGGGACCTTCAGTTCCTTGACCCAAGGGAGTGACTAGTGATGGAGCTTCAAGACCTGGATGGACCCTTGATCAGTTTCTTCCTCGGGGCTCTATGTTCTCAGCCTTCATGGGATCGGGTGTGCTGGTTTCTTGAAAATTCTGAGTTGCAAGTCATTATTTGAAGACAGGGGTGCCTGTGGCCCCTTCCAATCCTCCAGCGCTGGTCCTGGGCTTGGAGGCTCTTCCTGCCTGATTGTCAGAGACTCGGCCCATGTGGAGGAGACAGGGAGGGTGGGTAATGGGAAACACAAGGCCAATCCCCTTAGAGCAAACTCTCTTACAACAGATGGCTCTGGGGGAGCACAGAGCAGGTCCCAGGCACCAAGAAATGTGGGCTGTCCTTTGGCCATCAGGATGACGGGATTTGGGGATGCAAGTTTTAGCAACTGCAACCACCAGGGCAGAGGCTCACTCTAGACTCACAAACCTGGGTTTGAATCTGGAACTTACTGGATGGCTTAGGCCAATTTCTTCTCTGAGCATCCGTTTTCCCATGGATTTTTTTTTTTTTTTTTTTTGACAGGGTCTGGCTCTATCACCCAGCCTGGAGTACAGTGGTGCAATCGCGTCTCACTGCAGCCTTGACCTCTAGGGCTCAAGCAGTCCTCCTTTCTCAGCCTACCAAGTAGCTGGGATTACAGTAAGTACCACCACACTTGGCTAATTTTTGCATTTTTAGTAGAGATGGGGTTTTGCTATCTTGCTCAGGCGGGTCTCAAACTCCTGGGCTCAAGCAATCTGCCCATCTTGGCTTCCCGAAGTGCTGAGATTACAGATGTGAGCCACCGTGCACGGCTTCCCTTGGACTTTTACTCTCAGACCTCCCTGCACGGATGCACCCATGGGTGCGCTCTCCTCGCCTGCACCTCCGATGAAGCTGCTGCCACCATCGGTTGGTTCCATTTCCTTCTTGCACTCAGCGTCTCTGGTTCCATGATTAATATTGGACTAGTCTTGGTTTCCTGAGAGTCTAAATGACTCACCTCCAACTCACCTCCATTTACAACGGCCCTGCTGAGCAAGAAGGTCTGGGGAAGACGGGGACTCCTCGATGGGGACTCTCAGCCCACGGGGTCATCCCCACCAGGCTGTGGGCCTTGGCCAAGTCTCTTTCCCTCTCTGGTCTTAGCTTCCTTCTTCGTGTCTCTGGGGGATGGAAGGAAATATTGGAAATCGGAAAGCCCAGCTGCTAGGCCCAGGAGTTCATGAGGGTTCACAGCCATGAGGCCAAGGTTAGGTGAAAGGTGCCTGAGCTGGGAGGCTGGCTGCCACTAAGGGAAGGGCGTGGGGGATGGGGGCCCCCTCCAGAGGCTCCAACTGAGAGAGCATGGCCTTCCCATGGTGCTAGTCACATCAACCTGTTTAATCCTCACCAGCCCTTTGCAGTAGATCTTATCATTTTCACATTATAGATGAAGAAACGGAGGCTCAGAGAGGGTGAGCAACTTGCCCGATTTACACAGCTAGTAAATGGCAGAGATAGCATTTGACCAGGGCTGTCTGGTTCTAGGGCCTCTGGCAGCCAGAGGAACAGAGCTGTAAACGCTCTGCAGGAGCCGCCAGGCCCAGAGGGATCCAGGCCTCCCCTCTTCCCCAACGGGGCCTTGCAACAAAAGGACTTCTAAGCAGATCGTTGACCCTAGCCCCCCCCCTTTACAGATGAGGGCACTGAGGACCCCCAGGAGAAAGCCATGCAGCTAAATGCCAACCTGGGCCACATTGGGGCTCCGGACTTTCCATCTAGTCTTTCCACACCTATCAAGCTGGAGCCAAGACTGAGCCCAAATCTGGTGCCAGAGGTTGGGGGAAGTGTCCCCACAGAGACTGTGTGACCAGCAGGCTGGCCCATGGAGGTGTAGGAAGTGGTCACCCACCTGACATCACCTGAGGGGCCAGGAAAGGCCCCAGACCCCCAAGGTTCCCTCCTGTGGGCCTGCCCTGCATGAGGCACCCCTTGGCTGGAACAGTGGATGTCATGATACATGGTTCTCAGAAAGGGGAACCCCCAGCCATGAGCATTTTAGCTGTGCTCTGGAATGGGAGGTCTGGGGCCATAGCAGGGGCCTAGATAGGCAGTGGGAGGGGGCAAAGGGAAGTAGAGCCCTTTCCATGTCTTTCTTGCATTTCCAAGAGCTTTCTATGTCCATATTTAGTCAAGGCCCATTACAACCTTCAGAGGGCAGCCTGGTCATGCTTCAACACACATCTGGCAGAAGGGGAAACTGATGATCCCAGTGTTCCCCAGCCCCTGGTATTCATGCCCTTGTGCAGTCCGCTCCCACACTGGGGAGAGCCAGCCTGTATAACCAACAGAATACCGTGGAAATGACAAAATGTGACTTCTGAAGCTAGTTCATAAAGAGCATTGTGACTTCTGTCTTGCTCACTTGGGGTCACTTGCTCTGGAGGAAGCCAGCGCCATGTTGTGGGGACATGCAAGCAGCCACGTGGGACTGAAGCCTCCTACCCACAGCCGTGGGAGTGGCTAATCCTGGAAGCAGATGCTCCAGCCCCACTCAAGCCTTCAGATGACTGCTGCCCTGGCCCACATCTTGATGGCAATCCCTGAGCCAGCATCACCCTGTCAAGTCTCTCCCAAATTGCTGACTCACAGAAACAGCGCAATATAATGTTTATTGTTTTCAGCCACTAGGTTTTGAGGCACATAGCAATAGATAATAATACATTCAGAGAGGAGAAATGACTTCCCAAAGTCACATGGCCAGACTAGGACTTACACATCAGTGCTCTTTCTCCTGGGGAAAGCAAGGGTGAGAGAGGCCTGGGGAGGGAAAAGAAGGCAGCTGAGGCTTCAGAGTCAGACAGGGTTGGAGTAAAATTCTAGCCCTGCCACCCTCATGCTGTGTGACCTCAGGCAAGTGACTTAACTACTCTGAGCCTCAGTTCATTTATAAAGTGGGGATAGCAATACTGACTTGAAATCTTGATGCCAGGATTAAATGTCTGACCAAGGGCCTGGTACACAGCAGGAGCTCAATGAATGACACTGTTAATGTTACTATGGAGAATCTTTAAGAGCATCCCCGAGGGCCTCACAGCCTTCCCTCCTGCCCATGGGAAGGGGCACAACAACCCTAGTTCTGGAGAGCCAGTGCCCCTTTGCTTAGTTTCCAACCAGGCTTGGTCTAGGGGTGTCATGCTTGTGGGTGTGCATTGCTGGGGTTCACCCAGGCAGCTGAGAACCCCTAATGTTGGTGCCTCAAAAGGGCAGGGAGATCTGGGGATGTGAGTTGGAGGGAGCCTGACATGGGTCCTGCCGATTAGGACTGGTGGAGGCCAAGGGTGACCCAGAGAAGCCTAATGGAGAGTCCTACTGCTACCAAGGCTCCCAAGAAAGTTGCTCAGAAAAGGTGCACCTGCGGCTGGGCACGGTGGCTCTCGCCTGTAATCCCAGCACTTTGGGAGACCAAGGCATGCAGATCACTTGAGGTCAGGAGGTCAAGACCAGTCTGGCCAACATGGTGAAACCCTGTCTCTACTAAAAATACAAAAATCAGCCGAGTGCAGTGATGCGCGCCTGTAATCCCAGCTACTCGGGAGGCTACGCATGAGAATCGCTTGAACCTGGGGAGGGGGAGATTGTAGTGAGCCGAGATTGCACCACTGCTCTCCAGCCTGGGCAACAGAGTGAGACTCCATCTCAAAAAGAAAAAAAAACAGAAAGAAAGAAAAGGTGCACCTGGACCTATTGAAGAAGAAAGGCCCTAGCATCCCCTCTCTGATTTCCAGCCTCCTACCTGCCAGCTGCTGCCTGGGCCAGAAAGAACCCTTTATCTGCTAAGGGTATTTTGGGGCCATTTGGGACTCAGGTTCCCAGCTGTTGGAGGAAGTCCCTGAATTTCCCGAACCAAGTTGGGACCTTGTGTCTTGCTCAGCATCACTTTGGGGACACAGATTCCCAATTCCCCTTGGATGGCTTCCTACTGCATTCACCTTCCTCACCTTTCCTCCAAGAAGCCCGCCGAGCTGAGACTGTGTGAGCAAGCGCTCCTCGCTCCCCAGTCTCCTGTAGCCCCTCGGGCTTGGCTTCCTTCCACAGCTTGCTCTGGAGGGCCCCACGACCCCACAAGGACTGCTGCTGTGCCTTGCACAGAGCCTAGGGACTTCCCCTTCTACTCTTCAAAGCACTTTCATACCACCTGAAACCTGCCGAGGGCACCCGGGGGCTCTGTCCACTGCCTGCTCTTAAGAGTCCCATGAATGGCTGTTTTCCTTGGTTGCTACCAGCCCATCTCCCCCTGGGATCCAGCTGGCTCCCTGGCCACAAAATGTGCCTTCCCTCCACTTAAGCCATGTGTCAGCTACTTTCCTGGGTGCCCTGGGGGAATTCTGGTTCTCAGGAGTACACAGTTTCCTGGGGCAGAGGGATACATGAACCAGTCATTATGGTTATGACACGATGAGATCAGATCTAGAATTGCGGCACAAAAAATGACAGAAACCACTTTTTGACTGGGAAGAGGGCTGGGGGACAGGAGACACTGCCAGGAAAGCAACAAGGAGGAGGTGGCATTGGAACAGGTTAGGAAGATGATCAGGAGTCTGTGTGCGTCCCAGGTGGAGGCCAGCGTGGGCAAAGGCTGGCAGGGGTGAGAAGGCTGCACATTTGCTGGAGTATAGGTCCAGGAGAAGTAAAAAGGCACAAGGGAGGAGTCAGCCCCTGCCAGGCTGTGAGCAGACTTGTGCACCCTTGCATTTGGGTGACTCTGAACCAGGGGAGCCACTGCAGGGGTTCCTTTCCTGCAGAATGGGCATAAAAGTAGGACCTTGTTCATGGGGTTTTCGTGAGGATACAAGAAACCAATGCCTGAAAACTCTTAGCACAAAATAAGCACTCAAAGGTAGCTGTTATTGTTATCATTAAATGAATAATATAATTTTCTACGTGGTGCAGGTCCTCTGCCAAAACACACACCATACTTCCGCAAGGGTTCTGTACAGGGGAGTGTCTTGGTGAGATGTGTGTGCTAGAAAGGTCTCTTTGGAAATCCATGGAGGGAAGGATATGAGGGAGAGACAAGTTTCCACAACATGTATAGATTTATCCTTTTTAATGGATGTGCAATATTCCATTAAATGGATGTACCACAATTTCCTTAATCATTTCTTGTGAATCTCAGAGTATTTCAAAAATTTATAAATAATATATAAGGAAATGTTACTGTATAGTTTTCTTTTTTCTTTTTCTAGTTTTCCAGTTAAATTATTTCCTTAGTTTTTCTTCACTGAGGTGAAATTACTGAGCCACTTACAAGTAGTACACATTTTTTTTTCTTTTTGGCTTTTGCTAAGAATTGCCATACTGCTTTCTGAAAAGGGTTGTAACATTTACCAGCAGAGTATGAATGAGTATTCTGGTCTCACCACAACTTTGGGGTTGGATTTACCAAAATTGTTTTTATAAAGCAAAAAAAAAAAAAAAAAAATGATGATTGAATAGATCTAAAAGGTTATCAAAGGTTGCTTGAATTTGCATTTCTTCAATTACTAAAAAGGTTAAACTTATAAAACTTGTAATTGATTTTTATTTGTATTTCTCCTTGTGCAAGCTATTTTGATGCTGTTGTTCATTTATTTATTCAAAACACCAGCCCTTCTCTCTCTCTCTTTTTTAATTAAACAAAAAATAGAGATGGGGTCTTGCTACGTTACCCGGGCTGGTCTCAAACTGGGCTCAAGTGATCCTCCAACCTCGGCCTCCCAAAGTGTTGGGAATACAGATATGAGCCATGTCACCCAGCTGCCAGCTTTTCTACTTTTCTAGTAGAAAGCCCTGGACTGGGAAGCAGGTGTCTTGCATTCCTCCTGTCCCTGTCTGGTTCTGTCATTATCACAGGCAGGTCACTTCCATAATTGCTTACCTCATTGTTTAACATAGTCCCAGCTCAAACAGCCTAAGATACTGGGCCTGGTACATACAGAGGAGAGTCTGGAAGTGGGTCTCTTGGGAAGGGGCATGATGGAGCAGTTTTCCCAAGTGGAGTCCAGCAGCCCCAGGAGGGTTGAGCATGGAGTGGTCAGTTGTGGAGACCTTGCTGGGAAGTTCCTGGTGGGAGGTTATCACTCCTACCCTATAGGGCCTTCACCTGATGGAGGCCTGGTACCTCGCAGGACAGATCAAGGTAGACACAGAAGCCAGAGTATCCTTAGGCTATTCTGGGCTCAGGGAAAATAACTGGCCAACCCTTAATTAGAGCACCTAGGACTGCCTGCCTATTCCTGAGCCTTGGCTTTCACATCTGAAAACCAAACAAAATCAGTCAAAAGAACCCTTGACCTGTGGCCCACCCAGCAGATGCTCAACACAGACACATGGAATGTGGAATGAAAGGAGCAAAGAGAAAACCCAGGGGATGGGGAAGCGCTGGAAGGGAAAATCATTCACCAGCAAATGAGAACATAGTACGAGGAGGCTTGAATCATTTCTGTTAGGTAAGAGTGCCAGCCGCCTCCTCCAGGAAGAAAACTCTAAAGGGTCAGGCCTCAGGGAAATAAAATGATCTATACCATCCATCAGTTCCTCCAACATTCAGTCCATCCATCTACCAATCCACCCACCCATTTACCCACTCACCTGCTGCTCATCCATCCATCCATCCATCCACCTATGCATCCATCCATCCATCCACCTATGCATCCATCCATCCATCCATCTATGCATCCATCCATCCACCCATCCACCCATCCACCCACCCATTTACCCACTCACCTGCTGCTCACCCATCCATCCATCCACCTATGCATCCATCCATCCATCCATCCACCCATCCACCTATGCATCCATCCATCCATCCATCCATCCATCCATCCATCCATCCATCCATCCATCCACTTATGCATCCATCCATCCATCCATCCATCCATCCACTTATGCATCCATCCATCCATCCATCCATCCATCCATCCATCCATCCATCCACCTATGCATCCATCCATCCATCCATCCATCCATCCATCCATCCATCCATCCACCAATTTATCATCCACTCACTGATTCATTTTACAGCAAATGCTTATGAATGGGGATGGGTGGGTGATGGTTGCTTTTTCTGCAGTCTCCTTAGGCCAGTTGTCCCTTCCAAAGAATCTCAAGGGCATGGGAGAAGGTCCTGGCTGATCGTGTCAGGGACAGGAAACTACTCACATTTCACCGTTTCTTGGGGCAGGAGTGGAGGTGGGGGCATTGGAACCCCCTTGGGGCCTCCTAATATCCTGTGAGTCCCCACCTCCAGGGCCAGAAGCTGCCTGCCTCCGCTCCCCGCAGCCCAGGTAAGGCGGGCAGCACACTCCCTAGAGCCAGGACCACTAGTTCCGTCAAATCCGGGGCGGGCCATTCAAACAGCTAAGGGAGGCGTCTCCTAGTGTGCCTTTTCCTGAGTCATCTCTGCACGTGTTTGCCCCCTTTTTTCTTCGCTGCTTGTAGCTAAGTGTTCCTGGAACCAATTTGATACGGGAGAACTAAGGCTGAAACCTCGGAGGAACAACCACTTTTGAAGTGACTTCGCGGCGTGCGTTGGGTGCGGACTAGGTGGCCGCGGCGGGAGTGTGCTGGAGCCTGAAGTCCACGCGCGCGGCTGAGAACCGCCGGGACCGCACGTGGGCGCCGCGCGCTTCCCCCGCTTCCCAGGTGGGCGCGGGCCGCCAGGCCACCTCCCGTCCGGCCCCGGGGATGCGCGTCCTCCTCGCCGCGCTGGGACTGCTGTTCCTGGGGGCGCTACGAGCCTTCCCACAGGTAAGCGGGTGACGGGCGCCTGGGGAGGTGCCGGCGGTCCAGAGCCCGGAGAGTGTGGGGTGCGTGGGACGCAAGGGAGGACACTCCTCACCCCGTTCCCTGCCCAGCTGGAGTGAGGGGGCGCGGGTGACAAGCAGGAACACCGGAATATGCTAGCACCCACAGGTGGGAGGCTGGCTGAAGGGCTAGTGGGGGGCGGGGGGCGCCTCCTCACCCCGCGATGGCTGGGACTGATTCATTCATTCAGTGTGAATTGGACTGAGAGCACTGCCATACGAGGGAGGCGCTCTTTAGCCCGCCTACCTGCGGGCCCGTCGGGGTCCTGGGCAGATCAGGTGAGGCCGTGGGAGTAGTGGGCAGGCCAGATGGGGCCTCCCTTAGCCATGGGAGGTTGGTCGTCCGCGCTCTACCCTGTTGTGTGCGCGGTCCCCTGTTTGCCCCCTTCCTAAGCTGGCCACTGGCTGGAGGGTCAAGGAAAGGAGGGAGAGTTGGCTGTGGGTGAGAGTGGGGTGAGGATGCAGGACCACCGGGATTAGCTTCCCCAATCCGTGTCGGGCAAAGCAACGCTGTGGATTGAATTCGCTGGAGCACGTGGTGGGCATTTGCCCCTGGAAGAAGGTCAGTGGTGGGGCTGAAGTCTATGGTGGGTTGCCTCAGAATTGAGTTTGGGGACTGCTTTAGGAAAACTGAGCACTTACCAGTGGCCAGCGCCAAATTAGTCACTGCGGGGAGAATGCAAAGTAACCAGGCGTGTTTCACGGAGCCCAGGGGCTGCTGGAGAGAGAGGCACTCAGCTGACCCAGGACCCCGGTGGACCCCTGCATAGAACCATAGTAGGTGCGAGTGGATGCCTGCTGAAGCATACAGAGGGAAAGGAAGGAGCAGGCTGTTGGTCCAGCGGTGGGTCACGGTGGGGGAGAGGGAAGACCCAGTTCCCCTTTAATCCTACAGGAAGAGAGGACTCCATGCTATGGATCAATTCTAGTCATCTGAACCTTAGGCAGTGGGAGGAGAGTGGTAGAGTGGGCTTTAGGCAGGAGGGAGGAACTATGCAGCAAAGGAGGAACTATGCCCTCTTCCATCTCCAACGGGCAATGTGCGGTATTCCCCCTTTCCCCCCGAGAGGGCAGAGGGGACAAAGCCCTGGCTAGAGACACCCTGTCCCAGCTCTGCAAGCCCTCACCTGGGGGAAGGTAAGAGTTTGGGGTGCCAAGGTCTTGGGGAGATGAAGGGAAGGAAGAGATGTGAGAGGTGCTTGGGGGGCTTTGCTGGTTTGGTTTGGTGGCTGAAGCTCATGTGCTTCCTTTCTGTAGAGTGAAGCCCCCTCCACTTTTTTTATGTTAGAGACAGGGTCTCACTCTGTTGTCCAGGCTGGAGTGCGATCATAACTCACTGCAGCCTGAACTCTCATACCAAACCTTTTTTTTTTTTTTTTTTTTGAGACTGAGTCTCACTCTTGTTGCCCATGCTGGAGTGCAATGCTCGATCTCGGCTCACTGCAACCTCCACCTCCCGGATTCAAGCGATTCTCGCTGCCTCAGCCTCCCAGGTAGCTGGGATTACAGGCATGTGCCACCACACCCGGCTAATTTTTGTATTTTTAGTAAAGATGAGGTTTCACCATGTTGGTCAGGCTGGTCTCGAACTCCTGACCTCAAGTGATCCTTCCATCTCGGCCTCCCAAAGTGCTAGGATTACAGGCGTGAGCCACCACACCCAGCCTCCCATGCCCTTTTTAAAATAAAAATACTATATATGTAATTGCACAAGGAATATATAAATATATTCTCAGAGCAAAACTATAAACGCTACAGATAAAGCCAAGTCTTTTGACACCGCCTCATCCTGATCCCTTCAAAGATGTAACCACCATAATTGATTTGGTGTGTTTCCTTTGCAGACCTTTATAAATGCATGTCCATATTTGTATTGTTTTAATAGACATATATAGGGTTTTCCATATACTATACCCTACGGTACATATGGTTCTTCATTTGGCTTTATAATGTCTATGAGGCATCTTGGTGAGCTTTCCATGCTGAAACTTACAGATCCTCTGCCTATCTTTTAAAATGCTATGTGATCTTTTGCCAAATGGGATGTTTCATAGTTTATTTATGTCCTGGATGGATGGGTGCTAAGGTTGCCACCATTGTTCTTTCTTTCTTTCTTTGTTCGCTACTACAGTGCACAGCCCTATATGGATGCTTTTGGAAATAAATGTCTGTGATTCTTTCCTAGACAAGAGACTGAGAAGAGAATACTGAGGTTGCAGGGCGAAAATGCATTCAAATTAAAAGACACCACCGAACTGCCTTCCAGGGTGGCTGGACAATTTACCCTCCCGCTAGCAGTGCAAGAGAGTAGTAACTTTCCCACATCCTAACCGACATTTGATCTTATCAGCATTTTAATTTTTCTCAATGTGATTAGTGAAAAGGGTTATATCCTTGTTGCCTTAATTTGCATTTCTCGCCTACCAGGGAAGCTGAGCGTCTCTCTGGGCTCAGTCTTTGGGGAAGGGGCTACCTGCCCAACACAGTACTCCTTTTTGCCCCTCAAGCCTTCTCCCACTTCTGTTTTTTCCAGTAAAGGTTCGGGAAGCTCGTTATTTAAAAAAAAAAAAAATCCCAAATTAGGGCTTGAATTTCCTTGAGTTTAAATTTTTTTTTTTTTTTTTTTTTTTTGAGATGAAGTCTCCCTCAGCTGCCCAGGCTGGAGTGCAGTGGCACGATCTTGGCTCACTGCAACCACCGTCTCCCGGGTTCAAGCGATTCTACCATCTCAGCCTCCCTAGTAGTTTGGATTACAGGCACTTGCCATCATGCCTGGCTAATTTTTGTATTTTAGTAGAGATGGGGTTTCATCATGTTGGCCAGGCTGGTCTTGAACTCCTGACCTCAGGAGATCCACCCGCCTCGGCATCCCAAAGTGCTGGGATTACAGGCGTGAGCCACCGCCCCCGGCCTAAATTTTTTTTTATTTTTTGGGACAGTCTCACTTTGTCTCCCAGGCTGGAGTGCAGTGGCGCAATCTCAGCTCACTGCAACCTCTGCCTCCTGGGTTCAAGTGATTCTCCTGCCTCAGCCTCCTGAATAGCTGGGATTATAGGCGCCTGCCACCTCACCCAGCTAATTTTTGTATTTTTAGTGGAGATGGGGTTTCGTCATGTTGGTCAGGCTGGTCTCGAGCTCCTGGCCTCAAGTGATCCTCCCACCTCGGCATCCCAAAGTGCTGGGATTACAGGCGTGAGCCACCGTGCCCATCCTGAAGTTCTTTTTTCATCTCTATTTGATTTTTCCCAAGACGCCATCATTTTTCGCCTGGTATTCTGAGGCAGGAATGCTTTCTTGCTAGCTGGCACCATCTGAGAGTTGGCCTCTGATGCTTCATATCACTGTCTTGTCCAATTGTGTTTTTTTTTGTAATATGACCCAGGATTAACTGGTGCATATCTGCAGAGAAAAACTTATTCCCCCATAGCTCCATCCTTTTCATCCAGGCACCATGTGGTGGGGTTGCGGGGCGGGGGAAGCCCCAGCCTTCCTGTGAACTCTGTAGACTTAGAAATTCCCCAACATCATGTTCCTTGCCAGTGCTAAGGCTAAACAAGCCTTCCTCCCACATCCATGTACCCCCAATTCCAGCCAGATGTAAGCATCTTTGCTCTGGGTTAGTGTGCAGGCTGGGACCAGGAAGGTTCTCATGAAAGTATCTTAGCTGGGGCCGGGCGCTGTGGCTCACACCTGTAATCCCAGCACTTTGGGAGGCCAAGACAGGAAGATTACTTGAGGCCAGGAGTTCAAGACCAGCCTGGTCAACGTGGTGAGACCCTGTCTCTACTAAAAATACAAAAATTAGCTGGGCATGGTGGCAGGCGCCTGTAATCCCAGCTACTCAGGAGGCTGAGGCAGGAGAATTGCTTGAAACCAGAAGGCGGAGGTTGCAGTGAGCCAGCACTCCCGCCTGGGTGGCAGTGAGACTGTATTTCAAAAAAAAAAAAAAAAAAGGAGGAATTTTAGCTGGGGTGATAGAAAAGCTCTATGTGTGACTCCTCCATCTAGCAATTTAACTTTAAAAGCTTAGCTAGTTACTCCATACTTTAAAAGCAATTTAACTTTGAAAGCTTAGCTAGTTACGCCATACAGTGGAGTGCTAATCTGGAATTTCAGGGAGTGGCAAGAGGGCAGGAGAGATTTTCTGGTTTTGTTTTGCAAAGGGGACATTTCCAGGGCTGCTCAAATCCTGCAGGGAGGCAAGGACGGGGTGGGGGGGCGGGGGACCTGGAGAGGAGGGGACCCTGAAGGAGTGGAAGGAGGGTCTGGCTTGTCTTAATCAAAGCCATCCCTTCCCGGGGCGGCACTAGTGCTCTGGGGTCAGGGAGTCGTGTTACTCAGCTTGAGAGCAGTGAGTGCCGGAAGGAGGGGCGTTTACTGTAAGTTTCTGCTTCTGCTCCCACTCATATCTGACTTAGACTCGTTTCTTGAGCCGATTGTGATTCATTCTAAGGTTTTTATACTCCCTCATCACCCTTCTTCACATCAGGACAATCATCAGAAGGAAAATGGGGCTGAAGGATGACTGTGTCTGGCCCCGGGGAGTCCTGGAGGCTTGAGGGTCCTTGGCAATGACGGTAGATCAGCCCAGCCTGGGCCAGCTTGTCCAGCCGGTACACTGACCCTGGGTGTGGCCCATCTGGGATCACAGTCCTCATTTCACAGACAAGGATTCAGTGCAGAGGCCCAGAGGTAGGGGAGAGTCTTGCCTACAGTTCCAGGACTGGTCGGGGTAGAGCCCACCTAAGCCACAGACTAGACACGCAGAATGTCAAAAAAAAGGGCAGCTCTCGGCCATACCAGTTCTCCACTTCTCTCTCTCCCCTCCCAGGTCCGCCCAGGGGATACTGGGGTGGGGGTGGGGGACCTTCTTCCGGTATCTATGGTTGAAAACCACTGGGCATTCTCGTGGCCTTGCTGGTGGGGAGGGACTTTTTATACATGGCTCAGTCTAGTTACTCCCTGAATGCCTAAGTCCTTTGGTGACATGCAAGTATTCATGCATGCATGCATCCAGCAGATCTGAAATGAGCAGCTGTTCTGGGTCAGGCATGGCTCCAGGGACTTGCATTTAGCCTCTGCTTGTATGCTCCCCCGTGACAGGATGCTTGCTCCTTGCTGAGGCAGCTCACACCATCCTGGGTTAGCTTTGGCATTTAGACGATCTTCATGATATGCTGAAATCTAGTTTCTTTTTCTTTTTTTTTTTTTTTTGAGATAGAGTCTCTCTCTGTCGCCCAGGCTGAAGTGCAGTGGTGCGATCTCGGCTCACTGCAACCTCCGCCTCCCGGGTTCAAGCAATTCTCCTGCCTCAGCCTCCCAAGTAGCTGGGACTACAGGTGCATGCCACCATGCCTGGCTAATTTTTTGTATTTTTAGTAGAGATGGGGTTTCACCATGCTGGCCAGGCTAGTCTCTAACTCCTGACCTCGTCCCTTTCAAAGTGCTGGGATTACAGGCATGAGCCACTGCGCCTGGGCTTTTTTTTTTTTTTTTTTTTTTTGAGATGGAGTTTCGCTGTTGTTGCCCAGGCTGGAGTGCAATGGCGCTGTCTCGGCTCACTGCAACCTCCATTTCCCAGGTTCAAGTGATTCTCCTGCCTCAGCCTCCCAAGTAGCTGGGATTACAGGTGCGTGCCACCACGCCTGGCTAATTTTTGTATTTTTATTAGAGACGGGATTTCACCATGTTAGCCAGGCTGGTCTCAAACTCCTGACCTCAGACGACCCCCCCGCCTCAGCCTCCCAAAGTGCTGGGAATACAGGGGTGAGCCACCAGGCCTGGCCTGAAATCTAGTTTTGAAAATGAGTCACCTCCCTGTTCTTCAGAAGTGCCTCTGGTGATGTGAAGACTGTGACTTTGGGTCCCCAGAGTCTCTCAGCCAGTCACATACCTGTCCTCCAACATTTATTCCTCACGTAGCGTGAGCTCAAGGCTCCTCATCTGCCTGTTCTCTTCAATTCATTCGTTCCACAAACACTTATTGAGCATCTTCTGCATGCCAGGAAGCACTCCGGGTGCTGCGAGTTCATCCATGCACCGCATAGCCAGGTCTCTGCCCCATGGAACTGACATTCCACAGGGGTGACAGTCAACAGACTGCTGCTAGTTGCAATGAGAGGATTAGAATCTTGTAGTGTGAGAGAGACGGGCGGCTCCCTAAGATGGGGAAAACAGGACTTGCAGACGGTAACATACACACGGAATGAAAAGAGGGAGGCAGCCAGTGGGAGATCAGCAGAAGAGCATCCAGGCCCAGGGGGTAAAAGCCCCAAGAGGCTAGAGGAACAGGAAGGAGGCCTGGGTGGCTGGAGGGAAGTGAGTGAAGAGGGGTGGTTAGGAGAAGGTGGCAGGAGAGGTGGTAGATCGTGCAGACCTTTGTGGACTGTGGTGAGGTTTTTGGCAGGGGAGCAATACTGCATGATATATTTAAAGTTCCTTCTGTCTGCTGTGGGGGCTGGGGGGTGGGGGGGAGCAGGCAGGATGGGAGCAGGAAGCCAGGTCATTGTAGTGATCCAGGGGAGGGGTGAGCAGAGGTGGGAATGTGCTTTTTCTTCTTTTCTTTTCTTTCTTTTTTTTTTTTTTTGAGACGGAGTCTTGCTCTGTTGCCCAGGCTGGAGTGCAGTGGTGTGATCTCGGCTCACTGCAAGCTTCGCCTCCCAGGTTCAAGCCATTCTCTCGCCTTAGCCTCCCGAGTAGCTGGGACTACAGGCGCCCGCCACCACGCCCGGCTAATTTTGTTTTTGTATTTTTAGTAGAGACAGGGTTTCACCGTGTTAGCCAGGATGGTCTGATCTCCTGACCTCGTGATCTGCCCCGCCTATGTAGAGACAGGGTCTCGCTATGTTGCCCAGTTTGATCTCAAACTCCCAGGGCTCAGGTGATCCTCCTGCCTGCGCCTCCTATTGCTGGGATTACAGGCATGAGCCACTGTGCCCAGCTGGAATGTGCTTTCAAGCTAGAATCAACAGGACCTGTGGATGGGTCCCGTGGGAGCGCAGAGGGCAGGAGGGAAATCAGGGATCCTGTCCGTATTTTGGAGCTCAGTATCTGGCTGCATGGAGGTGTCATTTTGGGATGTGGGAAAAAACAAGCGAAGGATAGAACAGGTGTTTTGGAGAAAAGTTCTATTTTGCCCATGCTCAAGAACAAGTGGGGGTTGGGTGTTGAAATGTGGAGCTCTCTACAGAGTTCAAGCCGCTGATATGAATCTCTGGGTACCAGAGTCAACTGTAGAAGTCCTGGTGCCACCTGGGCCAAAGACCACTCCCCAGTAGACTCACCTTACTTCTATTAACCAAGCCCAAGACCCCCTTTTTTTGGCCCCCACATTATCCTGTTCATTCATTCCAACCCAAGCCTAGGCTCTTTTATTCAGCCTGGTTACAGTGTATGCTAGTTTTCTTTTGCTGCTACAGCAAATTAGCACACATTTGGTGGCTTAGAACAACATGAAGGTATTGTCTTATAGCCCTGGTGGTCAAAAGTCTGTGACAAGTCTGTAATCCCAGCACTTTGGAAGCCTGAGGTGGGCAGATACTTGGGGCCAGGAGTTTGAGACCAGCCTGGCCAACATGGTGAAACCCCGTCTCTGCTAAAAATACAAAAATTAGCCAGGTGTGGTGGTGTGTGCCTGTAGTCCCAGCTACTCGTGAGGTTGAGGCACGAGAATTGCTTGAACCCAGGAGGCAGAGGTTGCATTGAGCTGAGATCGCAGCACTGCACTCCAGCCTGGGTGACAGAGCAAGGTTCTGTCTCAAAAAAAGAAAAAAGTCTATGATAAGGCAGCAGAGCTATTTTTCTTCTGGATATGCTGTAGCAAAATGTTTCCTTGCTTTTTTCCAGTTTCTAGAAGCTGCCTGTGTTCCTTGGTCCCTGGCCCTGCATCACTCTGAACTCTCCTTCCATCCTCACATTTCCTCTCTCTCTTTTTTTTTTGAGCTCGATCTCTCGGCTCACTGCAACCTCCACCTCCTGGGTTCAAGTGATTCTCCTGCCTCAGCCTCCCAAGTAGCTGGGACCACAAGCACCCGCCACCACGCCCGGCTAATTTTTGTATTTTTAGTACAGACAGGTTTCACCATGTTGGCCAGGCTGGCCTCGAACTCCTGGCCTCAAGTGATCCACCTGCCTTGGCCTCCCAAAGTGCTGGGATTACAAGCACGTGCCACCATGCCAGCTAATTTTTGTATTTTTAGTAGAGATGGGGTTTCACCATGTTGGCCAGGTTGGTTTCGAACTCCTGACCTCAAGTGATCCACCCATTTTGGCCTCCCAGAGTGTTGGGACTATAGGCATGAGCCACCTTTGAGAGACAGTAGAGTATTTGGTTAAAAGTATGAACTTTTTTGTCAGCCTGTCAAGGTTATCCCTTGCTTCTGACACTAGTGACCTTGAGCAAGTTAAGTTACCTCTGTGTGCCTCGGTTTCCCCATCTATAAAATGGGCTAATAACAGTAGCTACCTTGTATTGTAGGGCTGGTGTAAGGATGACATGAGTTAATATGTGTCAAGTGCTGAGAGCAGCTTCTGGACACAGTGAGTGCTGTGCAAATAAAGGTGAGCCTTATTAGGTGCCTGTTGTATGTGGGGCATTATGGATACAGCCATGGAGATGAACCAGTTCCAGTCCTTGCCCTCGATGGGTGGCAGTGTGGGAAGGGGAATACAGAAGAGAGGGTGGCCAGTACTGCGTGGGGGACTGTCTCGGGCCTGCAGGAGTCCAGAGGAGCCCATCTTTACTTCTGCCTGGGTCAGTAGGGGAGGGAGGCTCCAGAGTTTGCAGTGATGAGGCTCTGCACCACAGATGGTGCCATTGTCCTCGCCAGCTTTGCCCAGGGCTCTGGAGGCAGCAAAAGGGGTCAGAGGTTAAACAGCACATCAGTGCTGGTGGTTGGGGCGAGCCTGGGGCCTGCTTTGGAAGCCCCACCCAGCAGGTTCCCCTTGGGTTCTTGGGTCCTCCAGGGGGCTAAGAACTCCTAGAGGCGTCGCCCACAGCTTCATTTCAGCCATCAACTTTCTTGACGGATTGCTGCCTGCCAGGTACGGTTCCTGCTCAGAGAGTGCGTGCACAGATAGTGTGGCCTCCACACAGTTTCCTGAAATGGTTCCAACCTGCTGAGACCAGGAAACTCCTAAACTCCACCTTCACCTTCCCAGCCTGGGCAGGCACCCTTCCCACTCTTGATTCGGGTGAGGGAGGCCAGGACGCAGCGGCCAGGCCAAGAGTTTCCTCTGTCTCCAAACGGTCTGGGGGGCATGTGCCCCGCCCCCTCCCCACACACAGTCTGGGAGAGGGAGGTGGGCAAGCAAACACACCAGGCTGGGCGCCAAGGCTCACGCCTGTATTCCCAGCATTTTGGGAGGCCGAGGCAGGAGGATCTCATGAGCCCAGGAGTTTGAGAACAAACTGGGCAACAAAAAATTAGCCGGGCATGGTGGTACACACCTGTGGTCCCAGCTACTCAGGAGGCTGAGGTGAGAGGATCACTTGAGCCCAGGAGGTCAAGGCTGTAGTGAGATGTGTTCATGATCGCAGGACTGCACTCCAGCCTGGGTGACCGCGAGGCCCTGTCTTAAAAACAAACAAACAAACAAACAAAAAGTAAATACACAAGCCCCTTCTGAGCAAGTGGCCCGAGGCTGGCGCAGGAACCTAAGACACCTCCAAGAGGATCAGAAAGTCAAATACTCCTGGGGAGCTGGGCCCCGCTTCCTTTTCCTTCAGGTCCACTATATCCATCTCTCTCTCTCTTTCTTTTCTTCCTTCCTTCCTTTCTTCTTCCTTCTTTCTTTTCTTCTTCCTTCCTTCCTTCCCTCCCTCCCTCCTTCTCTTCTTTCTCTTTCTCTTTCTCCCTTTCCGTTCCTTTCCTTTCCCTTTCCTTTTCCCTTTCCCTTTTTCTTTTCTTTTTTTTTTTTCATTTTCTTGACAGAGTCTCACTCTGTTGCCCAGGCTGGATGGAGTTCAGTGGTGAGATCGTGGCTCAATGCAACCTCTGCCTCCCAGGTTCAAACGATTCTCCTGCCTCAGGCTCCCGAGTAGCTGGGATTACAGGGGCCCACCACCACGCCTGGCTAATTTTTATGTATTTTTACTAGAGATGGGGTTTCACCATGTTGGCCAAGCTGGTCTCAAACGCCTGACCTCAAATAATCTGCCTGCCTCGGCCTCCCAAAGTGCTGGGACTTCAGGTGGGAGCCACCGCGCCCGGCCCACTGCATTTTTCTTTGTAGCTGCCATCGTCCCGTGGCGGCTGTTGCTGCCCGGGAACGTACTTCAGGGCTGGGTGGGTTTTACCTTGTCTGAGTTGTAGCTAAGGATGCAGCTCCGACACTTGCTTCGGCCCTGGAATCTTCAGGATCCCTGCAGTCTCAACAATTGGCTCATGGAGCCGGCACGGGATTGCTGGGAGGCAGGAGGGATTTCTTGGTGGGAAGTGAGGATCGACCAGTTGCTAAATTCGGACTCAAGGCGTGATCTTGCTAAAGCGGACTCGCTCTCCTCCATCCTGTCCACCTCCCCACCACATTAATGACCCTGAAACCCTTTAATGCTTCCCTAGTGCCAAAGGCAACATGTCCCAAAGTCACCTTCTTTCTTTTTTTTTTTTTTTTGAGACAGAATCTCACTCTGTCACCCAGGCTGGAGTGCACTGATGTGATCTTGGCTCACTGCAGCCTCCGCCTCCCGGCTTCAAGAGATTCTCCTACCTCAGCCTCCTGAGTAGCCGGGATTACAGCCGTGCACCACTACGCTCGGCTAATTTTTGTAGTTTCAGTAGAGAGGGGGGTTTCGCCGTATTGGCCAGGCTGGTTTCAAACTCCTGACCTCAAGTGATCCACCCGCCTCGGCCTCCCAAAGTGCTGGGATTACAGGCATGAGCCACCAGGCCCGGCCTCAAACTCACTTTCTGGCAATGGCAGTTCTGAGAAAAAAGGTTCTATGGCCAACGAAGTTTGAGAAACATTGCAGAGTTTTCTGACTAGCCCCCATATCCTTCCTTGGAGAATCAAAGAGTAAGTAACCACATCAAAGGTTCTGAGAAGCCCCGTGATCTAAAATGAAACCTCTCGAATGGACTCCAGTGATTATTTGTGTTTGTTTGTTTGTTTATTTATTTATGAGACAGGGTCTCACTCTGTTGCCCAGGCTGGAGTGCAGTGTTGCAATCATAGCTCACTGTAACCTCGAATTCTTGGGCTCAAACAATCCTCCCACCTTAGTTCCTTGAGTAGCTGGGACTACAGGCACATGCCACCATGCCCAGCTAATTAAAAAAAATTTTTGTTAGGCCGGGCACAGTGGCTCATGCCTGTAATCCCAGCACTTTGGGAGGCCAAGGCAGGTGGATCACTTGAGGTTACGAGTTTGAGACATGGTGCAACCCAATCTCTACTAAAAATACAAAACTTAGCCAGGTGTGGTGGCACATGCCTGTAATCCCAGCTACTCGGGAGGCTGAGGCAGGAGAATCGCTTGAACCTGGGAGGCAGAGGTTACAGTGAGCTGAGATCGCACCACTACACTCCAGCCTGGGCGACAGAATGAGACTCTGTCAAAAAAAAAAAATTTTTTTTTTTTATAGAGACAGGGTCTTGCTATGTTGCCCAGGCTGGTCTTGAATTCCTGGGCTCAATCAATCCTCCCACCTTGGCCTCCCAAAGAGCTGGGATTACAGGTGTGAACCACTGCACCTGGCTGTGTTCTTCTGCTTATCATCTGTTACCATCCGGTAGCCCCAGCATTTGATGAAACGCTATTTGGGAAATGACAGTGAAGAGCTTCCGTACTCATCTCTTTTTCTGACTCCCGGACTCTCTCTTCTGCCTCCCTCTTGCATTTCTAAGTTCCCTTAAATTGCACTGGGCTCACCTGGACAATCCAGAAGAATCTCCCATCTGAAAGTCAGCGGGTTCACAACCTCGATGCCATCTACCACCCTGATTCCCCTTTGCCATGTAAGGAGACGTATATGAGCACATATGTGAATATATCACCCTAGCTCCTGGGGACCCAGTGAGGATGGTATGATGGTTGCTAACTGACAGAGCAGGAGCGTCACCATCTTGGACAAGCATTGCCGTTTTAAATTCTCCTTGATTAAAAACCGCCTAAATCCAGCCCCAAAACATCAGCCTAACGGCTAACGTCAGCATGACCATAAACCACAAATGACACCTCCAACCAGAAACATTCCAACACCCCCATCTGACTCGAGACATGCCAGCCCCAAGATAACCTCCCCTCTGACCAGAGACATTCCCAGCATACAGTAAAACTCTCCTCCACACAGAAACATTCCTAGCCTGCGAAAAGCTCCCATCCCAGAACCCTTAAATACCCTTAGTCCATAAAAAAAATGCTGCTGAATGAAATTGGCCAGAAGGCCTTCTTGGTTTTATTCTCTCTCTTTTTTTTTTTGAGATGGGGTTTCACTCGTCTTGCCCAGGCTGGAGTGCAGTGGCGTGATCTCGGCTCACCGCAACCTCTGCCTCCCTGGTTCAAGCGATTCTCCTGCCTCAGCCTCCCGAGTAGCTGGAATTACCAGCATAAGCCACCATGCCCGGCTAATTTTGTATTTTTAGTAGAGATGGGGTTTTACCATGTTGGTCAGGCTGGTCTTGAACTCCCGACCTCAGGTGATCCACTTGCCTTGGCCTCCCAAAGTGCTGGGATTACAAGCGTGAGCTACTGCGCCTGGCCTCAGTTTTATTCTCCAAGATAAACCTGTCTTTGGTAAGCCGCATTTCATATTTTTTTCTTCTTTCTTCAACTCTTACACAAAAATCATTTCAAGGTGTTTGCCTGTCCCTGAGTTCCTTCCAGCCAGGGACTCCAGGCTCCACCCTCTATGCTGTTTTCGTGTCCACTGTCTTTGGGTTTTATCTCCAACCCTGGGGCCAGGCAGCATGGGGCCCTGCACACTCTTTCTCAGCTGTGCAGGAACTGGGGAAAACTCAACTCGGCACCTGCTTGCAGTGGGACAACTGTGAGAGGTGCTGCCTGTGGCCAGGGATGGAGCCTGTGGCCAGGGATGGGTGTGTTTAAAGACGGGGAGGAGGAGGACTTTAGTTTCAGGTAGTCTCTTGGTCTGGAGCTCAAGTGAGCACTGAGTGTGGAGAGAGGGGTTCAGAGTCCTACAGTTAGGAGGTGACTGAGTTTGGCGTGTGGTGGTATAGTCTAGTGGTTGCTTAGGAGCGAGGGTGTGGCGGTAGACGCATAGTCCTCTAAAATGTCCATACATTCTACATTGTTAATTTGGGACAGGGTCTCACCCTGTCACCCAGGCTGGAGTGCAGTGGCCCAACCACGGCTGAAGAGATTCTCCCATCTCAGCCTCCCGAGTCGCTGGGACTACAGGTGCATTCCACCACAACCGGCTAATTTTTGCATCTTTTGTAGAGACGGGCTTTTCTCCTTTGCCGTGTTGCCCAGGCTGGTCTCAGACTCCTGAGCTCAAGTGATCCTCCTGCCTCAGCCTCCCAAAGAGCTGGGATTATAAGTGCGAGCCACTTCGCCTGGCCAAATGTCCACACATTCTAATCCTTGGAACCCGAGACTATGGATCTTGAGACAGGAAGATGATCCTGGATTATCAGGGCGGGCCCAATCTAATCACAGGAGTCCTTAAAAGCAGAGAACCCTTCCTGGCTGTGTTAGAGAGAGATGATAGAGGCAAAGAGAGAGATGTGATGTGAGAAGGACTCAGCCCACCATTGCCGGCTTTGCAGATGGAGTAAGGGGGCCATGAGCCAAAGGATGCCACAGTCCCTAGAAGCAGGGAACAGCCCTTAGTTGGCTGTCAGCAAAGAAACAAGACCTCAGTCCTACAACTACAAGGAAATGAATTCTGCCAACAACCTTAGTGAGCAGGGAAACCAACAGTCCGTTAAAGCTTCCGGTAGGCACACAGCACATGACCTGGATGGGGGTGATCAGAGAGGGCTTCCCAGAGGAAGTGGCACTCACGAGTGAGGTCTCAAGGATGAATGGGGGTGCACTGGATTTAGGGACCAGTGCAGGCAGGGAAACAGCACGCACAGGCTGCTGCAGGGAGTGGGGTGCCCGTGGGGTGCCAGTGGCAAAAAGAGGCTGGTAGGAGAGAGTACCAGGGGCTTCACAGGCAGGCAAGGAGGGCAGGGCTTCTTGGGCCACTGTTAAGACTTTGGTTTTTTTTTTTTTTAAATATGGACTGTTTCATGAATTTCCGTATCATCCTTATGCAGGGGCCATGCTAATTTCTGTATTGCTCTGATTTTAGTATATGTGCTATCGAAGCGAACACAAGACTTTGGGCTTTATTCATAGCTGGGTTGGAAGCCATCTGAGGGTCTTCAATAGGATGGAGGGGAAGACAGTAGATCGTGTTTTCAAAAGATCAGTCTGGTGTCTGCACTGTGAGCTGGGCGTGGTGGATGGGGTAGATGAGAGGAGACCCTCAGGTGGTCAATGTCAAGTCCAGATGGCAGGAAGGTGAGGAAGAGCTGGTAGATGTGGGGGTAAAACTGCAGGTTAAACAGACAGAACTAGTGATAGGTTGGGGGCCAGGGAGAAGCAAGCATTTCAAAAAGCAGTCAGTCTTGGCCAGGCATGGTGGCTCATGCCTGTAATCCCAGCACTTTGGGAGGCTGAGGTGGGTGGCTCATTTGAGGTCAGGAGTTCGAGACCAGCCTGGTCAACATGGTGAAACCCTGCCTCTACTAAAAATACAAAAATTAGCCAGGTGTGGTGCCAAGCGCCTGCAGTCCCGGCTACTTGGGAGGCTGAGGCAGGAGAATTGCTTGAACGCGAGAGGTAGAGGTTGCAGTGAGCCGAGATCGCACCACTGCGCTCCAGCTTTGGCGACGGAGCGAGTACTCCGTCTTAAAAAACAAAAACAAAAAAACCCTCAGTCTCATGGGGAGTGGGGAGCAGGGATCTCAGAGCCCTGGACTACAGCACCCCCCCACTCCAGGCAGCAGAAGCTGGTGGATCAGAGCACGTGCCAAATCCTGGCTCTAACACTGACCAGCTGTGTGACTTTGGGCAGATTTCTCGTCCTTACGTCTCAGTCTCCCCCATCTGTAAAATGGGCTGACAGTTGTTGGCTATTAGAATTACTTTTGCTATGGAAAGCAAACCGTTCCAGCATTTGCACTTCTTTCCGCTCAGCTTCTGCTAGGCCAGCGCATCTCAAACTCCCTGGGGCTCTTGTTAAAATGCAGATTCCAATTAGGGAGGTCTGGGGTTCTGCATTTTGAGAAAGTTCCAAGGTGGTGCCCCTGCTGCTGGCCTGGGGCCTCACCTTGAATAATAGAGCGCACAGCAGTGGAGATCCCCAGGAGACAGGGAGGGGAGGGGTGCTTACCTCGCTGGCCCTGCTCAGCTCTGGCCCCTCCGGGGATTTTGCATTTTATCTAACTCCCCGCCCACCCCACAGCTTCTAGACTCGTCTCCCACAGGTATGGTCCGGCTGAGGCCAGGTGGGGCTTTTTGAAAGTGAACTTTAACTGGTCTTGTAGGGAAAACCAAACCAACCTGGAAATAGACAGACCTGAAAATGGTAAGGTTTTAGGCCACCCTCTCTTCATCTTGACGCCACTAAGGTGGGGCGGAGGGCCTCCGGTTGCACAGCTCATTACCTTGTGGACACCTCACTTTGCCTTGAACCTGCGGGGAACTCCGCCCAAAAGCCCCCCCTCCAGTCCTTGGGCTTCCCCCTCCCACTCTTCGCTTTCTGATCCCTCCTTCCCTCCCAGGCAAGGGCCCGAGCACATCCCAGCTCCCCTCTTTCTCTTCCCCAGGGCAGCAGGAGCTGATGAGCCAGGCAGGGTGGGCCTGGAAATTCACAGGGCCAGACTTCTCCGGGCAGCGGCAGACGCCCCGGCCCTTGCCTCCTTCTCCACCAGGAGCTGGGACAGGTGAAGGGCCTGTGTAAGGGGAAGGGGGTGCCCCTTCCTTGCTCAGCTCCACATGGAAAATGGGGCCCCAAGTCCTCTGCTCCTCCTTCCAAGGGGATTTGAGAGGCACAGGCTGGACATCCCACCAGGTTGAGATCCCACGGCCCCTCCGCACAGCAAGAAGACTGCCCTCCGGTGGCAAGCTATGGATTTACCGAGAATTATTGCTGAAAAGAAGCCACCACCTCCCAGCATTTGTTGTCCTTGAGATGCTATTTACATATGTGGCTTTGTACATCTGTGTTCTCACTCTCTTTACGTATACTTATCACTACTTTATTTTTATCACTACTTTATTTTTTAATTCTCTTTTTTTTTGAGGCAGGGTCTCACTCTGTTGCTCATGCTGGAGTGCAATGGCGCGATCTCGGCTCACTGCAACCTCCGCCTCCTGGGTTCAAGGGATTCTCCCGCCTCAGCCTCCTGAGTAGTTGGGATTACAGGCATGCACCACTACGCCCGGCTAATTTTTGTATTTTTAGCAGAGACGGGGTTTTGCTACGTTGACCAGGCTGGTCTCGAAATCCTGACCTCAGGCGATCTGCTGGCCTCAGCCTCCCAGAGTGCTGAGATTACAGGCATGAGCCACCGTGCCCAGCCAAGATGATCCCAGTTTTGTTGGCAACATCCAAAGCATTGTAATCAGGAGCCAGTGGAACATATGCCTTCTTCTCTCCATCCGGCCGAATCAGGGTGCTGACCTCGGCCACATCCATGCCATAGAGCTTTGTCACAGCCTGTTTGCTCTGGTACTTGTTGGCTTTAACATCCACAGTGAACACAAGTGTGTTGTTGTCTTCTATCTTCTTCATGGCGGACTCTGTGGTCAGTGGGAACTTGATAGCAGAGTGGTCGAGCTTGTTTCTCCTGGGAACGCTCTTTCGAGGATATTTGGGCTTTTAATACCTATTTTTATTTATTTTTTTTGAGATGGAGTTTCACCCTTGTTGCCTAGGCTGGAGTGCAATGGTGCGTTCTTGGCTCACTGCAGCCTCCACCTCCCAGATTCAAGCGATTCTCATGCCTCAGCCTCCTGAGTAGCTGGGATTACAGGCACCCACCACCACTCCTGGCTAATTTTTTTGTATTTTTAGTAGAGACGGGGTTTTGCCATGTTGGCCAGGCTGGTCTCGAACTCCTGGCCTCAGCTGACCCTCCTGTCTCATTCTCCCGAAGTGCTGGGACTACAGGTGTGAGCCACCTTGCCCGGCCCTGGGTTTTTTTATTTTAAAGATGGGTAGCTTGTGGCCCAGAGATGGGGGAGAATTGGGGACACGGTGAAGCTCAAACCTCTCTGCACTTAGTTACTGTGTGACCTTGGGCAGGTGGCTACACCTCTCTGGGCTGCAGTTTCCTCATCTGTAACATGGGGTAGTGATCTGGCCCCAAAGAGCTAGCAGTGTGTAAAGGAGGAGTTGTGTGAAAGCAGGCACCCAAGGCCAGACTCGGGGGAGTAATGTGCAATACCATGGGCTCCCCATTCTCTGCACCCCCTACCCCTCCATTGACCCAGGTGTGATGGCAGGAGGGAAACATAAGCAGCCAGAGCCCCCCAGGTGTGCCCCAGGCCCCAGCAGAGTGAGCAGGGCCTGGGCCCATGGTCCCCATAGACTCCGTAGCTGTCAGTGAGATTAGCAGGCAGGCCGGGAGGGGAGACCAAGGACAAGGACCCAGAATGTTCCCACACTCAGCAGGCCTTGCCAGTGAGCCCTCACACCTCCAGCCAGCCCCAGGTGCAGGCTACTGAACTCACCCGGTGAGATGCTATGGGTTAGGAGCACTTCGGGTGTCCTGGCAGGTTCCTGCCCCCCTGGAGAGGCTCCCAGGAGCCCTCTGGGTGACTTAAGAGAGGACACTCTCCTCTCCTGCTGGAGGGAGGAGGGTGTCCTCAAGGCCCTGGGCTCTGGATTAAATAAGAAGGGAGACAACTCAAGCGCCATGTGACTATTGGGCAAATATCAGGTTCATGTATTATTTCAAATTAATATGGTGACATGTTTCAGACATGCAAAAAAAAAAAAGAATGATGTAACCAACACCCCATTTATCCACCTTTCAGCCACGCTGCTGCTTTCTGCTGCTTCCTGAACATGCCGGAAGCTTCACTGCTCCCTCAAGTGGAGAGAAGAGTCAGGCAGCCCTTTAGGCCAGCCAGGCCTCTCTCCTGGGGGAAAGTGGCTTCTGCTTCCTTCCCTCAACCAAGAAAGCCCCACATCGCACCAGGGGCCACCTCCTTTCTGCCAGGCACCATCTTGGATGCTGAAGACATGGAAATGCTACAAGGCTTCCTCCCTGCCTCTTGCCTCACTTCCTGCTTCCCTTCTCTTGCCTCACTTCCTGCTTCCCTTCTCTTGCCTCCCTTCCTGCTTCCCTTCTTTTCCCTTTCGCTCCACCCCAGAAGTTTCACATCCTGGATCACCCCAGAAAAGTGCAATGGTGTTCCCCTGTCATTCCATCTGGAAAGACAAAACTCTTTCCCTGGAATCTCAACAAAGAATTTCCTCTCTTGAACCCTTTCTTATGATGGTGCTTCACTTTCAAAGAACCCTTGAAACACATGGGGGGCTTGTTAAAAACATATCTTCCTGAGGCCGGGCCAGGTGGCTCACGCCTGTAATCCCAGCATCGTGGGAGGCTGAGGCAGGAGGATTACTTGACCTCAGGAGTTTGAGATCAACTTGGGCAACATAGCAAGACCCAGTCTCTACAAAAAGTAAAACATTAGATGGGTGTGGGGGTGCATGCCTGTGGCCCCAGCTACTTGGGAGGCTGAGGCGAAAGAGAGGACTATTTCAGCCTGGGAGGCTGAGGCTGCAGTGAGCCATGATTGCACCATTGCACTCTAGCCTGGGCAACAGAGTGAGACCCTGTCTCAAAAAAAAAAAAAAACAAAAACAAAACAAAAAAAACCCCACAAAAACCCACAAAACAAAAACCACACCTTCCTGAAAAGAGTGAGCCTCTCCGACCCCTACTTCACACCATGCACAAGAATGAAACTTGAATATGAACGATTAAACAATCTCATCTAGGAGTTAATGTAGGAGAATATCTAAGTGACACTGAGTGGGCAAATATTTCTTAAACAGGACAAAAAAAGGCATTAACCATAAAAGAAAAGATTAGTATATGTAATTTATTAAAGCTAAGAATGTCTGTTCGTCAAAAGCCTCCATAAAGAAAGTGAAAAGGCAAGCCAGAGGATGCGAGAAGATACTTGCAGTACATATAATCAACAAAAGCCGTGTATCTAGAATATGTAAAGAACCCTACACATCAATAAGAAAAGCCAGACAACCCAATTAAAAAAAAAATGGCCACAAGACCTGAATAGGCATCTTACAAAAAAGAATGCCTAAATGGTTAATAAATGTGGGAAAAGGTGCCCAACAACATTACTTATCAGAGAAATGCAAATAAAAACCACAATGAGGTATCACTACAGATCCAACAAGATGGCTAAAGTTTTAAAAACTGACACCACCAAGTGCTGACAAGGATGTGGAGCAATTGGAATCCTCAGACACTGCAGGGAAGTGCCTACTAGTACGACTACTTTAGAAGCCTGGATGGAGAATCTATCAGAACTGAACATGCCTTATGCCCCAGCAGTTCCACTCCTAGGTATATAGCCAACAAAAGCATGTACGTTTGGACACTAAAACATGTATACAGGAATGTTCCCAGCAGCACTATCATAATAACCAAAAAGTGGAATGTCTATCGAGAGCAGGCCCGGAGTGGTGGCTCATACCTGTAATCCCAGCACTTTGGGAGGCCAAGGCGGGTGGATCATTTGAGGTCAGGAGTTCAAGACCAGCCTGACCAACATGGTGAAACTCTCTCTGCTAAAAATACAAAAACTAGCTGGGCATGGTGGCACACACCTGTAGTCTCAGTTACTTGGCAGGCTGAGGCACAAGAATCATTTAAGCCCAGGAGGTGGAGGTT
The DNA here is from genome assembly GCF_029281585.2 of Gorilla gorilla gorilla. Taxonomy (NCBI): domain Eukaryota; kingdom Metazoa; phylum Chordata; class Mammalia; order Primates; family Hominidae; genus Gorilla; species Gorilla gorilla. The sequence continues at coordinate 228,512,620 of NC_073224.2, read as the reverse complement.
GCAGTGAGTTGAGATTGCACCACTGCACTCCAGCCTGGGCAATAGAGCAAGACTCTGTCTCAACAAATTAAGAAAGAGAGAGTAGACTAGACAAATAAATTGTGCATATTTGTGCGATGCTATACTGAAAAGCAATGGACAGAAATGAGCAACTGTTATTTGCAACAGTGTGAATGATTCTCACAATATAATGATGAATTAAAGAGGCCGATTGCAGGGGAATGGACTGCGTAATTCTACTTTATGTAAAATCCAAAAGCAGTCAACACTAATAGAGCGATAGAAATCAGCCTTTTGGGAGGAGTGTGTGGGAGGGGGGATGACGGAGGAGCTGGGGCTGGCAAGGTCCCATTTGATGAGTTGGGTGCTGATTGCCTGGTGCGTTCATCTTGTAAAAATGCAGTTGGCTGTAACTTGAGATCTGTGCACTTTTTTGTACGGGTGTCTTAGACTTCAACAAATACGTTTACCAGAAATTCGTATTGTTGGGCCCATCCCAGAGACAAGGTAGGAAGCAATTATGTTAATCCCAGGGCGATGGGATGGTGACTAGCCCCAGGTGAAGGTGGTGATGATTATGGTATGAAAAGGGCCAGGAGAATTTGCTGATAGGTTGTCTGAGAGGAGAGAGTCAAGGGAGACGCTAAAGTTTCTGGCCTGAGCTGGAGTAGCAGGGGAAGCGTAAGGGCGGTGTGGGTTTGTGGAATCAGGAGTTCTCGTCCTGATTTCTTTCCTATATTACAAAGCTCCATCTCAGGCCCCCTGGGACTGGTGGGGACAGAGGGAGTATGGATATCTGGGATCCACCTGGCCTCACCAGCTTTTCTGACCTGCCAGGATCGACCCTTCGAGGACACCTGTCATGGAAACCCCAGCCACTACTATGACAAGGCTGTCAGGAGGTGCTGTTACCGCTGCCCCACGGGTAAGTGGGGGCATTGGGGGTGGGGAGAAGGGGGGAAATTTGTCCTCAATTGATGACCCTCTTGGGGGATTGATGAGTGGGGAAACTGGAGCCAACCGTCATCGTCATAATTGGCTACAGTTTTCTGCAGGTCATTCCTAGCGTCGCGGAGTCCAGGGACTCTCTCGGAAGGCTAGGGCTGTAGAATTGAGACTGTGTTTCTTGCTGCCACAAGAATGTCCATCTCCATGAGTTTTTATTTTTAACGTAGAGCTTCCCTTAATTGGACACTTACTATCCATGAGTCCGAGACATTTATATGCACGGCATCATCTCATTAAGTGCTTGCAATGATCCTTTATTACACTCAATTTGCAGATGAGGCTACTGGGGCTTGGCAGGGTTAAGTTCCAGCCACTTCCCTTGATGACCAGGGTCACACAGTTGGGAAATGGTGGAATGATCAGGGCTGGGGCCCAGGGCTCAGAGACCTCAAAGCCTGGGCTGTCAACATCCTCTGACCACCCTTCATTTCTGGGGCCCGGAAGTCCTTTGCAGTTCTTTCTTTTCTCTCTTATTTTTATTTTTATTTTTTTTGAGACGGAGTTTTGCTCTTGTTGCCCAGGCTGGAGTGCAATGGTGCAATCTCGGCTCACTGCAACCTCCACCTCCCGGGTTCAAGCGATTCTCCTGACTCAGCTTCCCAAGTAGCTGGGATTACCGGCATGCACCACCACACCTGGCTAATTTTGTGTTTTTAGTAGAGACAGGGTTTCACCATATTGGCCAGGCTGGTCTCAAACTCCTGACCTCAGGTGATCCACCCGCCTCAGCCTCCCAAAGTGCTGGGATTACAGGCATGAACCAATGTGCCCGGCCTAATTTTTTTATATTAATTTAAAATAGAGACAAAGTCTCGCTATATTGCACAGGCTGGTCTTGAGCTCCTGGGCTCAATTAGTCCTCCTGCCTCAGCCTCCCAAAGCACTGGGATTACAGGCATGAGCCTCCGTGCCTGGCCTCTTTGCCGTTCTTGACTGCCCCAGCTCAGGACACGTGTTTATCCTGGGACAACCTGGACAATAGATTTCTCTGGGAGCTCCCAGACCAGAGCTCCCTTTCTGGAATGTTCCCCCACCCCCAGCACCGTGATTGACTTCTAGTCAATTACCAGGAAATCCTTCTGGAGCTGGGGTGAGTGTTGTTCTTTCCATTTTGTAGGTGATGCTTAGGCCCGAGGAGATAAGCAGCTGGAATAGGGTCATGAAGCATTTCTGCCCCTGTGGTTATTATCAAAAGTCCCAAGGCACCACCAGTGGTCTTAGATGGGCGGGGCAGGACATAATGATGCCCTCGTGGTCTCTGACCTCCAGGAACAGAGATTGTCACGGGGACATCAGCCTTTAGCTGTGCCAGCAAGGGTGGGAGGGAGTCTGTGTGTGTCTGGTTCATCATCGCCACTTCTTGCTTTGAGGACAGCAGGCCATTGCAAGTGGGCGGGCATCGTCTGGAGGGCTTCCGACAGTGGGGGCGGAGGGACCCATCCACCCAGCTGTACTGTCTGGAGGGTGGTGACAGGTTATGGCCATCAGGGCTATTCCACTGGAGCTGCGCAGGAACCCAGGTCAGTCAGTTCCTAGACTTGTGGCCTCAACTCCCCCATGAGATGCAGACCAGGCTCGTGCTCAGGCCACCAAAGGACAGAGGGAAACATTCTTGGAAAGAATTTGATGTTTTTGTATTTGATTTTGATTTCTATTTCCAACAATGATTCAAAGTATTCATTGTATGGGCAAAAGTAGTGGGTTGGATGCTATTGGACTTTCTTGCTTTTATTTTTGGTTTAGTGTTGATTTTGAATGATCTATTAGGTGGGTCCCCTGGTTTTTTCAGTGCTTCACTGGTCGGCCATCCACCCACCCATCCAAGTACCTGCCCCCTCACCCGCCCACCCATCCATGTACCTGCCCACCCACCCATCTTTTTAACCACTCACCAACCCACCCCTCCCATCCCCTTTCCATTTTTCTTCCCATCTAGCCCCTATCCATCCATCCATCTGTATTAGTTTGCTGGGGCTGCCATAACAAAATACTGTAGTCTGGGTGACCTAAACAATAGACATTTATTTCTTACAGTTCTGGAGGCTTGAAAGTCCAAGATCAAGGTTTTTGGAGGATTTGGTTTCTGGTGAGGGCTGTCTTCTTGGCTTGCAGATGGCAGTCTTCTCATGGTGGGAAGATCGATCTCTCTCTCTCTTTCTCTCTCTTTCCCCCTCTTCATATAAGGCCACCAATCCCACTGGATTAGGGCCCCATCCTTATGACCTCATTTAACCTTAATTATCTCCTAAAAGTCCTATCTCCAAATACAGTCACACTGGGGTTAGGGTTTCAACACATTTAACATATGAACCTTGTGGGGGACACAATTCAGTCCATAGCACCATCGCCTTCCCATATCCCTCCGATTATCCTCCCATTCACCGCCCCCATCCATACACCCACCCCTCTCCTGGCCATTTTCTCATCTACCTTTCTATCCATCCATCCATCCATCCATCCATCCATCCATCCATCCATCCATCCATTCATCATCCATCCAACAAATGTTTATTTCTCTCTCTCTCTCTTTTTTTTTTTTTTTTTTTTGAGATAGAGTCTGTCTCTGTAGTCCAGGCTGGAGTGCAGTGGTGTGATCTTGGCTCACTGGAACCTCCGCCTCCTAGGTTCAAGCAATTCTCTTGCCTCAGCCTCCTGAGTAGCTGGGATTACAGGCATGTGCCACCACACCCAGCTAGTTTTTGTATTTTTAGTAGAGATGGGGTTTCACCGTGTTAGCCAGGCTGGTCTCCAACTCCTGACCTCCAGTGGTCTGCCCGCCTTGGCCTCATAAAGTGCTGGGATTACAGGCATGAGCCACTGTGCCAGGCCTAGTTTCTGGGCCTTTGGACATGCCTGTCCCCATGTGGGATGCCCTCCCCTCCGTCCCTACCTGCTGCAATTCTGGAACCCCTTCCTCCATGAGGCCTTCCCTTGCTAGCCTGCTGCTTGGTGGTGGTTCCCACTCAGTTCTCCCAGGGCCCGCTTGCTGTGGTTTTTATCCTCTGGAATGGAGTGGCCCACAGTGTTCTATGACTTTTCATGGGACCCACAATCCCAGCCACAAGGAGAAAGACACTTCCTTCTCATACTCTTCTGGCCCCTTTGACTCCAGCCTGAAAGGGCTTTGATGGGGAGTGGGTGGAGAGAAAAATGACATCTCAGGTCCCAGGCTCCCTCCACTTAAAAGCTGTGACTTAGGAAGAGGGGGCTCCCTCCTCCCCACTTCCCCTCTCTAAGGCCCAGTGCTGGCTGGGGCTGACTACTCCATATTGGTGTGGTGGGTGGGGCATTTTACTGGTGTTTTATTGACCTTGTGCTTCCGTGTAGCCAGAGAAGAAAAAAGAAAAACCCACAAAAACCCCTTCTTTGATCTCTCGGGGAAATTTCTTGACATTTTGCCTGCCCTCTGCAGCCAGCACTCAGCTGTGTGGCTGGGTTTGCACGTGGGCGGGTTGGTGGAGGAAGGAAGCTGAGGGACCTTTGAGATTGAAAAGTGTAGATGTCATCGAATCCCTCCTTGCACCCAGGCCTGTGATGCCCTCTCCAGCACTCCTGAGAGCAGGTCCCCGGCCCTTTGCTTACATACTCTTGGTGACGGGGAGCTCATTCGCTGACTCATAACCATGACCACGATTCATACCGATGGAGCACGCTATGTGCTGGCCACTGTGCTGGGCCCTTTACCCACCTTCAACCCTGATAAGAAATCAGAGAGGAAACTTGGACACCGAGGGGTTCAGGGATTTGCACAAGGCCACACGCGGATCAGTGGCTCGGCTGGGCCGTGAACATGACCACCGAGTACAGTCTCCTGAGCTCTTCAACTGTAGTTGATAGTGACCCTCAAGGCCTCGAATTTGGGAGGCAGAAGAGTTTACGAGTGAAGAGCTAATGCGGGGGCTACAAAGCCCTTCCTGTTCTCCATCTTCCTGGACTACCCTCTCTTTGTGTGCAGACTCGCTCCCCACAGGAAGGGGTCTCTCCTGCAGAAGTTTGAGGCCTGCCCAGGTTCAGGGGAAGGATGTGAGGCCAGGCCAAGTGTTAGGTAGGGAGCATGGCAGGTGTATCCCATCTTGTCCCAGGAGCTGAGGGTTCCTCTGAAGGCTGTGAACAGGAAGGAGGAGGAGGAGGGGGTTTGTGGGTTCCCCCAGCTTCCGCTGCCCTTGGCTAAAGCTCAGCTTTGTGCATGGGCACGCCCACTTGGCATGACAGCTGCTGCCCCTGCCGCCTCCCCCTCCCCCGCCCAGTCCCTCTTCATCCTGGGCTTCAGCTGAGTGTGCTGGGCTCCCCTGTGCCCTCTGACACTGTCCCAGCAGAGCCCCCTCACAGCACCTCCTGGCCCCCCACTGTCCCTGTGTGCTTGACTCACACCTCTGCATTCCTCAGGGTCCACTTAAGTGTAGGCCCTCCCTGACCCCAGCCTGGGCCACAGAGCGAGATTCTATCTCGAAAAAAAAACCAAAAAAAAGAGAAATAAATATTTGTTGGATGGATGGAGGGATGGCCCTCCCTGACCCCAAGCCAGCTCAAAGGTCTTGGCTCTGGGCTCTGGGTGCCTCCCATGGTTCCACTTTCCTAACACTCCTTCCATGTGTCATGACTTGTCTATCGTCTTCCTGCAGGATCCCCAGCCCTGAGCCCAGGGCTTGGCACATAGTAGAGTCTCAATTTTTGAAAGAATAGGTGAATGAATGAATATGGCTAACTTGCCCTGCATACTCTTCTGTGACAGCCAGCCGCTGCCTCATAGGGCCAAGCTTCCATTGTCCCCCTGGCACCTCCCTCTGCTGAAGTCAGACCAGCCTCTCTCTCCTGTCCATCCCACTCGCAGGTACATCCTAGTCTTGTCTTTCTTTAAGCCTGAAAAATCCACCAGGGTTCTTTTGTATAGGAGGAAGTATGTGGGCGTGGAAGGGAGGAAATGGAAGGCAGTAGAAGGAAATAGGACTGTCCCAATGCAGCAAGCATTTATTGAGCTCGGTTGGATATAGGGTTATTTGGGGGAGAGAAGGACAAGGTCCTGCCTCCTGGGAGCAACCCACTAGTAGGGGAGGTGACATGCTTATATATATCTGATACTCCAGAGGGTATCTGTGCTAAGATAGTTTCAAAGGAGGAAGAATGGGAGCTTACAGTGAGGAAAAGCCCCTATACCACTGGTCTGCATCCACCCATCCATCCATCCGTTCATCTACCCATCCATCTACCCATCCACCCATCTACCTACTCATCCACTCTTCCCTAACCCATCCATCTATCCACCTATCTACCTGCCCATCCACCCTTCCCCATCCATCCATCCATCCATCCACCCATCCACCCATCTACCCACTCACCTACTGTTCCCTAACCCATTCATCTATCTACCCATCTACCCACCCATCCACCTTTCCCCATCCATCTATCTACCCATCCATCCATCTACCCACTCATCCACTCTTCCCTAACCCATCCGTCTATCCACCCATCCACCTTTCCCCATCCATCCATCTACCCATCCATCCATCTACCCACTCATCCGCTTTTCCCTAACCCATCCATCTATCCACCCATCTATCCACCCATCCACCTTTCCCCATCCATCCATCCATCCATTCACCCATCCATCTACCCATCCACCCATCTACTCACTCATCCACCCTTCCCCCATCCATCCATCCATCCACCCACCCACTCATCCATCCACCCACCCACTCATCCATCCACTCACCCACTCATCCATCCACCCACCCACTCATCCACCTACTCATTTATCCATTCACCTACGCACTCACTCATCCATCCATCCACCCACCAACCTACTCATCCACCCATCTACCCATCTTCCCACCCATCCACCCACTCATCTGTCCCTCCACCCACCCACCCACCCACTCATCCATTTACCCACCCATCCGCCCACTCATTCATTCATTGATTCACCCAATATGTTTTGTGTATTTGCATTCTATCAGACCCTAGAGATTCAACCATGGGGGGGCAGCTATCATCTTGCCCTCACAAACTCAATCTCAATAAGACAAATATTATACCAATTTGAGACTTTTCTATCTGCTTGTAAGAAAAGGGGGTGCCATAGTTTGAATTCCCCCAGAAGTAGACTGTTATGGGCTGAATCATGCCCGTATCCCCCAACCAATTCCTATGTTGAAGTCTTAACCCCAGAATCTCAGAGTGTGACCTTATTCGGAGATGGGGTCTTTAAAAAGGCAATTGAGTTAAAATAAGTTCACTAGGATAGGCCCAAATCCAATATGACTGGTGCCTTTATAAAAGGAAATTAGGACACAGATATACACAGAGACAAGACTGTGGGAGGACATGGGGAACACAGTCCATCTATAAGTCAAAGAGAAAGAGCTCAGAAGAAACTAGCCCTGCCCATACCTTGATTTTGGACTTCTGGCTTCAAGAACTGACAATTAATTTCTGTTGTTTAAGCCATCCTGTCTGTGGTAGTTTGTTATGGCAGCCTGAGCAGACTGATGCACAGACTTTGAGGCAATGATCTGAGTACAGTTGGTGATGCCTGGAAACACCAATTTGGAAGTAGGGAAGTGGCAGACGGAAGGGAAGGCAGCTTATAAAGTTGTGTTAGAAAGCTAGTTACTGCTGTGGGCAACTGGGGCTTAATCCCTCTGGGGGCCTCTGGGAGCCAGTGCAGAACAGCTGAGGGTGAGGGAGCTGGGGTATTTATATGCCAATGTCCATCAACCATTGGTGGAGCTGCTCCTGGGGTGGTACATCTTGGTAGGTCTGGCCTGCCACACCCTGGCAGAGCAGGCTCTGGGTGCTCTGAGAGGGTGATTTTAAAGGGACCCAGAGAGAGGATCTGGGTGGGGTCAGATGATCAGGAAAGTTCCATGAGAAGATGGTATTTCAGCCTGATCTGGCTGGGTGTGAAGGGTTCCCAGTGGGTGGAAGATGGAGAAGCCACTTAGCCTGCAGGAAGAACATTTGTGTTAGTTTGCTGGGGCTGCTGTAACAAAGTACCTCAGGCTGAGTGGCTTAAACCAGTGGTCCCCAACCTTTTTGGCACCAGGGACTGGTTTCGTGGAAGATGATTCTTCCCATGAAGGGGGGTCAGGGATGGTTTTGAGATGAAACTGTTCCATCTCAGATCATCAGGCATTAAGAGTCTCATGAGGAGCACGCAACCTAGATCCCTTGCACGTGCAGTTCACAATAGGGTTTGCGCTCCTATGAGAATCTAATGTCGTTACTGATCTGATAGGAGGTGGGGCTCAGGAGGTAATGCTTGCTCACCGTCACTCACCTCCTGCTGTGTGGCCCTGTTCCTAACAGGCCATGGACTGGTACTGGTCCCCGGCTGGGGACTGGGGTCACCTGGCTTGTGGCAGCATAACTCCAATCTTCACATGGCGTTCTCCCTGTGTGCACATCTGTCTCTGTGTCCAAATTTCCCCTTTTCTTATTTATTTTATTTCATCTGTACTGTATTGTATTGTTTCAGAGACAGGGTTTTGCTCTGTCACCAAGGCTGGAGTGCAGTGGCATGATCATAGCCCACTGCAACCTCCAACTCCTGGGCTCAAGTGATCCTCCCACCTCAGCCTTTCTGAGTAGCTAGGAGTACAATGTGACATCACACCTGGCTAATTTTCTATTGTTGTAGATGGGGTCTTGCCTTGTTGCCCAGGCTAGTCTCAAACTCCTGGCCTCAAGTGATCCTTCCATTTCAGCCTCCTAAAGTGTTGGGATTACAGGCATGAGTTATCGTGCCTGAAAATGTCCAATTTTCCCCTTTTCTTTTATTTTTCTTGTCTTTTTTTTTTTTTTTTGAGACAGAGGCTCACCCTGTAACCCAGGCTGGAGTGCAGTGGCGTGATCTCTGCTCACTGCAAGCTCCGCCTCCCGGGTTCATGCCATTCTCCTGCCTCAGCCTCCCAAGTAGCTGGGACTACAGGCGCCTGCCACTACACCCGGCTAATTTTTTTGTATTTTTAGGAGAGACAGGGTTTCACCATGTTAGCGAAGATGGTCTCGATCTCCTCACCTCGTGGTCCGCCTGCCTCGACCTCCCAAAGTGCTGGGATTATAGGTGTGAGCCACTGCGCCCGACCTCTTTTTATTTTTTTTTGAGATGGAGTTTCCCTCTGTTGCCCAGGCTGGAGTGCAGTGGTGTAATCTCAGCTCACTGCAACCTCCACCTCCCAGGTTCAAGTGATTTTCCTGCCCCAGCCTCCCAAGTAGCTGGGATTACAGGCACATGCCACCATGCCCTGCTAATTTTTGTATTTTTAGTAGAGATGGGGTTTCGCTATGTTGGCCAGGCTGGTCTTGAACTCCTGACCTCAGGTATCTGCCCGCCTCGACCTCCCAAAATGCTGGGATTGCAAGCGTGAGCCACCGAACGGGCCAAGTTTCCCCTTTTCATGAGAACACCAGTCAGATTAGATTAGGCCCACCCTAGCGGCTTCATTTTAACTGGATTGCCTCTTCAAAGCCCCTATCTCCAAAGAAAGTCACATTCTGAGGTGCTGGGGTTTAGGACTCCAGCATATATATTTTTCTGGGGAGACACAATTTAATCCATACCAACATTCAGGATGTATGAGGGGTGTTAGAGAAAAGATCAAGATCCCCAGACTGGCTGTACTAGAGAGTGCATGAAGTGAGCAATGTACTAGAATGCCAGACTGGGAAGATGGAGACACAGTGTGAGGCCTGGGAGTGCAGGCTGGGGAATGCCGTATGAATTAGGTTGACAGAACATGTTTTAATGAAATATGTGTGAGGCCCTATGATAGGGGAGGCATTGGTGAGTGGACATAGAAAGACTCATCCTCAAGGAGCTGACTTTTTTTTTTCCTTGAGACAGGGTCTTGCTTCGTTGTCCAGGCTGGGGTGCAGTGGCACTATCTCCGCTCACTGCAACCTCTGCCTCCCGGGTTCAAGTGATTCTCCTGCCTCAGCCTCCCGGGTAGCTGAGATTACAGGTGTGCACCACCACACCTGGCTAATTTTTGTATTTTCAGTAGAGATGAGGTTTCACCATGTTGGTCATGCTGGTCTCAAACTCCTGACCTCAAATGATCTGCCTGGGCTGGGTGCGGTGGCTCACGCCTGTAATCCCAGCACTTTGGAAGGCCAAGGCGGGACGGATCATGAGGTCAGGAGATCGAGAGCATTTCTTGGCTAACACGGTGAAATCTCGCCTCTACTAAAAATACAATTAACTGGTCATGGTGGTGATTGCCTGTAATCTCAGCTGAGGCAGGAGAATCACTTGAACCTGGGAGGCGGAGGTTGCAGTGAGCTGAGATCCTGCCACTGCACTCCAGCCTGGGCAACAGAGCAAGACTTTGTCTCAAAAAAAAAAAAAAAAAAAAAAAAAAAAAAAATCTGCCCACCTCAGCCTCCCAAAGTGCTGGGATTATAGGCGAGAGCCACCGCACCCGATGGAGCTGACATTCTTATGGGGAATTTAGACACTGTGAAGATTGAGCTCACAAATAAATGTGTGATTACAACAGTTAGGTGTTGAAGGGCAAGGAAATGAGTCTTTGTTTTTATTGGGGATCACGACCAAGGCTCCGCGACAGTGATGCTTTGATCATGATGTGAAGGCTGAGTGGGAGTTACTAGGGGAGAGGAGCATTCGTGGCAGAGGACCAGCTTGTGCAAAGGCCCTGGGGTGGCAGAAGGGAGCATGGCCCCTTTGGGGAACAGGGAGATGCCAGTGTGGCTAGAGATCAGAGGGCAAGGGGGACATAGGTGAGCCGAACCTCACTAGCCATGGTAAGGACCCATCCTGGGAGCCAGGAGAAGCCTTTGAAAGTTTTCAGCAAGGAGTGAAGGGGTCAGATTTACCTCTCAGAAAGACTACTGGGGAACTACTGAAGTGTCTGAGTTAAAGAGTGACAGCCATGAAGCTAGTTGTTTTTTTTTTTTTTTTTTTTTTTTTTGAGACGGAGTCTCACTCTATTGCCCAGGCTGGAGTGCAGTGACGCGATCTCGGCTCACTGCAACCTCCACATACCAGGTTCAAGCAATTCTCCTGCCTCAGCCTCCTGAGTAGCTGGGATTACAGGAGTGTACCACCACGCCCGGCTAATTTTTGTATTTTTAGTAGAGACGGGGTTTCACCATGTTGGCCAGGCTGGTCTTGAACTTATGACCTCAAATAATCCATGTGCCTCGGCCTCCCAAAGTGCTGGGATTACAGGTTTGACCCACTGCACCCGGCTCGAAGCTAGTATTTTTGAGAGGTTCTTGCGTGTTGTTCTAGGGCAGAGGCGCTTACCCTGGGGTCCATGGACTCAAAGGTAGATTTCACAGGGTTCATGAACCTGAATGGATTCAATTATTTTAATCAGCTTCTAGCTAAAATTCGCTTATGAATTCCTCCCATTATGAATTAAGGCAACAAAACAGTGGTAATTGTAGTACACGGCTTTGTCCTCAGCGGAAATCATAGATATTCTCATATTATATTACAGTAGCTGCAGATGTTGTGAAATGTTGTCTGGGTTCATCACTGCTTTGAAACTATGGAGTTATTTTACCCTATTATTTAATGAGTTTACAAAGAATCACATGTTACTGTATCTATTTTTTTTTTTGAGATGGAGTTTCGCTCCTGTTGCCCAGGCTGGAGTGCAATGGCGCGATCTCGGCTCACTGCAACCTCCGCCTCCCGGGTTCAAGTGATTCTCCTGCCTCAGCCTCCCCAGTAGCTGGGATTACAGGCGCCTGCCATGACACCCAGCTAATTTTTGTATTTTTAGTAGAGACGGTGTTTCACCACGTTGGCCAGGCTGGTCTTGAACTCCTGACCTCATGTGATCCACCCACCTCGGCCTCCCAAAGTGTTGGGGTTACAGGCGTGAGCCACCGCGCCCGGCCTGTTACTATATGTTATTTTGTTTAATGCTTTGATAACCATATTCCAAAGTAGTTGGATTCCTCTGCATTCCTACATATTTTTTTCATGAATTCATGATTCTGTGCAGTGTCCACAGGCTTCCTTAGAATGATTAGGGGCACAAGAAATATTGGGAACCCCCTGGTCTATTTTCATTGTAAGTGGCAGAAGGGCTCAAATAAGACAAAAGAGAAATAATTGGCTCCCTAACAGAGAAGTCCATGGACACCCTACATTCACATGTTTGAACGATGTCCTCAGGAGCCCATTTATCTCCAACTCTGGCTTCTGCTGGCTTCTGAGTCACCTCCTTCTTAGGCAAGTCCTGCCCACACCATGCCCACGCTCAGGCTGTGATGACCTGGGCAGCTCTGGGCTTAACCAGCCCTTTCAGCCAGGAATCCAGTAGATAAACGGAGGACATCTTTCTGGATTGCTTTTGTGAAACTCTCAGAGATGAGGCTTATTGGCTGGCATGCCTGGGTCATGTGCCCATACTAAACTAATCACAGTGGTGAGGAACATGGAGTACTCTGATTGGCCTGCTTGGGTCATGTGGCAATCCTGAGCCAATTATATTGATGGGAAGAAGTATTCTGATTGGCCTGCTTGGGTCATGTGGCAATCCTGAGCCAATTATATTGATGGGAAGAAGTATTCTGATTGGCCTGCTTGGGTCATGTGCTCATCCTGGAAGCAAGGTAGGCAGCGACTGCTGGGTGACTTGTTTATCTCTAAATCAGGCTGGATTAGGGTCTTAGTGGCCGGGGTGTCCAATCTTTCGGCTACCCTGGGCCACATTGGAAGAAGAAGTGTTAGTGTGGAAGAAGTGAATTTAGTCTAACACTAAGGATAGTGTTTTAGCTCATAGCTGATGAGCTAAAAAAAAAAAAAAAAAAAAAAAATCACACACTCACAAATCTCACAATGTTTTAAGAAAGTTTGTGAGTTTGCGTTGGGCCTCATTCAAAGCTGTCCTGGGCCGAATGCGGCTAGTCGTGGGTTGGACAAGCTTGGTCTAGACTTTCATGGTCTAAAGTTACGGCTCTCCTAATTCCTGCAGTGAGATAAGACCCCTGCAGAGAATGATGACAACCGGTGCTCATATAGTGCTTGTTGGGTGCCAGGGACTGCTGTAGTACTTTATACATATTTATCTTCACAGTCCATTCAGTCCTTTCAAGAACACTAGGAGGTGGGTCTTATTACTAACTTAATAGTGCTAAATATATACACGTACTATGTACCCTCACACACACACACAAATAGTGCTGACAAGGTCATTATCACGCAATTGGCAAATGGCAGCCCTAGAATCCCAGGCCCAGCTCTTCTCTATAACTATGTTGCTTTTCCTTGCCTGCTAGGGGACCTTAGGCGAGGGTTGCCCCTCCTGGGTGTCAGTGCTTCCATCCATAACACAAGAATTGGACTGACAGTTTTCGGGGGTTGGAGGTGGAACTGGGAGGGGCGTCAGGGATGAGAGGTGTGGGGCATTGGGTCGTAAGGCCTTTGCTAAGTCAGCCTGGCTTGGAGCTTCTCTGTTTCTTTTCCCAGGGCTGTTCCCGACACAGCAGTGCCCACAGAGGCCTACTGACTGCAGGAAGCAGTGTGAGCCTGACTACTACCTGGATGAGGCCGACCGCTGTACAGCCTGCGTGACTTGTTCTCGAGGTAAGGGCCTTGTTCTCTCTCCAGGGCCTCCTTCTAGGGAGCATGAGGGGTCCTCAGAGGAGAGGTGAAGAATCTGGAAGGTGGAGAGCATCATGACTTGATGTCTGTTCTCTGAATTGTCCTCCTGGTACCTCAGTTTACCTGTCTGCATTTGTGATTTGATATCAGCCATGACCTTTTGCATCCATACTTTCACAGAGACTTAACATGTTTCCTGAAGGAGAGGAGTCACATTTTTTTGAGTTTAATCCTCACCACAGCCCTAGGGGAGGATTTCTTGCTTATCCTTACTTTACAATGAGGAATTTGAGGATAGGGAGGTTAAGGGCCTTTCCAAAGTTACAAAACTCTGGTAAGTGGCAGAACTGGAGTTTGAGTTGTGGCCTGACACCAAGAGCTGTGTTCTTTTCCTAAGATCACAGGACTTCCAGGAAAACTGTTTCAATATGACCTTTTATTGTTAGTTTCTTATTATGGTTAGAGAATGCGGTCTGTGTGCTATCTAGTGTTTATTTTTGTGTGGATTTTTTTGGGGGGTAGGGTGGGGGAAATTTGTTGAGATCTTTTTGTGGTCTAATAAATAATAAATGATCACGTATTTTCAGAGTGTTCAGTGTATGGGTGTTTTAAAATGTGTATTCTGTTTGTTGCGTATAAAGTTCTCTACATATCTATTAAGTTAAGCTTGTTAATTGTGTTATTTAAATAATGTGTACCCTTATTTACTTTTATCACCTTTATTTCTGAGAGATGTGTTAAAATCTTATCTCCCAGTATACTTGTTCATCTATTAGATTTTCATTGTGTTCTTTCTATTTTTGCTTCATATATGTCAAAGCTATGTTATTAGATACATAAATGTTCATGAATGTTATGTGTTTTTGGTGGGTTGGGCTTTTTATCCACATGAATATACCTCTCCATTCCTTGTAATGCCTTTTCCCTTAATTTCACATTTGTTTGACATTAATATTGCTATTCCTTCATGGAAGAAGTAGCAAAGGTTAAAAAGAAAGAAAAGTAATAATAATATTTCCATTTCTTCTTTCTTTTTATTAGCATTTATCTGGTGTATCTTTGAATTTCTAAAAGTAATGACTGCATTTTATGAAATGAAAATTATAAACATTCATTATTTAAAATTCAAGCAATACAAAGAGTGTAAGGAAGAAAACAAACATTGCCCTCCCCAGCCCTCCATCTACAGATAACTACTATTATCATTAGATGGCTGACACGCCTCTCTACCTCTCTGTATAAAGATGGGTAGGTTAGTAACCAGACAGCCTGTACACACTTACAAAGAAGGAATTTTAAGAGAATGGCAACATATTATTTATGGCATTAAAATGATAATATTTAATTTTAGTCAAAAGTATCAGAAAAAGAAACCGAAGTGAAACAGAAGAATGCCAAACCCCAGTCAGATTAATGTATCTTCAGCAAAAGATACTGCAATTCCTTTAAAAAAAAAAAAGCCCTCTAAAATTAAGAAAGGAGGTTATGAAAATCAGTAAGTGGTTAATAATCATTTCAGAATCTACTATCTCTTGCAGTAAAGGCAAAATCTGCTTAGTTTGAGTTTTGGACAGTAGAGAATAGATTGACTCCCTGTAATGAAGAACAGAGTAATTATTTTTCCCACCTCCTCATCCTCTTCCTGACTTTTATTCCTTACACAAATTTTACTTTGTCATAATCTATAATGTTTATATTCTCATCTGCAACCATAAGTCCCTTGGCATGTTAGCCTTAAAATTTTTTATTATTCATGATGAGTTTATTTGGCACAGCTTCTCTGTTCCTGAGTTTTTCACTTTGATTCATCATTTGAGTGATTGGATTACACTGTCAGGTGGATTTTTCAAGAAGGGCTCGTCTTTGCAATGTTCTCTGTTATTTCATGTTTGAGGATGCTTGTCTGTTGCCTATATTTTTGTTTTCTTTTTTTTCTTTTTGAGACAGAGTCTGACTCTGTCGCCCAGGCTGGAGTGCAGTGGTGCGATCTCGGCTCACTACAACCTCTACCTCCTGGATTCGAGCGATTCTCCTGCCTCCTGAGTAGCTGAGATTACAGGGACGCACCACCACGCCTGGCTAATTTTTGTATTTTTAGAAGAGATGGGGTTTCATCATGTTGCCCAGGCTGGTCTCAAACTCCTGACCTCAAGTGATCCACTCGCCTCGGCCTCCTAAAGTGTTGGGATTACAGGTGCGAGTCACCATTCCCGGCCCAATTTCTTATCTTTAAATTTTAAGACAGGGTCTCACTTTGTTGTCCAGGCTGGCCTTAAACTCCAGGGCTTAAGTGTTCCTCCTGCCTCAGCCTCCCGAGTAGCTGGGGCTGCACGTGCATGTCACTGCACCCAACTTACAATTTTTTTGTGTGTCTCTGAGGATATAAATTATAGTCATGTATTGCTTATTGACAGAAATACATTCTGACAAATGTGTCATTAGGCAATTTTGTCGTTGTGCAAGCATCCTAGATTAGTGTACTTACACACACCTACATGACGTAGCCTACTGCACAGCTAGGTTCTATGGCAGATCCTTTTGCTCCTAAGCTACAACTCTGCACAGCATGTGACTGTCCTGAATACTGTAGGCAGCTGTGACACAATGTGAGTATTTGTGTATCTAAACATAGAAAAGGTGCAATAAAAATACGATATAGGCCGGGCACAGTGACTCACACCTGTAATGCCAGCACTTTGGGAGGCCGAGGAGGGTGGATTACCTGAGGTCAGGAGTTCGAGACCAGCCTGGCTAACATGGCGAAACCCCATCTCTACTAAAAATACAAAAATTAGCTGGGCGTGGTGGCACGTGTCTGTAGTCCCAGCTACTCAAGAGGCTGAAGCAGAAGAATTGCTTGAACCTGGGAGGCGGAGGTTGCAGTGCGCCGAGATCGTGCCACTGCACTCCAGCCTGGGTGATAGAGTGAGACACCATCTAAAAAAATATATATGATATGAAAGATAAAAAAAATGGCACACTTGTACAGGGCACTTACCGTGAATGGAGCTTACAGGACACGAAGTTGTTCTGGGTGAGTCAATGAGTAAGTGGTGGGTGAGTGTGAAGGCCTAGGGCATTACTGTGCACTACTGTGGACTTTACCAACACTGTACACTTAGGCTATACTAAATTTATAAGATGCATTTTTCTTTCTTCAATAATAAATTAAACAACTTTTTCACTTTATAAACTAACTTTTTAAACTTTTGGCTCTTTTGTAATAACACTTAGCTTAAAGCACAAACACATCGTACAGCTGTACAAAAATATTTTCTTTATAGCCTTATTCATTACACTTTTTTCTACTTTAAAATTTTATTATTTTTAACATTTTTAAATTAAAAGCTGAGACACAAACACCTACATTATCCGAGGCCTACACAGAGTCAGGATCATCAGAATCACCGTCTTCCTCCTCCAAATCTTGTCCCATTGGCAGGGTGCAGTGACTCACACCTGTAATCCCAGCACTTTGGGAAGCCGAGGTGGGCAGATCACTTGAGGTCAAGAGTTCAAGACCAGCTTGGCCACCATGGTGAAACCCCATCTCTACTAAAAATATAAAAATTTGCCGGGCATGTTGGCACGCGCCTGTAATCCCAGCTACTCAGGTGGCTGAGGCAGGAGAATTGCTTGAACCCAGGAGGCGGAGGTTGCAGTGAGCTGAGATTGTGCTATTGCACTCCAGCCTGGGTGACAGAATGAGACTCTGTCTCAAAAAAAAAGAAACGAATCCTGTCCCATTGGAAGGTCTTCAGGAGCGGTAAGGTAACATGCGTGGAGTATCGTCTCCTATGATAACAATGCCTTCTTCTGGATACCTGCAGAAGGACCTACCTGAGGCTGTATTACAGTTAACTTTTGTTTTAATAAGTAGGAGTACACTCTAAAATAATGATAAGGCCGGCTTGGTGGCTGATGCCTGCAGTCTCAGCACTTAGGGAGGCCAGGCTGGGAGAATCACTTGAGGCCAGGAGTTTGAGACCAGCCTGGGCAACACAGTGAGATCCCCATCTCTACACAAAATAAAATACATTAGCTGGGTGTGGTGGCATGCGCCTGTAGTCCCAGCTACTCAGGAGGCTGAGGTGGGAGGATGGCTTGAGCCCAGGAAGTTGAGGTTACAGTGGGCTGTGATCATGCCACTGCACTCCAGCCTGGGCAACAGAGCAAGACCCTGTTTCAAAAAAAAAATGATAAAAAGTATAGTACAGTAAGTACGTAAACCAGCAATATAGCTTTCTATGATCATTATCAAGTATTACATACTATCCATAATTGCATGTGCTATGCAGCACTTTTATACAACTGGCAGGGCAGTAGGTTTGTTTATACCAACATCTCCACAAACATGGGAGTAACGCACGTGCTACGACGTTGCCGTGGCTATGACATTAGGCAATAGGAATTTTTCAGCTCCATTATAATCTCTTTTTTTGTTTTTCTTTTGAGATGGAGTCTCGCTCTGTTGCCCAGGCTGGAGTGCAATGGCGCAATCTCGGCTCACTGCAACCTGGGTTCAAGTGATTCTCCTGTCTTAGCCTCTCAAGTAGCTGGGATGACAGGCATGCGCCACCATGCCTGGCTAATTTTTGTATTTTTTTTAGGAGAGGCGGGATTTCACCATGTTGGCCAGGCTGGTCTTGAACTCCTGACCTCAGGTTATCCGCCCTCCTCGGCCTCCCAAATTGTTGGGATTACAGGCGTGAGCCACCGCGCCCGGCTTCCATTATGATCTTGTGGGACCATCATCGTGTACGCCACCCGTTGCTGACTGAAATGTTGCTCTGTGGTGCGTGAAGGTATCGTTTCTAATGTTTTGTTCTGTTTTCCCTCTTTTCTGCCTCCTTGAGTGTTAGTTCTCTTTGCATTCAGAGCTCCTCTTCCTTGGCGCTGGTTTTCCTCTGATGTTTGGTGACTTCTAGTTCTGTGCACATCATGTCTCATGATGCCAGTGGTCTGCGAATGGGGCTTCTGAAACCCACCTCTGAGGGCAATGGGGCTCAGGTAGGGCTGCAACAGTCTCTTTGCGGGGAGACGCGTGGCCTCTGGCTCTGTGGCATGAGTGATGAGGAGCTATCCAGAGCCTTTCCCCCTTCTTCAGAGAGTCCCCCTTGGCTGCATTCTGGGCTGTGGTCTCCTTCACTCTGATCTCATCTGTCCTCTGCCTTCCGTATTTCGGGGAGTTGTCTTCATTTCTGATCTGCCAAGCTTGCCCCTTCTTGGTCTCCAGGCCTGTTACACATTAAATATTAGTTTTACCAGTGCTATTTTTGTTTTGTTTTGTTTTGTCTGAGACGGAGTCTCGCTCTTTTGCCCAGGCTGGAGTGAAGTGGGGCCATCTCAACTCACTGCAACCTCCACTTCTCGGGTTCAAGTGATTTTCCTGTCTCAGCCTCCCCAGTAGCTGGGATTACAGGTGTGCACCACCACACCTGGCTAATTTTTGTGTTTTTAGTAGAGACAGGATTTCACTATGTTGGCCGGGCTGGTCTCAAACTCCCGACCTCAGGTGATCTGCCCACCTCGGCCTCCCAAAGTGCTGGGATTACAAGTGTGAGCCACCACTCCCGGCCTAGCTGTACTTTTTATGTCTGTTAACCAACCTGTGATTTCCTGCTTTTCCTGCCAGCAGTTGTTATTATCTGTCTTTTTGATTCGAGTCATTCTAGTGGATGTGAAGTGGTATCTCACTGTGATTTTGACTTGCATTTCCCTAATGGCTAATGGTGTGGGACATTTTTCATGTGTTTATTGGCCAGCTGTGTATCTTCTTTAGAGAAATGTCTATTCCAGTCCTTTGTCCATTAAAAAAATTAATAAACTATTTCTTAGAGCAGTTTTAGGTTTACAGGAAAATTGAACAGAAAATACAGAGTTCCTATATACCCTCTACCCCCTTCCCAATCTCCCACAGTTTCCCCTATATTTTTGTTTGAAACAGGGTATCACTCTGTTGCCCAGGCTGGAGTGCAGTGGTGCAATCACAGCTCACTACAGCCTCAACCTCCTGGGCTCAAGCGATCCTCCCGCCTCAGCCTCCCAAGTAGCTGGGACTACAGGCATGTGCTACCATGCTTGGCTAATTTTTGTATTTTTTTTGTAGACACGGGATTTCACCATGTTGCCCATGTTTTATAGAGATGGGATTTCACTATGTCGCCATATGAGGGCAAATGATCCTCCTGCCTCGGCCTCCCGAAGTGCTGGGATTAAAGGCATGAGCCACTGCACCCAGCCTCCCCTGTCACGAACACCTTGCATTAGTGTGGCACAGTTGTTAGCAATGATGACCTGATAATGATGCATTATTATTACTAACTGAAGTCCATAGTTTACAGCAGGGTTCACTCTTGGTGTTGCCCATTCTAGGGCTTTAGACAAACGGATGATGACCACGTGCCCACCATCACTGTGGCATCCGGAATATTTTCACTGCCCTAAATGTGTCCTGAGCTCGTCGGTTCATCTCTCCCTCCCCCTGAACCTCTGGCAGCTACTGATCTTTTTACTGTCTCGATAGTTTCGTCTTTTCCAGAAATGTCATGTAGTTGGAATGACAGTGTGTAGCCTTTTCAGACTGGTGTCTTTCATTTAGCAATATGTATCTAAGTTTCCTCCATGTCTTTTTTTTATTTTTTTGCATTTTAAAAAATTGGTACATTAATTTATTTTAATTTTTAATCCAATTTTAGTGGTCACCAGGGGGTTGAGCTGGGAGGCGGAGGCTGCGTTGCGGACTGCACCTGCCCTCTCCCCCTCATCTCAAGAGCTATCTGGAGAGACGCCTTCCTTCTGTTCCCCTCTGTGACCCCTGTCTGTGTCCCTTAGACGACCTCGTGGAGAAGACGCCGTGTGCATGGAACTCCTCCCGTGTCTGCGAATGTCGACCTGGCATGTTCTGTGCCACGTCTGCCGTGAACTCCTGTGCCCGCTGCTTCTTCCATTCTGTCTGTCCGGCAGGGATGATTGTCAAGTTCCCAGGTCAGTGTCCCCACCCTTGACTCAGGACAGAGATCTATGCTGTTGCTGCTGCACCTTCCACCCACCCCAGTGCACTGTTGACTTCCGACCTCCCGCTTCCCGGAGACTGTTGGACAGATCATGTCTCCTTTGGCGATGGGCCAGGGATGTACCCAGCACCCAGCCCTTCTGCTGCCCTCCCCCACCTTGTGTTCCAGGTGCAGAGAGACCCTGTTGTCCCCTGGCATAGACCTGGCTGGAGGAGGTCTTGCTTTGGTTTGAGGCTTAAGGCAGAAGTTATCTGATGCCCCATAAACAAGAAGGGAACCTCAAGTCTCTGTCCTGGGAGTTTCCTAGAAGATTGGGGTTGGCTTCCCCCTTTCAGGTTCAGGGCATTGGGAGTTAGAGGTGCTGAGAGATCCGGCCCCGGGCTCAAGACTTGAGAAACTTGGGTTTCTTTTCCAACTTATCGTGTGACCTCAGACAAGTTTCTTACCTCTCTGACTTCTACTTCTCTGATAGTACAAGGTGTCAGGGCTGCTTTTAACCAGAGAAGGGGTGTGGGCCACAGAACCTGTCTGGGTGGAGTTGGGACCATCTTCCAGAAGGGAGGCATGAGGAGTGGGTGGGCTTTGGAGCACAGCACAGAGTGGCTGCCGCAGCTGCAGACTGTATGGAGCGGGGGAGATGGGCTCAGAGGCAGCCCTGTGTCCACTGAGGAGAAAAGTGCCACAAAGTGCCTGCGGTCCCTCCCCCAACCAGGTCCTTCTCTGGAGTCCCATGCCCTGTTGTGCAAACCTGGGGATTGGCAGTCACCCCCATCGCTACCACTGCCTGCCCCTTTTATCCTTCCCCCGTTCCCTCATCCTTCACAGCCAGCCCATCCTCGAGTCCTGTAGATTTGGCCTCCAATTGTCTTCCCCACCTTCTCACCCCGAATTCCTTCTCTTATACAGCCCCCATGGCAGACAGCCAGAATGACCCTTGCAAGACCAAATCTGAATCTGATCCTCTCTCTCTCTCACACACACACACACGGATATATACCTGAAATGCTTCAGTATCTTCCTGTTACTCTAAAGATAAGGACACAAGGCCAGGTGTGGTGGCTCACGCCTGTAATCCCAGCACTTTGGGAGGCCGAGGCAGGCAGATCACTTGAGGTCAGGAGTTCAAGACCAGCCTGGCCAACATGGTGAAACCTCATCTCTACTAAAAAAACAAAAATTAGCCAGGCCTGACAGCAGGTGCCTGTAATTCCATTTACTCAGGAGGCTGAGGCAGGAGAACCACTTGAACCTGGGAGGCGGTGGTTGCAGTGAGCTGAGATTGAGCCATTGCACTCTAGCCTGGGTGACAAGAGCAAAACTCCATCTCAAAAAAAAAAAAAAGAAAACTCCAGGGACTCACCACTGTGTCCTTCAGGTCCCAAGGCCCCCAGTTGACCTGCCTTCTTCTCTTCATCTTTCAGAGCCTTCTTACATTTATTTTGTACATAATGTCCAGGGCTTTTAGCGGTTCTTGGTGGGACGATGAGGGGAAAACGTGTCTACGCCATCTTCCCAGAAGCAGAGTCTCAGGATGTGATCCCAACACAGCCCCCTCCTTTCTCCCAGCCTCAGCTCTCAGCACCAAGCCGTCACTCTCTGGGCTCCACCTGCACTGCCCTTCTTCCAGGTCGGAGGACGTGTGCGCTTCTCTGTCCCACCCGCCCTCTGCACGTGCTGTTCTCTCTGTCGGAGACACCCTTCCCTCCCCATTCACTTAGTCAAATCCTACTCAGCCCTGAGCTCTCCACCCCACTTCTCAAGAGGCCTTCCCTGGCCTCTTACTAGGGAAGCTGGTAGCACTGTGTCCTTTGCAAATGTGGATACATACCTCTCTCTGTCTCTTGGCTTGATCAGTGTCTGTCTCCCTCCCTGGCTGGAAGCTTCCTGAGGGCAAAGACCATGCCCCTGGTGTCCATCAACATCTCCCTACTGCCTGATCAAATGCTAGGCATGGCACCTGCTCCCCGTAGAGATTCGTTGAATTAAGTTCAAATCTGGTCAAATTCCAGGGTCGGGGGAGAGCGCTCTGCTAAGGAATGATGGAGGCCTCCACCCATAAGCAGGGGAGAGTGCTGGAGTGGACTGGGCAGCAGATACCTAGGATTTTGCAAAGATTTGCAACTGTGGGGCATGTTCCCACCCGCCTCTGGACCTCGGTCTCCCCATCTCTCAAATGAGGAGGTATAACTGAAGGCCTTGGGGGCCTCTCCAAAAAGGCCAAACTTCCCAAAAGTTTCCAGCTCAGAAACTTCTGCATCTTTGTGAAAAACATCTTGAGTTCAGTTGTTCCAGCCAAGGCTTCCTGCTGGAGGGACTGTCTGGGCGGTGTTCCTGAGACTGCCACACAGCAGCGCCAGAGGCCTCCCTTTGCTGCCCCTGGACCCCAGCTGCCCAATGCAGTGCCCCTGGCCCGTGGCACGTGGCCACACACTTAAAATGCAGCTAGGGGCCGGGTGCAGTGGCTCACACCTGTAATCCCAGCATTTTGGGAGGCTGAGGCAGGTGGATCACTTGAAGTCAGGAGTTTGAGACCAGCCTGGCCAACGTGGTGAAACCTCGTCTCTACTAAAAATACAAAAGTTGGCCAGGTGTGGTGGTGGGTGCTTGAGATCTCAACTACTTGGGAGGCTGAGGCATGAGAATTGCTTGAATCCGGGAGGTGGAGGTTGCAGTGAGCTGAGATTGTGCCACTGCACTCCAACCTGGGCGACAGAGTTAGACTCTGTTTCAAAAAAAAAATCCAATAAAAAATAAAAAAAAATGCAGCTAGGTTTGCATTGAGAAGTGCTGTGTGTACAATATGCACTGGATTTCGAAAACTTAGTATAAACAAGAATATAATTAATTATTTTTTATATTGATTGCCTGCAAACATGGTAATATTTTAGATATACTGGGTTAAATAAATATACTATGAAAATTAATTGCACTGATTTCTTTTTACCTTTTAAAGTGTGGCTCCCAGAATATTTGAGCTGACCTGTGTGACTCGCATATTTTTGTTGGACAGCACTGTTTTAGAAGTGTTCTAATCTCAGCTGCCAAACCCTGGTTAATCTCTGGGGTCCCCTGTGGACTCACTCATGGGGCAGCTCTCCGGGATTGTTTTTTTTCCAGCTGTAAAATAGAAAGCAGTTTCTGCCTCCAGTCAGCCAAGCCCCACGCTAAGAGCCTTCACTGGCTGTCTCTCCTGAAATTCTCACGTCTCCATAAGACAGACAGTATTAGCCCCATTTTCCAGGTGTGGAAATCGAGGTCTGGAGATGGGAGGTAAATTGCTCACGGAGACAGAGCAGGAAATGTCTAAGCTTAGGTGTCATCACTCCACCATGCCACAGAACACGAGAGGTCAGCATTGCTCACGCTCACCTCCACGGAAAGCTTCAGAGTGAAGTCCCACACATACAGGCCACCATTTTTTTTTTTTTTTTTTTTTTTGTGATGGAGCCTCAATCTGTCACCCAGACTAGAGTGCAATGGCGTGATCTCAGCTCACTGCAACCTCTGCCTCCCGGGTTCAAGTGATTCTCCTGCCTCAGCCTCCCGAGTAGCTGGGATTACAGGTACTTGCCACCATGCCCGGCTAATTTTTTGTAATTTTAGTAGAGATGGGGTTTCACTATGTTGGCCAGGCTGGTCTCGAACTCCTGACCTCATGATCCGCCCACCTCGGCCTCCCAAAGTGTTGGGATTACAGGTGTGAGCCACCGTGCCCGGCGACATATGGGTCACCTTCTAAGTGATGGGATGGGAGTCCAGATGGGGGTAAGGACATAGCATTTACCATATGTCATGCAGTGTGATGGGCACCTCACGTGCACTCTTCTGTTTATCCTGACGACAGACTGGCGAAGAGTGTATGATTATAATCATTTGACTGGGCTGGGCACGGCAGCTTATGCCTGAAGTCCCAGCACTTTGGGAGGCTGAGGAGGGTGGATCACCTGAGGTCAGGAGTTCGAGACCAGCCTGGCCAACATGGTGAAACCCTGTCTCTACTAAAAATTAGCCAGGCGTGGTTGCAGGCACCTGTAATCCCAGCTACTCAGGAGGCTGAGGCAGGAGAATTGCTTGAACCTGGGAGGCAGAGGTTGCAGTGAGCTGAGATTGCATCACTGCACTCCAGCCTGGGCGACAGAGCAAGACTCTGTCTCAAATAAATAAATAAACAAGTAAATAAAATTGACTTTCCTGGTACAGTTAGGACATAGCAGGCAAACTCAGGGGCACTGGCTAGACGATGTGTGTGTTTTCTTCTCCACTCTGCTTCTGTCCAGCATTCTTCAGGACTCCTTGGAGTGCATGTAGCAAAATCCCCAATTTTTTAGCACATGTAGCTTAAAAGTCTGGGAATAGCTCTGAGAAGCTTCAGGCATGGCTGGATCCAGGGCTCCATCTTGCCCCATCTCTCACCTCTATTTGCCTCTCTGTTGGTTCGTCGGCAAGATACTTACAAGCAGCTCTGCCCAGCGCCAGTGGGAAGACAGCTTCCCTTTCTTACATTTTTAATATCCAAAACCAAAACCTTTAAATCCCAAACCAGAATCTTTAAATTCTACCTCACAGGCTTGGGTCACATGTCCATCCCTGAACTGGCTCATCGTGGCCAGAGGAATGCAATGGATTGATTGGTCCAGCCTGGTCTCGTGGCCACTCGGGAAAGGGGGTTCAGTCGGTCCCGACCCCTAACCACAGATGCTGAGATCAGAGGGAGAGTAATTCCCCAGGGAAAGGTAGGCTGCTTTACTCTGAAGGGGAACGGGTGCCAGGCAGGTGCCACCTCCAGATGACTGCTGCATTTTCCAAGGGCACCATCTCCGACTCTGGCCTGTGGTAGTGAAGGGTGTATTCTGGGAGACTTTGGGTCCCCAACGCTGATTCTGAAGACACTGCTGTCCCCCCTGCAGGCACGGCGCAGAAGAACACGGTCTGTGAGCCGGCTTCCCCAGGGGTCAGCCCTGCCTGTGCCAGCCCAGAGAACTGCAAGGAACCCTCCAGGTGACTCCCTGGCTTTGCCTCCTCCTCTTCCCCCAAGCTGGCTTTCAGATGAGGCTGCCCCACCCCACAGGACGCCCATGGTACAACTGGGCTGGGGGTGTAAGCGGGATTCAGCCCATGGTGTCAGGACTTCGGGGTGCCTCTCTGCCAAGCCCCTCAGATCATTTGAGGCCCTAGGGTGTGCCCAGCCCTGCCCTGAGCACATGGGAGACCCACAGGGCTTAGAAAACACAGGCCTTGCTCCCAGGAGCTTACAGTGGGCACGCCAGAGGCAGTGGGCCGAGGGCCTGGGACCCCATCTCTGTGGAAACTGTTATTCGTGAGCACAGGCCTCCCTTGCCCCATTGGCAGAATTATCAGTCCCATCTCTGGCTTCTTCCCCAGTGGCACCATCCCCCAGGCCAAGCCCACCCCGGTGTCCCCAGCAACCTCCAGTGCCAGCACCATGCCCGTAAGAGGGGGCACACGCCTCGCCCAGGAAGCTGCTTCTAAACTGACGAGGGCTCCCGACTCTCCCTCCTCTGTGGGAAGGCCTAGTTCAGATCCAGGTAATTTCCCCATGAAGCTGTGGGTCGTCTCCCTGGGGTGCCCGATTGGTGGATGGCCCATGAGTGGGGGTGTTTGGAGCAGGCGGGCACTGATCTGTGGTCTTTTCCTGGTGGGGAGAGAAGACAGTGTCAAGATATGATCTAGGGCTGAAAGCATCGAGGGGCAGAGGTAGACACCAGAGGGCTCATTCATTTGCCAGCAGTGCAGAGGGCCTGCCTTGTGCCGGACACCGGTGCCCCATCTCTCCCTCTATTTCCCTCTACGTTGGTTTGTCGGAGGGAAATGGGTCCCACTCTGCTGTTGTGACACTTGCGACTCAGCTGGCCAGCCTCTGCACGTGTCCATCTGATGCCCTCCTGGTCCCCATGGCGAAGGGTCAACCCTCAGTCATTTTTCTTTTTCTTTTTTTTGAGACGGAGTTTCGCTCATGTTGCCCAGGCTGGAGTGCAGTAGTGCAATCTCAGCTCACTGCAACCTCCACCTCCTGGGTTCAAGCGATTCTCCTGCCTCAGCCTCCTGAGTAGCTGGGATTACAGGCGCCTGCCACCACACTTGGCTACTTTTTTTTTTTTTTTTTTTAGTAGAGACGGGGTTTCACCATGTTGGCCAGGCTGGTCACAAACTCCTGGCCTCAAGTAATCCACCCGCCTCAGCCTCCCAAAGTGCTGGGATTACAGACGTGAGCCACTGCGCCCGGCCCACACCGGTCTTTAAAAGAGGGAGGCAGGAGGCACCCAGCCCCTCTCTGCCCAATACCATTCTGAACAGGAGTTACGCTAGTGTGCTGAGCTCTCAGGGAAGCTGTTCCCAAAGTTTTGAGCAGGGGAGTGACAGAGCCATGAGACAGGGTTGGGGGAAGCTGTGGCATGGTGGCCTCAGGAGGAACAGTGGGCAGGGGCTGGTTGGGGGGCAGTGAGTACCCTCCTCTCGTGTGGAATGCACGCAGCATTCCTGTCCTCTCTGAGCCTCAGGACTCCCTCTGAAAGGCTGGACTGAGCTGACATGCGGAGTTTGGGAGCTGGCCACGGTGAGGGATTGGGGGCTTCAGGGTTGGGTGGGGAGTGAGGCCTTTGCCAAGGCGGCCTGGCCTGCAGCTTCTCTGCTTCTTTCCCCAGGTCTGTCCCCAACACAGCCATGCCCAGAGGGGTCTGGTGATTGCAGGAAGCAGTGTGAGCCCGACTACTACCTGGACGAGGCCGGCCGCTGCACGGCCTGCGTGAGCTGTTCTCGAGGTAAGGGCCTCGTCCCTCCCCGGGCCTCAGTTTACCTCTCTGCATTTTTGAACTGTGAACTTCCAGTAACTACTCCCCCTTATGTTTGTGGGTTTTTGATGGGGGTCGCCTCTTTT
The DNA here is from genome assembly GCF_029281585.2 of Gorilla gorilla gorilla. Taxonomy (NCBI): domain Eukaryota; kingdom Metazoa; phylum Chordata; class Mammalia; order Primates; family Hominidae; genus Gorilla; species Gorilla gorilla. Next base: position 228,485,121 of record NC_073224.2, on the reverse strand, counting down.
CAGAGGGCTTCCATTGGCATATTATTTCCTTCCAGGAAGCGTTTGTGAATCACCCACCTGTTCCAAACTCGGCTCATTAATGTTTGTAACTGCTCTGTGATTCAAGCATTGTGATCATTCCCCTTTTACAGAGGAGGAAACGGAGGCTTTGGGAAGTCAGGGAACTTCCAAGGGCTGTGGGCTGGAGTTTGAACCCAGACAGGTGCCACCAGGTTCCAGGTTCTCGTCCACTCCACTCGCTGCCCCTATGAGCCACTTCTTTTTTTTTTTTTTTTTTCCCAGACAGGGTCTCACTCCTTCACCCAAGCTGCAGTACGGTGGTGGGATCATAGCTCCCTGCAGCTGCGACCTCCCAGGATCACATGATCCTTTTGCCTCAGCCTTTCAAGTGGCTGGGACTATAGGCGCACACTACAATGCCTGGCTAATTAAAAAAATTTTTTTTTCATAGAGTTGGGGGTCTCGCTATGTTGCCCAGGCTGTTCTCGAACTCCTGGACTAAAATGGTCCTCCCACCTTGGCTTCCCAAAGTGCTGGGATTATAGGCGTGAGCCACCATGCCTGGCCTGCGAGCTGTTTTGACAAGCACTTACTGAGTGCACAGACACAGCACGATGCCGGTGTGGGGCTTCCCTGTGCCCAGCCCATCACAACCTCCCAGCGCCAGCAGCACCCCGAGGGTCATGTGGGCAGGGGGTGTTGCTCAGGCCACAGGCTGCTGTGACTGTTAGAGGCCCTGGCTGTTCACGGAGGCCACTGGGAATGTGTGTCTGTCTCCTTGTCCAGAGCTTCTTTTGGGCAGCAAAGCAGAGCGAAGGGTCAGGGGAGGCCAAAAAGAACCACAGACACTGTTTGTTGTCATTGGAGGTCTCTGTCCTAGTTACTAAGGCTGCATAGCAAATTTTCTTAAAACCTTAATTGTGAAAACAAATCATTCTTTGTACTCACAGATTCTGTGAGTCAGAATTCAGACAGGGCACTGCGGGGACAGCTTGTCTCTGCTCCACAATGTCTGGGGTCTTAGCTGGAAAGCCCAAAAGCTGCAGATCAGGAACTTCTGAAGCTTCATTCATTCACCTGCCTTGGGGTTGATGTCGGCTCCGGGCTGCAGCCTTGGTTCCCTTCCATGTCGGCCTCTTCGTGTCTTACCTGGGGCTTCCTCATGATCTGGTGGTTGGGTTCTAAAGGCGAGGTCTTTTTCTCTTTTTTTCTTTTTTTGTATTTTTAGTAGAGACGGGGTTTCACCATGTTGGCCAGGCTGGTCCCAAACTCCTGGCCTCAAGTGATCCGCCGGCCTTGGCCTCCCAAAGTGTTGGAATTACAAGCATGAGCCATTGCCCCCGGCCATAAAAGTCTTGAGAGAGAGAGACAGACAGAAAAAGAGAGAGAGAAAGAGAGAGACAGAGAGAAAGAGACAGAATGAGAGAAAGAGAGAGACAGAGCGAGAGAGAGAGAAAGAGGGAGAGAGAGACACAGAAAGAGAAAGAGAGATGGAGCGAGAGAGAGAGAGACAGAAAGACAGAAAGAGAGACTGAGAGACAGAGAGACAGAAAGAGATAGAGTGTGAGAGAGAGAAAGAGACAGAGAAAGAGAGAGACAGAAAGAGAGACAGAGAGAGACAGACAGAGACAGACAGACAGAGGCAGCAGCCACCCCTCCTTTTATGACCTGGCCTTGGAAGTCACACAGAACTTCTACCACTTTCTGTTTGTTGAGGCAACCACAAATGTCACTTGAGACCGAGGGAAGGAAAACAGTTGTACTTCTTGACAGGTAGGTGGCAAAGGCTCTGGAAGGGCCAGAACATCACTGCAGCCATGTTTTGGGGAAATACAGTCTGCCACAACCACCATGTGGACATATGGAGAAAGAGGAGTTGGCTCTGGGTCCAGTAATTCCTTCAGCTCTCCTAACTGAAACCCCACGAGGCAGTGGAGTGGCGTATTAGTAGCTAAAGGCATGAGCTCTAGAACCCGAGTGCCGGGTTCAGATCCCGCCTCTCCCGCTTGATAGCCTATAACCTCAAGCAGGTTTCCTAACCTCTCTGTGCCTCAGTTTCCTCTGCTGCAAAATGGGCATAGTATTATCTATCTCAGAGAATCGTGTGAGAATTGAATACATGATTGTAGGTTAATCTGGATAGAGTGCTGAGACTACTGTCTCACACATACTCAGTTATCTTAAGAGCTATAATAATAATGATAATAGCTGCCATTGTCCCAAATGGTTTCATTCATTGCTGAGCTCACGCACACCCTTTGCACAAATTCCCCAAATCCTGCCCAGTTCCCTTGCTCTGGATGTTGTAAGAAGAGACTGTCCAGCCCTTATCATTATCATGCTGGGTCTCTAAGTATCCTGCTGATTGAGATCTACTCTTGAGGAGAGGTCCCATTTGCCTAATCTACCGATGCAGTCGTTCTGTATTTACCTCTAAGTGGAGCGTTGCAAAATAGTCCCGAATACGTACAAATGCATTATTACACTTATTAAAAATAATACCTCTAACATGTTTTTTTTTGCTTTTGGAGGAAAAAAATCTTTTTTTTTTTTTTTTTTTAAATAGACAGAGTCTTGTTCTGTCACCCAGGCTGGAGTGCAGTGGGACTATCTTGGCTCACTGCAACCTCTGCCTCCCAAGTTCAAGTGATTCTCCTGCCTCAGCCTCCTGAGTAGCTGGGATTACAGGCACGCACCACCAGGCATGGCTAATTTTTGTATTTTTAGTAGAGACGGGGTTTCACCATGTTGGTCAGGCTGGACTTGAACTCCTGACCTTGTGATCTGCCTGCCTCGGCCTCCCAAAGTGCCGGGATTACAGCCGTGAGCCACCATGCCTGGCCAAAAAATCTTTTTATTATTAAAAATTTCAAACATATTCAGATGTAGAGTGAGTCAGAGATGGCTGTATACTATCACCCAGCTTTAAACGGTTATGGAGTCATGGTCAGTCTCAGCTCCTCTGCACCCATGCCCACTCACCCCGTCCCCTGGAGGACTTTCTTTTAACAGCTTTAGGGAGAGATAGTGGGCATATGGTAAAGTGCATAGATTAAAGGATGCAGTCTGATAAGTTTTAACAAATGCATGCAGCTGAGCAACCAGCCATCCCCCTCTAAAAGTTACCTCGGGTTGCTTGTCACCATTTCCCACCCCCTGCTTATGGTCACCATGCAATAGCTTGCATGTAAATGCGACATACAGAATACCCTCCCTTTTTGCCTGCCTTCTTTCACCCTGCAGAATTACTTTGAGCATGCTGGGAGAGCTGCTCAACGGCATAGTCAGACGAGCATTTATTTTCTTGTTGGATGACCCTTAGACAACTGCTTCTCTGTCTTCCTGGGGGCTCTCTGGACCCCCTGCCCTTGCCATCCTGATCTTTCTCCATGACCCTCATCTGTGTCCCTTAGATGACCTTGTGGAGAAGATGCCGTGTGCATGGAACTCCTCTCGCATCTGCGAATGTCGACCTGGCATGATCTGTGCCACATCAGCCACCAACTCCTGTGCCCGCTGTGTCCCCTACCCAATCTGTGCAGCAGAGACAGTCACCAAGCCCCAGGGTAAGCAGTTCCCACCCCAGGCCTTGACCACGGGGTGGAGTCTGTGCCCCCACTGTTGTGCCTCTCCCCACCAACAGCCAGGGGTGGAGGCAAATGACCTACATCCTTGGCTGTTCATTAGGTCAGGTTTGGGTTCTGGTTATCCTTTGAGTAGTCAGACTCAGTGAATGGAATGATAAAATCCAGTTTTAGCATTTTGGTAAGAGATTCTGTTGATCAAAAAAAAATTCTTCCTGAAATTATTGGGCTGGTAAAATCTTTTTTTTTTTGAGATGGAGTTTCGCTCATGTTGCCCAGGCTGGAGTGCAATGGCGCAATCTCGGCTCACTGCAACCTGCACCTCCTGGGTTCAAGCAATTCTCCTGCCTCAGCCTTCTGAGTAGCTGGGGTTACAAGCATTCGCCACCACAGCCGGCTAATGTTGTATTTTTAGAAGAGATGCGGTTTCTCCATGTTGATCAGGCTGTTCTCGAACTCCCGACCTCAGGTGATCCACCCACCTTGGCCTCTCAAAGTGCTGGGATTACAGGCCTGAGCCACCATGCCCAGCCCCGGGCTGGTAAAATCTTGACCTGTTTGCAAGGCTGTTTTATTGACTTAGAGAGATGAATATCAAGTTTCTGAAGAGGTTTCTAACAGGACGGTTGGCTTTACCAGTGTGCAGGAAACTAAAACCCTGACAGTTTTTTGTTGTTGTTGTTTTTTGTTTTTTAAGGGCTTTGAGAGATTTTAACAAATTTCCAGGTGGTTTAAAACAGATGGAAGAGTGGTGACAAAACCAAGGGGAATGGCCAGGCGTGGTGGCTCACGCCTGTGATCCCAGCACTTTGGGAGGCTGAGGCAGGTGGATCACTTGAGGTCAGGAGTTCAAGACCAGCCTGACCAACATGGCAAAACCCCGTCTCTACTAAAAATACACAAATTAGCTGGGTGTGGTGGTGGGCACCGTAGTCCCAGCTACTCAGGAGGTTGAGGCAGGAGAATCGCTTGAACCCAGGAGGCATAGGTTGCAGTGAGCCGAGATTGCACCACTGAACTCCAGCCTGGGCAACAGGGCGAAACTCTGCCTAAAAAAGAAAAAAAACCAAGTGGAGGGTAGGTCACCCAATGTGACTCTGTGAGGGCTGCCGGAGAAGTGAGGGGTGACTTGCTTCTAGGACCCCCAGAGAGGCTCTGGGCTTGGAAGAGGCAGGCAGATGAAGAGCGGGAGGGAAGTTGAGAGGTGTGAGGTGTAGTGGCCTGTGACTACTGAATCTTCAAACACAACTTCAAAATGTATTACAGTGGCGTGGCGTGGCCACTGACCAGTTTGCACAGATGATGCCTGAGTTTTTAATCCCCAGTATTGTCTTTTTTTTTCTTTTTTTAGAGACGGAGTCTCGCTGTCTTGCCCAGGCTGGCGTGCAGTGGTGTAATCTCAGCTCACTGCAACCTCCGTCTCCCGGGTTCAGGCAATTCTCCTGCCTCAGCCTCCCGAGTAGCTGGGATTACAGGTGCCCGCCACCACACCCAGCTAATTTTCGTATTTTTAGTAGAGACGGGGTTTTGCCATGTTGGCCAGGCTGGTCTGGAACTCCTGACCTCAAGTGATCTGCCCGCCTCCACCTCCCAAAGTGTTGGGATTACAGGCGTGAGCCACCGCACCTGGCCAACAATCGTCTTCTTGAGTCAGAACATTGAAGGAATATCTGGGGAAAGTTCGGGCCACTAGTGGGGTGCTGTCACTCTGTTTGTAAAGCCCTCTTTACTTGGGTATTTGGAAGTGCACCTGTCAACAGGCTAGCCACACTCCATCACCCTGAAATGGAGGCTGCCAGCTCACACTCTCCGCCCATGGGCCCAGGGTTCCCTGGCCAACTTCCTACTCAGGGAAGAGACCCATTGCGAACAGGACATACTAACACAGCAGAAGAAACTGTCCCCGCTCAGTGACTGGAATATTCAGTAGAGTCCTTAGGATTTTATTTTGTTTGTATAAATGTATGGGGTATGAGTGTAATTTTATTACATGCTTAGCTTGGGTGGTGAACTCAGGGCGTTTAGGGTATCCATCACCCAAATAGCATACATTGTACCCCTTAAATAATTTCTCATGGTCCACCCACCTACACCTCCCACCCCCTCACCCTTCTAAGTCTCTGTTGCCTTTTATTCCACTCGCCACCTCCGTGTGGACACAGTATTTCACTCCCACTTAGAAATGAGAACAGGCAGTATTTGTCTTTCTGTGTCTGAATGTCTGCACTTTTAAGAATATGGCCTTCAGTTCCATCCATGTTGCTGCAAAAGACTTGATTTCTTTCCTTATGATGGCTGAGTAGTATTCCATTGTGTATACATGCCACGTTTATCTATTGGTGGATGCAGCATAACCTCCCCCACCTCCCTTTTCTTTTTGAGACAAAGTCTCGCTCTGTTGCCCAGGCTGGAGTGCAGTGGCATGGTCTCGGCTCACGGCAACCTCTGCCTCCTGGGTTTGAGCTATTCTTGTGCCTCAGCCTCCCAAGTAGCTGGGATTACAGGCGTGCACCACCACACCCGGCTAATTTTTGTATTTTTAGTAGAGGCGGGGTTTCACCACATTGGCCAGGCTGGTCTCGAACTCCTGACCCAAGGTGATCTGCCTGCCTCAGCCTCCCAAAGTGCTGGGATTACAGGCGTGAGCCACCGCACCCGGCCAAGCATAACCCTTTTAAAATAAATATGAATGAGCAGAGATTTGTAAGAAAAACCAGCCCTACAAAGGAGAATAAAAAGATACGAAACCAGAAATTCTTACCACACATGAAGCTTTGATAAATCCAGGAATAGAAGAGTACTTAGCAACATTAAATTCGTGTCTGCAGAAAAATTCACGAACTCGTTACATCCATAAGGTGGGCACAGAATGCTATGAAAAGGAACAATATGGGATCAGAGGGCAAGAAAAGGCTTTTTAGAAAGTGTGCTTGTGATCAGCCCGTCATCTCTAGGTTCTCCATTCACCTCTCCATCCCTGCCCTGCAATCAACGACTGGGCTCCGCCTTTCTCCTCTGTAGGGAGCATGCGGTTAAGCCTTGCCAGCAGAGGGCGCTAGAGGGCCATCGCAGGAGGAAGGAGGCTTCTGGTTGCATTTGTTTTTTTGTTTGTTTGTTTGTTTCTTTTCTTTTTTTGAGACAGAGTCTCACTCTGTCGCCCAGGCTGGAGTGCAGTGACGCGATCTTGGCTCACCACAACCTCCACCTCCCGGGTTCAAGCAGTTTTCCTGCCTCAGCCTCCTGAGTAGCTGGGATTACAGGCACGCGCCACCACACCTGGCTAATTTTTGTATTTTTAGTAGAGACAGGGTTTCACCATGATGGTCAGGCTGGTCTCGAACTCCTGACCTGGTGATCCGCCTGCCTCGGCCTTCCAAAAGTGCTGGGATTACCGGCGTGAGCCACTGCGCCCGGCCATTTGTTTCTTCTTGCTCCTGCTGCCTGGCCTGGTGACCACCTTGATGTGGCTCTCCCAATGCAGACATTGGCACGTGCCAGGCCTCATGTCTGCAAAAGTGTCCTGACTCCCTGATTCCCTCTGTGCATCCCCCACCAGCCACAGGTCTGTGGCACCCCAAAGTGCTCCAGGCGTCTCCCCCACCGTGGCAGCCTCAATTTCTCTGTGCACCTGACCAGAAGCATAGACTTCAGGTCAAAAGGACCTACCAAGAGCAAAGCAGGATTAATGGAAATTACCCACGCTACATGTAATAGGTGCACCACCATGATTTTATCTACCTGCCGGTTGATGGCATTTGGGTTGTTTCCAGTTTAGGGCTATTATGAATGAAAACAGCTGTGAATATTCTTTTTTTTTTTAACATGTATGAATTTATCTTATATCTTTTATTATTATTATTATTTTTAGAGACAGGGTCTCACTCTATGTTCCAGGCTGGAGTGCAGTGGCATGATCTTGGCTCACTGCAGCATTGAACTCCTGGGCTCGGGCGATCCTCCCACCTCGGCCTCCCACAGTGCTAAGATTACTGGCATGAGCCACCATGACTGGCCGATTCTTGTACAAGTCTTTGGGTGGATGTATATTTTCATTTTTCATGGGTAAATACCTAGGAGGAGTGGCTAGGTCATTGTGCTGGTCACATAGTCAGAATGTTTTTGAGGACTAGTCAAAGCTGGATACCTCTGGTCTGATACAACCCCTTTGTTTTACACCCAGAGAGAAGCACAGGGCCGAAGCTAGAACCAGAATGCAGGGATCCCAAGGGTCAGCCCAGAGTACTTTCCACTGGAAGACACCACCCACCCACCTCCTTCTTAGTTCTGAACCTAGAATTTACCCAGCTAAATTACAATCACTTCAGCTAAATTACAATCAAGTTTGAAGGCAGCATAAAAACATTTTCAGACATAAAAGGTCCAGAAGGCTTTTCTTCCTATATCCTCTCCTAGGAAGTTATTTGAAGATGTAATTCAGCTAAGTGAGGGGGCAAAAAAGAAAAACAACAGGAAGCCATGGAATCCAGAGACCAGCACTCCATCCTAGCAGAACAAGGAAGGGAAGTCCCAGAATGATGTGGTATAGACCAGTTGAGCCAGATCAGAGCAGGAAAATGGAAGGAAGGCTCCGAGGAAGTGTTCCCAGGAATAGAAGAGAGAATTGTAGTAAATTTCATGATTAGTAGAGTTGAAAAGCCTGAGGATATGGTGAGGGCACACTATCCTTTTATCAACAAGAAAAAGAAAGGCAATTGAAAACTCCAGGGAAAAGAAAAAGCTGACAAGAAATATACAGTCCAAATATGAAGATGAAATTTCACCTGATTTTAAGGGATTGCTGGATGTACAAAAAGAGAATCCGTTTGGCCTTGATGCTGAGACAATTCTTTAAATGGCCCAAGGACTGGGTGTTTGGATTTAAAGAGAAGTATATCCATCTGGTAAATAATATTTTTTTTAGTTCTTAAATGGAGGCTGAGTAGGCAGGTTCTTTTCTTCTCTTCCAGTAGGCCATTACCAGAGAACACAGGCAGACTAACTAGGGGCCAGACAATGCCTTCTCCTCACCTTCAAATCCAAAGAGGAGGAAAAGGGGAGGATCACTAACTCAGGGAGGAAGAAGGAAAGTTACAAGTTAGGTATAGTATGTTCGGAGAGAGGATGAGAGGCACCCAAGGGATACTAGGTTCCCCCCCTTCTGCACATACAGGAGGGACAGCAGATCTGTCGCTGGATTTCAGCAGGTGTTTCAGCAGCAGCTGAGACCATGGGCCTGTCTAGTTACATCAGGCTGCCTTGGAGAGAAGGCAGGGGGCTCTCTCCTCATGATGCTGACTGGGAATAGCCACAGTTAATGGGTTTGAGCATCAGAGCTCCAGTCCACTCAAAGTAAGTGTTCACTGAAACCCAATGACCATTCAAATACTGATTAACGAGCATGTAGGAACCATCAGAACACATCGCATCATCTTCCCCATAGTCTCCAGCCTCTCTCCAGGCTCCAGCTAATTCAGGTAAGAGTCCAGTGACCTTCCCCAAAGAGGGGGGTTCCTCAGAACCCTACAATGCAAGAAATAAATTAATCCTGGCTTTACTTTTTTGTCTATTTGAGGAAAAATCTGAGAGGTGTCACGAACACTTTGTAGAGGGGAGATGTGGGTATGTGTGTGGGGTTGCTTTGTACCACATCAAAAAGGGGTGCCTCCACCAGGGCTCTGGGGGCGGAGAGGTGTAGTGACTGAGCATAACCCACTTCTAATGTGGGCCAAATTATCCTGCCCCAGAAAAGCAGGAAGCTTTGAAGAAGGTGCCCAGTCCCCAGGCAGGAGGCAGTGCCGTCCAGAGGAGAGTGCTCTGGGCTGGAACTCGCCATCTCTGTTTCCTGGCTGTAGCTCCAGCCCTGTGGCTCTCTCCATCTGTAAAACAAGGTAGCTGGGTCAGACCAGTGGTGGCCAGCTATGAACTGGCCTTCAGAGACATTCCGTCTGGCCAGCATAGCAATCCAGCCACCCTTCCTAGGCACTCAAGAGGAATGAAATTATACGCTCACACAGAGGCACGCACAAGAATACTCACAGCTGCCTTGTTCGTCATAGTTCAAACTGGAAACAACCCAAATGTCCATCAACTAGCGAACGGGTATGTAAACAGTGGTTCATCTGTACAACAGAACGCCATTTGGCAACAGAAAGGAATGAAGCTGAATGACTATCAAAAACATTATGCAGAGTGAAAGAAGCCAGACTGCAAAGAGTACATACTGCATGATTCTGTCGACGTGAAATTCTGGAACAGATACACTCCTCTATAGTGACATAAAGCAGATCGGTGGTTGCCTGGATCTGGAGGTGGGGGCAGAGTGAGTGAGGAGGGGCACTAGGGAACCTTCTGGAGGGATGAGAATGTTCTGTATTTTGATTGAAGTTAGTTACCTTTGTCAGAACTCATCAGGCTGTACACACTTAGGGACATTTTCTTTTTTTATTTTTACTTATTAAAAATAGAGATAGGGTCTTGCTATGTTGCTTAGGCTGGTTTCGAACTCCTGAGCTCAAGTGATCCGCCTGCTTCAGCCTCCCAAAGTGCTGGGATTACAGGCGGGAGCCACCCTACCCTGCCAGGGGATACTTTCTTGTATATAAATGTTGCCTTAGGCTGGGCATGGTGGCTCATGCCTACGATCCCAGCACTTTGGGAGGCTGAGGTGGGCGGATCACTTGAGGTCAGGAGTTCGAGACCAGCCTGGTCAACATGGTGAAACCCTGTTTCTACTAAAAATACAAAAATTAGCTGGGCATGTTGGCAGGCACCTGTAATCCCAGCTACTCAGGAGGCTGAGGCAGGAGAATCACTTGAATCTGGGAGGCAGAAGTTGCAATGAGCTGAGATCGTGCCACTGCACTCCAGTCTGGGCAGCAGAGGAAGACTCAATCTCAAAAGATTAAACATAAATAAATAAATAATTCCTTAATAAAGTTGATTTAAAAGAAAAAAACTTTAAAAATTGAGGCTGTATTTAAACATTAGGCGATTTCAGTTTTCTCTTAAAAGCAAAAGGTCTAGCGTCACTGTGCCACCTTCCTGGGTGACCACAGCTGTTAGAGACAAGTAGCAACTTCTCCACTTTGTTTTATTTATTTTGAGTCTTTCTCTGTCGCCCAGGCTGGAGTGCAGTGGCATGATCTCAGCTCACTGCAGCCTCCACCTCCCGGGTTCAAACGATTCTCCTGCCTCAGCCTCCTGAGTAGCTAGGATTACAGGTGTGTGCCATCACACCTGGCTAATTTTTGTGTTTTTAGTAGAGATGGGGTTTCACCATGTTGGTCAGGCTGGTCTCGAACTCCTGACCTCAAGTGGTCCTCCCGCCTCAGCCTCCCAAAATGCTGTGATTACAGGTGTGAGCCACTGTGCTTGGCCAGCTTTTCCACTTTGATCTTTTGAAACACAAATCTGACTGTCTTACCTCCCATGGTGTTGCCTCGCTGGAAGCCACCAGTCCCTGCTGGTTAACTCTTTCCTGGAGACACCAGCCTCCTTGGCGCTGGTTCTGAGATGTTACCTCCCCTCTGCAGATATGGCTGAGAAGGACACCACCTTTGAGGCGCCACCCCTGGGGACCCAGCCGGACTGCAACCCCACCCCAGAGCATGGCGAGGCGCCTGCCAGGTGACTCCCCTGCCCCTTCTCTCTGTTTGGCTGCTGCGGGAGGGAGCTGTCCCTGCCATGCCCAGGGGATGCCTGGGAGGCAGCTGGGCTGGGGGTGGAGGTGGGGCCTGGGCTGCTCTTTTGTTAAATGTGTGCCCATGTCTGTGCTGACACCATTGGAAAGCCAGAAGGCCTCGAAACCCAGTCCCTGCCCTCAAAATGCCTGGCAGAGACTCGGGGCAGAGGATCTAGGGGCCCAGGCTCTGGTTGCGCAGTCTCCAGAGGAAGGGAATTATTCCTGAAGACCCACTTCCCTCTTCCCATCTCCATCACTCCTGCCTTGGGCTTCTCCCCGCAGCACCAGCCCCACTCAGAGCTTGCTGGTGGACTCCCAGGCCAGTAAGACGCTGCCCATCCCAACCAGCGCTCCCGTCGCGCTCTCCTCCACGGGGAAGCCCGTTCTGGATGCAGGTAATGGTCCCAGCCAACTCACCCCTACTCCTAGCAGGGGCTTCCTCCTGGGGAAGTATGGATCGGGGGAGCCAGGAGGGAGCTTCTCCTTTGTGGGTATGGTCTGAGAAGGGGGATTAAGGTTGACCCCAGGTTTCTGGCTTCTTGAGTTGGTGCTGTGGCTCTGGCACTTGCTAGTGACTATTCTTTTCTTTTTGAAACAGAGTCTCACTCTGTTGCTCAGGCTGGAGGGCAGTGGCACCCATCTTGGCTCACTGCAACCTCCACCTCCCAGGTTCAAGAGACTCTCCTGTCTGAGCCTCCCGAGTAGCTGGGTTTACAGGCGCTTGCCACCACGCCTGGCTAATTTTTTTTTATTTTTAGTAGAGACGGGGTTTTGCCATGTTGTCCAGGTTGGTCTCAAACTCCTGACCTCAGGTGATTCACCTGCCTCAGCCTCCCAAAGTGCTAGGATTATAGGTGTGAACCACTGCGCCTGGCTGCTAGTGACTATTCTTTAATTCTTGTAGGCAGGAATTTTTTTCACAGCCTCATCCTCATGGCTTATAATTGCTACTCAGAAAATAGGTCTTTGTTGATTGATTTCATGACTTTGACTAGTTGTTTGAGCCTTTGAGCCTCAGTTGTCTCATCTATACAATGGTAATGGCAGAGACCATGCAGGGTTATAAGCAGTGTAGCATTGTAGACGGCCTCTGTAAGAGTTAGCTCTTAGGCTGGACGCGGTGGCTCACGCCTGTAATCCCAGCACTTTGGGAGGCCAAGGTGGGTGGATCACGAGGTCAGGAGTTTGAGACCAGCCTGGCCAACATGATGAAACCACATCTCTACTAAAAATACAAAAATTAGCCAGGCGTGGGGGCGCGCGCCTGTAATCCCAGCTACTCAGGAGGCTGAAGCAGGAGAATCGCTTGAACCCAGGAGGCGGAGGTTGCAAGGTTACAGTGAGCCGAGATTGCACCACTGCACTCCAGCCTGAGCAACAGAATGAGAATCAGTCTCAAACAAAACAAAACAAAACAAAAAAAAACAAACAAAACCCCCAAGAGTTAGCTCTTAGGGAAAGATGCCAGGTTACTCATTTTAGGACTTGCAGTTCTAGTGGATGACACGAGGTGGCAGTAGTGCTCTAGCCAGAGTTTCTGAAAGTGCGGTCCTGTCTGGCAGCATTGGCACCGGCTGGAAACTTGTTAGGAAAGCAAATTATGGGCCCCATCCCAGACCTAGAGAATCAGAAACTGCACTTTAACAAGATCTCCAGGGCACTCATGTGCACATTAACGTTTGAGAAGCACTTAACTGGCATATACTACTTTTTAAACATCTAAACATGGACTTCAATAAAGTGCAATCACTAGCTCTATGATCTTTGTAAGTGACAAAAGGGAAAAAGGAAGCGAGTTTAGTACCGAGGTGTGAAGAAGTAAATCCAGATAGGGGTTAAGAGCGTGGGCCCTGCAGTCCACCGGGCCTGGCCTGGCCTGGGCTGGGGCTCTACCACTTACTCTCAGGGTGACCTTGGGCAACTTAACGAACTTTCATGAGCCTCAGCTCCCCTCATTTTTAAACTGAAGGTAGTGACGGTGCCTAGGGCATAGGGTTGGGGATCATTCATTCAGGGAACGCTTGTGGGGTGTGTTTATGTGCAGTGGGGACTCCATGCCTGCCCTTATCAAGCAGGTCTAGAGGGTTGGCCGGGAGGGGACTGGATTCAACCTCTTCCTTCCCCTCACTGCTTGGCCCTCCCCACCCTGACTCTGGCCACACCAGCAGTGCTGCCAGATGCCGGTCACACCGGGCCCTCGTCCACAGTCCCCAAATTTTGGTCTATTGGACCTCAATTCCTTTGTTCTGGCTCCTAGACGCCTCAATTTCTCACCCTCTAGACACAGTGTGCCCTTCTCTCAGCCTTCAATAGTTGATCAGCTTCCTGGAGCCAGGCGAGGGAGGGCTGGATGAGATAAGAGCCTTGGCTTGGAAAGGACCTGTTGTTGTTAGCCATGATGGAAGCTGTGTCCCAGGAGAAGGAGGAAGTAGTCTGGGGCTGGGGCTGTCTTGTGTGGCTGCAGCAAGGCAAAGAGTGTGGGGCGTCTCTGTGTTCCAGGGCCAGTGCTCTTCTGGGTGATCCTGGTGCTGGCTGTGGTGGTCGGCTCCAGCGCCTTCCTCCTGTGCCACCGGAGGGCCTGCAGGAAGCGAATTCGGCAGAGTAAGTGGCTGTGTCCTTGGGGCCTTGGGGAGGACAGGTTGCTCTCTGCCAGTCTGGCCTGGGTCCTTTCCCTGCCTGCTCCTGCTCTCTGAGGCCGCCACCCCCAGCCTTCTTCCTGGTGTCGTTTCAGAGCTCCATCTGTGCTACCCGGTCCAGACCTCCCAGCCCAAGCTAGAGCTTGTGGGTGAGTGTCCAGCCGTCCAAAGGGGCTGCCCGAGCCAGAGGAACACAGGGCAGCTCTGGGCCCGGGGCGTGGGCTCCAGAGACTGAACTTCTACCCCAGCCTCGAAGCTCCCTGTCTGTGGCTCCTGTCGCATTCTATACATCTGTAGGGATGCAATGTGGGTGAAAACTCATGCGTGTGGAGAATGCAATGAGGTGAAGACTGTACTGGGTGTGACGACTGTGTGGCTTGCTGAGAGCAGCACCTGGATGGATGCTGGCATGAACGTTTAAAAGTCTACCTTGTCTTTCACTTTTTCCTCCAGTACCCCCAGGGGGCATTCCTGCCAGCCTTCCCTTCCTCTCTACATTCTACCCTCCCTTTCTCCCTCTCCCTCCTTCCCTTTCTCTTTCCCCTCTCTCACCATCTTCTACCACCTGGCAAGTCAGCCCAGGGGCAGGAGGGGAAAGGAGCACATGGGGCAGGAGGGACCCTGGTTCTGCCACTTACGAGCTGTGTGACCCCGGGTGAGTTACTGAATTGTCCTGTGTCTCAGTTTCCTCATCTGGAAAATGCAGATGGTAGAATCTACTTCAGAGGCTTGGCCTGTGGATTTGTCGAGGTCGGGCTGTTAAGCGCATCGTGGAGTACCTGCCTGCAGTCGGTGGCTGCTGCCTATTGACAGGCTGGCCTGTGCCTGGGGCTTTTTCCTCCCTGGAAGCTTCAGGCCTTCCTGAGTCCTGGGTGCTTCTGACCCCCTCCCTGGTCCCTGCACTCTGATCCCTGCCCAGCCTCTGGGCCAGCTCTTCCAGGCAGCCCTTGGGAGCTGGGACCCTCCTCACCTGTCCAGGCAGGGGCATCTATACAGCGTGTGTCTTCTAGCTCTCACGTGGGGCAGGGGGCTCCCAGCTATCTTGTGCCAAGCACCTTCTCTCTCCTGGGCAGCCCCTTCAAGGCAGGCCAGGGTCTTCCTCAGCACTGCATGGCATGGATTGAGTGCCTGCTCTGTGCTGGGCTCTGATGGGGGAATCGTCTGAGCCTTCCTTTCTGATTTGCAAGGTGGGCTCCCATACAGGCTTCCTGTACTCCCCCAGTGATGACCTTTGTTCTGCAAGGAGGAGGCAGCTGCAAGGAGTTCAGCGAGGTGGACGGCTGGCCCAGGGCCACACAGCCTGGCAGTGGCACAGCCAGCCTCAGGCACTGGTCCTAGGGGTTTTGGTTTGTAAAGGGCTCAGCCCTGTCCCCTCTTCCTTCCCCCCGCCAGCTCTGTCCACCACCGCAATGCCTACCCAAGAGCCACGTGCTCAGCCTAAGGCCAGGCCCTGGCCCATCCCCTGATCTCCCCAGGACCCTTGCAGAGGCCCTTGCATAGGCTGACTGTTGACTTGGGCACAAAAACACAGTCCACTGAGGCATGTTTTGAATTTGATGAGTTTCACAAGCAAGCGCTGTGGTCCCTGTGCAAGGGGGGTTTTTGTGTTTTGATAGTTTCAAGCCTGTTTCCATGACCTGTCAGGCTGAGTGTCTCATTGAAACCGGCGTTTGCTTTCTTGACATTTTTCTAGTATTAGAATTTCCATTGCCGTCAGTTTATTTTTTTCTTCAAACCTCTGTGAGAGCAGTTTTGTTACAAGAAGAAAAAAAGAAAGAAAGAAAACACCTTCCCCTAAGAAGCCAGGTCTACAAAGAACTGAGCCCTGAGACTCAATGGTGGACGTCTTATCTCAGGTCGTTTTTGACCCTCTAGCTTCTGGTGGGACCTCGGGGTCTGGGTTCCGAGGCTCAAGATGGACAGAAAGTGAAGCCAAGACAGGCAAGCTCACAGGGCACCGGGTGAGAATGGACCGAGCTGGCCAGATGCCCCTTTCCCTCCTGAGCCATGGGTGGTGAAGGAGGGAAGGAGCACCGGTTCATTGGTTCGTTCATTCATCTATTCACATGGTCTTCATGGAGCACTTCCTCCTTGCAGGCTCTGTGCTGGGCCCAGAAGCTGTTCTAGCTTTTAGACTAATTCCGACTGCCCGCAGAGGCCAAAGGCAGGCAGGAGGGGAGTGTGTGCCCCTTGGCCTCCCACATCCCAGACCTGGGGCAGAGGGTGCTCTTGGTTCCTTTGAGCAGTGAGCACATCAGGGATCTGTGGTCCGTGCAGGTGCGATGAGAGGCCCACCAACCAGCCCTCGAGTGGATCGACCTTCCCGTGTGTGTCCTCGGTGACAGGCATTTGCAAAGCACACACGTGATCTCATCCACTCCTCCGGTGGCCTGTGAGGTACCTACTGTTATCCCCGTTGCACAGATTAGCAGCCTGAGGCACAGGATGATGAAGTAATTCGTTTAAGACCACGTGCTGGGTGAGCGGTAGGACAGGGATTTTATCGTGGTTGTTGAGATGTTTGTAAAAAGATTTTTCACCCTTGGCACCACTGACATTTGGGAATGGATGGTTCTTTGCTGTGGAGCGCTATCCTATAGGACGTTCTGCAGCCCCTCTAGACGCCAGTAACCTTCCCTACTTGGGACAACCAAAAATGTCTCTAGACATTGCCATGTGGCCCCTGGGGAAAAACTCCTGGTTGAGAACCACTGGTCTGAAATCCTTTTTTTTTTTTTTTTTTGAGACAGAGTCTCGCTCTGTCACCCAGGCTGGAGTGCACTGGTGCCATCTGGGTTCACTGCAACCTCTGCCTCACGGGTTCAAGTGATTCTCCTGCCTCGGCCTCCTGAGTAGCTGGGATTACAGGCTCCTGCCACCATGCCTGGCTAATTTTGGTATTTTTAGTAGAGACGGGGTTTCACCGTGTTGGCCAGGCTGGTCTCAAACTCCTGACCTCATGATCCGCCTGCCTCAGCCTCCCAAAGTGCTGGGTTTGCAGGCATGAGCCACCATGCCTGGCCTTAAAATTCTTTTAATCCTTCATTTTTATGAGCACTTGAGTCATTTTCTGTTATTCCAGGGAGATTTAGGTTGAAAGAAATTCTTTTTTGTTTTGAAACAGTTTCAAACTTATAGAAATGTTATAAGTATGAAGAATTTATTTTGACCTGAACCATTTGAGAGTAACTGACTGACTGGAAGTCTCTCACCCCGAAAACTTTATTGTGTGTTTCAGACAGACAAGGGTGTATTTTACACAATGTGGTAAGGATCGTCAGAATTGGAATTCACACTGATACATGACCCACAATGAATTCTCAGGCCCTGTTGAAGTTTCTTTATTTGTCCCAATAATGTCCTTTATAGCAGAGGACTCCAGCTCAGGGCCACGTGTTACATTTGTTTGTCTGGTTTCTCGAGTCTCCTTCTGTCCGGATCCGTTCCCCAGGCGTTTCCTTCACTTACTGGGAAGAGCGCAGGCTAGTGATTTCGTGGATGCTCCTTGCTTTGGGTTTGTCTGGTGTTTTCTCCCGAGTGGATTCAGGTCATGCATCTTGGGCTGGAAGGTCCCAGGAATGATGCTGGCTTCTTCTCTCTCAGGGCGTCCTGCCAGGTTTCGATGTGTCCCTTTCCTGGTGCTGTGTACTTTGAGCGCTCGACGGAGGTGATGTCCTGCCGGGCCTCTCCACTGTGACGTCTCCATTTGCTCCTCGGTCATTACTAAGTCTTTTTAGGGGCGTTACTTGAGACTATGTCAATAGCCCATTCTTCAGCAGACCTTCATTTTCTCTATTTATTTGTTTATTTTTTTGAGACAGGGTCTGGCTCTGTCACCCAGGCTGGAGTGCAGTAGTGTGATCTCGGCTCACTGCAACCCCCGCCTCCTGGGTTCAAGCAATTCTCCTGCTTCGGCCTCCCAAGTGGCTGGGATTACAGGCGTGTGCCACAATGCCTGGCTCATTTTTTGTATTTTCAGTAGAGACAGAGTTTCACCATGTTGGCCAGGCTGGTCTCGAACTCCTGGCCTCAAGTGGTCCTCCCGCCTCGGCCTCCCAAAGTTCAGGGATGACAGGCGTGAGCTGCCACCGCGCCCAGCCCAGAACTTTATTTTCTTCACTTACATATTTATATCTGTATGGATTCATGGGGCCCTGTTCTGTTCAATGGGTTGTAATCTCTTACCATCATTTTTTATTTTGATGCTCAAATGGTCCCAGATGAGGTCAGGGAGAGCCCCTTTAAGCTGGCTCTTGTGTGCTTTGGTGTATCCTCATCCTGTGCTTTGAGCACGTCCCTTATTCTGAGATGTTCCCAGCTTAACTTGTGTGCTCCTGCCCCGGCCCTGGAATCAGCTCCCTCTCCAAGGAGCCCAGGGTTTGCATCTCGGGGTACCTGTTGCCAAAGCCTAGCTGAACCTCTGTGCCAAACTCCCCCCTTGGGCCTGTTCTGCTTCCCACAGCACTGGGGAATCACAGGCCAGAGAGGGGAGGGGACTAAAAACGGAGAATAACAGGGATGGAAGGGACCGAGAGCTTTACATCGCATGTGAGAACGCACGTGCTCTGTGAGCATGGGCTTCAGAGCAGCCTGTGACACCGTGCACTTGTGCAAGGGGGCCTGCTGCTGCCCAGCATGGTCCTGGACTTTTGTCCTGGGGGTACCAGACAGGCTTACGAGAAGACAGTGGTTATTCCAAAAGGCAAGGAAACCAACAAATAAGACTAGCAGATAGAATCAACATTTTTAGGGGAAGAGCAGTTATGAAATCTGACCTCTGTACTTGGCAAGATTTGTTCTGGGTCTTTATCAAAATCCTCATGGGTTGTAACACGGCTCTAGTCAATGTCAGAGCCTTCCAGATTCTGCCTTTTTACCTCTGTGATTTTACACTTGTTTGGGAGAGTTGGTATTGAACTCTGACTTTCCATTCAGTGTGACGGAGTGCCGAGCCGTGTTACTTACCATCCTGGGCTTTTCCTGAACCTGCTGTGTGCTCAACAGCATCCTGGACACCTTCTTTTTAAAATATTTTAATTTTTAAAAATTCTAAGTAGGCCAGGTGTGGTGGCTCACACCTGTAATCCCAGCACTTTGGGAGGCCAAGGTGGGTGGGTCACCTGAGGTCGAGAGTTCAAGACCAGCCTGGCCAACAAGACAAAACCCCATCTCTACTAAAAATAAAAAAATTAGCCAGGCATGGTGGCACACGCCTGTAATCCCAGCTACTCGGGAGGCTGAGGCAGGAGAATTTCTTGAACCTGGGAGGTGGAGGTTGCAGTGAGCTGAGATTGCACCACTGCACTCCAGGCTGAGCAACAGAGTGAGCCTCCGTCTCAAAACAAACAAACAAACAAACATTCTAAGTGGCCTTCATTTTTAAGTTTTTTTTTGTTTTTTTGGAGACAGGGTGTCACTCTGGAGTGCCATGGTACAATCATGGCTCACTGCAGCCTTGACCTCCTGGGTTCAAGTGATCCCTCAGCCTCCCCAGTAGCTGGGACTACAGATACACACCACCATGCCCAGCTAACTTTTCTATTTTTTGTAGAGACCGGGTCTCCCTTTGTTGTGCAGGCTGGTCTCGAACTCCTGAGCTGAAGTGATCTACCCACCTTGGCCTCCCAAAGTGCTTGGATTATAGGCGAGAGCCACTGTGCCCAGCTAGTCCTCATTTTTTTTTTGAGGCAGAGTCTCGCTCTGTTGCCCAGGTTGGAGTGCAACGGCGCAATCTCAGCTCACTGCAACCTCTGCTTCCTGGGTTCCAGCAATTCTCCTGCCTCAGCCTCCCGAGTAGCTGGGATTATAAGCGCGCACCACCATGCCCAGCTAATTTTTGTATTTTTAGTAGAGATGGGGTTTCACCAGGTTGGCCAGGCTGGTCTGGAACTCCTGGCATCGTGATTTGCCCACCTCAGCCTCCCCAAATACTGGGATTACAGGCATGAGCCACCGCGCCCAGTCTCATTTTTAAAAATAGTTTTAGATGTACAGAAAATTGGAGAAGACAGCACAGGAGTTCCCACATGCCCCACACCCAGTTTCCTCTGTGATTAGCATCTTAAGCCAGCATCGTTCATTTGTCAAAATATGTGAACCACTATCGACACAGGATTACAAACGAAAGCCCACACTGTGTTCAGGGTTCCCTTGCATTGCCTAAGGTTCCAGGATCCCATCCAGGAGCCACGTCACATTCAGTCATCAGGTCGCCTTAGGCTCCTCTGGCCTGTGGCCGTTTCTCAGATCTTGTTTCTCAAGACCAGTTTTCCTGATGGCCTTGGCAGTTTTTGAGTATTGATCAGGTGTTTTGCGGGACGCCTGTCTCCTGGGATCTGTCTGATGTCTTCCCATGATTAGACTGGAGTTATGCGTTGGGGGAAGAAGACTATAGAGGTGAAACGTCATGCTCATCACATCAAATCTTGGCTGGGCGCAGTGGCTTATGCCTGTAATCCCAGCACTTTGGGAGGCCAAGCCTGGCAGATCACCTGAGGTCAGGAGTTTGAGACCAGCCTGGCCAACATGGTGAAACCCTGTCTCTACTGAAAATACAAAAATTAGCCGGGTGTCATGACACGCACCTGTAGTCCCAGCTACTTGGGAGGCTGAGGCAGGAGGATCACTTAAACCCCAGAGGCAGAGGTTGCATTGAGCCGAGAACGTGCCACTACACTCCAGCCTTGGTGACAGAGCGAGACTCCATCTCAAAAAAAAAAAAAAAAATCAACCTGATTTACCACTGGGCACCTTCAGTTTTGATATCTCTTTTAATCTTCTCAACAAGCCCCAAAGTTGATGTGATTCATCCCATTTTCCAGCTGGGAGGACAGAGGCTCGGAGAAGGGAAGTAATATTGTGCTGAGTTTCACCGCCAAGGAGGCCCCTGCTCCAGGGTGGCTAAGTGGCCTCATTGTTTTTGACATTTGGCTGGTTTTCAATTTGAGGGTTATTATAAACCCGCTGCTGTGCTCGGCCGTTTTGTTTTCTTTCGGGTTATTTCCTGAGGGTGTGTTCCCTCAAGAGGGATGACTGGGTAAAGAGTGTGAGGTTTTTGTTGCCAGATGGCTCTTTAGAAAAATGGAACCAGCCTGCAGGGTATGGGCAGCTCTGCGATCCCGTTCACCCACTTCCCCTTCAAGGCCGAGTTGTGTCGTTTTTATTTATTTTGTTTTGTTAGTTTGTCACACTTTTTTTTTTTTTTTTATTCTGTTGGCCACCCCCAGTGACTTGGTACCAAAGAACAGTTGGCTGCTTGTAAAACTCAAAATCACTCTGGAGGGACCATGATTTAGTTTCACTGACATCATTGAAAAGAATGTGCCTTGGCCGGGTGCGGTGGCTCACGCCTGTAATCCCAGCACTTTGGGAGGCCGAGGCGGGTGGATCACGAGGTCAAGAGATCGAGACCAGCCTGGCCAACATGGTGAAACCCCGTCTCTACTAAAAATACAAAAATTAGCTGAGCATGGTGGTGCGCGCCTGTAATCCCAGCTACTCGGGAGGCTGAGGCAGGAGAATTGCTTGAACCCAGGAGGCAGAGGTTGCAGTGAGCCGAGATCGCACTGCTGCACTCCACCCTGGCGACAGAGTGAGACTCCATCTCAAAAAAAAAAAAAAAATTACCCCTGGCCGGGCATGGTGGCTCATGCCTGTAATCCCAGCACTTCGAGAGGCCGAGGCGGGCAGATCACCTGAAGTCAGGAGTTCGAGACCAACCTGGCCAACATGGTGAAACCTTGTTTCTACTAAAAATACAAAAATTAGCCGGGCGTGGTGGCACATGTCGGCAATCCCAGCTACTTGTGAGAATTGCTTAAACCTGTGAGGCGGAGGTTGCAGTGAGCCAAGATCGTGCCACTGCACTCCAGCCTGGGTGACAGAGTGAGACTCTGTCTCAAAAAAAGAAAAAATTACCCCTAAGAGTGTTTCCCAAACTCACCTAGTGTCCACACAGCGTGTTCAAATGGTCAGTCTTGCGTGTACTTTATCCTACTTGTTGACTGAGCACTGGTGAGCATATCTGTGAGGACTCAGGGCTGGTGGCTCTCCAGAGCTGCTGAAGTCAGAGATGTGTGCAGGAGGCGGCGTAGCTGGCATACGGGCATCTTGGTGGCAGATTTGTCTAGCCAGGGATGTGTGCCTGACAACAGCATATTCCAGATCTCCGTAGGTAGCGTTCTCGGGAGTGGTTAAAAGCTGGGCATCCCTGGAGGATGGTCTGCTCTGGGAATTGACTTGCTCCAGGATGAGCTAGATGCCCGGATGCCCTCTCACCTTTCTCAGATGGCCAGTGAGCCAAGGTTAAATGTTAAATGTCAATATGTGCTTGGGCGTGACCTGGCCCCTGTTTAATATGGGAGAACAATGGGAGTGGAGGGTAGAGGTTTGAGATGAGAAGATAGAGGTTGTGCCTTGAGAATCATTGTATCAGCACCTCCTGAGCCTACAAAAGGATGGGATTGAAGGAAATGAGATGGCCCGAGAGCAGTTGTCCTCCTCAAAGGCTGCCACCTGGGTGCTTTCAGGCACAAGAAAGAGAAAATCGAAGTCCAGCTGGAGTCAGAAGGGCTCCACAGCAGACTGGCTTTGGGCGTGTCCCAGGCAGGGTCCGGGTGGCATCTGCAGGATCCATCATCTTGTCGCCATGACCTGCCCTGAGGTCCTCCATGTGGGTTTTGCCTGGTGTTTCAGAGAATTCGGGGCTCTCCACACCCTGGAGACAGTAAGGTGGGCGCAGCAGCCACAGACCAGCCTCTGACCCAGTGGAAGCCTCCTGGGCTCTGGTTGGGCCTGTGCTTCTCGTGAACCAATCCTTGCATGTGCGCGGGGGTGGGGTTTGGGAGAGCGGTTCAGTGTGTTCATTGGTTTAGTCATTAGGAATGAGAGTGGCAGCCAGGTGTGGTGGCTCACGCCTGTAATCCCAGCACTTTGCAAGGCCAAGGCGGGCAGATCTCTGGAGGTCAGGAGTTTGAGACCGGCCTGGCCAACATGGTGAAACCCCGTCTCTACTGAAAATACAAAAAAATTAGCTGGGGTTGGTGGCACGAGCCTATAATCCCAGCTACTAGGGAGGCTGAGGCATGAGAATCACTTGAACCCAGGAGGCGGAGGTTACATTGAGCCGAGATCATGCCACTGCACTCTAGCCTGGGCGACAGAGTGAGACTCCATCTCAAAAAAAAAAAAAAAAGGAATGAGAGTGGCCAGGGGATAGAGGTGGTCCCCTGTCCTCCATCTGCCACTGGAGAAGTGAGCCTCCTTGCCTTGAGCTGGGGTGGGCACTGACTCTGAAACCATCCAGGGCTCTCCAGACTGAGGACCTGACCCCTGGGCTGAGTTCAGCACCACCTGTGATCCAGGAGGACCATTTGCCAATAGTTGGGGCGGGTGGGGCCGGGGGCTGCCAGACTCCTTGGTGAAGTTGCTGCTCTTGCTTTTTGCAGATTCCAGACCCAGGAGGAGCTCAACGGTAAGTACCCCTCCCTTGCCTCCACCTCAGCTTCGTGCCCCTAAATCTGACTCCTTCCCTAACAGATCTGAAGTTTTGAGAGCTTCTGGGGGAAGGGAGAGGGTGGGGACGGAAGGGCCATTCCCCTCCCACAGTGCCCAGGGTGCAGGCCCGTCCTGCAAGTTCAGGCTGAGTCTGCCCCACCACAGGGACCTCTGTGCACAGGGGCCTCGCCTGGGGCCTCAGCCAGGCCTTGGCTAAGGATGGAGAGCCCCACCCTCATAGCAGCCTCCAGCTCCTGGCTCAGCCTGCCGGGAATTTCCAGAAGGGCCTGCACACAGTGGATTTGGTTTGGGCCACTTTTGGGTACCAGGTCTGGTCAGGAGGAAGACTGTGTTCATTTTCCCCTTTTCTTTACTCTTCCAAGAATCTCATCCTCCAAGCTGGATGACAGAGCAGGTGGCTATGGTCCATTCCTTTTTTTTTTTTTTTCCATCTATCAGTTCTTCCATTACTTTCTTTTAATTCAAGCATTCATACATTAAGAAGGGTTTCTGTCCTTTCATTTTTCAATATAATATACACAACCATAATGCTAGTTCAGTTTCAAATTATGGGGGATCACATTTGAATATGCTTGGATGTGACAAGTGGCTGTTACAATACTGAGAAATTTCATGAAAGAGGTATTCAACAATTTGTAAGGTAATCAAATATGTTTTTGCTGCATAGGCCAATGCATTAATAGTAACTTGTTTTAAAATGCAGTCTTTTGGCCGGATATGATGGCTCACACTTAAAATCCCAGCATTTTGGGAGGCTGAGGCAGGTGGATCACCTGAGATCAGGAGTTTGAGACTAGCCTTGCCAACATAGTGAAACCCCGTCTCTACTAAAACTACAAAAAGTATCCAGGTGTAGTGGCACACGCCTGTAGTCCCAGCTACTCAGGAGGCTGAGGCAGGAGAATCGCTTGAACCTCGGCAGGGAGCCGAGATTGCACCACTGCACTCCCAGCCCGGGTAACAGAGTGAGACTCCATCTGAAAAAAAAAAAAAAAGAAAAAAAGGCAGTCTTTTAGCCTTCATATTATTATGAAAGAGTATTCAAGATTATGTATTAAGGTTGGTGCCATTTGCCATTAAAAGTAATGGCAAACCTGGTTTAACCCTTCTGATAGGTAGTTGTGGATGTTGGGGTTGAGAACAGAATCATCTTTGTCTGGAGTGACACCACACTCTAGAATTTCCACTTTGAAGAATACTCAGTTCTTTTTTTTTTTTTTTTTTAATTTTTTTAGTATTTATTGATCATTCTTGGATGTTTCTCAGAGAGGGGGATTTGGCAGGGTCATAGGACAATAGTGGAGGGAAGGTCAGCAGATAAACATGTGAACAGAGGTCTCTGGTTTTCCTAGGCAGAGGGCCCTGCCGCCTTCTGCAGTGTTTGTGTCCCTGGGTACTTGAGATTAGGGAGTGGTGATGATTCTTAACGAGTGAAGAATACTCAGTTCTAACCTGTGATTCCTGGTAGAACAAACTTTATTTTTCTAGCCCAGCAGTGATCTAGAAGCTGAGGAATCTCAGCACCTTTTAAAAGTTATTATGTGGTTTTGTTTTAAAAAGCTCCTGTTTTGGGAAAGTAGAATTTATGGGTATAACGTATGTTCATTATTTGTACATAAAATAAAACCATTTAAAAAGTAAAAAAAAAATAATAATAATGGCAAAAACGTGATTACTTTTGCACCAATCTAAAAGATACGCCCTCTGTGCCTTGAGAATCATTGCGTCAGCACGGGCATCCCTGCCTCCTCTGAATTACTCAAACTCACTCCATTTTGAAGGCATCAGGACATTTCATGAGGCCACTTCTTTGCGCTTACCTGTAAAAATCAAAAACTAAACTGACACTTTCCTCATGACATAGCTGTTTTTTTGTTTTTTGTGTTTTTTTTTAGCATTTAGAAAATATTTATTAATAGTATACATGAATTTAGATTATATAGTATAGAGGTCACCGGGCTTGTCACTGCAACTAACAGTAGTCTGTTTTTAGAATGCTTGAGTGTGATCATAAAAGACTACTTTCCAGGATGTCGGGGCTGGGGAGCTGGAGGGGCTGCTCCAGGAGGTGGGGGACCTGGAGCTGGTACTTACAGACTTTGGTGCTTATGAGTGTGGGTTATGGACCAGATGCCAGGGTTCAAATCCTAGCTCAGATACTTATTGATGGTATGACCCTGGGCAAATTACTCGACTCCTCTGTGCCTCAGTTTCCTCATCTGTAAAATGGGGAGTGGGCTGTTACCCACCTCCTACAGTGGTTGTGAGGATTAACATATGTCAAGGACTTTAGGACAGGGCCACGGACGTGGCGAGCACCCTGTGAGTCGCTGACTGTTACCCCTACTATTTAGTACAAATTAAAAGCAACAGACTTTACCCAGAAAGCTGAGAAGCCCGGGGCAGCTCATGGCGGCTTTAAAGCAGAAAGGGAGACTCACTGGGGTCTGTAGAGATGAAAAAAAAAGGGGCCTCCCAGTTCAGAGACTGGCAGGGAGGTTGGGGGTACCCTGCAGCAGCACCCATTCCCCTCCCACAGCAGCTGAGGAGTGGTGCGTCGGTGACAGAACCCATCGCGGAAGAGCTAGGGTTAATGAGCCAGCCACTGATGGAGACCTGCCACAACGTGGGGGCAGCCTACCTGGAGAGCCTGCCGCTGCAGGATGCCAGCCCGGCCGGGGGCCCCTCGTCCCCCAGGGACCTTCCTGAGCCCCGGGTGTCCACGGAGCACACCAATAACAAGATTGGTGAGTCAGCCTGTTTTGGGAGGTCCTCTGCAGCCCAGGGGCAGATGGGAGATAAATACAGGGCCCTGGAGACCCTGGAGTTGAAAGGCCCAGGAAAGGAGAGGCATAGATTCTTCACCCCAATTTAAGTTTCTGTAAGTAGGGACAGCAAGGGTACTTACCTCATAGGCCATTGTGCGAATTCATGAGCCAGTGTGCATGAGGTGCCTGCTGTTACTCATAAAAAATGAACACCACCCCAGCCCCCAACACCGAGCACCCGAGAGGACAGGAGGAAGACGTGCCAGTGGTCACAGGACCTGCCACTTGTCTGGCGCATTCCGGGCACTGTGTAGGTGCCATCTCTTCATCTCTGATGGTCTCACCACCTTCTTTGGATGGTGTCTTTCTCCCCATTTTACAGTTGGGGAGACTGTGGCTCAGAGGGTGAAGTGATTTTCCCCATTGCATGGCTACTAAGTGGCACAGCTGGGACTCGTCCCGCATCTGCTGGGCCCTGAAGCCCATGGTTTGTCCACGTTACCACCCACCCTCTGCAGAAGCAGGAGGCCAGATGGGGCCCAGATGTTCAGAGCTTCCCAACGGCAGCTGCTGCCAGCCTGGACAGACATTGGCTTTGGCCTCCTGTGGGCCTCCCTGCCTCCTCTCTTGCTTCTCATCACCTTGGTATGGCATTTTCCCCAAAATGTATACCTGACCCTATTGCACTCCTGCCGAGAAGCCTCCAGCGGCTTCCCATTCCCTATGGGATGAATTCCAGCATTCTTATTCCAGCACTCAAGGCTGACAGCAAGTTGTAGCTCCCCCACCAGACTCACCTACCTTCTGACCCCACAGTCTGTCCCTCCCCCTCATGGCAGTCTCCCAAATTTACAGACCCCTCTCTCACTTCTGAGCTTCTCAATGGGAGCTACCCCCTTGCCTGAAATAGCCAACTCCACTGCCTTGAATCCAGTTAATTCTGGATATCCTGGGGACCCTGCTTATTTGCCCCTTCCTCCAGGAAGCCTTCTGTGCCCTCTCCACTGTGCTATGCTCCCTAAGAACCCAGGCCTCCCCTACCCGGTGTCCTAGCACCCAGTGGTATGACTGCATGTTTATAGCCTTCCTCCACCTCCACCTGGCTTTGTGCTCCCTGTGGTCAGGGCCTTGGTGGACCCCACCTCTGTCACTTCTGGAAGGGTAACTGGCACTGGGATAATACTGAAGAGTCATTTGTAATTGTCCTGTGCATTTCTATGGCAGACAGTGGTGGCCAGAACTCTTCAGGGCAGTCATCTTCTCTTTTTATTTTTTCAGCCTCCTGAGTAGCTGGGATTATGGGTGAGTGTCATCATGCCTGGCTAATTTTTTGTATTTTTAGTAGAGATGGAGTTTCACTATGTTGGCCAGGCTGGTCTGGAACTCCTGGCCTCAAGGTGATCTGCCTGCCTTGGCCTCCCAAAGTACTTGGATTATAGGCATGAGCCACCATGCCCAGCCTGGGCAGTCTTTTGTAACAAACTGAAACTTTTGAAATGGTAGCTTTTAGTAAGTTTTATTTGAAAAGTATGTATTTTGGGAAATACCATCAAAGGCTTCTTCAGAATTCCTAAGAAGTCCTAACTGGAACATCTGAGTCCACACTGAGTACAGTGCCTGGAATCCCAGGGGTGGGGTTCAGAGGGTGTTTGATGGGGAGGAGAAGGAAGTACCAGGCTCCCAGGCAGCTGGCTCAGGTGTGGGCTGCCCTCCCCTGGCATGGCCTGTAGGCCTTGCTGGTGAGTGGATCGGGGGCCACCTCCGCCATGGTGGAAGGGGAAGGCCTTGGAGGTTCTCTTGGGCACCCAAGACACAGGCAACCCCCTTTTCCTCCTAATGCCAGCCCAGGGGAGCGTTCCCCCTTCCCATCCAGTTCCCAAGAGGGGTCACACTGGGGTCTGTACATCATCCCTCTTCCCCTGGGAACCAGGCAAGGGAAGAACCCCTTTCCCCCCAACTTCCTCACCTGCCCTCCCCACATAGCCAAGATGAATTCCCTGGACTCTGGAGCTCTGGGGAGGGGGCAGGAAATCCATGCAGCCCTTGGAAGCCACCCCCACAGCCTGGGGAGTAGGCAGCCTGTGATGGGGGCACAGCCAGAGCGGGGCAGACCCCTCATGGCCGGCTGTGAAGTTTCCAGACCCCTCTCTCACTTCTGAGCTCAGTGGGAGCTGCTTCCTCACCCGGAGCAGCCAATTCCACCGCCTTGAATCCAGTTAATTCCAGATTTCCTGGGGACTCCTGCCCATTTCCCTGAGGAATGTGAGGGGACCAGCCTGTCCCCAGCTGTGGCTCCTTCTCCCTAATCCACACCCCCACCCCCACTTCCCTCCCACCTGACCCCACCCGCCTCTCATCTTCTCTGCCCATCCCCCTCTGGGCCTTCTCTCCCCTCCTGGGGTCTCCTCTCTCACCACCCCCGGCCCCCATCTTTTGCCCAGCCCTCTATAGGGCTCCTAGGGCCGGGAGCCCACAAGCCTCGATGGAGGTGTGGGGAGTGCTGAGGCCCTGCTCTGTTTTGGGGTCTGTGGGGGCACCCAGCCCATAGCCTGTCCCGCACTCTGGGCCTTCTCCTCTTGCTGCCGTTTGGCGCACTTCTGTCTTTCCTGGGGGTGTTCAAAACCAGAATAGAAGAACCGGCGTCATGCAATAGGGTTGAGGGTGTGGGGGACTCGAGAACCTTTTTGGGGTTCCTGAATCCGAGGGGTATAACTGCATTACCCAGAAAGGCAGGGGTCCCTGCACCCCCACCCCACCCCAGCTCTCAAGTTCCCTCTTGAGCTTCCCCATTCTGGCCTCCAGAGTCCAGCGCAGAACAGCTGGGAGCCAGCCCACCCTGAGCCAGACACCATCAGCTGGGCGGAGGCCAGGCTTCCCCACTCCCCAGCTCCTCGGGCCACTGAGCCTCCATGTCCCCTCTATCAGAAGGCCACACCAGAAGCCCCCACATCAGACTGTGGTGAGGACCGGCCATCCGTCCCAGCTCCCACCATGTGCTCGCAACACAGCCATGCACGCTGCAGGCAGATCGGCTCTGAGCAGTAAGCCCTGAAATTCACGGCCTGAGCCAGGCTGTCTCAATCATGGGCTGCCAAGACCTATTGAGGGGGCCGGGTTTTCTGCAGGATGTGACAGGCTGGCTGAGTTTGCCCGGACCGAGGGGACTCCCAGGACACGGGACTTGCAGTACTAGAACCAGGAATGTTCCCGGGCAAGCTGGACAAGTTGGTCACCCCGGGTTTTGGCTGCAGGCACACAGATAGGAGCAGAAAGGGCCACCAGGCGGAGTGGGTGGTTTTTTTGGGGATTTCTCCTAACTACGTGGCGACCTTGGGCAGGTCATTTAACCTCTCCAGGCTTCAGGTTCTTATCTGTAAATGGGAATCTTGATGGGGTCCGCCTTGCAGGAGGGCTGGGGACCCAGGAGCGGGGGTGTGGAAACTGCTCAGCTCTGCTGTTTCTGCTCGTGCTCTGGTTACCCACGGCTTTGCCTGTTTTTGTCCACAGTTTGCTTTCTCTCCCACCCTGTCCTCTTCTTCCCTACCCATCCCCAGAGAAGTGCTGAGAAAATCCTAAGTACAAGTGGGCTGGTTCTTAACTCCTCAAGGCCCAGCTCCTAGCTGTTCTATTTCCTCTGAGCCCCCAGGATGCCTGTAAGGTACATCAGAGAGGCTGTGCCATCAGCCTGAAGCCACCTGGCAGGTGTACCAGCACTGGGCCTTGGCCCTTCTCTGCCTCTTTGCTCCCATCCTGGCTGGTGCTCTGGCCTCCCTCGCTCACCCATCCTTTTGCCTTGCAGAGAAAATCTACATCATGAAGGCTGACACCGTGATCGTGGGGACCGTGAAGGCTGAGCTGCCGGAGGGCCGGGGCCTGGCGGGGCCAGCAGAGCCCGAGTTGGAGGAGGAGCTGGAGGCGGACCATACCCCCCACTACCCCGAGCAGGAGACAGAACCGCCTCTGGGCAGCTGCAGCGATGTCATGCTCTCAGTGGAAGAGGAAGGGAAAGAAGACCCCTTGCCCACAGCCGCCTCTGGAAAGTGAGGCCTGGGCTGGGCTGGGGCTAGGAGGGCAGCAGGGTGGCCTCCGGGAGGCCAGGATGGCACTGTTGGCACTGAGGTTGGGGGCAGGGCCCATCTGGCCTGAACTGAGGCTCCAGAATCTAGTGGAGGACCGGCCGGTCACCGCAGGGGTCTGGTGGTCTCTGCTTGCATCCCCAACTTAGCTGTCCCCTGACCCAGAGCCTAGGGGATCCGGGGCTTGTACAGAAGAGACAGTCCAAGGGGACTGGATCCCAGCAGTGATGTTGGTTGAGGCAGCAAACAGATGGCAGGATGGGCACTGCCGAGAACAGCGTTGGTCCCAGAGCCCTGGGCATCAGACCCTAACCACCAGGCCCACAGCCCAGTGAGGGAGAGGTCGTGAGGCCAGCTCCCGGTGCCCCTGTAACCCTACTCTCCTCTCTCCCTGGACCTCAGAGGTGACACCCATTGGGCCCTACCGGCATGCCCCCAGTTACTGTAAATGTGGCCCCCAGTGGGCATGGAGCCAGTGCCTGTGGTTGTTTCTCCAGAATCAAAAGGGAAGTCGAGGGACGGGGCGTCATCAGCTGGCACCGTCTCTGCTGCAGCGGCCACACTGTACTCTGCACTGGCGTGAGGGCCCCTGCCTGGGCTGTGGGACCCTCCTGGTGCTGCCCACCTTCCCTGTCCTGTAGCCCCCTCGGTGGGCCCAGGGCCTAGGGCCCAGGATCAAGTCACTCATCTCAGAATGTCCCCACCAATCCCCGCCACAGCAGGCGCCTCAGGTCCCAGATGTCTGCAGCCCTCAGCAGCTGCAGACCGCCCCTCACCAACCCAGAGAACCTGCTTTACTTTGCCCAGGGACTTCCTCCCCATGTGAACATGGGGAACTTCCGGCCCTGCCTGGGGTCCTTGACCGCTCTCTGTGGGCCCCACCCACTCTGTCCTGGGAAATGAAGAAGCATCTTCCTTAGGTCTGCCCTGCTTGCAAATCCACTAGCACCGACCCCACCACCGGGTTCCGGCTCTGCACCCTTTGGGGTGCGGATGTCGAGAGGCACCATGGCCTCACCCAGGCATCTGCTTTACTCTGGAAACAAGACCGTTTGGAGATTTCATCAGGATTTTGGGTTTTTCACATTTCACGCTAAGGAGTAAAGTGGCCCTGACTTCCGGTGGGCTGGCCAGCTGACTCCCTAGGGCCTTCAGACGTGTATGCAAATGAGTAATGGATAAGGATGAGTCTTGGAGTTGCGGGCAGCCTGGAGACTCGTGGACTTACCGCCTGGAGGCAGGCCCGGGAAAGCTACTGTTTACTCATCGGCCAACCACGTGCTCTCTAGAGGAAGTGATAGTTTCTGAAACCGCTCAGATGTTTTGGGGAAAGTTGGAGAAGCCGTGGCCTTGCGAGAGGTGGTTACACCAGAACCTGGACATTGGCCAGAAGAAGCTTAAGTGGGCAGACACTGTTTGCCCTGTGTTTGTGCAAGGATGGAGTGGGTGTCTGCATCACCCACAGCCGCAGCTGTAAGGCACACTGGAAGGCACACGCCTGCCAGGCAGGGCAGTCTGGCGCCCATGATGGGAGGGATTGACATGTTTTAACAAAATAATGCACTTCCTTACCTAGTGGCCCTTCACACAACTTTCGAATCTCTAAAAATCCATAAAATCCTTAAAGAACTGTAAGGCTGAGGACATGATCATTGAAATTGAGAGTATGTTATTAATAGAACCCCTGAGCAGAAGTGGCTTTGGGAGTCTCCCAGCAGGGCAGGGATTCCCACTGAACCCCCAGGCACTAAGGTGGCCAGTCTCTGGTAGATTGGATACTTCTGGGGCTGGGAGCCCACTTCCTGCTGGGGCAGTCCTTCTTGTTGCTGGAAGATTTTCCTTATCACTCGAGGCAAATTCTTTCTCCATGTAATTGCCACTCCCTGGTCCAAAGGCTGCCCTTTGAGGACACTCAAAGCCACTGTCGGCCAGTTGCGGTGCCTCACCCCTGTAATCCCAGCACACTGGGAGGCCGAGGCGAGTGGATCACCTGAGGTCAGGAGTTCAAGACTAGCCTGGCCAACATGGTAAAACCCCATCTCTCCTAAAAATATAAAAATTAGTCGGGTGTGGTGGCGGGCACCTGTAATCCCAGCTACTCAGGAGGCTGAGGCAGGATAATCGCTTGAACCTGGGAGGTGGAGGTTGCAGCAGTGAGCCGAGATCGTGCCACTGCACTCCAGCCTGGGTGACAAGAGTGAGACTCCATCTCAAAAAAAAAAAAAAATGCCACTGTTGTCACAAGGCTCCCTTTAGGTATTCGAAGAAAGGTTTCTGGGCCTCCCCACGGCCTTCCTCCCCCTGGGCTGGGCCGAGCAGCCCCATAGCTTTGGAGAAGGGATTCTCCAAGGAACAGCGTGAGTGCCCAAGCCCTGGGAGGCAGGGGGAGGACCACAGGTATCTGGGAGCCCTGGGAGGCAGGGGGAGGACCACAGGTATCTGGGACTGTTGGGCTTCTGTGTCTGAGCTGGGAGGAGCCCAGCCTGCCTCCCTGGGCACAGCTTTGTGGCACTTTAGGGCCAGCCTCCACCCCAGGCAGCCAGCCTGAGGCCTCCTCTGACTGTCTCCTGTGCGAGGTGGAGAACACCCACAGCCACAGACAGACCCTGTCCACCCCATCCCCAAGACTCCAGCCCACACCCACACATCAGCCCAGCCATTGAACCAGCCACTGCCTGCCATGCACTCAGTCCAGGAGCCAGGGTGGATTTCCCCATCCTGCCCAGCGATGAGCGGACCCCTTTTATTCTCTGGCTGTGCTCACGTCCAGGTTGGCAGATGGACAGAGCTCCCTGCTACTCAAGGTAGCAATTCTCAGGCTGTGACGACACCCCCACACACCTCTTCCTAAACATTTGTGATCAGAGAGGGACAGCAAGTGGTAAGTATCAGATGGAAGCTGTTGCCTTCAAAGAAAAGCCATTGTTTCCCAAGGCACTTTTGTAGGTGGTAAAAACCATTCTACAGTTCGCAGAATCTCCACGGCTCGGGTCAGTCCCTAAAACGGAACGAGGGGACCTCCCTAGAGCGTCTCGCTCCATCACGACCTCACCCTCCAACAGTCAGGTGTAAAAGACCCAAGACTGGGTCTTGGTCATCTTTGTCCCATGATCACCGGGCACTGATTGGTTGGGCTAAGTAGAAATGAAAACCTGTGTGGGGATGAGAGGCGGCTCTCCAGCCACAGTTCCTCGGGTGCCTTCTCTCTTCCCCCACTTCCTTGATCCTCTGCAGTGGGGGGGCAAGTGTGCGGTGGCGGGGGGGCTTGGGCCAGAATGTGTGGGGACATCAGATTCACAGCCACGGCCCAAGAGAAAAGCTTAGTCAAGGCGAGACTGTTCAGCTTCAAGGGGGGCTCCTTGGGCTGAAGGAGAAGCTGCTGAGGACACCTCAGGCCCCTGCACCCTCCACCAGGCCCCTCTGCCAGCCACCTCCTCCTGAGCCAGCACCCCATGCTGGCCAAACACCCTGGAACCCTTGCCCCTGGCTGACCCAGGGGAGCAGGTGTTCAATGTTGGGGCCATGGGTGTGAGCCAGGCACAGGGCAGAGAGGCTTGCCTGCCATTCTCTGCGGCTCAGACACAACAGCAGCGTGTGGATGGTGATGGCGCTGCGGGGTCACACACAGGCTCGAATCCCAGCTCTGCCATTTATCAGTTGCATGAGCTTGGCTATGTTCCATGATCTCTTTCAGACTCAGTTTTCTTGTCTGTGAAATGGCGGTGTCAGTCTCTACCTGACGGGGTTGTGGGGCTTCCCTGACATGCCACTTGGTGTGTGGCTTATGCTGAGTGGCAGGTTCTGTCCTTATTCCAGCCTGGTGGCCACTTGCCAAGAGCGAGCCCTTCCTATGTCTGCAGAATTCAGCCCATCAAGGTTAGTCAGAGCTTTCAGGCCAGCCTGGGAACCTAGCCGCCCTTGGGGCCAACTTGCTGTGGGAAGCCCCGCAGTGGGCAGGCCTCTTCTTCTGTGGGCTATCCCAAGAACCCTTCAAATCACAGCCATAGGACTGGCTCATTATTCGACGTCTGTAACTCTGGGCATGTCGGCGAAGTGCTGCGGGTCCCTCCGGAGGGACATCTCACTCGTGGTTCTAGCACATTCCAGATTGCACCACATTGCTGTTCAAGGGCTTTCCTCAATTAAAGGGTCTAGCTGCTGAGGACTAGTGGGGCACAGACTTGCTCTCGTGGGTCCTGTGTCTGGTGGACGGGACAGACGGTGGCGTCCTCAAATCAGTACACAAGGTCATTCCAGAGTCAGATCACGCTGTGAACCACAAGGAGTCTGAGCCAGGTACTGTGGCAGAGTGGGAGGGGAGGGCCACCACTAGCTAGGTGGTCAGGGCAGGCCTCTTTGAGAAGGTGCCCTTTGAACTTGGCCTGAGTGATGTCACAAGCCAGCGAGGTCTGGAAGGCAGGGAGCTGAAGTGGGCACACTCCTGCCTCGAGTTTCAGGAAGAACACAGTGGTGGAAGAGGCACAGTGGGCGAGGGGAAAAAAGGAGGCGAGGGGGGAAGGCCTGGGGAGGAGGGCCCGGTGGGCCATTGTGATTAGGCACCTAGATTTTATCACAAAAGTACTGGTCTATGTTTATTTCTGTTTTCTTCCTAGTAGAACAATAAACATCCTGGTATTATTTCAGCAATCAGTGAGAAAGGCCAAACCAGGGGCGGCAAAGGTTGTTTTAACCTATTTTGGAGGGAAGTTGGGGAAACAGGCAGCAGCTGCTGGCAGCCAGGAAGCAGTTAGATGGGTTTTCTCAGAAAGACTAAGACAGCATTCCTGGTGATGATTGTAGCTATGGGTAGGGTTAGGAGTCTGCCGGTCTAGCTTCCCCCTTTCTCTGGGTATCTTCCAGAGAGTAAAAACCAAACTGAAAAACCCTGGGAAGCCTGGAGGCCTTTGTTTGTGTTTTGGTGTGGTGATTGTTTTCCCGGTCATGAGGCAGAGGGATCATTTCACTATCACAGGGTCAGCGGTGGCCTGTGCTTACTTTTTATCCTTTAGCCCTCATGGAGGCAGTGGCCATTTCATGACGGTGGCATGGAGCTGTGGCTTCCGGCTCGACAAGCTCCCAGCTGCTTGGTCCCAAGCAAAGCCCTTATGTGCATTCAATGTGGGTTTTCTGGTCTGCAAAATGGACCTAATGGGGCCAGGTGCGGTGGCTCATGCCTGCAATCCCAGCACTTCGGGAGGCCGAGGCGAGTGGATCACTTGAGGTCAGGAGTTCGAGACCAGCCCGGACAACATGGCAAAACCCCGTCTCGACTAAAAATACAAAAAGTAGCCGGGCATGGTGGCATGTGCCTGTGATCCCAGCTACTTGGGAGGCTAAGGTGGGAGAATTCCTTGAACCTGGGAGGCGGAGGTTGCAGTGAGCCGAGATCGTGCCACTGCACTCCAGCCTGGGTGACAGAACGAGACTCTGTCTTCAAAAAAAAAAAAAAGAAAAGGAACTATAAGGCTGAGAGGGACTGTGGAAGTCCAGTCTGGGCACGTATGCCATGTTCAGTAAATGACAGCCATCAAGAGCAGCATCTTAAGAGCTGAGAGTTCGCCTAGGCCACATTCTTTGTACATCTGGGCTTCCTAATAGAACCCTGGACAGTAGATAGGCTGCTGGGTGGCAGCACTCCCTTTTACAAACTGAGGCTCGGGGAGGGTGGGGGAGCGAAGCAACTGGCCCACTGCCACACAGCTGGGAAGTCCCAGAGCTGGAGTTCAACCCCCAACTTTGTGATTCTAAATCCCTCCCCATGCCCAGGTGGCCTGGCTGCCTCTGTGGTCAGGAGTTGTGTTCATATTGTGGTCATCCCCTGGCACTATGCCTTCTAGATAAGTTTCCTTTCATCTTCAAGTCACCACAACTGAGAGATAGAATAGAGGCTGATTTTATTCCTCCCTTTATGGGAAGGCAGGGACAGTTGCAAGAGGCAGGGTAACCTGCCCAAGGTCAAACTCCAGGCTGGGTGTGGCTTTCTGACTGCTCTGACCGGACAGGAAGGACACAGAGCTAACCCAACCAGGGCCTCCTTCCTTGACACAGCTTTCCTCAAAGGTGTGTGTGATTTTTTTTTTCTTTCTTTCCTTTTTTTTTTTTTTTTTTGAGACAGGGTCTTCCTCTGTCACCCAGGCTGGAATGCAGTGGCACAAATACAGCTCACTGTAGCCTCAACTTCCTGGGCTCACGTGATCCTCCTGTTTCAGCCTCCCGAGTAGCTGGGATCACAGGCACATGCCACCGTGACTGGCTATTTTTTTTTTTCTTTTTTTGTAGAGACAGGTCTCTCTATGTTGCCCAGGCTGGTCTTGAATTCCTGGGTTCAAGCAATCTTCCTACCTTGGCTTCCCAAAGTACTGGATTACAGGCGTGTGATTCTGAGGTCCAGGGAGACTCGGGGCTGGGTTGAGTCCAGGGAATCTCTGGGGGAGAACTGCCTGAGAGTGGAATTGCCCTTTCCATCCCCAGTAACACCTCATATCCTGCTCACTGCCCCACCTGAGTCTCCCTGAAGGAAGACGATCAAGAACAAGCCTCCCATTTTAAAGATGGGAAAACTGAGCCCCATAGAGGCAAAGCGGTTTTCCCAGGATCCCAGCTTGGTGCTGTGTGATGGAGATAGCTCTAACTCTAGCTGTCAGTTGGGGCTGGGGTAGGGGAAAGTCACTGTCTAGTCCAAGGGAGCAGTAAAGATGACATGCTGATTTTCATTCTTCCTTTAAAGAAAAATTCGATGTTAAAAGTAACTGTGGTGAGAGGGTTGGGTTCTTATTTACAAGGCAGCTCTGCAAGAATAAACAGAGTAGACAAAAATATCCCATCAGCTGGGCTTCTGCAGCTTCACAAGCTACTGATCCGTGCAGTCAGAGGGCCCCAGGTTCAGAAGGGCCCTGGGCTTGGTTTAATGCTCTGCTGTCGCCATCTTGAAAGTGATTAATAATTTTTGGCAAGGGGCCCTGTGTTTTCATTTTTTCTACAAATTATGTAGCTGATCTTGCACGGGGGCAGGGAAATCGTTAATTCAGAATTCACTTAATGCCAAAGCATTTTACCTCCATTGTCATGTGACCTCAGAGGGACCTTATAGATGAGCACACACGTCCCCATTTTTAAGAAGTGTTAAATGACCAGGAACTGATGTAACTGTTCCAGTCATCTCTTGCTACATAACAAATCACCTCAAAACTTAACAGCTTAAAACAATGGTCATTAATTTTGCTCACAAATCTGCAATGTGGCCTGGACTTAGCAGGGGAGGTGCATCTCGGCTCACATAGTACCAGCGGGGGTGATGAGATGAGCTGGAGAATCCACCTCCAAGAGGGCTGGCAAATTGGTACTGGCTGTCAGTTTCTCTCTGTGGAGCTTCTTGGGCTTCCTCACAGCATGGCTGCTGGGTTCCTGGAGCCAACAACTCCGGGGATAGGAAGTAGAAACTGCCAGCGTCATAAAATTTGACCCCGGAAATTGGCACTGCATCCCCTTTGCCGCATTCCAGGTAGTCACAGAGCCCAGACTCAAGGGGAGGGGACACAGATCCCACCCCTCGTTAGGAGGGGTGTCAAAGAATCTCGAGATCTTATGTGTCAGCATGAGCACTTCACATACTGTCTCATTTTAGCCTCTCGGTAATTTTGCCATTATTGTCCTTGGAGTTGGCTCAAGGAAGCTACATAACCTGGTGGAATCCCAAGTTCATCTGGCTGGAATTTGAATCCAAGCTGGTCTGTCTCCAGAGTGTGAGCTCTGGACTGAGCAGCTGACCTGTGCATTCAGGGACCCATACAGTCAGAATGTGGCAGGACTGGAAAGCAAGCTCACATCTGTCTGATTAGAGAACATCTGAGCTTGGTACCCATACAAACTAGGCCCTATCTAGTTTTTAGATAGGGAAATCAAGGCTCTGAGAGGTCTTGCCAGGCCTGTCCTGAGGAAGAGGGCAGGGTCAGGGACCTTCCAGGGCAGGATGGGGCCCCCAACTTGGGTTGCACAGAACCATGTCAGGAAGTCACATAGAGTTGTGGGTAGATTATGCAAGTACAGGCTGTCGGGAGGGGTGTTGTTTTTCACTGCAATTACACTTCACTCAGGAAATACAGCTTCTGCACGTACTGAGGGAGGGTTCCTCACCCTGTGCAGAAGACCTCCTGGTGAATACCGGGGCACTCACTGGGTGACCCTGGGTCCTCTGGGCCAAGTTCATGCATCGAAAGTTCCCTGAGAAGCTCTTTGTGCCCATCTGGGTTGGGCTTTGACAATAGAGTTGAAGAGGCTTTATTCCTGCCATGCATGGAGTCACAGGTTAGTAAGAAAGATGATAAGAGCTGTACTTGAGGCTTTCGTGTGCTCTCACTTAAACCTCACAGTGCACTAGGAAGTAGTTATTACATTACCCCTATGTTACAGATGAGGAAACCGACACGCAGAGTAGCTAAGCCAGTTCCCCAGGGTCACACAGCTGCTAAGTGGTACAGCTAGGCTTTGAACCCAGGCCACCTGGCTGCAGTCTGCGTCCTCACACACTTGGCCATGCTGCTCCATTGTGGCTCAGGCCGAGGTCACCACTGTGCTAAGGCCCCAGCCCTGAGTCCCAGACCCTGTAGAACACTGTGGAGGCATCCATGGGGCTCAGTAAATGCACAGGGAATGGAATTTGCTCTTGGTTTTTATCCCACCTTTCCTTTCCAAAGCCCAGCTGTGGCCAGGCCTCTCCCTCACAGAACCTTCTATGACTCCCTAGTGCCTACAGGCCAATGTCTGCCAATCCAGCTTTGCTGCTACCTCCACAGCTCCCATATCGAAACCTCTCCTGAGACCCGACTGTTTCCGCTCAGTCACCAAATACAGAGGGCATATCCTCATCATGAAATCTCTGCTCAGCGCTCCAACCCCTGAATTTCCAACCTCATCTTTCTCCTCCTCCTCCAAAAACCCTTCCAGGACACCAAGGCCCAGGACCTCCAAGCTCCCACAGCACTGACTGTGAAGGGGGACTGGAGGCCAAGTTCTAGAAGTCTTGCAAAAAATATCTCTGAAGAAACGCATTCATTCATTCATACAGCCACTCATTTAGTCACTCAAGCAACAGATCTGTATGTAACACCTACTATGTGTTGGGCACTGTGCTTGGCGCTGGGGAACACAGTGAAGTGGGGCAGTGGCGGGGATATACAGTACTGCTCTCAGGGAGTCACAGTCCAACTGGGAGACCAACCTACAGTCTGGTCATGGCCTAGAGCATGATATTTGCTTTGATGGAGAGCAGCTTGGGGTTCATGACCCTAGTGGATGGCACCTAGCCTAGATGGAGGCAGGTCTCTGCTTTCCCCTCTGTAGAATGGGTTTAATAAGAGCACCTACCCCAAAGAGATGTTGTAAGGATTAATTTCATCCATTAATTTGTTCAATAAATATTTGTCAAGCTCAAACTCCGTGCTGAGGTGCTGGGGACACACAGCCCTGCCCTCTGCAGAGTGACAAGAAAGAGTATTTGGGATAACATTGGCTGGTGGTAATTGCTATAAAGAAAAAAAGAAAGTGGTGCGTAGGCCCTCAGTGTGGTGAGGTGTGTAGCCAGGGCTTGGGGATGTAGCACCTGCTGTACAAAGGTCTGGGAGAATGTAGCGATTCAGGGTGTGCAGGGGGAAGTGAGTAGTTATGATCATGAGTCTGTGGTAGACATCGCCCCATCCTTGCATTTGCATCTCTAGGTTTCTACAGAAGAAAGGGGGCAAGGTGATGGAGAGAATTTCATGGGTGGAAATTGTTCTACAGGAGCTGGGGAGGGAGGCTGGCAGGGCTGAGCCGGCTACTTGGTGGGAGGTTGCAACAGCCTCAGGATGGGTGGAGGACTGCAGGGGAACTGGAGCCCAAGGGGGTTTCCTTCCAGGGTGAAGGGGAAAAGCAAGGCTGGGCACTTTGGGAACTTCTCAGGGAAACCCTCTCCTGTACCCTAGGGGACCTGGGCTCCATTCTGGAAAGGCAGAATACATGACCTCCATCACGTTTTGGGTCTGCACTCATTAAGCACTTAGTAGATGCCAGGCACTGTAGAGTCTCCGTCTCAGATCCTTACAGCACCCCTGTAAAGCAGAGGCTATTTATCCCCATTTTACAGATGAAGAAATAGAGGCTCAGGGAGGTAAGGTGATTTGTCCAAGGTCATGGTTGCATACCAGTCAATGGCCTGAACAGAGACTTGAACCCAGGTCTAGGTGATGGCAAAGTTGATGCTATTTCTCCTTTTGATATACCCCAACTGTCTAAAGCAACCCTTGTTTTTTTGCTAGGCTTCTTGGTGTTTGAAAATTTACCACTCATTCCTAGGGGCTAAAGGTTCCTGGGTTCCTCCTTGGGGCACATGTCTAGGAGCAGGATCTCGATCTGGTGGCAGAGGGGCAGCAGCTGCTCCGTCTGGCATACAGTAGGTGCTCAGTAAGTCTGCAGGGCAGGCAGGACAAGCCTGGGTTGGAAGGAGGTCCAGTTTCTTGGGAGTGAGAGCCTCAAGACCAACTTCACCTGAAGGACAAACGAGAGGTGGCCGAATCACTGCCAGCTACTTCAAGAAGCCTCTAGGACACTCCAGCAAAGGTGGCTTGGTCCCTTTTCTAAGTCGCCTGCCCACCCTGCCCAAGCTCCTGCAGGGAGTGTGCCCACTGTGACTCATCCACGTCCAGCCCTGCCCAGCTCTCGCTGGGGCAGCGGTAGGCACACATACTCATAAAAGTCTGAATAAGTGAAGACTGGGAAATTGCACCAGGGAAAAACTACTTATTTCTTCCTCTTTTGAATTGGGGAGGGGAAACGTTGCTGGGGAAATGAGGTCAGTGACGTGGTGAGCATTGCATGCTCCTTACTGATGAGCAGAGGGCCGGTATCACGTGCTGCCTTCCTAGGGAGGGCTGGGTAGTGCGTCAAGGAAATGGGCCCAGAGCTGTGTCTCGTCCAGTCTAGCAGGAAACTGCCCATCTCACTGTGTCACTCCCTTCTCTGTCCTTGCTCTAAGCCTCTACCCTGACTGCCCTTGCTCTGAGCTGAAATCTCACTAATGAGAAAAAAATGTGCTGGTTTATGCCTCTGTGGGCTGGCTGGGCTGGTAGGTCCCAGGGGGGAGCATGGCCTGGAGGAAACCGACTGCACGGGGCAAGGATGATGTGCACGAGTGATATGTACTCCCAGGGCTCATAGCCTCATGCAGCCCCTCCCTCTGAGAGTATAGATGGGGAAACTGAGGCCTGAGAAGGCAAGAGATGTGCCTGAGGTCACACACAGAATCCGTGGCCCTCAGCACAAGCACCCAGTTTGCTGGTACTTTAAAGATAAAAATAAACAAACTTTATAAATGGAAAAGATGAATAAAAGAAGAAACGAAGTATAAGGATATGATAAATATAATAAAAATTACACACAATCTTGGCAAGGCACAGTGGCTCACGCTAGTAATCCTAACATTTTGGGAGGCCCAGATGGGCAGATCATTTAAGGTCAGGAGTTCAAGACCAGCCTGGCCAACATGGTGAAACCCCATCTCTACTAAAAATACAAAAATTAGTCTGGCATGGTGGTGCGCGCCTGTGGTCCCAGCTACTTGGGAGGCTGAGGCACGAGAATCACTTGAACCCAGGAGGCGGAGTTTGCAGCGAGCTGAGATCACGCCACTGCACTCCAGCCTGGGTGACACAGCCAGACCAAGACCTTGTAACAACAACAACAAAAGTAAAACAATCAGTATTCCTTAAAAAAAAAAAATTGCACACAATCCCATCATCCATGAAACTCCTTTAAACATTTTGGTTTCTTCCCTCCTTTCTGAGTAGTTTTTAAAAATTATCTTCAATCATTTATTTATTTATTGAATTTTCTTTCTTTCTTTTTTTCTTTTTTGAGACGGAGTCTCGCTCTGCCATCCAGGCTGGAGTGCAGTGGCGCGATCTCGGCTCACTGCAAGCTCCGCCTCCCGGGTTCATGCCATTCTCCTGCCTCAGCCTGCTGAGTAGCTGGGACTACAGGCGCCCGCCACCATGCCCGGCTAATTTTTTTTTTTTTTTTGGCATATTTAGTAAAGATGGGGTTTCACCGTGTTAGCCAGGATGGTCTCGATCTCCTGTCCTCATGATCCACCCACCTCGGCCTCCCAAAGTGCTGGGATTACAGGCGTGAGCCACCTGCGCCCGGCCCTATTTATTGAATTTTCTAGAGATAGGGTCTTGATCTATTGCCCTAGAGCTGGGATCTAGATCCAGAGAACCAGCAATCTGAGAAAGCTGTTACCTCTCCAGCCTAAGATTTCATTTGAAAGCGTTTCATGGCTGGAAGTGTCTTTGAGAATCTTTGGTTTAGCTCATTCCAGTACTTTTTCTCCAATGCCAGACCACCTGCAGCCATGGCAAGAGAACCCCGTGGGATGGAGAGATCCTGGAGGGCGTTAAGGAGGCAGTGGGGTTGCAGCTGAGCCGTTAAAGATGACGATTCAGCATCAGGAATGGGAAGGGGTCATGTCTCATTGTGGGGGATTGTTTGTATCTGAACTGCCTGGGAGTCTAGGTGGGAGACCTCTGGGGAGGGCTTTGGAGGAAGCGTCTGGGGAAGGTGAGGTGAAGACAGGCTCAGGAAAGCTGTTTGCCTTAGGAGAGGCCAGAGGGAGATAGGACAGGTGAGGCCTTTGCAGCCTGGCTGGGCTGCCGGCAGACCTAGGGCTGGCTGGCTCAGGGTGAGCATAGACTGCCGGTGATGGAGCAATGGAGGATGGAGCTAGAGGCTCCTGATAATTCACCCTTTTCCAAGGGCCAGCCCTGGAGAAAGGCTTGTGTTCAGAGCACATGAAGAACCCCAGGTTCTCCCTCTGTGAAGTGGAACCTCTTTGTGTTGAGTGACACAACTGCACTAGCAACGCTTGCCTTGGGGCCTGGCAAATCCTTCATGAAACAGACGTTTGAGATTATAATGAGATTTACTGTAGAGAGATGTGTCCTGTTTTCTGTGTCTGCACTCTGCTGGCTGTGTGGACTGGGGGGAGTTGCTTAAAGTGCTCTATAAAATAGAATGATCAGGCCCTGCCACTGGGCTCGCCTGGAGTTAGTGTGAATGTCAAATGGGGGCCTAGGTAGGGAGGTGACAGGTTAGGGAGGGACGCTGACACCTTTCATCCCTGCCACACCTGAACACCCAGAGAAAAGTGAAAACTATTAAAAGACACAAAGAAGCTCTGAACAGATGAAGCGTATGCCATGTTCGTGGATGGGATAAATTAATGTTGCACAGATGTCAGTTCTCCCAATTCACCTATCAACTCAGTGAAATCTCAATTAAATCACAGCTGGAGTTGTGCAAATGGATTTAAACATGTATGTGGAAGAGGCCAGGCACAGTGGCTCATGCCTGTAATCCCAGCACTTTGGGAGGCTGAGGCGGGTGGATCACGAGGTCAAGAGATCAAGACCATCCTGGCCAAAATGGTGAAACCCCATCTCTACTAAAAATAGAAAAATTAGCTGGGTGTGGTGGCGCACGCCTGTAGTTCCAGCTACTCAGGAGGCTGAGGCAGGTGAGTTGCTTGAACCTAGGAGGTGGAGGTTGTGGTGAGCTGAGATCGCGCCATTGCACTCCAGCCTGGGCAACAAGAGAGAGACTCTGTCTCAAAAAAAAAAAAAAAAAAAAGGTATGAGGGAGCATAAAAACCAAATATAATTTAGTCCATTTTGAAAACAGAGTGCAAACAAGGGAAATTCACTCTACCAAATACTA
Source organism: Gorilla gorilla gorilla (assembly GCF_029281585.2). Lineage (NCBI taxonomy): Eukaryota > Metazoa > Chordata > Mammalia > Primates > Hominidae > Gorilla > Gorilla gorilla. The sequence goes on along the minus strand of NC_073224.2, from coordinate 228,441,114 downwards.
AATGTTCTCTAAAGCTATAATAATAAAAACCATACGAAACTAGCCCAGGAATAAAAGGCCAGTGGAACAGAATAGATTGTTCCGCGATAGACCCAGGTACTTACGATAAAGAATGAAGGGATGGACTCTTGGGCTGATGGGGTTGGAAAGACTGGCTCATTCTATGGAGAGAAATAAAGGTGGCTCCCTAAACCTTACACCCCATATACAATCCTGATTATTAAAGACCTGGATGTGAGATGGAAAATTACAAAGCTAGTGAAAGAAAATATAGAAAAGTGGCCATGCATGGTGGCTCACGCCTGTAATTTCAGCATTTTGGGAAGCCGATGTGGGTAGATTGCTTGAGCCTAGGAGTTCAAGACCAGCCTGGGCAACATGGCGAGACCCCATGTCTACAAAATATACAAAAATTAGCTGGACATGGTGGTGTGTACCTGTGGTCCCAGCTACTCGGGAGGCTGAGGTGGGAGGATGGCTTGAGCCTGGGAGGCAGAGGTTGTAGTGAGCTGTGATCGTGCCACTGCACTCCAGCCTGGGCGACAGAGTAAGATCCTGTCTCAAAAAACAAAAATAAAAAAAATACAATAAAAAAGAATAGACTGTTCAGTGACAGAACCAGGTATTTATGATAAAGAATAAAGGGATGGACTGTTTGGCTGATGGTTTAGGAAAAACTGGCTCACTCTATGGACAGAAATAAAGGTTAGTCTCCAGACTTTATACTCCATATACAGTCTCAGTGTATTAAAGACCTAGACATGAGATGGAAAATTATAAAGCTAATGAAAGAAAAATATAGAAAAGTATCTTCATAACCTATGAGTAGCTCTACCTATAGGTCATGATGATACTTTTCTATATTTTCTTTCATTACCCATAAGTAGGGAATTCAAATGCAATTCAAATGGCGAAACATTGATGGATTCCATTGCATTAAAATTAAGAATTTTTTTTTGCCAACAATAAAGGACACCATCAGCAAGGATACCAAATAGGCGACAGAGTGGAGGAAGTATTTGTGATATCTAAAAATGACAAGGGATTGATATCTAGCGCATGCAAGGAATTATTGCAAAGCTACAAGAAAAAGACAGGAAATAATAGAAATATGGTCAAAGGATGTGAATAGGCAGTTCACAGAAGGGAAAACCCAAATGACTAACAAGTAATGAAGAGGTGCTCAAACCCACGGATATTCAGAGAAATGCAAATGAAATGACACCGAGCTCCACTTCACACCCATCAGATTGGCCCAAATCAGAACATTGGCTAATCATGAGTTTGGGGGCAAGAGAGTGGTAGAAACCCTATAGTCCTGACAGTGGTGGCATCACTGGGGTGGTCATCCTGGAGAAATTCTCTCTTTTCTTTTTTAAAAGCCAGCTTCTACATCAAGAACACAGTCCTGGAGAAATTTCTGGCAGTGTTAGTGAAATAGGTACACAAATACTCCCCGATCCAGCAGTCCTACGCCAGAGAAATTCAAACACCTGCAAACGCCACCACATGTTTTATAAGGACACATTGATTGTTGGAGAGGTGCAGAGGAGGATGAGAACAGGGATTGAGGAAAAAAATCAAGCCAGAGAGGAACCTTGTACAGCAAGATCTGTGCAGTATGATTCACTCAACTCTCTGTACCTGAGGTCCAAAATATGAGAGCGAGAGAGAAGTTACGCAAAAAAAAAAAAAAAAGATTCCATGCAGACCCGCCCCCAAATTTTGAAATACCTAAGGTTTATTGACAAAAAAGAGGAAGGGGGTGGGAGGAGGAGGGACTAGATGAGGGGAATCACGTTCCTCCCCAGGCCAGAGTGGCCTTGTTTGTAAAGAGGAAAAGAGGGGAACTCAGGGCCAGTGGGGAAACTGAGGCCAGAGTTCATAGGATATATGGTGGAAAGGCAGCTGTTGCTTATGTTTGAGACTTTGTCTAGAAAACTGTGGTCCACAGATGGCTCCAGCTGCTACTTGGAGAGACCAGTGAAATGGGGAGGTTTTGGTGGGGTGTGGGTTTTGGAAAGTGGGGGTTGGGGAAGGGGGACAGAGAGTGGGTTTGGAGGGGTTACGGGTTGGGAGTTAGAAGTGGAGAGACCAGGATCCTGGAAAGGGTAACACTCACTTGGCAGGGCCACGATGAGGCTGAAAGAATTGAAAAGAATTGAAAGGGAGAATTGAAAGCCCTTTGAAAACACAAAGGGCTGTAAAAGGAAACCCACTGACAAGATCAAACGCCCCCGCTGCAGATGTGGGGATTGGGACTCTCACACGCTGCTGGCAGGAGTGTCCAGGGTGCAGCCCCCTGAGAGGAATTTGGCAGGGCCCCGTGAAAATGAAAACATGCAAACCCACGGCCTGCCACTGCCCAGCAGTTCTACTTTCCAGGTTTAAGACCTTGAGAAACATTCAACCTTGGGCCTTGGGAGACAGATGCAGGAACGCGCATCTCAGTGTGTGCAGTGGAGCCAAAGTACAAACACCCCAAAGGCCCATTCCAGGGGAGCGGGGCAGCAAGGTGTGAGACAGGCACCCGGCAGGCGCAGCACCGAGTAGCAGCAGCAGCAGGTAGAAACAATAAGCGGATCTGAACTCATCAATATGGAAAGTTCTCAGAAACACAGCCGAGGGGAAAAAAGCAAGGGGCAGGACGGCGCACCTGGTGTTTCATTGTTTGTGTAGACGTAGACGCGTGTATCTAGAATAACACTCTACATTGGTGTGTGGAAGCAGAAAACGGACTGGTGAGAAACACCACAAACCCAGAGGAATTGCTCTTTTGGGGGCTGAATCAAGGGGACTACAACTTTGGCTGGGTGTCAAGGATTTCCATTTGAATTATAAAAGTATTTGAAGCAAAAAATAATCAACATATGTTTACTGAGAGCCTACTATTTTTTTTTTTAAAATATCTAATTGAAGGCCGGGCGCGGTGGCTCACGCCTGTAATCCCAGCACTTTGGGAGGCCGAGGCGGGCGGATCATGAGGTCATGAGTTCGAGACCAGCCTGACCAACATGGTGAAACCCCGTCTCTACCTAAAAATACAAAAATTAGCCAGGCGTGGTGGCACATGCCTGTAATCCCAGCTACTCAGGAGGCTGAGGCAGGAGAATGGCTTGAACCTGGCAGGCGGAGGTTGCAGTGAGCCAAGATCGCGCCATTGTGCTCCAGCCTGGGCAACAGAGAAAGACTCCGTCTCAAAAAAAAAAAAAAAAAAAAAAAAAATTGTCCAGGCATGGTGGCACATGCCTGTAATCTCAGCTACTTGGGAGGCTGAGGCATGAGAATCACTTGAACCCAGGAGGCAGAGGTTGCAGTGAGCTGAGATCACACCACTGCACTCCAGCCTGGGCAGCAGAGCGGGACTCCATCTCAAAAAAAAAAAAAATTTATGTATATATATACACACACATTATATATATATATATTTGATATCTGTGCAGTGTCTTAGGTGCTGGGGACCCAGCAGAGAGCAAAACAAAACAGACAAGGTCCCTGCCTTCATGGGAGAAACAGATGATAAACAGATCCAAAGAAAAATTATAACAACTGCTATTAAGAAAAGTAAAGTAGCTATTTTGGTTGGGGGCGGGGGGCGGGGGCGGGGTGCCAGGGATGCCTCTCTGAGGATGTGGCATTTGAGTAGAGACTGATAAGGGGAAGTGAGTCATGCAGGTATCTGGAGGAAAGGTGATCCAGGCAGAGGGAACTGCCAGTGCGAAGGCCTTAAGGTGGGAGAACCCTTTGTGTGTTCCAGCAATGGCGGCCAGGCCAGCGGGCTCAGGGAGGAGTGAGGGCAACCCTGGCTGTTACCACTGGTCAGTTCTGGGTAGTGGAATATGGATTTTTTATATGATGCTTTAATTTTTTTAATTTCTAAAAAAAAAAATCTAAACAAAGATAATGTAGGGTTAAAAAGGTTACTGCTGGGAGGCTGGGTGTAGTGGGGCCTGTAATCCCAGCACTTTTGGATGCCTAGGTGGGTGGATCGCTTGAGCTCAGAAGTTTGAGACTGGCCTGGGCAACATAGTGAAACCCTTCTCTACTATTAAAAATAATAAGATAAAGTGTAACTAGAAGAAAACTTAAAAAAAAAAAAAAGGCTGGGCATGGTGGCTCATGCCTGTAATTCCAGCACTTTGGGAGGCTACTGAAGCGGGTGGATCACTTTTGAGCTCAGGAGTTTGAGCTCAGCCTGGCCAACATGGCGAAACCCCGTCTCTGCTAAAGAAAATGCAAAAAATTAGCCAGGCATGGTGGTGGGCACCTGTAATCCCAGCTACTTGGGAGGCTGAGGCAGGAGAATCACTTGAAGCCGGGGGAGGCGGAGGTTGCAGTGAGCCAAGATCAAGCCATTTCACTCCAGCCTGGGCGACAGATCGAAACTCTGTCTCAAAAAAAAAAAAAAAAAAAAAAAAAAAAAAAGAAAAGGCTGGGCATGGTGGCTAACACCTATAATCCTAGTACTTTGGAAGGCAGAAGTGGGAGGATCATTTGAGCCTAGGAATTCGAAAACAGCCTGGGTAACATGGCGAAAACCCGTCTCTACAAAAAATACATTAGCCAGGCATGGTGGCATGCGCCTGTGGTCCCACCTACTCAGGAGGCTGAGGTGGGAAGATCACTTGAGACCAGGAGGTTGAGGCTGCAGCGAGCTGTGATTGCGCCACTGCACTCCAACCTGGGTGGCAGAGTGAGACCCTGTCTCAAAAAAAAAAAAAAAAAATGTTACTGCTGTGTGTAAAATACAGCAGCGTGGTTTGCAGTAGGATGAAAAGGAGAGTTTCCTGTCAGGAAAAGGCCCTGCATAAAGGGCAAACTGTGCACCCCTCTACCTGGGCAATCATTCCCACAGGTCAGGCAAGACCTGCCTTGTGCCGATAAAGGCAGGGGTTTGGAGTCAAGCCTAGCCCTGCTGTGCCCCACCGCACACATCTGGTGCACCCACCCCACACATCTGCACCCCACTCCACACAACTTCAGGACAAGGGGGGCACTTGATCTAATCCAGAGATGGCAAAGGCCAGGTGTTTGTGCTGAGGCCAACCGCTTCCCGCCCAGGGCACACCGGGCTGCTCCATCCTGCATCCTTTCCTACAGAGCCCAGGTTCAGAGTCCTTCTCAACACAGAGCCCTAGGCAGCCATCACCAAGTGGAGCTGCATATAGGGGGAAACCAGCCTGCTTCCCCTGAAATCCAACTCCTCATGTTACAGATGAGGATGCTGAAGCCCAGAGAGGGGTAGGCACTAGCCCAAGGTCACACAGGAAGGGGGCTAGAATGGGGGTTCCTGAGTCTTAGCTAGTCCCACTTGCTGGGTTTAGAAACCAAGGGTCTTCTCCAGAAGGTCTGGGACTGATTCTGGGGTTGAGTCCTGGGAAGAGGCCACTCAGAACAGGGAGGTTTTAGTGAAGCAAGGGGAGAAGGAGGCCTGGAGGCTCTCTTGGCTTCCTTCCCCAAATTGCCTGTGGTCCTCTTTGAGTACTGGGAGAGAGGGGATGCTGCACCCCCAGGCCCTCCTCTTCTTTGGAAGGAGATGGGGACAAGAGCTGGTGTTTCTCAGTGCCCCCAGACCACAGCATGGTATGGCCAGCTCAGCCCAAGATGTGGCCCCAGGGAAGGGAGGAGGACCGGTAGGAGGGCCAGATGAAGCAGGCAGTTGTAGGGCTGTGGCTAACACCAAATGCTGCTTCCTGTTCGTGATTTTAGGACATGAGTCATCAAGGGGCTGGCCCGACACATTCAGGGCGCTGAGATAAGCAGGACTGAGGGACAAGAAAAGGTTACTTGCCCTGGCTGTGGGCCAGCCTTAAGCAGGGAAGGAGTAGGGTTCCCGCTGTCCAAGCAACCCTGTAAGATAGATTCCCACTGGGACCCTGAGACCAGGTCAGAAGGAGTTGGCTTTGTGGCTGGCTCTGAAAGCTCACTCCAAAAAGAATATTGCATGGAGACCTCCCCATGGTGGAAAGAGCCCCTCCCAGCACAACCACAGCTCAGCCTTCCAAACCGCCCTCAGCCACACACAGCACCTGCTGCACCTCAACCCTCTGTACGGTTGGTTTCTCAGCAGGTGCCCCTCAGTCACTGAGGGGTCCATTAAAAAGCCAGATATTAGGCCCTCAACAGACATGGGCGTGGGGCCCAGGACTCTGCATGTTTCACAAGCCTTCCAGATGATTCTTATGCTGGTTGAAGCTGGAAAGCCACTCCTCCAAAAGATCCACTAGAATGCCCGGTACACAGTAGGTGTTCAATAACTGTCAGTGGACAGACCGGCTGTCCTCGCACACGTGGCCTGCCCGCGGCCCTGCCTTCTTCCACCCTCGCTTGCAGGAGTGCAGTCATCCACCTACTGGGGTGGGAGATGTCAGGGGACCTCTGAGGGCTGTAGACTGAGCTGGGAAGTGAGGAGAGGCTCCAGGGAGTGTCTGGCCAAGAGCTCAGATTCTGCACATGCAGCCCCTGAGTTGAGGACCTGAGGGCCACAGTTCCATCTCTGCTTGAAGACTGTGTTGTCAACAAGGAGCAAATGGGGACTTTTCTGCGCTGTGGGGCTGGGAGTCTACCAGATGCATGGCTTGGGAGTCTGGGTTGGGTATACAGGGCCTAGGAGTGATTGGGCCGGACTGGGTTCCTGAGCCTTGACCCGGACGTCCATGTACCCATTCATTCATTCATTCATTCTCTCAAGTCTTCATCCCTTCATCGCCTCCTGCGTACCCTTCATCCTGTATTTGGTCCTTATTCACTTCAACTTTATCAAGCCCCTCCTGTTAGGTATCTCCTGGGCCAGAACATACAGGAGATGCACAAGAAGGGGCTCAATCAAGGGAAATAGAGGGAACCAAGAGCAAGTCCCCCTACCCTCGGGTATCACACAGTTCAGCAGTGTGAGAGCTCCATGCTGAGAAGAGCCCCTTGGCTATGGAGAGGCCACCAAACCAGGTTTGAACCCGCTGTACCCCATATTAGCTGGATAAGCATACCATAAAGCTTGCTCCCCACCTGGTGCAAGATAAAGTGTGTAAGTCATCTTTCCATAACGGCTAGTATCACAATTACTAAGAGAGGCGAGGGCCATGTAAGCAACTAATACCGGAGTAAGTGTTATGCTAATAGACTGTAGACATACCATGTTATCCTACCCAGCTTGCTGGGGTGTGGTCAAGGGTGGTTTCACAGAAGAGCACGAGTGGAGCTGTGACTGGAAGGACAAGTAGGTGATCACCAAACAAACAAAGAGGAAAAGACACCTCAGGCAGAGGAAACTGCACGGACAAAAGCATGGAGGTGGGAACTCAGGGTTGCTCCGAATGCCCAGGGAGTTAGCCTGTAGAGCTGGGGTTCGTGGTGGGGCTCTGCCTGGTGGGCCAGCTGAGCCAGGACATGAAGGCCTCCAGTGTCTTGTGGAGGAGGCTGAAATCAGTTCTAAAGGCCATGGAGAGCCATGGGCTAGGTTGCTTCTCAACCTTGGCGTTCTGGACGTTTTGGGCTGGATAATTCTCTGTGGATGAGGCTGTCCTGAGCGTTGTGGGATGTTTGGCAGAATCCTGGCCTCTACCTGTGAGATGCCAGCAGCACCTCTCCCTGCCCCCTGCAGCCGTGACCACCCAAAATGTCTCCAGACATTGCCAAATGTGCTGGGGTGGGAGAGGGGTAAAATGACCTCTGGGTTGAGAAATCCTGGGCTAGGAGAGTGGCATGAGTGGCTAATGCTTTGCAGGGCTGGGCCTGACCACTCCATGGAAAGGCAGATTCGGGGGCAGAGCCTGAAGGCCAGAGCCTCATCGGGAGGCCCAGAGCATCATGGGTGGGAGATAGAGCCAGGGCTGGGCTGTGGGGCAGAAGGAGAGAGTCCAGGCCCTCCACACTGCCTCTGCTGTCACTGAGTTTTACCATATTCCCCAGTGGCAGGTACAATATGGTGAGTGTCAAGATCAATCCCCCCCCAACCCGCACTGAAGAAAAAGTCCCGGACCACGTGTGCAGGTCATGTGGAGAGACAAACTGGTTCAGCCAGAACTGGCCATCGCCACCCCCAGCCTAAATAAGATGTGGGGTTGGAGAAGCCAAGAGAGTGGATTTTGGGGAAGGAGTCGCCATTGGGCTGAGTGCCCCCTGCTGCCCTTTGGAGCGGAGAGGGCACTTCCTCTTACCTTGGGCCAAGCAGGAGGGGATATGAGGGAGCCATCTGGGAGCTTCATATCCCAGGAGTTTAAGGACCATAACAGAGGTGGAAGATTCTTGTCTATTTTGTCCACTGCTGAGTCCCCAGCACTCCAGGGCTGGCACACAGTAGGTGCTTAATAAAGGAGCCTGTGGCTGGATGGACCTGAGCCAGCATTACTGGAGTGAGCCAGGGTGCACGGAGAGTTAGCTGGACTGCTATAGGTGCGCAGCAAGGGCAGGGCAACCATGGATCCCAGCGAGGAGGCCAGCCTGACCATCTCCATCCCAAAGTGCTTCCTAGTAGGTGAGGCGGCCTCAGCAGGAGAAGCCAGGAGGACACCATCCTGTAGGAGCTGAAGGGGAGGTGGTGAATTGTGGCCAGCAGGAGGTGCAGGCATTTCAGGTGCTGGGGAGCTGTGGCCAGTGGAGTCAGTAAGAAGGTCTCCAAGAAACCTGCACTAGAGCCCCAGAGAGAATGAGCTGGAAACTGTCCCCAAAGTCCCCAGTGCCAGATGGGTGACAACTTTGGCTGCCATGGAACACTGTGCCCTTTCCTTCCCAAACCCTCACCCCTGGGCCTGACCCTGGAGTCAAGAACTGCACTTGGCAGAGTTCAGAGAGAAGTCGCCTGCTCTCAAGCCTGGGTCGGCCTGGAGAAGGGGAGAAGCCCCATGTTGCATAGAGATTAAGCTTGAATTCGTTCCCAGGATGGGACCTAAGCCTGGGAGGATCCCCACCTTCAGGAGGTGATGGTGCCATTCACTGGGATAGGGAAACTGGCAGGGGGAGCCGGTTGTTGAGGGTTGGGGGTGCGGAGAGTCTGTTGGACCCATTGGTCTTGAGGTGTGTGGGGGACAACTAGAGAGAACTATTGTCCCCTGCTTCCACCAGGTGACATCTCCCTCCTGCCTTCAACTCTATTTTAGGGATCAAGGAGTCCTTGGAGCTGCTCCCAGGCATTCTCATAAGGGCCAGAAGAGCTCTGCATGTCTGTCCAGCGGCTCTGCAGAGTTAAGGCTGTGGGTCATACCAGCCACACCCTCAGCGTGGTCCATGTCACAGAAACATGTGGAAACCAGGTGATTTCCCAGCCTCCTGGTCAGGAGGTGGGGTTTTCCATCCCCAGGGAGTCACTTCCCAGTTTCTCACTCAGCACTCAGCACCTAGAAGCACCATCCTTGCAGGCTCCGCTGTGGGGCTGGTGGCCGGGAGCAAGGGTCTCTGTACCTCTTCAGGCAGCCTGCAGTGAGGAAACAGGGAACAGAATAGCCTCCTGCCACCCAGCCCACCCCAACCCTTGGAAATGCCCTATGTGCTGGGGGCTAGGACCCCCATAATCCAGGGCTGGAGGAATGTGCTCTGGCCCCGCAGGGCTGGCCCTGTATTAGGGCTGGCACTCAAAGTGGGGATGGGGGGACAGATTGCAGCTGGAATGGGTGCTCGGTCATGATGTAAATCCTGGGGAAGCCAGCTCTCCTGGGCCTGGTCTCAGCAGCCCCTCAGGGCCCTGCAGCTTCCCTGGTGACATTCTCTCCCAGCCTCTGTTCATCTGCCCCCTGCCTGGGCAGGAGACTTGAGCAGGGAAGTGCAGAGTCTTCTCACTGTGAGAAGGCTGGATGCATGTTTAAGGATAAATGAACATGTGAAGAGTAGTAACAACAGCCAAGATTTATAAATGCCTATTGTTATATATGTAGATACTTACTTAAGTATATATAAAGTACAGACTGCATTATGTATATTACATATCTTTAAATTTTTAGAATAGTCCTATGAGGTCAGTTCAGAGATCCAGACCCAGGTGGTCTGGCTCTAGAGTCTAAACAGGCCGAGTGCAGTGGCTCACACCTATAATCCCAGCACCTTGGGAGGCCAGAGGTGGGAAGATCACTTGAGGGTGGGAAGAACACTTGAGCTCAGGAGTTCGAGACCAGCCTGGACAACATGGCGAAACCCCATCTCTATAAAGAAATCAGCCCAGCATGGTGGCCCGAGCCTGTAGTCCCAGCTACTCGGGAGGCTGAGGTGGGAGGATCGCTTGAGCGCAGGAGTTGGAGGCTGCAGTGAGCTATGGGTGAAAGAATGAGAACTTGTCTCTAAAAAAATTAAAAAATAAGAATTAAATATATTTAAAAGAGTCTAAATGAGTGAATGATCTAGAATTCTCTTGGTTCCTCTAAAGCAGCTGTCAGCTTTGGGGGATGTTTTTCCAAATTAGTGCCTCACCCTCACGGGACAGGGAAGCCTGTGGGAGCTGGGAGGGCAGATGGAGGCCGGGCAGGTGGAGATGGTGATTCGAAGAGGAGGGGACGATAGGAGGAGGTTGAGGGGTCACCCGAGTGCTGGGAGTGACGCTGGAGGTATCGGCCCAGCGATGCTGGGGTGGTCGGGTCGGAGGCCCAGCAGCGTCTGGGGAGGGGCGTGGAGGAGGCGTGTCCAAGGCCGGCTGGCCCCGCCCCGCCCCGCCGCCTGGCCTCTGGCCCGCTGGGGCGCGGGCTTTCGCTTTCAGTCGAGGGCTCGCGAGCGCAGCGGAGCCTGGAGAGAAGGAGCTGGGCTGCGAGCGCGCGAGGGCGCGAGGGCGCGAGGGCAGGGGGCAACCGGACCCCGCCCGCACCCATGGCGCCCGTCGCCGTCTGGGCCGCGCTGGCCGTCGGACTGGAGCTCTGGGCTGCGGCGCACGCCTTGCCCGCCCAGGTGGGTGACTCGCGCGGCCCACGGGGGACAGCCGCCCCGCATGCCCACCCGGCTGGTGCGCAGCCTTCGGGTGCCCGGGCCGCGCTCTCCCGGGGCGCTGTCACGGGCTGGGAGGCTGGGAGTCCCAGTCGCCGCCCCCCATCCGCATCAGACACGCGCGCCTCTGGGGACCCGCTGGGGACTCCGGGCCCGGCACACGTGCGCTCGGGGCACAACTCTGGCCCCCGAAGCCCCTCTTACCCGTGTCGTGACAGGGGCGCACCCTGGTTCCTCCGCGAGCGCAGGCCGGGGCATTTGGGGCTGAGCAGCGGGCCCTGGGCAGACCCCCGCTAGACCCGGGACCCCTCTTCCCTCACCCCGGCGACTGCTGCGACAGCCCTTCCCTCCCACGCGGTGGAGAAGGGGCTGTGCCGGGGCGCTGTCCCTCTGCCCACGCCGGGCACCCTCTTCAAAAGACTTCCTTTTCCTCTGGGCGACGGTTTTCCGATTTCTTAGAAATACCGGGGTCCTGTGTCTGAAGAGCAGGACCAGGTGTGTGTCAGGTCCACTGAGGGCACAGCTGGAGGGCGAGCTGCCTGTCTGCTTCCTCCGATGCGCCCGGGGGCTACAGCAGAGTCTGTTTTCTGCGGCCTCTGGGGGCAGGGGAAGCGAGGGAGGTCTGGGCTGGTAATCGAGCAAGGCAAATGAAGTCTCCGGGGGCCGCAGGAAAATGGAGACAGCAGAAACCCTAGGGTTCCTATTCAATATGAACGTCACTCCCACAATAGCAACGGGCGTACAAGGGACTGTGCACCCTTTGCCTGTTTTTGACTGTCTCCTGGTCTGGTAACATAGGATAACCCCATTTTTTTTTTACTGTCTCCATGGTTTGGTAAGATACGATAAACCATTTTTTAGAGAAGGAAAACTGAGGCTCAGAGAACTTGTATTTCATGGAAGGGTCTGGGGGGAACTCTTCCTCCAAAGGGAGCCTCTCCTGCCTTTGGCCCCTGTGCCCTGAGGCTGCGGGGAAGGTGGGCGTTCATCCTTCCTCAGAGCCGCCCCTGATGGACACATGGCCCATCTGCCCCCATCTGACATCTTGACCGAGGAGGAAGGTGGGAGGTGGCACTGGCTTCTGTGGTGACATAAGGTGACTTGTTGATCTGAGGCCGGAGAGTCCAGTTCTTGTGGGTGGAAGATGGGGGCTGTCAGACTAGAATTGACTCACCGACAGTGGGTGTCAGGAGTGGGTCCTGGAGAACCGCCCCAGAGTAAGTCCTGGGTGGCCTTTGGGTCAGGAGAGTCCCCACTCTAGGGCCGAGTGTGAATGGGGACGACCGTGGTCCCCAGCTTGACTTTGGGGTCATGCCATATACTCTGGCCTCAGAGGGGGTCTTCCTGCCGCTGAGCTTGGGCCTGCCTGGGTGAACTCTGGGGTCATGTGAGGCCCTGGATGGGAGAGGGGTGTCAGGCACAGGGCTCAGCAGGACACCAGGCTGCAGTCCTGGAGTAGCTGGAGGAGGTTCCCTCCCACTTCCTTCCCTTCCTGACCAGCTCCTGCGGCAGCTCATATTCCCTCCTCCCTCATCCCTGCTCCCCACCACCCCACCCGGACTATTGCTGCAGCCTCGTAGCTGGTCTCCCGGCCCTGCCCCCTCTCCCGCTGATCCTTGGCAGAGAGACCCTTCTCAAGCATGAGGCACCTCTCTGTTTGCCTGGGGAGCCTCCTGTGGCTCCTAAAGGTTGAGGCAGAAACTCCCCTGGAGATCCCAGGCCAGAGTAAGGTACCTGAACTCTTCTTCCTCGCGCCTCCCTGCACATGTGCTCCCCCGCCTCTGTAGAACTGATGATGGTCATCGTGTGTGTCATTGTGCAAAAAGCATTGTCCGTGCCATCCCCTCTCCAAGGGACACTTCTTACCCCTATCCTTCAAGGCCTTCTGCAAATGCCATTCTCTCCAGGAAAGCCTTTCCTCATTCTCAGTTGGATTTGATCTTCTCTTCGAACCCCCAGGCCCTTTTGTTCTCTTTGAGGACAGATTGCATTCTGCTTTTTAATCTAGTTGTGTTTTATCCCCCTCAGTGGATGGAAGGTGTCTTCAGGGCCAGAACTGTGGGTTCCTCTTCCTTCTCATCAGTAGCATCGCCATAGCTCCTGATTCCTGAACACCCACTAAACACCAGGCACTGGGCTAGGTACTTTGTCACAAAATTTCACTGAAACCTCCCTTACAGCAACTCCCAAGAGGTGGGTGGTGCCGTTTGTCTTTAGAGATGTGGAAACTGAGGCGTTTCCCAGTATCACAGAGCTGGGGGCCGGGGAGCTGGGGGTGGGATTTGAATGCAGGTCTGCCTGATTCCCAGGCTCCTTTCACTGCACCCTCCCGGTGCCCGTATCTGCACTCATGCTCCCAGCCAGGCCCTCACACACAGTGGGTTCTCAGGATGGAAGTCAACTGAGCTGCAGAAGAAGCCCCCAGGAGACCTGAGCTAGCCATGGACGCAGCCGACTCACTGCCAGCAGGGCTTTTGCCCCGTTTAAAAGTCTTATTTGCCAGCTGGTATGGAAAACATCATTCATTCATTTAGCCATTTATTCATTTGACAAAGAAATGCCAGTAAACCTGGCAGTAGGTGAGTGCTTGGTGCCCTCTCATGGGGATGAGCAGGGTCTGGGCTGTCTGGGGAGGAGGATGAGGGGTCTCTGCCTGATGGGCCTGGCCCACCTACCCCTGGAAGTCTTGGTGCTGAGGTGCCACTGTTTGCCTCCTCATCACCCAGGGCCTGGGGCCAGTTTGGGTTAGGGGAGAGGTTGGGGGCTCCCAGGCTGGACGTCAAAGAGGAGTTGGGTGATCTGGGGTACCTGCTGGCCCTGGGGGCTCTTCCCTCCTTCCACCACGTCTCTGTCTCTTTGCCCTCTGTCTGAAATCCCAGTGGGGAGCCTGTGTGTTGACTGAGGGTGTGGTCTGTTGGTCAGGCACCTCTTCAGAGGGCAATGGGTAGGTGGCCAGGCACCCTGAGGCAGGGCCATTCATTCATTCATTCCCCAAAGTTCATGGACACACCTAGTCCAAGCCCAGCCCAGTGCCTGGCTCTGGGGACCTCAAGATGACTGCAGCTCCAACCCTCTAGGAGCTACACTACCAATAGGTCACAGACCTCACAGACCTGGGCTCTGTCCCAACTGCCCTTATGAGCTTAGCTGAGCTAGTAAGCCTATGTTCTCATCTGTGGTTGTGGAAAGTATTCCCTGCCTGGCCTTTGTCACAGAGCCATGGGTGTGAAAGGCTGAGAACCTGCTGGGCATTCTTACGTCAGAGGTGACCCTGCCATCCTGGCACCTGGCACAGTGGCTCCCCGTAGCACTGTCCCTCCCCACGGCTGGGTGATGCTTTATGGTCCTTACTATGCAATGTTTCCTGGAGGAGTAGCAGGGACGGTTGTGCGTGGGAAGGGGAAGAGTTTTGCTGGAGCCATGGCATGTATGTTACACCCGACTCTACACCAACTCACTTCTTACTTCTTTTCTGAGATGGAGTCTTGCTCTGTTGCTCAGGCTGGAGTGCAGTGGCGACATCTCGGCTCACTGCAGTCTCCATCTGCCTCTTGGGTTCAAACGATTCTCCTGCCTCAGCCTCCAGAGTAGCTGGGACTACAGGCATGCACCACCATGCCCAACTAATTTTTTTTTTTTTGTATTTTTAGTAGAGTCAGGGTTTCACCATATTGCCCAGGATGGTCTTGGACCCCTGGCCTCAAGTGATCCTCCCGCCTCAGCCTCCCAAAGTGCTGGGATTACAAGCATGTGCCACTGTGCCTGGCCCGTTCTCACTTCTTCTTTTTTTTATTTAATTTTTTTTATTGAGATAGAGTCTTACTCTGTCACCCAGGCTGGAGTGCAGTGGCCCAATCTCTGCTCACTGCAACCTCCACCTCCTGGGTTCAAGCAATTTTCCCACCTCAGCCTCCCAGGGAGCTGGGATTACAGGTGTGTGCCACCATGCCCGGCTAATTTTTCCTTTTTTTCTTTCTTTTTTTTTTTTAGTAGAGACCGGGTTTTGCCATGTTGGCCAGGCTGGTCTCGAACTCCTGAACTCAAGTGATCCACCTGCCTCGGCCTCCCGAAGTGCTGGGATTATAGGCGTGAGCCACCCCACCCAGCCCCATTCTCACTTTTAAGCCATGCTTTTCTGTCCTCAGATGTGCTGCACACACACCTGCTCCAGGGCCTTTGCACTTGCTTTCCCTGTCACCTCCAATACTCCTCCTGCTGACGTCTCTTGGTCTCCTTCCCTCGCTTCCTTCTGCTGAAGTAGACAATCCTGCCTGTAGGTGCTCCCTGCCAGGCACTCTCACTCCCTGACCTGCTTTGTATTCCTGTATAATGCTCTTGACCTATTCTATTTATTTCACTTTTATTATGTCTTCCCACAAGATTGCAAGTACCGTGAGGACAGGGACTCATTCACCACTGTAGACTCTAGCCTAGAATAGGGTTTTTCAGTCAGTGCCCCTGACTTTAATTCTTTGTTGTGGGGCTGTCCCGTGAGCTGTAGGATGTTTAGCGGCATCCCTGGCCTGTACTTATTGGATGGCAGTAGCGCCACCCTCCCTTGTGACAAAAATATCTCCAGATATTGCTAAGTGTCCTTTGGGGTTGGGGGATTGCACCTGATTGAGAACCACTGGCCTAGGACAGTGCCTGGCACATAGTAAGTGTTCAAAAAATATTCATCTGACCTTGACCTTGATAATGGCCCTGTTTTACAGATGAGACGGGGGTTTGAAAAGTCAGTGGTGGCAGGGTGGGGTTCTGTTTGCCTCCATCTCTTGGGGTATTTTTCTGGGCTCCTCTTCCCATTGGGTGGTGTCTGCTGAGGTTAGGGGTCCTCTCCCCAAATTGCTCACCCCCTCGACATCCCTCGTGTAGTGAGGGATGGGGCCACTGACTGACGGTGACTCAGGGCCCCAGAATGCATGTGATTTACCCAGAAGCGGGCAAGGAGGGAAGCTGGGGTTTGGGGTGCCGGGGGTGAACAGGAACAAAGGAGAGGCGCTGTGGCTCCCCGTTCTGGACCCTCGTCTGGGCACAGGGAAGCAGCACTGATGACTCTGGGGAAAGGCCCCGGCCTCTGAATCAGATAAACCTCAAGTCGCTGCTCCGCTGTTTTACTGGCTGTGTGACCTGGGCAAGTCTTTCTATCCCTCGGAGCCTCTGTGTTCTTATCTGTAAAATGGGAGTAATCCTAGCCTCACGGGCTGGCTGTCAGGATTAAAAGTGCTTTCTAATCCTGGCATTGGCAGCTATTTGAGCCATTGGTGGCTTTGCAGGTCTGACCCGACTCTCTGGGCCATGGGGTGGTGCTTGGGCCTAGGTGGGGACCCCTGTGGAGTCAGACTCTTTGCTCTGAGCCCCAGGGCCCGGAAGCTTGGGTGGCAGCCCTGCAGTTGCCCAGAGTTCCTGTCTAAGTGGCTTTGTTGCCCATCATCTCAGAGAGCAACTTCTTTCCTCCCTGCCTTTTCCTGTCTGTGCTTCTGCCCCAGTGCCCCCGGCTGGGCTCTCATACCCACTGCTTGACAGCCTGGTCTTAGGACACCATATTGTGGCAAAGGCTGTGGGGTCAGGATATCCTCTCCCCTCCCTTTGCCACCCCTTTTAGTGAGTAACAGGTGCTGTGTGTTTTGGGGATGAGTGAAGAGTACATTTGGTGAAGCACAGAGAGAGTGCACAAGGCTTCAGTTTGCAAGATGGGCATGGGAAGATTCCAGGCCATCTCCAAAACCTCTTCCATCTCCAACCTCTGTGCTGCTGAAGGTTCTGTTTACTTGTGACCCTGAGAAGGGGATGCCCTGTGGGGGCTCTTCTGAGATCATGCTGTCCATTTTCCTGCCTCCAAGTGACTTCTAAGACAGCATGGGTCCGAGGAAGGAGCACTGACTTGGGTGTTGGGAGATCACAGTTCCCATCTGAGCACCGTCACTGGCTTGCTGTGCTACCTTGCTTGGGTTACTTAACCTCTCTGGGCCTAAGCATCCCTATCTGTGAAACCTAACAACCCTGGTTCCAATGCTTTCCTAGAATATTGGGGAAGTGTCGGCTTTGAGTATACTTGACAAAGGCCACAGATTGGGGGTGAGGTATCTAAAAGTCCACAGGAAGGAGAGCCCAGGACTCCCCACTGTCAATATCTTGGTTCCCCAGCTTCTCTTCTTCTTGCTGACCTCAATCTCACTTGCTTTGGGTGGATTGATTTCCTGACTCAGGCTCCAGGGCCATCAAGAATTCACGGCTGCCTTTCAGCCTTCATGAAGGACATGGTGGAGCTCCTTAGGCAGAACTGGGGTTTGTAGATGTCCTGCCTCTCTGCCCCTTGGTACCTAGGTGGCACCTTTTCAAGTTCAGGAGCTAGATCCTTTCCCCTTCCCCACACTGTAGGAAAGTCCTTACTGTAGGCAGGCGCTGCAGAGCCTGCTGTCTGGGAACCCACAGGTTCAAGGAAGCCTTGAGCAGGAAGGGCGTTTTCCTGGAAGAAGCCCTTTGTCGCCGGTAATGGGTGCAGGCTGCTCTGACCCGGTTCTGAGTCCTGCCCCCTTCCCGGCCTAGGGCTTTGGGCCTTGATCACCTCTGCTGAGTAGCTGACCGCGGGGCTGGGGCTCTGATGCTCAGGACCCACCTCTCTGGGACCCACAGTCTTTTTCCACTGTGGCGTGTAGTGATGTCACAGGTGGCAGTGATGTCACTGTGGTTTGAGGTACTTGGCTGTGAGCCCCGGAGGAGGAAGTGTCTGTTCGCTGATGGGGGGTTGGAAGAGATCATTGACTTCTGCCCCAAGCGTGAGCCCCAAGTGTGCAGGGGGGAGTGCGGGGGGAGGGCTGTTGGCGGCGCATCCCAGGGCTCTGGCTCTGCCCTTGCATCTAGCCTGTCTTTCCTGTGGGCTGTGACAAGCCACCCTGCATCTCTGAGACTCCATTTCTTCTTCTTCTTCTTCTTTTTTTTTTTTTAGATGGAGTCTGGCTCCGTTGCCCAGGCTGGAGTGCAGTGGCATGATCTTGGCTCACTGCAACCTCTGCCTCCCAGGTTCAAGCTATTCTCCAGCCTCAACCTTCCAAGTAACTGGGATTACAGGCATGCGCCACCACACCCGGCTAGTTTTTGTATTTTTAGTAGAGATGGGGTTTCACCATGTTGGCCAGGCTGGTCTCGAACTCCTGACCTCAAGTGATCTGCCCGCCTTGGCCTCCCAAAGTGCTGGAATTACAGGCATGAGCCACTGCGCCCAGCCTCCATTTCTTCTTTGAAGAGTAGGAGGGGTTGGAATTGTCACCCTGGAGGTTCATGGTTGCTAGATTATTGATTCTGTTGCTGGATTCAGGAGACCTGTTAGCTGGCTAGTTCATAGCAAGTATTGGGTGTTTGGAGGGGGGCTGCAGAGCCCCTTCTCAGGCCCCAGGAGGGCCAGCTGCCCTCCCTACCCCCTCTTTTGGACACTAGTGGGCATGTTTTGCTGGGAAAACAGACAGTGTAACCTGACTTCGAGGGCCGCAGGCTGAATCTCTTTCAGACATACTGGCTCCGTGAGAGGCCTAGCAGATCTCTACTCTGTGGGTCCCTTTCGGAGCTGGGGCTCAGGTTTGACCCAGCCACTCTGACTGGAGACAGCGCAGAAATCACCAGGAGCATTTGTTTGTTTTCCTTTGCTGTCCAGACAGTGGCCCACCGTCTGCTTCAGTCTGAGCGCGGCCCTGCACTAGTGAGACTGATGTGGCCACAGGTTCAGAGAATCAGTGCGCCTGAGTGGGAGAGCGGAGCGGGAGGGGATTTGGAGGCAGGCAGGCTGTGGACAGGGAGGAGGGAGGACGTCTTCCGGGCTGTCAGCGGGAGGCTTTCTTGAAGGTCTTTCAGGAGCAAGGCCAGAGGCCGTGGGAGTGGGCGGGGCCTGGGGCTGGAAGTCAGGGGTCTGAGGCCTCATCTTGGCCCGGCCTCTGCTTCCGGAAGAACTTGGCCAATTCCCTTCTCCTTTCTGAACCTTGGTGGCCCCAGCTGTCACTTGAGATTAGCAAGGACCTCCCTGGTCCCAGCAGGAGTAAGTGGCTTTGGGCAGGGGGTGGAGTGCAGATTGCACTGCCACGTCACCCAGCTCAGAAGGCCCAGGTGTGGTCCAGCTGTGGACTTGATTGTGAACTCCTGGGGAAGGGCTCTGGTCCTTTGCCTCAGTTAGCGGGACCCCCACCAGTGCCCTGGGTGCCCCTGCTGGCCCCTCCTCTCGCCGACCCCAGCCCCAGTTTCTGGCTGCAACTCACAGAGGCCCCAGGCTCCTGTGGCCCCATCACCAGCAGCTCCTGCTGTCATTTCCTGAGCCTCGCAAGCCCCTAATCCTGCTCCTTCCTGTCCTGCCCCCCAGCTCCCTCAAGCCCTACTCCTGCATCCCATTCTCCCTGGACATCACCCCTCCCAGCCCTTGGCTCAATTTCCTTCCTGTCGTGGCTTGGTCCTTTGGTCATTGCCCTGGTCTTTTCTTGTCCCCTTCCTGATTCTGCTCTTCTCCAGGCCCACACAGGGAACCTCCTAACCGCTGAGCCCTGAAAGGTAGGTGGGTTTAGGATGAGTGGCTACAGGGAGGAGAATGGTGTGGGGAGAGAGGTATGGAGGAAAGACTATTAGGGGACAGGCCGGGCACGGTGGCTCACGCCTGTAATCCCAGCACTTTGGGAGGCCAAGGCGGGCGGATCACTTGAGGTCAGGAGTTGGAGACCACCCTGGCCAACATGGTGAAACCCTGTCTCTACTGAAAAAAAAAAAAAAAATTAGCCAGACGTGGTGGTGTGCACCTGTAGTCCCAGCTACTTGGGAGGCTGAGGTATGAGAATCACTTGAACCCCAGAGGCGGAGGTTGCAGTAAGCTGAGATCGCACCATTGCACTCCAGTCTGGGTGACAGAACGAGACCCTGTCTCAAAAAAGCAAAACAAAACAAAACGAAAACCGAATATTAGAGGACAATGTTAGACTGTCCCAGCTGTCCTAGCTGGAGCCAAAGGTTTGTTGGGGACAGTGACAGCAGCACACGAGGCTGTAAGTTTAGGGCCAGTTTATGGAGGAGTAATACCAATTACATTGAGAAAACTGTAGCAACTATAATTTGGGAGGAATTTTCTAAATACTTTACATGTGTTATTGAATCTTCCCATCAGCCCCAGGAGGTATGTGCATTTATCAGTCCCATTCTACAGATGAAAAGACTGAGGTCTATGAACTCCTTTATTTAAAAACAAAACAAAACACCCTCAAGGCTGCCTGCTAAGAGGGGAGGAGTGTGGATTCAAGCCAGCATCCTTATTCCAGTGTCCATGCTCTCAGCCACCACACACACACTCCTATCAGGAGTTGGGGCAGTGGGGAGCCATTATAGTTTTTGAGCAAGAGAGTGACAGGGCAAAGATCACCGTGGCCTCAGTGTGAAGCACAGATGAGACGGAGAGACTGGAGGCAGGGAGGCCCATGAGGAGGCTGTCAACATGGTTCAGGTGACAGCTCTGGGTTGGTGAAGAAGCAGAGAACAGGAAGGAAGGGGCGAAAGGCTTGAGGGAGGAGGAGGAAGCTTTTGGACTGGGCCATGGATATAGGGTGGGGACATAGGAGGTGAGGAGCATGCTCTCTCCACCCGCTTTTTGCAACATGCGGCCTCTCTGGCCTTAGCTCTGCCTGGCCTGAGCCCTGAGCCCAATGGACCGATTCTGTTCTGTTTTGTTTTGTTTTTTTTTTTTTGAGATGGAGTCTTGCTCTTGTTGCCTAGGCTGGAGTGCAGTGGTGTGATCTTGGCTCACTGCAACCTCTGCCTTCTGAGTTCAAGCGTTTCTCCCACCTCAGCCTCCCAAGTAGCTGGGACTACAGGCGTGCGCCACCACGCCTGGCTAATTTTTTGTATTTTTTTTAGTAGAGATGGTGTTTTGCCATGTTGGCCCGGCTGGTCTTGAACTCCTGACCTCAGGTGATCCACCTGCCTTGGCCTCCTAAAGTGCTGGGATTACAGGCGTGAGCCACCGTGCCCGGCCCCAGTGGACTGATTCTGGTCAGTGTCAACCCCATTTGTCCCTGGAGCTTTTGCAGTGGGTCACAGGGCCAGCCCGGTCCTGGTCACCACTGGCTGGTTACCCCGGCTGGGTTGGGCAGGAGCCTGGGCAGGGCTGGTTGCTTATCTCAGGTATGAAATTGGCTGCACCCCCACTGGTGTGGGGGAGCAGGATTCCAGGGCCTGCCTGGCGCTGCTGCCTCTGTGCCTCCAGAACCCTCGAGCTCCTCCCAGACCTTTGGCTTTGTTGACTGTGAGGTGGAAACAAAAGGGCTGCTCTCTGTCACTTCCCCTAGGGGCGGGCAGATGCTGGCAGGGCACAGAGAGCCGAGGGCTAAGAGCTGACATTTAGCCTGGCTACTCAGGAGACTGAGGCAGGAGAATCGCTTGAACCTGGGAGGCGGAGTTTGCAGTGAACCGAGATCGCGCCATTGCACTCCAGCCTGGGTGACAGGGTGAGACTCTGTCTCCAAAAAAAAAAAAAAAGAGCTGACATTTAGCGGGTGCTTCTTGGGTGCAACGCGCAAGAGACCGATGCATTAAATGCACAGAGTGCCCTTCCTTGTCACAGCCACCTGGGGGCAGGGGAACATTATCCCCATTTTACAGAAGAGGCCTTTGAGGCACAGAGATTAAGTGACGTACTTAGGGTTTTGCAGCTCACTAGAGGCAGAGCCAAGACTCCACCCCAGGTGGCCAGGCTCCTGAGCGCTATGCCTACCTCACCCTCCAGTGAGGTGGTGGTGGAGGAGACTGTGAGCTGCTGTCACCTGAACACTGGTGCACTCAGTCTGCTGCTCTGAGGACGCCGCCCCCTCTCTTTGTAAGTCCATTTCCTGCCCATTTCTCATGCTAGCTCCAGCTCCTTTCAACTAATTGAAAATTAAAACTTTGCTTGTGTTGAGCAATTCGGCATCTATGAGACGCCATCTGTGGGCTGTATGCTGGCTGTGTGTAGGGCGATGAGTAGCAGAAGCACGGGTGACACTGAGCTCTTTCCACTTCCAGGCACGGTGCCAAGCACGCCACGTATACTGACTTCATGAATCATAAAGCCCTGTGAAGGGGGCACTGTTTCTGTCGCCATTTTATAGATGATACAGTGGAGGTGGGGGAATGGCAGAACTGGGATCAAAGCCCACGTGTCTGTGTCTGGCTCAGCGCCCATACAAGGGTGTCAAGGTTGGGGGGAGGCACGAGGGAACCAATAATTAACCAAAAACTGGTCGGGTGTGGGCAGTATAGAGATGCACCTGGGTTGTCACAGGAGCCCCTAGGAGGGACCTCTGACCTCCCTGAAATGATGGCAGAGGGAACTCTTGAAAGAAGCTGAGAAGTCAGCACTGCCAGGTCGGGGGTGGGGGGTCAGGACGTTTGGGCAGAGGCAGCAGCAGTACGGGCATGGAGAAGGGGGCGGAGGAGCCAGGTGCTGCTTTGTGTTGTGACAGCAACAGGTGAGTGATGAATACAGGTGGGAGATGCTGGCAGGGGCTAAGGAGGTTGTGCAGGTGGTGGCAGCCGCTGGAAGCTTTTAAGGAGACTCAGGCTTGATTGTAGGAAGGGGGCTTAGGTCCATCTGAAAGGGACAGAAGGCTGGGAACCAAGACCAAGGAGCCTGCAGCTGGCAGGAGATGCTGAGGGCAGCGAGGAGGAGGGGTCATGAAAAATGGAGCAGGCGACATCAGCAGGCCCCTTGGAGGGTGACAGTGGGAGAGGCTGGGGCATCTCTCATTAGACTCAGGGTTCCTTGCAGGCAGGGACCATGCCCAGTGTCTTTGTACCCTGGCATTTAGCACAAAGCCTGGCTCCAAGAACCGGATACCAGCCCAGTCTTCCTGTCTGCCCCCAGCTCATTTCTAAAGCAACATCACAGGCAGCGAGTCGGGAGTGGGATGTGTCACCCCCGGGTTGCCTGCCTGTGATGTGGTCAGTCCTTCCTAACGCGGATGCCATTCCTCTCCGTGACGGCAGACGGGCCTCCGCTGTCACTGGCCCTGGCGTCGCTGTGACGACCTGGCCTGATGTAGCTGCACCCTGCAGTCCATGGGGCTCCTGTGAACCCCCAAGGTCGAGACCCAAATGCCTCTGCTGCCTCCCACCACGCCCTAGGGGCCCCGAGACCCGCCATGCAAATGATGTGGTTTCCGCATTGCTTGAAGAGGGTTTCCGCTGTGCTGGGGTCCCTGGGTCCTTGGGCAGATACCTCTGCCCCTCCCCACAGCTTTGGCACCTGCCCTAAGACCCTGGAGACCCTTTTGCCTGGGAGAGTCACTGAACCACCTGCCCCTGCTCACAGTGTGTTCATAGAAGAGTCACTCCCCTCTGTGGGCTCCTTGTCTGTAAAATGAGGGAGCAGGACAAGATCACAGGGTACAAAACTGTCAGAGGGCACAGAGGCTGATGTTGCTGCCATCAGCTCCTGGAGTGCCGCTCACTGGCTGCATGACCTTGGACAATTTGCACGAAATCTCCCAAGCCTCAATTTCTGCATCTGTAAAATGGGGTCATCCTGACCTCATTGCGTTAGTGCTAGGATAAAATGAAGAGAAGGTATATGAACGTGCCCAGTACTGTGCCTGCACACAGTAGGTACTTTTCCTGGATCTGAACAGTCTCTGTTCTTCCAGCTCTGTGTAAAGGCTTGGTCTCGACCCCTAAAGCCTGAAGCTTCTCCCTGTGGCCACCTCCCCACCGCATCATCTTCCGTTCTCAGCGGGTGGATCCCTGCCCAGGGGGTACCCCCTGGGGAAGGCTGGGAGCATGACCTCTTCCCAAGGGTACGGCATCTAAAAGGGATCTCCGGAACATTGAAAAGCCATGAAGGCCGGGCACAGCGGCTCACGCCTGTAATCCCAGCACTTTGGGAGGCTGAGGGAGGAGGATCGCTTAAGGCCAGCAGTTCAAGACCAGCCTGGACAACATAGCAAGACCCGGTCTCTTTCTATAAATGAAAAAATAATAATAAAGCCATGAAGTTCCCCAAAGAAGGCTGTGCTAATGGCGGCCGGAAGAGCAGAGGGCACCACAGATGCCGTGCTTTCAGCTTTTTGCTTCTCCCCCAGGCCTCCCTTCTTTCCTTCCTCTCTCGCTATTTATAAATAAGAGAAGGCATTGAGGGCCCCCACCTCGGGTACTTGCAGGGCCTTGGCCTGGGAACAGGACAAGCAGCAAGTCAGTTGACCCGGGGTTGCTCAATTCCCCAAGAGCTGACGCAGACTCCAGAATCAGATCTGCCCTGGCCACCTGGCCCTGCCCCTCACCAGCTAAGGGCTCCAGCAGAATCCTAGTCTTGAGCGAATCTTATACCTGCAGCCCTGTCCACCAGCTGTGCTTCCTGAGTCCTCCAGGGTGAGGGGGCGTGGGGTCAGAAGAGAGGGGACAGTGTGCGGGGAGGGTGGAACCTGACTGACCGGGTCAGCCTTACTCTTCCAGCGGGGTCTTGTCTTCCTGGAGCTCGGCCCTCGGCAGCTCTCAGAAGCTCACCTTCTTGCAGGCTCTCACAGCCGCATCGTCCTCTGGCCGGGCTGCTCACAGACCCCGGCCCCTGGGTTTTGTCCACTCACCCAGACTCTGTTTTGGGGTCACATTACCCTTCCAGTGTTCCTCTGAGCAAAGTCCCTGTGAGTTAGCCCAAGGTCCCTGTCAAGGAGGACCACATCTGGCCTGTCGCACTCTTCTCCTTTGCCCCACCGAGGCCTCTGTCACACTGTCACAGCAGCGGGCCTGCCGTGGTCTCCCCATGTAAGGCTTCCTGAGGAACAGGCCTGGTGCCAGCCTGGGGGTGAACTGCCAGCCCCAGGAGTCACAGGTCAGCTTCCCCACACTTGCCCTTGAGGCAGGATGGAGGCCCCCTCCTTTGCAAGGCCCACACGGGCCATCTAACACCCCACTAAAGCCGGGCAGTTCGCTGCCCTGGGGTGTGTTCTCACCTTGCCAGTTCTTGGCTAAAACCAAGGCAGGAAGCGCCCAGCTCCCATGTTCTGTAACATGGGTCTATGACCAGGGCCTTTGCAGGCCCCTTGCAGCGCCCCCATGGAGCCCCCAGGAATCTGGGAGAAGATGATGAACCCAAGTGAAGACCTCCCCGAGGGCCTTTGCTCCTCACAAGAACCCCTGGAGGAGACAGGGCAAGGAGTACGACTCCCATTTTACAGGTGACAATGCCGAGGCTCAGAGAAAGTCCATGACACCCCCAAATCCCCCGGACCCGCTATCCTGACCTCCTGGCGGTGCACAGAGCATGCCACGCACCTCTCCATATGCACATAGACCCTCTAACCTAAGTCAGCGCCCCTTCTACAAGGCCGGTGTCCAGCACACCTGGGAAAGGGGACATTTCTGGCCCTTTCCTCTCAGAAGTCACCTGCTTGGGCTGCCCTCCCTGGGGGGAAGGGGATGGGGGCAGAAGCTGAGCATGGAAGCCCCCGCTAATCCACCCTCTGCTCTCTCCAGAGGCCCAGGACCAGCCCAACTCTGCCCCACATCCCAGCCCCCACCTCCCAGCTCGTGCTGTTTCTCCACCTCTCATGTGGATGGGCCACACACCACCCAGCACCCCTGAGGTCTGGTGAGGGACTGAGCCTTCGACACCCATCCTTAAGAACCCAGAGCTGGTCCTTTTGCTTGGAGCATCAACCAGGCCCACACTGTCATTTTACAGGCAGAGAAACTGAGGCACAGAGAACCTGGTTACTGCCCACAGCAGAGGGGACACCTGAGTGAGGACACAGATCTTTGGGGTAGGGGCGGGCCTTGGGGTTCAGACCCAGTCTTCCTGGCCAGGGAGGAAACAAAGGAATGGAGGTGAGGAGGCCTCTTTGAGGCTAGTTTCTTCATCTGTAACTTGGGAATAACAATAGGACTGGCCTCAGGGGGACCAGGGGAGGATTCAGAGAGGCTATGATGCCGGGACAGCTCTTCGTGATGACTGGCATGAAGCAGGCTTCTAGTAGATGCTCTACTGCTGCTTTCGTTCTCACCCTCACCCACCCGCTCTGGGCCCACTGCCCTGACCTCCTGGCCAAGCACTGAGTGTGCCAAGGGCATCTCCCTGTCTCCCCGGCCCTGCACCTCGTGTCACCCTTTTCCTTAGCTCTTATCACCACCTTGAATTCTCTATTGAACGTGTATGTGTCTCCCCAGCTAAGATGGCAACTTCCCGGGGGCAGGGATTTGATTTGTTCAATGCTACTGTTTACCCAGCACCTACAACACTGGGTGCTCAGCACGTCTGTTGAATGAATGAATGAATGAATCACTGCTTTCACCTTTGCCCCTGACTTTCTCCATGGACCATGGACAAGTGACTTGATCTCCCTGAGCTGTGAAATGGGGCCATTCACACCAGCTTTTTAGGGTGGAACTAGGATTTTATACAGTGCCTGCCCTCTGGCCTGGCACATAGTAGGTGCTTAGCAAATATCCCGTTGTTTTCCTTCCTCCCCAGAGGGCCAAAGCCAAGACCTGGAGGAGCAACAGGGTGGGGGTCTAACCCCTGGGTGACAGAGACAGCTCCTATCTGGGATGGAGGCTGCATGGTGGGAGGAGCTGCTGAGGTTGGGCCGTTCAGCTTTGGGGCCCTTGGAGTCCTGGGTCTGTGTGGAGAGGGAAGGGAAGCTCTCTGGGCCCCAAGAGAAGGGAGGCAGGACTGGGGGTGGCAAGGATTGCAGCTCTTCTGGGATAGCCTCGGGCACACTGCTTTGTCTCCCTGAGCACCTGCGAATGTCAGTGAGAAGACCAGACAGTGGGTCTAACACGCACAGTTGCCCCTGGGAGGTAGCAGGTGCTCGGTACCGATGAGCTACCGCTAACTGCAGGTGCTACCTGTCTTAGAGGAGGGAGCCCAATCTGGAGGAGGGGAAATGGGAGCTGTGGACCCAGATGGGAGGCGGCTCAGAGCCTGTGGGTGGGCCCTGACGAGCTTCTTATCCATAGTCCTCTATCCGCTTGCCGCCATCCTGGCCCTGGCATGGCCCAAAGTCTCTGGGAGACCAGGGGAGGTGGCTTTGCCTTTTTCCATCTCTGTTATCTCATCTGTGAAATGGGCACAATCAGACCTGCCTCACCAATCGGAATATAGATTTAGGTGCAGTTTTCTTTTTTCTTTCCTTTTATCTATTCTCTCTCTCTCTCTGTCTCTCTCTATGTATATATACAGCTATCTGCTGATATTTTCTATCATCCATCTATTTATCTTGTATCTACTTTCTATTATCTCTATCATCTATTTATCTAATCTATCTATCTATCTATCTATCTATCTATCTATCTATCATCTATCTAGCTATCTTTCTATTCTATCTATCTATCTATCTATCTATCTATCTATCTATCTATCTATCTATCTATCTATCATCTATCTATCTATCTGTTTTATCTATCTAGCTATTTTATCTATTTTATCTATCTAGCTATCTATTTTATCTATTTTATCTATCTATCTATCTATCTATCTATCTATCTATCTATCTATCTATCTATCTACCTACCTACCTACCTACCTACCTACCTACATATCTATCCATCCTCTCCGATTCCCTCACCACTGGGTCTCAGATTCCCTGCCTGTTAAATAAATGGTCAGTTAACCCTCATCAGTGATTTTCAATTTTTCACTTGAGGCCCCCATATTTTGGAAGATTGTAGTTTGCTGAACACGCTGACTGAATCAAGTACTATCCAACTTATTTCCTCATTTTAACATGTCAAAGATCCCCTGTGGGGTGAGTGGGGTGTGAATTGGAGCCTCCCCAATCCAAGGCACAGGAACTGGAAGCTTCCGTAGCCCTGCATTTCCTAGAGAATGCTTGCCATGTTTTGGGGACCTCCTGGGGGGCCCCTGTGCTGACCAGAGGCCGGCTCCCAGGGCTGTGGTTTGGGCCCAGCCCCCTGCTCCTGGGGACCGCTGCTGTGGAGGGAGTGACCTTTTGTTCTGCTTTGCCAAGGGGCTTTCTGTTCCTCATTGTTTAGCCATGACAAGGCTGTGGATTTTTTTTTTTTTTTTCTGTCCAAGAGAATAAACAGGCCTGAGATTGCTCAAGGGAGCCGACCCCCTCTGCCAGCTACCGGGGGCTGGAGCCTCACAGAGCCAGGGAGGAAGTCCTACTCCCTCTGCCGGCTACCGGGGGAGCTGGAGCCACACAGAGCCAGGGAGGAAGTCCAGGGACGGTCACTCACAGCAAAGCCTCAGACAAGAGAGGAACCTGGAGGGGAGGAGGTGGGAGGCCACCACTCAGCCGGCCTGGGGGCCATGGGAGTCCAGCTGCCTGCCGTTAGTGGCCAGGAGCCCTCGTCCATTGCAGCTCTTGAGAGCCCAAACTTGGCCACGGCAGGGCTCTTTCCCATCAGGCCCTTTGAGCCCTGATGGGAAACCCTTCCCCAGCCAGGGTGGGATTTCTCGCTGCCGCCTGGAGCCGCCCTGGCCCTGTGGTTCTCAGGCCCTGGAGGAGTGAGGGGCTCCCCTGGTTACCCCAAGGGCACTCGTGGGGATGAAGCCCGCGGGATGCAGGATTCCCACGAGACCTGTGCTGGCCACTGTAGGGGGTGGGGGGCTGCCAGGGAAGAGGTGCAGCCCCGCCTGCCTCAGGGATGCGATCTGAGGGAAGAGGCAGCTGCGTCTGGGAGGCCGTTTGGTCGGAGGGGGGTAGGCACAGCCCCTGCCCTGGGGGAAGCGCCCAGCAGCAGCCTTCAGGGAAGGCAGTTTGGGGGTTTGCCGAGGGCCAGGAAGACCCTCTGCCGCAGTCAGTATTCGATGGAATGGCTTGTGCAGAGGGAGCTGCAGAAGCTGCCATTTCTCTGGGTTAGGGGCTCCCACAGCCTTTGGATGCCGGGTCTTGGCCATGAGCCCCCTCCGCCACCCCTCCCCCAAGTCACCTTGCTCAATCCAGGAGGCCGGATGATCAGAGTGTGTTCTGCAAAGGAGCGTGAGAATCACTGGGGAGATTTCCTTTTTCTTTTTCTTTCTCTTTTTTTAATGGTACATCTTCCTGGGCCCACCCCTGAGATTCTGCACTTGTTTGGGGAGTGGGTGTTGGCTCCATGACAGGCACCCCTGGGTGCTTTGGACACAGGCAGTGAGCTCCCCCCACACTGTGTGAACCCCTGAGAAGGCTTCTCCTTTTGTCTAGGGTGCCTGGGAGTCTGCTCCAGCAGCAAACCGGGGAGGGGAGGGGTACTGGGACCGAGTGTGTGTGGCAGCACCGTGTCCAGGCAAACTGAGGCTCCAGACGGGTTACTTCTTCAGACCCTGTTATGCAGCATGGTTCCCACTGCCCGTGCCCAGAATTCACCAGAGCTGATGGGCCTCGGGTGGGCCTCCGGGGCAGGCCAGGGTGGAAAGTGCATCTGTGTTTGAGCTTTGTGGCCCTGGCGCTGGAGTTAGATCCCTACAGGAAAGGACATTGTAACCCAGCCCGTGGTTGAGACTAGCAGCTGCTGAGCACCTACGCCCTGCTAGGCTGTGGGGCAACAGCAAAGGGTAACCCCCAGCCTGCAGCCTCAGGGGGGCTTCTCATCTTGCGAGGGGCCCAGGGAGGCCATGAGGAGAGCCATGAGGGAGGAAGGTGGGGACTCTGGGCCTGAGTGACTCCTTCAGGGTGGGTTGCGGGCAGGGAGCCTTCAGGAGGGAGGGTACTGCCTGAGCAGGGCTCTTAAGGGACACGTGGGATTTGTTACAGGAAGCACCAGGCCATTCCAGGCATAGAAATCAGCTGGGGTGCAAAGGCCTGGGGGTCAGAAGAGTGGCAGATTGCTCCATGGCAGGAAGCCCCAGCTCCTCTGGGTCGTTCCCGCTGAGGGGTTCCAGCTGTTGGCACCGAGGGGTGCAGCCAGGGCAGGGTGGTGCTGCCTGCCAGGCTAAGGTGGGAGACAGCTGGGTTTCTAGCCCTGCTTGTCACTCGCTATAGGTGCAGCCAAAGGCTCAGCAGGCCCAAACTCTGGGCAGTCCTGACTCCCAGGCAGTGCTGTGAGGAAGGGGAGGAGGAGGCACACTGAACCCACCTGCCACGTTGGCTGGTGGAAATTTGGCCAGGTCTGCCCTGGCCCAGCGGTGCTGGGTGTCGTGACTGGTGTCTGCTCTGACTGGCTTGCTGACAGCTGAAGTCCAGGATAGGTCCATGGCCACGTTGTGCTGGTTTGTTAAATATTTTTAGTATCTCCCCTGCTCCTATATGTTAGGTACTGGAGTCCAGAGAGGTTAAGGCACTTGTCTAAGGCCACACAGCCACTAAGTGGTGGAGTGAGGATCTGAAACCAGTTCTTTCTGACTCCCTGTATCCTTATCTATGGAGAGGCCCCATGACTCGTTCACTAAAGGTTATGGATCTCGATCTTGTACTGGCAGTACACATGACTGCAGCTGGCAGTACAGTGGGGAGTGCGCCAGCCCTGGCTCTGACCTCCTAGAACTGCCCTTTGTTCATTTCCAGGTGACGCATCTGTGGGGGCCCCGAAGGACTTGGGGTGTGTGTGTACAGCCTCTTTGCTTGTACAGATGTGTTCACACCCATGTTTGCCTACATGTGAATGTCTCCATTCTGAGCTTGCTCTCAGCCTGGTAGAGGTGGCTAATTAATGCTTGTCTCTGAAAGCCCGGACTGCCAACCCCAGTCTTTCAGGAGAGAGGGCAGGCCTCAGGGCCTTGCTCCTGGGGGTCCTGGGAAGGCACAGTGGTGACAGTGCTGCAGCTCTGCACTCCTGGAGGGTCACTCAGAGACCCGAGAGAGGAGGGCTCTGCGTCTGCCCCTCTGTCCAGGGCTGTAGCTTCTCTGGGTGGCTTTGCTTTTCTCTTTTCTCCCCTCTTTTTTTTTTTTTTTTTTTGAGATGGAGTTTCGCTCTGTCAATTAGGCTGGAAGTGCAGTGGCACGATCTCAGCTCACTGCAACCTCCTCCTCCCAGGTTCAAGGGATTCTCCTGCCTCAGCCTCCAGAGTAGCTGGGATTACAGGCACACGCCACTATGCCGGGATAATTTTGTATTTTTAGTAGAGACAGGGTTTTGCCTTGTTGGCCAGGCTGGTCTCGAACTCTTGACCTCAAGTGATCCACCTGCTTCGGCCTCCCAAAGTGCTGGGATTACAGGTGTGAGCCACCACACCTGGCCCTCTCTCTCTTTTCATTCATCACATTGTTCATCTCTTCCCGGAGGCATCCAGCACAGTCTTTGAGACTGTGAGCTGTGAAGTCAGACAGGACCCAGGTCCAAACCCTTCTCTGTCACTTACCAGGTCTGGGACCTTGGGCAGGTGACCTGCCATCTCAGGCCTCGGTTTCCTGTTCTATAAAATGGCTGCAGTAGGGAAACCGTCTCCATCTTCATTGGGTGGTTGGGAAGTCTTGCTGAGACCACACACCTGTCTCAGGTAGGGTCTTCTAGAAGCAGAGCCTGAGGCAGGGATCTTTGTGAAAGTGATTTACTAGGGAGGGCTCCCAGGAGAAGCAGGCAGGGCAGGTCAGGGGAGGGGGCTTAGCAGGGACGTGTTCACCAGCTTCAGCCCAACACCACGGGGGTGGCTCTGGACCATGAATTGTACCAGGGTGGGTCCCACCTTGAGGCTGTGGAGCATTCATCATCAGCCAACACCCACAGCAGCTGGGGGAGCGGTGCCCTGCTGGCAGCAGGGGTCTGAGTGGGGTGCAACAGCACCCACCAATTCGAGCAGCAGAAACGCTTAGAACAGTGCCTGGTACCTAGGCAGTGCTTCAAAAATGGCAATGATTGTCATGGTCATAACCAACATTCAGCTGATGAGTGCTGGCTCTACGGTGGGTCCCATGTGAGAGACTGAGGGTCTAGAGATGACAAGGCTGCCACCTCTGCTGTCTGCATCACATGAGTGTGTGTGTACACATGTGTGTGCATACATACCCACAGGGGGTGGAAGGACAAGCAAGTAACCATTCCAGAACAATGAGATGACTGTTAGAGGGGTCATAACCCACGTTTAGAGAGAGCCCAGAGGAGGAGGAGGAGGAGCTTGAATTAGCCTCGGGTAGTCAGGGAAGGCTTCCCAGAGGAGGCAGCACTCATCTTGAAAGACAAAGGGACGTTTCAGGTGCAGGAGGGAAGGAGAGGTATCCTTGGCAGAGGGCAGCTTTGTGCTGAGAACCCCCGTTCTCCGTGACCAAGGCCACTGTCTTCTGGATATCTGTCCCATGTAGTGTTAGGGGTCACCCAGCACTGGAGAAGGCCAGCAGAGTCAGTGCTTCTGCCTGCAGACATGAGTAGGGTACACTGAGGTGGGGAGGCAGGGGAGGTAAAAGAAGGCACGAGCTCTCCTTCCTGTACCCTGCTCCAGGGGGAGAAACCTCCCCATCCATCATCAATGCAGACTGGCAGGGGGAGGGCCAAACATTTGCAGGGCGGGGACCTGGGCATCAGGCATGGCAGAACCCAGGGGCGGCCCTGTTGATGGCAGTCTTCCCTTCTTCCTTCCAGGTGGCATTTACACCCTACGCCCCAGAGCCCGGGAGCACATGCCGGTTCAGAGAATACTATGACCAGACAGCTCAGATGTGCTGCAGCAAGTGCCCGCCGGGTGAGGGCAGCCACGGGGGGGCTCGGGGCCCATGCCCTGGAGGAGCGTGTGTGTACAGGTGCTGGGGCGCAAGAGCATGGCCCTTGATTCTTACTGAACTCCTAGTTCTATGCACTGGCCCATGCTCCCTGCTGCTTCTGGGCCTGTGAACATGCTGTTCCCTCTTCCTGGCACACTTCCCAACTCCCTTTCCCTAATTAACTCCGACTTGCCCTTTAGACCTCAGCTGAAGATGTCCCCTCTTCCAGGAAGGCTGCCTGCCCCATACTGCCCAGCCGGAGGAGGAGGGGGAGGAGGAGCCTAAATTAGCTCCTGGGGGAGTCAGGGAGGGCTGCCTGGAGGAGGCAGCACTCAGCTTGAAAGACAAGTGCCGCCTCCTTTGAGCTCTCACTGGCCTCTGATGTTCCCATGGAAGCTCTTTCCTTGCTGTGTGATTATAGCCCGGTCCCGCTTCCTGTTGCCTCCACTGTGTGCTCCTCCAGGGCAGAGATTGTGGCTTGTTTTCTGCTGAATCGCCAGCACGTGGCGCAATGCCATGTAGGCGCTCAGTGCATATTTGACTGACTCTGTGAATGCTTACCCATTTCACAGATGGTAGACCTGAGGCCCAGCCACAGTTGGTGGAGCTAGGTAGCCTGACTCCCGGTGCCCTCCATCTATTAATTTGTGTCTGTATTCATTCATGTCATGTTTATAAGGTATCTGCTGTGTGTTCTAAGTGCTGGGAATACACAGAGAGCAGGGCAGACAAAACCCTTGCCCTCGTGGAGTCTGCATTTTAATGGTGGAAGCAGACAGATAAATTAGGAGATGTGTGGTCCTGTCTATCTGTAAGTGCTGTAGAAAGACAAGGTCAGGTAAGGCGGGGGAGACAGAGCGGGACATACTGTTTTACACAGCGTGGTCTGGGAAGGTCTCTCTGAGGAGGTGACATTTGGGCAGAGCCCTGCAGGAGGTGAGGGAGCAGGTCATGCATGTATACAGGGAACAGTGTGCCAGGAGGAAGCAACAGCATGTGCGAAGGCCTTGAAGTCAGAGCCTGTTTGGTGAGCTGGAGGAACAGCAGGGCCAGCATGTGTGGCCCAGGATGAGCGAAGGCGAGTACGGTAGGGGAGGAGGAGGAAGGAGTGAGCAGGGACCATGGTAAGGAGTTTAGATTTTATTCTGTCTGGGAGCCAATGGAGGGCTTTGAGCCGTTACCTTGAGATGTAGGTGGGCGTATGAGTACCTGTCACCGTCCCTAGCCATTTTAAGACACCCTAGGGAAAGTGACTCTCTTCTTTCTTTTATTAACTGGAAGGGTCTCTTTAAGAAGTTACTAGAGAGGCCGAGGTGGGCGGATCACCCGAGGCCAGGAGTTTGAGACCAGCCTGGCCAACATGGTGGAACCCATCTCTACTAAAAATACAAAAAATAGCTGGGCATAATGGCAGGCACCTGTAATCCCAGCTACTTGGGAGGCTGAGGCAGGAGAATTGCTTGAACCTGAGAGGCAGAGGTTGCAGTGAGCCGAGACTGTGCCACTGCACTCTAGCCTGGGCCACAGAGCGAGATTCTGTCTCAAAAAAAAAAAAAAAAAGAAAAAGAAAAGCAGTTACTGAGTCAACTTTTTTTTAAGGTTTCCGTTGGTGTTCTCTGTCCCTGGAATGCCTGCTTTCCAGGCCCATGCCCTTGTCCTTGATAGGATACCAGGGACTACATTCTTACTACCTGTTCCCCCTATCATTCATGCCCCTAGCTGGAGAATGTTAGCCATCTATCAAGAAGGAAGAAACTGGCAAGCTAGTTCTTACTAAAGTGTGATTGACTGATAATAGGGCTCCAGTGGTGGAGGTTCAAGCATCTGGAAAGAGCAGAGAGGAATCTACTTTTGAGCAGAAGGGGTTCAGAAATGACGTGATAGCTGGTACAATACTAGATGGGAGATGATTCTGAGGAATTGGAACTCCACAGAATAGCCTTCCCAGCTGGGCTTTAGAACTCTGGACTTTGTGGGGACAGTGGATGAGCCCAGGGTCCTGGCAGAAGGCTCGCCCAGCTGAGACCTCTGGCCCTTGTTTCCTCAGGCCAACATGCAAAAGTCTTCTGTACCAAGACGTCGGACACCGTGTGTGACTCCTGTGAGGACAGCACATACACCCAGCTCTGGAACTGGGTTCCCGAGTGCTTGAGCTGTGGCTCCCGCTGTAGCTCTGGTGAGTAGGTTCAGAGAAAAAGGGGGCTCTCACACCCCTGCCTCCAACATCCCCCGGCAACTCCAGCCTCTTTGGCTTCCAGCTGTCTGGAGTTACCCCAGGCTGGTTGTTGGAAGTGGCACAGGTGCAGCTGTTTACCCCTACCACTGGCATTTTCCTCCTCTGTCTCACCAAAGCCTCTTCACAGCCCCACGGGGCAGGCGGTGGGAGAACTGTGCCCACGTGAGGGTTGAGGAGGTGGTGCGTGGGAGAGTGGTGCGCATGCTCGTGCTGCGAGGAGCAGGACTGCGGGGAGGAGCGAAACTGCTGGGAAGAGCGGGACTGCGGGGAAGAGCGGGACTTCGGGGAGGAGCGGCACTGCGGGGAGGAACAGGACTGCGGGGAGGAGCGGGACTGGGGAGGAGCGGGACTGTGGGGAGGAGCGGGACTTCGGGGAGGAGCGGCACTGCGGGGAGGAGCAGGACTGCAGGGAGGAGCGGGACTGGGGAGGAGCGGGACTGTGGGGAGGAGCGGGACTGTGGGGAGGAGCGGGACTTCGGGGAGGAGCGGGACTGCGGGGGACAAGCGGGACTGCGGAGAGTAGCAGGACTGCCGGTCCTGCTCCTGGACTCTGGCCAGTGTTGTGTGTGCCCCATGCTGAGGCGGTCCGCCAGCCTCCTGGAGATCAGCTGTCTGAGAGTGCTGGGCTGGCTGGGAGGGCAGCGTGGGTGTGGCGGAGGCAGGCGTGACCGTGTGCCGCCCTCTCGCTGCTCTAGACCAGGTGGAAACTCAAGCCTGCACTCGGGAACAGAACCGCATCTGCACCTGCAGGCCCGGCTGGTACTGCGCGCTGAGCAAGCAGGAGGGGTGCCGGCTGTGCGCGCCGCTGCGCAAGTGCCGCCCGGGCTTCGGCGTGGCCCGACCAGGTACCGGGTGGGGCTCAGGTCCTTGGGGACGCCCGTGGGCCTCTCCTTTGTAGACATCCTTGCAGTGTCACGGGCATCAACCCATTAATTAGTCCAGCAGGGAGCACTGTTAGTGGTGGCCAGGTGCCTGCTACCCATCCGTCTGTCCACCTGTCCACCGTTTATTCTTCCTGCCAGCACTCCTGATTAGGCGCCTCTTATGTACTGGAACCAGGAGACCCAGAGATGGATCAGACCAAGCCCTAAGCTAGGAAAGTTATGTGATGCTGCAAGAAGATGAACTCACATAACTCTACAGCCCAATCGCGTGCATGTGGGTACAGGAATCTGTGTGTGTGCATGTGTGTACAGGCATCTCTGTGTGTGTGTGTGTGTGTAAGGGGTGGAGGTGCAGACAGAGGTCCTTGGGCCCCTCAGACCTTTCCTAGGGCTCTAGTGCCAAGGCCCAGCTGTCCCGCAGAGTGTCTGAGTGGTTGACAAGTTCGGATTGTTCCCTGAAGGAACTGAAACATCAGACGTGGTGTGCAAGCCCTGTGCCCCGGGGACGTTCTCCAACACGACTTCATCCACGGATATTTGCAGGCCCCACCAGATGTGAGTAGCTGAGTCCTTTGGTTCTGGAGGAGCAGGGAGGGGCTGTCCCTGGGTGACTGTGGGTCCAGGACACAGAGCAGCTCACCAGCCACCATTGTCCAGACTGCTTTATCTGAGGGTGGCTCCCAGGATAAATGGCATGGTGGGCAGGACCTTGCCCTGGAAGGCAGGACTGGGTGGGTGCATGGGGAGGTGGGGGAGGGCTAGGAGGGGGTGGTCCTCAGAGAGGGCACACATCGTCACTCTCCTATCCTGCCTGCTGGGGCCCGTGAATGAGCCCAGCCACCCCAGCCACTCTGTCTCCTGCGGCCTCCTGACCAAGCCTCCTCCTCCTCCAGCTGTAATGTGGTGGCCATCCCTGGGAATGCAAGCATGGATGCAGTCTGCACGTCCACGTCCCCCACCCGGAGTATGGCCCCAGGGGCAGTACACTTACCCCTGCCAGTGTCCACCCGATCCCAACACACGCAGCCAACTCCAGGACCCAGCACTGCTCCAAGCACCTCCTTCCTGCTCCCAATGGGCCCCAGCCCCCCAGCTGAAGGGAGCACTGGCGACTTCGCTCTTCCAGTTGGTAAGTCGCAAGAAGGCTCATTCATTCACTCCTTCTGTCTGCCTGTCTTTCTGTCTCTCTTTCTTCCTCTCCCATGGTTTTACTGAGAGCCCACGGGGGGCTGGACCCTGCGCCCTGTCCTGGGATACAGGTGGCAGTGAGGCTGCTTTCTCCCCACACCTGGTGCTGTCATTCAAAATCCCTAAGTGCGTGGGCCAGATGCAGAGGCTCAAGCCTGTAATCCCAGTGCTTTGGGAGGCCAAGGAGGCTGGAGGATTGCTTGAGGCTACGAGTTTGAGGTCAGTCTGGGTAACACAGCGAGACTCCATCTCTATAAAAAAATTAAAAAATTATTTGGGTGGGATGGTGCCTATTGTCCCAGCTACTCAGGAGGCTGAGGTGGGAGGATCACATGAGCCCAGGAATTTGAGGCTGCATTGAGCTCTGATCGTGCCACTGCACTCCAGCCTGGGCGATGAGTGAGGTCCTATCTCAAAAACAAAACAAAACCAAACAAAACCCCTGGATAGGGGAGAGGTGGGGTCAGCAATTCGCCTGAATATGCAGATGGTCTCCTTGCTGCTGTTTCTGATGAGCCCATTAGGCTAAGAAGACAGCGGGCTGGGCCAGGTCACCTCCGGGGGCTTCCATTCTGGGGTAGAACTGCATCAGGCCAGAGGTCTCAAACTGGTGGCCCTTAGGCTGAATGAGGCACACAGACATGATTGCTTTGTAATTGGATTTGAGAATCTCCGGCCTAGACTCGCCCCTCACTTGCAATGACCCGAAGCACCTTGGGTCCCTGGCTTGCCTGGCTGGCCCCTGGTACATTTGAGTTTGTTTTCTGTAGCTGTCTGAGCTTCTCTTTTCTTTCTAGGACTGATTGTGGGTGTGACAGCCTTGGGTCTACTAATAATAGGAGTGGTGAACTGTGTCATCATGACCCAGGTGAAAAGTAAGAGTCCATCCTTCCTTCCTTCATCCACTTGTTCAGGAAGCTTTTGTGGGGTGCCTCCTGTGAGTCCAGCACTGGGCACAGCCTTAGGGGTCAGACAGAGCTGGATATGGGGGTCCTTGTTCTGTAGGAGCTTAAGGCCTGGGGTGAAGGCACCTCTGCTAACTTAATTACTAAAAGGCAAGAGGTGATCAGGGTTTTCTAAAGGGTAGGAGTTCAGGATTCCTATCCAGGAAGCCTGGGGGATTCGGGCTTCCTGCAGCAGGTGGTCTCTGAGCTGGGTAAGATCTTGATGGGTGGAGTCTGTGCAGGGAAGGATGCGCATCCTCAGTGGAGGCGTGGATGGTACAGATGGGGGACTGGAGAATGGTTGGGATGGTGGCAGGTAGAGTTGGGTGGGGGCTTCTGTGGACCTTGTCTGGTAGGCGATTGCTCCCCGCAGGGCTGGGCCTCTCTGCTGGTTCTATTGGGTCCCATACTGCCCTCCTACTTAGGACAGATGTGCCTGAGGAAGTCAATCTCTTACTTGTCCCCTCTTCTCTTTATAGAGAAGCCCTTGTGCCTGCAGAGAGAAGCCAAGGTGGTGAGTGTCTCCATTGCCCTCTCCCCCTCTTCCCCTGGTCTCCTTCCTGGCATGCTGGGCTGTCACAGAGGAAACAGTGAATTCTGTCATTGGTCTGTCCAGTGTCAGGAGGTGTGCAGAGCCCTGGGAGGTGGAGGAAAGGCCGGGGAGTCAGGCAGCCCTCTATGGGCTAAGAGAGGCTGTGAGTGTGAAATGCTCCAGCAGAGAGCAGACGCCTTTGTGGCGTTCGTGGCAGGCACATGGTCGTGGACCCACAGCACAACCTTGGGCAGATGTGAAATTGCTCTATGGCTACTTCCTTACCATGAGATGGGGGTTGTGTCTGCTTGATCCAGCCTGCAGGGTGGTGCCATTCGGTCAGTTGACAATGATGTTTCTCCTTGCCTCCATTGTGTTTACAGAGCACTTTCTCAGAGAACAGTGGTTTTCAAACTGAATTCTGGGATAGCCCAGTGTCCCACAGAGGGCCTTTGGGCATGGGGGAAGTGGTCCTCTCTTAGGTTTGAGGTAGAGGCTGTGGGGCTGGGCCCTGGGTCCTCCCAAAGCAACTCACCTTTGATCTGTTTTATAAAGTAGGGCCTGCGAAGGTTTTTTGTTAGAGACAGACCGACAGTGTCATATCATAGTATTTCATTCATTCTCCATCAGGAAGGCATTTGGCTGCAAGTAACCCCAAACCTACAGGTGACTTTAGAAAAAATGGCTTTATTTTTCTTGCATTGTAAGAAGTCAAGGGGTTGGTGTCTGCTGGAATGGCCTCCACTGTCCCCTTGCATGGTGCCAGCAGGACCCCAGGCTCTGTCATCTTTAGTGTGTTGACTTTTGTTCTCTTGTTTGTGGCCTCATGTCATAAGATGGTAATCATCACTTCATATGTCACCTCTAAGTTTGAGGTGGGAAGAAGGGGCAGGTGGCCAGGTCAGCCATGGTGCCCTTATCAGTAAATCAGACGCCTTCCCAGAAGCCCTGGGTAGACTTCTTTCATCTCACTGACCAGACAGTGTCACATGACAACCCCTAGCTGCAAGGGAAGCTGGGAAAGAGTGTGTTTTGCTTTTCCAGCCTCTATGGAGGAGGAGGACAAGGGAGGGGGGTTGGAAGTGGGTATGGAGTGAGCCAGAACATACGTCTGTCACAGCCTTGCACCTGGTAGGCAGGGCAGGTTTTTTACCCAATTTGACAGATGAGAAAACAGAGTCTGATGAGTTTTCTCGACCTCAGGGGCAGGTAGAGAAAGAATTTCTCAACCTCATGGATATCTGAGACAACATCTTACTTAAGGGAGGCCAAGGTGGGAGGATTGCTTGAGTCTAGGAGTTCAAGACCAGCCTCGAAACACAGTGAGACCCTATCCCTAAACAAAATTAAATAAAATAAATATTTTTAAAAAGGATCTTGGCTGGGCTCACTCCTGTAATCCCAGCACTTTGGAAGGCTGAGGTAGATGGATCACTTGAGGTCAGGGGTTCAAGACTAGTCTGGCCATCATGGTAAAACCCCATCTCTACTAAAAACACAAAAATTAGCCAGGCGTGGTGGCACGTGCCTGTAGTCTCAGCTACTCAGGAGGCTGAGGCAGGAGAGTCACTTGAACCCGGGCGGTGGAGGTTGCAATGAGCTGAGATCATGCCACTGCTCTCCAGCCTGGGCAATAGAGCAAGACTCCATCTCAAAAGAAAAAATAAAATAAAATAAATAAATAAAATATCTTACTTAGTTGTGGGGGCTGTCCCGTGCTGTTCAGCAGCATCTTTGGTCTTTATTTACTTACATGCCAGCCGCATTCCCACTCCAGTGGTGACAATCAAAAATTCTCCAGACATCGCCAAGTGTCCCCTGGAGGGCAAAATCACCCCCAGTGGAGAACCACTGCTCGAGGGAAGAGCTCAGCCCTGGGCAGCCCAATGCCCGAAGCTTACACCAGGTGTTTGGAATCAGTTAGATTGATTTCATCCCCTGATTTTGGTGACAAGAAAAGAGATGCAGGGAGGAAAACTGAGTTGCTCAACGTCGCACCGCAGTGTGTCTCTGGACTCCCATCTCAGTGCTCTTTGCCCTGCCCTACAGTATTTCAGTGGGGAGGAAACTTTCTCATTCCCCGGCGAGTGAGTTTCACTGCTCCCTTTCTCCAGCTTCAATTCAGTGACACTGACGGTTGCCGCCTGGTGGCATGCGTAGAGCAGGTGTCTCCCCCAAGCTCTTCCGCAGCAGCCCAGCTGTCACCTTCCCTTTTCCCACCAAGCGTTTCCCAATCCTCTGTGCACTGAAGATGTCCTGGGTGTGGCCTAGCAGCCTCTGCTTCCCTTTTCCTTTTCTTTTCTTTTTTTTTTTTTTTTTTTCGAGACAGCTATGTCGCCCAGGCTGCAGTGCAGTGGCGCCCTCTTGGCTCACTGCAGCCTCCGCCTCCCGGGTTCGAGTGGTCATCCCACCTCAGCCTCCCAAGTAGATGGGACTATGGGCATGCGCCACCATGCCTGGCTAATTTTTATATTTTTAGTAGAGACGGGGTTTTGCCATGTTGGCCAGGCTGGTCTCAAACCCCTGACCTCAAGTAATCTGCCCACCTCGGTCTCCCAAAGTACTGGGATGATAGGCATGAGCCACCAGGCCTGGCCCCTTTCCTTTCACTGTTGCTCTCAGTGTTCACTGAATGTGAGTGACTCAAATATTTGTTGAGTGCTCAAGTGGTGTGTCTAGTGCGGAAAAAAACCCCCAAACCCTGATTTGTGGTGTTTGCTAATTTCTGTGGTATAAACACTCCCACTGTAGCCAGTTTCCAACTCCCAAGACCTTCCTGA
The DNA here is from genome assembly GCF_029281585.2 of Gorilla gorilla gorilla. Lineage (NCBI taxonomy): Eukaryota > Metazoa > Chordata > Mammalia > Primates > Hominidae > Gorilla > Gorilla gorilla. The sequence continues at coordinate 228,400,085 of NC_073224.2, read as the reverse complement.
ATATGGAGTTGGGAGGAAATCTGCACAGGCCTGAGCTTATCCCAGCACAGCCCTGGCTGAGCCCTGCCAGGCTTTTTGTGACTGAGTCCCCACGCATCCCTGTGGGGCAGGGAGCATCATCACCCCCATTTTACAGAGGAGGAAACTGAGACTCTGGGAGGTTCCATCTTTCCTGTAGGATTATTAGATCATTAGGTGAGTGGCATAGCCCAGGTTTGAATCAGGTTTATGCCTGTGTCCCATGCTACTCCTCAACCAGCAGCTACTCCTGATAAGAGGCCAGTGGAGAGTCCTCTTGAGCTGGGCTGCTGGGCTTAGAGTGTGGACTCAGCACCCACCTGCTCCTCCTGCCACAGAAAGAATGTCCAGGGCATGGGAGACAGTGGCGTTCCTTTGTTTAGAAAACACCAACATGTGGCTGGGTGCAGTGGCTCACACCTGTAATCCCAGCACTTTGGGAGGCCGAGGGGGGAGGATCACGAGGTCAGGAGATCGAGACCATCCTGGCTAACACAGTGAAACCCCATCTCTACTAAAAATACAAAAAATTAGCCGGGCGTGGTGGCGGGCGCCTGTAGTCCCAGCTACTCTGGAGGCTGAGGCAGGAGAATAGCGTGAACCCGGGAGGTGGAGCTTGCAGTGAACTGAGATCGCACCACTGCACTCCAGCCTGGGCGATAGAGCGAGACTCCGTCTCAGAAAAAAAAAAAAATACCAATATGTGAGCTTACCCACAATCACCCCCATGGACACGGACACACTCATGCACGGACCCACGTCTGATAACAGGTGTGAACATTTATCGGGTGTTGAATGGATGCCAGGCACTGTGCCCAGCGTTCTTTATTCTCACAGCCATGCTGCCACACGCAGGCAGTATGATTCTTGCCCCCCATTATATGGCCCAAGAATCATGGGCCCAGAGAAGTTAGTAACTTTCCCAGTGTGGCACAGCTAATGATCGCGGCCTGGGACACGAACCTACGAGTGTCTCTCCTCGCCACCCCAGCGCACACACTCACTACGTCACTCACAGATATGCACACATGCCCCCAACATAGACACACGTGTGCACGCTTCACACCCTCACGTCTGTAGACACAGGTGTGTGAGCCTTGTGAACACACAAACAGACGGACCCAGCAGGAACCTGGAGGACCTGGCCCGTGGCTCTGCTGGGTCTCTGCTTCTGCCCAGCGGGGCTGGGCCAGGAGGGGCTGGGAGCTGAGGGTGCTGGCTGGCTGGCTGGAATTCTGTTTTTTTTTTTTTTTTGAGAAAGAGTCTTGCTTTGTCGCCCAGGCTGGAGTGCAGTGGCACAATCTTGGCTCACTGCAAGCTCCGCCTCCCAGGTTCACACCATTCTCCTGCCTCAGCCTCCCAAGTAGCTGGGACTACAGGCACCCAACACCTCGCCCAGCTAATTTTTTGTATTTTTAGTAGAGACAGGGTTTCACTGTGTTAGCCAGGATGGTCTCAATCTCCTGACCTCGTGATTCGGTGACCGCCTCGGCCTCCCAAAGTGCTGGGATTACAGGTGTGAGCCACTGCGCCCGGCCCTGGGATCCTGTGTTTTGAATGAGGCTCCTCAGTACTCAGCTCTACTGGGGTCCCAGCCCAAGGAATAGGACTCAGCCTGCTTCTGTGCCACCTGGGGCTGCTTGAACTTTGCGACTTGTGGCTTGGGAGGAGGGAGGTGGCCGTGACCTTTGGGGGTTTTTGTTCTGCCTGGCTGTAGCCACCAGCAGAGGGGGTGGGGTACAGGCCAGAAAAACCCCTTTTGTGGGGTTGTGAGGAGTGACAATTGGCTGCTTCTCCTCCCCTTCCAGGCTCAGAGCAGGGCTGGGGGGTAGTTGTGGGCAGTGACCAGGGTCAGACCACCTGGGCGGAGGTTCAGCATGAACTTGCAATGCCCTCCATCTCCAAAACTGGGGGACCCAGCCCAGGGAGGGTGTGGGGGTTCCTGGGGAAGCTGGTCTGGGCTTCTGCTCCTGCCATGGATCAGCTGTGTGATGCTGAGCACAGGATGCACTTCCTCTGGGCCTCCGTGGCCTCTTGGGGACGGCTTGCACGGTATCCCTCCAGTCCTGAGTGAGAGGCTGTGGCCTTGGGGAATTGAGGGTGCAGGTGGCGCTCAGGTGTCCGAGAAGCCATGGGAGCCGGGGGCTGCAGTGATTGGACAGAGAGGACCGTGGTACTCGCATCTGTTCTCAGACCACATCTGGAATTGTAGCTCCCTCTGGAGGGAGGCAGGAGGTCTCAGCCTTTCTTGAGGGGCGGTGGCACCTGCGCTGCTCTCTCCACCCCTGCTCTCACCTCCCGCTGCAGTGCTGGCGAGCCCCATCAGCCCTTCACTCATCTCTACCCTCCTTCTTTCTGCCTGGGACACTTGTTTTCATCGTGGGCAGGCCAGGGGCCAGGGCAGCTGTTGGGAATGTGGCCTGTGCCATCTCCTTTTTTGCTGGGATCAGAAAACAATCGCTTAGAATTCCAAGGCAAGGGTGTGAGCGCCTGGCCAGCCAGTGGGAACAGACAACAGCCTGGGAGAGGAATTTCCAGCCTCTCTCCAGTGTGGGTGTCTGGAAATGGGGACCTTGCCTTGAGCCTCCAGAGTTGAAACCCCAGACACCCGGGAAAGGCACTTTGGGATTTAGCCCAGCCACAGTATGTCCTAACTGTGACCTTGGGCAAGTAACTCAACCTCTCTGTGCCTCAGTTTCCACAAAGCAAGGATAACACTGGGTTGTTGGAAGAATCAATATAGATATTGTCTGGAGGGATGTAGGTACAGTGCATGGCATTGGGTGGCACTCAAATGTCAGCTAATAATATTATTATTATTCTACGGGAAGAAGACATCAGGGGAAGTTGCAGAGCAGCCCGTGGGCGGACTCTGGAACGAGAGGCTGAGGCAGTGCAGCAGAGGGTCTCAGACATGAGCGCTCTCTGCCCCGGAATGATTGACTGAGCACAAAGGTCTGCACGCTTTCTCTGTAAAGGGCCAGATGGTAGGAATTTCAGGCTTTGTGGACTGTGTGGTCTCAGTAACAGCTACTCAAACCTGCCTCTGTAGCAAGAAAGCAGCTACATGCATAGACAGCACACACCCAACTGAGGGTGGTGTGTTCCGATCTAATTGTGCTACTGGACACCCAAACTTGAGCTTCACACCATTCCATGTGTCGCAAATTATTCTTTTTTTTGAGATGGAGTTTCACTCTTGTTGCCCAGCCTGGAGTGCAGTGGCTCGATCTCGCCTCACCACAACCTCTGCCTCCCAGGTTCAAGCGATTCTCCTGCCTCAGCCTCCTGAGTAGCTGGGATTACAGGCATGAGCCACCACGCCAGCTGATTTTGTATTTTTAGTAGAGACGGGGTTTTGCCATGTTGGTCAGGCTGGTCCCCAACTCCCTTCCTCAGGTGATCCGCCTGCCTCAGCCTCCCAAAGTGTTGGGATTACAGGCATGAACCACCACGCCTGGCCACAAATTATTCTTAAACATTTTTTTCAACCATTTAAAACATGAAAACCAGTGGGGTGTGGTGGTGCACGCCTGTTATCCCAGCACTTTGGGAGGCCAGGGTAGGAGGATGGCTTGAGCCCAGGAGTGCAAGACCAGCCTGGGCAACATAGCACAACCCTGTCTCTACAAACAATCGACAACAAAAAAATTAGCCAGGAGCAGTGACACGTGCCTGTGGTCTCAGCTACTCAGGAGGTTGAGGCAGGAGGATCACTTGAGCCTGGAAAATCGAGGGCTATAGTCAGCTATGATTGTGCCACTGCACTCCTGCCTGAGCAACAGGGTGAGACCCTGTCTCAAAAAAAAAAAAAAAAAGTGAAAACCATTCTTAGTGGCAGGCTGTACTGGGCCTCTGGGCAATCATTTGCCTAGTTCTGATTTAACAAACTCTTGTATGGAGTTTACTATGTAATAGGCATTGTTTTAAGCACTTTACAAATATTCAGCCATCTAATCTTCACAACAACCCTATGAGGTAGGCTATTATTCTCCCTTTATAGATTAAAAAAAAAAAAAGAGGCACAGAGAGGTTAAGTAACTTGTCCAAGGTCACACAGCAAGTGAGTGGTAGAGTCATGATTTGCACTTGTGTGGCCTGGGTTTAGAGTCCACACTCTTGGTTGCTAGGCTGGGCCATGTCTTCCTGTGCAGATGGGGTGAAGGAAAGCTGCTTTCCTTCTCCTGTCTTATGCAAAATAAGGATGAAAATCCTGCCCCACCTCTAAGACTATTTGGTGAACAGGGCCAGGTAGTCTCTGCCCTCATAGGACACTCTAGTAGAGCAGCTGGGTGCTAATAACAGAAACACAGAAACCACGGAGAATCACACCTCCCAAAAAGTGCCGTATGTGGAAAGAACGTGCAAGGGTGGGCAGAAACCTCACGTAAACTGAGAAGTGCTGATGGCAGGAGGTGTGGATGGCAGTGGGAAGGAAGAGGGGAAGAAGGAGCTGGCTGGTGGGCTGACTGCTCTCCCCTACCACCCCCTGCCCATCCAGCCTCACTTGCCTGCCGATAAGGCCCGGGGTACACAGGGCCCCGAGCAGCAGCACCTGCTGATCACAGCGCCGAGCTCCAGCAGCAGCTCCCTGGAGAGCTCGGCCAGTGCGTTGGACAGAAGGGCACCCACTTGGAACCAGCCACAGGCACCAGGTGTGGAGGCCAGTGGGGCCGGGGAGGCCCGGGCCAGCACCGGGAGCTCAGGTAAGAGGTGGGAGCACACCTGGCTTCATCCCAAGCCTCCTTGGTCTTTCTCACCTGGTTTCTGTCTTAGCCATCTCCTCCTGAGCCTCCCCGCAGGGTGGGACGAGGCCTGAGCCACAGGGAACTTCCTTCGGTTCACTGAACCTAAGTTCCCTCCCGCCTTTGCCCATGCTGGGCCTATCACCTCAAAATCCTTCCTTCTGTGGGACAACCCCAGCTTGTCCAAGTCCCCGGTATCTGGGGGAGGAGTTTTCCTGAAACCTTCTCCCTGCTACCACCCCCAGCTGGCCTGGCTGCTCCTCCGGGCTCACCATGCCCTGGCCTCCCTTTGACAGGACTGTCAGACTGCATGTACAGACATTGTCTTCTCCTGTCTCCCACACCAGGCTGTGGGACACCTGGTGAGCCTGGATCATCTCATTCATCCCTATATCTGCAGGTCCAACACGGCCCAGCTACTAATAATTAATCATAACGATCGCTTCTACTTATGGAAGGCTACGGAACAGCAGGCACTGTATTGGGCACTTTACATGCATAAAATTGACCTGCATGTCAACGCTAAGAGATAGTTCCTGTTGTTATCCCATTATACAGATGAGGAAACTGAGCCCCAGAGAGGTTAAACAGCTTCTTCAAGGGCACATGGCTAGTAAACAGAAGAGCCAGACTCACCCCTAGGCTGTCGGGCTCCAGAGCCCTGGGATTGGAAGATGAATGAAGAAATGGTGGCTCCAGGGCTCCACTCACTGCAGTTTGTTGCTGGGTCTCTTTGGGTCTGAGGCACTGGGACTGTGGGGATTGTGTCCCATTTATGTAGGCTGCATTGTGCCCTGGACCTGGTCTATGACAGACGTCACTCCTGGTTGGCATCTCTAGGGCCCACACTGGAGGGGCCCCTGTACAGGGTCTGCTGGCCTGTGCCTCTCTCCCTCTTACCTGGCAGTGCCAGCCAGTGAGAATTCAGGGAATGACCATGAACTTGGGTCAGTCTCAGATCCTTGCCTGGCCACTCTGGTGCCATAAGAATTTGGGCGGGATGCTTAACCCTGCCAAGCCTTGGTTTTTTTCACCTAGAGGTGAGCTATGGCGCCTCCTTGCCAGGGCTGGTGAGAGATGGGTGACATTGTGTCCAGCTGGGCACCAGACCAGGGCCAGGCTCCCTCTGGGCCGCCTCCAGGTGGGGACTGATGGCTGCAGCCCCCACCATGCAGCCCTCCTCCAGCTCACTCACCCCCAGCTGCTCCCCAGCTCACTGCGCCCCTGCCTCTTGCCTGCACTCATGCCACCCCTGCCTGCCACACCTGTTCCTACCTGTCCCCAACTGCCTACAGGAGCTGACGTGGCCATTTCTGTTTGCCCCATCATAGCCCCCAGCCTCCTCGGTGGGAGGTCTCATCAGTGCCCCTCACTCCATCCTGAGAACTCCCTGTGGGAGGGCCTGGGCCAGTGCCTGGAAGAGATCAGGGGCCCTACACATTGTTGAATGAATGAATGAATGAATGAGTGTGCTCCAATTATAAACTCTTAGTCTTTGCCCAGTTCTTGGATTCGTCTGATTTTTTTTTTTTTTTAAGTGGGGTCTCGCTCGTCGCCCAGGCTGGAGTGCAGTGGCGCAGTCTTGGCTTACTTATCTGCTCACTGCAGCGTCCGCCTCCCAGGTTCAAGTGATCCTCCCACCTCAGCTTCCCGACTAGGTGGGATTACAGGCATGTGCCATCACGCCTGGCTAATTTTTGTACTTTTAGTAGAGATGGAGTTTCACCATGTTGGCCAGACTGGTCTCGAAATCCTGACCTCAGGTGATCCATCTGCCTCGGCCTCCCAAAGGGCTGGGATTACAGGCGTGAGCCAACACGCGCGGCCCATCTTTCTGATTTCTTAGCTACACCTGGTGTGGCTCCCTCCTTGGGCCAGGGTGGAGCCCTGACCATGTCTGCCCTCCCCTCTCCCCTCTGCCCCTTCTGCTCTGTGCTCCTTCTCCCGAGTCCCCCAGCCCGTGTCCCTGGTCTCTGTCTTCTCTTTCTCTCCCTCCCACCCCTAACACCTCCCTCCAGTGTGGGAACCTGTAAACCCCAGGGTTGTGCCCCTTCATGGTCCCCCATCCACCCCCGCAATGTCTCATGCTCGATATGCAAAGGCCATGGTGACTTTGGGTGACATTTGGGTGCTGTGGAGGCTCAGGGTGGAAATTTCCTTCCGGCCTTGTGATTTCAACCCTCCTCCCCCACCACCAGCTTGGGGCTGTTTTGAGCACAGCAGGTTGCCAGCTCCATCCACCTCCCGGCTACCCTATCCGAGTAGTTGGAGTTAGGGAGAACCAGGCTGGGGTGAGGGCACTCAGCAGGCCCCTGCAGCAACAGCAGCAGCAACTCTCATTTTCTGAGGGGGCTACTTACTGTATGCCAGTCCCCTCACATTCTTCTCAGCAAACCCACCGTCCAGTGCCTCCCCAACCAGTTAGAAAACTCAGTTGCCCACAGGGGCTGGGCGGGAAGGTGAGGCAAACCTTGGGCTGTCCTTGACCGGATCTCCTGCATCTGGCTCCCAAGGGAAGCCATAAATCCAGATTTTTAAATGTAAACGCCTGAATTTTAAATGTTGGTAATCAATTCACTTAAAAACATCACCACCACCACCACCACCACCAACAACAAAAAAACCCGTAGACTTGTCCCTGTTACAGGCACTAGGAACACAGCAGGGAACGATCAAAAAGTCCCTGGTCTGGCCAGGCAAGGTGGCTTATGCCTGTAATCTCAGTACTTCAGGAGGCCAAGGCAGGAGGATCACTTGAGCCCAGGAGTTCAAGACTAGCCTGGGCAACATAGCAAGACCCCCGTCTCTATTAAAAAAATTAAAAAAAAAGTCCCTACCCTCCTGGGTTCAGAGTCTGGTTGGGGACCCCAGGAGCTGGGGGCTCTGGAGATCAGGAGATCACAGAAATAGGGAGGGACCCAGAGAGTGGTGGATAGGATGGGAAGTAAATGTCTCTAGAGAGGGAGGCCAGGGGGTGGAGGGTGGTTCATGGAGGAGGTGGCCTTTGAGCTAAGGCCTGAGCACTAGAGAAGAGCTCTCTCTCTAGGCTGAGGGAGCGGCCTGTGCAAAGGCCCAGGGGACCTGAAGGGCTCAAGGGGCTGTGGCAGGGGGTGGGGAATGTGGCTGGAAGGAACCCCATCAAGGTCTTGGAGCGGCAGGAGAGGGGGTGGGAGAAGGCAGGCTCCAGATCAGACAGGGCCTGGTAGGCTGTAGCGAGGACTGTGGGTTTTTGAGCCCCCAAGGAAGTGATCTGCCAGGTTCAAGGGCCAGCTCTGGCTGCTGATGGGAAACAGATTTCAGAGGGGTGGAGTTGAAGCCAGGACAGATGGAGGCTGTTCACACCTATCCAGATGGGAGTGAGGGGAGGCTTCCATAGCCCACCATGCAGCAGCAGGGCAGGGTGACCCTTGCAGAAGTCATCTTTTGTTTTTGTTTGTTTTTGAGATGGAGTTTGGCTCTTTTGCCCAGGCTGGAGTGAAGTGGCATGATTTCGGCTCACTGCAACCTCCGTACCCTGGGTTCAAGCCATTCTGCCTCAGCCTCCCGAGTAGCTGGGATTATAGGCACCTGCCACCATACCCGGCTAATTTTTTTTTGTATTTTGAGTAGAGACAGAGTTTCACCATGTTGGCCAGGCTGGTCTCAAACTCCTGACCTCAGGCAATCCACCTGCCTTGGTGTTCCCAAAGTGCTGGGATTACAGGCGTGAGCCACCCTGCCTGGTCCAGAAGTCATCTTTTGAAGGGAGACAAGGCAGGAATGATGGATGGGTGTGTGATATGAGAGAAAGATGGGTCCGAGGCTCTGGGCCCAAGCAGCTGGGTGGATGGCAGCAATGGGAACTGTGATGAGGAGGAGAGGTTTTGGATGGGAGATGGGAGTAGAATCAAGAGTTAAGTTTGAGGCTGAGCACGGTGGCTCACACCTGTAATCTCAGCACTTTTTGAGGCTGAGGTAAGCAGATTCCTTGAGGTCAGGTGTTCGAGACCAACCCAGGCAACCCGGTGAAACCCTGTCTCTACAAAAAATTAGCAGGGTGCGGTGGCCTGTAGTCCCAACTATTCAGGAGGCTGACGTGGGAGGATCACTTGAGGCCGGGAGGCAGAGGTCACAGTGAGTCGAGGGAGTGACACAGCACTCTTTTGAGACCCTGTCTCAAAAAAAAAAAAAAAAGACAGAAGAGACAGGGTCTCACTATGTTGCCCAGTCTGGTCTTGAACTCCTGGGCTCAAGCGATCCTACAAACTTGGCCTCCCAAGTAGACATCTGTTTTATATAATTGGCTCCTCCCATCTCTGGGGTGATTGGGGCTGGGTAGGTAGTGATGCTATTCTTATTCAGCAGAAGGGAAAATGAGGCACATGCAGGTTAAGTGACTTGCTCAAGGTCACACAACAGAGCTGGGCTAGAATCTTGGTCTCGGCTCCTGGCCCAGTGCTCTTACCCATGTGTCTGAATCTGCATGTTGGGCACGGGTCCCAAGGCCCCACTCCTGGACCCCTGGACTGACCCCCACCCCATCTTGTGCTTAGCAGATTCTTCCCCTGGTGGCCATGGGACCCAGGTCAATGTCACCTGCATCGTGAACGTCTGTAGCAGCTCTGACCACAGCTCACAGTGCTCCTCCCAAGCCAGCTCCACAATGGGAGACACAGATTCCAGCCCCTCGGAGTCCCCGAAGGACGAGCAGGTCCCCTTCTCCAAGGAGGAATGTGCCTTTCGGTCACAGCTGGAGACGCCAGAGACCCTGCTGGGGAGCACCGAAGAGAAGCCCCTGCCCCTTGGAGTGCCCGATGCTGGGATGAAGCCCAGTTAACCAGGCCGGTGTGGGCTGTGTCGTAGCCAAGGTGGGCTGAGCCCTGGCAGGATGACCCTGCGAAGGGGCCCTGGTCCTTCCAGGCCCCCACCACTAGGACTCTGAGGCTCTTTCTGGGCCAAGTTCCTTTAGTGCCCTCCACAGCCGCAGCCTCCCTCTGACCTGCAGGCCAAGAGCAGAGGCAGCGAGTTGTGGAAAGCCTCTGCTGCCACGGTGTGTCCCTCTCGGAAGGCTGGCTGGGCATGGATGTTCGGGGCATGCTGGGGCAAGTCCCTGACTCTCTGTGACCTGCCCCGCCCAGCTGCACCTGCGAGCCTGGCTTCTGGAGCCCTTGGGTTTTTTGTTTGTCTGTTTGTTTGTTTGTTTGTTTGTTTCTCCCCCTGAGCTCTGACCCAGCTCTGGCTTCCAGAAAACCCCAGCATCCTTTTCTGCAGAGGGGCTTTCTGGAGAGGAGGGATGCTGCCTGAGTCACCCATGAAGAGAGGACAGTGCTTCAGCCTGAGGCTGAGACTGCGGGATGGTCCCGGGGCTCTGTGCAGGGAGGAGGTGGCAACCCTGTAGGGAACGGGGTCCTTCAGGTTAGCTCAGGAGGCTTGGAAAGCATCACCTCAGGCTGGGTGCAGTGGCTCATGCCTATGATCCCAGCACTTTGGGAGGCTGAGGCGGGTGGATCACCTGAGGTTAGGAGTTCGAGACCAGCCTGGCCAACATGGTAAAACCCCATCTCTACTAAAAATACAGAAATTAGCCGGGCGTGGTGGCGGGCACCTATAGTCCCAGCTACTTAGAAGCCTGAGGCTGGGAAATCGTTTGAACCCGGGAAGCGGAGGTTGCAGGGAGCCGAGATCATGCCACTGCACTGCAGCCTGGGCGACAGAGCGAGAGTCTCAAAAGAAAAAAAAATGCACCGCCTCCAAATGCTAACTTGTCCTTTTGTACCATGGTGTGAAAGTCAGATGCCCAGAGGGCCCAGGCAGGCCACCATATTCAGTGCTGTGGCCTGGGCAAGATAACGCACTTCTAACTGGAAATCTGCCAATTTTTTAGAAAAGTAAGTACCACTCAGGCCAATAAGCCAACGACAAAGCCAGACTCTGCCAGCCACATCCAACCCCCCACCTGCCGTTTGCACCCTCCGCCTTCACTCCGGTGTGCCTGCAGCCCCGCCCCTCCTTCCTTGCTGTCCTAGGCCACACCATCTCCTTTCAGGGAATTTCAGGAACTAGAGATGACTGAGTCCTCGTAGCCATCTCTCTCCTCCTACCTCAGCCTAGACCCTCCTCCTCCCCCAGAGGGGTGGGTTCCTCTTCCCCACTCCCCACCTTCAATTCCTGGGCCCCAAACGGGCTGCCCCGCCACTTTGGTACATGGCCAGTGTGATCCCAAGTGCCAGTCTTGTGTCTGCCTCTGTGTTGCGTGTCGTGGGTGTGTGTAGCCAAGGTCGGTAAGTTGAATGGCCTGCCTTGAAGCCACTGAAGCTGGGATTCCTCCCCGTTAGAGTCAGCCTTCCCCCTCCCAGGGCCAGGGCCCTGCAGAGGGGAAACCAGTGTAGCCTTGCCCAGATTCTGGGAGGAGGCAGGTTGAGGGGCTCCTGGAAAGGCTCAGTCTCAGGAGCATAAAGGAGAAGGCATGAAATTATCTAGCAGAGCAGGGGCAGGGTGATAAATTGTTGATAAATTCCACTGGACTTGAGCTTGGCAGCTGAACTATTGGAGGGTGGGAGAGCCCAGCCATTACCATGGAGACAAGAAGGGTTTTCCACCCTGGAATCAAGATGTCAGACTGGCTGGCTGCAGTGACGTGCACCTGTACTCAGGAGGCTGAGGGGAGGATCACTGGAGCCCAGGAGTTTGAGGCTGCAGCGAGCTATGATTGCGCCACTACACTCCAGCCTGAGCAACAGAGTGAGACCCTGTCTCTTAAAGAAAAAAAAAGTCAGACTGCTGGGGCTGGCCAGGTTTCTGCCCACATTGGACCCACACGAGGACGTGATGGAGCACACCTGCCCCCTGGTGGACAGTCCTGGGAGAACCTCAGGCTTCCTTGGCATCACAGGGCAGAGCCGGGAAGCGATGAAATTTGGAGACTCTGTGGGGCCTTGGTTCCCTTGTGTGTGTTGATCCCGAGACAATGAAAGTTTGCACTGTATGCTGGACAGCATTCCTGCTTATCAATAAACCTGTTTGTTTTACACGTCGACCCCTGGGTCTGCCTGGGGTCTGGGCTTGGGTTTGTCCATGCTCCTGCTTGTCTGCCACCCCTGTGTAAGGGGAGATGGCGTCACGGTCCCTGGGGTCTGGCTGGCCCCTGTTGTGACTGGACCACAGAGGGACCCCTGTTACAGCTGCCCCCTCAAGCCTGTGAACCATAAGAGAACTTCCTGCTCAGGACCACACAGCTGGCTGGGTTCCAAGTGTGTCCTGGTCTCATGCGCTCATCCTCCAGGTCTCCTGGGCCTGCTCTCAGGACCGGGATGGGGTCTCTGCAGATCCCTAGCAGCCTAGGCAGCCAGGCTCTGCCCTCCTGGGGACCCCACTCGGGGAGAGTGGGTGCCCCTGGGATGCTCAGACCAGTACAGGGTTTTGGGGGCCCAGAGGACATCCCTGGGCCCAGGTAGGAGGTTAGAACAGGGTTCTGGAGATAACCTCTGACCTCCTCCTGAGGGATGAGCAGCAGTTTTCCAGAATAAAGGATCGCAGGGAACTGTCAGGCAAAAGGAGTTCTGAGTTTAAAGGCCTTAGCCTGGCCAGCATGGTGAAACCCCATCTCTACCAAAAATACAAAAAATTAGCTGGGCATGACGGTATGCACCTATAATCCCAGCTAGTCAGGAGGCCGAGGCATGAGAATTGCTTGAATCGAGGCAACAGAGGTTGCAGTGAGCTGAGATCAGGCCACTGCACTCCAGCCTGGGTGACAGAGTAAGAGTCTGTCTCCAAATAAAATAAATAAATAAAATCAATTAATTAGAAGAAAGCCTTGGAGGGGAGAGAGACCTTGGCCTGTGTATTGGTTCCACTGACCCCCTGGGTCACCATCGTCACTCCAGCTCCTGTGACTCCCTCAGTGGGACCATTTTCATTCTTGGTGATTGTAGGATCTGTGATTGATGGAACGCCCCGCCTCCTGGCTTCTCGCCCTCCTCTCCTCCGTGGTCCTGTCCTCCAGCCTGTCTCAGTCACTCAACCCTTGACCAAGGCTCCCCACACTTATTCCATAAAGAGCCAGGGAGCAAATTTATGTTAATTTTTTGAGACAAGGTCTCACTCTGTTACCCAAGCTGAAATGTGATCATGGCTCACTGCAGCCCTGACCTCCAGTCGCAGCCTCTTGAGCAGCTGGGACTATAGGCATGGACCACTATGCCCAGCTAAATTTTAAATTTTTTTTATTTTTATTTTTTGGGTTTCCCTGTGTTGCCCAGGCTGGTCTCGAACTCCTGGGCTCAAGTGATCCACCGGCCTGGGCCTCCTAAAGTGCTGGGATTACAGGTGTGAGCCATTGCGCCTGACCAGAATCAATATTTTACACTTGGCAGGCCTTACAGTTTCTGCAACAACCACTCGACTGTGTTGTTGAAGTGTGAAAACAGCTGTGCACAGGACATGAAAGAATGGGCAGGAGGCGGATGTGGCCTTCGGGATGTACTCATGCCAGTGCCTTAGAGCCTGGCATTACTGATAACTGCACGCTAATCTCAATTTCAAGCATCCCACTTTCCCCCACCCCTACTTCCTCCTGTCTTTCTCCCTCAGTGGCACCTGCAGCTGTTGGTTACGTTTTCTCCCTTGTGCGCACCCACGACACTTTCTCCTGGTTTGTTGTTCTCTCTCTGGTTGAACCCAGCTCTATGCTTGTGCCACACCTGCACGTCTGCACCTGGATGGGGCAGGATGATGGCCTTCCACCATGCTGGCTGGTCACATTTTCATTTCATGATCATTAGACTTGGCTGGGCACAGTGGCTTATGCCTGTAATCCCAGCACATTGGGAGGCTGAGGTGGGCAGATTGCTTGAACTCAGGAGTTCAAGACCAGCCTGGGGAAACATGGTGAAACCTCATCTCCACAGAAAAATACAGAAACTAGCTGGGTGCGGTGGCACGTACCTGGAATTCCAGCTACCCATGAGGTTGAAGTGGGAGGATTGCTTGAGCCCAGGAGGCGGAGGTTGCTGTGAGCTGAGATCTTGCCACTGCACTCCAGCCTGGGGGATGGAAAAAAAGAATAAATTCTATGGGGGTCCTTGGTGCTGCCCAGCAGTGACAACAGGTCCCCTCCCCGATATATTAGTTCCTGTTGCTGCTATAACAAACCACACAAACTCAGTGGCTTAAAACAATACAATTTCATTCTCCTACAGCTCTGGGAGCCAGAAGTATAAAAGCAAGGTGTTGCCAGGCCTGCTAGGCTCAAATGGGGAATTTGTTCTTGGAGGCTTTAGGGGAGAATCTGATTCCTTGCCTTCAGCTTCCAGCGCTACCTGCATTCCTTGACTTATGGCCCCTTCGTCCATGTTCAGAGATAGCAACGGAATCTCTTCAGAAGTCAGATCTCCCTTTGCCTCCCAATTGTAGGGACACCTGTAATTACAACGGACCACCCAGAAAATCCAGGACACTCTCCTCGTCTTAGTGTCTTGGCCAAGTTTCAGGAATTCAGACATCAATGTCTTTGCAGGGGCAAAGACAACCATTGGTTATGCAGCCTACCAGCTCCTATTCACTCAGTCTCCCACTCTTTCTATTTATCTTTTAATTTTATTTATTTATTTATTTATTTATTTATTTTTTATTTATTTTTTATTTATTTTTTTTTTGAGACGGAGTCTCGCTCTGTCGCCCAGGCTGGAGTGCAGTGGTGCGATCTCGGCTCACTGCAAGCTCTGCCTCCCGGGTTCAAGCGATTCTCCTGCCTCAGCCTCCCGAGTAGCTGGGATTATAGGTGACATCACCACGCCCAGCTAATTTTTGTATTTTTAGTAGAGAAGGGTTTTCGCCATGTTGGCCAGGCTGGTCTTAAACTCCTGACAGGTGATGCACCCACCTCAGCCTCCCAAAGTGTTGGGATTACAGGTGTGAGCCACTGCGCCTGACCTATTTTATCTTTAAATAAAAGGATTAATTGAGGTTTTTGTTTGAGACTGAGTACCACTCTGTGACCCAGGCTGGAGGGCAGGAGCGCAATCACAGCTCAATGCAGCCTGAAACTCCTGGGCTCAAGTGATCCTCCCACCTTGGCTTCCCAAAGTGCTGGGATTATAGGGATGAGCCACCAAGCCTTACCCCACTCTTCTAGATGGACTATTTCATGTGTTCTCCTTTATCCCCAAGCCTCTGTCCTCACCCCACCCTTACCTTCAGTTGGTTACCTTGCTGTCTATTTCACCGAGAAAATAAAACACAAGAGAATGCTTCATGCTTGCCCCACCACATCTGCCCTCTCACCCTGCATCTGTGCCCACAACCCTGGCCTTTGCCGAGACTGGGTCTGAGGACAGCTCCTCCTCTGTACGGGATCTTAGCATCTCTCCTGGCTCAAGGACATTGCTTCAGTGAGTCTCCTGTCTCTTTCCTTCAGCATCAATTTCTCTGGCTCCTGGATCTTTCCTGTTTGCATATAGACACCCTGAGGTTCCTCCCATTTGTGAAACAACCTCACACCCATTAGGACAACTACTATCAAAAACCCAGAAATTAGTAAGTGTTGGTGAAAATGTGGAGAGATGGAAAACCTTGTGCATCGCTGAGGAGAGTGCACAGTGGTCCAACTGCTATGGGATACAGTGTGACAGCGACTCAAAACATGGAACATAGAATTACCATCTGATCCAGCAACTCCACTTCTGGGTGTGTACCCTAAAGAACTGAAAACAGAGTCTCAAACAGATATTTGTACAGCAGTGCTCCCTGTTCATAATAGCCAAAAGGTGGAAACAACCTAGGTGTCCAAAAGGTGGAATGGATAAACAAAATGTGATCTACAGGCTGGGTGCAGTGGCTCACACCTGTAATCCCAGCACTTTGTGGAGCTGAGGCAGGTGGATCACCTGAGATCAGGAGTTCGAGACCAGCCTGGCCAACATGGTGAAACCCCATCTCTACTAAAAATACAAAAATGAGCCTGGCGTGGTGACACACGCCTGTAGTCCCAGCTACTCAGGAGGCTGAGACAGGAGAATCACTTGAACCCAGGAGGTGGAGGTTGCAGTGAGCCGAGGTCGCGCCACTGCACTCCAGCCTGGGTGACAGAGTGAGACTTCATCTCAAAAAAAAAAAAAAAAAGTGGTGTACAGAGATCATTCAACCTTAAAAAGGAAGGAAATTCTGACACGTGCTGCAACATGGATGCCTTGAGGACAAGGATCCCTTGTCCCTTATACTAAGTGAAATAAGACAGTCACAAAAGGACAAATTCTGTATGTTTCCCGTACATGAGGTACCTGGAGTAGTAGGATTCATAGAGATGGAAAGTAGGCTGTTGGTTGCCAGAAGCTGGGAGAAGAGGGAATGGGGAGTCAGTATTTAATGGGTGCAGAGTTTCAGTTTTTTGAAATGAAGAGTTCTAGGCCAGGCATGATGGCTCACGCCTGTAATCCCAGAACTTTGGGAAGCCGAGGTGGGTGGATCGCTTGAGTTCAGAAGTTCGAGACCATCCTGGGCAACATAGCAAGACTCCGTCTCTATGAAAATGAGCTGGGCATGGTGGCATGCACCTGTGGTCCCAGCTACTCAGGAGGCTGAGGCGGGAAGATTGCGTGAGCCCAGGAAGTCGAGGCTGCAGTGAGCCATGACCTGTGCCACTGCACTCCAGCCTGGGTGACAGGGCAAGACCCTAAAAAAAAAAAAAAAAAAAAGAGTTCTGCAGATGGATGGTGGTGATGGTTGCACAACAATATGAAATTACTTAATGTCACTGAACTATACACTTAATAATGGTTAAGATGAGAACTTTTAAACAAAAACCAAAAAAGAGCAACAACTACAAAAAGATGATAAAATTTTGTGGGAGGCCGAGGCGGGTGATCACCTGGGGTCAGGAGTTCGAGACCACCCTGGCCAACATGGCGAAACCTCGTCTCTACTAAAAATACAAAAATTAGCCAGGTGTGGTGGCAGGCGCCTGTAATCCCAGCTACTCGGTAGGCTGGGGCAGGAGAATTGTTTGAACCTGGGAGGCAGAGGTTGCAGTGAGCCGAGATTGCACCATTGCACTCTAGCCTGGGACAGAAGAGTGAAACTCCATCTCAAAAAAAAAAAAAATTGTTATGTGTATTTCACCACAATTAACAACAGAAACCTTGCTCACAATTCTTCTTCCAGGCGCTGTCAGATTTCTCAGCTACTCTTACAGCAAGAACACCTGGAGAACAGCATATTCAGGTCTCCAATTTGTCTTCTCCCATTTTCTCATGTGCCCACCACTTGTGCCCCGTACTCCACTCAACCTGTCTTTTGAGCAGGTCTCTATGAAACTCCATATGGCTAAATTCAATGATCAGCTTCAGTCCCCATCTCACTTCTCCTACAGGCAGGCGGTATTTGACCTGAGTGATCAATCTCCGCTCCTCGGAAGTCTTTCCTTGCCTGGCTGTCAGGAGTCCACACCCCATGACTCTCCTGCCATCTCAGGGACCCCTTCTGCCTTCCTGCCTGGTTCCTCCTCATCTCATCAACGTCTGACTGAGGAGGGGGCCCGGGACTCAGTCCTTGCACCTCTTCTCCCTCTCCAACTCCCTCGTTGAAGATCCCATCCAGCTTTAAATACCTGAAATACATCCTGATACCTCCTGATGCTTGAAGGAACAAGTATGTATTGTGCTCTAGTTGCGGGGATTCAGTGGCTGCTAAAATGAAGCTTACGTAATGGGTAGGAAGAAAAGAAACATAATATCAGACAGGGATGAAGAAAATGAAGTGGACACAGGGGACCAAGGGATGGAAGTGCCCTATTGGATCAGGGAGGGGACCAGGAGAGGTAACCTGGGAGCAGAGGCCTGAGGGAGCCAGGGATCAGCCAAGCCTGCCCTTGGCCTGGGACAGTGGCAGGAAATGAGGCTGAGGAGTGGCCAGGTCCAAAGGATGGCCACTGTCCTGCTAAAGCAGACAACGGGACAAAGGACTCACTGAAGAGGTTTCACTGGTGGGGGGATATGGCCAGATTTGTCTTTTGGAATGATGTCACCAGGTGCTGGGGAGAGAGGAGGTTGGAAAGTGCAGTTGTAGGGACTGCTTACCAGGAGGCAGGGGGCTCCTTCTGAAGCTCCCTTGCCTTGGCTATACCGGGGGGATGGCTGGAGAGAGATGGATTAGAAGCGGAGAGACCGGCAATGTGCTGGTTAGTCTCCATCCACCCCTCCGGTTCCCCTGTCTGCCCTGCTTTGTGCCCTGGGAGACTGCCTCCTGCACACACATTCCTGGACCCCTTTCCCTGAGGCTCCCAGCAGGGTTTGGCCACGGGAGAGCACTAGCAGTGATACAGAATGGCCAGGCTCCCGGCTAAACCCCACCCTTAAGCCTGGAACTGCTGCCCTAAGTGAAGACAGCTGACCCTATTTTTCTGCCCAAATGCTGCCTTTTTGGCCTGCCATGCCACTATCCTGTGCCCATAAAAAGACTTCAGCTGGCAGAGTGACACAAACGGCTGACTGGAGGAGATAACAAGCATCTGAGCAGAGAAGCAACTGAGCGTCAGAGACTACGGATAGACGTGATTAACTTCAGATGGCGTGGCTTCAGGGAAAGATCACCTTCCTGCATCATCCCCTTTTTAGCTCCCCTTCCACTGAGAGCCCCTTTCACTGATCAATAAATTCTTCTGCATTCATCATCTTTCAATCCATCCGTGTGACCTGATTCTTCCTGGACGCCAGACAAGAATCTGCATGCTGAGAAGGCAGGGACTTGGATGCTGCTGTGGGGCCTGCACAGAGCCTGCTCCTACCAGAAAGGAGCGACAGGCCAGTTCCGGCATTCATTCCCTCTGGTCCTCGCACTCACTTGCTTACATGCTTCCTCTCATGAGGAGTGGCCAGCGGCAGGCTGAGTGAAATGAGCCACTCCAATTCATGCCTATGAAGGGGGCTAAGGGAACGATCCCATCTCATCAGGAGACTGGAGGATGGGAGGAAAGTGAGGCCAGGTGTGTATTCCCTACTCCCCTTCCCCTTCTGGTAGATTCTCCCTGCCACCACCACTGTGGCCCCATAGCTTCCCGCTAGTGCCTCTCCTTGTGGGTTCTTCTAATACTTGCCTCTCCTTGGCAAAAGCGTCTTCCTTCAACTTGCCTGTGCCCTGTCTTTCCTGCACAGAGGCCATTGCAGCCCCAGCAGCTCTGGTGTTCACTCATGGCGTCATTGCTGCAGATGTCCACGTTTACTGAACATCCACTCTGCAGAGGCTGAGGCTGCACTGAGCTTGAGTCCCCATCTATATATACAATGGGGATAGTAACAGCACCAACCTGGTTGGGATGTCAATGTATGAAACATGAGCTGAGCCAGTGTGTGGATCATGGAAACTGGAATAAACCCCCTTTGAGAGCAGGGAATTTGACTCGGTGCTGGGGGAGAGGGCAGCTTTGGCTCCTTCCTCTCATAGGCATTGGACATCGGCTGGTGCTGAGCCTGAGGGACCAGATCCAGTGCTGCTGTTTCCCAGAGCTCACCACCTATCTGGAGACAGAGGAGGCACCAGATGATTCTGTTTGAGGGGTTCCATTTGGAGCAACCAGGGGCAGCCACCTGCCTGATACGGCAACCAGTCAGCATGGGCCAGGCTTGCAGCTTCTCTTGCCCATTTCTTTAATCAGGACAGAACATGTGGTTTGGCTGAGCTAGGACCAGCCTGGGTAGAGAAGGAATGTCTTTTTGAGTTCTCTTTATTGTTCTCATTCATTCATTATCATTATAGATGAACAAGCACAGAACCCAAAATTGTGGGTCCAGCCCGGCGCGGTGGCTCAAGCCTGTAATCCCAGCACTGTGGGAGGCTGAGGTGGGAGAATTGCTTGAGCCCAGGAAGTCGAGGCTGCAGTGAACCGTGATCGAGTCACTGTACTCCAGCCTGGGTGGCAGAGTGAGACCCTGTCTTTTTTTTTTTTTTTTTGAGACGGAGTCTCGCTCTGTCACCCAGGCTGGAGTGCAGTGGCGTGATCTCAGCTCACTGCAAGCTCCGCCTCCCGGGTTCATGCCATTCTCCTGCCTCAGCCTCCCAAATAGCTGGGACCACAGGCACACGCCACCACGCCTGGCTAATTTTTTGTATTTTTAGTAGAGATGGGGTTTCACCGTGTTAGCCAGGATGGTCTCGATCTCCTGACCTCGTGATCCGCCCACCTCAGCCTCCCAAAGTGCTGGGATTACAGGCATGAGCCACCACGCCCAGCCCCGAGACCCTGTCTTAAAAAAGAAAAGTTGTAGGTCCTTGAAGCCTACCTGCCCAGGTGTGAATCCTGGATGCAACACTTCCTGTTGCTGTGACTTCAGTCAAGTGAATGAATGTCTCTGATGTCTCTGTGCCTTACTCGCCTTATCTGTAAGATGGGATTAAAATCGTACCTCCCTCAGATTGTGGGATTACATGAGTTACTGTCCGAAATGCTTAGAACTGTGCCTGGCACATTGTCAGGGCTCCATATGTGTTAATTGCTTTTTTTTTTTTAATGTATAGGTGCTGAGAATGCTGCAGATAACAGCACAGGCAAGGTCCCTGTCCACCTGGAGCTGACACACTAGCAGGGACTATGTAAAGACAGACATGTAGGCTATGCCTGTAGTGGTAAGTGCCAAGAAAAATAAAGCAAAGTGAGGGGACAGATAGGGTTGCTGCCAGTTTGCAAGGTGGGTTGAGGAAGGCTTCTCTGAGGTGCTGGAGTTTAAGCAGACACCTTGGTGAGGGGAGGACAGGACAGCCATGGGACTATGGGGGGTGGGATGGGATATGGGGTTGGGAGAGTGGGGTGAAGCCATGGAAAGGACTTTGGCTTTTTTTTTTTTTAGACAGAGTCTTGCTCTGTCGCCTAGGCTGGAGTACAGTGGTGTGATCTTGGCTCACTGCAACCCGGGTTCAAGTGATTCTCCTGCCTCAGGCTCCCAGGCAGCTGGGATTACAGGTGTCTGCCATCATACCTGGCTAATTTTTGTATTTTTAGTAGAGACAGGGTTTTGCCATGTTGGCCAGGCTAGTCTTGAACTCCTGACTTCAGGTGATCCGCCAGCCTCAGCCTCCCAAAGTGCTGGGATTACAGGTGGGAGCCACCATGCTGGGCCGTTAGGTTTTATCTTCAGTGTCATGGGAGGGGCCCGAGCTGGGGAGTGTGGGAAGTTCCATAGCATTGTCTGAGCTAATGCTGAGAAAGCAGACTGGGTATGGTGGCTCACACCTGTAATCCCAGCACTTTGGGAGGCCCAAGGTGGGAGGATGGCTTGAGGCCGGGAGCTTAATACTACCCTGGGCAACATAGGGAGACCTCGTCTCTACCAAAAAATTAGCTAGGTTGCTTGAGCTGTGATGGTGCCACTGCACTCCAGCCTGGGTGACAGAGCGAGACCCTGTCCCCAAAAAACCCCAAAATACCACAGTTGAGAGAGCGAGGTTGCATCATTTCAACTCGGTAACTGTCCTGCGAGATAGGCAAGGTACTCATTATCCCTGCTTTGCAGAGGAGGACGTAGGGCTGGCAGGGCTGGGTTTGACATTTATCTTAAGATTGTGTTGGACAGGCTGTTTACTGTGGGAAGTTCCTGATAAGCAGCTCCTTAGAATTTCACAAGAAAGTCAAGGAAACCTGGATTTAAAGGGGTAGACGTCTTTCTGGGGAAACTAGCAGCACCCTGAAAGCTGGGAGGTTGGGCTGAGCAGCTGCTTTGGGTGAATCTAAAGGCTGGGAATCCTAAGAGTGACTGTGCCTTGGTTCCACCACTATTTTGCCATGTGAACTTTGAGCAGCCTCTGTCCCTCTCTGGAGCTCAGAATCGCCATCTGTGAGATGAGGGGGCTGGCCTCTGAGCTGTGGTCTATTTGCCTTTTCTCTCTCTTTCTCTGTCTTTTTTTTTTTTTTTTTTTTTTGAGACGGAGTCTCACTCTGTCACCCAGGCTGGAGTGCAGTGGTGCAATCTCAGCTCACTGCAACCTCCACCTCCCGGGTTCAAGTGATTCTCCTGCCTCAGCCTCCCGAGTAGCTGGGACTACAGGCACCAGTCACCATGCCTGGCTAATTTTTTGTATTTTTAGTAGAGACAGGGTTTCAACATGTTGGCCAGGATGGTCTCCATCTCCTGACCTCGTGATCCATCCACCTCAGTCTCCCAAAGTGCTGGGATTACAGGTATGAGCCACCGCGCCCGGCCACCTTTTCTCTTTTTTTCCCCATGGGGTGATGGTACCATCTCTCCCTGGGCTGCTTGCACTTCCACAAGAGATTCTGGACCTGTGCTTCCAAATAGAGTAGCTACCAGGAACAGGTGCTTCTGAGTACTTGAAACATGGCTAGTTCAGGTTGAGATGTGTAACATACATCTCAATACGAAATACCAAACATAGAAGACTTACTATGAAAAACTATATACAATATGTTCTTGGTATTTTTACATTGATTTACATGTTGAAATGGTCTTATTTTGGATATACTAGGTTAAATACAATATTAACTTCATTTTACCTGTTTCTTTTCACTCTGTGATTTGGGTACTAGAAAATTTGAAATTTACGCATGTGGCTTGCATTCTATTTCTATTGGACAGCACTGCCTTACAAAGTTAAAAGCCTTCAAGACCTAATGAAATTAATTCATAATTAAAATTGCAACTTCCTCACCTCTGGGATCTTCCTACCCCCCACAGGGCTCTTATGGTACTTATCACCTTCTCAAATACTATATAATTTACATATCTGTTATATTTATTTCTTATTGTCCACACCTCCTGCTAGAATATAAACTCTAGGATGGCAGAGCTTTATTTTGCTCAGTCATAGGCTTAGAACAGTCCCAGGCAGCCAGCCTCAGTGGCCGGTGGCTCACTTCTATAATTCCAGCACTTTGGGAGGCTGAGATGGGTGGATTGTTGGAGCCCAGGGGTTTGAGACCAGCCTACTGAACATAGTGAGAGCCCCCCACCCATCTCTACAAAAAATCAAAAAATTAGCCAGGGCCGGGCACGGTGGCTCATGCCTATAATACCAGCATTTTGGGAGTCTGAGGTGGGCGGATCACTTGAAGCCAGGAGTTCACAACCAGCCTGGCCAACATGGCAAAACCCCGTCTCTACTAAAAATACAAAAATTAGCCAGGCATGGTGATGCGTGCCTGTAGTCCCAGCTACTTGGGAGGATGAGGCAGGAGAATCACTTGAACCTGGAGGCAGAGGTTGCAGTGAGCCAAGATTGTGCCACTGCACTCCAGCCTGGGTGACAGAGTGAGTCTCAAAAAAAAAAAAAATTAGTTGAGTGTGCACACCTGCAGTCTTAGCTACTTGGGAGGCTGAGGTGGGAGGATCACTTGAGCTCAGAAGATCGAGGCTGCAGTGAGCCATGATTGTGCTACTGCACTCCAGTCTGGGCAACAGAGTGAGACCCGGTCCAGCCCTCTCACTGCAAAAGAACAGTGCCAGGCACATAGTAGGTGCTCAGTTGACAGTGAATGATTGGATGAATGTAGGCAAAGAAGCATTCAGTTTTTTGTTTTGTTTTGTTTTGTTTTTTTGGGTGGACAGGAAGTAGGATATTTATTGGTGGGCATAATTTATTGGGGGCAGCACAGTGCAAGCCCTCATGAGTACAAGGCTTGCCACTTCTCCAGGGGGCCATGACTGGGGATGGATTTGACCCCACAGCCATCTGGGCTGAGCTGTTTCTTAGCCACCACATATTCAAATTCATCTGCATTGAACTTGGTAAAGCCCCACTTCTTTGAGATGTGGATCTTCTGGTGGCCAGGGAACTTGAACGTGACCCTATTTAGGGCCCCAATCACATGCTCCTTGTTCTGCAGCTTGGTGTGGATGAACATGATGACTTGGCCAATGTGAACCCTGGCCACGGTGCCCTAGGGCTTTCCAAAGGCACCTTGCATGCCTGTCTGAAGCCTACACTGGGGACAATGCCAAGGTCAAAGACATTGGAAAGGGCTGTCTCCATAGACCCTTAGAGCAAAACTCAGGCTGTCTACACAATAAAGGAAGCTGTTTGCAGCCATTACACATGGGGCCCTCAGCAGTTTCCAGAGTGGCCAAATCTTCAATTTTTCTAGAGATGTCCTAAATACAGATTTTCATGTGTAATCTCCAGATTTTTCTGTTTTCAGTAATTCAAATGAGCTTAAAGCATTGTGTGTGCCAACAGAAACATTTCTGCAGGAGTTTTGGCTACCTGTCTGCATCCCCTGTGGTCCAGATGATTCCAGAAACTGATATAGGAGGACAGGTGGGGAGGAACCTGATGTGGGGAGAGTGTGGAGCTGGGCTCTGCAAATCTGCCTGTCCCAGAAAACTTACCCCTTCTGGGCCAACATGCATCTAAGTGGGTGGTAATTAAGGAATGACCCCCATCTCCTGCAGCCCTTCCTCTGGTATGTCTACAACTAAGAAAAAGCAAGGTGCTTTTTTTTTTTTTTTTTTTAAAAGAGGGTCTGTATTAGTCCATTTTCATACTGCTATGAAGAAATACCCAAGACTGGGTAATTTATAAGGAAAAAGAGGTTTAATGGACTCACAGTTCCACATGGCTAGGGAGGCCTCACATTCTTGGCAAAAGGCAAAGGGGGAGCAAAGGCCTATCTTACGTGATAGCAGGCTAGAGAGTGTATGCAGGGGAATTGCGCTTTATAAAACCACCAGATCTCATGAGACTTATTCACTATCATGAGGACAGTATGGGAAAAAGCCCACCTCCATGATTTAATTACCTCCCACCAGGTCCCTCCCACAACATGTGGGGATTATGGAAGCTATAATTAAAGATGAGATTTGGGTGGGGACACAGCCAAACAATATCATTTTGTCCTTGGCCCCTCCAAAATCTCATGTACTTACATTTCAAAACCAATCATGCCTTTTCAACAGTCCTCCAAAGTCTTAACTCCTTTTGGCATTAACTCAAAAGTCTACAGTCCAAAGTCTCATCTAAGACAAGGCAAGTCACTTCCACCTATGAGTTTGTAAAATCAAAAGCAAGTTAGTTACTTCTTAGATACAACGGGGCATTGGGTAAATACACTTGTTCCAAACGGGAGAAATTGGCCAAAACAAATGGGCTATAGGCCCCATGCAAGTCTGAAACCCAGTGGGGCAGTCAAATCTTAAAGCTCCAAAATGATCTCCTTTGATTCCATGTCTCACATCCAGGTCAAGAGATGGGTTCCTATGGTCTTTGGCAGCTCTCCATCCTGTGGCTTTGCAGGGTACAGTCCCCCTCCTGGCTACTTGCATTGGCTGGGGTTGAGTGTCTGCAGCTTTTCCAGGTGCACAGTGCAAGATGTCCTACCATTCTAGGGTCTGGAGGATGGTGGTCCTCTTCTCACAGCTCCACTAGGCAGTGCCCCAGTGGGGACTCTGTGTGGGGGCTCCCATCCCACATTTCCTTTCTGTACTGCCCTAGCAGAAATTCTATGTGAGGGCTCCACCTTGCAGCACACCTCTACCTAGTGTTTCCATATATCCTCTGAAACCTAGGCAGAGAGGTTCCCAAACCTCAATTCCTGACTTCCATGTACCTGCAGACCTAACAGCATGTGTAAGCTGCCAAGGCTTAGGGCTTGCACCCTCTGAAGCAATGGCCTGAGGTGTATGTTGGCCCCTTTTAGCCATGGCTGGGACACAGGGACCAAGTCCCAAGACTGCACAAAGCAGCAAGGCCCTGGGCCTGGCCCACAAAACCATTTATTCCTCCTAGGCCTCCAGGTCTGTGATGGGAGGGACTGCCATGAAGACCTCTGACATGCCCTCTAGACATTTTCCCCATTGTCATGGTGATTGATGCTTGGCTCCTTATTACTTCTGCAAAGTTCTGCAACTGGGTTGAATTTCTCCCCATAAATTTTTTTTTTTTCTATCACATTGTCAGTCTGCAAATTTTCCAAACTTTTATGCTTTTTTTTTTTTTTTTTTTTTTTTTGAGACGGAGTCTTGCTCTGTCACCCAGGCTGGAGTGCAGTGGTGCAATCTGGGGTCACTGCAAGCTCTGCCTCCCGGGTTCACGCCATTCTCCTGCCTCAGCCTCCCAAGTAAAGCCTGGCTAATTTTTTTTTTGTAGTTTTAGTAGAGACGGGGTTTCACCATGTTAGCCAGGATGGTCTTGATCTCCTGACCTTTGTGATCTGCCCGCCTCAGCCTTCCAAAGTGCTGGGATTACAGGCGTGAGCCACGGCACCCAGCCAACTGAATGCTTTTAAGAGCACTCAAGTCATCTCTTGAATGCTTTGCTACTTAGACATTTCTTCCCTCAGATACCCTAAATCATCTCTCTCATGTCCAAAGTTCCACAGATTTCTAGGCCAGGGGTGAAATGCTGTGAGTCTCTTCGCTAAAGCATACCAAGAATCACCTTTGCTTCAGTTTCCAATAAATTCTTTGTCTCCATCTGAGACCACCTCAGCCTGCACTTCATTGTCCATATCACTATAAGCATTTTGGTCAAAACCATTCAACAAGTCTCTAGGAAGCTCTGAACTTTCCCACATCTTCCTGTCTTCTTCTGAGCTCTCCAAACTGTTCCAGGCTCTGCCTGTTACCCAGTTCCAAAGTCTCTTCCACATTTTCTGGTATCTTGATAGGAGTACCCCACTCTACTGGTGCCAATTTACTGTATTAGTCCATTTTCATACTGCTATAAAGAAATATCCAAGACTGGGTAACTTATAAAGAAAAAGATGTTTAGGCTGGGCACAGTGGCTCACGTCTGTAATCCCAGCACTTTGGGAGGATGAGGCGGGTGGATCACAAGGTCAGGAGATCAAGACCCTCCTAGCCAACATGGTGAAACCCCATCTCTATTAAAAATACAAAAATTAGCTGGGCGTGGTGCATTCCTGTAGTTCCAGCTACTTGGGAGGCTGAAGCAGGAGAATCACTTGAACCAGGGAGTCGGAGGTTTCAGTGAGCCGAGACTGTGCCACTGCACTCCAGCCTGGCAACAGAGTGAGACTCCATCTCAAAAAAAAAAAAAAAAAAAAAAAAGGAAAAGAGGTTTAATGGACTCACAGTTCCACATGGCTGGGGAGGCCTCACAATCATGGCAGAAGGCAAAAGAAGAGCAAAGGTACATTTTACATGGCAGCAGGCAAGAGAGCGTGTGCAGGGAAACTCCCCTTTATAAAACCATCAGATCTCATGAGATTTATTCACTATCAGCAAAACAGCATGGGAAAAACCCACCCCCATGATTCAATTACCTCCCGTCAGGTCCCTCCCACAACATGTGGGGATTATGGGAGCTACATTTCAAGATGAGACTTGGGTGGGGACACAGCCAAACCACATCAGGGTCTTACTATGTTGCCCAGGCTGGTCTTGAATTCCTGGGCTCAAGAGATCCTCCCGCCTTGGCTTCCCAAAGTGCTATGATTACAGGCATGAGCCACTATGTGCAGCCTAAACTGCTTTTCTTATATTCATACAACACTTCTGACTCCAAATTGTGGGTTTTCCACACCCCAAGCAATTCTCTAATTCTCTGAACACCAATTGTGTGTCCTGAGATTCAATTCAATTCTGACACTCCCTACCTGGAATTAGCAGAAGATCCCACAAGTAAAGGGCTCAGCCCCACAAGACTGCCCCACTTCAGAGGCCAATCACTAGTCCAGGCCTTCTGTACTTCTGACTGATCAGCTATAAATTGGGGGTTCCCATGACCCCTCCCTTAGGTTTGATTATTTTCAATAATGGCACACAGAACTTAGGGGAACACTTTACTGTCTTTCTTTTTCTTTTTTCTTTTTTAGATGGAGTCTTGCTCTGTTGCAGGCTGGAGTGCATTGGCGCAATCTCAGCTCACTGCAACCTCTGCCTCCTGGGTTCAAGCAATTCTCCCGCCTCAGCGTCCTGAGTGGCTGGGATTACAGGTACCTGCCACCATGCCTGGCTAATTTTTGTATTTTTAGTAGAGATGGGGGTTTCACCATGTTGGTCAGGCTGGTCTCGAACTCCTGACTTCGTGATCCGCTTGCCTCGGCCTCCCAAAATGCTGGGATTACAGGCGTGAGCCACTGCCCCTGGCCACTTTACTTTCATTTACAGTTTATTATAAAGGATGCAGCTAGTGGAAAAATGCACAGGCCAAGGTGTTGGAGATGGGGTGGGGCTTGGAAACACTGAACCTTTAGGGTTTTTTTGTTTTTTTTTGAGATGGAGTCTCTCTGTTGCCCAGGCGGGAGTGCAGTGGCCTGATCTCAGCTCACTGCAAGCTCCGCCTCCCAGGTTCACACCATTCTCCTGCCTCAGCCTCCCAAGTAGCTGGGACTACAGGCGCCCGCTACCATGCTCGGCTAAATTTTTTGTATTTTTAGTAGATACAGGGTTTCACCATATTGGCCAGGATGGTCTTGATCTCCTGACCTTGTGATGCACCTGCCTCGGCCTCCCAAAGTGCTGGGATTACAGGCGTGAGCCACCATGCCCGACCACCTTCAGGGTTTTTACGTGGGCATGATTGACTGAATCATTGGCCACTGGTGATTGAACTCAATCTCCAATCCTCCCCGCAGGTCGGAGGCGGTCAAAGAGTGTGTGTGTTTTTGCGTGAGATAGGCCCACCCTCTCTCTAATAACATGGTTGCTCTCTCTGGCAACCATCCCCATTCTGAAGCTATCTAGGGACTTTCAGCCACCAGTCGTCTCAGGAACCTATGAAAAGACGCTCTTATCTCTCTGGAGATCCTGGGGGTCCCAGGAACTCTTGGGTTGGGAACTTGGGGATGTTGACCAAAGAGTATAAAATTTGGGCCAGGTATGGTGGTCACGCCTGTCATCCCAGCACTTTGGGAGGCCGAGGTGGGTGGATTACTTGAGGCTAGGAGTTTGAGACCAGCCTGGCCAACATGATGAAACACCGTCTCTACTAAAAGTACAAAGATTTGCCAGGCGTGGTGGTACATATCTGTAATCTCAACTACTGGGGAGGCTGAGGCAGGATAATCGCTTGAACCTGGGAGGCAGAGGGTGCAGTGAGCTGAGATCGTGCCACTGCACTCCAGCTTGGGCAACTGGGTGACAGAGAGAGACTCCGTCTCAAAAAAAAAAAGAGTACGAAGTTTCAGTTAAACAAGAGAAAGAAGCTATAGTGATCTATTGCTCAGAATGGTGACTATAAGAAATAATACATTGCATATTTCAGAATTGCTAAAAGAGTAGGTTTTAAATGCTTTCATCCGGCCAGGCGCAGTGGCTCACACCTGTAATCCCAGCACTTTGGGAGGCCGAGGCGGGCGGATCACGAGGTCAGGAGATCGAGACCACCCTGGCTAACATGGTGAAACCCCGTCTCTACTAAAAATACAAAAAAAATTAGCCGGGCATGGTAGCGGGCGCCTGTAGTCCCAGCTACTCGGGAGGCTGAGGCAGGAGAATGGCATGAACCCGGGAGGCGGAGCTTGCAGTGAGCCAAGACAGCGCCACTGCAGTCCAGCCTGGGCGAAAGAGTGAGACTCCGTCTCAAAAAAAAAAAAAAAGTTTTCATCCAAAAAAGTATGTTAGCCGATGGATTTGTTCATTAGTGTGATCATTCCACATTGTAAATAGATATCAAAACAGTGCACTGTAGCCCATAAATATATACAATTATTTGTCAATTAAATTTTTGAAAAAAGCTGTGAGCAGTGTCTCCTGCCTGTAATCCCAGCACTTCAGGAGGCCAAGGTGGGAGGAATGCTTGAGCTCAGGGGTTCAAGACCAGCCTGGACAACATGGCAAAACCCGTCTCTACTAAAAATACAAAAATTAGCCAGGCGTGGTGGTGCACGTCGGGAATCCCAGCTACTCGGGAGGCTGAGGCATGAGAATCACTTGAACCTGGGAGGCAGAGGCTGCAGTGAGCCGAGATTGTGCCACTGCACTCCAGCCTGGGCGACAGAGTAAGATTGTCTCAAACAAACAAGCAAAAAAAAAAAAAACCCCAAAATCAGCTGGGTGTGGTAGTGCACCTGTAGCCTGTAGTTCCTCTGACAGTTTTGTCTTTTCTGGAATTTCATAGAAATGAAATCATTATGGTATGTGGTCTTTTTTCACATAGCTAATACTTTTGAGGTTCCTCCAGATCGTGCCTGCGTCAGCACTACTCACCTTTTTGTTGGTGAGTAGTGCTCCATTGTATGACTATATTGCAATTTGTTTGTCCACTCTCCTGTTGATGGACATTTTGATTGTTTTTTTTGTTTCTGGCTTTTATGAATAAAGCTGCTATGAGTGTTCATGTATAAGTCTTGGTGTGGGCATATGTTTTAATTTCTCTTGGCTAATATCTAGCAGTGGGATTGCTGTATGGTAAATGTATATTTAAACATTTATAGGAAACTGAGGGCACGAAGACTTTCAGTAATACTGGTCGAATCAATGGTGCCCAGGAATTTGCGTTTTTGAGACAGGGTCTCTGTTGCCCAGGTTGGAGTGCACAGGCATGATCATTGCTCACTGTAACCTTGAACTCATGGGCTCAAGCAATCCTCCTCCCAGTAGTTGGGAGTACAGGCATGTGCCACCATGCCCAGCTAATTTTTTCATTTATAATTTTTTGTAGAGATTGGGGTCTCCTTATGTTGCACAGGCTGGTCTTGAATTCCTGGCCTCAAAAAATCCCCCCCACTGCCTTGGCCTCCCAAAGTGCTAGGATTACTGGTGTGAGCCACGGTGCCAGGCCATGTGCAGTATTTTTTTGGATTTTTTTTGAGATGGAGTCTTGCTCTGTTGCCGAGGCTGGAGTGCAATGGCGAGATCTTGGCTCACTGCAACCTCTGCCTCCTGGGTACAAGCAATTCTCCTGCCTTAGCCAGGATAGTAGCTGGGATTACAGGCACCTGCGACCATGCCCGGCTAATTTTTGTATTTTTAGTAGAGATGGGGTTTTGCCAAATTGGTCAGGCTGGTCCTGAACTCCTGACCTCAGGTGATCCACCCACATCTGCCTCCCAAAGTGCTGAGATTACAGGCATGAGCCACTGCGCCTGGCCTGGGCCACGTGCATTTCTAACAAGCTTCCCAGGTATAGCCAAGTGTCTGTGCTAGGTGATCTGGACTTCGAGGTCCTTCACCTCTGAAGGACTGCCTTCCTTCCTCCTTCTGTCTGTGGAGTTCCAGGTTTTACTCCCAAACCTCAGCTCCAGAGGAGACCCAGCATCCAGATTCTGAGAGGTTGATCCCACCATACAGGAACCCCAGTCTTGCTCAGGAGTGAGTCAGCCCAACATGCACCCTCATTAGCTTAGCATCATGAGGGTTGGTAATTATTATGGTAAATACATGATTGTAACCTTCGCGTTCTGCTTCCTGCATCTTCTAATTTATATGAGCCTGAGGTCTCCCTCTTGCCCTTCTTGTGCTAATGCAAGGAGGAAGTGTTCAGTTGTTCATTCATACACACTTATTGAGGCTTTTCTGTGCTAGGCAATGTCTAGGTGTTGAAGAAACACTGTGAAAGGGATAAAATCTCTGTTTTCAAGGTACTGGGGAAAGAACAACATATGTATAAACAAACAAGATAATCTCAGGGAGTATTAGGTTCCATGAAGAAAATACAACAGGGTAATGGATAATGGAACTTTATTTTTATTTTTATTTTTGAGAGGGAGTCTCACTCTGTCTGGAGTGCAGAGGGGTGATCTCGGCTCACTGCAACCTCCGCCTCCCGGGTTCAAGTGATTCTCCTGCCTCAGCTTCCCCAGTAGCTGGGACTACAGGTGTGCACTACCACGCCTGGCTAATTTTTGTAGTTTTAGTAGAGATGGGGTTTCACTATGTTGGCCAGGCTGGTCTCAAACTCCTGACTTCAGTGATCCGCCCGCCTCAGCCTCCTGAAGTGCTGGGATTACAGGCATGAGCCACCGTGCCCAGCTCATAATGGAACCGTAGATAGGCACAAGTCCTCTCGGAGTGGAATATTTGAAGCCAGAGGGAGTCAGCTATACGAATATCCAGAGCTATTCTGTAGCTCTGGATTGGCCACAAGAGGCTATTGAGCACTGGAATTCTGGCTAGTTTGTACTGAGATGTGCAGTAAATGTAAAATATACCCGAATTTCAAAAACTTACTATAAAAAAGTTAACATATTGTATTAGTAATTTTTTCTTTTGGCTACATGTTGAGATGATCATATTTTGAACATATTGGATTAAATATATTAAAATGAAGTTCATTTTCTTCTTTTTCGTTTTAAAAAAATGTACTAACTAGTAAATATGAATTGCCTATGTGGCTGGCATTGTATTTCTATTGGTCTGGGGAGAAGGGTCCCAGGTAGAGACAACGGCAAATGTACAGTTCCTGGGGCAGAAACTGAAGGATGCTGAGGCAGAGTCGGCCGGGGAAAAAGTGGCTGAAATGGGAAGGGACCAGATCCAGTGGGACCTTGGTGGCAGCTCTGTAAGGAGGTGGGTTTTAACTGAAGTACGGTGGGGACGCCGTTTTAAGCAGGGAAGGGCCGGGTCTGAATTAACAGGCCCCTGTGGCTGCAAAGTGGGGAACGGACTGTGGGTGAGTGGGCCAGACGGACGGCCAACTGCACCTTTCGCTTGGATGGAAGGCAGGGTGGTTGTAGGTGGGAAGAATCCTGGGTTCCCATGCTGTCTGAACCAGAGTCATTTGTGGCCCTGCCCTCCCCTGGGACTCAGTTTCTCCACCTATAAAATAAGCCCCAGTGTCCGCGAACCCTGGAGGGGCCCGCACCACTGCAGGAGCGGCCGCAGGCGCCAGGGGGCGCCTCCTCGATAACTCGGCGCTCGGCTGGCCAGGCAACGGCGCGTCGGCCGCTCGATTGGTCGGGTCGGGGCCGGCCTGAGCGCCGCGGGCCTGCGCCATTGAGGAGCGGCGGGGAGGAAAAGCCGCGCAGCGCCGGGCTGGGGCGGGCGGCCCGGGACACCGACAGGTAGGGGCCGAGCGGCTCCGTGCCGGGCGGGGCCAGGGCCGGGAACTGCAGGGCCGCCGCGGACCCGCGGGCCGCCGCTAGGGCTCCGCCTGGACATGGGGGCCCGGGCCCACCCTGGGGAGAGCGATGCTGGGAGCCTGGGGGCCCCGTCGTCCGGCCTTGGTCTGAGCCCCTCGGGGAACCCTGGGCGTCTGCTCCCCCCGGGCCCCAAGCCCGCCACCTCCGGGGACCCCTGCGTCCGAGTCCCCGCGAGCACCCCAAGCACAGGCTCGGGGCTGGCTGAACCTCTGGGAACCCCGACGTCCGTGTCCTGGGGAGCCCGAGCCCCCGCTGGACCCCGGCACACTTTCCGGGGTCCCAGCAGCCTGGCGCCCTGGAATTGGGGGGTGTCAGTCCGCGCCTGTCCGCCTGAGCCTTGGTCTCAATGCAGGACCCCAGTGTGCGAGCCCCCCACATTACGCCCAAGAGTGAGGTGTCAGTTCTCTAGAATGCCTTAGCCACCTCCCTTAATCAGCCACCCGAGGTCACACTCGGGTGGAGACATCAGGCCTAAAACCTCTCTTTACCTTTTTCCCCCCAGGGTCACGCCGTGGCCCAGCCACTCCTCCTAGGTGTGGGATCCCAGACATCAGGCCTAAAACCTCTCTTTACCTTTTGCCCCCCAGGGTCACGCCCTGGCCCAGCCACTCTTCCTAGGTGTGGGATCCCGGCGCCGTTCCCTCCAGGTTTTACTTGGGTGGTGGGGTCTCTGTCCCCTGGAGGGGGCTGAGGGTTCCGAGAGCTGGGGGCGGGAGGGTTGTGGGAGCGTCGCCTTCCGGGCAGTGCCGTTCCTGTGGGGCCACCGGTCGCACAGCCGTCCCCGCCCGGTTTTGGAGCTCCCTGGCGCCGGCAGCGTTCAGCCCTGGCCGCCTCGGGGAGGGACGCCCAGGTCCGGTTGCCAGTCCTTCCTATTCCCGGTCTGGCCGCTCCTCAGGGGAGGGGCCTGGCTCAAGGTCATGCCCGGCTGTCTGCCCGCCCGTGGGCTCAGCACTGATCCCTACTGTCACCCGCCCCACTGGGTAGGGGAGCCCAGGTGGGGGTTAGTGCCAGGCAGCTGCCTAGAAGTCCTGATGGACCGGAGTGTAAACACTTTGGGACTCTGGCCAGTCTGGCGGCCCTTGCTGACACTGAATTCCTTCAGGGAATCCTTGAAGTGGCCTCAAGCACGGTCTAGATGCTTAGCAGAGCAAATAATGGGTGCTTTCTGGTTTGGGCCTCAATGTTACTGACCAGGGTGCCTTACAATGCTAATCATTCATGCTTTTAAAATCTGTGCTTTGCATTCTTTTCCGTTTAGGGCAAGTAGGGTAGGGCCTGAACTTGTTTACAAACTGACAGTTGTTTCCCTTGATTTGGAGATAATTGGTAGTTGGCACTCAGAGTTGGCATTTAGGGCCGAAATTAGTGGCAATAACTACAAAAATAAAGGGTGCTCTGACCTTGGCTTCTTGCTCAAGTTTGTTTGGAGTCCCCATAGTAAGATTAGTCAGTTTCACATTTGGTTTTCACAAATTTACTCCTTTCAAGTTATAATAGTGGCTGGGCACGGTGGCTCACGCCTGTAATCCCAGCACTTTGGGAGGCCAAAGTGGGCAGATCGCTTAAGGTCAGGATTTCAGACCAGCCTGGCCAACATGATGAAACCCTGTCTCTACCAAAAATACAAAACTTAGCCGGGGATGGTGGCAGGTGCCTGAAATCCCAGCTACTCAGGAGGCAGAGGTAGGAGAATCGCTTGAACCCAGGAGACGGCGGTTGCAGTGAGCCGAGATCCGAGATCCCGTCACTGCACTCCAGCCTGGGCGACGGAACAACACTCTGTCTCCAGAAAAAAAAAGTTACAAGAGAGAAATGTTTCTTTTATTCAGACTGTTGAGCATTTTTTAAAAAATTGTTCTTATAACATCTTCTTTAAACAAATGTAGCTAATAATTAGTTTTATGTAACTCTACCCTTAAAAAATATCTTTATATTCCATTTGCAGAAAAAAAAATCTTTGGAAAGAAATTGGGCAAATATTTTACCAAATGCTGTTTTTTTCTTTTTACTGTCACTGTTGACCAATAAAAGTTAATCTTCTCTGGAAGTACAAGATACTGTTGACAAACAAAAGCCAGTTTTTCCAGGAGATTGAATTCATTCTTCTGGAGGCCTTGTGCTTCAGGTAGTTGTTGGATGGCAGCCTCTCAGTTGGGATAGGTGTATCTTCTGGCACTAAGATGAATCACTAGAGGTGGGGCAGCGTGCTTGGAGAGGATCCTGAAAGTAGGCTGGCTCCAGTGGATGGATGCGTGCCATGGCAAGTCTGTAGTGCCTGGCAGGGTGGCTGATGACTGACATGGTGGATCAGAGCAAGATTTGAGGCTCACAGTTTCCACTGGGACACTGGGATCTTCTAGTTGAGCAATCTCAGAACCCAGTTAAACTTTTGTGTCTCAGTTTCCCTCATGTTGACTTTTTGTAATACTAAAATTAATCTTTTTTTTTTTTTTTTTTTGGTAATACTGGTAAACAGCAGTTATTATAACAGGCAGTAGTACCTACAAAATCTAAATACCGTGGCTGGAGCCAGAGGAGTTCTGGAGTTTGGGGTTTGCAATAATCGACTAAGATTGTTCATTGTATCAGTGTCATCTGGTGCCCAGGTACCAGTAATGCAGTTCCAGGACATTTAAGAACAGTGATAAAGCACTGTCGCCTCTCTCCCATGTATATTATTTTATAAGTGATCCTCATGAACAAATTTGAGACATTTAATTTGGGCGGCCTAAATGAGGATCATTAAAGAATGTGAATTCTCCCCCCACCCCCAACTTTATTCAGGTTTTTTTCATGAGTTTCTTTTTCTTTTTTTTTTTGAGATGGAGTCTCACTCTGTCACCCAGGCTGGAGTGCGGTGGTGTGATCTTGGCTCACTGCAACCTCTGCCTCCCGGGTTCAAGGGATTCTCCTGCCTCAGCCTCCCGAGTAGCTGGGATTACAGGTGCCTGCCACCATGCCTGGCTAAGTTTTGTATTTTTGGTAGAGACAGGGTTTCACCATGTTGGCCAGGCTGGGTTTGGACTCCTGACCTCAGGTGATCCACCTGCCTCGGCCTCCCAAAGTGCTGGGATTCCAGGCGTGAGCCACCACCCCCGGCGTCTTTCATGAATTTCATTCAGACAATCTCTTAGGGCATTTTCTGTCTTAATCTAGGATAAGGTTTCTTAACATTGGCTCTGTTGACATTTGGGTTGGATAATTCTTTGCTGTGGGAGCTGTCTTGTGCATTGTAGGTTTAGCAGCTTCCGTGGTCTTTATTCACAAGATGCCAGTAGCAGCCCCTAAGTCATGATAAAAAATGCCTCCAGAGATTACTAAATTATGCCCATAGGAGAACCTCTGATCACGGCAGTCTAATCCCAAGGTAAATCAACATAAGCAAGCAATGGACAGTTACACTGAAAAGATAGACAGCTTTGAATTGTAGGTAATTTTTGGTAAATTTAAGAGTGACTATTCCCTGAAGCAGCATCAGAATGTAGGTGTTTTGGTTTGGCCCTCCAGTTACTGATGGGGACATCTTACAGAGCTTCTTGCCTCATCTTTTAAAACATCTGCAGCCGGGCGCAGTGGCTCATGCCTGTAATCCCAGCACTTTGGGTGGCTGAGGCGGGTGGATCACCTGAGGTCAGGAGTTTGGGACAGGCTGGTCAACATGGTGAAACCCCATCTCTACTAAAAATACAAAAAATCAGCTGGGTGTGGTGGTGGGCAGCTGTCATCCCAGCTACTCGGGAGGCTGAGGCAGGAGAATCGCTTGGACCCGGGAGGCAGAGATTGCAGTGAGCCGAGATTGTGTCACTGCACTCCAGCCTGGGTGACAAGAGCGAAACTGTCTCAAAACAAAAACAAAAACAAAAACAAACAAAACCCAACAAAACATCTATGCTTTGCATTCATCTACCTTCAGGCAGGTAGAGGAGGAAATTGGCTTAGAAAATCATCCTGTTTTTATGTTGATTTTCATTATTTTCCTTTCATAGATTTTTCTGTGACCATGAAAGAGAGAAATAAAGAATGATCCATGATTTCTAAACACCTTTTCCTGAGGATATAGTCATGTTGGAAGGCCTTGTAGCCTGGGTTCTCAATACCTATTTGGGAAAATATGTCAATAACCTGAACACTGACCAGCTCTCAGTTGCACTTCTCAAAGGTGAGTATTTCTCTGGGTGAGATACAGCTTTATAGGTGGCGTTTCTATTTTTGTATTTTTTTTGTTGTCCTGAGAATCATAAAACCTAATGCCCAGATGACTTTGTACTAAATGTATGTAAAAAGGTCCCATATCACCCTGATGATTATTCCAGAGTAACTTAAGTTTATAGCTATATTGTTGTAGATTTTAAGGAACTATTAAATATTAAAAAACAAAAACAAAATAAGCTACACTACTGGTGACTGTGCTTAGTCCCAGTTAATTTTTAGCTTTATGAAGCTTTATGGAGGCAGCCACAATGTACTGACAGTGGCATTGACTTTGGCTTCAAATACTGTTTTGTCATTTATTAGCTATGTGAACAATAGCTCGTATTGAAATTCCAAGCCTCAGTTTCTTAGAGATAATATACCTCCAGAGGGTTGCTGTAAGGATCAACTGGAATAACATTTAAAGCCCCTAGCCTGCTGGCATATAGTGAGCACTCAATAAAAGTTTTAAAATTGATTACTGTGAGGTGTTCAACAGAATTTCTGAGGTTTTGACTTGCTTAGTAGTAGAGTACCTGAAGCTTGAGACATTTTACCCTTTACAGGCCTAGACTTGGTAAATGCAGTCCCTGATTTGGCATGGGAATTCGAAAACTGCATTTTCTCCCTTTCCTTGTTTTAATTTAAATTCTCTTTGCTCAGCTCAAAATGGAGCTTTTTAACATACGTAGGGAAGAGAAGAAAGTCAGTTTGCCACGTGTGTAAAATCATAGGAAACGGGAAGGAGACTTCAAATACAGTGAAACCTCACCTTTGTGGATGTGAGTTTTGGTAAGTGGACCAGAGCAGGTTAGAGAGAACAGTGACACAGCTGTTTGCATAGTCTGAGAATAGAGTACCAGTGGTTCACATGTTCCATTAAATGTGTTGCTTTCCGGCCAGGCGCGGTGGCTCATGCCTGTAATCCCAGTACTTTGGGAAGCTAAGGCAGGCGGATCACGAGGTCAGGAGTTTGAGACCAGCCTGGCCAACATGGTGAAACCTGTCTCTACTAAAAATACAAAAATTAGCTGGGTGTGGTGGCGGGTGCCTGTAATCCCACTACTCGGGAGGCTGAGGCAGGAGAATCGCTTGAAACCGGAAGGTGGAGGTTGCAGTGAGCCGAGGTCACACCACTGCACTCCAGCCTGGGCAACAAGAGTGAAACTCCATCGCAAAAAAAAAAAAAATTAAAAAAAAAGTGTTGCTTTTCATGTTTTTCTGACCAAATGATTGTGGCAGTGATAGGCCATGGGCAGAGCTGTCATGGTCACGCCTCCCCACTCTCTTCCTTTCCTTTCCTATTCTCCTGGTTTTCCTCTTGTCCTGAAACGGGAGCTAAGTGGAAAGTGAGAGTGAGCAGTCTGTCAGAGAAGAGGATGCATTCAGAGTGCAATAGTAGTGTCAAGTTCACCTCTCTGGTCTCTTATTGAAGTTCTCAGACCCACTGGGAAGCTAACTACGTTGTATGAGGTATAGATAACAGGGCCTAGAAAGAGAGCTGCAGACCACGACCCTGCTAATCAAAGAGCTGGTTCTGTCGGGAATCATGTGGCAAGAGCATTTGCCAAAGAAATGAGTAAATAGAAATGGATATCTGATGTGTTGCAGAGTCGTACTAACATTTCTCAGCAGTTTTAGAATGTATCTTGTAACAACTGTGTTTATCTGGTACCTTAAACTGCTTTTCTGCCCTTATTTCCTTTCTAAAAACATTATTCTTTATGGCTTTTAATGAACCTGTGGAACTTGAAGAATGCTTCTCTGCAGGGTAGAAAAATGCTTTTTCTTTCGTAACTGGTGTTAGTATTGTACCCAATGCTTATGGATCCAAAGCACATCAAAGAGCGTGGCCAGAACAATCTTGAGGGCATGGAATTGTACTGAGGGAATGGCTTCGTAGAGAAGTTGGTGCTGCTTGTTCGTCTCTGACACAGTTAAGCAGTGTTTGGGGATAGAGAGGGTACTAGATAGGAATGAGAATGTTCTTTCTTTTTTTTTGAGACAGGGTTTCTTTCTCTCGCCCAGGCTGGAGTGCAGTGGCGTGATTTCACCTCAATGCCACCTTGACCTTCTGGGCTCAAGCAGTCCTCCTGCCTCAGCCTCCCAAGCAGCTGGGACCACAGGCATGCACCACCTCGCCCGGCTAATTTTTGTATTTTTTTGGTAGAGATGGGGTTTTGCCATGTTGCTCAGGCAGCTCTTGAACTCCTGAGTTCAAGTGATCCTCCCACCTGGGCCTTCCAAAGTGCTGGGATTACAGACATGTTCCACTGCACCCGGCCGAGAATGTCATTTCAATCCATCTACTGATATTTACTGTTCTAGATGCTTTGGGAGATGCAAAGAGGACTGAAATAGTGGTCAAGGGTATTGATTTTTTTTAGCTAAACTATGGGTTTGAATCCCAGTTCTTCCATTTACCAGTAACCTGGGTAGGTTACTCAGTTTCTTCATGCTTCACTCTCCCTTTTTGTAAATTGGAGATAATATTAACTATCTTGTAAGGTTCTGAGGACTAAGAAATTAATGTGGGTCAGAGAGCTTAGAGCTGTTCTTGGCATATTGTAGGCTCTCAGTCAATGTTAGTTATCATCATCCTTCCTCATGATCATCAGTGTATGATTGGATTGGCTGATGGAGTGGACTTCAAAGAGATTGTGTGTGTGTGTGTATATATATATATCTGTGTGTGTATATATATATGTGTGTGTGTATATATATATATCTGTGTGTGTGTATATATATGTGTGTATGTGTGTGTATATATATATATCTGTGTGTGTGTGTGTGTGTATATATATATAGATTGCATCCACATATGAAAAGTAACAAAATGCAAAGTAACATGAGTGTTTAAGAATGGAGATAGCATTTAAAGACAAATAAAAAAAATACAGAGTAACATGGGAGGATCACCTGAAGCCAGGAGTTCAAGACTAGCCTGGGCAATATGGTGAGATCCCTTTTCTACAAAAAAAAAAAAAAAAAAAAAATTAGCTGGGTGTGGTTGCGCATGCCTGTGGTCCCAGCTACTTGGGAGGCTGAGGTGGGAGGATCACTTGAGCTGGAGAGGTTGAGGTTGCATTGAGTTGTGTTCCCTCCACTGCACTCTGGCCTGGGCAACAGAGCAAGACGCTTTTCCCCCAAAAATTTTCACTTGTTCAGTCATTCAAAAACATTTATTGAGGTCGGGTGTGGTGCCTCACACCTGTAATCCTAGCACTTCGGGAGGCCAAGGCCAGAGGATCACCTGAGGCCAGAAGTTCAAGACTAGCCTGGGCAACATGGTGAGATCCCTTCTCTAAAAAAATAAATAAATAAATAAAATTAGCTGGGTGTTGTGGTGCATGCCTATGGTTCCAGCTACTTGGGAGGCCCAGGTGGGAGGATTGCTTGAGCCCAGGAGGTCGAGGCTGCATTGAGCTATGTTCTTGCCACTGCACTGTAGCCTGGGCAACAGAGCAAGACCCTGTTTCAAAAAAAAAAAAAGTTCATTGTTTAGTCATTTAAAAACATTTATTGAGGCTGGGCATGGTGGCTTACGCCTGTAATTCCAGCACTTTGGGAGGCCAAGGCGGGCAGATCACTTGAAGCCAGGAGTTCGAGACCAGCCTGGGCAACATGGTGAAACCCCGTCTGTACTAAAAATATAACAGTTAGCAGGGGTGGTGGCGTGTGCCTGTAGTCCCAGCTACTTGGGAGGCTGAGGCATGAGAATCGCTTGCAGTGTGCTGTGGAGGCTTCAGTGAGCTGCGATGTCACCACTGTACTCCAACCTGGGCGACAGTGGGACCCTGTCTCAAAAAAAAAAAAAGAAATTATATATATATCTCCCCCCCCCAAAAAAAAAAAATATATAAAATAGTCCCCAAAAAATCCCCACCAAAAATATATATATATACTTTTAATCCCCAAAAATACATACATATATATGTATACATACAGGCATGGTGGCACATGCCTGTAGTCCTGGCTGCTGAGGAGGCTGAGGCAGGAAGATCCCTTGGTCCCAAGAGTTTGAGGCTGCAGTGAGCTATGATTGTGCCACTGCACTGAAGCCTTGGCAACAGAGTGAGACCCTATCTCTAAAAAATAGTAATAATAATAAAATTACAAAAAATATTTTAAAGCAAATTGCTTGTTTTCTAAGCCTTTTTTTTTCTCCACCTCGAAAATTGAGAAACTAATATTATTTATTTGTATTGTTGTGAGGATTAAATGAGATAATGTGTATGAAGTGCTTGGACACAGTAAGACCACACTAAATGGTAGCTGCTATTCTGTTTTTTTTTTTTTTGAGAGAAAGTCTCACTCTGTCACCCAGGCTAGAGTGCAGTAGTAGGATCATAGCTCACTGCAGCCTCGAACTTTTGGCAATCCTGAAGCGATCCTCCTGCCTCAGCCTCCAGGGTAGCTGGGACTACAGGTGCATGCTACCATACCTGGGTAATTTTTTATTTTTTGTAGAGACAGGGTTTCACTATGTTGCCTAGGCTGGTCTGAAACTCTGGGCTCAAGTGATCCTCCTGCTTGGCCTCCTAAAGTGCCGGGATTATGGGCATGAGCCACCATGCCCGTCTTCTTATTCCACCTCTATAGTCCCTGATCTCAGAGGACTGTTAACCTGTTTGGGAGACTAATTATACAGTAATACAAGGCAGTATAGATTAAATGGTTATTCTGGAAATACAGGCATCATGCGATGGGGTGCGAAGGAAGAGAGCTGTCTATTCTGCCTGTAGGACTCTGGGAAGGTTATGGAGGTAGCTTTTGAGTGGATCTTTTTTTCTTTTTTCTTTTTTTGGAGACAGGGTCTTGCTCTATCGCCCCAGGAGTGCAGTGGCACCATCACGGTTCACTGCACCCTCAACCTCTCTGGGCTCAAGTAATCTTTCCATCTCAGCCTCCTGAGTAGCTGGGACTACAGGCATGTACCACCATAGGTCCGGCTATTTGTTTTATTTTTTGTAGAGATTGGGTTTTACCATGTTGCCAAGGCTGGTCTTGAATTCTTGGGCCCAAGCAATCCTCCTGCCTTGGCCTCCCAAAGTTCTGGGATTATAGGCGTGAGCCACTGCGCCCAGCCTTGAGTGGATTTTAGCAGGATTTCCATAGGTGGCACTGGGCAGGTCCCCACATTCCAGGTGGAATGCACCCTGTGAGCAGAGGCTGAAAACTTGCAGGGTGTTTTTGAAATGGTTTGGGGCCAGAAGGTAGAGGCTGCCAGTGCCATGTCAAGGAATCTGAACTTCAGCCTGGGGGCATATCGTGTATTTGTAACCCAAAACTTCCATTTCCCCTCCTTTTTGTTTTTATAAGCTCCGAACCTTAGGTTGACTCTTTAAATAACCTGGAGCAGCGGGAAGAGAGTTCAGTAGCCATTAGAAATTACTAAGAAATGACCTACCTCTAAATTACTCCCAGTTTAGTGAGTAGATTTCTTGCTAGCCTGAGATGAGGAGTTTTTGGATGAGACATCCGTGAGTAAGTCTGTAATGTCTGCCTGGAGTGAGTGACCCGCATTATCATTTATAAAGCACTCAGTACTTTGGGGTCTGTCTGGAGTGAGTGACCCGCATTATCATTTATAAAGCACTCAGTACTTTGGGGTCTGTCTGGAGTGAGTGACCCGCATTATCATTTATAAAGCACTCAGTACTTTGGGTGTTTTTCTGCTTGACTCTTTGGAGGGACCTTTCCCTGCAGGGCCAGTTGTGGGTGCATATTTGAGTGGGTGGGGACTAGGAAACCTTCAGTCTTAAACTACGGCCGTGCTGTTTTGCCGGATTCCTTTGCTTTTGGCTTGGTGTAGGCTGTTGTTTCTTCTCATTTTTTCCTTTACATTCTCTCTCTCCTTTCTAGATCTCCTCCTTTGCCCTCTTATGCTTCAGCTTTAATTTTTCGTGGTGCGAGTTGCCTGCAATTCCCTTTACTTTCCCAAGGTTGTACAGCTGCCAGGGAAGCCCAGAGCTCACCTGCCTTTGTGACAGATTTGGGTATTGAAAAATAAGGTGGTTCGGGCTGGGTGCGGTGGCTCACGCCTGTAATTCTAGCACTTTGGGAGGCCAAGGCGGGTGGATCACTTGAGGTCAGGAGTTCAAGACCAGCCTGATCAATATGGTGAAACCCTGTCTCTACTAAAAATACAAAAATTAGCTGGATGTGGTGGCGGGCGCCTATAGTCCCAGCTACTCGGGAGGCTGAGACTGGAGAATCGCTTGAACCCAGGAGGCGGAGTTTGCAGTGAGCTGAGATCGCGCCATTGCACTCCAGCCTGGGCGACAAAAGTGAGATTCCATCTCAAAAAAAAAAAAAAAAAAGGCAGTTCGAAGCGTAAATCATGCTCTTCAAAAGAAGAAACTATTTAATTGCCCCCTTTAAGTCTGTTTCAAACAAGGAAAATGTTTCATGATTTTTTTTCTCCCTTATGTTCATTTTCTCCCTGAATGTGGAAATGGGGTTGTTTTGCTGGGGTTATAAACTTTTTCTTTCTGTTAGTCTTAAGGTATGGTGGTGGGGCGGGGTGGGGGGTGGGGCATGGCCCATGTGGACAAATGTT
The DNA here is from genome assembly GCF_029281585.2 of Gorilla gorilla gorilla. Classification (NCBI taxonomy): domain Eukaryota; kingdom Metazoa; phylum Chordata; class Mammalia; order Primates; family Hominidae; genus Gorilla; species Gorilla gorilla. The sequence continues at coordinate 228,356,608 of NC_073224.2, read as the reverse complement.
CCTGCAAAAATCAAAAAATAAATTGATTGTATTTGTTCAGATCTGCCAAGTTGCTAGATTTGAATTCTTTTTCTCCTTTTTTTTTTCCTTTTTCTTTTTAGAGACAGGGTCTAGCTCTGTCACCAAGGCTGGGAGTGCAGTTCTGTGAGTATAGCTCACTGCAGCCTTGACCTCCTGGGCTCAAGTGATCCTCCTGCCTCAGCCTCCCCAGTAGCTGGGACTACAGATGTGTGCTACCATGCCTGGCTAATTTTTAAAAATTTATTGTAGAGATGGGGTCTTGCTCTATTGCCCAGGCTGGTCTTGAACTCCTCGGCTCAAGCGATTTCCCAGCCTCAGCCTCCCAGAGTGCTGGGATTACAGGTGTGAGCTGCTGCACCTGGCCTGAATTCTTCTTTAGAAGCCAATAACCCACAAGTCCTGAACAGTCATTTAAAGGGAAACAATCATGTTTTCTGCATTATTTTGTACTTGGAGTAAAAGGCTCTCTTGCATTTCTTACTAATTAATGGTTGTTGTCTGTACTCCGTGTTCTTGAAAATGTATATCTCAGACAGATTTAGGTTGCTCAGAAATTGCCTTGTGTCTCGCAAACAATTTTATAAAAACAATGGCAGTGATTTAAGGATGGGGACTCTGCCTTCTCTTTTTACATTTCCAGTGGCCATCACAGTGCCTCCCACAGAGCAGGGCTCTATATATGTGAGGGTGAATGGCTTGCATAGCCGGGAGAGTGATGGATCTGGCTGCCCTCTTGTCTATTCACTTTCGGGTTTAAGTCATAAAAGTTGGGTCTGAAAACAATTTTCAGCGGCGGTCCTGTTCGTTCCTTTGCTTTCTGATCGGTTATTACACTTGTAAGTAGAGGTGCTAAGGAGTTCCCCAGAAGAGAAGAGTACAATTCCTTTTGAAGACCAGTTTCATTTAATTAGATCATAGACTTCTGAATACTGTTTGCCCTATACTCATTTTGGGGAGGGGTTGGGGGTGGAAGGAACTTGTTAGAAACTGCAAATTTCTGTGCTTCAATCCCAGAGATTCAGAGGTAGTTGGTCTGCGGGTGGGGCCCAGGAGCCTGCATTTCATCCTAGGTGAGTCAGATTTTGATGTTCCTCTGGTAAATATTAGCCTAAGCAAGGGGTCAGCAAAGAGACCAGCTGGCCACATCTGGCCTGCAGACTAAGAATGGTTTTTGCATTTTTAAAGGTTGATAAAAAAAAAATAAAAGGAGAATACGCAACAGACGTCATATAAATCCTAAAATATTTACTATCTGGCCTGTTATGGAAAATGTAACTCTTGGTCTGAACTCTTCATCAGCGCCTAAGCTTCAGCTCTCATGTACGTGTTAGAGCGGACGGCCTGGAAATTCGTTTAGATGAAGCGTATGGGCTGGTGGTAGCACTACACGTGATAAGCCTGTTCTAGATGTAAAACTTTCCCTTTAACCTACACATGATATAGCCCGTTCTAGATGTAAAACTTTCCTTTAACCTTCACATGACATAGCCTATTCTATATGTAAAACTTTCCTTTAACCTTCACACGACGTAGTCTATTCTATATGTAAAACTTTCCCTTTAACCTTCAATGCTTTACACACAGTAGGTGGCCTATTTGTTAAATGGATATTTCATGATGCTGTTTTTATTTTTAGGAGCTGTTGAATTAGAAAACTTGCCATTAAAGAAAGATGCCTTGAAAGAATTGGAATTACCATTTGAAGTCAAAGCTGGTATGTGGAACTAAAGGAGGGGGAAGAAATTTGAGTCTTAAATTGTTTGAGAGGTGAAAACGGAGAGCCCTGGAGTTTGTATTGATTTGGCCAGTTAGAGGAAGGATATAGCAAATGTTAGAGTTTAGGCCAGTCTTAAAGTGTGGTCTTTGGGCCACTCGTATCAGGATGACCTTGTGATGGTGGTGGGGAGGTCAGGTGATCCCCGGACTGACTGAATCAGAATCTCTGAGGGAATGTCATTGAACCTACAGTGTTTAATAAGCACTCCAGGTGATTCTTATGTTTACTCAAGTGTGAGAACCGCTGTTCTACATTCAAGGTTTCCTTTTCTTTCCCCTTTCCCTTTTTCTTTTTCTTTTTTTTTTTTGAGACGGAGTCTCGCTCTGTCACCGAGGCTGGAGTGCCGTGGTGCGATCTCAGCTCACTGCAACCTCTGCTTCTCGCGTTCAAGCAATTCTTCTGCCTCAGCCTCTAGAGTAGCTGGGACTACAGGTGTGCACCACCACGCCCGGCTAATTTTTTTGTATTTTTAGTAGAGACGAGGTTTCGCCTTATTGGCCAGGCTGGTCTTGAACTCCTGACCTCAGGTGATCTGCCTGTCTCGGCCTCCCAAAGTGCTGGGATTACAGACGTGAGCCACCACGCCTGGCCTCCTTTTTATTTATGTATTTATTTATTTATGACAGGGTCTTGCTTTGTCACCCAGGCTGGAGTACAGGGATGCTATCATAGTTCACTACAGCTTTGAACTTCCAGGCTAAAGAGATCCTCCTGCCTCAGCTTCCCCGGCTATTAGTTGGAATAGTTGAATACAGCTGCGTGCCACCAAGCTTGGCTAAATTTCTGAATTTATTACTGGATTACACAGTTGATCATTTGATGTTGTCATTAAAAATACCATTGTTGGGCTGGACTTGGTGGCTTTCACCTGGAATCCCAGCACTTTGGGAGGCCAAGGCAGGAGGATCACTTGAGGCCAGGAGTTCAAGACCAGCCTGGGCAACATAGCTTGACTCTTACAAATTGAATATAAAGAAAGCTTGTATTCTGGGAGGCTTGGCTAGAAATGGAACAACTTGGGAAATAAATATCACAATTCTACCGAGCCGTTTGGCTTTCTCATCAGCCCAGGTTCTCATGAAGAATCAGAATTCTTTATTGAGAGAAGGCCAGCACCATTTACTGTGTTTCAGTTTGTGGTGGGTATGTTCAAGATTGGATATATCATAGGTCTGATGACTCCAACTAGTGATTATCAACCAGACAATGAATAATGAACAAGAAATGAGTTTAGTGTCCATGGGCTTGTGCGGGAACCGGGGAAGAAAGACACCCTGAGCAAGTGTAAGATGTACTCCAGTTGGAAAAGGAGATAGTTTCTAGAGGAGGGATGTTACTGTTGATGTGGTAAAGTCTTCGCGAACTTTTTCCAGCTTATATAAGTCATTATACCTTGTTCTTACAGATGTCAGCCTCCTAACACTTGTTTCACATGTGTAAGAGCTTGCTGCCTGTTGTTTTAAATAAAAAAGTAGTAACAGCAATCCATGCTCCTTAAACAAAATTGTAAAAATACTGAAAAATGGAAATAATTAAAAATGTGTACAGACAGTGAACAAGACTTTCCTTCTCCTTCCAGGCTTCATTGGGAAAGTAACCCTTCAGATTCCCTTTTATCGCCCCCATGTGGACCCTTGGGTGATCTCCATATCCAGCCTTCACTTAATTGGAGCCCCGGAGAAAATACAGGATTTCAATGATGAAAAGGAGAAGCTGTTGGAAAGGGAACGTAAGAAAGCACTACTTCAAGCCCTGGAGGAGAAATGGAAGGCAAGGCAGAGATCTCCTGGGCCATAAGAGCAGTTGTGGTGGCATGTGTAAGATGAGCAAGAACACTAGATTGAGCTAACGCTGACTCTTGTCTTTGTAGAATGACCGCCAGCAAAAAGGGGAGTCCTATTGGTATTCAGTTACCGCCTCCGTAGTTACAAGGATTGTGGAGAATATTGAAGTAAGTCCTGCTGACTTTTATAAAAGTATCAACGTGAAAGGGATTTCTCAGGTTTAAACGTGTTTCTCCTCTTAGTTTCTCATTTCTCGTGGGCTCAGCTGATCTAGGGTGTAGATGGGGCTGGCTGCTCAGGTCTGCCCTTTTGTAGGCTGTGCCAAGAGGAAAACCTGACAAGCAAGTCCTAGGCTCTGTGGCAGACACAGAGTTTTCTTGTTTCAGCTGGCATGAGGAGGAGTTTTCACATCTCTTCCATTTCACTTCCCGCACTTTCTTTTTGAATGTTGGAATCCCACTTGCTCAAGGATTTATCGCCTAAGAATCCAGGTTACTTGACCTTGATGACTGTATGGTTTCAGGGTAAATCACTTCACCTCTCTGGTCTCAGTTTCTTCATCTGTAAAAGAGAGAGGCTGGATGCCTGGTCTCTAGTTGGTTACACAGTGAGTTGTGAAATTGCGAACAGCTCACTGAGATACCTAACCTCTTGCTGGTGTATCTGGTGGCAATTTGACGAGTTACAGGACTGGGGCTGTTGACCTTGCCCATGTTTTCTACTTCAATTATACTTTTGTTTCATCCTCAAAAACTTGATCAGGGTCCCACTAATTTTCATGAATGTTATAAGAGTTTGTCCATACTTACTACCTCTAGAAGTTTCTTGCAGTGCCAATGTGACACAGGCCAAATGTGTTCAATGTATGTCATGTTTCCAAAAATTACAGTCTGAGGTTTTTGGTTTCGTAACTTTCCTGACTTTGACAAACAAATTTATAAAATATTAGTCATTATTTTTATTTTATCTTAGTTTAAATAATTTTATTGAGATATAGTTCTTATGCCAGAAAGTTCAGTCTTTTAAAGTGTACAATTTAATGTTTTTTAGTATATTTACAAGGTTATGCATTGGTCACCACTAAATAATTTCAGAACATTTTTATCATCCCAACAGGTAGTCACTGCCAAAGCTGGGCTTCGTGGCATGTACCGGTAATCCCAGCTACTTGGGAGGCTGGGGCAAGAGGATAACTTGAGCCGAGGACTTGGGCTGCAAGGCTGTAGTGAGCTATAATAGTGCCCCTGCACCCCAGTCTGGGCAACAGACCAAAACCCTGTATCTTAAAAAAATAATAATAATTTTAAAAAGTAGTCATTGCCAATTCCCCTCTGCCTTCAGCCCCTGTCAGTCACTAATCTACTTTCTTTCTAGATTTGCCTATTCTAGACATTTCATCTAAATGGAATCATGTAATATATAGCCTGGCCATTTTCACTTGACAATGTTTTCAAGGGTCATCTGTGTAGTAGCATGTGTCAGCACTTTATTCCTTTTTATGACTGAATCATATATTCCATTGTATGGATTGTCAAAGATTAAACAAAGCTGGACCTCAGAGCAATGAAAACAGATTTTACTCTGTAACTACTGACAGTAGAGGAAAGAGCTGAGCTCCAGGCTGACTTGTGCGGAGGTAGCTGGGCCTTTTAAAAAGAGCTTGAGGGTGCAGGGAGGTGGAGTGAGTGGGTACTCAAGTGAAAAATTACAAGGCGTTGGTCGCTGTGAATGTCATTAGGCTAACTGTGTCTGCTGGCAGTGATCAAAGTTAGGATTCTATCCTCCCTCAGACTGGGAGATTGAGCCTTACCCTTCCTGATGGTTACATTTCAAAGGAATGGCTTTCAGGTCCTTAAGAAAGACACTCCTGAGCTGTAGGAGATACAGGTCGAGTATCCCAAATCTGAAAATCTGAAATCCTCCAAAGTTTGAAACTTTTTGAGTGCCCACATGATACTCAAAGGAAATGCTCATTGGAGCATTTTGGAGTTTGGATTTTTGGATTTGGGATACTCAGCCAGTTAAGTATAATGCAAATATTTCAAAATCCCCCCCAAAAATGAAATCCGGAACACTTCTTGTCCCAAGCCTTTCAGATAAGGGATACGTGACCTGTACATATACATCTCTCAAAGAAATGTCACAATTGAATTGCTCTGCAAACCTATAAACCCTTTTCAGTAAATGTGCTATAAGAAAGGGAGGTCAGGGGCCTGTGTCAGGTGTTGGCTGGAATAAAGGGTACGTTCTTTTGATAGTCCTGAGCTTTACCAGGCAAGAACTCAGTAGAGGACTGTGTTGTCCCCAGGGACGTGGCCTCGGGCTGCCAGGAGCCATATTAAAGTTTGGTCAAGTCTCTTTGGAATGGAATGTTCTTGCTGAGAGTCCTTGCGTTTCTCAGGACATACGACATTTTGTTTATTCATTCATGAATTGCTGGACATTTGGGTTGGTTCTCCTTTTTTGCTATTATAATATTGCTGTAAACACTTGTGTATAGGGTTTTGGGTGAACATGTTTTCAGTTGTCTCAAATAGATATCTCGGAGTAGAATTGAGGAATTATGGGGTAACTCTGTTTACTTTTTGAGGAACTACCAAACTGTTTTCCAAAGAGGCTGCACTATTTTACGATATCACCAGCAATGTATGAGCATTTTGTTTCTCCATATCCTCATCAACATTTATTATTGATTATGGGGCTGGGCACGCCTGTAATCCCAGCACTTTGGCAGGCCAAGGTAGGTGGATCGCTTGAGGTCAGGAGATCGAGACCAACCTGGTGAAACCCCGTCTCTGCTAAAAATACAAAATTAGCTAGACATGGTGGCATGTGCGTGTCGTCCCAGCTACTTGGTGGGGAGGCTGAGGCAGGAGAGTCGCTTGAACCCGAGAGACGGAGGTTGCAGTGAGCCAAGATCACACCATTGCACTCCAGCCTGGGCGACAAAGCGAGACTCCATCTCAAAAAAAAAAAAGCCTGCAGAAATGGTGAGATAGCATTCTCTCTAATACCATTCAGGACAGAAAGAAAAAAATTAAAAAAAAGCAAAAAAAAAAAAACAACAAAAAAACAAAAACAAAAAGCAAACATTTATTATTCATTGTGTACTAGTGGGTGTGAAATGATGATCTTGCTATGATTTCGATTTGCATCTTCTTAATGGCGAAGGATACTGAATATTTTTCCGTGTATTTACTGGCCACTTGTGTATCTTTTTTTTGGAGAAATGTCTATTTGAATCCTTTGCCACAATTTTTTTTTTTTTTTTTTTTTGAGGCGGAGTCTCCCTCTGTTGCTCAGGCTGGAATGTGGTGGCATGATCTCGGCTCACTGCAACCTCTGCCTCCCGGATTCAAGCGATTCTCCTGGCTCAGCCTCACGAGTAGCTGGGATTACAGGCCTGCGCTGTCATGCCTGGCTAAGTTTTGTATTTTTGTTTTGTTTTTTTTTTTTTTTGAGACAGTGTCGCTCTGTTGCCCAGGCTGGAGTGCAGTGCAGTGGCGTGATCCCGGCTCACTGCAAGCTCCGCCTCCCGGGTTCATGCCATTCTCCTGCCTCAGCCTCCCAAGTAGCTGAGACTACAGGCGCCTGCCACCACGCCCAGCTAATTTTTTGTGTTTTTAATAGAGACGGGGTTTCACCATGTTGGCCAGTCTGGTCTCAAACTCCTGACCTCAGGTGATCCGACTGCCTCGGCCTCCCAAAGTGCTGGGATTACAGGCATGATCCACCGTGCCTGGCCATCCTTTGCCTATTTTACAAATCAATTTATCTTTTTATTGTTGAGTTATAAGAGCTCTCTATATATTCTGAATTCCAGATTCTTACCAGATTTGCAAGTACTTTCTCCCATTCTGTGGATTGTCTTTTTACTTTCTGTTATTATTATTATTATTATTGCTATTATTAAGACATAATCTCACTCCGTTGCCTAGGCTGGAGTGCAGTGGCACCATCATACCTTACTGCAGCCTCCATCTCATGGGCTCAAACAATCCTCCTGCCTCAGCCTCCTGAGTAGCTGAGACTGCAGGCTCGTGCCACCATACCTGGCTATTTAAAAAAAATTTTTAGTAGAAGTGAGGTCTTGCTATGTTGCCTTGGCTGGTCTCTAACTCTTGGGTTCAAGTAATATTCCTGCCTCAGCTTCCTAGAGTGCTGGGATTATAGGCATGAATCACTGTGCTCAACCTGTTATTATTTTTTAATTCATTGAAGCAGAGTGCCTTTCCTGTAGCCCACTTACAGGGAGGGGCTAGGGGAAATACATATATACATACATAGTTTATGTGCCTTGCTGGTTTCCTTGGTCCAGATGTGGGGACATAGAGGCAAGATGAAGATATCAACAGAGCAAGAGGAACAATTGTCTGTATACAATGGCTTTGCTTTCTTTAATTGCTTTTTTTAAGGTGTCTTCTGAAATGATTTAATGAAAGTATTGGAGCTCTTTTGGTAAAACTAATCACAAAGTAACATTCAAGAGAGTTATGATAACATAATATAACATATTATAACATAACATAACAAGAGAGTTATTATAACTCCCTTAGAAACTTATAGGATACTGGATATGTGTGTGTTGTGTTTGTATAAAGTGCCTGCTGTGGTTTCCTTTAGTGGCTCAAGGGCAGTTTGACCCCTAACTATAGTATTTCGCCTACAGCAGTTATCTAAATGCTTTTTCTTTTTTCTTTTCTTTGGAACACTATTCTGCAGGTGCATCAGCTGCTTTTTCTTTTTTCTCTTTGCAGTTAAAAATTCAAGATGTCCACTTACGCTTTGAAGATGGTGTCACCAATCCCTCCCATCCTTTTGCGTTTGGCATCTGCATTAAGAATGTGTCCATGCAAAATGCTGTGAATGAGCCTGTGAGTATGAAATGTGATGACAAGGCAGGAAGAAAGCCATGCTCTAGGAATTTGGGGCTCTGCCTTTTGCCATTTTGTGTTATGTAAATGAATCACATTCTTTTCCATTGCCTTCTGTGATAGGCATGGGTGTCTCTTGTGTATTTGCAACAAATCAAATTTGCTGAAATAGGGAAACAGGTAATTTTCTCTGACCTTTGGTTATATCACTTTCATTTTATACGTGAAGAAACTGAGGGGCAGAAAGGATTTTATTTTTGATTTTTTTCTCGTGTTATGTACACTCCCTGGGTAAACTCACTCTGTTTCATAGTTGTAGCTACCACCTGGGAATATTTGATGATGGCTTCCACATCTTGAACTCCATTCTCCACCCTTTGACCTTCATATTCGTGGTTTTCTTAAAACTACTGTTTGTCTCAAAACACACTCTGTTTCTTCACACTCTACACAAAAAACAACATTTTTGACACCAGACGTGTGAGGATTTTCCCCCACACACCAAGCAGTTCTCCACATATCAACTCGGTGTCCTATAGTTCAAGTCAATTCTGACACTAATGGGTTACTGCAGACCCCGCTGGGTAAGGGCTTAGTACCATAGGACCGCCTCCCACTTCAGATGCCAGTCACAAGGCCCAGATTGTGACCCGTGCTTCTGACTAGAAGTTGGAGTTCCCACAATTCCCCTCCTCAGGTTTGGTGATTTGCTAGGATGGCTCACAGAACTCAGGGAAACCCTTTACTTACATTTGCTGGTTTATAATAAAGGGTGTTATGAGGATACAGGTGAATATCTAGATAAAGAGGGCCACACCCCCCTCCAGTGTTCAGCAACCTGGAAGCTCAGCAGATCTCATGGTTCAAAGTTTTTATGCAGCTTAATCTCCAGCCCCATCACCCAGAGGTCAGTGAGTGGTGCTGAAAGGCCCAACCCTCTAATTACTTGATCTTTCTGTGATGAGCCCCATCTTGAGCCTGTCTAGGGACCCCAACAAAAGTCACTTAATTAGCATATACTGGGGTGTGATCATGAGGCTTTTTACGAACAACAATGACACTCCTGTCAGGAACTTCCAAGGGTTTTAGGAATTCTGTGCCAGGAACCAGGGACAAAGACCAAATATATTTCATGTATGCCACAGCTTGTCATAACTAGAATGATCCTGTGTATTCCATCTGCCCATTTTGTCCCCTAAACGAAGTATTTTTCTTTATTCCCTAACATGTTACTGAATGTAAAAACCAACTATAACAGTTTTGAGCCCTTTTATATGGCAGGCACTGTTCTTAGCACTTTCCATGATTTAACTCATTTAATTCTCCTTGATTTTCACCACTGCTGTTATCCTGATAACCCTACTGAGGACACTACGGCACGAGAGGCGGAATGAAAAGTGGAGCCAGGTCTTGAACCCGGGTGGACCCGCTCTAAGTTAGGGCTTGGCACACTGGCCGGTGGCCGAGTCCGGCTCCCCATCTGTTTTTGTAAATAAAGGTTTATTAGATCCCAGCCATGCTCATTAGTGTTGTCCACGGTGGAGTACTGTAGTTGCAGCAGAGACTGCATGGCCTGCAGAGCCTAAGCTGTTGACTCTGTGGCCCTTTATGGAAGAGCGTGCCATCCCTGCTCCTCACCCTGTGCTCCTGCCTGCCACACTGATCTCTAGAAGCTGTGTGCTCCTCCTTTCACTTCTTATGCTTCAATTTCCATATCTAGTTATTCACAGTTGTCGTGCTACTTTTTCTGACAAAGCATCTCAAACATAGCTCTTCCCGTCTGTCCTCATATGACCGTCACCTTGCAGGATGCTGTCAGGTTTTACCTGGACTAATGAAATTCCCTGTTCTGTGATCTCCAGGATCTTTCCATTTGTCCTATACCAATGCTTTCCAGTGTTTTCCATGTCAGGACCCACACAGTAAAAAGATAGTATTTGTACAGTACACCGGGGCAGATGGTTGTGTCTGCTTGGGGCTGGAAGTGGCCAGCTCGGAGTAACCACATGTTTCTAAGATGTAACTTGATCCCATACACTGGCTCATACTTGAGACACTCATAACTTTTTTTTTCCTGGCACACTGAAGGGAAAGCCCTACTTTACACTGTCGCCAGACTTCTTTTTCTGAAACATAACTGATTGTGGTATCTGCCTGCATCAAAACGTTCAGCAGCTCCACATCACCTAAGGCCTGAAGTCCAAACATCTTAGCATGGCATAAACTTCATTTCCTAATGGATTTGATAACCAGGGCAGCCCTAACACATTGCCACAAACCAGATGGCTTAAAGCAACATAAATTTATTCTCCAGACGAGAGGTCTGAAGTCAAGGGGTTGTGGCTGATCAGTCCCTTCTGGAGGCTCTGAGGGAGAAACCGTCCCATGCGTCTCTCCTTGTCTAGTGGCTGCTGGCAGTCATTGAGATTGCTCAGCTTGCAGGTGCTTCACGCAGCCTCTGCCTCCGTCTTCACGTGGCCTTCTCCTTGTGTCCTTTTTCTTCTTGTAAGGACAATACTTATTAGATTAGGGCCTCCACTAAACCAGTATGACCTCTTAATTTGATTACATCTGCAAAGACCTAATTTTCGAATAAGGTTACATACATGCTTCTGCGTGGTTATGACTTTTTTTTGGGAAGGGAAGACGCTATTCAACCTAGTGTATCTAGTAACATTCCAAGCTACTTTTGTCAACTCTTAGCTAACTCCTCATCCCAAATATGTATTCATCCACATGTACCAATACTGCCCCCACCGCACACGTCCAGTTTTCCAGTTATACAGACAGACTCACTGTTCCCTGAAGATATCAGGCCTTTTGTACGGTCACCCTTCCATATCCTCAGGTCCCATATCCATGGATTCTACCAACAGAAGATTGGAAAATACTCCCCCACTGGCTGGGTGCAGTGGCTCCCGCCTGTAATCCCAGCACTTTGGGAGGCCGAGGCGGGCAGATCGCCTGAGTTCAGGAGTTCAAGACCAGTCTGGGAAACATGATGATACCCCATCTCTATTAAAAATAAAAAAATTAGCCAGGCATGGTGGCATACACCTGTAGTCCCAGCTACTTGGGAGGCTGAGGCAGGAGAATCGCTTGAACCTGGGAGGTGAAAGTTGTAGTGAGCTGAGATCACGCCACTGCACTCCAGCCTGGGTGACAGAGTGAGATTCTGTCTCCAAAAAAAAAAAAAAAAACAAGAAAATATTCCACCTCCCCCTAAAAAACAAACAATAAAAAGAAAAATATAACAACAAAAAATAATATGAAAAAAAATTCAGGACTGGGCGTGGTGGCTCACGCCTGTAATCCCAGCACTTTGGGAGGCCGAGGCAGGTGGATCACCTGAGGTCAGGAGTTTGAGACCAGCCTGACCAACATGGAGAAACCCTGTCTCTACTAAAAATACAAAATTAGCCGGGCATGATGGTGCATGCCTGTAATCCCAGCTATTCAGGAGGCTGAGGCAGGAGAATCACTTGAACCTGGGAGGTGGGGGTTGCAGTGAGCCGAGATCGTGCCGTTGTACTCCAGCCTGGGCAACAAGAGCGAAACTCCATCTCAAAAAACAAAAAAAAAAAAAAAAAAAAGAAAAAAATTCAGTATAACAATGATTTACATAGCATTTGTGTTATATTAGGTATTATAAGTAATCTAGAGATGATTTAAAGTGTACAGGGAGGATCTATGGCTAGGTTATATGCAAATACTATGCCTTTTTAAGAGACTTGAGCATTTGCAGGTTTTTGTATCTTTGGGGTTCCTGGAACCAACTCCCTGCCAATACTGAGGGAGGACTGTATGGTTGACCCAGCCCTTTCCTCCTACCCGACCATTTGCCTGAAACTTATACATCTTTCGACACTTATTTGCACAGTGACGTTTTCTTGTTTGCTCATAGCATCGTATAGATTCTTCTTCTGCTTCCCTCTGTGTCATTAAAATTATGTATTTGCCTGTTTGTATCCCCAGTTAGCTAGATTTTGAACTCTGTAAGAGCAGAAGCATGTTTTAATTGAGTTATATGTCCACAGCACCTTGCAAAGTACCTGACACATGATTCTTTACAAATTGGTTTGTTGAATGAATGACATTCACGAATAAAGACAGTCATCCTATTTTCTTCTTTGTCTTTTTTACCTCAGGTACAGAAACTAATGCGGAAAAAGCAATTAGACGTAGCAGAATTTAGCATCTATTGGGATGTCGATTGCAGTTTACTGGGGGATTTGCCTCAGATGGAGTTACAGGTACGATTTCGGCAGGGAGATTTGTTGCAAGACAGCATGGAGGGGAAGCGGTGTAGGGTCACTGCCATGGACGCTTTTGTCTCTTGCCTCTCTGATTCCTGTTCCCACCCACTGTTCCTCTAAAGCCATTCACTCTCAAGTGTGTTTGCTTGAGGTACTTGCTATGTATGTGACTTCGAACAATATATAGTGCTTTGTTTTATGTATGTTTTAAATTTATACTAGACTATAGGTTTCTTTGGTTTATTTTATTCAGTTAAAGCTATGTTTTTAAGATGTTGCTGTTTGTACTTCCAATTCATTGCTCTGACCACTGCATAGTATTCCACCGTTTGCACGTTCACGTAACATAGTTACGCATCGAGATGTTTTCCATCATTTATTTATTTATTTTTGTAGAGATGGGGTCTCACTCTGTTGTCCATGCTGGCCTCAAACTCTTGTGCTCAAGCAATCCTCCTGCTTTGGCCTCCCAAAGTGCTGGGATTATAGGCATGAGCCCCCACACCCGGCCTAGGCATCCAGATTTTAAATGAACAGAGCACCAGGACTGAATCTTAAAGAGGAACTTTCTTACCACATTTATGTTTAAACTTCACCTTTGGTGGCATTCCCTTAAGTGATATTTAAAAAGTCATAAATCATCAGATATATTATTGTTTGTGAAGGATTAAAAAACATCTCAGTTTAATCTTTTTTTTTTTTTTTTTTGAGATGGAGTCTCGCCCTGTCACCCAGGCTGGAGTGCAGTGGCGCAATCTTGGCTCACTGAGATCTTTGCCTCCCAGATGGAAGCAGTTCTCCTGCCTCAGCCTCCCAAATAGCTGGGTTTACTGGTGCCCACCAACATGCCCAGCTAATGTTTGTATTTTTAGTAGAGATGGGGTTTCGCCATGTTGGCCAGGCCAGGCTGGTCTCGAACTCCTGACCTCAAGTGATCCACCTGCCTTGGCCTCCCAAAGTGCTGGGATTACAGGTGTAAGCTACCACACCCGGCCAGTTTAATCCTTCTGTAAATAATTTATAGGTGGTTTAAGTGAAACGGGGGAAAATAACTCATTTTTTTCCTCCACCCAGGGTTATCTTTCACTTGGATACTATTGTACATGATGGTTTTCTTCTTCTTCTTTTTTTTTTTTTGAGATGGCATCTCGCTCGGTTGCCCGGGCTGGAGTGCAGTGGCACGATCTTGGCTCGCTGCAACCTCCACCTCCCGGGTTCAAGTGATTCTCCTGCCTCAGCCTCCTGAGTAGCTGGGATTACAGGTGCATGCCACCATGCCCAGCTAATTTTTGTATTTTTAGTAGAGACGAGGTTTCGCCATGTTGGCCAGGCTGGTCTTGAACTCCTGACCTCAGGTGATACACCTGCCTCGGCTTCACAAAGTGCTGGGATTACAGGCGTGAGTCACCATGCCCGGCAGGTTTCTGTTTTAATTAGATTACATAAACCTGTATCCATACAGTAAAACAATATGCAGCTATAAATAACGAAGGTAAAGATCTTTATGATGAGTATGTAACAGTCTCTAACATATAGTATGAAGTTAAACAAACTAAGGTAAAAACAGCATATATAGCATTTATTTAAGAAAACAGAAAATTACAGGTTTATCTGCATATGTACAGAATGGCTTGGGTGGGAGACATAAGAAGCTGATGTCATTGGTTGCCTCTGAGGAGGTAAGTGGGTGGCTGGGGGATGAGACTAGGAAAGAGATATTTGACTTTTTTTTTTCTTTTAAAATTTTAAACCATGTGAGTGTATTACCTATTAAGAAATATAAAGGCTGGGCGCGGTGGCTCACGCCTGTAATCCCAGCACTTGGGAGGCCGAGGTGGGCGGATCACAAGGTCAGGAGATCGAGACCACCCTGGCCAACATGGTGAAACCCCATCTGTACTAAAAATAAAAAAATTAGCTGGGCGTGGGGGTGCATGCCTATAATCCCAGCTACTCGAGAGGCAGAAGTAGGAAAATTGCTTAAACCGGGGAGTCGGAGGTTGCAGTGAGCCGAGATTGCATCACTGCACTCCAGCCTGGCAACAGAGCAAGACTCGTCTCAAAAAAAAAAAAAAAAAAAGAAAGAAAAAAGAAATATAAATAATAATAAATTAAAAATACTAGAGAGTTTTATAACCCAGTTTTATAGTGTTTTAGGATTTCGATATAATACACTATTGATTAGATAACATACCAACATGTAACTTGATCCTAAAAACATTTGCTGTTGGCCAGGCACAGTGACTCATGCCTGTAATGTCAGCACTTTGGGAGGTGGGAGGATCACTTGAGCCTTGGGGTTCAAGACCAGACAGGGCAATATAGTGAGATCCTGTCCCTGTATAAAAAGAATAAAAATGAATAAAAACGAAACAGACAAAAACATTTGCCGCTGTGACACAGCCTATGGCTGAGCTCCACTGTTTATCATAAAACCCCAACATTGTAAAAGAGTGACTACCAGAAGGAAAGCCATTCGGAGCAGAGCAGGTGTTCTTGTGACACACAGGAGGCCATGGCCAGGAGCATGGAGAGTCGCAGCCATCACTACGTCCTGGAGCCTGTGTTTGCATCTGCTCTTTTGAAGAGAAACTGCTCCAAGAAGCCCCTGCGGTCTCGGCACAGTCCCCGTATTGATTGTGATATTCAGCTGGAGACCATTCCCTTGAAACTCTCTCAGGTATGCCCTTTCTTCTCAGTGGCGTCTACTCACTGTCAAACTGGTGACTGCGGTGAAAGTCTTGATATTAACGTATCCTCAGCAGGAAAGAAAGTTCATGTGAGACCATTTGCCTCCAGACTAAAGTTGTGTTAGGTATAAAACTCACCGTCTGTTACATAGTTAAATTGGGTTGATCTCAGGTTAGTTTTTTTTTTTTTAATTAGTTGGTGGTATGGATTGGAAAGGAGGCTAGTTTTGTTTTGGTATTTTTAAGAGCTGAACAAAAAATACAAGAGATACGGTAATGTATAGGCTTAACTGTCAGGGTTCAGAGAAACATGTCACTTGATGCTGATATTTTGGTCTTTCAGTTTGCACTGGGTTTCAATTCAGTGGATCAACTAATGTGAATTGTTCTTGTTAGATATAGGTCTTAACTGAGTAAAAGAAACAAACCTATTCTAACCTAGTATCTCTTAACCTCTAATACAAAGCTGCAATACCGGCAAATCATGGAATTCCTCAAGGAGCTGGAACGAAAGGAGAGGCAGGTGAAGTTCCGAAGGTGGAAACCCAAGGTGGCGATATCTAAGAAGTAAGGGCTTCTCAGTGTGGTCATGAAATACATGTTAGAGCCTGTTCTTGCTATGTACATAGATCAGAAATATGCCTCACTCTCCTTTACCCATGTTTGGAGATGAAAGTACAATTGATTTTTCTGGTCCTGGGAATGCCATTCCCATTGTTTATCATCACTGATATTCTTTCTGTATATTTATTTGGTGTCATTGGCTTACTCTTAGACTGAGTGTAGTAAAATTCAGAGGATCCTCTCAGTCTCATTTAGCAAGTAGACTGATGTTGCTCTGGTGGGGTCTGGTGTGTATTATAAATACTTTAAATATTCTTTGAACCTACTTCCCTGTGTTTTTTCTCCCAGGTTGTTTGGTCAACATTTACAAAGTACTCTTTGCAGCCTCCATAGCAGAACTAAATCCTGTTTTTATGTTGCAGTGATAAACTTGACTAGTCTGATATAATAAAACTTTTTAAAGATCCTATGTATTTCCATGTCTTTAGTTAGAAGTATTCACTTAAAAATCTTTAGTAGTCAAATCCTTGGTAATTATCTTAAGACAGTATTTACCTTTTAGTCAGCCTTCGATATTCTGTCAGTAGAGGGGAGGGATATTATAATTCAAATCAGTTGAGAACTGTGTTATTGATATATAAATTGGGGATCTATTATTTGATGTTTTTTGGCAGATTTGCCTTCTCCACCTAGTGGGTTTAATATTAAGACGAGCTTAATATATAAACTGGTGGCTGACAACATAAAAGATGTCTCAGGAGAGGAGTGGGGTTATGTGGATTGTCCTGGATTGGTAGCCTTTTCGTTGCTTTTGTTGTAAGAAGTGATTACATCGTTATGGACTATTTCAGCTGCCGAGAATGGTGGTATTTTGCTTTGAATGCTAACTTGTATGAGATCAGAGAGCAGAGGAAACGTTGCACCTGGGACTTTATGTTGCACCGCGCTCGTGATGCTGTATCTTACACTGACAAATATTTCAACAAGTTAAAAGGAGGCCTGCTGTCCACAGATGACAAGGTAAGTGGACTGTGGTCTTGTGTTTCTTGTCTTATTCAGAAGATAAGAATGTTCTCTCAAAGACTAAAGAAAATGGGATCTGTGAAGTAATAAAGTCCCATGCCAAAGGGGCTAAATTTTATAGGATAGAGTTGGTTTTAGTAGAGTGAGAACTAAGCCAGGAGCATCCTCCACCCTCTGCTGCCCGAGGAGAGCCAGGCCATGGGGTAGGAGGAAGAAAAGACACTGTGGTCCTGCTATGCCTTTGCGCCCACACCCCTGCCCCCCAGCTCGAGAGACTGTTTCATACAGTCACCCGCCTCTCTTCAAAGCCTGATCCCAGTCCTAATTCTCTTACTTCAAAGTCTGTAATCTCTTTGAACTTTGGCCTCATTTTCTGTAATCCCAGTGGACTTGATTGACCTTGGATATTTAGGTTGTAGAGGCTAGGCAGAAAAGGGTGAAGTACCTGGTGAAGGCAAGCTCATGTTTTAGTTAATAGTAGGGCTAAAGGCCCTTAGAATGCCCCCTCCTGGAGCCCTGGCATGGGACCCCACCCCTTCTCTAGCTGTCTGCCTGCTCTCTTTTGGGGGAAGGTATTGGGGATTGCTTTGCTTCTTGTTTTGTTTCAGTTTTGTGAGCATCAGTTTTTGCAGTAGCAGCTTAGACTGTGTCTGAGATTTTGGCTCAGGTACTGCCCCTTAACTAACCACTTGTTTAGTAGACTCTTCCAAGCACAAAGGAATACTTTTCCCTTCAGCACCTGCTGTGTGGTCAGTGAGGGCAATGCTGAAGCCCTAGTGGTTAGTGCCTCTCCTGCCGGCACCCTGAGGCTGTGGCCCATTCACTTTGCTAATGCTTTTATCATCAGTGTCAGACATGGTTACTGACACAGGAACCTTATGAGAAGGATAAAATAAACCAGACATTTTGGATGATTTTCTTTTCTTTTCTTCTTCTTTTTTTTTTTTTGTGTGTGACAAGGTCTGGCTCTATTGCCTAGGCTGGAATACAGTGGCATGATCATGGTCACTGCAACCTCCGTCACCCCGGGCTCAAGCCATTCTCCCAACTCAGTCTTCCAAATAGCTGGGACTACAGGCCCGCATCACAACTGTCTAATTTTTTAATTTTTATGGAGATGGGTTTCATCCTTCTGCCCAGGCTGGTGTTGAACTCATGAGCTCAAGTGATTCACCTGCCTCAGCCTTCACCACCCCGAGCCTACTCTTTTTTTTTTGAGACAGGATCTCCTTCTGTCATCCATGCTGGAGTGCAGTGGTGCAATCTTGGCTCACTGCAACCTCTGCCTCCTTGGTTCAAGGGATCCTCCTACCTCAGCCTACTGAGTAGCTGCGCGTCACCATGCCCGGCTAATTTTTGTATCATTTATAGAGACAGGGTTTCGCTATGTTGCCCAGGCTGATCTGGAACTCCTGGGCTCAAGCGATTTGCCCGCTTTGGCCTCCCAAAGTGCTGGGATTACAGCCCTGAGCCACTGCGCCCAGCCCTTGGATGGTTTTCTTAAAGGCACACACAAAGACATAGAGGAAGAGAAAATCTCATTTACAACTGAGATGAGCAGGTAAAGACGTAAAATCTCCTTTTTTCTTAATGTTATGGTGTAAGAAGCAGTTCAGGACAGCTAATTCCGCTTTTAAAAAATGTAGCTGGGTATCATGGTTCTTTCCTAACTAGAGTGAAACAAGTGAAAATGACCACGTTCTTGCTAATCTCCTACATGAAGTATAAAAGAGCTGGGGCCTGCACACTTCCTGTGGAAACTTGGTCCTGGGTTTTAGGAAGAGTGATAACTAGGCTGCTTACTCCTCATCTGAGCTAATGCATGTGGAAGCCCTTTGTAAACGGGGTCAGTGCTGTCCAAAGTGTGGGTGCTGCAATAGTCCATATGCTTTAGTGACTCTTTTTTTTTGAGATGGAGTCTTGCTCTGTTGCCCAGGCTGGAGTGCAGTGGCGCCATCTCCACTCACTGCAGGCTCCGGGTTCACGCCATTCTCCTGCCTTAGCCTCCTGAGTAGCTGGGACTACAGGCGCCTGCCACCACGCCTGGCTAATTTTTTGTATTTTTAGTAGAGACGGGGTTTCACCGTGTTAGCCAGGATGGTCTCAATCTCCTGACCTCGTGATCTGCCCATCTTGGCCTCCCAAAGTGTTGGGATTACAGGCGTGAGCCACCGCACCTGGCCACGCTTTAGTGACTCTTAAAACTGAGTACTGCTGTTCTTCGCTCCCTCTCCATTTACCATTCATCTCAGGTGTCATGAAACTTGTTAGTGATTTTTTTTTTCCCCTTCTTTCATAGAGCTCAATTTCTGGAGAATTGTTGGTGATGTTTTTAAGACCAAATAACATCTACTGGATTATATGGAAAAGCTACTTAAGCCAGAAACAGCAATCATGGAACTATTTATCTTGTTTCTTGGCCTTCAGTGGAAATGCAGGGGACCAGAGAGGTTTCTGTGCTGTACTTTTAGTGGCTTGTGAGGGTGTCCAGTGTCTCTGGATCTACAACGTTTGTGTTTTTGTTTATTTGCTTTTGTTTTCACCCAAACAGGAGGAAATGTGTCGGATTGAAGAGGAACAGAGCTTTGAGGAATTGAAGATTTTGCGTGAACTGGTTCATGATCGATTTCACAAACAAGAAGAACTAGCAGAGGTAAGAAATCCTCTACAAGAGGATTTGTTCAGACCCAGCACACCCTGAGTGCTACAGTTTTGATGTGCTTATGCTCCTGTGGGGAAACAGCAGCATATCACAGCTTGCTTTTATCTTTGAGTACTCATCTCTGCTCCTTTGTGATTGACACAGAGTCTGCGGGAGCCTCAGTTTGATTCTCCAGGAGCCTGTCCGGGAGCCCCAGAACCCGGTGGAGGCAGTGGGATGCTGCAGTATCTCCAGTCCTGGTTTCCTGGATGGGGTGGCTGGTACGGGCAGCAGACCCCAGAAGGGAATGTGGTTGAGGGACTGTCAGCAGAGCAACAGGAGCAGTGGATTCCTGAAGAGATCCTGGGTACGGTGGGAGCTGGCCTTCACTTGGTTCAAACAAATTCGTCTGTTATTTGTGCAACAGCTTGTGGTATTTTTCAAATTTAATAAAGTAGATATTTGGAGAACAGTTTATGTTCATAGAGGCTGAGAGAAGAAGTATTTTGGGAGATACTCCATTTGTAACTCCGTGACTAAATGTGCATATTAATGCAGTTTCAGAAAGAGCTGAGAGGCAGAGGGTGTAAAAGAACTAAATTTGAGCAAGTTCAACAATTTTAAACTCTGAAGTTTGAATACCAGTCTAGAACCTCTCTTAAACCTGCAGTGTCCGATATCTAGCCATAGGCACAAATGGCTACTAAAATTTAATTCGAATTGAATACAAGTAAAAATTTAGTTTCTTAATTGCACTAGCACATTCGCCACGTGTGCTCCCAGTGCTCAGTAGCCACATGTGGTTAGTGGCCACTGTACTGGATATCGCAGATGCGGACCATTTCACCATGCTGGGCAGCACTGCTTTATACCATCCCTTATCATGAATATTATCCTCCCTGGTTTGATAATAAGTTGATAAGATCCCTTAAAAAACAATTAGGGTTGTTTTACATTAGGAAATATTATAAAATAGTCACCCATGACTTTGGAGTTCTTTCTTAACAGAGGGAAAAATAGTTAAATAACATCATCATAACTGTGATCAGTCTGCTTGCTGGTGCTTTTTTATTCGTCCACGTTTTTTCTTACAGTCTTTTCTCCCTTACCATTTAGGCACTGAGGAGTTTTTTGACCCCACTGCAGATGCCTCGTGTATGAACACGTATACAAAGCGAGATCATGTCTTTGCCAAACTGAATTTGCAGTTGCAGCGAGGTACAGTGACTCTGTTACACAAGGAGCAAGGAACTCCTCAAATGAATGAAAGTGCTTTCATGCAGCTCGAGTTTTCAGGTACACTGCCCCCAAGAAACTACGTGCCACTGTTGTCTCTCTGTGGGCCAATGTCCAGGCGATTCTCATTATTTGCTGTGGTGATAGTCTAGAAAGTCAGTGCGAAAACTGTATTAGCTAATGTGGAACCATTGCTCTTAGGGGAAATACTGGGTTAGGTTCATGTGAACCTCTGGTCGTAACATTCATCAACTGATCAGTACCTAACCTTAATTTTTAAAATGCGTGTCTGTATTTAAAGACATTTAATATAGATATACAGACAGTCCTTGACTTAGGATAGTTTGACTTTGGATTTTTCAACTTTACAAGTGGCACAAAAGTTATACACATTCAGTAGAAGTCATACTTTGGATTTTGAATTTTGATCTTTTCCTGGGCTAGAGATAGGTAGTATGATATTCTCTGAAGATGCTGGGCAGCAACAGTGAGCCACAGCTCCCAGTCAGCCATGCGGTCATGAGGTAAGCAGCTAATAGTCTACAGTGGACTGTGTGGCCAGATGATTTTGCCTACCTTTAGGCTAATGTAAGTATTCTGAGCACTTTTAAGGTGGGCTAGGCCAAGCTGTGATGTCCAGTATGTTAGGTATATGAAATGCATTTTTGACTTACTGTATTTTCTTTCTTTTTTTTTTTTTTGAGACAGAGTCTTGCTCTGTCGCGTAGGCTGGAGTGCAGTGGCATGATCTTGGCTCACTGCAACCTCTGCCTCTTGGATTCAAGCGATTTTCCTGCCTCAGCCTCCTGAGTAGCTGTGACTACAGGTGCGCACCACCATGCCCAGCTAATTTTTGTATTTTTAGTGGAGACAAGGTATCGCCACGTTGGCCAGGCTGGTTTTGAACTCCTGACCTCAAGCAATCCGTCCTCCTTGGGTTCCCAAAGTGCCAGGATTACAGGCCTGAGCCATTGCGCTCAGCTGACTTATGATATTTTCAACTTATGGTGGGTTTATCATAACTCCATCCTAAGTCAAGGAGCATTGTGTTATTGATTGATTAACATTGAACTCATGGCCTATAGCACTATGCCTCATGCCTGAATGAAGTTTCTCTAATACTCATATTTTTTTTGTAACGCACATCACAGTCTTCTTGCACTCAGGACCACTAGGCAGCGTTTTAGCACTAGGGGCTTGTTTTAAACAGTGAAACCACAAACAAAAAGCACAGAAGCATGAAAAACATGGCGCCAAATAGAAGAACATGGGAGGGATGCTTGTTCACAGTGTGAGAGCTGAAACGAGGAGGCAGAGCATTGCCTTGTTTGAACTCAGGTGGGAATGTGCGTATCAGATGGCTTGAATTTTTTTCTACTCTGTGAGTGTCTGAATGACCGAGTGCCATGAGGATTAATTTTGGAGTTACAAACTTTAGCAAGTAAACAAATGTGCAAATATGGAATCTGTGAATAATGAGGATTGACTTGACAGTATTTGCCTTCTTTTTGTGACTTTGAATTAAAGGTGTATAAATAAATATGCAGATGTTTTTGTGACTTTGAATTAAAGGTGTATAAATAAATATGCAGGTGTTTGGACATCTCACAAATATTTTTATTTCAGTCCATAAAACAGCAGCTTATTTGAGATTCCTGAGTGGCTGAAGGACAAATGATTTTTTTTAAAAAGCCAGTTTGTTTGACTTCATAATGTAGAAAATTGAGCTGTCATAAACTTAGTATTAACTAGCAGATTACTTGAACTGAATTGAAAAGGCACTATTTAAAATTCCTTCTGCTAGGAAACTTCTAATGGTGTTTTTGTGTTTAGACAGCTGGATAGATACAGGCACACTTCATTTTATTGCACTTTGCCTTATTGCACTTCATAGACACCACATTTTTTACAAATTGATGGTTTAAAAATGAGCAAGTCTATAGGTGCCATTTTTCCAACAGCATGTGCTCACTTTTTGTCTCTGTGTCACATTTTAGTAATTTGCCCAATATTTCAAACTTTTCCATTATTATTCTGTCTCTTATGGTGATCTGTAATCACCGATTTGTAATGTTATTATTGTATTTGTTTTGGAGTGCTATGAACCATGCCCATAGAAGATGGTAACTTAGTCAATATTGTGTATGTTCCAACTGCTCCGCCGACTGGCCATTTCCTTGTCTCTTTTCCTCTCCTGGGGCCTCCCTATTACCTGAGACACAATGTTGAAATTGGGCTAATTAATAACCCTACAATGGCTTCTAAATGTTCAGGTGAAAGGAAGAGTCACATGTCTCTCACTTTAAATCAAAAGCTAAACGTGATTAAGCTTAGTGAGGAAGACATGTCGAAAGCTGAGATAGGCCAAAAGCTAGGCCACTTGTGCCAAACAGTTAGCCAAGTTGTGAATGCAAAGGAAAAGTTCTGGAAGGAAATTATTAATAAAAGTGCTACTTCAGCGAACACATGAATGATCAGAAAGCAAAACAGCCTTACTGCTGCAATGGAGAAAGTTTGAATGGTCTGGATAGAAGATCAAAGCAGCCACAGCCTTTCCTTAAGCCAAAGCCTAATGCACAGCAAGGCCTTAACTCATTTCAGTTCTGGGATGGCTGGAAGAGGTGAGGAAACTGCAGAAGAAAAGTTTGAAGCTAGCAGAGGTTGGTTCATGAGTTTGAAGGAAAGAAGCCATCTCCATAACATAAAAGTGCAAGGTGAAGCAGCCAGTGCTGATGGGGAAGCTGCAGCAAGTTATCCAGAAGATCCAGCTAAGATCCTTGCTGTGCTAAATGATAGATTTTCATTGTAGATGAAAAGGCCTTCTATTGGAAGAAAATGCCATCTAGGACTTTTCATAGCTAGAGAGGAGAAGTCAATGCCTGGCTTCAAAGCTTCAAAGAACAGGCTGACTCTCTTGTTAGGGGCCAGTGCAGCTGGTGACTTTAAGTTGCTGATTTACCTTTCTGAAAATCCCAGGGCCCTTAAGAATTATGCTCAATCTCCTCTGCTTGTGTTGTATCAATGGAGCAACAAAGCTTGGATGATGACAGCACATCTGTTTACAGCATGGTTTACTGAAGATTTTAAGGCCACTGTGGAGACCTACTGCTCAGAAAAAAAGATTCCTTTCAAAATATTACTGCTCGTGGATAATGCATCCAGTCACTCAAGAGCTCTGCTGGGAGAAGTATAAAGAAATTAGTGTTGTTTTCATGCCTGCTAACACAACATCCATTCTGCATCCCATGGATCCAGGAGTAATTTCAACATTCAAGTTTGTTTGTTTCTTTAATTAATTACTTAATTTATTCAGAGATGAGCTCTCACTTTTTTGGCCAGGGTGGTCTCAAACTCCTGGCCTCAAACGATCCTCCTGCTTCAGCCCCCAAAGTGCTGGGATTGCAGGTGTGAGTCATCACTCCCAGCCTCAACTTTTATTATTTAAGAAATACATTTCATAGGCTGTAGGTGCCATAAATAGTGATTCCTCTGATGGACCTGGGTAAAGTATATAGAAAAGCTTCGGGAAAAGATTCACCATTCTAGATGCCATGAAGAACATTTGTAATTCATGGAAGGAGGTCAAAATATCAGCATTAACAGGAGTTTGGAAGAAATCAACCCTCTTGGATGACTTTGAGGGATTCAAGACTTAAGTGGAGGAAGTAACTGCAAATGTGGGGTAAATAGCAAGAGAACTAGAATTAGAAGTGGAACCTGAAGATGTGAGTGAATTGCTGGAATCTCATGATCAAACTTGAATGGATGAAGAGTTATTTCTTACAGATGAGCAAAGAAGGTAGTTTCTTGAGATGGAATCTACTCCTGGTGAAGATACTATGAACACTGTTGAAATGACAACCCAAGGCTGCGCATGGTGGCTCACGCCTGTAATCCCAGCACTTCGGGAGGCCAAGGCAGGGGGATCATTTCAGGCCAGGAGTTCACAACCAGCCTGGGCAACATAGCAAGACCCTATCTCTACTAAAAATTAAAAAAAAAATTAGTTGGTCATGGTGACATGCACCTGTAGCTACGTGGCAGACTGAGGTAGGAGGATCCCTTGAGCCCAGGACTTTGAAGTTACAGTGAGCTATGATTGCACCACTGCACTCCAGCCTGGGTGACAAAGCAAGACCTTGTCTCAAAAAAGAAAACAAAATAAAAAAAGGAAACGACAATAAAGTTTTTAGGATACTAAATCAACTTAGTTGCTAATGGCAGGGTTTGAGAGGATTGACTGTGGTTTTGAAAGAAATTCTACTGTGGTTAAATACATGCTGCTTTATCAAACAGCATCACCTGCTACAGAGAAATCTTCTGTGAAAGGAAGAGTCAGTTGATGTAGCAAACTTCGTTGTTGTCTTATTTTAAGAAATCACCGCAGTCACCCCAACACTTCAGCAACCACACCTTGATCAGTCAGCAGGCATCATCATGTAGGCAAGGCCTTCCACCAGCAAAAAGATTACAACTTGCTGAAGATTCACAGGATTGTTAGCACTTTCTAGCAATAAAATATTTTAAAATTAAGGTATCTATATTGTAGTTTCAGGCATAATGCTATTGCACACTCAGTACACTACTGTATAGTGTCAACATCACTTTTCTATGCACTGGGAAACCAAAACATTTGTGTGACTTGCTTTATTGTGATCCTCACTTTATTGCAGTGGTCTGGAACCAAACCCGCAATAGCTCCAATATGTGCCTGTAGATAGATAGGGTTTTTTTGTTTATTTGTTTAATTTCAAGGAAAAATAGTTCATCTATAATAATCTTCTGTAAAATAGAATATCTAATATTTTAAAAAACACATTAGGCTCTCATAAGCATTGTATCAACTATTTTATTTATCTTTTATAGATGTAAAACTTCTAGCAGAGTCTCTTCCTCGAAGAAATTCCTCTTTGCTTTCAGTCCGGTTGGGTGGACTGTTTCTTCGAGACCTGGCTACAGAAGGAACTATGTTTCCTCTTCTAGTCTTCCCTAATCCAGTATGTACAACAGTTGGATAGTTAATGTATCTAAGGTGTTGGTAAATTGTAGTCTGTTTTAGGCAAATGATAACTGATTCATTCTGACATTTGATCATCTTGAGACTGATGGGCTGGGATTGGAGAAGTTTCTTGAAATTGTTAAAGAGAAAATGTTGGTGACATTAATGGCTATGCCTTCTTGCACTCCTGTATTGTAGCCACCATGGTATATTTTGCTCTGATTTGGAAGAAAATGCTATAAGACCACTATTTTCTGCATTTCAAGGTCAATGTTTGGGTTTCCTCTGTATCTGACAGTCATTTTCATGCCTTCTGACCCTTAGTCACTGACATGAAATCTCGTCTTGCCAGGGTCCCAAAACAGAAACATCTCAAGTTTTCTATATATATGTAATTTTTAAAATATACGTTATTAACGATAAGATCTTTGATCTTAAGTTGGCAACAAGCTGTCTAAATGGTTGAGTAGTTAACCCCTTATTCTGTCCATAGTTTTGTTTTGGTTGGGGGAACGTTATGGAGAGGGTGGGAAGGCCGACTTAAAGTTTGAAAAGTTAGACATGTTTAATTTTCATTTAGCAACTGTTCATTAAATGTGCTGAGTGCAAAGTAGCATATTGTCAGTACAAAGGAAAAGATGTGGTCTCACTAGATTGGAGAAAGGGCAGAAAACGAAACAATTCTGCAAGTACTCAATCTGAGGTAAAGTGAGTTTTGATTTGATGGTGCTAAGGGAGTGTGTTGCTAAAGGGTAAGATGGGTTTGTTTAGTGAATTGTCCCCTCTCACGCTGACGTTTACGCATTTTTATGTGTTTGTTTAATAGCAAAAAGAAGTTGGCAGAGTCTCACAATCTTTTGGTCTACAAACTACATCTGCAGACAGAAGTGATCATTACCCAGGTAATTTGTCCTATGTTGTTTTTTTTAAAATTTAAAAATTTTTTAAATTAATTTTTCTTTGAGACAGGGCCTCACTCTGTCACCAGGCTGGAGTGCAGTGGTGTGATCTTGGCTCACTGCAACCTCTGCCTCCCGGGTTCGAGTGATTCTCATGCCCTAGCCAGGATTACTGGTGTGTGCCACCATGTCCGGATAATTTTAGTATATTTAGTAGAGATGGGGTTTTGCTATGTTGTCCAGGCTGGTCTTGAACTCCTGAGCTCAAGCCACCCACCCTCCTTGGCCTCCCAAAGTGCTGGGATTACAAGTGTGAGCCACCATGCCTGAGCTTTTTTTTTTTTTTTTTTAAATAATTTAAAAATTCTTTTTGGGGGACTTTCGAGCAAAAACCAGATCAGTAGTCTTTGATCAGTAGTAAAAGAGGGAATGTTTTCTGTTTTGTGCGCAGTGGTTTGCTGTGTGCGCCAGGGTTTCACTTGGAGACAGCCTGGTCCTCTCTCAGTGGAGCTGCAAACTTGGGGCTAACTGGGCAACCTTGTAGGGTCTTCAGGTCCTTGGTTTCCATGATATGGGAGCTAATACAATAGGCCAGTCTACACAATTCCTGTGGAAAATTAAACAGTCAATCCTGATTAGGCTTTCTATTTTAAAGATAGGCATAAATGTGAACTAATTGAAAAATAATTTAGAAAATGTCTGTTTTTCCAGAATTCCTCACAGGTCTATTAATAAGGTTATAGTTTTTGCTTTGTTCCATGTTCTTATTCCTATTCTTTCCTTTAGCTGCAGACCCAGATGACCCAGTTTTTGAGATGCTGTATGAGAGAAATCCGGCGCACAGCCACTTTGAGAGGCGGCTCAATGTCAGCACAAGGCCCTTGAACATCATATACAATCCGCAGGCCATTAAAAAAGTAGCAGACTTTTTCTACAAGGGAAAGGTTCATACCTCAGGTTAACTTTTTTGTTTGTTTGATCTTATGTTCCTTTTGAAAAACATCTTTATTGTTATTTCTGGTGTTCTGGACAAGGGTTATTCAGATGCTCTGATAGTGACAAAAAAGGCCTGCAGAGTAAGTCAATAGGGTTGCCCTGTCCTGTTACTAAATCAGGGTAGATGTTTGTGGACAGTCTTTTCCAAGAGAAATCTATATCCTTAAATATTTTCTCTTTGTTTGCCTCCATTTAGCATGTATTTTTTCATACTTTTCGTTTCTGTTTTTTTTCCCATTTTTATTTCATATTGTCATTCTGAATAATGGCACCAAAGAATAGCAGCTGTACTTTTTGAAAGCCACTACCTTTGAATCGGTACCTATCTTAAAATATTACCAAGAGTAATTGAAAGGCAATAAAATAGTATGGGGTGGGGGAGTTCATCATCTTTTTTAGGTTTCTCAATTGCAAAACATTCTTATAAAAATAGATGAAAGTACTACAGGCATAGTTTCATGATATTGATTTAACCACGGCTGTATGTTCAGCCAGAATTGTAACTGGAAATCTGCATCTTGGAACTGAAAAGCGATGATCTCTATACTTTTTATTTCACTAGGACAGTGGTTTCCTTGGCTACCCAGGATATTTTAGACCAGTGAACTGAGGAGGAATGTTCAAGAATTTCCTTCTAGATGACAGGATCAGTGGTCTCTTTGACCTCCTTTGTGCAGCATTAAATACTGCAAAGTTGTAAATGTAATCACTGATTTATTTATGCCTCCCTTTGTTCCCCAAGAAGATTTGAAACAGTAGGTGCAGAAAAAATACTTTTATGGACAGGGAGATTTATAAAACAATAGTATTTTCCTAAATGTCCCTTCCCCCTTTATTACAATGAATCTGTTTTAGTTTTTGGACTAGTTTTTTAGTCTCTTCATATAAACAGTAGCCATAAATGCCGTGACTTCATTGCTGTGTTACTGATAGAATATAGAAGGTGGCCAGGCACAGTGGTTCATACCTGTAATCCTAGAACTTTGAGAGTCGAGGCTGGGGGATTGCTTGAGCCCAGGAGTTTGAGACTAGCCTGGGCAACATAGTGAGACCTCATCTCTACTAAAAAAAGAAAATAAAATAAAATTAATCAGGCATGGTGGTGTGTGCCTGTAGCCCCAGCTACTCGGGAGGCTGAGGCAGAATGATTGCTTGAGGCTGGGAGTTCGAGGGTGCAGTGAGCTATGATTACACCACTGCACTCCAGCCTGGGCAACACAGCAAGATCCTGTCTTAAAAAGAAAGAATATAGAAAGGCTGGGTGTGGTGATTCACACCTGTAATCTCAGCACTTTGGGAGGCTGAGGCAGGCGGATCACTGGAGGTCAGGAGTTCAAGACCAGCCTAGCCAACATGGTGAAACCCTATCTCTACTAAAAATACAAAAATTAGCTGGGTGTGGTGGTGTGCACCTGTAATCCCAGCTACTCGGGAGGCAGGAGACTCACTTGAACCTGGGAGGCGGAGGCTGCAGTGAGCCAAGATCATGCCACTGCACTCCAGCCTAGGAGACAGAGTGGGACTTTGTCTTAAAAAAGAAGAAGAAAAAAAGAATATAGAAGGCATTTCCTTTGAAATTCCATTTTCTCTTTCAGTGCTTTTTAAGAATTTTGAAATATAGTAGTTTGGAATCTTTCAGAAAATGGCTTAAGAAATTCTAGTAACTTAGGTACACTTCTCTCACTTGCCTCCTCTCCCCCATGGCTGTCCATCCACTTACGCTTTTTTGTCTCATTCCTGTTACCCTGCATTATGCCAGGTCATACTGGAGTAAGAAACTGTTGTTACTGATTTGCTTTTTTCCTTGAGACAGGGTCTTGCTCTGTCACCCCAGGCTAGAGTGCAGTGGCATGATCACGGCTCACTGCAGCCTCAGTCTCCTGGGCTCAGGCATCCTCCTGCCTTGGCCTCCCAAAGTGCTGGGATTACGAGTGTGAGCCACCATGCCCAGCCTGATTTTTTTTTTTTTTTAAGCTTTGATGGAAATTCTTGGTGAGAATTGATGTAGCATTTTTGTTCACCCAGCTGTGTGAAAATTCTGACTCTGCTGTGTATTTCCAACCTTGCAGGTTTTGGTTATCAGTCTGAACTTGAGCTGAGAGTGGCTGAAGCTGCCCGAAGACAATATAACAAGCTGAAGATGCAGACCAAGGCAGAAATCCGGCAGACTCTTGATCGTTTGCTAGTGGGTGATTTCATTGTAAGTGGGCACCCATAAACACTCTTTGGGGATTGGGGAAGGGGCAGGAATTCTTTCCATCAAGTCACTACCTACTGTAGAGAGGCTTACTTATATCAATTGTGCTGACTGAGTAAACTGAAAATATTAAATCCTTATCAGCTAGCATAGAATAAAATCTTGTGTCTTTTATAGTCAGGGTTTAGCTAATAAAATGAATGACTGTGACTAGATTCTGTGTCTCCTTGGACCAGGATGAGGTTACTTTCAAGATTCATCTTTGTGCTGGGTGCTATGGCTCACACCTGTAATCCCAGCACTTTGGGAGGCTGAGGTGGGCAGATCACTTGAGGTCAGGAGTTCGAGACCAGCCTGGCCAACAGGGTGAAACCCCATCTCTACTAAAAATACAAGAATTAGCTGGGTATGGTGGTGAGTCCCTGTAATCCCAGCTACTCAGGAGGCGGAGGCAGGAGAATCACTTGAACCTGGGAGGCGGAGGTTGCAGTGAGTCGAGATTGTACCACTGCACTCCAGCCTGGGCAACAGAGTGAGACTGTCTCAAAAAGAAGAAGAAAAAAAAGACTCGTGTTTGTTCCATTTTCCAGACCTGATACTTTGTGCATGTTTCATGTGAGAGTTTCTCTTTTTTGCTTACTGTTACCAGAAGAGACAACTGGAATGATGCCTCAGCTTCTATTCTGGGGTGTGATGATAGGTACTTTGTGATGCCAAATGACCAGCTGTCATGAGGATGCCATAGATAGGGAGGGCCAAGAGACATCTTCACAGTCCAGTAGGTAGGCTGGGCAAGGTGGCCCATGCCTATAATCCTGGCACTTTGGGAGGTGGAGGTGGGAGGATCATTTGAGCTCAGGAGTTCGAGACCAGCCTGGGCAACATAGTGAGACCTTGTCTCTACAAAAAATAAAAAAATTAGCTGGGCCTGGTAGCACATACCTGTAGTCCCAGCTGTTCAGGAGGCTGAGGCGGGAGGATTGCTTGAGCCCAGGAATTGGAGGGTGCAGTGAGCTATGATCTGCCCTCTAGCCTGGGTGACAGAGTGAGACCTTGTCTCAAGAAATCAAAATAGTCCAGTAAAGCACAGTTTCTCAGGTGACATGGAGGTGCACTGCTACAGTACAGCAGCAGGTGGCACAGTGAGAAAAAGTGTGGCTTCTTTTGGACAGTGCAGAGTAAGTTATAGGTGTCAGAGAAGCAGAAATGATCCAAGTAAAATGGGGTGTGTAGTATGGGATGGAGAATTAGTCCTGTTTTTTGTTTTGGGGTGTGTGTGTGTGTGTGTGTGTGTGTGTGTGTTTCTACATAAAGTATGATAATTAGTATTCTTGTAAACAAAAGAGGTTTCTTTTTGGTAATGTAAATTAGCTTTTGCCACATACATACAGTTGAGGCTGATTTTGGTTGGAGGGAAGAACAATGAACAAATCATGAATTGGTGTGTTATTTATATTTCAAATGTCAAAGCTTATGTTTCTCACTAAGATATTTTGGTATGGAAGTTCATGGTTACCAATGCCCCTGAATAAGTAAAAATGTTTAGAATTCTATGTTTATTTGAATTCTATAATTTCTATAATCCTTTAAAGTATTAAACCCTATAAATTAGAAACAAAATCTTTCTTAAGTACAGACTCTCCCCTATTTAGTTATTTGCTATTTTTTTTCTCCCCTGTTCAGATACTTGCCTGTGGTAATTTCTCAGATCCTCAAGCATTTACATCTACTTTTGTCTTAGACTTTTTGCTGTAATACATTAGATCACTGAGTCACTCCATAATCCTAGCTGCAGCTTCCAGAAATGCTTGAGCACCATGGATAAAGCTGTTGGGTTTCGGCAGTTATGGTTAATGACTGTTTTATTTGTACAGGAGGAGAGTAAACGATGGACCGTGCGACTGGATATTTCTGCCCCTCAGGTGATATTTCCTGATGATTTCAAATTCAAGAATCCTGTGTTAGTTGTCGTGGATCTAGGAAGAATGCTTTTGACGAACACCCAAGGTATAGTGTGAGTGGGAAATAATGAAAACCTGCCTTGGTAGATGGATGATCTATCTATGATTATCTGAGTAAAGCTTAATAAAATGTTTATGTAACATTTTTAAACTTCAAGGTTCATCTGTAACTTTTTAAATAATGAAATAATGAAAACATATCTTGGTAGATCGACCTATCTATGATTATCTAAGTAAAGCTTAATAAAATGTTTACATAACATTTTAAGACCTGAGGGTTCACTTGTTACTTATAAAATAATAGCTTTATTGAGATAATTCTAAGTTTTAAATGTATAGTGCGGTTGTTTTTGGTATGTGGATAGAATTGTGCAGTTCTCACTGCTATTTAATATCGGGAGGACTTTTGCATCTTCCCCCACTGAAACTCTGTGTGTACCCATTAAACACCAATTCACCTTCTCGCTCCCCATCCCCTGGCAACCACTAATCTTTCTGTCTCTGGATTTGTCTGTTCTGAACATTTCATATGATGGAATAATGCCATGTGTGGCCTTTTATGTCTGGCTTTTTCATTTAGCATGACATTTTCAAGGTTCTTCTGTGTTGTAATATATACTGATACTTCCTTCCTTCGTATAGCCGAATAATAGTCCATTGTGTGGCTGTTCCGCATTTTGTTTATCCTTTCATTTGTTCATGGCCATTTGAGTTGCTTCCACTCTTTCGCTATTAGGCATATTGCTGCTGTGAGCATTCATGTACAGGTTTTTGTATAAACATATATTTTCTTTTTCTTTTAAATTTTTTTTCTTTTTTATAGACCCGCATTTCTGCAATGTAGACATATATTTTTAATTCTTTATATACCTAGAAGTGGAGTTGCTGAGCCATGTGGTAACTCTACGTTTTAATATTTTGAGGAAGTACCAAATTATTTTTGTTTGTTTTTTTGAGATGGAGTCTCACTCTGTCGCCCAGGCTGGAGTGTGGTGGTGCCATCTCAGGTCACTGCAACCTCTGCCTCCCAGGTTCAAGCAATTCTCCTGCCTCAGCCTCCTGAGTAGCTGGAATTACAGGCGCCCACCACTATGCCCAGCTAATTTTTGTATCTTTAGTAGGGATGGGGTTTCTCCACGTTGGCCAGTCTGGTCTCAACTCCTGACCTCAGGTGATCCACCCACCTTGGCATCCCAAAGTGCTGGGATTATAGGCGTGAGCCACCGCACCTGGCCAATTTTTTGTATTTTTAGTAGAGACAGGGTTTCGCCATGTTGGCCAGGCTGGTTTTGAACTCCTGACCTCAAAGTGATCTACCCGTCTTGGCAACCCAAAGTGCTGGGATTACAGGTGTGAGCCACCACGCCCGGCCAATTTTTGTATTTTTAGTAGAGATGGGGTTTCGCCATGTTGGCCAGGCAGGTCTCAAACTCCTAACCTCAAGCAATCTGCCTGTCTTAGTCTCCCAAAGTGCTGGGATTGCAGGTGTGAGCCACTATGCCCAGCCCCAGTGGTGTATTTTTATAGTTGTCTTGGCGCTGCTCAGCTGGAGAAAGAGGGGCTGATTGTGGACTCTGGGGCCACACAATTGCATATTGATCAGTTACCACTCACCAAGCACTACCTCGGCACTATGAAGACTGTGTTGACCAAGAAAGATGAGACCTCTCTTCTCTCAGAACATCCAGTGGATGCTGGGCCGTGGTGGCTCACGCCTGTAATCCCCAGCACTTTGGGAGGCTGAGGTGGGTGGATTACATGAGGTCAGGAGTTCAAGGCCAGCCTGGCCAACATGGTGAAACCCTGTCTCTACTAAAAATACAAAAAATTGGCAAGGTGCGGTGGCTCACGCCTGTAATCCCAGCACTTAGGGAGGCTGAGGTGGGCGGATCACCTGAGGTCAGGACTTCGAGACCAGTCTGGCCAACATGGTGAAACCCTGTGTCTACTAAAAGTACAAAAATTAGCCAGGCATGGTGACAGGCACATGTAATCCCAGCTGTCCGGGAGGCTGAGGCAGGAGAATCTCTTGAACCTGGGAGTTGGAAGTTGTAGTGAGCCAAGATCATGCCACTGCACTCCAGCCTGGGTGACAGAATGAGACTCCATCTCAAAAATAAATAAAAATAAATAAATAAAAATGTAAAAAATACAAAAAATTAGCCGGGCATGGTGGTGCACGCCTGTAATCCCAGCTGCTTGGGAGGCCGAGACAGTAGAATCGCTTAAACCTGAGAGGCAGAGGTTGCAGTGAACTGAGATCGTGCCATTGCACTCCAGCCTGGGTAACAGAGTGAGACTTCACCTGAAATAAAAGAACATTCCAGTGGGGGAAACAAATGAACACACAGAAAAAGGAAAAGAAATGAAAGACTCTAGAGAGGGACGTAAGAAAGGGTTGGTGAAAGCAGCTCACGCCCATGGCAAGGCAGGGGAGAAGTGGGGAGGCAGCATTGGGTCAGCAGGTGGCGCTCATGTCAGGGGGCCTCCAGCTTTTTTCGTGTCCATACTTTTTTATATTTGTGTTTTGATTTCCAAATTTATAGGTAAATTCACACTTAGAAAATGGTAAACAAAGATATTATGCTTAAGAGTTTTCCTCAGTTTTCTTAAACAAACTGGGGTTGGTTGATTCTCTGCCTTTCATAATTATTACATTAAGGGAAAGAGGATGGAAATAGCAGACATATATTTGAATCTTCTTTTTTTTATCTGCAGATAACTCCAGGAGGAAAAGTAGGGATGGGTCAGCATCTGAAGAGACCCAGTTTAGTGATGATGAATATAAGACCCCCCTGGCCACACCTCCTAACACCCCACCTCCCGAGTCAAGCAGCAGCAATGGAGAGAAAACACCTCCCTTTTCTGGAGTTGAGTTCAGTGAAGAACAGCTTCAAGCACATTTAATGAGCACAAAGATGTATGAGAGGTACTCGCTGTCATTTATGGACCTCCAGATCATGGTTGGACGAGTGAAAGACAATTGGAAGCATGTCCAGGATATTGACGTGGGACCAACACATGTGGTAGAGAAGTTCAACGTTCACCTACAGTTAGAGCGTCGATTGATTTATACTTCAGATCCCAAATATCCAGGAGCCGTGCTCTCAGGCAACTTACCAGACTTAAAAATCCACATTAATGAAGATAAAATATCTGCACTAAAGAATTGCTTTGCTCTGCTCACCACCCCAGAAATGAAAACTTCTGACACTCAGATTAAAGAAAAGATTTTTCCCCAGGAGGAGCAGCGGGGAAGTTTGCAAGACTCCGTAATGAATTTAACCCAGAGCATTGTGATGTTGGAGCAGCATACCCGCGAGGTTCTGGTGGAGTCGCAGCTCCTCCTGGCGGAATTTAAAGTGAACTGTATGCAGCTTGGTGTTGAGAGCAATGGCCGGTACATTTCTGTGCTCAAGGTGTTTGGTACCAATGCTCACTTTGTGAAGAGGCCTTATGATGCTGAAGTCTCCCTAACTGTTCATGGTTTGCTCCTGGTGGATACCATGCAGACATATGGTGCTGATTTTGACCTTTTGATGGCTTCACATAAGAACTTGAGCTTTGATATTCCAACGGGAA
Source organism: Gorilla gorilla gorilla (assembly GCF_029281585.2). Classification (NCBI taxonomy): domain Eukaryota; kingdom Metazoa; phylum Chordata; class Mammalia; order Primates; family Hominidae; genus Gorilla; species Gorilla gorilla. The sequence continues at coordinate 228,321,108 of NC_073224.2, read as the reverse complement.
GCCTTCGGGATAGCAGGGCCCAGTCTCCTGTCTCTGGACCGAATGTGGCCCACTTAACTGATGGAGCTACACTGAACGACCGATCAGCTACTAGTGTTTCACTTGACAAAATTCTTACCAAAGAGCAAGAGTCCCTTATTAAGTTGGAATATCAGTTTGTGAGTTCAGAGTGCCCATCGATGAATTTAGACAGTACTCTTCAGGTGATTTCCCTACAGGTGAATAATTTAGATATTATCCTCAATCCAGAGACCATTGTGGAGCTAATTGGTTTTCTTCAAAAATCCTTTCCCAAGGAAAAAGATGATTTAAGTCCTCAACCTTTAATGACTGATTTTGAAAGAAGCTTCAGAGAACAAGGAACTTACCAGTCTACATATGAACAAAACACTGAGGTTGCAGTGGAAATCCATAGGCTGAACTTACTGCTTCTTCGGACAGTGGGCATGGCAAATGGAGAGAAATATGGCAGAAAAATTGCAACTGCAAGTATAGGTGGCACCAAAGTTAATGTCTCAATGGGTAGCACGTTTGACATGAATGGTTCCCTCGGCTGTTTACAGCTTATGGATTTGACACAAGATAACGTTAAAAACCAGTATGTTGTCAGCATTGGGAATTCTGTAGGCTATGAAAATATCATCAGTGATATTGGCTACTTTGAATCTGTGTTTGTCAGAATGGAAGATGCAGCCCTCACTGAAGCTTTGAGTTTCACGTTTGTTGAGAGATCTAAACAGGAGTGTTTTCTCAACCTGAAGATGGCTTCTTTACATTATAACCACTCTGCTAAGTTTTTGAAGGAGTTGACGTTATCCATGGACGAACTGGAAGAAAATTTTCGAAGTATGCTGAAAAGCGCAGCCACCAAAGTCACCACAGTACTAGCTACCAAGACTGCCGAGTATAGCGAGATGGTATCGCTCTTTGAAACTCCAAGGAAGACTCGGGAACCCTTTATCTTAGAGGAAAATGAAATATATGGGTTTGACCTAGCTTCGTCTCATTTGGACACTGTAAAGCTAATCTTGAACATAAACATTGAATCACCAGTTGTTTCTATCCCTCGGAAGCCGGGGAGCCCTGAGTTGTTGGTGGGACACTTGGGACAGATATTCATCCAGAATTTTGTGGCGGGAGATGATGAATCCAGAAGTGACCGTCTGCAGGTGGAAATCAAGGACATTAAACTGTATTCTTTGAATTGCACCCAGTTGGCAGGTAGAGAAGCTGTTGGGTCTGAAGGAAGCCGGATGTTTTGCCCACCTTCCGGGTCTGGCAGTGCCAACAGTCAGGAGGAAGCTCGTTTCACACGACATGATTTCTTTGAATCTTTGCATAGAGGTCAAGGTGAGGAGCATCAGTCTTTTGTTCTATTTTGTTTAATGATTGAAAACCCAGCTCACGGAGTCCTTTGCTTAAAACAGCAACAATAAAATCCTTTTCTTTTAGAATAATCCTCAGTTAATATTTAAGAAATCAAAGAGTTTTAATAGAATGCCTTGTAGTAGGTTGGCATGTTTTCACCCTTTTCCATTTAATGTCATATTTGACAAAACAGGAATTTACTTACTTTTATTTTTATTTTTTTTTGGTTTTTTGAGATGGAGTTTTGCTCTTGTTGCCCAGGCTGGAGTGCAATGATGCAGTCTCAGCTCACTGCAACCTCTACCTCCCAGGTTCAAGTGATTCTCCTGGCTCAGCCTCCCAAGTAGCTGGGATTACTTACAGGCACCCGCTACCACGCCCGGCTAATTTTTGTATTTTTAGTAGAGACAGGGTTTCACCATGTTGGCCAGGCTGGTCTCGAACTCGTGACCTCAGGTGATCTGCCTGCCTTGGCCTCCCAAAGTGTTGGGATTACAAGCGTGACCAACCGCGCTCAGGCAGGAATTTATTTTTTTGAAGTGTTCCAGCTTGAAACTGTATGAGTGCTTATTTACAGAGTTGCTTCAGTGGATGGATGTTGTTAAAGTATTGTTTAATTTGGTCAAATATATCTGATTTTCTGTTCCCAAGCTGTAGATCCTTCCTAGTTAAACATTTTAGCCCAAGATGCCTCAAGGGGTTGATGTAAATAGTTTGTGGATATTATCTTCTTTAATATTCTGCCATCTTCTTCTATAATGGGTTGGTCCAGGGTTCTAAGAATAAAAGCTTATGTTTGTATTCTGGATCTGATCAGCTAAAACCAAACAGTCCAATCTGTTGGTCTTGGCACGCAGAGATCAGGTAAGCCCTAGAGCACGCCTTTATTTATTGGTGACGAAATTAATGCCTTTGAGAACTTACCCTTCTGTGGTCATCAGATGTTAATTCACTGATTTGTTTTTATACTTATCAAAAGATAGCTTTCTCTGCTTGGATAAAATTTGTTTACTTAGAACTTGTATTGTCCTAGATTCTGATTTAGGCATAATAAGAGGGATACATCTGTATCTGAAAGCTAGGTAAGGATGAATAATTTGGTTTGGAAAATGCCAGCTTGGGTGGCTCAGAGAAGCATAATGTAGTCTCTGGACTGGAATAATGTTCACCACATCGTGCTTTGAAGCTACCAAGTGGAGCATGTGATGAAAATATTGTTTCTTTTTTTGTGTAAATGTATCTTGTACCTCAGCTTGCTATGAGTTTTGGCCTCAGGATAGCTGTCAAGGTTTGCTCTCAATCATAGACCCCAGGTGCCAGGCTAACCTGCCCTCCTGGTCTAAGTGTAACTCGTGGGCTGTATTTTGTATATTCTACGTTTAATCAGCAGTAATGAAGTAAATATTAAGGTTTATGGTCTATCATTTCGTCTCTTTTATGCCAGCTTTTCACATCCTGAACAACACCACCATTCAGTTTAAACTGGAGAAGATCCCTATAGAGAGAGAATCTGAATTGACTTTTTCTCTTAGCCCAGATGACCTGGGAACTTCTAGCATCATGAAGATTGAAGGAAAATTTGTCAATCCAGTTCAGGTAAATTCATGTCAGGGCAGTTGAAGTCATATGTTTATATTAATACTCTATAAATATGATATATATTTATGTATATTACATGTTGGAAGGAATATATATTTTCAAAGATATATCACCCATGCATAATACCATTGTTGAAACCTTGTTCCAATAATTGTGGAATCCTTTTGTCATGGGGAATCCGTCTTGTCAGCCTTTTTCATATGGAGGAGGGGTGGGTTATCTAGAGGAAGACGGCAGATTCTTAATTCCATTGACATTCAGAAATGGGGAAGTGATTGCTTACAAAGTCAGAGTCTCCTTTCCCAGGAGGATATCATTCTTGTCACACTTAGACATACTTAACGCAGCCTATGAAACATTGTGATCATCTGAGCTGTGGACAGATCCTTTCAACAGAGAATTAGTCCTGCCCTCTCTGAAATGAAATGGGCCAGGATAGGGATTTCTTTTTTTATGGGCATGCATGTATGTATACACCTTTTCTTTTTTTTCCTTCAAAAGTGTCATTTTCCCTGATTTCACAGGGACGAGAGCAAAGAGCAGTACATTATAAAACAGCAATGACAGGCAGGCTCTTAGGACGGTCTGTGGTCTGTGTCTGGCACAACAGTAGTTGGTCTGTGTCTGGCAGCTGCTCTGGAGTAACCCAGGAGTGCTGTTGATGGAGTGGGCCTACCTTTTGACATTTGTGGTTCCTCCCAGGGGTCTCTGGGACCCCTGAGAGAACTACTCCAAAGCTTTCCCTTCTCAGACTAAGCTTTTGCCCCATCAGTGGTAGCTACCAGGACAAATTTTTCACCTTAAATCTAGCATGTGATATAAATTCTATTGGATTATGTTGACTTACTTTTTTTTTTTTTTTTTTTTGAGACGGAGTCTCAGGCTAGAGTGCCAGTTGTGTGATCTTGGCTCATTGCAACCTCTGCCTCCCAGATTCAAGCAGTTCTGCTGCTTCAGCCTCCTGGGTAGCTGTGATTACAGGCATTCGCCACCACACTGGCTAATTTTTGTATTTTTAGTAGAGACGGGGTTTCACCATGTTGGCCAGGCTGGTCTTGAACTCCTTGCTTCAAGTGATCCTCCTGCCTTGGCCCCCGAAAGTGCTGGGATTACAGGTGTGTGCCACCATGCCCGGCCTATGTTGACTTATTCTTATGGTTACCATTGACTTAACTGTTGTTTTGATGAAAATCTTAAAAACGTTATTTTAGATAATTCTTTCTTTAAAAATAATTGTTTAAGATAATTATTTGAATTCTTTAATAATTGATTAGTAATTAATTTAATAATTTAATTTTTTAAAAAGTTGATTATGAAAGAATGTAAGCCTATACAAAAGTGGAATAGTCTAATGAGCTTTATGTGCCCATCACTCTGATTCCACTTATGAAGATTTTGCCACATTTGTTTTATCTATTTTTTTTTTTGGTGAAATATTTTAAGGTAAATCCCAGATGTCATGCCATTATCACCCCTATGTATTTAGAGTGTATTTCCAAAAACTAGGTGCTTCTTCTTACATAACCACAGTGGTATTTCATGCCTTACAAAATTAATGAGCATTCTTTGATACTATCTAGTCGATTTTCAGATTTCAGAGATATTTTGGATCATCTCAAAAATGTCTTTGTTTTGGGTTTGTTGGAATCAGGATACAGAGAATTGGAAGCATCGCATTTGGGTGATACATTGTGTAGGTCTTTGTTCATCTAGTTTCCCTCTCTTTTTTGTCCCCCCATGTCGTATTTTGTTGTGGAACTAAGTCAGTTGTCCTGTGGAATGTCCCACTTTCTGGATTTGGCTGTTCATGTGCCACTTAACTTGTTCTCCCACATATTTCCTGTAAAATCTATAGAACAGGTTTAGTTCTATAGGTTTGACTGGATTCGGGTTTCTTTTTTGGCAGGGGAGTTGGGAGGTAGACTTCAGGTAGGTGCTGCCGTATACTTCATATTACTTTATATCAGGAGGCACATAATCAGGTCTTTTTTCTCTCTTATTGATGTTAAAGTGGATAATTGTATTTAGGTGGCAAGAGCCTTGATTTCTCCATTGCAAAATTCCCTGTCAGTCATTCACATAATGGTTTATTCCACTAATGAACTTTGATGGCACACATTATTAAATTAGGGGTTACAAAATGGTCACTTTTTCTAATTGCATCATTATTTCTGTATCTATTGGTTGGAATTCTTCTGTTAAAAATTGCCCTTCATTAAATAAAAAACTTGCCTGAAATTTTTTTTTTTTTTTTTTGAGACAGGGTCTTGCTCTGTGGCCCAGGCTGGAGTGCAGTGGCATGATCTCAGCTCACTGCGTCCTGCACCTCCTGGGCTCAAGCGGTCCTCCCACCTCTGCCTCCCAAGTAGCTGGGACTACAGGCCTGTGCCACCACACTCTGCTAATTTTGTATTTTTTGTAGAGACAAGAGTTTCACCATGTAGCCCAAGCTGGTCTTGAACTCCTGGGCTCACACAATCTGCCTGCCTCGGCCCCTCAAAGGGCTGGGATTACAGACGTGAGCCACTGTGCCTGGCTGAAAATATTTTTAATAAGAAATTGTAATTAAAAATGAAGCAAAGGAGAAAGGAAACATAACTAATCATGGATCATCATCATTTTTATCTAAAAAGTACTACCAGTACTAAACATTGGCTGTTACACTAACTGGTGATGATCAGCCAGTTTTAGAACCATGAACCTTGTTTCTCAATCCTGTGGTGTATCCACGCCAGACTTTTGTCAACACTCTTCAGTTTCTGCATTCATTTTTGTGGGGTCAGAAAAAGTGACTTTGTTGATTCAGGCATAATCCGCAGTACTTACTGAACTCTTATTGTACGTAGATTATTGTGTAGGGTGCTGAGGGAGGGCCTTGTGAACAGAAGTGGGGCAAAAAGGTAAGGACAGAATATAAATGAAAAGAGATAGTCTTTGCCATCAGGTAACTTACAGCCTCATGTAGGAATCATGTAGCAACTGTAGACATTTATGGGCATTACATCTACGTGCATTTAATAATAGAGTAACTGAATTTTTCTCTTTTCAATACAGGTGGTGTTAGCAAAGCATGTATATGAGCAGGTTTTACAAACCCTGGACAATCTCGTGTACAGTGAAGATCTGAATAAGTATCCAGCCAGTGCTACTTCCTCCCCTTGCCCTGATTCTCCTCTGCCTCCCCTCAGTACCTGTGGAGAATCTTCTGTTGAAAGGAAGGAGAATGGATTGTTCAGCCACTCCAGCCTTTCTAACACCTCTCAGAAGTCATTGTCAGTGAAGGAAGTCAAATCCTTTACTCAGATTCAAGCCACCTTTTGTATATCAGAGCTTCAGGTTCAGCTAAGTGGAGATCTGACTTTGGGGGCCCAAGGTCTTGTGAGCTTAAAGTTTCAGGACTTTGAGGTGGAATTCAGTAAAGACCATCCCCAGACTTTATGTATTCAGATTGCCCTGCGTTCTCTGCTGATGGAGGACTTATTGGAGAAGAATCCAGATTCTAAATATAAGAACCTGATGGTGTCTCGAGGAGCCCCTAAGCCATCTAGTTTAGCACAAAAAGAATACCTTTCTCAGTCTTGCCCCTCAGTGTCCAATGTGGAATATCCTGATATGCCTCGGTCTCTCCCTTCCCACATGGAAGAAGCTCCTAATGTCTTCCAGTTGTATCAAAGGCCCACCTCTGCATCCCGGAAGAAGCAAAAGGAAGTCCAAGACAAGGACTATCCCTTGACCCCACCTCCTTCTCCAACAGTGGATGAGCCCAAGATACTTGTTGGAAAGAGTAAATTTGATGATTCCTTAGTCCACATCAACATATTCTTGGTAGATAAGAAACATCCAGAATTCTCTTCCAGTTACAATCGAGTTAACCGGAGCATTGATGTTGATTTTAATTGCTTGGATGTGCTGATCACACTGCAAACCTGGGTTGTGATATTAGACTTTTTTGGAATCGGCTCCACTGCAGACAACCACGCAATGAGGCTGCCTCCTGAGGGCATTCTACACAACGTGAAGCTGGAGCCACATGCCTCCATGGAGTCTGGACTTCAGGATCCAGTGAACACCAAACTGGATCTCAAGGTATCCTCAGTTCCATTTGGCTCCCTTAAGCTCTAAAAATGGATTTGGGCTTGTTGATTTAAATACAAGCACTTTACATTTACTTTGGAAAATATCTCTTGTTGGCAGGGGAGCTATCTAGTCCTCTAGGTGTTTGCTACAAAAGGTAGACGTGAATATTTTGGGAAAGGTTTTACTGTAAATCCCATCTGGAGGCAGGGAAAATAAGTGGTTTAAGAATCTTGCCTTTCCTTTGAGCTCTATAATTCAGTGGAGTTACTTTGCTTCTCTGAACCATAGTTTCCTCATCTTCCATCATCTAAGATGACTAAATGAGGTGATGTGTGGAAGGCACCTAGCAAAGTGTGTAATCTGTAATAGCAACTTTAAAGTGTGGCTTTTGTTTCCGTCTCCCCATTCTCTCAGAACATTATTTGCTTGTATTGAGGGCAACAGCGTAACTGTTAAGAATGGTCTCAAAAGTTGGACTCCCTGAGTTTGAGTCCTGGTACTTTCACTGTACCCATATAGCTATGTGGCCTGGGGCAAACCACTTGGCCTCTTTTGCCCTTAATGTTTTCATGAGTAAACTGAGGATGTTCAGTGGTGCCCCCATCATAGGGTTGTTGTAAGGCCCTCCACACAGTGTGTGGCACACAATAAGGATTTAATGAATGGTAGCCATTATTATTTTTATATTACATGGATTACCATACTTATAACTTGTCCTTGATACTCATACTATAAGTATTAAGAAAAAAAACCATAAAAAAGACAGCATTTGAGTTTAAGGCTATTCTGCTCTGTGTGATAGACCAGCAGGATGTGAAAGCAGTTAACCTGAATGGCCCATTCAAGGGCACATAGGCCTGCTGTCACTAGCACTCGTCCAGAGCCCTGGAACCCCGGCTGTGGCTGGTAACATTTGTGTGCCTCAAAGATGTTCTTTATCCACATGTCTTAGCATGTGTGGACTTGCACTTCCTGCTGGGGAGAGGTCAGGGAGGAGAATCACATTTTATCCTGTTGCCATTTTCTTATTTCCCTTGCTGATAGTAGGCCTCATTCCTCTAGAAATGGAAGACATCTCAGGGTAGAGATGGGAAAGGACCAGCTTACCTTTCTTGTTCAGTGTCTGGTGAATGAATGACTTTGCAGTACTCCGAGGCCTCTGGTACCTTTGGTTTGGCAAGGTGGATGGAACCTGGAGAGGCGTTAGCCATTCCTTTAGGCTTCATGTGTCTGTACCTGGAACTTTATTCTTGCAGTGTCTGTGATGATCTGCGTCAGGAACTCTTTGGTGTTGAATATGCAGTGCTCCCAGAGGGCTTTGCCTTGATTGATGTGGCTGGTTCTACAAGGGAATAGGACTGGATAAGTGTTCCTCAACAATGCGTTTTTTAAAATAAGAATTTTTGAAAAACATTTTTATTGTGAAAAAATTCAGATACATCACAGAGAAACAGTATAATGAACCCCCATTTGCCCAGTCCTATAATTCATCACATTTACTTTATGCCTTTTCTTCTTTGCTAAAGTATTTTATTTTATGTATTTATTTATTTATTTATTTTGAGATGGAGTCTCACTCTGTTGCCCAGGCTGGAGTGCAGAGGCATGATCTTGGCTCACTGCAACCTCTGCCTCCTGGGTTCAAGCGATTCTCTTGCCTCAGTCTCCTGAGTAGCTGGGATTACAGGTGCGCGCCACCATGCCCATCTAATTTTGTAGTTTTAGTAGAGATGGAGTTTAATCATGTTGGTCAGGCTGGTCTCAAACTCCTGACCTCAAGTGGTCTGCCTGCCTCAGTCTCCCAAAGTGCTGGGATTACAGGAGTGAGCCACTGCGCGCGGCCTGCTGAAGTATTTTAAAGCAAATTCCAGATATACCATTTCACTCTACATACGTCAGTATTTATTTCTAAAAAAACAATGGACATACCACAATGCATTGTCACGTCCAACTAACAAGCATTCCTTGGTATTTTCTAACACCAGTCCATAATCAGATTCTCTGATTGTCTCAGAAATGCCCTTTTATTGGTGGATTGTAGAGGAATGAATGAAGCTTCTTGTCTTTCTATTCTGTTGGTCTCTATAAGTCAGTAGAATACTGTGCTTTTGTAAGCCAAAGTTTTCTCATTTACAAAATAAGGAGAATTAAATAAAACGATGCATGAATTTCTTTCTTCTTTTCCTTTCCTTTCCTTTCCTTTCCTTTCCTTTCCTTTCTTTCCTATCTTTCCTTTGTTTCTTTCTTTTCGAAGGAGTCTTGCTCTGTTGCCCAGGCTGGAGTGCAATGGCATGATCTTGGCTCACTGCAGCCTCTGCCTCCTGGGTTCGGGCTATTCTCCTGCCCCAGTCCCTCGAGTAGCTGGGACTACAGGTGTGTGCCACCACACCCTGCTAATCTTTGTGTTTTTAGTGGAGATGGGGTTTCACCATGTTGCCCAGGCTGGTCTCAAACTCCTGGCCTCAAGTGATCGGCCTGCCTTGGCCTCCCAAAGTGCTGGGATTACAGGCATGAGCCACTGTGCCCAGCCTGATGCATGAATATTTTTGAATCAGGATCCAGGTAAGGTTCCATGTTACATTTGCTGTCATGTCTTTTAAATCTCTTTTAATTATAGTGTATCTGCCCCCCTCCAACCCCACCGCCTGTTGACTTGTTACGGAAACTGGATTAGTGCCTTGTAGAGTGTCCCACATTTTAGGTTTGTCTGTTTTCTTGTTTGACTGTTTGACTTCTTTTATCCTCTATTTTAACAAGTGGATGTTAGCTCTAGAGACCCCATCAGATTCAGTTCAGCTTGGTAAGAACATGCCAGAGGGGCTGCTGAGTGCTTCCTGTTGCATTGAGGCAGGAGGCGTACAGCGTCTGATCGTCATCTGTTAGTGACACTAAGATTCGTGGGAAGAGCTGGTTCAAGTGGTGGTGGTGGTTGGATTCCTCCAAACAAAGCATTTTTAGACCCAGTGTACATGTTCTTTTGGTAAAATTAAATGACTAGAGGTTTTCATTATTTTTATTTTATTTTTTTGAGACAGAGTCTTGCCCTATCGCCCAGGCTGTAGTGCAGTGGTGCGATCTTGGCCCACTGCAACCTCTACCTCCTGGGTTCAAGCCATTCTTGTGCTTCTGCCTTCCAAATAGCTGGAATTACAGACACCTGCCACCATGCCCAGCTAGTTTTTCTATTTTTAGTAGAGACGGGGTTTCATCATGTTGGCCAGGCTGGTCTTGAACTCCTGACCTCAAGTGATCCTCCTGCCTCTGCCTCCCAAAGTGCTGGGATTACAGGTGTGAGCCACTGCATCCAGCTGACTAGAGGTTTTTAATTCCCCCATGATGATCTCACCTTGAGATTCCTTCTGTGTCTGTGTCAGTGTCAGAAATCATACTGCAAGGGAACTGGAGTTCCCCCCACAAAGTCATTGCTCCAACTATAATAACCCATTGCTTTTTCTCTGTCTTCTTCTGTAAATGATTTTCCTTCTTCCTTTCCTTCTATTACATTCCTTTTTTCTTTTCCCATCTTTTTATCCTCCTGATTATTCATGCACCAGACATTTCCTGAGTACCTACTTTGTGGCAGGCACTGAAGACAAAGGGGTGAAGGCATGGTCCCTGCTGTTAAGGAGTGGTGGGTGTGAATTGAAGATTAAATCTGCTCTCAGTCTTTTCCTCACTCCATCCTTCTCTTCCATCAATGTCTTGTCCCCTGTGATGTTACTCAAAGCAAAAAAGGTTGTTGGGAACTGACTCAACAAATCCTAGACATATAAGATCTTTTTAATAGTTACAATTACAATACTGCATTATGAAATTTATTTGTTACAAAGAATGCTACTCCCAAGACAGGGGATTTTTTTCTTCTATTTGTAGTTGTCCCTAGGAAAGAAAATCTTTGATTATGGCTTCTAGGTGAAGTCTCAGTTGGTTAATGGTGGGCTTCTATTAAATATTTGTTCAGAGGCAGTAAATGGGATTCTAAATCATATTTATCATTTTGTTTTGAAAAATTTATCAAAATGAGATTTAATGGACCTGTTTGAGTTACTATAGAATTGTATAATATTAATGATGAATGCCAAAATGAGAAAAATTGTTTTTATAATGTAAAGCATCTCATGAACAGAAAATAGACAAGGCAAGCATAGAGAAGGCACCACAGAAACTGAAATTTAGACTGTCCAGTCTCCGCCCTGTCCTCAGGTCGTGGTTTCTCTGGCTTAAGAAAGCTGAAGTGAAATTGGCATTGTTAAAAGCATTACCTTCAAGTTTCCCAAGCCTTTTTGCATTTTCCTTGATTGCTCTGCCGTTTTCCTGAAAGATACCTTTTCTCCCCAGTAATATTGGCCTTGCTTTATCTTGTCTGTTTCTAGGTTCATTCACTTTCTCTAGTGCTGAATAAGACCACCAGTGAGCTTGCCAAAGCAAATGTGTCCAAATTAGTAGCACACCTGGAAATGATTGGTAAGTGGTGGGGGGGTGGAGGGAAGCAAACTTGCAAAATCTGGTCAGCATTTGAACATTGTGATCACAAATTGATTGTCCTCACGTGCTGAGTAAGGTGTGGCAGTGGCTTGATTGTGGTTATTAGTCTGGCCAGGATTCATGTTGGTGGTTCCCAAATGCTGGCTTATGGATCAGAATCATCTGGATAGCTTGTTAAAAGTGCAGGTGTTGGCACAGCCTCTTCCCTCCTCCTGTCTCTCATCTCCTTCCCAAGAATCTGATTAAGTTGAGATGGAGCCCTGGTGTCTGTGTTTTCAACAGACTCTATCTAGGGTGCCCATATAACTTTTTTTTTTGTTCAAATTGGGATATTTTTGAGAGTTAAAGGGGACATCATTAATATAATTACCCCTAGAAAACGGGCATACAACAGGGCTGTCTCTGGGAAACCAGAGGATATGACTGCCTCTAGAGTCATAAATTGGGGGAGCTACCAGTAGAGGCCATGGTGTTATGCAGGAGGACATTGTAGCAAAGCTGGCATTCTTTATTCTGTGTTTTTGAGACAGGGTCTCGCTTGGTTGCCCAGGCTGGAGTGCAGTGGTGCAATCTTGGCTCACTGCAGCCTCTGCCTCCTGGATTCAAGTGATTCTTGTGCCTCAGCCTTCCAGATAGCTGGAATTACAGGTGCATGCCACCATGCCCAGCTAATTTTTGTATTTTTGGTAGAGACGGTGTTTCACCGTGTTGGCCAAGGCTGGTCTTGAACTCCTGACCTCAAGTCATCCTCCTGCCTCTGCCTCCCAAAGTGCTGGGATTACAGGTGTGAGCCACAGCACCTGGCCAGCATTGTCTCTAATGGGACTTTGTAAGTTAAAATTCTTAGTTGAATACAAGTGATCAACTACATCAGGTTCTAAATAGTACGATTTTAAAAAAATAATATTTTAACTTATTTTTTTAAACTATAGAGACAGGGTTTTGCCATGTTGGCCAGACTGGTTTCAAACTCCTGGACTCAAACCATCCATCCACTTTGGCCTCCCAAAGTGCTGGGATTACAGGCGTGAGCCACCGTACCCAGCCTTTAGTAGAGATTTATGAAGTGTGAAGTAAAACATTTTTCCTTCCCTAATTATCGAAGATTACAAAGCTCATGTTGATGCTGTAGTAAAAACAAGAATGTCTTTTGGGGAAGGAATGAACTGAGGCTGAGGTTTCATGCCTTGTGCAATTATTTTAGAAAAGCTTCTTAGAGGAGATTGGCTTTTTTTTTTTTTTTCTTCTTACAGCGTATTCCTGTTAATGGCCTTTAAGATTGGTAAAAGCTTGGTTATTTTTGTTAGAAGACATTAGGTATCTAAAATAAGTATGTGGCTGGGCACAGTGGCTCACGCCTGTAATCCTAGCACTTTGGGAGGCCGAGGTCAGGAGTTTGAGACAAGCCTGGGCAACATAGTGAGACCTCATCTCTACAAAAATAGTACAAATTAACCAGTTGTGATGGCCAGTGCCTGTAGTCCCAGCTACTCAGGAGGCTGAGGTGGTTGGATTGCTTGAGCCTGGAAGGTCAAGGCTGCAGTGAGCCATGATTGTGCCACTGCACTGTAGCCTGGGCGACAGTGAGACCCTGTCTCAAAAAATAAAAAAAAAAATTGTGTTTTCAATTCATTGGGAGCTGAACTAGCATGCCAAATATACCTTAGTAATTGTTTTATAACGATAATTGTGATAATAAATTTTGTTTTACAGAGGCAACAGTTCAGAATATTCCTTTTTAGTATCCATACAGTGTTAATAATGACTCATTATAGATTCACATTCTAGTCGTACATGTTTCAGTCACGTCTTCTTTCTTCTTTCCACCTTCCAGAAACTTCACTCATATATCAGAGTAGTTTCAAATCTGTGTCTCCAGTGCGTATCTACCTCATTAATTTTGGTCTTTCATTAAATCATACTAAAACATGCTTAATGTTGCTTGAATACCTAACATGTTTCTGACACGTCCTCCTTTATTCTTTTATCCAGAGTATAATTAATAGACCTAATGATGTTTAATTCTAGTTAGTGGTCTCATCTCAGAAAGCATCAAGTTTCTGTCTGTATTTATAAAGGTTTTATCCTTTAAATGTGTAATGTTGCCGGGCGCGGTGGCTCACACCTGTAATCCTAGCATTTTGGGAGGCCAAGGCGGGCAGATCATGAGGTCAGGAGATCGAGACCATCCTGGCTAACACGGTGAAACCCCGTCTCTACTAAAAATACAGAAAATTAGTCAGGCATGGTGGTGGGCGCCTGTAGTCCCAGCTACTCGGGGGAGCTGAGGCAGGAGAATGGCGTGAACCCGGGAGGCAGAACTTGCAGTGACCCCAGATCGCGCCACTGTACTCCAGCCTGGGTGACAGAGCTAGACTCTGTCTCAAAAAAAAAAAAATGTAATGTTGCTGTATTATTTCAGTCCCCTTTGGATTTCTGCATTGAGACTTTTTTTTTTCCTTTTTTGCATTGAGACTTTGTTTTAAATATTGCATAAAATTTTTTTGGGGTATATTGGAATATGAAAATTTGCTTTTGAGGTTTGATTACAAAGTGAAAAGTCTGAGGCATGTGTATACCAGCTTTGGTCCAGACATATTTAAGCTGTGTGACAAAAAAGGATACATAGTAATGTGTTCTAACTTTATCATCCCTAGAGGGAGACCTGGCCTTACAGGGCAGCATTGGGAGTCTGTCTCTAAGTGACCTCACGTCCCATGGAGAGTTCTACAGAGAACGGTTCACTACCAGTGGTGAAGAAGCACTCATCTTCCAGACTTTTAAGTAAAAATGTCAATCTTTTTCTGACTTGATATTTTATCATAATACTTGCTGTTTCAGATTCTTGTTGGCTAGACAATGAAGAAAACTTTAAAAATTTTTTACCTTCTTAGAGGTGAAATTGAGAAGTTATGGTTATGAGGAGTTCTTCCTGACTTTAAATTTCATTAAAATGGATCTATGTTGAAGTGGGCTACTTAAAGCTTCATAAACAGATGGGATATGAGTTAGGTGCGGTGGATCATGCCTGTAATCTAAGCTCTTTGGGAGGCCAAGGCAGATGGATTGCTTAAAGCCAGGAGTTCAAGACCACCCTTGGCAACATAGACACTGTCTCTATAGAAGAAAAAAGCCGTCTGTGTGTGGTGGTATGCAATTGTAGTTCTAGCTACTTGAGAGGCTGAGGTGGGAGGATCCCTTAATCCCAGGAGTTGGAGGCTGCAGTGAGCCATGACTGTGCTACTGCACTCCAGCCAGGGTGATGGAGGGGGACCTTGTCTCAACACACACACGCACACCCACCCCCCCACTCACCCACCCCAGATAGGGTATGATTGAATACTTCTGATTACTAAAAGCCCTGGGCTCTCTTGCTGGTTTTCCACGAACTTGGTGTATGTCCTGAGACAAGTCATGCAGTCTTCATGCATCAGTTTTTCTATATATTAAGGGGACTGAATCATTAGAACATTTCTGAGCTTCTGTGTAGCTCTAAAAGTTCTGGAATGATTTCAGCCTCAGAAGGTTGTTGAGGTTATGAGTTCATTATGCATTTTTGTTTATAAACATGATCTATATTGAATTGTTTCTATGTTAGATTTTAGAAAGGGATCTTTAGGCATGGCTGGTTATTAAAGAATTATTTTCTCAGGGCTGGGCGTGGTGGCTCACGCCTGTAATCCCAGCACTCTGGGAGGCTGAGGGAGGCAGATCACCTGAGGTCAGGAGTTTGAGACCAGCCTGGCCAACATGATGAAACCCCATCTCTACCAAAAATATAAAAATTAGCGGGGTGTGGTGGCAGGTACCTGTAATCCCAGCTAGTCGGGAGGCTGAGGCAGGAGAATAGCTTGAACCTGGGGGACGGAGGTTGCAGTGAGCCGGGATCGCGCCACTGCACTCCAGCCTGGGTGACAAGAGCGAAACTCCATCTCAAAAAAAAAAAAAAAAAAAGCTTTTCTCAGAAAATAGGGAGTATAAAATGGTGGTTTTCAATCCTTTTTTTTTTCTTTTTTTTAATCTAAGAGGTATTAGAAAATATAGATGTCCAGGTCTGCCTCTACATATTCTGATTTAATTGGTCTAGGGCCATGCTCAGTCTCTCTTTTTTTTTTTTTTTGAGATGAGGTCTCGCTCTGTCACCCAGACTGGAGTGCAGTAGTGTGATGTCAGCTCATTGCAACCTCTACCTCCCAGGCTCAAGCGATTCTTCCACCTCAGCCTTCTGTGTAGCTGGGACCACAGGCATGCACCATCACACCCGGCTAATTTTTTGTATTTTTGGGAGATAGGGTTTCGCCATGTTGCCCAGGCTGGTCTCAAACTCCTGAACTCAGGCAGTCTACCGGCCTCGGCCTCCCAAAGTGTTGGGATTACAGGCGTGAGCCACCGTGCCTTGGCCAGTGTGTGTGTGTTTTTTTTAAATGCTAATGTTCAACCAAGGTTGAGAAAAACTGTTTCAAGAAGATATCTGAGGGCTTTTTCATTTTTAGAGGGTTATATGGTACCCTGCTGAGAATGGGTTTGTTTGTGTTCTATACCTTGGTGTCATGACTCTAAAATAAATCCGATAATTAATGTAAAATTCTCAATTTCCCGCCTAGCCCAAAATAAGTACTCAGCAATGTTGGTTGACTGTGTCCTATTTAATAATATTTTTATGGCACCATGCTCCATTAAACTCAGAACAATTTGTAGAAGTCTTCTAATTTATCTTCGACTATAGATTCCAGAACTCTTTGACTTACATTTGACTGAAGTAAAAAGATGTCTTTCTGCCTCTAGAAGACAGTTTTTCCTAGAAACATTGATTCTGATGCCTAATTTTCTTTACCCATTAATTCATGGACTTATTTTTATTGTTTTTCACACATCCTCACAATCTTTGCCAGGAACATGGTGAGCAGGAATACTTACCTTTCAGGGCAGGGAGAAAGGTCAGAGCCTCAGGTGGCCTCTGAGTGACCTCAGTGCTAGAGCTGTCCACCTGTTTATACTCCTTGCTATCACACCTTTATCCCATCACAGAAGCTTACAAAAGGAGTAATTATTAGAGTTTGCTTTGTAAAGCCTAATTTTGGGTTTCCATTTAATAATTAAAGCTGGTTTTAGGGAAGCCCCTAAACCAACCTGAGTTTTCTTGAAATACTAACTTGTGTCTTGCTGTTATCTGAGTCACACTTTTATCCTAATTTTTAGATACGGACGGCCTGACCCTCTGCTCCGGAGAGAACACGACATTCGCGTGAGCCTCCGGATGGCCTCTGTGCAGTATGTGCATACTCAGCGTTTCCAGGCAGAGGTGGTGGCCTTCATTCAGCATTTCACTCAGCTGCAAGATGTCTTAGGGCGCCAGCGAGCTGCTATTGAGGGGCAGACGGTAGGTAGCCTGGGCCCTCCAAGCTGCTTTTCCAGTTTGACTGATCAGTAGAACTTTTAGGCCTCTAGAGATAAATCTGGAAGAGTAAAGGTAATTTATCTTTGCTAATATGTTCTCCGTGTAGATTAGCTACAGACATCTTTGTGTAATTGAAGAGCTTTATTCCTTATTTATTGTATCTCACTTAAATTACCTTCAAACTTTAGCTTTCACTTTCTGTAAAAAAAGATAAGGGAGGTTTACAAAGAACACTTAAGACTTCTGGTCCCTTTTAGGACTTCAGTGGGGATGTTTCTCTTGGAAAGCGGTAGGTTTTTTCTAAATGCAGTAGATCAGAAGTTCTAAACTGAGTTTGTGGCCCCCGTGGGGTCCTGGTAGTTTATTCATGGCACATCCTAGGCCAAAGGAAACACCTAATGGTATTTCCGTTTACAAAGTAAGTCAGTCTAAACGAGTACATATGTCCTAACAACTTAGTAGGTGTTTGAAAAAATAATAACACATAAATGGAAAGAATAATATTTTATTTAATTCTTAAGTAACCACAATGACTGGTAGGAGGTATGTGCCTGTTAGGTATTGCATAACTTCTCAAACTTGGAATCAGGTTGGACATTACAACCCTCACTTCCTGTCCACGTTTATCTTCTTATGGTACTTGCTTTTTCTCACAGCAACCGCTGAAGACCCAGCTTCGCAAAGATAAGACCTTACTGAAAGGAGTATAGAATGATCTATTATTGAATGCCAACTACCACAAGCTACTAGTTAGTGCAGTGTCTGGCAGATGTTGTTTTTCCTTCAAAAATTTAAAATGTCCTGGCAGCCGGGCGTGGTGGCTCACGCCTGTAAATCCTAGCACTTTGGGAGGCCGAGGCGGGCAGATCACGAGGTCCAGAGATCGAGACCATCCTGGCCAACATGACGAAACCCCATCTTTACTAAAATACAAAAATTAGCTGGGCATGGTGGCACGTGCCTGTAGTCCCAGCTGTTCGGGAGGCTGAGGCAGGAGAATCGCTTGAACCTGGGAGGCGGAGGTTGGAGTGAGCCGAGGTGGCGCCACTGCACTCCAGTCTGGCGACAGAGCGAGACTCCGTCTCAAAAAAAAAAGTCCTGACAGCTGCAAGCCTTTGCCACCCTGTGGTGTCTCAGTGCAGTTTGGGAACTATAGAAAATAACAATGTACTTTTGTAACAACGTGTTATTTTTCCTTTTTTAAAAAAACTTTATGGCCAGGCCTGATGGCTCACACCTGTAATCCCAGCACTTTGTGGGTTGAGGCGGGCAAATCACTTGAGCTCAGGAATTCGCGACCAGCCTGGGCAACGTGGTGGAATTCTGTCTCTACAAGAAATACAGAAATTAGCCGGGTGTGGTGAGGCATGTGTCTGTAGTCCCAGGTACTTGGGAGGCTGAGGTGGGAGGATGGCTTGAGCCCAGGAGGTGGAGGTTGCAGTGAGCTGAGATCATGCCACCTGCACTTCAGCCTTGGTGACAGAGCCAGACCATGACTCAAAAAAAAAAAAAAACTTTATTAGGTAAAAGATTATAATTTAATAAATACTTTATAGTGGCAGCATTTTTAAAAATTACATTTTAATTTAAATAAAAAATGTTTGACTTGGTAGATATTGATTTGGTACAGTAGCAAAGTGAAAAAGGGCATTTGGAGAAAAGTCTCCTCAATTATTTTTCTGCAACTGTCTAGTTTCTCTCCCTGGAAGCAACGAGTGCTGTCGGTTTCCTGTGTATCTTCCAGAGAATGTATTTTTAAAAAATATACAAGTAGCATAATCAAATGATAGAAAATCTGGAAAAAAGAATCATACTAGTATCTCTGCACTATAGCATGTTTTAATTTGTTTCTGTTGTTGTCTATACATTTTTCTCTGAATTTACTCATGGAATATATAACCTTTATTTCTTTCTTTAACAACTCAAAAAAAATTTAGCGTTTTTCACCTATAAAAGATTATCTGTAGCATGTATATATATGTCACAGAGTATCATAATAAGATGAACATCTGTGAACCCACCTCTAACTGAAAATTAAAGCATCAGGAAGACAGCTGCCTGCATATGCTGTGTTCCTTCCCTATTCCGTTCCCCTGTCAACTCCTCGTGTAACCACTCTGGTGATTTTTGGGTCTATAAGATCCTTTAAAATTAAAAAGAAAAAATTCCTAAACGGTATCTTTTGCTTTGCTTGTGATCTTTATAAAAATGGTATTAAACCGTATTTAATGTTCCTTGACTTGCTTTTTCCCCCACTTAGTGTGTTGATAAGATTCATTCATATTGTTATATACGATAGCATTTATTTTTCACCATTGCATTTCATTCTGTGTATAAATGATTTATCCATTTTCCTTTGGAACACTTGGGCTGTTCACAGTGTTTAGCTCTTGTGTACTGTGAGTCCTGATGCACATACTTGAGACTTTCTCTGATCTCTGAGATACCTGGCAGTGGAATTACTGAGCCATAGGGTGTGCGCACATTTCTCTTCACTAGATAAAGCCAGATCATTTTCCAAAACAGCTGTCTCAATGATAGTCTCCCATCAGCAGTGTATAATAATTTCTTTTAATTCATATCTTTGCCAACACTCTTATTGTCAGACTTTTTATTTGATATAAAATGATATTACATTTATGATCTGCATATGCTTTTATAAAATAATTTAGATTGAGAAATAGCACACAGTGTATCAAGTATGTAAAACACAGTAATTTTATACGTGCACTTTTAGAATCCAGCTATTTTTCCTAGCCTTTTTTAGAATCTTTTTCCATCTTGCTTTGCATTTTTCATAGATATCCTATGTAGCAACTATATAATCTATTAGTTTAACCATTTTCCTATTTTTAACATTTAAATTGCTTTCAGCTTTTCATTCTTATGACTAATGCTTCCATGAATATCTTTATAGAAGTGAAGTTTTTTTTTCACTTTTTGAATTATGTTTATAGTATTGATTCCTACAAATGGTACTGTTTTATCAAAGTTATGAACATTTTTGTGACTTTCAATACAACTCTGCTAAATGTTTTCTGTTAGAATTGTGTGCATTTAAAACAGTTATTTTTATATGTGTGGTTGAAACAGTGGTAAGTCTTATGATGGTGAATCATTTGGGTTAGGAAATGAGATACTTGTATATTACTGAGTAATTGGGTTTAACTTCCTGGGTTAAGCAGAGTTGAACAATAAGTCTCAAGTTTTGCTTTATCAAATTATATAAGACAAGTAGGAGGTTAAAGGAATGTCTTTCTATTTTGAACATTGTTCAATATGTAGGCTTTGAAGAGAAGCTGATCTTCTCAAGAATCTTTAATTCTAGCTGTTTGAATTAGGTTTATATAGAGCTAAGATCTACTTTTATTTGTCGATAAGATTAAGAGGCTATTTTGTTTGAAATTTAAATTTCTTTCACCTTGTATTGGTGACACGTGTTTTTGACATGTAGCTGGGTTTTTATTCCTACATTTTCTGAGGTCTGTAAATAATGATTCAGTGGGACTTTGAATTTCTTTGTATTCTTAATGTTTGAAATTTTAAGAGTATCAGTTGTACCAGATGTGTTTGGCCAAATATAAATTATTTCCCATATGTTTTACCCCAGAAGTATGATGCAGTTTTCCTATGCCTTCCACTTTACATGTAACTTCTTATATTTGTTACACTTCTTCATTCACCTAGCAACTGGTATTGTAAAGTAATGCTGTGCGTTAGAAATCTTGGGACAAATATCTTGAGTGGGTTTTGCTTCCATTAGCTATGTGACCATCAGGGAGTTATTTTTCTTACTATTCTTCCCTTGACTCAGTTATAGTAGGAATATGGAGATAGCAGAATTAAGTAGCCTGTACTTTTGGCAATAATTATTTATATTAATGATGCCTTGGAGTTTTCAAAGTGCTTTCCCACACATTATCTCATTTGATCCTTATAACAACCCTGTTTGTTCATTTCTTCAGTAATTTAGGAATGAGTGTGTGTCATGCAGCTTGCCAGGTGCTAGGAACAGAGTGGAAAACAAGAAAGACAAGGTCATTGCCTTCATGGAGTTTATATTTCAGTGGGAGGATATAATCAAGGAAAAAAGATAATTAGTTATGATAATGCCTAATGAGGCGGTGGTCGGCAGATGTGTTACTTTCATTTTATAAGTGAGGAAACATTGTTAACTCTTAGCCCTGGTTGTCTGGCTCATGATTCAGTGTTTCTTCCATTAACATATAACTGAACGCATGTTCAAGAGGTAAGTGCTAGTCAGGACACGTGTATATATATAAATACATAGCTGTGTGTACAGGAAAAAAAGACTGAAAAGATACGGTGTTGATGTGGTAATAATAATAGCTGTTACATTTTCACCTCAGTTTTTGGGTGTATTGTCTCATTTAATCCCTACACCTCTTTGAGGTAGGGCTTGTGGCTTATTATTATTCCCATTTTATAGATAAGGAAACGGAGGCACAGAGACTTTAACGACTTAACCAAGATAACCAAGCTACTAAGTGGCCAGGGGTTTATTAGTTTTATCTTTTAAAATAACCAACTTATTCAGGCCTGTATTATGGCCGAGGCATACTCTCAGCCGATAGACCACCTGTTCTTATAAAGAGGATATGTTCTGGGCTGGGCACGCTCACACCTGTAATCCCAGCACTTTGGGAGGCCAAGACGGATGGATCACATGAGGCCGGGAGTTTGAGACCAGTCTGGCCAACATGGTGAAACCCCATCTCTCCTAAAAATACAAAAAATAGCTGGGCGTTGTGGCACGTGCCTGTAATCCCAGCTACTCGGGAGGCTGAGGCATGAGAATCTCACTTGAGCCCGGGAGGTGGAGTTTGCAGTGAGCTGAAATTGTGCCACTGTGCTCCAGCCTGGGCAACACAGCAAGACTCTGTCTCAAAAAAAAAAAAAAAAAAAGTATGTTCTGTGGTTTTTGGGTGCAGTCATATTCTAGCAGGGGAGCGCAGCTACTCGTATACCCTTGACCGAAGACCGGTCCTCCTCTATCGGGGGTGGTCGTCCTCTTCGACCGAGCGCGCAGCTTCAGGAGGGATGCACATGGAGCGGTGAGGGAGGAAGGGGACACCCGCCTAGCCAGCCAGATCAGCCGAATCAACCCTGGCGATCAATGGGGTGACAGATGTCGCAGCCAGATCGCCCTCACATCCTCAGTCATATTCTATAAATGTTTAATTGATTTTTCTTTGATTGTCGGTTTCCTGTATCATTGACTTATGCTTTTTATTTTCTTCCTTCTACTTCAGATTTAATTTACTTTTCTTTTTCCAGCTTCTTAAGGTGGAAGCTTTCAATTACTGATTTTTAAGTCTTTATTGCTTTCTAAAGTCATGGTGTAAATTTCTCTCTAAGCATTGTTTTAAGTGTATCCCACAAATTTTAATGTATTATGTCTTCCTTATCATTTTAGTGAAAATATTTTTCTGTTTCCCTTGTGATTTCTTCTGACCTAGGGGTTATTTAGAAGTGTGTACTTTACTTTCCAAATATTTGGGGATTTTCCATTATCTTCTTGTTACTGACTTCCAATTTAACTCTATGATGGTCATAGAATATGCTCTGTATGATTTTAATTGTTTTATAAACTCACGAAACTTTTGGGAACCTGAGGTTATTTGGTGGTAAAATTAGGGAATTAATTATCCTCTGAGTCAGTTTTCCTTCCTCTTTCAGGTGAGAGATCAAGCCCAGCGCTGTTCACGGGTTCTCCTGGATATTGAGGCTGGTGCTCCCGTTCTCTTGATCCCAGAAAGTTCCAGATCAAATAATCTGATTGTAGCAAATTTGGGGAAGTTGAAAGTCAAAAATAAGTTTCTGTTTGCTGGTTTTCCTGGCACCTTTTCCCTACAAGATAAGGTGAGCAATCAGTATCCATTTCCTTTTCCGTTCAGCTAGTATTTGATCACTAATTGAAAAATTTGTATGCTGCTGTAAGATGATCCATAATTGCTATTACTTTTGTAGGGTATGTGGCTTGAATAATTTTTTTTGACATTTTATTGATACTTCAATTAACCTTATGAATTGAGGTAGTGTAAATTATAACTCTTAGTGAATGTAGGTAGTAACTTGTTTTAGCAAACAAACCAATGGAATCAACCTTCCATCTTTTTATGATGCTTTCTTTATATAAAAGCATTCCTTCTATAATATAAATGTTTTAGACTCTGTGGCTTTTTTCAGAGGATGTGATTGGCCCATGGTTTACTTGAAGCCATTTAAAAATGTCTTAATAATAACATCTATACAGTATATTGCTTTACAGTTTTAAATTACTGTGGCACCTTTTTTTTTTTCAACTTTTGTTTTAGATACAGGCGGTACATGTGCAGGTTTCTTAGATGGGTATATTGCACCCAGATAGCATAGTACCCAATAGGTAGTTTTCCGACCCATTCCCCCCAACCCCCCGACTCCGCTCTAGTAGTTGATGTTGAACAAGTAAACGTGTTTCCCTGAGTTTTGTGAGCTCTCTTAGCAAATTATAGAACCTTAGGAGGGTATCTGTTGTTCTCATATTTATGACCATCCATGAATACTCAATGTTTAGCTCCCACTTACAAGTGAGAACATGTGGCATTTGCTTTTCTTTTTTTTTTTTTTTTGAAACAGAGTCTCACTCTGTTGCCAAGGCTGGCAACACAGTGCAGGGGCACTGTGTCGGCTCACTGTGACCTCCGTCTCCTGAGTTTAAGCAATTCTCCTGCCTCAGCCTCCCGATTAGCTGAGATTACAGGTACCAACCACCACACCCAGCGAGTTTTTATGTTTTTAGTAGAGACGAGGTTTCACCATGTTGGCCAGGTTGGTCTTGAACTCCTGACCTCAGGTTATCCACCCGCCTTGGCCTCCCAAAGTGCTGAGATTACAGGCATGAGCCACCATGCCCGGCCACATTTGCTTTTCTGTTCCTGCATTAATTCGCTTAGGATTATGGCTTCCAGCTCCATCCATGTTGCTGCAAAGGACATGATTTCATTCTTTTTTATGGCTGTGACTTATCCATTTCTCATAACAGTGTTTGGAGGTAATTAGGATGAGGACTGTTGTTATTTGTGTTTTACATTGGGGAAACTAGGATTCTTTGAGAATAAACAGTAAAAATGGAAACACCTAGTAATTCACAGACCCTTAAAGCTGAGACGACCTTTTAGATGGTCCGATTAGTCCCCCTTCATCCATTTTTGCATTTGAGGAGACTGAGTGACATTTCTGGAACCAGAGATGAGGCCTTGTCATTCCTGGTATGTGTTTTCATCATTCCTTGCTGGTTTCCACAGCAGCTCTCCAGTCTATTTGCTTATTCCTTGCAAACTCGTTTTAGTGTGTCAGAAAAGCACTTACTGAAATTCCCAGCTACTTATGCCTATTTTTAGTATAATAGCTAATAACGTAGGGAGAGAGATGGCCTTTGAGATGTATGTAAGATTTGATTGTAAGATTTGAAAACTGCCGAAAATAGCAATACATAGCTGCCATTTGCTGAATGCTTATTATACATCAGCCAGTGCTGTGCTCTTTACATATAAAAGGAAACAGCTCCCAATGCTTCTGACACCAGATGTGTTGGGTTTTCCCCCGTACTAACCATTTTCCGACTGTGCAGATACCAGCTTGTCTATAATTTAATTATGACATTAACCACTTGGAGTTAGCATAAGACCCCACAGGTCCCTAAAGACTGCTCCCCACTCAGACACCAGTCACAAGTCCAGGTCTCCTGTATGTCTGACAGACTAGCTATAAGCTTGGGGTTCCCACAATGCCTCCTGAGGTTCAGTAATTTGCTATAGTGGCTCATAGAACTCAGGGGAGCACATTTACTGGTTTAGCATAAAGGCTGTAATAAAGGATACAGCCAGATGAAGAGGTGCATAGGGCGAGACCCCGCAGCGTCCCGAACACAGAAGCTTTTGTGCCATGGAATTGGGGTGCTCCATCTCCTGGACTGCGGATGTATTCACCAACCTGATATCTCTCTGGACCCCATGGTTTAGGCTTTTAATGGAGTCCCCATTACATGGGCATAATTAATTAAATCATTGGCCATTTGTGATTAGACTCAATCTCTAGCCCCGCTGCTCTCCCTGGAGGCCTGGGCACTGAAACTGAAAGTTCCAACCCTCTAATCACACGGTTGCCTGTACTTCCAGCAACCCCCATTCTAAAGCTATTTAAGGGTTTTTAGCCACCAGTTATCTCGTTAACATACACAAGGACATTTTATCACTCTGGAGATTCCAAGCGTCTTGGAAACTCTTGTGTCAGGGACTAAGACCAAATACAGTTATGGTCCCTTAGCTACAGGGAGATACTTGGAAGAATGATGCATCCTTAGGTGATTTCCTTGCTCTGTGATCATCATAGAGTGTCCTTACACAAACCGAAATGGCTTAGCCTACTGCACACCTAGGCTCTGTGCTATAGCCTGTTGCTCCTAGAATACAAGCCTGTATAGCACAGTACTGTGTTGAATACTGTAGGCAGTTGTAACACCATGGTTAAGTATTTGTGTATCTGAACATATCTAAATATAGAAAAGATACAATAAAAATACTGCATTATAATCTTATGGGACCATCATAGTATATGTGGTTGACTGAAATGGCATTATGCGGTGCATAACTGTATTTGTTTGTAGTAAATCTTTACTTTGAGGCCATACTAAAATTTTTAGGAGGAAATCAGTTCTAGCCAGATTGTGTGACCAAGTTCACCAGGACCATTTTTGTTTCTCTATCCTTCCTAAAAAGGTAATGGACTGAATTTCCTTATCAGATATATCTATATATGGATTTACCAGCAGACCCTGAAGTTAGCCTTGGCAGAAGAATTGCCAAAATACTTAAGAAATTTTTGCAAAAGTGTTCCTATTTTTTAAGCCAAATAATAGCACAGAGTTTGCAGCGTTTTAATGAAAAAAATTTCCCTGTATTTGTTTTTGAGGATTTGATTTTAAGTGGCAGTGCATACAAGGAGCGCTTTTTCTTCAAGGTATAATGTGCTTTTTTTGCAACCTGACTATTCTGAAAAACCTTATGGCATTCAGCAGTCAATCCACATTCGCATGCTTTAAAAAGAAAATTAAAACCAACCCTTTAAAATATCTCATTACTTGAGAAAGCCTGCTTATTAACTTTTTTAAGTGTTTGAATTACTTTCATACTATGTAAAGACGTTGTTTTTAAGGCCCATTGAAAAGAATTCCTTCTTTTTTTTTTTTTTTAGCCCTCACTAGTACGTTCTTGGTGATCTTATTTTATATCCTTAAATCTTAGAAAAACTATCTTACTGGGTACCAGTGATTGTTCTGTAGAATTCCATAAGGGCTGTTTGGAGTGTGTCGCTTGTTCAAGTATTTGTAAGCAGATAAACACATCTGTGAAGTTCACCTCCCCATGCATACAGTTAAATACAATTGATTACAGTCTATATGAAATGAATAATTACCTTCTTCACCAGCCATCATTTTGTATTTGCATTTGCCTTTGAATACATTTGCATGTGTGAGGTTTGTCTAATATGCATTCCAGTGGTTAAAGAACAGGAAATAATCCTGAAATCAAAGCTTGGAGACGGGTTATTTGCCCTTGAGTTCCAGGACTCCTGTGTGTTTGGAATTGTTTTACATAAATCCATGTCTTAATGAGTACAAGATTGAGTTTTTTTGCATATGCTTTTATTTCACTTTTCTCAACCATAGCTTATGCTTAAACCACAATTTCTAAGTCAAAGTCTTTGAAAAGCTTTGGGTTAATCTTCTCAAGCCACTGATTTATTTAAACCAACTACAGAGAGGATGTAGAGATGAATCAAATGAAAGGGCAACAAACACTTTACAGAGTTTAAATAAACTAAGTGAGAGGGAAAGGTTTTAATGTTGAAATACTTAAATAATGACATTTACCTAGTAATCTGCCTTGCAAAAAAAAAAAAAAAAATTGCAGAAAGCAAGAACTAGTTTCTTTTACTTGTAATTACTACTTGAGAGAACTGTGAAAGGGAGCAGTGTTTTTGTATTCTTTTCCAAAGCCGAGAGGAGTCAACATAAAGGCAGCCCTAGAGGGAGAGCCATCCTTCCTCTCCTCCCAGATGCGGTTGAGAATGGCAAGATGGGAACCATGATGCTACGGGAGCTGTGCAGACATGTAGCTCTGAGGCCTCCATGAAGAAGCCCTGGGAAGCTTAAAAGTCAATTATTGA
This sequence comes from Gorilla gorilla gorilla, assembly GCF_029281585.2. Taxonomy (NCBI): domain Eukaryota; kingdom Metazoa; phylum Chordata; class Mammalia; order Primates; family Hominidae; genus Gorilla; species Gorilla gorilla. The sequence continues at coordinate 228,293,951 of NC_073224.2, read as the reverse complement.
ATTGTTCTGGTGAAATAGATTTTCCTCTGTTAGCAGTTAACCGAATGAAGGTACTAAGTGTGTAAGAAAAGAGTAGTATTTTCAATAGAATTACTGAATCATTTTATTCTCTGTTAGCCCTTCTTAATTTGTATGTCCTTGAGCAGAAACATCATAGGAATGGCTGGCCTCTTTTGTTTTCCATTTTGTTTTCATTTCTACAGTTACTTAGATGGGAAATGTAAACCCATGAGGGGAGACATCTAGAAAATACAAACACATTGGAGCCATGTTGCCATTAGATGTCTTTTCTTAAAACAATATGCCCCTCCCCAAAAGCAAAGCAACAAACTGTCATATAGCTGAGAGACTTGCTTTTGCTGCATTTGACCTTGATTAAACCACTTGAAGCAATTGGCATCTTCACATTTGCTCTTGATCCAAAAGATGGTATCTTCCTGCAGAAGTTTTCAGCAAGTATTGAACTATATGTAACATCTCTGCTGATAATTTTTTGTGGCAGTAAATGTCGTGATCCTGGTAGCCTCTTGTTTATGGGATCTGGGAGGCTGAGGGAAGTATAAGTATTATAGAGTCTTTGAAGACCCTAGGGACTGGGATAGGACTTTGGAGATATTAAAGATAGAGTTCCACCACCAGTGCTGCCCCCTTCCCATTTCCTGCATTCTAGTTTTATTTTGTTTCTTCCCAGGAATCTGTGCCTTCAGCTTCCCCAACGGGTATTCCCAAACACAGTCTGAGGAAAACGACAAGCACGGAGGAGCCCAGGGGAACCCATTCCCAGGGGCAGTTCACGATGCCTCTTGCTGGAATGAGCCTAGGAAGCCTGAAGAGTGAGTTTGTGCCCAGTACCTCCACCAAGCAGCAAGGGCCGCAACCCACACTGTCTGTTGGCCAAGAGTCCAGTAGTCCAGGTAAAAGAGGAGAAAAGCTACATAATACTGAAAGTGGGGAAATTCACAGGACTGTTGAGGAAACTGAGGGGGGCGGGCATTGTGTTCAAGCAAATGTTAACGAAGAGATAGCATTTCTTTAACGATGATGAGATTCTGATTTTGCTTTAAAAGGTTTAAGAGTTTTGGGTGTAGATTTATCATTGGATGATTTCTAAAGTAGGGTTAAATTAGCACGATATAGTGTAATTCAAGAGATTTTTAGATAGCCTATTAGGACTTTTTTCTTATAGGTGAAAATAGTTGCCACCAGATAGTGATAGTATAAGTAGAAAGAGTCCTGCATTCTGCAAGCCACTACCCAGACACTGTCCTTGCAAACCACTAAGTCTAAAAAATATAAAAGAACACATTAAAAAATATTAGCGTAAATTAGGCAACAACAGAAATGCTGTAGCACAGAGTTTAAAAGACATGAGCCATCTGGTTATTGGTGTTCTTCTCTCCAATATAAGAATTAGTCATTCCAAATGAGAACATTATTTTGGAGGCTTTTCTGGTTTTATGTATTTTTTTTTCCCCTCGAGACAGGGTCTCTCACTGTCTCCCAGGCTAGAGTGCAGTGTTGTGATCATGGCTTACTGCAGCACTGACCTCCTGAGCTCACTCGATCCTCCCACCTCAGCCTCCTGAGTAGCTGGGACTACAGGCATGTGTCATCACACCCAGCTAATTTTTTTTTTTGTGTGTGTGTGTTTTGTAGAGATGGGGTTTCACTATGTTGCTCAGGCTGGGTCTTAAACTCCCAAGCTCAAGTGATCCTCCTGCCTTGGCCTCCCGAAGTGCTGGGGTTACAGGCATGAGCCCCTGGGCCTGGCCTCTTTTCTGTTGTTAAATGTGTTCTGGATGAGTGATGCGCCTGATAAGTGGGAGCTGCTCTGAGCTGCTGGAGAGGGAGGCAGAATATGATGAGCTGCAAAGATCAGTCCAGTGTGATGAGACTTTGCAAGAGGCAGGACACTAGCTGAGAGAGGCTGCTGAATGTCTTGTTACATAGATCCGAGGAGTTGTTAGCTCTCTCTGGTACCTTATAGTCCTAGAGGTGACAGGAAAGTGGTTTTAATTATGTTGATCATTTAACAAGATAATTTTCATCCCCGTAGTAGTAGTTGTGAAACACTATGTGCCAAACATTGTGGTGCATTATTTACATTAATTATTTTGTTCACATTACACTCCTGCAGGGTTTTTATTTTTTTATTTTTATTTTTATTTTTATTATTTATTTATTTATTTATTTTTTTTTGAGACGGAGTCTCGCTCTGTCACCCAGGCTGGAGTGCAGTGGTGCAATCTCGGCTCACTGCAAGCTCCGCCTCCCGGGTTCACGCCATTCTCCTGCCTCAGCCTCCCGAGTAGCTGGGACTACAGGTGCCCGCCACCACACCCAGCTAATTTTTTGTATTTTTTAGTAGAGATGGGGTTTCACCGTGTTAGCCAGGATGGTCTCGATCTCCTGACCTCGTGATCCGCCCCGATTTCACAGATGAAGAGGCAAAGGCTTGCAGAGATTGGGTAACCTGACCTGCCCAAGGTTATGAGGTAGTAATAGAAGAGTTGGACTACGAATTTTGGCAGTCTGACTCCAGAACCGAATTGTAACTGAACATGATACTGCTTGCCAGTCTGTCTGCATGCACATATAGAACACAGAGGGGGCTGCACCTGAGGGCCACTCAGCATATGGTGCTTGCCACCACTGATGTTATGACGTCTGTGATGATTAGGAACAAGGCCAGTCTTACATATGTATTGGTGGATGCCTTTAAGAAATGATTTGGGATGTTTTATAGAAAGAATGTCTCTTTTTTAACAGTATATCTCCTACTGATTTGCTATTTGTTTCTGAAATTTCACTATTAATGATACATTGTCTTGGATTAAGACAGTGGTTTTCACACTGTTTTCATGTAATCCTAGGATTCCATAGTGGTACCCTAGAGCAGCAGTCCCCAGCCTTTTTGGCATCAGGGACCAGTTTCATGGAAGACAATTTTTCCACAGACAGGGTTGGGGATGGTTTCAGGATGAAACTGTTCCACCGCAGATCATCAGGCATTAGATTCTCATAAGGAGCACACAGTCTAGAGCCTTCTCTTAGGCAATTCCCAATAGGGTTTGCACCCCTATGAAAATCTAATCCCACCGATGATCTGACAGTAGGCAGAGCTCAGGTGGTAATGCTTGCTGACCTCCTACTGTGAGTACCCGTCCGTGGCCTGGGGGTTTGGGACCCCTGCCCTGGAGAATCTCCAAAGCCTGCTTCATTCACTTTCCTTACCCGCTTCTAGCAGATCAGCTCTACTTTTATCTATTCCATGTATTTATCAATGTAATTAACTAATAAAAAACTAAGTTTTTCAGTGCCCACGTAATGCCAGGTGTTATGATATTTTATTCCCTAGTATATTAACATGCTGTTAGACATGGCTCCTCCTACAGTGCTACTTATAGACTAATGAAAAAGACATTGAGCATTTAAATATTGATAGATTATAATAAATGTTATCATGGAAAAGACAGAAGAAGAGAGAAGACTGAATTTAGATGAGATGGGAGGGCCATGCCACCTGTAAGGCTGTTGAGGCAGCAAAGAGCTTGGCATTTTGGGGGTAACAAAGGACAGTAAGCCTGAGGCCTAGTGAGCAGGAGAGAGAATGGCTTGGAATGAGCTTGGGAAAGCAGGCAGTGGGCTTGTGCAGGGCCTTGTAGGGATTTGGGGGAGTTTTACAGAAATAATTTTGTTTCTTTTTTGTTTTGAGACGGAGTCTTGTTCTGCCCAGGCTGGAGTGCAGTGGCGTGATCTCGGCTCACTGCAACCTCTGCCTCCTGAGTTCAAGCCATTCTCCTGCCTCAGCCTCCTGAGTAGCTTGGATTTGGGTGCCCAACACCACCCCTGGCTAATTTTTATATTTTTAGTAGAGACTGGTTTCACCATGTTGGCCAGGCTGGTCTTGAACTCCTGACCTCAGGTGATCCACCTGCCTCAGCCTCCCAAAGTGCTGGGATTACAGGTGTGAGCCACCACTCCCGGCTTAGAGAAAGAATTGTGGATTAACCATAGCCAGTAAGTGTATAAAATAAGTGAATGTTATGGACTGTTTAGTTTTTTAAGGATTACTCAGGTATTTGGTGGGGAGAGAGGTTTAGTGAGGGCTAGAATGGAATTATGTAGGTCTAATGGAGGAGAGTTCTTTTTGGTCTAGGCAAGAATGAAGGTGGTTTGGATCTGGTCAGTGGAAATGGAAGTGGTTACATGTGGCAGTATTTGTTTGAAAAAAGAATTTTAGTGCTGGAAAAGGTTTGTAAACCTTTTGGTAGCATTGTGCGTGGGGAGGGATTGCATATGGAGTCAGATTTAGTCATCAACTCCCCAGCCTCAGTTGTTGTCACAGCATGGGCATGAGACACTGTAGAACTGTGATGCGGTCTGTGCTTGGAGTGGAGGCGGGTGGGCAGGGTGTGTCGAGCGCATGGAGCTTTGCATAAGGAGGTCTGGCTGCCATAGTGGAGACTCCTGGACAGCCAGTTTTCTGAGTAGTGGACAGTGTGGGGAAGCAGGCAGCTGTAAACATTTTCAAAGACAGAATGAGCTTTGCATTTTTTATTTGTTTAGTGCAACCGCTTTTTGGGTCCCCTTTTCTTCATTACCTCTCTTTCCTTGGATCCTTGTAGAAGACCATGTCTGCCTGCTGGATTGCATTGTCGTGGATCTCCAGGACATGGACATCTTTGCTGCAGAGAGACATCCGAGAGAATACTCCAAGGCACCAGAGGACAGTAGTGGAGATCTGATCTTCCCTTCCTATTTTGTGCGACAGACAGGAGGAAGCCTCTTAACCGAGCCTTGTAGGCTGAAATTGCAGGTGGAAAGGAATTTGGACAAGTGAGTGTTTTTTTTTTTTTTTTTTTTTGAGATGGAGTCTCGCTCTGTTCACCAGGCAGGGTGGAGTGCAATGGCGCAATCTTGGCTCACTGCAACCTCCACCTCTGAGGTTCAAGTGATTCTCCTCAGCCTCAGCCTCCCAAGTAGCTGGGATTACAGGCACATGCCACCATGCCCGGCTAATTTTTGTATTTTTAGTAGAGATGGGGTTTTACCATGTTGTGGTCTTGAACTCCTGACCTCAGGTGTTCTGCCTGCCTCAGCCTCCCAAAGTGCTGGGATTACAGGCGTGAGCCACCATGCCCAGCCAATGTTTTATATCTGAATAACTGTCTATGATAAGTAGAATCTTAACGTGGAAATCAGTGCTATTAAGATAAGTTTGGAAGAACTAGTTATTCACTTATTTCTTCGTCTATTTAACAAATGTTTATTGAGTCCCTACTATGTGCTGAACATGAGGGCTACTGTGATGAAAGAGAAAACTAATTCCTCTGAAGGAACTTATGTTTTGTTGAGGGATACAGGTAGTTAAGCACATGATTCTAATTTAATGTTTGATTTGATCTTTTTTTTCTTTTTCTTTTTTTTTGAGATGGAGTCTCACTCTATCACCAGGCTGGAGTATAGTGGCGAGATCTCAGCTCACTGCAACCTCCACCTCCCGGGTTCAAGCGATTCTCCTTCCTCAGCCTCCCAAGTAGCTGAGATTACAGGTGCATGCCACCACACCCAGCTAATTTTTGTGTTTTTAGTAGAGATGGGGTTTCACCATGTTGGCCAGGATGGTCTCGATCTCTTGACCTCGTGATCCACCTGCCTTGGCATGCCCGCCTTGGCATATGGACATGGTGGCTCATGCCTGTAATCCCAGCACTTTGGGAGGTCGAGGCGGCAGATCACAAGTTCAGGAGTTCAAGACCAGCCTGGCCAACATGGTGAAACCCCGTCTCTACTAAAAAAAAAATACAAAAATTAGCCAGGCATGGTGGTGTGTGCCTGTAATCTCAGCTACTCGGGAGGCTGAGGCAGGAGAATTGCTTGAACCAGGGAGGTGGAGGTTGCAGTGAGCCTAGATTGAGCTGCTGTACTTCAGCCTGGGTGACGGAGCAAGACTCAGTCTCAAAAAAAAAAAAAAAAAGAAAGAAAGAAAAACAGGTTTATTATTTGTATAGAGCATTTTTTGAATCTCTTTTTGGCCACTCCCTTCACAGTTCTTGGTTTGGGCAAGTCATTTAATGTCACTTTTTTAGTTTCTTTCTGGATTAATGATACAACTTAGCTGTTCTCACTGGGATGTTTGTGTTTCAGTCTTACGTGTTATTCAAGTGCTCCCTGGCTGGTGTTCAGTTATGGTTGGCATGGGCTATATTTGGTTTTACTGGCTAAGCAGTCTTAAGAGGAGCTTCGTTATTTAGAAATTGAACACTTTGTTTTCTTTTCAAGCAATGCTTTCCAAAAAAAAAAAAAAAAAAAAAAAAAAGCTTTCCCATTCAGCTTATCTAAACTTTCCCCACTCCCATCAGTGTTTCTGTGCAGATAATTGTATTCTGTTAGGCCTGATAGAAGGTGATGCTGAATGCAAGGTGTCCTGTCAGTCTCACACTGCACACACAGCAACCCGAGATGGCACTTGGTCAGCCGTCTCTGTTTTTCTTTGTTATTGCATCATTGTCTTTTAAAACTCTGTTGTACGTCAGCTTTTCTCTGCAGACAAAATAACTTTTTTTATATACCTCTGCCATTTCAAACACTAGCCCTCTCTATACTTAGAGCATAGTGTCTGTAGGATTCACAATGCCCAGTTCACCCATGGGAGGTTAGAGAAAGCTTTTTAGTATTGAGATGAGGTACAGATGTGCGCCCCTCCCCCTCTTCAACTTTACTTCTGTCCATCCCAGCTGAGATGACGAACCTATTCAGAGTTTATCCTCATGTCCCATCTGGGCTCAGCATGAAACACTGGTGTTTGCCTTTAGTTACCACTAAATCCAAAGAGTTAAATAAAGATCTTGGCATCTTTTCTTTATTGCTTTCCCAACTGTAATATTTAAGCTCTTTGTGAGTCTCATGAGGTTTTCCTTATTAATAGATTAGTTACCTCATACTAGGTTTAAGGATTTCCCTCCCTCCATTTCTTGCTCCTTCCTTCCTTCCTTCGTTCCTTCCTTCCTTCGTTCCTTCCTTCCTTCCTTCCTTCCTTCCTTCCTTCCTTCCTTCCTTCCCTCCCTCCCTCCTTCCCTCCCTCCTTCCCTCCTTCCCTCCTTCCCTCCTTCCCTCCCTCTCTCCCTCTCTCTCTCTCTCCCTCCCACAGGGTCTCACTCTGTCACACAGGCTGGAATACAGTGGCACGATCACAGCTTACTGCACCCTTGACTTCCTGGGCTCAAGTGAACCCCCACCTCAGCCTCCTGAGTAGCTGGGACCACAGGTGCACACCACCATGCCCAGTTAACTTTTGCATTTTTTGTAGAGATGAGGTTTCACTATGTTGTCCAGGCTGGTCTCGAACTCCTGGGCTCAAGTGATCCTCCCACCTCAGCCTCCCAAAGTGCTGGGATTATAGGTGTGAGCCACCACACCTGGTCTGGTTTGAGGATTTTCTAAATGTAAATTTTGGGAGAAAAGGGGCTTTTTATAGTTGAAGCATGACAGTCATATTAACTTGCTTCATTTGGAGCTACATGAAATTTTTGTCATTGGAAGTAGGAATTACCTACTTGATAATGTAGGTGAGTACATTTTAGCCCCGTTATTTGGGCGTGAGCTATGTCAGTGTTAAGTTAGTGACTTGTTTGTGTAAGTGATCTTTTTTCTTTTTCATAGAGAAATAAGTCATACTGTGCCAGACATATCTATCCATGGCAATCTCTCCTCAGTCCACTGCTCTCTGGATCTGTATAAATACAAGCTGATCCGCGGCTTATTAGAGAACAACCTGGGAGAACCCATAGAGGAATTTATGCGGCCTTATGATTTACAAGATCCAAGAATTCATGTGAGTGAGACCTTATGTTCTTCTGTCACTCTCATAGTCTCAGCTGAGGGTCACCCTGTGTATCTATTCCTCAAACTCACCTGGAGAAAGAAGGTGGAGCAACAAGCAAATTAGATTTCTTGGCGTATGAGCCTATTTTTAGGATGGCATCATCAGCTGTGGATTGACGAGCATTTTCCTTTTGTAGACTGTCCTGAGTGGAGAAGTGTACACCTGTATGTGCTTCCTCATTGATATGGTGAATGTAAGTCTGGAGCTTAAAGATCCAAAAAGAAAAGAAGGTGCTGGGTCCCTAGCCAGGTATGCCTTTGATTATATTATTATACTGTTAGTAACAGTATCCAAATAATACACATGTTTTGCATTGACACAGAGCAGAGGTTGCAGAGTGGTGGCTCACAGATGGAATGTTGTCTGCAGAGTGTCTTTTGGTTGATCTACACAGTGCTTTTGAAAAGTTTAGATTCATGCTCTATCAGTCAACATAGGTTAGGTTATGCTGTAGTAACAGACAACCCCAAAGTATCAGTGACTTAAAACAGTGAAGATCTTTTTCTCCCTCATACTCTGTGACCATTGTGGGTCTGGGCTGCTCTGCTCGTTGTAGTCGCTTAGGGTGACAGAGCAGCTGGTGTTTTGATGTGCGAGAGAGAAAAATGAGCTCTGAAAGGTCTTGAATGGCAACTAAATGCTCTGGCAGACTTTGTGGAACTAAAATATGGTCCCACACAGGGTGATGGAGTCAGAAAGTCCTGTCTTGCTGTGTGTCTGAGTAGTTACGGGGTGGGAGATGCAGAACCACTTGATGTGCAGCATTGATGCCTTGCTGGCCAACATTTTCAAAGTTAGGGGCTAGGCGCAGTGGCTCAGGCCTGTAATCCCAGCACTTTAGGAAGCCAAGGCAGGAGGATTGCGTGAGGCCAGGAATTCCAGACTGGCCTGGGCAACATAGTGAGAGACCCTGTCTCTACAAAAAATTAAAAAACTAGCTGCGCATGGTGGTGCATGCCTGTAGTCCCAGCTACTCAAGGCGTTAAGGTGAGAGAATCACTTGAACCAGGAGATTGAGGCTGCAGTGAGCCATGATCACACCACTGCACTCCAGCCTAGGTGACAGCTGAAACCTGGTCCCTCCCGCCCCAAAAAGTTGCAGGATTTTATATAAAAGGTTTATATTTAGCTTCTTTTGAAAAACTGGAAGCTTTGGCAATACTAGGTCCATGTTCTCACTTGGAAGCATCTGGAAGCGGAGTAGCAATTGCTCCCTTGAAATGGGGCATATGCTTACCTAGTCCTTCGCTTATTTCTGTCACTTCCTTAGTCAGTGTAGATGTATGAATTCGTGATTACTGGTGTGGAACTTTAAAAAGTGCATTTCACACTTAATAACCTTTTCATGTTGATCTCTTATCAGTCCTGTAAGCTGGGTGTACATCACTCTTTTCCAGATAGAGTTTCTGACTAGCTTAAGGTCGTATGACTGGGAAAGTGGTTTGGCATTTGAAAACAGGACTTCAAGGCCAGTGATTCCCTGCTGAAGCACTCTGTCTTCTAGTTAGTCTTTCTGTTGAAAGTCCGCCACGGTCTGTACCTAACTCAGCTGGTGAGAGCGTTGCATACTGAAACTGTGGTCCCACATTGGTGGTCTTGTGAGCTAGCAATTTTATTCTTTCCTTTTTTTTTTTTTTTTTTTTTTTTTTTTTTTAAAGACAGAATCTCTCTCTGTTGCCCAGGCAGGACTGCAGTGGTGCCATCTCGGCTCACTGCAACCTCCACATCCCTGGCTCAAGTGATCCTCCCACCTCAGCCCCACCGAGTAGCTGGGACTCCAGGCATGAGCCACGTCACCCAGCGATTTTCTGTGATGATTGGCTGTGCCCTTAGTTGTTCTCAATATGGAATAATTCTGTATGTATTGTCATAATGGTACCGAGTAATTATGAATTCCTCATTGCAGCTTTCTCTGTTACGAAAAAACGATGGTTCCAAATGCATTTCCTGTTGGTAGATTAGTTGAATTATTCTCCATGTGAAGAGTATTATTTGTTCCCAGTACACTACAACAGTTTCACATAAACAGTTGGACAGACCCTGGAGAGTGAAACATCCAGGCAAGCTAGAAGCTGACAGATGAAGGCCCAGAGGGACCCTTGACATCCTTTGGGGATATACAGCCTTCTTAGACTTCTGATGGGTCATGGGAATGATAACGGATTCAGAATATGTTAAACATGTGGTATTGTTACTTCTCATGCCGTTCCTATGAACAAGATCATCTCTTTGGAACTGGAAAAGTAAGATCCAAGGCATAGTGACACTAACTCCATTTTGAGAAGTCTATTAACAGAATCAACAAGAAAACTCAGAATGAAAGTTATTCTCCTTATGGGACTTAGATATATTTTTGATTTTGCTCCTTATCTCGAACTTATATACTTTTGTAAAATGGAAGAGTTGTGTTTCACATCTTGCTTGCTTTCTTTTCTCTCTTTTAGATTTGACTTCAAGAAATGCAAACTGCTCTATGAAAGTTTTTCCAACCAAACCAAGTCCATTAACTTGGTTTCCCATTCCATGATGGCTTTTGACACCCGTTATGCTGGGCAGAAGACCAGCCCTGGCATGACGAATGTGTTCAGCTGTATCTTTCAGCCCGCTAAGAACAGCAGCACCACCCAAGGGTCCATTCAGATTGAACTGCATTTCAGGTAGCAGGTCCAGACCCTTCTCTGCCTTTCTTTATGGAGACATTCCCTTTTGGGTCAAGTCTTTGTTGGCTTTAGAACATCAAAAAACCAAGGAATCACTAGACAGATAAATAGATAATGACTTAATCAGTGCAGTGTACTGTATATTAATGCATTATTCCTATAATCTTGCAGTTTCATTTATTGGCCAAAAGATGTCTCTGTTGCCTTTAAAAATAAAGTAGTTAAGAATTGAGCCTTAAAATCAATCTCCTTCTAAGCTGCAGACTGTTTTAATTTGTAAAGTGGCTTGGAGAAGGAAGAAATTATGCTGGTTTAAGGAAAAAAGTAAAAAGACTTTTGGTCTTTACAAATAATGGAAGGGAAGGTGGGTTTGACTTGAATTACCCATTCAAGTCTTACTGACTCGTTATCCATGTATACATAGTTTTTACCTTTTTGAATTAGGTTATATTTTTCTTTCTGGTATTATGGCAGGCAGTGTTGTATATAGAAAGAACATATATTTTGGAATCAGACAGATCTGGGCTGAAAACCTTGCTCTCCTGTTATCTAGCTATGTGTCCTTAGACAAGTTGTTTAGCCCCTTTGAGCCTCAACTTCCTCTTATATAAAATAGAAAATTACCTATACCCACCTCATTGGGTAGAGGTAATAATTAAAGTAATTCTGGCATATTGCTTGGCACAGTTGGCAGCTGTCATTGTTATTGCTGATATAACATGTTGTTTTATGATATACCATTTGCTGATGTTATGGCTGAACATAGACCTTAAAACTGAAAAATTAGGCCTGGTTTAAAGAAGTCTTTCAGTGAAAACCCAAAAAGGAGACCCTCCCTTCTGTTAGTGCTTCATGTCGTCAGACATGTTGTAAGTATAAACCACTAAGTAAAAAGATTGTGAAAAACTTTGTGTTTAAGCAAAAAACAGAACAAAAAGTCATCAGGATTATTCTTACATGTTTCTGTATGCCTGACATTTCAATGTGCTGTTCAGAATTCCCCAGGTTTTAGGTTTTGTTTTGTTTTTCGAGAGAGGTCATGATTTCTCCATATGCCTTTAGGAAATCTAGCAGAGTAGACATTTACACTTTTTTATGAACTTTAAAAGTTCAGGAGTAGGAATCCTAATTGCCTCTTATTGGGCCCTACCATGAACCAGGCACTTTAGCTACGCTCAGTATAATCCTGACAAGTCTGCAGAGGGGATGACTTCTTCCTCATTTTGCAGTTTCCAAGTTAGAAACTTGGATAAGGGTTAGTTCACTCTTCTAAGGTCACACAGCTCGTAGGTCAAGAAATCAGAGCTCAGACCTGGGTGTGTGATGTTAAAGCCCATGATGTTTCTAACAGTCTAACAGTCTTTGGACCAATCAGGTCATTGGGCTGATTGCAGTCATGTGATAAGATGGTCCCATTTTGCAGTTTATCTGGTTGAAGATGTTTCCTTTGAACAAGAGGCTGGCATCTGTTTGTTCCATCTGGAGAAACATTTCTTTTTTTTTTTTTTTGAGACGTAGTCTCACTCTGTCGCCTAGGCTGGAGTGCAGTGGCACGATCTCAGCTCACTGCATCCTCCGCCTCCCGGGTTCAAGTGATTCTCCTGTCTCAGCCTCCTGAGTAGCTGGGACTACAGGCTCCTGCCACCATGCGTGGCTAATTTTTGTATTTTTAGTAGAAACGGGGTTTCACCACATTGGCCAGGCTGGTCTCAAACTCCTGACCTTGTGATCTGCCCGCCTCAGCCTCCCAAAGTGCTGGGATTACAGGTGTGAGCCACCGTGCCCGGCCGAGAAACATTTCTTTTTGAGTTTACTTTATTATTATTGATCTGGCTTCCTAGACTGTCAGGTAGTTGTCTCCTTCTTATCATATTTTTAATATACAGGGAGCCTGGAAATATTTGTGTATTGTAGGTGTATAATTGGAGTCAAATAATAAAGCCTTACCTTGGCTCTTGCTAACAGAAATACTATTGTTAGCAAGAGGAGTGAAATGTTCTTTAGATGGGAATTTTTGAACGCCTTTCGTGTCTGAAGAAGAATTACTCTTCTGTTGGGATCTTGTGTGTCAAATATAAATCACTTCACAGTGTTTAAAGGCTTGAAATATTTTCCAGAAAAGGGATCCAACACACTGTGACTTTCCAGTTAAATACAGAACTCTGACAATGTTCAAAATGGGGTGGAAAAATTTTACTGAGGGCAACATTTTTTCTCCATTACACAAGAGTAGAGTGTTTCTGTGAAAAATGCTGTGTCTGTAAGAAGGAGCCATGCATCATGCTGCCCTTTTACTAGAGGCAGTGAGCCAGGTTTAGGGGAAATGAGGAGCAGAGAAACCAGCCTCAGAAATATTTCCAAGTTAGCTTTTCCCACATCGGAATACCTTTTAGGTCAGGGAACCAGGTACATGTAGTAGCTACAACCCCGGAGTCGCTTTTGGGCTTACGGAACCAAGTTCAACCCAGAAAACCCCATTTAAGTGCTCCAGCCCCTGTTTCTCTTGTCCTACTCATCTGAGGCCTATCCATTAGTAGGCCGGGCCTGCTGATGTATAATAGGGCCTGGATGAAGCCCCTGACTGCATCATGGTTTGAAGTCAGGCCTGAGAGTCCTCGCTGGGTTTTCACGTCAAATGTAGACTTCGGAGTAATGGCAACTTGTCCCCCCACCCCCACCCCAACTCTACCTCTAGGTTACTTAGGGGACATTTATCCCTGGTAAATGTCATCTTACTTGTTCTCCTCGGGCCAAAAGATCTGGGCTGTCAGGTCAATTTCAGTTAGAGAAACAATCTAGTACTAGTGTGTGTAAACTTGGTATTATTTATAAAGAAGTGATCCTAGACGTCAAAGAAGGAGTGCCTCATTGATCTTCTTGAAATAGCCCATAGGGAAAGAAAGTGACATTTATCAAATGCCTGCTATGTGCCTGGTGCTTTATTTCTTATCGTATTAATATTCTTCATTTTATAAGTAGGGAAACAGGCTGAGAGAAGGTAGGTGGCTTTCGTAAGATAACACAGCTCGTAAATGGCAGTATTTAAGTCTGCGTCTCTGACTTCAAAGCCTGTGCTCTTTATCATACCAGAATTTCTTGACCTTAGCACTATCGACGTTTTGGGTCAGATAATTCCTTATTATGGGGCTGTTCTATACATTGTGGGATAGTTAACAGCATCCCTGGTCTCTACCTATACTAGATAGCAATAGCAACCCCCTCTAGTTGCAATTGCAACTGAAATGTGAATAAAAAATGTCTATAAGGGCCAGGTGCAGTGGCCCACATCTGTAATCCGAGCACTTTGGGAGGCTGAGGCGGGAGGATCACTTGATCCCAGGAGTTTGAAGTTACAGTGAGCTGTGATCGTGCCACTGCATTCCAGTCTGGGCAACAGAGTGTGACCCTGTCTCTTAAAAAAAAAAGAAAAGAAATAATGTCTTCAGGGGAGCAAAACCATCTGATTGAGAACCACTGAGCTATACTATCTATGCTGCTTTCTTATAAAATGTTCCTTGTTGTTTAAAAATATGATTAACTTATTATACTGAATGTGTTGTTAAACCAGTCATACACTGAATGTGTTATTCAACCAGTGTTCAAAGTTTACTGATACTCAAAGCAGGCAGTTTGGAAAATACTGGAATACCACCTGCCAAAACTGAGCAGTACATTTGCAGGTTATTGAAATAACCATGTTTCTTTTTTCCTATTTATTTTCTCCTGTCTTCTTTTTATAGATCTACCAAGGATTCCTCCTGCTTTACAGTAGTTCTCAACAATCTCCGTGTGTTTCTCATATTTGACTGGCTACTGTTAGTCCATGATTTTCTCCACACTCCCAGTGATATTAAGAAACAAAATCATGTTACTCCTTCTCGCCACCATAACTCTAGCAGCGAATCTGCTATAGTTCCCAAAACTGTGAAGAGTGGAGTAGTTACCAAGCGGTCTTCCCTTCCTGTGTCCAGTGAAAGGCACCTGGAGGTCAAGGTCAATGTAACAGGTGATTATGTGTCGGTGTGATTCATTGGTGCTTAGTTTGGATGTTAGGCTCAATATCTGCCTTACAGGATGATTGCTCTTTTGCCTCCCATTTTTCACATGAGCACTTACACATTTGCCTCTTTTACAGACCTGCAAGCATCAGAGGTCTTGGCCTCCATTTTCAGGTAGGAGCTGCCTGGCCCACTGAAGACTGCGGGGTCGCTTGTCCCTGTCCCCTGCCTGCCTAGTGCTTGTGCCTGGCCCGAGCACCCGCCTGGGCAGTGGTCTTTTTTTTCCAGGGTACAGTCTGTCTGTAATTTGCCGTTTGATCTTTAGGGCCCTAACAGATGTGCTTTATGGAGTTTAGGCAAGTTTCGTATGTGAAAACCTCAGTTTTGAAGATAAGTAAGTGAGGAGATTTTTATTTTCATTACAAAAAGAATATTTTTCTTTGTATAGATGAATTTACTATGGCATTTGTTGACTAGCGAACTCATCTAGTGCATCTGTATGTATTTGTGTATTTATTGTTATGTTTCTGATACCTGTACCTGCTTCTCAGTGATTTTGATGAAGCTGGCTAGCACAATGCGTTTTACATGAGTTCAGTTACAAGCTTGATCTATATATGGTTTTTGATAAAAACACAGTTTAAAGCAGAGTGAATTTACTGTTAAATATATACACATAAGTTGAAAACTTACTGATTTCAAAAATCTCGATATTAAATTGGTCTGTTCTTTGTAAACAACCTTGTAAATAGCTACTTAGATGCATAGTGCCTGACCAGCATTAGTACCTGAGTCTTCTTCCTGGAATTTTCAGTCAGGTCATCACTTAGAGAAAGGATAATTTTGTGAACTTCTGAATATCTCCTAGGCCTCCCAGGAGAACTGGGGTGCAGTTTCTCTCTCTAGTTTAGAAATATTCTAAAGAGAGAAATCACATCCCAGTCTTTCCTGCTGCTGCAGAGCTCCATTGGTTCAGCTGCATGTGGCCAGATGCAGAGTATTGGTTCAGGATGACACTGTTAGTAAATGTCAGCAGACATTTTGGAGAAAAATATCTTACTGGTTCGTGTTGTTGCCTGGTGGAAATGTGCTGCCTCGTTTGCAACAGCCTGGTGTTTTCCAGCTTCCCAGCTCTGGCTTGATTGACGACGTTGTCCTTTCCAGGTACGGAGTTTGTGGTCATTGAAGATGTGTCCTGCTTCGACACCAATGCCATTATTCTGAAAGGCACCACAGTGCTCACCTATAAGCCCCGGTTTGTTGATCGCCCATTTTCAGGAAGTTTGTTTGGCATCGAGGTAAGAAGTCTATGTGTTGATCACGGCACTGCGTGTTGGCTCACGAGAAAAGCATCTGGAAGAGAATTTTACCTCTTAAACTTTCATTAGGGGAAGTAATTCATGAAATTGGAAGACCCTTGCCCTCTTCTCCTCTTTGTTTTCTCCCCAAATCTACCTGGCTATTCTAATGCATGAATTCAGTCTCCCAGTGTTAGGCTATAAATATGCAGAGGACATTTGCCTCTTTCTCTTACACCCTTTCTTCCTAAAGAAGTTCAAGGAGACTTTTCCAGTCCCCACTGCCCTGTCAGGCACCTTGTTGTGCCCTCTCGTTCTGCAGACCTCGTCCATGAAGGTGAGGCCGTGGGTCTCATTTCCCCTGCATCCCTCTCCTCACCTGGAGTGCAGCCCTGTGAAGAGCTAGGGCTTTGGGAAGGGAAACCTATTTATACAAAGTGCTCAGGATCTTATATGTTATCCTTTCAGGAATACCTGATCCATAAAAGGGCAGCTCTGCAGAGTCCTGCCTGGCTGAGAGGAGCGCATGGATAATAGTGGTGCTTTAGGCTCTCATGTCATCTCATGAAGAAGATAATTTGTGCTGGAGTGGCCTTTGTAGCTCGGAAATGTCATTATGCAATATCAGGCCAAAAGTGCTTTGTCTCTTGTTAAGCCATGGGGTGTGGAGACAGAAGGGGAACCGTGGCAGGTTCTTGTTTCTATCAGATGTTTGTACTTGACTCATCTCAGCTCACATTCCCCATGCCATACTGTTAGGATATTTGGTCGGGGTTCCTTTTGCTTTACGATCGGCCTTTTCATGCCCCTTTCTTTCCAGTGGTATTGCTCAAAGTTTGAAGGAATAAAACTTATTTTCACTGTTAGGAGTATATGGTTTATGGTTTTGAGACAAACATAGTGGAATAAAGCCTGAAGGGACTCTACTTCTTGACCACTTGTTTCTCTCTTGTAAAGAAACCTCCGTTTGAGAGGAAGGATTTGCATGCTGGTGTGATGTGAGTTGATCATGAAATTGCAATTCATCTGCCTTCCAAGCCACCACAATACTAGCTTTGAATGGAGAATCTTGCTGATTGATTAATGAACTGTCAGGTACAATTGGGTTTTGTGTAGCAGAAACCCCTGAAGGAAAAAGGAAAATGAAACTTTTCTGCTCTGAAGTCTTAGGGCAACTACATGGCAAAATATTTGAGATCGCTGGAAACTCCTTTCAGTCCTGCCTTTGAGGCAGCACAATTGGATCTGAATTTTAAGACCAGCTTGATAAATCATTGGGGGAGAATTTATAAAGTATGAATTTTGAATATGACAAAGGACCTTGCTGTCACATGTTTTTCACAGCACTAGGATAGGTCCCAAAAAGGTGGTGGAGGGGGTGAAGAGGGTAAGAAGGACCCAAATGATTGCTCTTTTCTTTCCTCTGTGCTCTTCCTGAGCATGCAAAATAATTTGGTCCTAAAACTGGAGTCCTTTCTCCCTCTCTCCCTTCTTTCTCTCTCCCAATGAATGTATTTATTTTTTAACCTTTTATTATAGAACATTTCAAACATATACAAAGTAAACAGAATAATATAATGAACTCCATATATACCTATCACCCAGCTTTAATAATATGTTTATTTTTAATTATGAAGATATTGTGAGGAGGGAAAATAATCATATATGATTTCTGATAGGTTATTTTGGTGTGTTTCTTTCCTTAAAGTTGGGGAGTAACATTATTTTGGGTTGTGTTTTCACTTTGTGTTGTAACTGTCTTCTTAAAATCCATATGGTCTTTTTTGTCATTTTTAAATGGCTGCAAATATTCCATTGAGTAGATGTGATATAACCTTGGCTGCTCTTAATTTTTTTTAACTATTAAATAATGGTTTCGTGAATTTTTTTTTTTTTTTTTTTTTTGCTAGTTCCTAGAGAGAAGTAGGATTACTGGATCAAAGGGTGTGAGATTTGTAAGGCTTTCGGGGTGTATTGCTAAACTGCCTTTTCCTCTGGGTGAACCACTGCGTGTGCTCTCGGCAGCGGTGGGGGGCTTCACTCTTCACAGTATTTATTTCAGCAGTTGTTATGGGTCTTATGATAACACATGGCTGACTGCTTCTGAGATAGCCTCTTTGTGCTGGTAGTTGGACCCTTCCTAAATCAGACATTAATTCTTGCCATATTGCATTTCATTCTGCAGGTGTTTTCATGCCGACTAGGGAATGAGCATGATACAGCTCTTTCAATTGTGGATCCCGTACAAATTCAAATGGAGTTGGTGGGGAATTCTTCTTATCAAAATAGTTCAGGATTGATGGATGCATTCAATAGTGAAGATTTCCCACCTGTCCTGGAGGTAATGATGCAAAATCTGTGCAATACGTTGATATGCTCTCAAACACTGTCCTGTGCAGGCACTCTTATTTACTCTGAGCCCAACAACCTCTTTTTTTGTTTTGTTTTGTTTTGTTTTTTGAGATGGAGTCTTGCTCTGTCGCCCAGGCTGGAGTGCAGTGGTGCGATCTCGGCTCACTGCAAGCTCCACCTCCTGGGTTCACGTCATTCTCCTGCCTCAGCCTCCTGAGTAGCTGGGACTACAGGGGCCTGCCACCGTGCCCGGCTAATTTTTTGTATTTTTTAATAGAGACAGGGTTTTACCGTGTTAGCCAGGATGGTCTCGATCTCCTGACCTCGTGATCCGCCCGCTACATGGTGCAGTTTTGTGACCATTTGACCTCATAGTTGAGACATCTTACCTTATGGTTATTAGTGCTTAATTTCAAGATCTTTGCAATCTTTTAAATGAGAAATTTGGTGCAGTATCTGTTGGACTTTTAGAAGTTGAAATAGGAATTACATCTGTAAGAGATATGGATGTAAAACCAATGCAGCTTTAAAAAATTGCTACCTTTTTTACATTTTGTTAGATTCAGTTACAAGCCCTGGATATCAGACTCTCCTATAATGATGTTCAGCTGTTTCTTGCCATTGCAAAATCCATCCCAGAGCAAGCTAATGCTGCAGTGCCAGACTCAGTGGCCCTGGAGTCAGACTCCGTTGGCACTTACCTTCCAGGTGCATCTCGCGTTGGAGAGGAAATCAGAGAAGGGACAAGATACACCTTAGATCCTGTCTTGGGTAGGTGTTTAACTATAAAACCCACTCAGTCTTGCTAATAACGCTTCTTCTTTTTGACTCTTAAAATTTTCTTTTGCACAATTAAATTGTACAGAGTTTAATTGTATGTCATTAAGTATAACTGTAAGTCCTAAGTATGACTGTCTCATTTTTTAAAATTTAAAAACAAACAAAACATCCCTAACCAACTACTCCACTATTTTTCCTCTTTCAGTTTTTTCCAGAGTTACCTGGATAATGCCAAAGTTGAGTTTTAAGCTTTGAGAGTTCTCCTCTGAAATTATATGAGTAACACTAAGTTTTATTTTTAAGCTTTTATTATTAATTTATTGGTTTATTTTGAGACAGGGTCTTGCTCTGTCACCCAGGTTGGACAGCAGTGGTGTGATCATAGCTTATTGCAGCCTCAAACTCCTGGGCCCAAGCTATCTTCACTCCTCAGCCTCCTGAGTAGCTGGGAGGGACTATAGGTGTGTGCCATCATGCCTCACTAATTTTTACCTTTTTTTTTAGAGACGGGGTCTTGCCATTTTGCCCAGGCTGGTCTTGAGTTCCTGGTCTCGAGTAGTCCCCCTGCCTTAGCCTCCCAAAGTATTGGGATTACTGGTGTGAGCCACTACTGTGCCCACCTCTAATTTTAAGCTGTTTAAAACACAGTCAGGGGAAAATGTAGGGGCCAGATGGTGGAATGAAGGGGCCAGATGCGAAATAGACCTTCCCCCCCACCCCAATTCCTGGCCAGGACACCACTTTAAAAACACAGTCAATATGAGGAAAAGACTCAAAGATTTCAGGGTACACTTGATAGAATTCTCCAATTAGGAGTCCAGTTTTGCTTAGAGAAATGAAATGTTTTAGTCACGGGTTTTTTAATTTCTTTTCTTTTTTTCTAAAATTAGTTTGTAGATTAATTTACATAAAATTATTTATGAAAATTTTATGCTATTTGTTTCCTAGAGTTACAGCTGGCTAGGCTGCAGGAGCTGGGATTCAGCATGGATGATTGTCGCAAAGCTCTTTTGGTGTGTCAAGGTAATTTGAACAGGGTTCTGTTACCCGTTGTTTATCTTGATGATATGCTTCCTTCCCATTTCCTCTCTTACTTCCACAAGGCGACTTAGAGAGCTGAGTGTGTTTGGAGGACGCTTTATGTGTCTTCTCTGGACTGCATATCATCTTAGGTCAGTAATAATAACGTCACCCAGGCTGGAGTGCAGTGGCGCCACCTCAGCTCACTGCAACCTCCACCTCCCCAGTTCAAGCCATTCTTCTGCCTCAGCCTCCTGAGTACCTGGGTTTATAGGCATGCGTCACCACACCTAGGTAATTTTTGTATTTTTAGTAGAGGCGGGGTTTCACCGTGTTGGCCAGACTGGTCTCGAACTCCTGACTTCAAGTGATCTGCCCGCTTTGGCCTCCCAAAATGCCGGGATGACAGGCAGCAGTCTTTAGTAGTGGATAAGAATTTGGGTTCTGAGGCCAGGTGCAGTGGCTCATGCCTATAATCCCAACACTCTGGGAGCAGAGGCAGATGGATCGCCTGAGGTCAGGAGTTCAAGACCAGCCTGACCAACATGGCGAAACCACATCTCTACTAAAAATACAAAATTAGCTGGCGTGGTGGCTCATGCCTGTAATCCAGCTACTCAGGAGGCTGAGGCAGGAGAATCGCTTGAACCTGGGAGGCGGAGGTTGCAGTGAGCCAAGATCATGCCCCTGCACTACAGCCTAGGCAACAGAGCGAGACTCTGTCTCAAAAAAAAAGGGGCTCTGGAGCTGGCTGACTGGGTTCAGATCCTTACTCTCTGCCACTACCTATTAATGACTTTGGGAAGTGACTTTAACCTCTGTGAACCAGTGCTTCCTTATCTGTAGAAAGAAGATAAGAGGCTGCCTCCCTCAGAGATTTGATGTAAGTAAATGACTATATGCAAAGCACTAAGAAAGTGCTAGCACACAGCAAGTGCTCTATAAATGTTAACCACTGTTACTAGTGGTTGTGCTAATGGCGGTGATACTGATAATTATGACCATTTACTGAAGTCCTGTATGCCTATCTTTGTGTTTTCTTTTTGCATCCTCTTCACAGCCCTTGGAGGCAGACATTATTATTCCCACTTGAAATGAGGAAACCAGCTCAGATTGGTTAGGTAAAACTTCCTAAGTAAACTTGGTGGAGGTCACATCTTAGTCCCCTATGATGGACTTAAAGCCAGGTCTACCTGCCTCCTAAATCTGTTCTTTCTACTCCATCTCACTTCCTTTCCATCTCCATGTTTCCCTTTCTCTTCAAAAAGAGAAGTACAGCACAGGCTGCATTTCCTTCCATCTTTTTTTTCCCCTTTTTTTAAGAGACAGGGTCTCACTCTGTTGCCCAGGCTGGAATGCAATCATAGCTGTGGTGCAATCATAGCTCACTGCAGCCTCCAACTCCTGGGCTCAAGCAATCCTCCTGCCTCAGCCTCCTTTCCAGTCTTTACACTTGTGTGCACTTTCTCTCTTTCTACTTCTCCTTTTTTTTCTTTGAGACAGTCTCACTCTCTTGCCCAGGCTGGAGTGCAGTGGCGCGATCTTGGCCCACTGCAACCTCCGCCTCCCAGGTTCAAGTGATACTCCTGCCTCAGCCTTCTGAGTAGCTGGGATTACAGGTGCCTGCCACCATGCCCAGCTAATTTTTGTATTTTTAGTAGAGACAGGGTTTCCCTTTTTTGTACAGGCTGGTATTGAACTCCTGACCTCGTGATCCACCTGCCTCGGCCTCCCAAAGTGCTGAGATTACAGGCGTGAGCCGCTGTACCCGGCCTCTTTCTACTTCTCTACCTACTGTGGACAGTATATCCAACACACACACATGCACACATTACATTTTTAATGTACTGGTAGATTCTGTTGCCAATACAATTTTATAGTCTTTTAAAAATATTTTATTGAATTATGATTGTAATTCTGTTATGATATACTTAATATATCAGCAGCATCTTCCCATGTCATTGAAATTATTTATCAACACTGATCTTTTTACATTGACTCTAATGATATAATTTACTTAATCATTCTTTACTTGTTATTCAATATTATACACACTTCTATGTAGTAAACATTTTTTGGTGTGAACTTTTGTCTGTGTCTTTTAAGTATATCCTTGGTAGAGTGATCTATATTTTAAATACCAGACCAAAGGGTATAGATATATTTTTCAGGCTCTTTACTTGATTTCTTTTTTTTTTTTTTTTAATTTTTCTTTTTTAAAATTTTTTTTGGGGCTCTTGAATCGACAAATCTTTTTCTAAAAAAATTGTATCTGGGTTATTCCAGCCAATTTATGTGTGAAAAGGCTTGTTTCATGACATACTGGTTTACATTAACTTACCTTTTGGATTCTGAAAAAAATGAAGGTAGACCTAGTTCTCATGTGTTCTTGGTTTTGTTTTACCCAGTCATTAGTTTTTGGTTTAATTAATTTTATACCCCTTAATGTTTACTTTTCCTATGCTTTTTACTCTTTCTTTAACAATTCGAGCACCTTTTTTTTTTTTTTTTTATTAAAGTTCTGAGAACCTTTTGGTTTTTTTTTTTTTTTTTTTTTAATTTTAGATACTGGGTTTTGCTCTGTTGCCCAGGCTGGAGTGTAGTGGTGGCACAATGATCATAGCTCACTCTAGCCTCAAACTCCTAGGCTCAAATGATCCTCCCACCTCAGCCTCCTGAGTAGCTGGGACTACAGGATGCACCACCATACTTGGCTAATTTTTAAATTTTTTGTAGAGACAGGTCTTGCTATGTTGCCCAGGCTGGTCTCAAATTCCTGACCTAAAGTGATCCCTTGCCTAAACCTCCCAAAGCATTGGGCTTATAAGCATTAGCCACTGTGCTCGGCCTCTGTTTGGTAATTTTTTTTTTTTTTGAGGCAGAGTTTTGCTCTTGTTGCCCAAGCTGGAGTGCAATGGTGCAATCTTGGCTCCCTGCAACCTCCGCCTCCCGGGTGCAAGCGATTCTCCTGTCTCAGCCTCCCAAGTATCTGGGATTACAGGCACATGCCACCACGCCCAGCTAATTTTTGTTATTTTTAGTAGAGACGGGGTTTCACCATGTTGGTCAGGATGGTCTCGATCTCCTGACCTCATGATCTGTCCACCTTGGCCTCCCAAAGTGCTGGGATTACAGGTGTGAGCCACTGCACCCGACCGGTAATTTTTATTTCTTTAGTAGATAAAACTTAATTCCATCAGTAATTAATATGATAATAGCAACTGATGTTTATCTGTAATGTAGATAATAGCAAATAATGTTTATTACACTCCAGGCTTCACTCTGAGAACTTTCCATGTACTCATTCTTCCCTCTTCCTGTCAGTCCTTTTAAGTGGGTGCTGTCGGGCACAAAGAGATCAAATAACTTGCCCAAGAGCCAGCAGCTGGTAAGGGCAGAACAGGACCTGAAGCCAGGCCATCTTGCTCTGGAGCCCATGCCCTCGATCACTTACACTGTCCCTGGTACTGGCCTCTGGTGACTTACAAGTATGGGGTGGCATTGCTTCTCTTTTCTTTTTTTGGGAGGAGGGGGACTTTAGCAACCGGGTTGTATTCAAGAGGCAATTAGTAACGGTTATATATTACACACATGCAGTTCTCGCATTGCTCTCTGTTCTCAAGGCATTTGCGATTGATTGAGAAGACACATTATACACAAAGTAAGATATTTGAGAACAATTACAAAGCAGCACATCAATATATTTGCAAAACTACATAGTGAAGATTAAGTACTTAGGTACCAAGTGGCGCCGTGTCTGGATCCTCTCCTGTCCTCTTCTCTCCTCTCCTTCAACAGATGGCATGGTAGAGAGGGATGGCTTCCTGGAGGCATTTTGGGCCAGATCATGAAAGGTGTGGTAAATTTGAGTGGAAGGTGTGCAACAAAATGTTTGCTTAAAAGCAGGATTATTATTATGCTGGGATTCCCTCCCACCCCCCACCCCCACCACCCCCACCCTCCTTTTTTATTAAGTCCAAGAATACTTCTGGGATCAAGGCTCTCTTGGCTTCCCAGTAGGTCTCTAGAGAATTTTATTTCTCTATTTCCTCTGTGAGTGGCTAGGGTAGCTGTGGAAGCTGGTAGAACTGATCACTTCTTAATTTCTTTGAAGGCCAATTGAAAAAGGCAGCAAGTTGGTTGTTTAAGAATGCGGAACCTCTGAAGTCTCTTTCCTTGGCCTCCACCAGCCGAGATAGCCCAGGGGCTGTGGCAGCGCCATTGATCTCTGGTGTGGAGATCAAAGCCGAGAGTGTGTGCATCTGTTTCATCGATGACTGCATGGATTGTGATGTTCCTCTCGCTGAACTCACCTTTTCCCGTGAGTGTTGTCCTGGTTTTCAGATTCATCTTGAATATTTCCAGTCATTGCTGAATTATTTGGGGCCTTTTTTTTTTTTTTTTTTTTGTCATTCATACTCTATTTAGTCATTTGGGTGAAATTTAGATAATAGTTTTACATATGTTTTTCGTTATGTATGTTTTAAAGAAACTTTTATTTGCCATATGTGGCCTTCAGCCTATAGCTTGGGAATAGGAATGGTCTTTGATAAAATTTCCATTGTATTAACAGCTCTAGCTAAATCATTCCTGAGCTCTTCATTTTTCTTATCTTTTTATGTATCTAAAGATTGTAGTGAATACTGCTAGGCATTTAACAGATAAGCTCAGACAATAATGGTTCTGTTGTATTATCTCTTGAAAATCAAAAACAAGAATCTTACTAGAAAGTGCACTTCTGAGTCTCCACCACAGGGCCGTGTAAGGGGTAAAACACTGTTTATATGTGAGCTGTCCTTTGCTAGAGTGGGGACCAAAGTAGGAGTACTCTATCCTTTTTTTTTTTTTTTTTACCTCAAAGGTGAGGTCTTGTTTTGTTGCCCAAGGTTGGTCTCAAACGCGTGGGCTCAAGCAGTTCTCCTGCTTCCCGAGTGGCTAGGATTAAAGTGGCCCACCATTACTTCTGGTGGGAGTACTTGATCCTTAAGTGCCTCACTGCAAGCAGTGTGAAGTTGAGGTCTTTTTTTTTGTGAGACGGAGTTTCACTCTTGTTGCCCAGGCTGGAGTGCAGTGGTGCAATCTTGGCTCACCACAATCTCTGCCTCCTGGGTTCAAGTGATTCTTCTGCTTCAGTCCCCCGAGTAGCCGGGATTACAGGCATGTGCCACCATGCCTGGCTAATTTTGTATTTTTAGTAGAGACAGGGTTTCTCCATGTTGGTCAGGCCTGTCTCAACCTCCTGACCTCAGGGATCTGCCCGCCTCAGCCTCCCAAAGTGCTGGGATTACAGGCATGAGCCACCGCGCCCGTTGAGGTTTTGAGGAGAGTAAATGAAAATCTCCCTACTCTGTTTAGTTTTAACTTTCCATTGTTTCGATCTTGCCAGCCTCTTCTTCCTTCAGGTAAACTTTGCTTCTGGGGCTTGAATCTGGCCTCTTGCACATTACAGAGCTTGCCCTTTCCCTGAGCTTCTATCTAGGGCACCACCAGGGCTACTTGGTTAAAAGTGACAACTGGAATTTTGACTGTTTTGATGAATATCTTTTCTGCAGAGACTAATTAGTTGATTTCTTATTTTTCTATGTCAGTCTCAACATTTTGAGCTAATATTTATCAGAACATGACTTCTCTAATCAGTCAGCCCTCTTATCATTATTCAGGTAGAAATATCTTTTTTTTGTTTTTTATCTTTATTTCTTGAGACAGAGTCTTGCTTTGTTGCCAGGCTGGAGTGCAGTGGCGCTATCTTGGCTCACTGCAACCTCCGCCTCCCGGGTTCAAGCAATTCTCCTGCCTCAGCCTCCCAAATAACTGGGATTACAGGCGCCCACTACCACGCCCGGCCAGTTTTTGTATTTGTAGTAGAAATGAGGTTTCACCATGTTGGCCAGGATGGTCTCAATCTCCTGACCTCATGATCCACCCACCTTGGCCTCTCAAAGTGCTGGGATTTACAGGCATGAGCCACCGTACCTGGCCAGAAATATCTTTTATGTTCCCACAGGCTTCAGGTACACCTGGGTGCCAGGGCTGGCACTGTGGGAAGGCAAATGAGGTACTTGCCTCAGGCACAGAGTTTAAGAGGGTGCCAGAAAACTCAGTCATGGAGATAAATAATATCTCAGTGCCATATTTTTAAAAATTGATGCAAAAAAATACATGATGAACAAAATATCAGAATGTTGTGTGCTCTCCTTTGCGAGTATTAGCTCTAATGTTTCTTTAATGTCATTTATCAGCAAAAGGCAGTTTTGGTTGCTCCTGCCCTGCCGCTGCAGTAAGGTTTGCTTTCATTGCAGGTCTGAATTTTCTTCAGCGTGTGAGAACTAGCCCTGAAGGTTATGCCCACTTCACCCTTTCTGGAGATTATTATAACCGTGCTCTTTCAGGTCAGTATAAAGCATATGTTATCATGGGATTTAAAAAATAAATTTAAATGTTTGCCTGGACTTATTGCTACGTAAATTTTACATGAAGGAAAGGGCAGGGGTGGGGTGGGACGGGGAAAGATGAAAAGCAAGTAGACTGCATAAACACAGAAAATAAGGATTTTCTGTCGTGCTAAAAACATATCTGATATGTTGCAACTAAAAAGATGTTTTCGGCTGGACGTGGTGGCTCACGCCTGTAATCCCAGCACTTTGGGAGGCTGAGGAGGGCGGATCACCCTGAGGTCAGGAGGTCGAGACAGGCCTGGCCAATATGGCAAAACCCTGTCTCTACTAAAAATACAAAACTAGCTGGGCATGGTGGTGGGCGCCTGTAGTCCCAGCTACTTGGGAGGTTGAGGCAGGAGAATCACTTGAACCCGGCAGGCGGAGGTTGCAGTGAGCTGAGATCACACCACTGCGCTCCAGCCTGCGTGACAGAGCAAGGCTCTGTCTCAAAAAAAATCTAGAAAGTGATGTTTTTATAGTTAATTTTTTTTTTGATCCTGCAGTTTGGCTCATTCTAGAATATGCCATTGCTCAATAGTGAAGGATCATTTATTTGGCCCTGAGAGTAGCTAAATTTCAAGGGAGATTTATGCCCACAAGCATTTTTTTTTTTTTTTTTGAGACCGAGTCTCACTCTGTCACCCAGGCTGGAGTGCAGTGGCATGATCTCGGCTCACTGCAACTTCTGCCTCCAAGTTCAAGTGATTCCCCTGCCTCAGCCTCCCGAGTAGCTGGGATTACAGGCGCTTGCCACCATGCCCAGCTAACTTTTTGTATTTTTAGTAGAGACGGGGTTTCACCAGGTTGGCCAGGCTGGTCTCGAACTCCTGACCTCAGGTGATCCACCTGCCTCAGCCTCCCAAAGTGGTGGGATTACAGGCGTGAGCCACTGCGCGCAGCCAAGCATTTTAAACCTCAAGTCCCTTCACTCCCCACTGGGTTTGTTTGTTTTATTAGAATCTACTGAGTCAGTGACACTATATATTCTGCCCTACCTACTCCCTAGAAAAAAACAAAAACAAACAAACGAAAAACCACTGCTGATCAGAGCAGGCTATTTTTTGGGAGACGTAAACCTCAATAATATCGCAAGCATTTTCAGGTTTCTTTCTTCCCAATTGAAAGACCAAGGTAAGAGCCTATACATACAGGTTGAAATTCAGAAGCCATAATATATTAGGGCCAAGTGGTTTGAGCAGTGAACTTTGCCTTAAGAGAGCTGAAAGAAGGTCTCATCGGAATTGGTAGTAGGCATGGACAGAATAAGCAGAGTAGTGCTGGGCAGTCCAAGGTGTAAACCTCCGACGGCCTGCTGCCTTTAATTTCAGTAAGAAATTAAACCTCGATTTGTTGTGCTGCTGCTGAGTGTTCTAGAGTATTTATTACATTTAATTTTATGTTAGTTAACATTTTCCCTCTGTACCAGACTCACTTAAAGCTAACACCCTTATTTCTTCATTGTTCAAAATGTTTCACTTTAGAATGTAATCCCAGCACTTTGGGAGGCAGAGGTGGGCGGATCATCAGGTCAGGAGATTGAGATCATGCTGGCGAACACGATGAAACCCCATCTCTACTAAAAAAAAAAATACAAAAAATTAGCCGGGCGTTGTGGTGGGCGCCTGTAGTCCCAGCTACTCGGGAGGCTGAGGCAGGGGAACGGTGTGAACCCAGGAGGTGGAGGTTGCAGTGAGCCAAGATCGTGCCACTGCACTCCAGCCTAGGCGACAGAGCGAGACTCTGTCTTAAAAAAAAAAAAAAAAAAAGAATAATGGCCCAAGTCTTTCTAGTTGAGAGAAACTCTTGCATGTGGGAGCTATTTTTCTGAGAATCATTTGTTTTCTTAGGCCAAATATTGCTTACTTTTAAAGTTGTATGAACACATTCAGGTCACTAAATGTCAAATGGTGTAAGGAGACTAATGTACCTACTGTGTGTTACATACTGATTTGGATTTGTTCAGTGGCTGATTGTGTGTGTCTATTTAAAGATCTGTTAAAAATTAATTGGCTTTGAAAAGTTGAGTCTTTTAAGTCACAGTGATGTACCATTTTTCACACCCAAGAGATTAGCAAAAATTAAGTGGGACACTACTAATTATTGGAAGATATAAGCCATAGTCCTTGCTATTAGAACTACACATCACTACCACTACTGTGTAAAACAATTTGGCATGACCTGGTAAATGTGAGTGTAAGCATACTCAACAACCCCGCAATGTGTTGCTTCTAGGTCTGTACCGTAGAGACTGTCTTGCCTGTGTGAACTACAGATGTATATAAGGCTGCTTATAGTAGTATTCCAATAGCAATAAAACTGGAATCAAGTGAATGTCTTTCAGAAGTAGAATGGATAAATAAATTGTATATTCATTATAATGCATGTTAATATTCAGTAGTGAAAACAATGTACCACGGTGACCTGCATCAATGTGATGTAGCAGTATGCTCGAAGACATATTGGTGAACAAGAATAGAAACTTGAATGCGCATGGGGATTCCATTTATGTAAAGATCACAAGCAGGACAGTCTAAATGTTCTTAAGAAAGGTATATATGCTTGGTAAAATTATAAAGAAGGGCAAGGAAATGATTAACTAAAAATTCAAGTGAATGGTCACCTGGAGTTGGGTGGGAGGGGGTTGGTGGGAAGGAGGGGAATGAGATGGTAGGGAATGGCCCTTGGGGACTTCAAAGGAACTTGTAATTTTCTATTTCTTAAGTTGAATAGTGAGTACACGAGTGTTTGTGGTATTATTTTATATGTTGTTTATATAGTCTTTGTGCATATTTTAAGAAAAAGAAAAAGTTAATGAGCCTTCATATGTACCTATTTATTCAACGAATGTATTGGTCCTGTAACCAGGAGAATCAAATTTAATAGCTATTTAAGACACTTTATTATTTTTCCAATCTTAGTCTGAGACTCCTTTTTCCATCTTGAGTGTCTCAACACATCCTGCCTGTTCTTTAGTGGAAGACACTGCCTGCCCTCCTTCCTGCCACCTCTGGAAGACCATCGTGGGGGTACATATATGCCTTTCCACTTGTGTCTTCTGGACAACGCAGACATCTGTAGGGTGACCTGTAGCTAAAGGTGGTTGGTGCTTTTGTTGTGAAATTGAATTGGAAGTAGAAAGCTATTAAGCTCCAGTTTGTCCTTGCTGAACATTTGCAAGCAGTGTTCCCCTATAAACTCTTGATATCTGCTGAACAGATGTCTTATTTCCTGTGTTCTTTTAGGCTGGGAGCCATTTATTGAGCCTTGGCCATGCTCTGTATCCTGGCAACAGCAGGCAGCTAGTCGTCTCCATCCTCCTCGACTGAAGCTAGAAGCCAAGGCCAAACCTCGTTTGGATATCAATATCACTTCTGTGCTAATTGGTGAGTAGAAAGTTGTCTTTCATAGACTGATACCTTTCCGTACCTAAGTTCTGAGTCTGGAAGACTATTAATCCTAGTTTAGCAAATACCTGGGCCTGTACCAGGCATCACTTCTTCATCCTGACTGCTTTCCTGATCAACCCTAATAGCCTCTTGATTCTCAACCTGTTTCTCCACCGTTGGCATCCCATAATGATGCTATCAGTGGTTAAGCAAGAACTTAGATTACTTAGGAAACGTAAATGGCCGTGATGGACTTTCTCCTCATAATGCTTGGTCACTACAGTTGATTAAATGTCCTGGAAGTGAGTTTAGATTAACTTTGCTCAAGCTATTCACGGACTAATTCTTAAAAGGTGTATTTTGACCATATATTTATAGTAGAATAAGTTGCCTTTGTTGTTTCTCATTATCATTTTGACCTAACTCTGAAAATGACTTGCTTAAGGGTTGCCAGGTTAGTGGTGTGTTATCTAAAAGTATCTTTGGCAATGCTGAAATGTACATCTCTGGATTCAATGTCATGAATAAAAACTGCTCTATTGTTATAGTTCTGCCATCTAAAAGGAAAACAATATAATCATACAATCAAGTAGTGTGTACCTTCACTGTGAAAACTCACATTCATTGTTTGATTTATTGATCTACTTGATCTGATTTTGGAATTACTATACTTTATCTTTGAGCGATAACACATACTATTGCAAATTGTGAACTTTCTTTGGTGTGTATGTTGGATTGAGGCTGTTAGAATATCCACTTCCTTACACATGTCAGAGTTGGATGGAAAGAATGTGTTATGAAATGAGACCATAAGTTTGTTGACCCCCCAAATTTAAAACCACTGTTTTATATGATCAGATTTCATCCACTAATTTGCCTAGTTGTTAATATCACCTAGATAATAGTAAGTTGACCCTGTGATTTCTCTAAACTGTATTGTTTTGACTCCTACATTGTTTCTCACAACATCTCTTACTCTAGAAGGTTAGAGAAAGTTTGTGGTAGTCTTTTGAAAAGATGCAGTAAACAAGAGCTTACCTAAAGGGTTCTTATTGGTGTTTCTGATGAGCACAGTATATGTCTCTTTAAGAATATCTTCTGGCCGTGCACATTGGGTCATGCCTGTTATCCCAGTTCTTCGAGAAGCCAAGATGGGAAACTCATTTGAGGCCAGAAGTTCCAGACCAGCCTAGGCAAAATTGTGAGACCTTGTCTCTACAAAAATAAACAATTAGCTGGGCATAGTGGCATGCGCCTGTAGTCCCAGCTACTCAGGAGGCTGAGGTGGAAGGATTGCTTGAGTGCAGGAGTTCAAAGTTACAGTGAGCTATGATTGTGCCAGTGTACTCCAGCCTTGGAGACAGAGCAAGACCCTGTCTCTAAGAAACCAACCAAACAAAAAATCTTCCAAAAGGCATTCTCGTCAGTGGTAAAATTTGTTTTGTTTTTTCACCTTCAATTCCTTATTCCTAATACTATACTGAAACCCAGAAACGTAGCTGTGACCTCTTGTGTTTAAATAAATATTACTTCTGTAGCGAAGTGTTGTAATTGAAAACCAGAAACCAATAATTCTTCTTCCAAAAAGTATAACATCTTAATTAGTATAAAAGATCTTCATCTAGATGTGGTGCACTGTAATTGTTTTTGTTAACCTGCTATCCCCATTGTAATTCTCTCACAGAAGTAAAACTGCTTGTGGAGAATTGTCCGCTGAATTTCAGCCTCTGGAGTGCAGTGGCATGATCTCGGCTCACTGCAACCTCCACCTCCCAGGTTCAAGCGATTGTCCTGCCTCAGCCTACTGAGTAGCTGGGACTACAGGTGCATGCCACCACGCCTACATAAGTTTTGTATTTTTAGTAGAGATGGGGTTTTGCTATGTGGGCCAGGCTGGCCTCAAACTCCTGGACTCAAGTGATCCGCCTGCCTCAGCCTCCCAAAGTGCTGAGATTACAGGCGTGAGCCACCGCGTCTGTCCTCCATATAAATTTTAGATTCGGCTTTTAAAATTCCACAAAATGCCCTATGGCTATTTTGATGGGGATTTTATTGAATCTATAGATTGGTTTGAAGAGAATCCACATCTTTAATGTCTTTCACATTATGATAGAGTTTTGTGGCGATGGTTGTCTGTTCATGGTAATCTCTTTCAATGGAGCGTGAGGCTCTCCAGGGCACAGACTTTCTCGGAATCTAGCACAGGCCAGGCATGTAATGAGACACTCAATAAAAGCTTTTTTTGCTGAATTGAAATTATTTGACTCGAACCCTCCATCTTTTTTAGTTCTCTTAATATCTCTGGGGGATTCTTTCTAGACCAGTATGTAAGTACCAAGGAATCATGGATGGCAGATTACTGTAAAGATGACAAGGAAATAGAGTCAGCTAAATCAGAAGACTGGATGGGCTCTTCGGTGGATCCTCCATGTTTTGGACAAAGTAAGAGTTTTCACTATATGTGTTTAACTAAATCACTTTTGACCTACAAAGCAATGCTTCACTGAGAAATTCAAATGGAACCATCATTCTGCGTGGAAAAACCTACAGGAAATTCTGACTATCTTCTGTAGTTCTGTTTTAGTCTTTGCAGGAGACAGTTTTCTGGCATGAACTACTGAACTTATAAATGTGGGCTGTAATTCCACCTTTGCGGGGGAGAAGAGATCTGCAACACGTAATTCCTAAATCCTGGTAATAATGCATATGAACTGGTGCACCTGAGAATGCATCAGGATCAGCTGTGGTTTGTGTTTTACTCTGCAAAACATTGGTTTTCTAATTGATCGGATTTTTTTGACCAGATTTTTAAAAGCATCTAAAATGGTCTTCTAAACCTAGAGATAGAGGGTTTGGACATATTCTAGAAAAGAGGGTGAGCAGGAGCCCATGTGGAAAAAGTTGTTAAAAAGGGAGCCCTGTGCTGTTCATAAAGTATAAAAGAATTGAATGCCCTGCCTCTTGAAGAAAGAGGAGTCAGCTTGCTCTCTATTGATGATGCTTTCTTTCCTTATTTAATGCCTCGCCCAGCTCTGTTTTCCTCAGAGCTGGGGAGATGGTGATGGACAACTGCATGGTCTTAGTTGTTCCACAAGCCATTGTCATCCAAATTCAACTCAGCTCCAACTCTTACAATGTGGTTTCTTTGGGGAGTCTTGGCTGGACTTCACATAGCTCATGAATACTTAAATATTCCATCTGGTCTGCAAACGTGTCATGGGAAGATCGGTGTTCTTAGTGTATGAAGTAATTGTACTGGTTCATCTCTCCTCAGGGTGTATAAGTGGACTTTCTGTCTGCCTTGTACTTCTAGAAAGAGACACAAAGAAATGTCAGCTGTGCTTGTTCTCTGTTTTCCCAGGCTGTTGCTTCTGAGTCTCAAGGTCATTACTTAGGAGCCAGGGCTTTTCGGATATTGTCAGCTTTGATTTTAGCTCCTCCTCCAACCTTCCCAATTTGTGTGTCAAGAAAATGTAACATAGTCTACCCAGAAGACTCTAAATAATCTTTGTAATATGTCCAAGAGAGTGTGTTTCTAAAACATTATTCATGCAGGGGCATCTTCAATTCAGAGTCAAACTCTAGCAAGGCCTAGTCTGCAAGATTCTGATGAAAGATTTTCTTGTCCCTCTCTTTCTTCTTTCCTTCTTCCCTCCCTGCCTCCCTTTCTTCCTTCCTTTTTAAAATTTTTGTCCCTGTCTCTTTCTCTATAGTTAAAAGGCTTCCTCATTCATCTATATTAAATGCTGGTGCTGAGTTAAAGCTTGATTTTTATTTATTTAAAGATTTTTATGATTACTTAGGCTTATAAAAGTGTAATCTATCTTTTTAATAAGACATAACTTGAATATGCGTAAATTTCCAAACCTCTTTTCTTATTGGAAATTCCTGGATGGTAGTACAGTACATTCCAGGATTGTATTCTTTTAGCAGGCCTACTAAAATGATCATTGGGAATTTATTTTGAAAGTGAGTAGGGTTCAACCTTGTTGAACTAATCATAAACTTTCGGGTCTTATTCAAGAATAGTAAGTCATATTCCTACAAAAGTTATGCTTTTTATTCAGACTGGCCTTAAAACAAGCCCTTGGGAATAGCCCTTAACATGAAATTTAGCCTAAGGGACCTGCTGCTTTCTCACTGTTTCTTTATCAGGGGAAAGAAAATACCAGCCTGCTTTTGACAAAATTGTTGGCTTTGTTCAGTCAGGGCTGAGATTTTGCAGGTAAACCTGGGCGATGTGGCACTTCATTGAATTTATTAGTTTTGTATTCCAAGGACATTTTATGAAAATATCAAATATTCTGAAAACTTCTGTGCTTGATTTAGAATTTAAATAAACACTATGAGACAACTCCTCGGTAGAGATTGCTTAAATTTGGAACACATACTGACTCTTCCCCTGAATTTTTGAGATCCCCTGAGACTGGCATTTTACTTCTGTGTTTTACCAGTTGGAATGGAGCAACCTTCACTAAAATCTGTACTGATGGATTTTTGTAACTTTTTAATGCCATTTAAGAACATAACACCTTTAAATTAAAAATCTTCAAAAGGCTTGTCATTCTGTTCAAGAGAAGGTTCAATACATATTCTTCTAATTCAGGAAAAAAAAAAAGCATGTTACTTTGATCCAGCCTCCACAATAAAAACTAGCATAAAAATGTGTTCACTTTGTCAAGTACATTCGTAGCGCTTAGTAATCACTGATGGGAATGACTCTGTACTTGCATGATGCTTGCTATTTTTGTAATGTTCTCTATTTGTGCTTATCGTTTGGAAGCAAGTCTTCTTATTTCACTGTATTTATTCTTAGCCTCTAACTTTGTCTCTCCTGTCTACCAGGCCTCCCCCTTGTCTACCTTAGAACTAGGAGTACAGCCAGTCTGACTAACCTAGAGCACCAGATCTATGCTAGAGGTACAGTATAGCCAAGCGAGGGCTTGCTTTATTTTCCTGTTTTAAGAACTGCCTTGTACATCAATTTTTTTTTTTAATGAGTGGGAGTTGAATTGGGGGTATTCCATGTCATGAGTACTTTAGTAATAGGAAAGAACATTTCCAGCTGATGAACAGAGTGGTGCGTATTATCAGCTGATTCTTATATTGTTTCCCTTCCATCTCCCTTAACTTTGGTGGAAATGGAATAAACTCCACAGTGTATGATGCAGAAATATGTTAATACAATGTCAATTAGAGGTGATTTCTCATATTGAAGAGCAAGTGGATTGAGGAACACCATGCTTCATCAAGCAGTGCTGCCACAAGTCTTAAGTTTATAAAATACCCACTGAAAATTCTCATGGGAATGCATGGGGCTCTGGAACAGGCACTATAATAATAGGGATAGCGCAAAAAAAAATTCTCAGTAAATAATTGCTTAGACACAAACCTTAATTTCTTTGGATGTCAGTTTTTGTGTTTAGGAGATAAAAAAGAAAATTTTCTTTATTTCTATCTCTGATCTTTGAAAGTTTCTTGAGAAATTCACTGGTAAGTGAATATGGTAGAAAACACCATAATCATTGAGGAATTGGAGTCCCAAGATGTTCATTTTTTGTTTTAGGGAGTACAATTTAATCTGAATGATTTATGTGTGTACATGGCAAATTCCAGATTATTCGTCATGATTTTTTTAAATAGAAAGAGACCACAGGAACTCCCTCTACCAGGAATATAGAACAGGGATGTTAATACTCAGGGTACATTGCCCTGGGTTTTTTTTTCTGGACAATTTTACCAGGGTGGATGTTTGAGGGAGGGCTCACAAAGAAAGCCCGGAGCTGAATCTTAATTTATTCGTGTATTCCTGCTTCTAAGCTTTCTATATGTTACTTAATCTTTCAGGCTTAGCCAAGCATTATTCCTATTTAGCTGATAAGGACAGTGAGGTTCAGAGACACTAGGAGATTTGCCTTTATTCACTTGACCTCCTAGTAGCAAACCTAGTATTTTAATCTGCTTCTTATGATTTACAAACCAGGTCCTTTCTGATGGACTGAGCTGCTTACATAGCATGACAGCCTACACTGTTTATAATGGCAAAATTACTGTGTGAAACAAGTCCAAAGGGGTAGAAATTTCCTTAGCTGGAGCTGTTTGAAGCTGAACTTGGATACGGGTAGCTTTAGACTCTCTCTCAGCCCATGAAGAAATTGGGTTTGGTCACTAGGGGCAGATTTTCTGAGGCCATTAGGGAATAATGTTCTCTTTGATGGACTTGGGAACTTTTGTCTCTGGTGCTGTGCCAAAGGCAAGTACATAGTTTATTTGGACCCTGGTGCAGAAGATGTCAGATTTGTTGCCTGATGTTGGGCTTGGATTTGCGTGCATGCTGTGTATTTTTATCCTCAGAGAAATGGGTTACTGAAGCCTGTGCCGTTATATCTAATCAATGCAAGAAGCTTGGAGACCTAAGCATTGTGCCTACCCATGCTATTTAACTCCAAAGCAGTATACTTGTGAATATATTTGTATGGATTCGCAGCACTTTATTCTGTATAACAAACTGATCAAAGCCATCTGCCACCTGTTCTTTTTAAATCTAATTTGCAAATGGAAACTTACAGTCTGGCTCACAGTGGGATATGAAAGCACATCTGGCTTCTTTTTCTCCTGGGCCCTTTATCTACTGTAATAAAAGCAGCTCTCTCATTGCACTCATAGAAGAGGGAGGTGCCTTTCAAAGTGCCACAATAAATACCGTTTACCCTGCAGACAGCTCTTAAATTTTTTACTCCCCCTCTGCTCTTGTCAGCAGCCTTACAGCTACTCCTTAATTTTCTACTTGATGAGCACTAATTTTTTTTTTTTTAAAGCAAACTTTGGGAGCTAAGTAAGGCCATTGGGGTGAGAAATGGGCATATTCCTAGTGGAGATGATCTTTAGGTGTATTTGGGGTACCTCTAAATGACTGACCACAAGATTGTGGGAATACCCTGGAGACTGCTCATTTGTTTAGCAGATTACTGTATCTTAGACTCCCCTGAACCATCGTCGTTATCAAAATAGAACTTGCCTTGACCCAAGATTGCTTGGTTTGCATTGTTTACAGTACTAACCTTTCAAAACTTTAAAAGAGGTAAGAGAAAAAGGGGAGTGATTGCTTTTTAAAAGGCAGTGACAATTACCGACTGTTATGATGCAGTCCCAGCCTCAGTCTGGAGGTTGCAGAAGGCAGGACATGTTGCAGTTTGTCTTCTCGATTTTGTTGACAGAAGATGTCCTGTAGGATGAATTCAGTTTTGCCTTAGTGTTCTCTGCAGTTAGCATTTGCAGCTTCCTGTAGATGTCATTTTCTCCCAGCTGCAGAGCATGTGGGTCATGGTCTTTCTCACGCTGTCTTCCTACTTTAATGCTAGACACATAAGAAGATTGAGCCACACCTCCCTTTTTTTTGTTGGTTGTGTACGTGTGTTGTGAACATGTTAACCAGGAGGCTTTCTGACACTGGTTTGCTGCTGCTGCCTCCCTATTTGTGTGGCCAGTGGAGGAGACAGGTCCTTGGTTAGAGGAGCTGCTGCCCTTTCAGTACTCTGTGTTCCATGTGGAACCACATAGCACGGGCAGTGGTACCTGCAGAGGGATCTGTCTGCCAAAGCAGCTGGGGCACCAGAAAGCCTGCTTTGGGTTTCTTACAACCTTTATAGTCAGGTCACCGCTCTTTAGAATTTGGTTACTTACAGTTTTGTGTTGATTGTTGTTTCTTTCCACATTCCCTGATTAGAAGCTTTTTGTGCAATGAAGCCATATTTTATGTTCCTTTTATGGCTTCCATGGTACCCACCTTATAATAGATGGTGGTGGTATCTATGTTTAAAAAATGGGCTAACAATTTTGTTTGAAAAGCTTTGAGATGGTCTACTTCTGCCTTTCCAGGGAGACAAAAACAACTATTAGTATAAAAGAATAGGAAAGAATGTTTTTATTTTATTTTGTTACAAAATGCATACTATGACTGTAGGGTAACTTATGTAAAGGGAGACTTCCTTAAGGTAAAGGCTTTTTGGACAAAGTTTAAATAAGTACATATGATATATCTTGCTACATTTTAGGTTACCCACTTAGAATATAGTTCTTGGGAGCACTGGGGAGGTCCATTTTTATTTCTTTCGTGATTCCCACCAAGTTAGGTCCTGATGCCTTCTTCTGAGAGATAAGGCCTGTAAGAGTTGTGGAAGAATAGGGGGCTGGGAATAGTCAGGCAGGGACCAAATTTTCCCATAGCAGCCAGCAAATACGTGGAGCTTCCATTTGTCCTGTTCCTTCTTTCTTGCTTCCACCTTCAGCCCCTTTGCACAAGAGACAAATTTGGGCACTGTCTCCAGGTGGGGGGAGGGTCTCTGCCATGCAGATAGGGGCGTCTGCTCATAGCCTTCTTCTGTTTGTCGTAGCAGAGGTGAAAACCCCCAAGCGCCGGCAGCCATTTGTCCCCTTTGCTCTGAGGAACCACACGGGGTGCACTTTGTGGTTTGCCACCCTGACCACCACACCCACCAGGTAAGCAGTCAGTTTATATTACCCCGAGTCATCTCTGCCACCAAAGCCTTCTTGTGCCAGCCCAGTAGAGCAAGGTGGGCCCCCTCTTGAGGCTCTTGGGATGATATTTGAACGAATAACTTGCTGTCTTGCTGAGATTTATGATGGAGGTTCTGGTTTTGTAGAGAATCTATAGTCAGAGAAGCAGGTCCTGAGTCTAATTATGATCTTGTTTTTGGTATACCTTATGTTTAAAAGCCAAGCAAATTAAGGATGTGAGCAGGAAGTATGAAAAAGCCATTCCATCTTTTCTCCTCGATCTCTACCTTCTTTCCCATTTTAAAGAGCTATGTGTGGTTATCACACCAAATGTTTTGCCATTTTATTCCAAGAGTGCTTTGAAAACATCCCCATTCTCCCTCTATCCCTAAAGAATTCTTTCATACCTAAAACGCACTTCAACCCAGATGGAATTGGGTGGAGTTTGGAGAACAAAGGAGACTTTACCTAAGCCAGGCGAGAACCTTTTCTAACAACTTTCTGCCTGTTTAGATCTTGGCTCAGCCTTCCAAGTACATGGTGGTCGTTCCAGCTGAGGTCATGAAGTGCATGGCATGAGTAACAGAATCCATTGATTTGAAATCACATTTCTCCGACCTCCCCCAAGTATGAGACTGCTCTAGAAGAGAAGCTTTTTTGTTTTAACAGTGTAGGTCTGTTAAATTCCAACTAATCACTTAAATGCCACTTGAAAAAGTCATGCCTTAATTCACATGTACCAGATTCTACTGCCTGAGGTAAGTGGCTACAGAGTGACAGCTTTCAGCTGTTTCTAAAATTTCAAATAGGTTGTGATTCAGCACGAAGATAGCTATAGTTAGCGACCCTCAAGGTCATTCTTTGTAGCTAGGTCATGCGGCCTTTTATTGCTGGGAATTGAGTTGTGAGAAGGTTCTGCTCTTCTGCACGGGGCTCCTGTGAGAGGGAGCTGGGGAGAAACAGGGACAGGCTGATGTCATCTGATTTGGTTCCAGAGCTGCACTGTCTCACAGTGGGAGTCCAGGGGTAGTTCCAGAAGGGAACGGAACATTTCTCGATGATACTCACAATGTTAGTGAATGGCGAGAAGTCCTTACAGGTGAAGAGATTCCCTTTGAATTTGAAGCAAGAGGAAAGTTAAGACACAGGTAAAGTATGGTTTATTCTTTTCTTTAAAAAAAAAAAAAAAGTGGATGTAAGTGAGGGTCCCTAGTGTTTTGTCTTTCTACTTTCCTTATAAATGATTTTATTTTATTTTATTTTATTTTATCTTATCTTATCTTATTTTATTTTATTTTTGAGACAGGGTCTTCTTGCTCTGTTGCCCAGGGTGGAGTGCAGTGGCACGATCTCAGCTCACTGCAGCCTCTGCCTCCTGGGTTCAAGCAACTCTCCTGCTTCAGCCTCCTGAGTAGCTGGGATTACAGGGATGCTCCACCACACCTGGCTAATTCTTTATTTCTAGTAGAGATGGGGTTTCATCATGTTGGCCAGGCTGGTCTCAAAATCCTGACCTCAAGTGATCCGCTTCGGCTTCCCAAAGTGCTGGGATTACAGGTGTGAGCCACCACAGCTGGCCCCTTATTAATGATTTTAATGTCTTCTTTTTAAAAGATATTTCGTAAATCAGTGTTTCCTTTTATTATTTTATTTTATTTTATTTTTGTAGAGATGAGGTCTCACTGTGTTGCCCAGGCTGGTCTCAAACTCCTGGGCTCAAGCAGTTCTCTCACCTTGGCCTCCCAAAGTGCTGGGATTACAGGCGTGAGCCACTGCACCCAGCCTCCTTTTAAAAAATAAAGACTTTGCTGCCATCTTGGAAATACATGTCTTTTCATTAACTATCCATTTATTTGACATATGAGGTGATAACCTGTGTGTTTCACAGAATTTGGTGGAAACATAGACATATCATAACCCTCAAGTTTATTGCATCTTGGCCTGATTTTCATGATGGATTGGTGATATGGTATTCTTAAAAGATTCTCAAAGCATGTTGATTTCAATTTTAATTTACATATATGCCACGTAGTACTTTTAACAAGCAGATAGTTTCAGGACTCAAAGCTAATAAGACAAATTCTGATTCTAAAAAGAACTGATCTGGGGAGACTGCTAGCTGATGCATTCCTGAAGTACCCATACTCAAAACTGGAATGAATGTGAGAAAATGTTCTATCTTATTACTGAGAGATCATAAAATATCCAATAAAGTGTTGTATTATTTACAAGTATTTTTCTATGCACAGGCTATCCAGTGGATATGAATAGGTTAAGACAGCATTTGAATAGGTTAAGATTTAGTATTTGAGCCTCATATTTGTTTTCAAGCTGAGCTGAAATTGAAGAGATTGGCTTTAGCTTTCTGTAATCATGTGCTTTTTGTGGTGCTTTCAGTTCCTGAGTGTAAACTTGCTCCCAAGTCAAGCAGGTTTCCTTTTGCATAGCTTTGGTACCCGCACACATTATTCCCAAGAAGCAAGAGTTCTGAACGTGTGGGTCTCCAGGGATTTTATAGGGAAAAAAAAAATCACTATGCTGGGCACACATGTGCTTGGAAGCCACTTTAGCTTCCAGGTATGAGCAGTGAGCATTTTCCTGTTGGTCCCCACAGTTCTTGGAGAAGCTAACTACAGAACTGTTGGGAACATTAGATGCTGGATAAGCCCATCCTCTGTCATATCAGAAAGGGTTTGACCTCTTTGTCATTTCTGTTTTTGTTTCCGTATTTCATAATCCATTTCAAGTCCCACTATTCTGCTTGAATTCTTCAAAATAAATGCCTTTTCTGGCTTTTTCCCCTTTTGGCACACTGCACCCCACTCCATGCCTCCCTCCCCGCTTCCTGTCAGCCTCAAATCCAGTTCCCCATTTCACTTCTGGCTTGAATTAGGCAAAATCTAAAATAGAATTAAATGTGCAGTTTCCTCCT
Source organism: Gorilla gorilla gorilla (assembly GCF_029281585.2). Taxonomy (NCBI): domain Eukaryota; kingdom Metazoa; phylum Chordata; class Mammalia; order Primates; family Hominidae; genus Gorilla; species Gorilla gorilla. Next base: position 228,252,683 of record NC_073224.2, on the reverse strand, counting down.
GTTCCTCCTGTTCTGCCCACTGCCTTCTGCTCCAGTTTCAGTCGAGCACAGGAGCCCTGAAATGAGCGCTGTGCCTCTCCTGCCCTGTCTGTAGTCACGTAGGGCTGGAGCCAAACAACCACATGTGGTTCTGAGCGAATTAGGATTTCAACAAAGGAACCAAGAATAATTTTTTATGCATTTCCAAGAGTATGGTTATATGATTAAATCGCTACTGCATTTTTACCACCCCAGTGACATCATTATATAGGTTGGGGTGAGGGTTGGTGGGGGAAAGACCTTGGCTCGTGTTCAGGTTTTGCGTGGTTTGTACAATGGAGGATAAATGCCACTCTTACTCAGTCAAGCTTTACAGATCTTACAGTTTGTGTTGTAAGTGTAAAACCCAGTTAAACTGTGCTCCTGATTTCCCTTGCATTAGGTAATCTCCAAAAGGTTTTTACATCATATATACTAAATCAGATTTGTGTCTTTGCTTCTACTTTTCATCCCTTCTGGAGATTGTGCTTAATATCTTTTTCTTTGTTCTGCCTGACAGACACACCCATGACCTCCGGATTCATCAACTGCAAGTGAGAGTAAATGGCTGGGAGCAAGTGAGCCCAGTGTCTGTGGACAAAGTCGGGACCTTTTTTCGATATGCAGCACCAGATAAAAATTCATCTTCCTCTACGGTGTGTGACTGTCAGGAAGTCAGATGGTTAAGCCCGTAATAAGCTTACTCTAATGAAACTTTCTTGTTCTTTCTTTCCCCTAATTCTAGGACTGACTGGGTCAGTCATAGGCATTGGTAATCAATATGTAGATAAGCCAGCCAATGGTTAGTTTCAGTAGAAAAACAAGATTTAAAATCAGCAGTAACACATTTCCTCACCTCTGTAGATCCATTTCATGCTAGCTGGCCTGACTGGCAGTTTGCTAGTCTGCTGAACCTGAGTCTTGTCTTTATTTCACATATTGTTATGCTGTCCATATACACTGTCTTTTTAATATTTCTTATAATGCAGCACCTTGATCCTTTTACTCTGTGTCTCCAAATCTTTCTCTGTGGCACAAAGAGAGATGTCCACTGTCGTTTATTTTCTGATCACACATGCTCTCACATACCCTTCCTGCCTGTAGTCCTAGTGGTTGGAGGGACAGCCCAGGAAATGATGCAGGTAGCATCCCTGACTTGTACATGCAGGTGGAGGCTGACATCCTGGCTGACAGAGCTGCCATGGGTGCTCTTGCCCCATCCTCCTTCATACTTCATGGGACACTTGCACTTATTTTTGGGCAGCCAGTAGTGAGGTGGAAATGCAGACTTGCAGAGATATTGCAGCTTTCTTCATGAAAAATATTCTTAGAGAACACTGTTGCACAAGTGTCCATTTTTACTGTTGCTCTTGTGCCCCAGGTTTCTTAGAAAAAAACAAAAACAAAAACAAAACCTTTTCAGGATTACTTTTCAGCCTAAGTTTATGTCTGGTAATGAAAGGACCAGTTCCCTCATAGGTACCTTTCTTAGTGCATTGATGTGTTGGGGAGAAATTTGGCATATGTTGAATGGTTATAAAATGAATATTGTTTTTTCCATATCTTTAAGAGGAGATGTTTTATCTTCATAGTAGACTATACTTTACTTGAAAGTATTTACAAACACCACCCTTTGAAGAAAATTATGTTGTCATTGAATTTAATGTTGCTAATTATCTTAAGTCTGTGCTGACTCTAACTTTTGAAATATTTTTCAGATTGGCAGCCCAAGCAGCAGAACAAATATTATACATCCCCAGGTTTATGTAAGTATGATTTTCCTGTTGTCATTGTGTTTATTGCGTGTATACACTGCACCTGAATCATGTGGATATACATTTCTTAATGATCAGAGAAACTTTATGACATATATGTGATTGGAATTTATCTCTGCCCTTTTCTATTAATGATTACCTTCCTTTTCCAAAAACTTGCGAGAAAATGTTTTCACCTAGCTTGATGTGTGAGACTAAGTATTACAGGGAAGGAGAAGAAAAGGCAAATGTTTGGTCCAAGGTCTCCTTTTCATTCTAAGTTAAAATAGAAATGAACCCTGGTATGACCATATGTGTTTCATAGTTTTGGGTCCAAAGGTCATGAAAGTAAATAAGAAGGAAAAAGTAGCAGTTTATTTCCTCTTTGGCTTTTGAAACATCATCACGAAATGACATTAACAAACTTATTCCAGGCTTTTATTTATAATTTCTCCTCCCTGATGATTGTAGGTTTTGAAACAAAATTTCAGGTAGGCCTGAACAATATCAAGGTTTGAAACAACATCAGGATTTCTTTTTTTTTTTTTTTTTTTTTTTTTTGAGATGGAGTCTCACTCTGTTGCCCAGGCTGGAATGCAGTGGTGCCGTCTCAGCTCACTGCAACTTCCGCCTCCTGGGTTCAAGCAATTCTCTTGCCTCAGCCTCCCAAGTAGCTGGGACTACAGGCGCCTGCCACCACCCCCAGCTAATTTGTTGTATTTTTAGTAGAGATGGGGTTTCACCGTGTTAGCCAGGATGGTCTCGATCTCCTGACCTCGTGATCTGCCTGCCTCGGCCTCCCAGAGTGCTGGGATTACAGGTGTGAACCAACGCGCCCAGCCTAGGATTTTAAGTAATTGTTACTGGCTTTGACTATTGGGGCCTTTTTTGGGTTGGGTCACTGGAAGCTGGAGCTTCGATGATGATTTATGCCTAGGATTGTGTCCTTCTAGAAACACTCTAGAAAATTGTAGTTTGCCTTTTTGTTTGGACTTCCTAGAAGTCTTGGTTCAAAACATGGAGCTCTTCATTTTATTGTTTATTGGATTGACTTTCACTTGCTGTTTGTCTTAATGAGAAAGTTGGCAGAATGAAAAGCTTGAATGTCATGCCATTTGTTTCTCCAGTAAAAAGCATTGTTAATATGTTCTGGACACTCATTCTAAGAGTAGTACTTTCAGGCTTTTCCTTTGGTGTACCGAACATGGGATTTTTCTACTTTTAAGAAAATTTCCTGTCACATGGTATTAGCACAAAATGTGTGTTGAATCTGTGAATGAACATATGGAAAAATAACGTAATGGCAGTAACCCAAGACCAAAATAAATAATTGCCCTTCATTATGTTGAGTTTCTGAACCTTGGTGTCCTTTTTATGAACAAGTGATTATTTTTAAAGTTCTTTAAAATACAGACATTGGTTTTTGTGTAGGCATGTCAACAAATAATATATGGACCTAAATAATATATTTTATGACATTTAGAAAAAAAGAAGTTATTATTTGTTCCTATGAAAGGCACACCAATGCAGACAATTCTTTCTTTTACACTTTCTGGATTTTACAAAGACAAATGTTAATCTCAGAAGACTTCCTTATGTTTTTCTGTATTTGGGCAGTACCCAAGCCATTGTTTGGATATTAATCTAGGAGGAAAATAACACAGAAGGTAAATCATTTAATGTTTTGCAAAGTCCTACCTCATTATTTCTAATTTTAATTGTGTTGGATGCTCTTTATTTAATTCCCTGCCAGTAGAGTAGAAAACAAGCCTTTTTCAGTTTCGTTGTGAGGAACTCAGGGGCTTTATGAATCAAGGATAATTTCCAGCAGATACTTTCTTACCAAATTACAGGAAGTTTGGAAAATTGGATAGGTTATTATCACAGTCTCAGGTGAATGTTTTTAATAATGTTTCTAGAGGCTTAGGACTGATTTTTCTTAGTGACACACTTTGTGATATCACATCTGAGTGGATTATCTGTTTTTGTAGAACTTTTTAGAATTTTTTTTTTAATAGTATGTATTTATAGGATGTTTACTCCCTTTAAAGCTGAATGGCTTTAGGGTTTTATGACTGATTTCACTGAAGAACTATAGTAGTAATAAGACGCTTTTAAGGTAGACATTCTGATCGATATTATTGTATTTTATATGTTTTTTCAGAAACATAACTATTTTGTCTTTATCGCTCTTTCACAGTTCTCTTCACTCCCACCAGTGCGGGTGGTCTTTGCAGTGACTATGGAAGGCAGTGCACGGAAAGTCATCACTGTCCGGTCAGCCCTCATTGTGAGGAACAGACTTGAGACACCAATGGAACTAAGACTGGATAGCCCATCAGCTCCAGATAGTATGTTTTGATTGTCTAGCATATAGTAAATGCTGATAAATATTTCTTGACTGTTGTCAAGTCTCTTTTTCCCCAGTGGTATCTTCCCCAGCAGTCAGTATATATGGTCTGTCTTCTTTTGTCCTGAGATGGTCAATCTTTGGGGTGGAGGACCATTGCCTGAAAGTGTTAACCCTTATTTCTGTGGCAGAGCCAGTGGTGCTTCCTGCTATCATGCCAGGGGATTCGTTTGCTGTGCCTTTACACCTCACTTCTTGGCGGCTACAGGCCCGGCCCAAAGGATTGGGTGTATTTTTCTGTAAGGCTCCCATTCATTGGACCAATGTAGTGAAGACTGCAGAAATTAGTAGCAGTAAACGAGAGTGCCACTCTATGGACACAGAAAAAAGCCGATTTTTCAGGTATGTAGCACCACTGCAGTGACATGTCACTTTTGCCTTTTTTTTTTTCTTTTGGAATGACTATTACCATTCTTTCTCTAAAGACCCTTAGAGATTCAGTTATCTTTATTTAAACTCTAAAGTTCTTATTCCTTGAGTTTTAGTTAGAGTTCATGAGAACTCAAGTGCTAACTGTTGGTGGGGTCTGGGGAGGCTTTATTACATGGGAGAGACAGCCAACACACACGCTATTTACACATACAAGATTAGAAGTTTGTGTTGTACAACAGCATAAAGAGAGGACATATAGAGACGGGAAGGAAAACAAACAGAAAATAACGAGTTCTCATTCCAAAATTGGAAAGCAAAATCCTGGGGTTTGGAGTTTTTCGAATGAGAGATTTCAAAATAATTTGAAGGTTTATGTACCTAATACTGACTTTCTTGAGAACTTTGACAAAATTGCCTAACCATTTAAACTCCTGTTTTCCCATTATACAGGAGTATGTTACTTGATTCAGTGTTGGAAAAAATACTGGATTGCTATGTTACACCCTAACAAATTTAGACTTTCAACTTATTTAATGAGGATTAGCTTTAGTTTCTTTTATAGTGAAGACAGGCATTCATTTAGTCTAAACTTAGAGAAAAGATACAAGAATAGTGTAAAGAATTTCAGTATACTCTTTACCCAGATCTGCAAATTGTTAACAGACTAAAGGAAGAAATACATCAAATACATAGCTGGAGTTGGTGATTTTAACACTTCTATTTCAGTAATTTATAGAACAAAGAAATCAATAAATATGTAAAAGATTTGAACAGTGTTATCAATGAGCTTGTTCTAATAGACATTTATATACAGATTATACATTCTTTTCAAGTATATGTGGAACACTTATCAAGAGAGATCATCTGCTGGGCCATAAAACACAGATCAATAAATATTAAAGAACTAAAACCATACAGAATGTATTTCCTGATCACAATAGAAGTAAACTAGAAATAAACAACAATAAGATACCTAATCCCAAATATTGGGACATTAAACAATATATTTGTAAATAATCCATGGGTCAAAAAAGAGAAATCACAAAGGAACTTAGAAAATATTTTGAATCAAATGGTAATAAAAGGCAGACATATTTAAATATGGGGGATGCAGCAAAACCAGTTCCGAGGGTGGAAGTTATAGTTTGTAAATCCTCATATTAGAAAATGGGGAAGATCTTTGGTTAAGTCTCAATTAATTTAAAAAAAGAAAAGAAAATGAAGAATATATAAAATTGCCGATTTAATCTTCTACCTTCAGAAGTTAGTTAAAGAACAGCAAATTCAAAACAAGTAGGAAAAGGAAACAATAAAAATATGGATGGAAATCAGTGAACTAGAAAATAGAAAATCAACAATGTCAAAATTGACATAAATTTGACAAACTTCTAGCAAGACTTGCTGAAGGAGAAAAGACAGAACACACAAATTACCAATATAAGGAATGAAAAAAATGAGGCACTATTACAGATCCTATAGACATAAAAAGGATGAAAAGGAGGTAAGAACAATTTTATGCCAATACATTCCAGATGTAAGTGACACCTTTCTTGAAAAACACAAGTTATCAAAACTGATACAAAGAAGAAATAGAAAATCCAGATAGCCCAGTATCTAAATTAAAAGAACTTCAACTGTTAGAAAAGCCTTTGTCCACAAAGAACACTATAGGCCCATATAACATTACTAGTGAATTCTACCAGACGTATAAGGAGAAATAATAACAGTTTTACACAAGATCTCTCAGAAAATAGAAGAGGAAAGAACAATTCCGAACTCACTTTATGAGGCCAACATATCCCTAATATCAAAACCTGATATAGCTACTATGTAAAAACTGTGAGCCAGTGTTCCCCATGAAGAGGTGCAAATATCATTATTAAAAATTTTTTTTGTTTTTTTTGAGGTGGAGTTTTGCTCTTGTCACCCAGGCTGGAGTGCAAGGGTGCAGTCTTGGTTCACTGCAACCTCCGCCTCCTGGATTCAAGCGATTCTCCTGCCTCAGCCTCCTGAGTAGCTGGGATTACAGGCGCCTGCCACCACACCCAGCTAATTGTTGTATTTTTAGTAGAGATGAGGTTTCACCAGTTGGCCAGGCTGGTCTCAAACTCCTGACCTCAGGCAGTCCACCCACCTTGGCCTCCCAAAGTGCTGGGATTGCAGGCGTGAGCCACCGTGCCCAGCCAAGTTTTTCTTTTTTTTGATTGAGAGAGAGTCTTGCTGTGTCGCCCAGGCTGCAGTGCAGTGGTGTGATCTTGGCTCACTGCAGCCTCTGCCTCCCAGGTTCAAGTGATTCTCCTGCCTCAGCCTCCAGAGTAGCTGGGATTACAGGCACCCACCACCACAACCGGCTGATTTTTGTATTTTTAGTAGAGATGGGGTTTCACCATGTTGGCCAGGCTGGTCTTGAACTCCTGACCTCAAGCAGTCTGCCCACTTTGGCCTCCCAAAGTGCTGGGATTACAGGTGTGAGCCACTGTGCCCAGCCCTTTATCAAAATATTATGAAATGCAATCCAGCAAGTGGTTTATCCCAGAAATTTAAGATTAGCTTAATATTTGAAAATCAGTAAATGTAACTCATCATATTAAGAGACTAAAAGAAAGTCAAGTGCAGTGGCTCATGGCTATAATCCCAGCACTTTGGGAGGCCAAGGTGGGCAGCTCACTTGAGATCAGGGGTTTGAGACCAGCCTGGCCAATATAGTGAAACTCCGTCTCTAGTAAAAATACAACAAATTAGCCAGACATGGTGGTGCACGCCTGTAATCCCAGCTACTCCGGAGGCTAAGGCAGGAGAATCGCTTGAATCTGGGAGGCAGAGGTTGCAGTGAACTGAGATCACGCCACTGCACTCCAGCTTGGGTGACAGAGCGAGACTCTGTCTCAGAAAAATAAAGAAGGAGTACACAGGCCACAGAATTGGAAAAATACATATATCTGAGAAAGGATTTTTGCATGGAGTACATGAAGAACTTCCTACAGATCAACAATAAAAAGATAATAAAAAGAATAGACAAAAGAACGGACAATTTACAGAAGAAAATACCCAGCCAATAGACAAATGGAAAGATGCTCAGTGTGATTATTCACTAGGGAAACGCACACAGTGGGTAATGTTTTACTCTAGTCGAAATGGCTGAAATAAAAAAAGAATGACAACACCAAATGTTGACAAAGATGTGGAGCCATGGAACTCTCATAAGTAGCTAGTAGGAGTGTAAAATGGTATAACTGCTTTGGAGAAATGTGTGGCAATTTCTTATAAAAGTTAAGTACTGGCCGGGCACAGTGGCTCACACCTGTAATCCCAGCACTTTGGGAGGCCAAGGCGGGGGATCACCTGAAGTCAGGAGTTCAAGACCAGCCCGACCAACATGGTAAAACCCCGTCTCTACTAAAAATACAACAAATTAGCCAGACATGGTGGTGCACTCCTGTAATCCCAGCTACTCAGGAGGCTGAGGCAGGAGAATGGGTTGAACCCAGGAGGCAGAGGTTGCAGTGAGCCAAGATAGCACTATTGCACTCCAGCCTGGGCAACAAGAGTGAAACTCAGTCTCAAAAAAAAAAAAAAAAAAAAAAAAAGGACCCAGCAAGGCCACTCTGGGGTATTTACCTAAAAGAAATGAAGATATATGTCCAAAAAAAATACTTGTACAAGAATGTTCATTTAACCCTAAACTGGGAAAAACCAATTGGCTATCAAGAGGATAATGAATAAATTAACAGCAATTTATTCATAACCATGGCATACTACTAGGAAGTGAAAAATTATCAAAGAGGATGTATAGAACAACATGGCTGAATCTTGTTGAGACTTTTAAGTTTTAGAAGCCAGACATAGGCCAGGTGTGGTGGCTCATGCCTGTAATCCCAGCACTTTGGGAGGCCAAGGCAGGCAGATCACGAGGTCAGGAGATCAAGACCATCCTGGCTAACACGGTGAAACCCCGTCTCTACTAAAAATACAAAAAATTAGCTGGACGTGGTGGCGGTTGCCTGTAGTCCCAGCTACTCGGAAGGCTGAGGCTGAAGAATGGCATGAACCCGGGAGGTGGAGCTTGCAGTGAGCCGAGACCGCACCACTGCACTCCAGCCTGGGTGACAGAGCGAGACTGCATCTCAAAAAAAAAAAAAAAACCAGACATAAAGAGTAGTACATACTGCATGATTCCACTTATATGTATGCAGTTCCAGAACAGAAACAACTAATCCATAGTGATAAATGTTAGAAAGGGGTTGCCTGAGTGATGGAGGAGAATATTGATTGGAAAAGGACATGAGGGAACTTTCTGGGGTGAGGGAAATATCCTATAATTTATTTTGGATGGTGTTTATAGAGGTGTGTATAATTGTCAGAGCTCATCAAACTGAACATTTAAAATCTGTACATATTATTGTGCATTTATATCTTAATAAATGTATTTGGATTGAAAACTGCAAATAATTTTACTCATTGAACCATCTTAATGTTATTCTTTCTCATACTTAGCTAAGGAGAAAAAATTTAAGTTCTTCATTAAGTCTGATGATTTTTACACCATTTTATCTTCATAGGTTTTGTGTGGCTATAAAGAAAGAGAATTATCCAGATTATATGCCCTCAAACATATTTTCTGACAGTGCAAAACAGATTTTCAGACAGCCTGGGCATACCATATATCTCCTGCCAACTGTGGTAATCTGCAACTTGCTACCCTGTGAACTTGATTTTTATGTTAAAGGAATGCCAATTAATGGGACGCTGAAACCTGGCAAGGAGGCAGCTCTCCATACAGCTGATACATCCCAGAACATTGAGCTGGGTAAGAATGTAGTCAGATGATCATTTGTCATAATCCTATGAAAATATCAATGAGTATTTTGTGATTATTTATTTGGTAAGCATCTTGGAGAAATTGGGGCACATGTAATATCTCAATAAGCCAGCTCAAAGGAATCAGTGCAGTTAAAAAAAATAACCTTTCGCTAGAGGTGGCGGCAGTACATGCCTGTAGTCCCAGCTTCTCAGGAGGCTGAGGCGGGAAGATTACTTGAGTCTAGAAGTTCGAGGCTTCAGTGAGCTATGTTCACGCTACTGCCCACCAGCCTGAGCAACAAAGTAAGACCCTGTCTCTTAAAAAAAAAAGAACGTGTAGAAAAGGATAAGAAAAAACTTATCAAACCAAAAGGTTTACAGAGGAGGCACTCAACAGAGCCTTTTTTCTTACATTGCTACATGATGAATGATTGTAGGAAGTCATTTCATCTTTTTAAACTATGCTTTTCCCAAGCAAAATCTTATGCCTCTTCTCTTTTTATTGAAAGTATAAACGTTTGCTAAGCACTCACTGTATTCCAGGCATACCTGGGCTTTTTCACACGTGTAATCTCATGTAATCCTTATAGAAATAGTTATTTGCCCCATTTTACTGGGGAAGAAATGGGGTTTTGGAATGCATCAAGTAATTTTCAGTTGTAAGGGTTGTTAAAAGGAAAAGTTCAGCCAAATTAAATTTAAATGAGTTTAACTGAGCAATGAACAATTTGCAAATTGGGCAGCCCCCAGAATCACAGCAGATTCAGAGAGACTCCAGGGATGCCTGGTGGTCAGAACAAATTTATAGGCCAAAAAGGAAGTGACGTACAGAAATCAGAGGTGAAGTACAGAATCAGCTGGATTGGTTACAGGTTGGTGTTTGCCTTATTTGAACACAGTTGGAATACTCAGCAGTGTATGAGTGGGTTGAAGTGTGGCCCCTGGGATTGGCCAAGACTCAGCTGTTGTTACAGGTGCATAATCCTAAATCAGGACTTCAATCTTGTCTACCTATTAAGTTAGCTGGCAGTTCATCCACAAAGATTCATATAGAAGTACGGAGTCCTCAGGCCATATTTGGTTTGCTTTAACAGGGTGAATGAAGTCAAAGTAGAGAATCATTATCATATTTGCAACACTTGAAACAAAGAGGAATGGTGATCATAGTTAACAATATTGTATGGTGTATTTCATAAGAGCCTTCAAGAGAGGATTTTTAGTATTCTAACTAGAAAGAAATGATGAATGTTTGAGATGATGAAAATGCTAAATACCCTGATTTGATCATTTCACAATGTGTATATGTATTGAGACATCTCACTGTACCCCCAAAATATGTGCAGTTATTATTATGTGTCGATTAAAAATTCAATTTTTTTTTTTGAGATGGAGTCTCACTCTGTCACCCAGGGTTAGAATATCAAAATATCTAATTTATATCTAATCATATGGGTTAGGATATCTAACCCATATGATTATGCAATTTAGGCTCTCTAGTGTGACTTCCAGGCCATCTGGTTTGCTTATATTGATCCCTACCCTAGCTAGAGAGAAAGAGCCATTCTAATGAAGATTTTTGCAGTTAGATACTTAGTTATTGGTTTTTCCAAAAGGAATCCAATTTACTTTTGCTGTGAGCTATTTTGACAAATAATGAGAACTCTGAAAGTTAATAGTTTGTATCTTCTTTAGGGGTATCACTGGAGAATTTCCCCGTCTGTAAAGAATTGCTCATTCCACCTGGAACCCAAAACTATATGGTGAGAATGCGACTCTATGACGTCAACCGTCGGCAGCTGAACCTCACCATCCGGATTGTGTGTCGAGCAGAAGGATCCTTAAAGATCTTCATTTCTGCTCCATATTGGCTGATTAACAAAACAGGTACATACAGGGGGTGCTGAAGTAGGTCTTTGGCGTTAGTCATGGGAATTCAGATTTATTTGCTTAGCTAACTAAATGGAGCCAATGCAAATAGATTACTTCAACAGTCTGAGCTGCTGAAACATTCCTGCTTCCATCATAAATGCTTAATCGTGCTCAAAACTGTCCTTTTAGGCAAGAAACTGAGCCCACTAAATAGATTCAATTTTTACTCTTTTCCCGCTTGATGGTTTTATTCATTCATCATTTGCATCTCTTTCAGATAGACTGGGTGGTATTGATGTAAACTTTTCTCTCCTTCCTAAAGGGTTGCCACTGATCTTCAGACAGGACAATGCCAAGACAGATGCTGCAGGCCAGTTTGAGGAGCATGAGCTGGCCCGGAGCCTGAGTCCTCTCTTATTCTGCTATGCTGACAAAGAGCAGCCAAACCTGTGAGTACAGTTATTTATGGGAAGGGGAAATAAGCTCCCAGGGAAGGGAAGAAATTAGTAAAGGCTATAATATATCCGTGTAAGTAGAAATATACTGTAGATAACAATCCTGACTTGGCAGGGGAATAGAACCATGACCTAATGGGATTTTTGGGGATCTAATTTCTATGTTATTTGATACTGAAAATAAACCATTTGGTTGGTTTATAATGAAAGCTAGTTTTATTTTACATGCATTGAAGTAGTTTTCCTATTCATAACTCTGCCAGCGAAGAGAAAGCCACGAGTTCTCCTTCTCTGCTCTGCAGTTTTTCTTCCCCTGTAAACTTGGAGCACAGGCACAGGAGCTGGCATCAGAATGGACATAGGCTGGTTCTTTGGTGACGCCGTCAGCCTCATTAATCCAATCCAGGATTTGTAGCACATTTAGAAATTCATCCCTTTTACCTTCGAAGTAAAATGTGCCATTTTATGGTCTCAGAGCACTCATTGCGTGTTTAAAAGCAGGGACAAAAAACAACTGTGAGGATTAGATGACATGTTCTTTAAATGTATGGTAGGAGCATTAATTCACTTTTGTTCTTGGTTTTGACATTTTGCTTTTTACAAGAGTCTTTTAATAGAGCTCTAATCAAAGATAAATGGGTGTATCCAATAATGCTAAAATGCCATACCGTGTTATCGGTAGAATCGTGCTGACAGCTTAACAGAAAGTCTTCTGGAGTACCACACTTCAGTGGGTACTGATGTGTTTATAAGGGAAGGTTGGAGTGTAGATTACCGTTTGAGGCATGGAAAGAGGATTGATGAGAGTTCTGGATATTGTAGGGGATGCAGCCAGCCTCTTGGCATGTGCAGCCAGCCCAGTCTCATTCTTTTCCTGAAATGATATGGACAGTTTTAGATTTAGGACTTGACATGTGTCACACAGTGTGTTTTATCTGTGAATTCCACAGTTCCCAAAGCATTTCACATAGACCATCTCATTGGATTCTTCCCACCATCCCAATGGTTTAGGCAGGGCAGGAAATATTGTTATATTTTAAGATGAGGAAACAGGCTCAGAGAGATTGCTACCTGCCCAAGTTTACATCGCTTGTTAGTGGTAGAGCTGGAACACACATTCAGGAATTATGTTGCCGAAATCCATGACAGGACACTGGCCCACTAAACAGTGCTTTGCTATTGTAATAGTATCAGTCTGGCTGGGTACAGTGGCTCATGCCTGTAATCCCAGCACTTTGGGAGACCGAGGCATATCCCAAGGTCAGGGGTTTGAGACCAGCCTGACCAACGTGGTGAAACCCCGTCTCTACTAAAAATACAAAAATTAGGCGCTCGCCTGTAGTTCCAGCTACTTGGGAGGCTGAGGCAGGAGAATCACTTGAACCTGGGAGGCAGAGGTTGCAGTGATCCTAGACTGTACCATTGCACTCCAGCCTGGGCGACAGAGCAAGATTCCACCTCAAAAAAAAAAAAAAAAAAAAGTATCAGCCCTTAGAAGTAATGCATCATACCTGTATCTTCTGTACATATGCTTCTTGTGCTTTTTAAAATGAACCCTTGAAACGGCAGAGTCAGGAAAGGATTAGTTTGACTTGAATCCTTTATTTTTAGGGGAATATTAGAAATTGCACCATTTTCCTCATGTGTTATATTCATAGAATCCTAATGTTTTCTCCTAAAGCATTTAGTTGTAGATGTCAGTAAATTTCACACACTGTTGTACTGTGGCTGCCTCTAAGATACAGCTTTAACCACTGATGAATTTTCTCACTGTGCTAGGGAATCACATGAGAGTGAGGAAGAGAGTCAGTGGTAGAGATGGAACTTGGGTGATAACTGTATTAGTGTTTCCCAATTAGAACAGGCAGATAAGACTTTCTTGTGGATGAATATCTACATCTTTGCTTTTCTGCCCCACAGCTGCACGATGAGAATCGGAAGGGGGATTCATCCAGAAGGCATGCCGGGCTGGTGTCAGGGCTTCTCCCTGGATGGTGGTAGTGGTGTCCGAGCTTTGAAAGTCATCCAGCAAGGAAACCGCCCAGGGCTGATCTATAACATTGGTGGGTTACATTTGGGGCAGCGGGACAATCAGAACCATTGGCCGATGACCTCAGGCTTGGAGGAATGAGCTGGCCATGCATTTTGGCCTGACTACAAGTACTGATTTTCTTATTTGGCATTGGGTCAGGTATCTGTTCTCTGAATGCTACAGTGATATCAACACAGATCTATTCTCCTGGGGATCTGAGGAGCCACCTAAACACTGCCCTTTTGAGGTCTGTGGCTCTGTTTAATTTCAGACTCACCTGTGTCAGGAAAGTATCAGTTTGGCTTGAATCCTTGTTTTTCAGGGGAATAATAGGAACACTTAGCATGCCTTTCATCCTCCAAGTATTCCCACGCATTCATTAAAATTTGCAAGCCCTAAGAGGGTAAGAAGCATTGTTCTCCTTGAAACTGAAGGAGAGAGGTTAAGTGACCTGCCTAGATGCAAAGGGGAAGTCTGGGTCAGAAGTAGGATCAGGATTGGGGGATACAAATAAAATGCACTTGGTGGTTGTAGTAATTAAAGCAATCTCCAAACTCACTTTGCTTATGGAGATGGGAAGGGTGGAAAGGGGAGGGGAGGATACTGTACCCATATGCCTCATAGCCACTTGAGAACGCTCAAAAGATTCTCTAAAGGGTTAAGATAATTTGATTGAAATGTGAATCAGGGTGAAAACTGTAGCAGCGCATCCTTTCAGTATATAATTTCCCAGCCTCTCAAAGCAATGTTCAGTTTTGAACATTGGAACACCATCTACGACTGCATGGTCCTGTAGAACTTTCTGTGATGATGCAAATGTTCTATTTTGCACTGTCTAGTAGTAGCCACTAGCCACATGTGGCTGCTGAGCCCTGGAGAGCACATTAGTGAGAAGTAAGGCAAGTATGGCTGAGGAATTGAATTTTTCTTTTTATTTAATTTTAATGAATTTAGCTTTAAATAGCCACATATGGCTACTGGCACCGTATTGGACAGTATGCACATAGTGTCATAGTTCCTTCCTAGAGCAAGGAAAAACTGATGTGATATCATTTACATATTTATCCTGAGTCCCATGGAGAATCAAAGATATGTTTAGATGTCTGAGGATTTATTAATAAAAGAATCTTCCAAGTATAGTTTCCTTTTTGGATTTTTAATCACAGGTTTGTATTCATTCTCCCTTGACATGTGAACTGTCTTCTTAAAGTTGACATTAAGATTTTTAAAAGAAATAAACTTGATTTGATCTTGCAGCACAAGATACTTATCTTAACTTTTTCTCACTTTTGTTTGCTCCACCCTTTGAATAGGCAAAGGCTGCTTCATGCTGAGTTTGGCTTTCTGCTGGAGTATTTTGCCCTTGATGTATTTTGCAAAGCAAGCTACCACAGGTTGACTGGAAGCTGTAGTTGGGACAAATTGGGATGGGAGGAGCTTGTTCCTTTTAAAGCAGCTAGCACTAAGAACCACAGAATTCTTGCAGAGGCCAGTTGAGCAAACTGATCAGACATATGCAGTGATTACCCATATAAGTTGTTATGCTAGGAGCATTCACTAAAGCTCATGGCATATGTTTTGAGGGCTAAGACTGTGATTTAAGTTTTGTTGATCCACCTAGGGAAGGGATAGAGGGAGTGGGCTAAGATAGGACTTTATAATTCTTGAAGGTCATGAACTTTTGCCGTATATTCCCACAAGGGAATTTGTGGAATCTCCTGCTTGAATATTTTGAAGAATAGGATAGATAACCAACTCCCTATCAGGAAAGTTTAAAGCATAGTCCAAACTGAAAAGCCAGGGACAGGCTTGCCAGGTAGCCTCACACGGATCTCCAAAAAGAACGATTTTGTGCCTGTTGATCTTATCAACTTATTGATTTATCAGGAGTTTCCCAGGGCAATATAAGATGTGAAGGGGGAAAGAAGCCCACCTTTTCCCAAAGATTGAGTGTCTGTATTGTTCAGAGTACCCTAGACTCTTTTTATAATATTAAATTAGATACATCTTTTGTAGTTAGACTTTCTATTAGATATCACGTAACTATGATAATGTTGATTTCTGACAGTGAAAGCTTCTCTGCATGTCACAGAAAGAAGTGATAGGGTATAGTTCCATATCCCAATATTACACAGCATTTCTTAGATACAGAGTTTTAGAGAGATTTTTGTTTGTGACTTTTCTCAGTCTTTCAGGTATTTTCAAGGCTTGTGTTAAAGGAACATCAGCATTTTCAAGCCAGTTTAAGTGAATTACGGCATTAACAGATTGGAATATTTATAATTGGGATTGTGTTGAGAAATCTATGACAGCCGGTTGTCAAATGCTAAGGTGGAGTTTTCTATTTTAATGGTTCTCTTGATACTTGATGACTGCTGAATGGAGTGGAGTCCTTGTATATGTCGCATCACAATACAAGCAAGCCTGATGAGGGTGCTGCTCCGGAGGCTGACTGCCTGGACTTGAATCCCAGCTATGGCACATACTAGCTGCGTGACATAGAGTCAGTTACTTAGCTTTCCATGCCTTCGTTTCCTCATCTATAAAATGGAAATAATTAAAATATCTAACTTAGAAGATTGTTATGAGGATTCAATGTAAAGCCTTTGGGGGAGGACCTAGCATGTATTAAGAGATCAGTTATTATTATTATTGTTGTTGTTGTTGTTGTTATTTTTATTATTTCTATGATAAATATTTTTATCAATGGGTGACCAGAGCTCAGCCCAGTACCTTGAATGTCATTGCTGTATTTATTGTCTGAATGAATGAGTGAATAAATTCATCCCACTGAATTTTTTATTTTTAAAAATTGTTATCAGAGTTTTTAAGATAATGCAGTGCTTTTCTATATTTGGAACCGGCTGTCTTGAGATTTCCTTTGGACTGTTTTCTTATTTTTTCCTAATACATAGTAGGTGCTGAAAACAGTAATTTTATAAATGAATAAATTCTTTTATTTATTTTTTGAGACAGAGTCTCACACTGTCACCCAGACTAGAATGTAATGGTGCGATCTTGGCTCATTGCAACCTCTGCCTCCCAAGTTCAAGCAATTCTCTTTCTTGCCTCAGCCTCCCAAGTAGCTGAGACTACAGGTGCGTGCCACCATGCCCAGCTAATTTTTGTATTTTTAGTAGAGATGGGGTTTCACCATGTTGGCCAGGCTGGTCTCGAACTCCTGACCTCAAATGATCCACCCATCTCGGCCTCCCAAAGTGCTGGGATTACAGGCATGAGCCACCACACCCGGCCATGAATAAGTTCTGTAGTACTTAGCATTATGTTTGAGCTGGATTCTTGGGCACTGGGCTAAAATAGAATACTAGAGAAGAGTCAGTGAAGTTTAGAACATTACAGAATCCAAGTAAGTAATCTGAAATTTCCACTATATCTGTAAAAGTGGCAGGTTCTCTAGAAGGAAATTTTGTGTCCCAGGTGTAAGCAAAAAAGTATCATGTGAAACTGTTGTAAGTATTCAGCTTCATAAATGGAAACCTAACATATATGTGACTGGACACCTGTGTATTTTAGTTGCTGTTAAATGGTGCACACTGTGTGAAGAAACTAGGAATTAAGGGGATGTTGATCTTGCCTCTGAACCTTTTTAAGGCCTAAATGGGAATAAGGAGTAATAATACTTTGAGTACAATTGCTGTTTTCATTACATTCCTAGAAGGTTCAATATCCTCTGGGTGATACAGTTATTTTCTCAGAGAAACTAAGTAACTGTGAAGGTTATTTGTTTTTGTCAGACCAAGAGTTTTCTCTCTTCATGGTTAATTCATAAAAGTGGTTCTTGTTATTTGTAGGTATTGATGTCAAGAAAGGCCGAGGTCGATACATTGATACCTGCATGGTCATCTTTGCCCCCCGTTACCTGTTAGATAATAAATCATCTCACAAGCTTGCGTTTGCACAGAGGGAATTTGCCAGGGGACAGGTGAGCAGTTTGCTTTTGAAGGATGAGAGTGCCTATTTAATAGCACGAGTTTTAATGTCATCTTCTGTGAAGACTGTACGTTCTGTGATGCAAATAACTGCTCTGTGCCTTTGGTACCCAGATAGCTCCTGTTAGAGGGTAAGGCTCAGAGTAGGTACTCAGTAACACTTATTGTCATGAATCGACTTGTTGACTAAAGCCTGTGATCCTATGTGTTTTAGGGAACAGCCAATCCCGAAGGTTACATTTCCACCCTTCCTGGTTCCAGTGTGGTGTTCCACTGGCCTCGGAATGACTATGATCAGCTATTGTGTGTCAGACTGATGGATGTTCCCAATTGTATTTGGTCTGGAGGCTTTGAAGTCAACAAGAATAATTCCTTCCATATCAACATGAGGTAAGTTTGAGACTCTAAATATAGACAAAAAAGTAGCCCCTGTTTGAGATGCAGTACTGTAATAACAAGCCTTGTGTAAAATGGGCACAAATATTTCTGGCTCAGACAGAGGTCTTAGAACTTGCAAAGTCCAGGGAAGTGTGAGGGGATAATTTGATGGAATAAACTAAAGGAGGTGTTGCCTGTTTTGACCATGGTGTGTAATTGCTGTTGTCTAATCCAAAGAGTAACACTGAGCTTATATTTTGATTACCTGCAACTTTGAAAGGTCTGTCTGCATTTAGATGGTAACGCTCATTATAAATATTTTTGTATATTCTGACATATTTATACAAAACCTTCTTTCATTTGATGCTGTTCTAGTAAATCATATGGCTTTCTACACCTAATGTGGTAACACTCAGTTCTTGTTAAGAAAAATTAACCAGGCCGGGCGCAGTGGCTCATGCCTGTAATCCCAGCACTTTGGGAGGCCGAGGCAGGCGGATCACGAGGTCAAGAGATTGAGACCATCCTGGCCAACATGATGAAACCCCGTCTCTACTAAAAATACAAAAATTAGCTGGGCGTGGTGGTGTGTGGCTGTAGTCACAGCTACTCAGGAGGCTGAGGCAGGAGAATCGCCTGAATCCGGGAGGTGGAGGTTACGGTGAGCTGAGATCACGCCACTGCACTCCAGTCTGGCGACAGAGTAAGACTCCATCTCAAAAAAAAAAAAAAAAAAAAAAAAATCAGCCTTAATTAGCCCAGGATGATTTAAACTTTCTTCTTGCTTTCATCAAATACTTTAAAAAAATTATTTAAAAATATTTTAAATTGTGGTAAAACAGATATAAAATTTACTATCTTAACCATTTTTAAGTATACAGTTAACTGGTGTAAGTACATTTACATTATTATGGAAATAATGCCCCAAACTCTTTTCATCTTGCAAAACTGAAACTCTGTACCTGTTAAACTTAACTCCTCATTCCCATTCCCCTCAGTCCCTGGCCACCATGTTCTACTTGGTGTCTATAAATTTGACTACTCTGGGTACCTCATGTAAGTTTAATCATACGGTATTTATCTTTTTGTGACTGGCTTATTTCACTTAGCATAATATTGTCAATGTCCATATTAATATTTTTGTTTATTCACCTATTAACAGACACTTGGGTTGCTTCCACCTTTGGCTATCGTGAACTGCTGCGAACATAGGTTCACATATAGGTTCAAGACCCTGCTTTCAGTTATTTTGGGTATAGATCCAGATGTGGAATTGTTGGATCACATGATCATTCTGGTTTTAATTTTTTGAGGAACCACCATAGGTTTCCGCAGTCATTGCACCATTTTACTTTCCTGACACCAGTGCACAGGATTCCACTTTCTCCACAACCTCACCAACACTTGTTTTCTTTGTTTTTGACACAAGCCTTAAGTGATAGTCCCGCCTGTGTATAATGGGTATGAGGTGGTATCGCACTGTGGTTTAGATTCTTATTTCCTTAATGATTAGTGATGTTGAGCATCTTTTCATGTGCTTTTTGGCCATTTGTATATCTTCATTGGAAAAAATATCTATTTAATTCCTTTGCCAGTTTTTGAATTAGGTTGTTTTTGAATTGTAGGAATTCCTGTTCTAAGCGTTTTATAGTTTTAGCTCTTACTTCTAGGTCTTTGATTCGTTTTGGGTTAATGTTTGTGTATGGCATAAGGTGAGGGTCCGGCTTCATTTTTTGATATGTGGATATTTGGTTTTCTCAGCACTGTTTATTGAAAAGACTCTCCTTTCCCATTAAATGATCTTGGTACTGTTGTTGAAAATCATTTGACCCTACAGGTGGAAGTTTATTTCTGGGCTCTCTAATCTATTCCGTTGGTCTATATGTCTTTATGCCAGTACCACCCTGTTTTGATTATAGTTGCTTTGTATTAAATTTTGGAATAAGGAAATGTGAGACCTCCAACTTTGTTGTTCTTTTTCAAGGTTGTTTTCTCTATTCAGAGTTCCTTAGATCCATATGAATTTCAAGATGGATTTTTCTGTTTCTGCAAAAAATGCTATTGGGATGTTGATAGGGATTGCATTAAGTCCATAGGGTTTTGTAGTATTGACATCTTAAAAATTATGTTTTCCAGTCCCTGAACATGGGAAGTCTTTTCAGTTGTGTCTTTAATTTCGTTCATCAGGCCGGGCATGGTGGCTCACGCCTGTAATCCCAGCACTTTAGGAGGCCTAGGTGGGCAGATCATGAGGTCAGGAGTTCCAGACCAGTCTGACCAACATGGTGAAACCCCATGTCTACTGAAAATACAAAAATTAGCCAGGCATGGTGGTGTGCACCTGTAATCCCAGCTACTCAGGAGGCTGAGGCAGGAGAATCACTTGAACCCAGGAGGCGGAGGTTGCAGTGACCCGAGATCGTGCCGTTGCACTCCAGCCTGGGTGACAGAGTGAGACTCTGTCTCAAAAAAAAAAAAAAAAATTCTTTCATCAAATGCTTTTGAAGTTAAAGAATCTGAAATCAGTGCTATTTCAACATGTTTAGAAGCAAAATTTAATCTTTTATACCTTATGGTCAGCTCTCTATTGAGAACACTATTACAAAGGAACAGAAATATGATAATTTAACAATAGATGTTCCAAAATAGTTCTTAAAATAGTGGTTTTGTTTTTGTTTTTGTTGGAAATAGAGTCTTGCTCTATTGCCCAGGCTTGAGTGCAGTGGTGCAATCATAGTTCACTGTGACTTTGAACACCTAGGCTCAAGTGAGCCTCCTGCCTACTGAGTAGCTAGGACTACAGGCATGCACCACCATGCCTGGCTAATTAAAAAAAAAAAAAAATAGAAAAAAGTAGAGACAAGGTCTCACTATGTTGCCCAGGCTGGTCTGGAACTTCTGGTCTCAAGTGATCCTCCTGCCCTGGCCTCCCAAAGTGCTAGGATTATAGGTGTGAGCCACCATACCTGGCCCCAAAATAGTATTTATATTTGACTTTTAAATGTATTATCTAATTCAATAGTGAGCCCTTCTTAATTATACTTTGCCCTGGTCTTTTTTAGTGTGAATTGGATCTGGATATAGTGGGTTTTAGGCTATGTTTTTAGGAGCTGTTGGGTTTTAAGGAGGTGACTCTAGTGCCCAAGGGAGCCTACTGGGTAGGGCTCTAGCACTCTCATCCCTACCTCAACCAGCACTTTTGTCTGTTAGCATAATGTGTTCCCCGTAAGATTTTATTTGGGTGAAGGAGTGGGGAGGGAAAAGGGATTCTATAGCGAAACCCACCATTGTTTTGTATATTCCCTGGGTAGAGGCAGCCGCTATCTGTTGTGTGAGAATTGGAAGCCAGTTTGGAGGAGGAGGAAGATGATTTGTGTAATTTTTGTTAATCCTTTTAAAATGGTTTTACCGGGCAGTCCTAAACTACTGCGAACAGACCTATGCCATCTATTTCATTTACTTTCCTCACCTTTTCATTTGGAAACAGTTTAAACTATAGGAAAGTTACAAAAGTAGTAAATGAGTATCCCTATATCTTTTACCTAGATTTACCAGTTTTCAGCATCTTGCTACGTGTTGCTTCTCTCTTCACATACATGAACACACATTTTCCTTTCTGAACTATTTGAAAGTAAATTAAAGTCATCATGATACTTAAGCCATAAAAACTTCACTTATCACCCAAAAATAGGGACATTTTTCTAATTAAATATAATACTATTATCACATACTGATGAAATTTAACCTTGATATGTTTTCTAATAAATAGTTTTCATAGACTGAATGAATGACTAGAATGTCCTTCATAGCAACTCCCTTCCCATTGATCTAGGATCCAGTCAAGGATCATTTATTTTACTTGCCACGTGTATTCTCTTGTCTTCTTTAATCTAGAGTAGTCCCGCTTTGCCCATTTTGTCTTTAGTGACATTGACATTTTTGAAGACTCCAAGCAAGTTTCTTGTAGAATGTCCTATTTTCTGCATTTGGGCAGTGATTTCCTGTCTGTAGATTTGGGTCAAATATTTTCGATGGCTGTACTACCTATGTGATGCTGTGTGTTTCCCACCGTGTCACATCAGGATGCCTGTGATGTCTGTTGGTCTCATTATTGGTGGTGATAAGTTGTTCATCACCTGGTTAAGGTGGTATCCAGCAGGCCTCTTTTTTGTGAAGTTTCCTTTGTTCTTTGTAAATAAGAATAATCCCATTGTGGGAATAATTTAAGACTAAGTGAATATTCTGTTTCCCAAAAACCTTTCATTCAATGGTTTAATGGTTCTTGAATCACTTATTACATTGGTGGTTGCAATGAAATTTATTTATTTATTTATTTATTTATTTATTTATTTATTTATTTATTTATTTATTTTTGGAAACGGAGTCTCGCTCAGTCGCCCAGGCTGGAGTGCAGTGGCGCGATCTCGGCTCCCTGGAGTGCAGTGGCGCGATCTCGGAGCTTCTCGGGAAGCTCCGCCTCCCAGATTCACACCATTCTCCTGCTTCAGCCTCCTGAGTAGCTGGGACTACAGCTGCCTGCCACTAAGCCTGGCTAATATTTTTGTATTTTTAGTAGAGACGCAGTTTCACTGTGTTAGCCAGGATGGTCTCGATCTCCTGACCACGTGATCCACCCATCTCGGCCTCCCGAAGTGCTGGGATTACAGGCGTGAGCCACCACACCCGGCCGCAATGCAGATTTTTAAAAAATTAAGTATTTTATTTTTATTTTTAATTGAGATGAGGTCTCACCACGTTGCCCAGGCTGGTCTCGAACTCCTGGGCTAAAGTGATCCTCCCACCTTGGCCTCCCAAAGTGCTGGGATTATAGGTGTGAGCCACCATGCCCAGCCAGAAATGCTGATTTTTAATTCTCCAATTTCCTCTACATTTATTCACTGATATTTTTCCGTTAAGGTAAACTTTCCATTCCCTTCAGCGATTTTTCTGTATATATACACACACACGTAATACATACACGTACATTACATCCATCCATCCTCTTCTTTACAGCAGAATATCAGCGTATAAATGTTGAGGAAATGGGAGAATTAGAAAATCACCATTTTGTAATCATATTACCAATTTCTACTTTTTTCAGATGATGGAGGAACACACAGTGGGCTGTAAGTTCAGTGGTATTGACTGAGGCCCAAACAGTGTTGTGATTGTCAGAAATATGAGAAGTAAGTGGATGGCATCTTGTCTCCTACATTTTATGTAGCCTCTTTTGTTTCCTTGTCCTGCAGGGATACCTTGGGAAAATGCTTCTTCCTACGAGTGGAAATTACTCTCCGAGGAGCTACGTATAGGATCTCATTTAGTGACACAGATCAGTTACCTCCTCCTTTCCGAATTGACAACTTTTCTAAGGTATCAAGTGGAGCTGAGAGCCAGTTTGACTGTTTCATGTGTGGGAGGGTGGAGTGCGTACTGCCCTTGACACAATGATACAATACATTTTCAACTTGGGTTTAAAGGAAACTATATGGATAGGTTCTTTATATCTGGACAAGCCTAGAAATCCTTACCATTAAGAGGTGTTTTCTGCTGGTTATTTTGATTGCTGGGCAGCCTTGTCCAGGCAGAAGTAATCTTTTAGCTCCCAGATTTATTTATTTTGGCTAGAGTGGTTGGTTGACACTGTGCCTTCTGTAGACATCCTGTTCAAACAGAGGAAGACATCGGCTTGTCAGTGACAACGGGAATGGGCAACTCTGCTGTTGCTTAGTTACAGTGAGCATTTTAATAAATTTTTCAAGAAAGTCAATATGGAAATCATTAGATTTTATTTTAATTATGCTTTCAAATAATAATAGGTCTTATATGTGATGATCTGTAGCCAAATTCCAAAATACTTATTTTTTTCTGTATTCAAAATATATCATAGGGGATTTGGGCTAGAAAGATGCCATTGGAAGGATGGAATTGCTCCCCTTAGATATTTGACTTGGCAAAGCGTTTAAAGCCTTTCATTCAGTAGGATATATGTATTATATATGTGTGTGTGTGTCTGTGTGTGTGTGTGTGTAGCACATGTCTTTTAATTGGTGAGTTTTTTTGGAATGTGTGAGATGATTAGAAACATTCGAAAGGTGAGATGATGAATTTCACTGGGGCTTATTCCCTGTGTAAGATTCATTTAGGAAGGATTTGGAACTTAAACCTACAAAGCACTGACTCACTTTTCAGTAACCCCACTCTGAATGAAAGTCCTCTTTGTCCTCTCTGCCATCACTCTAGGTCCCGGTTGTCTTTACTCAGCATGGTGTAGCTGAACCCAGGCTCCGGACTGAAGTGAAGCCCATGACTTCATTGGATTATGCCTGGGACGAACCCACCTTGCCACCTTTTATCACTCTGACTGTTAAAGGGGCAGGGTCCTCCGAGATCAACTGCAACATGAATGATTTCCAGGATAATCGGCAGCTTTATTATGAAAATTTCATTTACATTGCTGCTACATATACATTCTCTGGGTAATTCTTGATTAAATTACTGTTCTTATAAAGCAGAAGGTTCTAATTATTAACAGGTTTTAAATGTTAAGCAGTTTCTTAGGAGACCAAAGTACAAAGGAAGATTCTTTCATTCTTTACCAAACCCTGGGCTGAGTGTCTATCTTAAGAGGTCATGTAATTTAAACTCTTGACTTTTGGCTAGATTAAAATTTATCCAAAGAGTCAAGACCCTTCTTGTGTTAAAGATCTCTCCCAAGAATTCATTCTAGTATTTAAATTTTCTTTTTGCTATTTATTAGTCTGTTTTGCCTGTTTCCTCTTTTGAAACTGACTAATCTTCATCATAATTATTCAAGTCATCATTCTCACTCTCCTCCCACCATCCCATTGAGAATACTGGTTAAGCAGACACCTAAGGGTCTGTCTTAATATTCACCTAAAGCCAAATATAGTAGCTTAATTTCACAGAAATTCCATTGCCTTAGAATTATAATCTTCACTGTTGTTTGACTAGTTGTATTTAGAAAAGTCAGATGAAGAATATTGAGCTTATTTTAATTCTGTTAGATTGCCACGCAGAGATTCAAAACACTGGGCTTTCAGAAAGTAGTCATTCTACCAACATATAAATATAGCTTATTGTTTCTGTGCTGAAATAACAGGGCCAATTTTAAAGTGTATCTGTGAAGAAATGGAAAACAGCTTAATCTTTAACATTACAAATATAAATCACCTGATGAATAGGGCGTTTAAAGTCACATTCCTTTCCAAAATGTTCGGAACATTTTTGCATATGAATAAGATTTTTATACATGCCTGGGGCCCAGAAAATAATCTCTGGGTTTTTGCATTATCTCTCTCATCTGCTTAGAGTCCAGATTTCACTAGTAATAATTGAATCTGCAGAGAAGGACCATTCTTTCTTTGTCTGTTGACGTTCCCTTTGGGAACGATGGTGCTAGGATGTTTATCTTGTTGTAATTGAGTCAATATGTTTGTTTGTTGTTAATTTGTTTTTAAAGATTATGGCACTTAACAGTGGGACATGCTTAAGGTTTAATGCCTGAAAAACCGAATCTAAATCTGGTTGTTAGTCATGTTTTTCTCCTTATGTTCTATAAATTCCAGTAGTTACTAAGCTCTTTAACTGAAGAATCCTAGTGGAGGATTATGGGCTTAATGGGTTGAACCGATATGGAAGACATAAAAAGAGAAGCTCCTGGAATCTTGGTGTGCAGAATCTAACAGCAGAATTAGAATAATCTTGCTGTGCTAAGAGGTTGAACCATCTTTTGAAGTGTATCAGATACTAATTATTTGCATTCTTGGAAGGAATAAATGATGAGGAAGAATAGTTTTTTCTTAAATTTTGTTTTTGAGGTGAAACATAACATAAAAGTATTTTAAAGTGAACAGTTCAGTGGCATTTGGTACATTCATAATGTTGTACCACCACCACCTCTTCCTAGTTCAGAGCATTTTTATCACCCCGAAAAGAAACCAAAACCTATTGAGCAGTCACTCCCCATTCCTCCCTGTCACCAGCCGTAGGAAACCACCCATCTGCTTTTGGTGTCTATGGGTTGACCTATTCTGGACATTCACAGAAATGGAATCATAGGAGTGACCTTTTTTGTCTGGATTCTTTCACTTAGCATAATGTTTCTGCGGTTTATACACATTGTAGCATGTGGCAATGCTTCATTCTTTTTTTTTTTTTTTTTTTTTGAGACCGAGTTTTGCTCTTGTTTCCCAGGCTGGAGTGCAGTGGTGTGATCTTGGCTCACTGTAACCTCCACCTCCCGGGTTCAAGCGATTCTCCTGCCTCAGACTCCTGAGTAGCTGGGATTACAGGTGCACGCCACCACGCCTGGCTAATTTTTTTGTATTTTTAGTAGAGATGGGATTTCACCATGTTGGTCAGGCTGGTCTCGAACTCCTGACCTCAGGCGATCCACCCACCTCGGCCTCCCAAAGTGCTGGGATTACAGGCTTGAGCCACTGCTTCTGGCCCATTCCTTTTATGAAAAGTACCCAGTATTTTTTGTGGCTGAATACTATGCTGTATACTACATTTTTGTTTATCCAGTTATTTGTTGATGGACATTTGGTTGTTTCTATGTTTTGGCTATTGTAAACAGTGTTGCTATGAACATGCCTGTACATATATTTGTTTGAGTACTTGTTTTCAATTCTTTTGCTTTATACAGAAGAGTGGAGTTGCTGGGTTCTATTATAATTCTAAGTTTAACTTTTTGAGGAACCGCCATACTGTTTTCCACAGTGGCTAAATGATTGTACATTCCTACCAACAATGTACAGAGGTTCCAATTTCTCCACATCCTCACCAACATGTGTTGGTTTTTGTTTTTGTTTTTGTTTTTATTTTTGAGACAAGGTCTCTGTCACCCAGGCTGGAGTGCAGTGGCACAATCTTGGCCTGCTGCATCCTCAACCTCCTAGGATCAAACGGTCCTCCTGCTTCAGCCTCTCTCATAGCTGGGACTACAGGTATGCAGCACCACGCCCAGCTAATTGAAAAAAAATTTTTTTTTGGTAGAGACAGGGTCTCACTATTTTGCCCAGGCTGGTCTCAAACTCTTGGGCCCAAATGCTATCTACCTGCCACAGCCTCCCAAAGTGCTAGGATTACAGGTGTGAGTCACTGTGCCAGGCCTGGTTTTGTTTTGTTTTGTTTTAAATGATACCCATCCTACTGGGTATGATGTGGTACCTCATTGTGGCTTTTGATTTGCATCCTTAGTAACTAACGATGTTATGCGTCTTTTCATGTGCTTCTTAGTCATTTGTGTATATTATTTGGAGAAAGTGTATTCAAATACTTTCCATATTTCAGATGGAATTATTTGCCTTTTTATTGTTGAATTGTCAGAGTTCTTCATATCTGGTCTCTTACCAGATGTATGATTTGCAATTTTTTTCTCCCATTATTTTTGTGAGTTTTCTTTTTACTTTTAGATTGTGTCCTTTCAAGCACAGAAGTTTCTCATTTTGGTCACATATAATTTATCTGCTTTGGGGGAAACAAAGATTACTTGTGCTTTTGGTGTCATGAAGACTAGTTTTTAACGCTGAATTAATCCATTACCTTTTTTTTTTTTTTTGCTAATAAGGGTTAATAGAAAGAGGAGAATAATCTAAATAAAACTTCCAAACATCCCTAAGTGTAGCCAGGCTGCAACATTCCATAAAGCTTAAGATTCTTTAGCTTCAGAGAAACGTAACACGATTGAATTGGAGGAAGTTGATTAGAACCCTGTGTTTTCTTTTCATCCTAAAGGGACTTCTGATTTCTTGCCAAGACTTGGGGATGCAGTGATGCTGATCATCTGCCTGGCAGAGTAAAGCTAATTTTTGGTCCCTTGAATTGTCTGGCTTGGTTTTTTTTTTTTTTTTTTGCTTTTTTCTGGGGTTGGGGCAGAATCTCATTCTATCACCCAGGCTAGAGTGTAGTGGCGCAGTCTCAGCTCACTGCAACCTCTGCCTCTCAGGTTCAAGCAATTCTCATACCTCTGCCTCATGAGTAACTGGGATTACAGGGGCCTGCCTCCATGCCCGGCTAATTTTTGTGTTTTTAATAGAGACGGGATTTTGCCGTGTTGGTCAGGCTGGTTTCGAACTCCTGGCTTCAACAGATCCACCTGCCTTGGCCTCCCAAAGTGCTGGGATTACAGGCAGGAGCCACTGTGCCTGGCCAAATTTTTTGCCTTTTTTTTTGGTGGGGGGGCCTCTAAAGATATATGGTTATACTTTTACATCTGAATTTTAAGTCGCTAAAATTATGAAGAGAAGAAAAATGTCAGAGTATGTCTTCTGAGAGATGAATCTTGGAACTGTGTAGGGAAAAAAATGCAACCCTGATCTTTCTGTTCTTGCATCAGACTTTTTCTTCTATCCTTTAAAAAATTTTCTTTTTAATAAAAGTTTTGGGCATTTGCTTATTAATACTTGAATACATGTGTGAGTATGTGTGTGTATACCTGTATATATATTTTTATGTAATATATATATTTTTTAAATTCTAGCTTGCAGGAGGGAACAGGCAGGCCTGTGACTTCCAACAAGGCCATTACCTGTGCGGAGCTCGTTTTGGATGTCTCACCCAAGACACAAAGAGTCATTTTAAAAAAGAAGGTAAGAGAGCTTACAATCAGAGTTTAGAATACAAGGTTTTTAGCACTGGACGGGACTCAGGATCACCCAGTGCAGAGTCCTTATTTCATGATGAGGCCATAGGGACTTGTGTGGAACCCAGGCCTCTTGGCATTTCCAGGTCAGTGTTAGGGCGGATGAGTACCAGCTCAGGAGTAAGATGACTTCTGGAGTGGGATGTGATCACCAGGTGTGATCAGCAGAACGTGAATAATAAATATATGTGGAATTACTAAGGGCTGGGTGACTGTTAAGCAGACAAGAACAAATATCTAAGATTAAGTAGCAATAATTGTAACATTTTATATAGCGTTTTATAACTTATAGAACATTTTCAGTTATTATTTCACTTGATAAGGATGACAGCTAGTAAATAGGTAATAAAAGAGTTACATTGACATTTAAAATTAGGTTAAAGTGTATGAACTGGCATGAAGAAATGGACCTCTCCTTTTTAGTTGGAAACCAAGTGTAGAAAGTTTGACATTTTAGGTTTTTGTTTGGTTTGTTTTTGTTTTTTTACTTTTTATTTGGAAACAATCTCAGATTTCCAGAAAATTGGCAAGAATTTTACCAAAGTGGGGCTGTGATGTTGATTTGTCCCCTTACTGGTGACATTAACTTATTGCAGTTGATTAAGAAGGTGTGTGGTAGCCTTTTCCACTGAGAAGTGAGGCTACTCTTTTTCTTTTTATAATCAGTCAAGATTTTGTGGCGTGGTACGTTGAGACTACATAAACCTCCTATTTGTCATATTTTCTATTTATGTATGCATATGTATATGTGTCATTCAGTATGGGCTGCTGTTTTATTCAGCGTGTTATCTGTTACTGTGTCAGTATGTGTATGCATATGTATGTATGTATGTATGTATGTATGTATGTATTTATTTTTGAGATGGAGTCTTGCTCTGTTGCCTAGGCTGGAGTGCAATGGCATGATCTCAGCTCACTACAACCTCCGCCTCCTGGGTTCAAGTGATTCTCCTGCCTCAGCCTCCCGAGTAGCTGGGACTACAGGAGCCCACCACCACACCCAACTAATTTTTGTATTTTTAGTAGAGACGGGGTTTCGCCATGTTGGCCAGGCTGGTCTCGAACTCCTGACCTCAGGTAATCCGCCTGCCTTGGCCTCCGAAAGTGCTGGGATTACAGGCCTGAGCCACCATGCCCGGCCAGTATTTATTTTGATGCTCAGTTTTTCTTATCTTTGGCCAGTGGGAGCTCCTTTAACCTTCCGTGTGCTTTCAACATGTGCCCTCACTCACTTTCTTACTTTCTGACACAGCAAGTTATCCTGGGTCAATCTTATATTTTTCCCTGCACAATTCCTGGAATTTGCCATTTCTCCAGGGAGCCCTCATCCCTTCTATCAGAGAATGGAATTTAGAAACCTGAGATTCATGAATTAGGTGCAGTTGTTGCTATTGTGGTGTTGTGGTTCCCAGGCTCTCTCAGAAGACAGACCTAGGGTTTTTTAATCTATGTATGCACAAATATACATATGTGTGTTTTATGTACATATTTATATACTGTACATATTTATTTCTATGTCTATATATCAAAAACTAGCAGTTCACACCAATATTTCCAATTCAAGTCCAGTATGACAAAGTTCATTCTAATTTTCTCCCTTTCCCTATTTGTACTTCCCTTGTCCCGCACTGAGAATATGTTTATTGATTTGATCAGTTCCCCTGAATGTAACAATGTAACTCATCCTCCATCACCACAGTTGTCCCATGTCCTGTATGAACACCCTGGTTTCTTCCCTTGGGCTCTGATCTCCATGTACTGGGCAGCCCTGCCCTCTTCCCACCCTGCCCTTTGCAGGAATGCCCTCCTCACCTCCCTCTATGATGCTCCCATTAAACCCCTCCCCAACCTCCCAACTTGGCTTCAGCCCCTGCTCTGGGCTGCCCCATCGCTTAGGTGGATGCCTTTCTTGTTCCACATGCGCTTTAACAATTCCACACTGGGCCACCACAACCCCCATCCCCACCACACACACAAGCCCCATGGAGTTCTGCCTTCCACAGTCCCATCTAAAGATTTTAGAACTAAATTATAGGGAAGTGAGGAAGGGAACTGGAAGGAGAATGGTGCATCTCAGATTTTCAAGTGGAAATTTTGGTAGTTTCCAAATTATGATGAGCCTGGACAAATGGGCAGGCCGTAGAGGAATCCCAGTATGGAAACTTGATCTCACCTGGGTATGTCTGTGTTGATTCCCAGTCTGCAGCATCTACAGGATAACCGAGATGCTTTTCCTGTTGTTTCTGGTGCTGTGGAGAGATGCTTTCTCTTTCTGTGAACAGAGAAGCAAGCATGTGGGAATTGGAGATGGGAAGCACAGCTTAGCTTCATCTCTTTTTGCAGACAGAGGAGGCAGTAGCACACAGCAGAGACAGCATGATGTGTTTTTAGGTTTGAGTTCTGGCTTTGCCACTTAAAGATATATAGTATCTGGTATTTCCCATTTCTCTCAGTTTCATTTTTCAACTGACCTCCCAGGTTTGCTGGAAGGATTAGCTAAGATAATGTACATAAAGTGCTCTGTAAAGAGATGTAATGATAATAACACAACAAACATTTATTGAGGCTCTACCCTGTGCCAGGCATGTACTAATAAGCATGTTACATTTATTACACTTATCACAAAAACCATGAGGCAATTTTTCTCGTTGACAGATCAGGAAACAGAGGCTCTAAGAGATTAAGTAACTTGTCCAAGGTCATTCAGCTTGTAAATTGTGTAGCTGGATCTCAGATCCTGGCATTTTGACTCCAATGTTCATGCTACTTTGTTAATTTTTACCTTGTAGAATGTGATGAAAAACTATCTGTCCGGCCAGGGGTAGCATGTAAATGAGTTTGTGGTACCCTGATGTGTCTGATGCTCTGGAGGAGTTCCTGCCTAGTGGGAGTGTATGTGATCCTGGCAGATCTAGCTGGAGTGTAGGTGTGACTGAAAAGGAATGATACAGATTGTGCTAGAGAGGCAACATAGCAGAGCAGTTAAGCGTGCTGACTCTGGAATCAGGCTGCAGAGATTCAGATGTTGGACCTATCATCTAACTAGTTATTTCACTGTGGGGAAGTTACTTCATCTCACCGAGCCTTAACTTCCTCATCTATGAGGAGGGACATATGTCACTGGATTGTTTGCAGCAGTAAATGAGTTTTTTTCTTTTTTTCTTTCTTTTTTTTTTTTTTTTGAGACGGAGTTTCACTCTTGTTGCCCAGGCTAGAGTGCAATGGCGCAATCTTGGCTCACTGCAACCTCTGCCTCCGGGGTTCAAGCGATTCTCCTGCCTCAGTTTCCCGAGTAGCTGGGATTACAGGCATGCGTCACCACGCCCAGCTAATTTTTGTATTTTTAGTAGAGACGGGGTTTCACCATGTTGGCCAGGCTGGTCTTGAACTCCTGACCTCAGGTGATACAGCTGCCTCGGCCTCCCAAAGTGCTTGGATTACAGGCGTGAGCCACCACGCCCGGCCTAAATGAGTTGTTTTATGTAAGTCTTATGGACCAATGTCTAGCGCATAGTAAGTTCTCAGTAAGTATTATGACTTCTAGTATATAATGGATTATATAGACTTTCATGATTGACCTGGAAGCCCAACTGCTGTTTCCAAAATATTTCTAAAGAGAAAATATATTTAGAATTACTAGCAATCTGGCCAGGCACGGTAGCTCACGCCTTTAATCCCAGCACTTTGGGAGGCCGAGGCAGGCAGATCACCTGAGGGCAGGAGTTTGAGACCAGCCTGGCCAACATGGCGAAACCCTGTCTCTACTAAAAATACAAAAATCAGCCAGGCGTGATGGTGCATGCCTGTAATCCCAGCTACTCGGGAGGCTGAGGCAGGAGAATTCGCCTGAACCCAGGAGGAGAGATTGTAGTGAGCCGAGATCGCACTATTTCACTCCAGCCTGGAGAACAGGAGCGAAACTCTGTCCCGAAAAAAAAAAAAAAAAGAATTACTAGCAATCAATTAGCATAACCTTTGAATGCAACCAACTTAACACTTGTGATACAATCAATTCATGAAAATTGGACACCATCAATATAGTACGCTTTCCTTATAAACATTCGGGACAGGGAGGAAGACCTCTGGTAAATTCTGATTCAAAGTCAGATATTGAGCATATCGTATAGTCTTTATGTAATTGCACTCTTCTTTAAGGTAAGGGCACCAGACGGTCGTCATCTGGAATGGCAGTGATCATGGCAGTATAGCTAGTGTAGGAGGCTGCCCCGCCATTTGTTTCTAATTTCTAAAAAAGGAAAAAAACTCGGTTATGAAAATAATACATTTGTTAAAATGCACATTATTTGTAATGTTTGGTTGTTTGGTTCAAGAGGTTAGCATATTTTACCCTAAGAACAACAAAAGATAGATAACCATGAAAGTTTGAATTAAGCATTTATATAATGTGGAAAATGTCTAAATAAACTTCCTATACGAGAACTTATTTAGCCCTAGAGGAAGCTCTTGAAGTGAGGAGCTAGCTGTGGCTGCACATAATGTCTCTTTCTCTTTTTGCTTGTACCTACTTAATAGGAACCAGGAAAGCGTTCTCAGCTGTGGAGGATGACAGGAACAGGAATGCTGGCCCATGAGGGCTCCTCAGTTCCTCACAATCCCAATAAGCCCTCAGCCACCCGCTCCACCGAGGGGTCTGCCATCTTAGATATTGCTGGTCTCGCTGCAGTGACTGACAACAGGTAATTTTCTAGGCAACTTTTGATTCAAGCTCGTTGCTTTCAAATTCAGACTCAGAGGAAATCTACACCAAAAACCAAGAGTTCTATAAATAAAGTAAAAATGTATTTTTTTCAATGACAAAAACCTGTCATATTCCCAAATATGAGTATTGGGCTTTCCCTTTAAATTTTTTAAGCTTTGATGAAATACCCATGCAGATGTTAAGAAACTTCAAACAATAAAATAGGTATAATGTGAAAAGTGATTATTTCTTCCACCCAAATTCCAGTCCGTCCTTATTCTGAGGAAGTAGTTTCTTTTTTACATCTTTCTAATAACTTTGTTAAATCCTTCAAAAGCAGAAATTAATTATTAAGAGAATAATCAGATGTATTTTTATGAATAAATCCTTGGATTCAAATTAGCTCTTTAAGTTTGAATAAGTTACTTGATTTGCCTGTGCCTTAGTTTCTCCATAAAAATCAGTGTGTTTTCAGTTAATACCTTATTTCCAGAAAAACTTTAGTTGACTTACAAGTTAAAACAGAAAAGAATTTAGAAATACAACAGAAAAAAGACTGTTGGAAAGATTTTACATGTATTTAGCAGCTATTCCTTCCATACTGCATGGTAAGTTGCCGTTTTGAGAATGCAAGAAGCCATATTACTGTGTGTTATGAAATCTTTAATGTCTTACTTTGTGTCCCCTCTTCATGTTTTTCCATTTTGCTTTATTACTCTTTTCTTATCAAGAGATACCTAACTGCCCTAGGATTCAAGCTAACTACCCATTCAGTTTTAAGGGTGGAGGGCATTAGAAGGAAGAAGAGCAAAGCCATCATCCTCATGTTCCCTTCAGGCGTGAAACAGTTGACTCGGAGGTTTCATGGTTCATTGTGTATTCCGTTTTCCAGATACGAGCCACTGATGCTGAGAAAGCCTGACCGCAGGCGAAGCACAACTCAGACGTGGAGTTTCCGAGAAGGAAAACTGACCTGTGGGTTACATGGGTTGGTCGTCCAGGTCAGTCGTTTTTGATCCCCAATTGCAGCAAGCAGTGGTTGAGCCTTCTTTGAAACAAAGTCTCTACTAAGTTATACATGATGAATTGTTCAGTGGGAAAACTACAGAGCAATACTTATTCTATTCCATTTTAGTTAAAAGGAAGTCAGAGTTTTGTTGTGCATTTGTGTATTTTTTTTTTTTTTTTGAGGTGGAGTCTTGCTCTGTCACTCAGGCTGGAGTGCAGTGGCGCAATCTCGGCTCACTGCAAGCTCCGCCTCCTGGGTTCACGCCATTCTCCTTCCTCAGCCTCCCGAGTAGCTGGGACTACAGGTGCCTGCCACCACGCCCGGCTAATTTTTTGTATTTTTTAGTAGAGACGGGGTTTCACCATGTTAGCCAGGATGGTCTCGATCTCCTAACCTCGTGATCCACCCGCCTTGGCCTCCCAAAGTGCTGGGATTACAGGTGTGAGCCACCGCGCCCAGCCCCGCATTTGTGTATGTTGACATAGGAAAAGTTCTTGGAGATGGTATGCAATACATGTGTTAAGAGTGATTGCCCTGGATGATAAGATATGTTTTTCATGGCTTACCTGGACTTTTTCTTTGATGTCATATATTACCTATGTAATTTTAAAAAGAAAAAAAATACCTATGTAATTTTAAAAAGAAAAAAATTACCTATGTAATTTTAAAAGTCCAGCACTAAGTTAGATGAATTAGATTTAGACCTGGGAAGTTAATGGCATAGCTGCAAGTCCTCTGTAAAGGGTTCTGTGACATGGTGAGCATTCGTCAGGCATCTACATGCTCTTGATTCTGTTCATTTTGGCCTAAATAAGCATTGAATTGCTGTAGCAAATGTCAGAATGAAGATTGCTGGACAGTTTCCTCTGTCATCTCCTCAGCCAGTCTACCTCATGATAAACTCCCAGCTACTTTCTAAGCAAATACGTGTTTGGCAAATTACCAAGGGTTTGGATTTTCTGCCCTTTCTGGCTTCAGGCTGGGAATGAGAACAGGGGTCTGAGAAGTAGGAAGGTGTCTAGGAGGTTTGGACATACAGTAGACTAGCACCTGCAATTGTGTGTGCAGTTCTGTCCAGCCTGGGATTTTACACAAAAGGGAAACAGGAGACTATCAGACCCTTGATAGAGAACTCTGAGTGTACTTAGATTATACTCCAGGGCAGTTTGCAAAAACTGTAAGGAGCCTCTGACTGCTTTTGGTGAGATTTATTTTCTTTATCTCTATCGCCCTGAGCTTTTTTCATCAAAGACAAGCTGCTTACTTATATGTAGCACACATCTGGAATGGATTTGTGATTTTCAATTAGCAATACAATTCAAACTTCTAGAGGCAAAGAGGGCTTGTTATAATTGGTGGGTTTCATGTCTGACCCTGACTTCACTTCTAGTTTGTTTCTAAAGCCCATGTAATTCCAATGCTCTTGGAGCATTTTCTTCCTTAAAATCTCTTTTTGGTGTTTGTTATTTTGTGAATCTATTTCATCATTTCCCTGCTTGTTAGTGATGGTATAATAACAGTATTCAGCAGAGCAGAATGTGTTTTGGTTAGGGAAGTAAGCTTGTTTCAGTCTTATTATGCTGAATAAAGTCATTGAAGATATTAAAACATTTTCTGACACTGCTCTTATTAGGTTGTATATGCTCTTTCTTTCTAAACTTATAATAGCTATAAAAAGCTTTCTTTGTGTTGAAACCTGTACTATAAACCCTGCTCAAAGTTTGCTTTTCATGAGTCAATATTTAAAAGTTAACAAAGGGGATTTAGACACTCTTTGCCATTGTCTTCTCTAGCCTTGTGTTTGCTTTCCCACAGCCATAATCCTGTAGACTCGATTTACTTGGGGCATGTAGCAAGAAGGTGTTTTCCTCCAAAGGCCTTGTTAAAGCAAACTAAATATGGCCTGAGAAGGACTCCGTACTTCTATAATTGAATCCCTGTGGACAAACTGTAACCTAGAGTAATCGGCAGGCAAGATTGAAATCCTTACTTAGGAGTATGTGCCTGTAACAATAGCTGAGACTTGGCCAGTCACAGCAGCCATACTTCCACCACTCACAGATGGCTGAGTGTTCAGACTGTGTTCAAATAAGGCAAACGCCAACCTATAACCAATCCAGCTGTTTACTTCCAACTTCTGTACATCACTTCCCTTTCTTTGTCTATAAATTTGTTCTGACCACAAGGCATCCCTGGAGTCTCTCTGAATCTGCTGTGATTCTGGAGGCTGCCTGATTTGTGAATTGTTCATTGCTCAGTTAAACCCCTTTAAATTTAATTCGGCTGAAGTCAGTCAGTCTTTCTTTCTTTCTTTCTTTCTTTCTTTCTTTCTTTCTTTCTTTCTTTCTTTCTTTCTTTCTTTCTTTTTCTTTCTTTCTCTTTCTCCTTTCTTTCTTTCTTTCTTTCTTTCTTTCTTTCTTTCTTTCTTTCTTTCTTTCTTCCCTTTCTTCCCTTTCTTCCTTTCTTTTTGTTTCTTTCTTTTTCCTTTTCCTCTTTTCTTTTCTTTTCTTTTCTTTTGACAAAGTGTCGCTCTTGTTGCCCGGGCTGGAGTACAATGGCACAATCTCGGTTCGCTGCAACCTCCGCCTCCCGGGCTCAAGTGATTCTCCTGCCTCAGCCTCCTGAGTAGCTGGGATTACAGTTGCCTGCAACCATGCCTGGCTAATTTTTGTATTTTTAGTAGAGATAGGGTTTCACCATGTTGACCAGGCTGGTCTCAAACTCCTGACCTCAGATGATTCGCCCGCCTTGGCCTCCCGAAGTGCTGGGATTACAGGCTGAGCCACCTCGCCTGGCTTGAAGTTTTTCTTTTAACAGCCTGAATAACTGGGTATCAGGTGACATTCTCAACTCTGTATTCCATTCTAGAAGAAACACCATCTTTTGAGTATTTGGGTTGGTTGTCCAGCCATAGGCCTGTTTGGGGAGGTTTTCAACTCAAGAATTTTCCTCTTACTAGAAAGCTGAATGATTATAATAATTATTTTCTATTTTCAGAATATTTCAGATTTTTGAGCAAACCCTAATAAGAATACTCAAAGAAACAGCTAGTTTTGGCTACTTTTTTAGAAGTTTATTTTAATGACAAGAAGTTAGTACTAGTAAAAGGCAGAATTAAACTGATCTATGCATGAAATTATCTCTTATTCATAATTACCAAAATTTATGAGCATAACTTTTCATCTTACTCAAGTAATTCTCCTGTTTTTCATCATCTGCAAAGCTGAACAAATAGTAAAGGCTTTGTTGCACATTGATCATGACCCTCCAGAGGATAATGTAAATTTAGGCACTTGTTTGAAATGATGTGTTAAATTGTCAAAGTCAGTGCCTCTGTCTTTTCTCACGTGTCTCTACTCCAATGTCTTTTAGGCCAAAGGAGGACTTTCTGGTTTGTTTGATGGAGCTGAAGTTGTTCTTGGTCCTGACACTTCCATGGAGCTTTTGGGGCCAGTTCCACCTGAACAACAATTTATTAATCAAAAAATGAGACCTGGTTCTGGAATGTTATCCATCAGAGTCATCCCAGATGGACCAACTAGAGCACTCCAGGTGATAATTTGTCATAAGAGCTGATGTGAAACTCTGTACTTCCTCCACCCCCAATGATTACTCATTTAACAAATACTTATTGAACATGTTTATGCCAGATATGAAGATATGGTATCTTCATCTGTAAAATGGGGATAGGATCTACCTCACAAAGTTGTTACAAGAACTAAAGTACAACAAAAAGATAAGCGTAAAGTATAAACAAAGTATCAATGAAATATGTGGTAATCTAAAAAAGTATAAGATTTAAACAAGATAATGTTAACAGTGCATATTAATAGTGTTGTTAATTATTATTAATAACATAATATCTTAATAACATTAACAACAAGAAGATATGAGATCCTTAATCAGATAATTAAAGTATTGTGTTAATGAGAGTAGGAGTGGAGGGTGTATGGAAAGGATTTGTATTCCCAGATTTAGAGGGTGGGGAGCTTCCTAAGAGAAGTAGTACTTAAACTGAGACCTAGAGGTTAACTGAAAGGAATTAGCCAAATAGAAAGGTACAGGTGGAGGGGCTGTGCCCTCAGTAATAAGCATGTTCATCAACAGGTATTTACTGAGCAGCTACTTGAGCCAGCACAGGTCTAGGTACGGAACATTTACCAGTGAATAGACAAAACTCCCTGCCTTCTTGGAGCTTACATTCTAGTGGGAATGGACCATCATTGACCAATAAACATAGGAAGAAAATGACATACGATGTGGAAGTTGACTAGTGAAGGCCCACAGGTAGCAGAGTGATCCTCAGCCCAAGTGGCACACAGAATGTGGTAAGAAAGAAGGCTGGAGATAGAAGCAGGGGCCAGATCATAAAAAATCTGAGATACATACTAAAGAATTTGTGGTTTTTCTAAGGCAACAAGGAGTCAGGGAATGGCATGATTAGAAAATTGTTTTAGATCACTTCCTCTGGCTGCAATGTAGAGAAGCAGAGTGGGGCAAGACTGGAGATAGTGAAATACCAGGTAGGAGGCTCTTGCAGTAATGTAAATGAAAGGTTATGGTGGCCTGAACTGGAAGAAGTGGCAGGGGTGGACATGAGGAGGCTGGAGAGAAATGGATAGAAATGAGAGCTTACTTAGGAGTAGAGTCAGGCAGATTTTGTGACTGAATGTGGGAATGAGGGAGAGGAAGGAGTCAGTAATGGCCTCCAAGGTTCTGATTTGGGCAACTCACAGGATGATAATCCAGATCACTAAGGGATGAACATGGAGCAGACTTGCAGAGGAAGGGAGGAGTTAGGTTTTGGACTTGTTGAGTTAAGGTAACTGTGTGATATCTATGTGAAGATGTCCATAAGTCATTGTAACTATGGCTCTGAAACCCACGGGAGAGATCTGTGATGGGGATAAGGGTTTATTAGGTCATAGCGTAATCAGAACAAAGGAAAAAAAAGAAGTTGGAATGTAGCAATGAGCTCTCTGAGATAGTGCATCACAATTCACAACACCACTTTTTATTTATTTATTTATTTATTTAGCTGTGTCACTCTCTTTCACCTAGGCTGGAGGGCAGTGGCAAAATCATAGCTCATTATAGCCTCGAACTCCTGGGCTCAGGTGATCCTCCCACCTCAGCCTCCTGAATAGCTGGAACTTAAGTGCATGCCACCATGCTTAGCTAATTACTTTCCATTTTTTGTGGAGATAGGGTCTCGCTATGTTCCCCAGGCTGGTCTTGAACTTCTGGGATCAAGCGATCTTCCCACCTTAGCCTCGCAAGTAGCTTGGACTACAGGTGTGTGCCACTGTGCCGGCTCACAATACCACTTTAAAAAACAATCTTAAGGCAAAAATGAATGCAGTGATCTTGAGGTTTGCATATTTTGACTTGAGCTATAATTTGAGATCATCTGCAGATATCTAACCCCACTACGTGAGGCTCTCAAGGTGTATAGCTTGAGTTTGCCATGCAGACTTAAAACCAAGTTTGCTTCTTTATTACACAAATCTTACCTTAGCAGTGCTTTGGAAACCATTCGCTTCCATAGGATTATTGATTATATAATGACTTTTGACCTACACAGTTGTCCTGGGTTAGAATAGGTTTCAATAAGGAAGAGTGAATCATCTTCTTGTGGTGTTTTATTTGACTTCAGATAACAGATTTCTGCCACCGGAAAAGCAGCCGTTCATATGAAGTGGATGAACTTCCTGTCACTGAACAAGAGCTGCAGAAATTAAAGAATCCAGATACAGAGCAGGAATTGGAAGTAAGGTCTAAATATTGTAAATTTATTTATTTGATCATCAGTTTTTTAGAATTTTACTTGGTGGTATTTTAGACCTTCTGTTTTCTTTCTATCCTGTATGATTCTAAATATGAGTTACGCTTCACAGTGTTTACTGTTTATCAGTGAATGTGTGAATGTATTATGTAAATGACAACAAAGTTTATGTGGAATCAGCATGTAGTAAGCATTGCTAAACTGTTATTACAATAAAGGAAGCTAAACTGTTTGAATTTCAGTAAGATTTAAGACAAACAATTTTTTGTTTTTTGCTTCAGCCATCTCTGACATCTTCCTTCTGTTTTCTCTGTTTGGGATTGGAGAGTGACAAGTTTGAAAAGGAAGCTGAGATGAACATGAAAAAGTATATTTATTTGACGTTTATTCAGTGATTTTTGAAAAAATCAAATGCCT
Organism: Gorilla gorilla gorilla; assembly: GCF_029281585.2. NCBI lineage: Eukaryota > Metazoa > Chordata > Mammalia > Primates > Hominidae > Gorilla > Gorilla gorilla. The sequence goes on along the minus strand of NC_073224.2, from coordinate 228,212,066 downwards.
ATGTGTAAAACACTGTGTTGGGTGTTATGGAAGTGTAGTGGATAACAAATTATGAGCTTTCATCCCAAATAAGGTGAAAGATTCCCAAATAATTAGATTTCTATAATGAAATGCAGAATGTCATCGGTCCTTTGATAGAGGTATCATCACATACTCTGGAGTTCTCGCTGGGGTGAAGGGTATGCCTAGAAAGCAAGGCTTCCAGTGAGATGATGGCATTTGAGCCCTCCAGGTAAATAATAGGACTCCCCTAAGTGGTTTTCATCTGCTGAGAGATCGGGAGTAGAGGAATGTAAAATGCTTTATTTTCTTATACTCTCCTGGATACTGTGAGCTGTGTTTAAAACAATCAGGGTGCCATATTTTGGTTTCCTTTCAGGTGCTTGTGAGGTTAGAAGGTGGAATTGGGTTGTCCTTAATTAATAAAGTCCCAGAAGAACTGGTCTTTGCAAGTCTTACAGGAATCAATGTGCACTATACACAGCTGGCAACCAGTCACATGCTTGAACTCAGCATACAGGATGTACAGGTAAGGGGGAGGTTCCAAAGCTGTTAGTCACCTTGTTTTCATGCTGATCACCCAACCAGATCTAATGTTTGATGTTCTAAGAACTTTAATGTTTTGGAGGAAATATCTTGTGGCCTTCAAAAAATCATTCTATGAAATAGTTGTTTCTACCTACATTCGTCTCATTAATTTTTCTACATACAGCAGAATTCCGCATATATTAGAGGTAACTCAGTCAGGGTGGCGTGGAGGAAGGTGACCCATGGTTCACCATCTTGCCAATAGAAAAACCAATAGGAAGTCATCTAACCATCATTTGGAGGAATTGAGGTCTGTCATAGGGAGAACAAACTAAAGAACTGGACTTTGCTTTCAGTCAAGATGGAGTAACAGGGACTAAATTTACCCTCCCACCTGAAACAACCCCAGAATCCAGATAAATAAGAAGACAATGGTATTGAGACACTGGACATCAGACAATGAAGGACAGTGCTTTGACAGGTGGGAAACAAAAGAGCTGAGCCCTGTAATTGCCTTTCTTACCAATTTGAGAACGTTTCCAGGGAGGGGAGACCAAGCAAGTACCCAGCACAGTGGAGAAGTTGAAAAAACAGAGCTGAGAGTCTAGAGAGACCAAGGTATCTATAGTTATAGGATGGTACACTTGGGCATAGAGAGCTGCACAGAAAAACTCTGAAGATCTATAGACGGTCCCTCTTGAGTATTTAGCCAAGTATTAGTCAGTGATGTATGTGAGGAAACTACCCATCTGAAAGGATCAGAGGGAACAGTGCCTGCTGCCCACACAGGGCTAGGAATAGTGCTTGTGCCCACCAGCTGGACTGGAAAAACTAAGAATTTATGAGATGTTGGGAAGAGTCTCAGGAAAGCCTTGTCCTCGTGATTAATTAGCCCTAAACTGAGCACTGCTGTAGACTGCCTGAGAAATCATAAAAGATCCGAAAGAATCAACCTCTTCCCAAGTAAATTAACCATATCCTTGAATAAAGCTCAAGAAGATTTATTGGAATACGACAATGTAGCACCCAACAAGGTAAAATTCACAATATCTGACATCCTATCAAAAATTACCAGGTGTGCAAAGGAGTAGGAAAACTTTCTATATAATGAGGAGACTAATTGGTCAAAACTGATTCACAACTGGCACAGATGTTAGAATTTTTGGAGGACGTTAAAACTGTTAATGTAACTGCATTCTCTGTGTTCAAAAGGTTAAGTAGCAATATGGAAGACATAAAAAAACTAAAGCTTGTAGAGATTAAAATGTAATGAAAACTACACTGGATGGAATATAGCACACAACTGTGAAGGAAACTATACCAAGGCACATCATAATCAAATTACTCAAAACCAGTGTTAAAGCAAAGGAACAAGAAAAAAAAGACATGCTATGTGCCAAGGAATAAAGATAAGAATGACAACAGATTCCTTTTTGGGAACAATGGGAGTGGGAAGACAATGAGCAACATCTTTAAAGTACTGAAAGGTATCAGCAGACCCATGCTACAAAAAATGTAAAAGAACGTCATCAGGCAGAAGGAAAAAAATAGTATCAGATTGAAGTCTGTTCTACATAAAGTAATGAATACCAGAAATGATAACTACCTGGGTAAATATATAAGATTATTTTCTTCTTATTTAAAGTAAGAGTGAGATTCTTATCAACAATAGCATAAAGGCTGAAGGGGAGAAATGGAAGTCTATTAGTGTAATCTTATACATGATGTGGTATGATGTCACTTGAATGTAGAATTATAAAGATAAACAGCATAAACTCTTAAAGCAACCACCAAAATAACAAAGAGTTATAACTAATAATTCAGCAAAGGAGATAAAATGAAATTAGGCCAGGTGAGGTGGCTCACGCCTGTAATCCCAGCACTTTGGGAAGCTAAGGCAGGTGGATCACTTGAGGTCAGGAGTTCGGGACCAGCCTGGCCAACATGGTGAAACCCCATCTCTACTAAAAATACAAAATTAGCCAGGTGTGGTGGCACACACCTGTAATCCCAGTTACTCAGGAGGCTGAGACAGGAGAATTGCTTGAACCTAGGAGGTGGAGGTTGCACTGAGCCAAGATTGTGCCACTGCACTCCAGCATGGTGACAGATGGAGACTCTGTCTCAGGGGGAAAAAAAAAAAAAAAGAAATCATAAACAAATAATCCAAGAGAAGGCAGAAAACAGAAAGCAGGGAAAGGAATAGATAGGACAAATAAAAAATAATTAGCAAGATGGTAGACTCAAACCTAATGGTATCAATTAACTAAATTTAAATGTTGTAAACACCGTAATCAAAAGGCAGAGATTATCAAATTGTATAAAAAAGCAAGAACCAATTATATGTTGCCTACAAGAAACACACATTAAGGATAAAGACACAAATAGGTTAGAAGGAAAGAAGATGAAAAAAGATATAACATGTTGACACTTGTCATAGGAAGTGAGAATGACTAGATTAACATCAGACGGAATAGATTTCAAAGTAAAGAATATTACTGGTGTAGTCGGGGTTCTCTTAGAGGGACAAAACTAAAAGGATATGTATATAAGTATTAACTTACATGATCACAAGTTCCCACAATAGGCTGTCTGCAAGCTGAGGAGCAAGGAGAACCAGTCCGAGTCCCAAAACTGAAGAACTTGGAGTCCGATGTTCAAGGGCAGAAAGCATCCAGCATGGGAGAAAGATGTAGGCTGGGAGGGTAGGCCTGTCTCACGTGTTTCTGCCTGCTTTATATTTGCTGGCAGCTGATTAGATTGCACCCACCAGATTAAGGGTGGATCTGCCTTTCCCAGCCCACTGACTCAAATGTTAATCTTTTTTGGCAGCACCCTCACAGACACACCCAGGATCAATACTTTGTATCCTTCAATCCAATCAAGTTGACACTCAGTATTAACCATCATAAGTCCACCCTTTGTCAACTGCCGAGATTATAAGGTCATAATTACACCTAACGTAATACAACCATCCTTCGTACAGCTGGAAACACACCAGTCCCCAACCCAAATACTATTACATAAAGTTAACGATGCTTGAATGCTGATACGAAGTCAATAAATCTATGTCACATGATGAAGGAGAAAGGAAATAAAATGAAGATATTTTCTTAGTACAAGTGTATACATGCACAAACATGTTTTTAACAAAAGAAAGAGTAAATACTCATGACAATTGCAGTCCTTGTTTCTGCAGCTGGTCATGTGGTCATAGCTAGTATTGATGATTACCCTTTCTACTACCCATTCTGTATTCCCTTTACCTTCAGCAAGCACCTCAGCAGGTCATGGTTTTGTGGGTTTTTTTCCTGGTGGAGTGACCCAAACCTTCCTTCCTGAGGGGTCTGGACCGTTTGTAGTCCTGCCTGGATTGGGCTGTTGTAGTTTCCCATTGTCTTAATCACAGGGAATGGTAATCCTAAGAGACGCCCTAATGGATCTCCTGTATTCCATGCATAATCTTCCTTACCTCCATTGTGGAGTAGTAGACTGATTTCATCTTGATAATCTGGGTCAGTCACCCCAGCCAACACTGTAACTCCCTTCTTAGCCTCTTGACCTAAAGTTAGGCGGAGCCCAAAGTGTCCAGGTGGTAATCTTAACTTCCAGTTTAATGGAATCATTGTTTTGTCTCCTGGTGGCAGTGTTCCTCCCTCTGGAACTAAGACCTCTAAGCCAAGAGAACGTAATGTTGCAGGAACAGGAAGCAAAAATTTTGCTAGTGGATCATTAGGGGTGATGATGAATGGTGCCACTTCCTCTTCCACCCATTGATTCCTGGACCTCTGAATCCTGGCCATGGGAGAAACAGTACTATATATTGGATGCTGATTCAGAGCATACATAGCCTTCTGGAGAACTTTGCCCCAGCTATTATCATCTAGTTGGCATTGTAATTGTGATTTCAAAAGGCCATTTCACCATTCTATCAATCTAGCTGCTTCAGGATGATGAGGAACATGGTAAGACCAGTGAATTCCATGAGCATGAGCCCACTGCCACACTTCTTTAGCCATAAGGTGAGTGCCTTGGTCAGAGGCGATGCTGTGTGGAATACCATGACAGTGGATAAGGCATTCCATGAGTCCACAGATGTAGTCTTGGCAGAAGCATTGCATGCAGCATAGGCAAACCCGTATCTGGAGTTAGCGTCTATTCCAGTGAGGACAAACTCTGCCCTTTCCATGATGGAAGAGGTAGAATATAATCAACTTGCCACCAGGTAGCTGGCTGATCACCCAGAAGAATGGTGCCATATCGAGGGCTCAGTGTTGGTCTCTGCTGCTGGCAAATTGGGCATTAAGCCACTGGCTGTAGACAGGTCAGCCTTGGGGAGTGGAAGTCCATGTTGCTGAGCCCATGCATAACCTCCATCCCTGCCACCATGGCCACTTTGTTCATAGTCCCAGTGGGCGATGGCAGGAGTGGCTGGGGAAAGAGGCCGAGTGGTGTCCACAGAACAGGTCATCCTATCCACTTGGTTGTTAAAATCCTCCTCTGCTGAGGTCACCCATTGGTGAGCACTCACGTGGGATACAAATATCTTCAGTTTTTGACCACTCAGAGAGGTCCATCCACATACGTCTTCCCAAATTTGTTTGTCACCAGTTTTCTAATCATGCTCTTCGAAGTCCCTGACCATCCATCCAGCCAAATCATTGGCTACCTCCCATGAATCAGTATATAATCACACATCTGGCCATTTCTTCTTCCATGCAAAGTGCATGACCAGATGCACTGCTTGAAGTTCTGCTCTCTGGGAAGATTTTCCTTCACTGTTGTCCTTCAGGGATGTCCTGGAAAGGGGCTGTAGTGCTGCAGCTGTCCACTTTTGGGTGGTGCCTGCATATCGTGCAGAACCATTTGTGAACCAGGCCCTAGTCTTCCCTTCCTCTGTCAACTGATCATAGGGAATTCCCCATGAAGCCATCAGTGCAGGCTAGGGGAGAGAAGGCAGGGTGGCAGGAGTGGAGACCCATAGGCATTTGAGCCACTTCCTCATGTAACTTACTTGTGCCTTCAGGACCTGCTCGAGCCCCATCACATATATACCACTTCCATTTGATGATGGAATGCTGCTGTGTACGACCCACTTTATGGCTAGATGGGTGGGTCAGAAAGCACCCAGTTCAGTTTGCAGGTGTGCACCACCACATCCAGCTAATTTATGTATTTTTTGGTAGAGATGGGGTTTCACCACGTTGGCCAGGCTGGTCTCTGACTCCTGACCTCAAGTGATTTGCCCACTTCAGCCTTTGTTTTTATTTTTAATTTGTAAATAAAATCTTTCATTTGGGTAACTGTAAATCTATGTGATCAAACAAAACATCTTATTTTATTTTATTGCTTTTTTAAGGCTAGTTAAATGAAGCAGTGGGGATAAACACTTTTACTCCCAAAAGATGTTTTGTGTTTTTTTTTAATATATTTTTTTGAGACAAGAATCTTGCTCTGTCACCCAGGCTGGAGTGCAGTGGTGCTCCCTCGGGTCACTGCAACCTCCTCCTCCTGGGCTCAAGTGATCCTCCCACGTCAGCCTCCCAAGTAGCTGAGAATACAGGTGTGTGCTGCCACACTTGGCTGATTTTTGTATTTTTTGTGGAGACAGGGATCTTGCCGTGTTGGCCAGGCTGGTCTTGAACTCTTGGACTCGAGCCATCTGCCCGCTTAGGCCTCCCAGGGTCCTGGGATTATAGGTGTGAGCCACTGCATCCAACCCAAAAATGTTATTTTTCTTTTGCCATAAATGACTATATTAAGATCCTTGGCTGGGCCCGGTGGCTCACACCTGTAGTCTCAGCACTTTGGGAGGCCAAGGCGGGCAGATGGCCTGAGGTCAGGAGTTTGGCCAACATGGTGAAACTCCATCTCTATTAAAAATGCAAAGATTATCCGGGCAGTGGCGGGTGCCTGTGGTCTCAGTTACTTCAGAGGCTGAGACAGGAGAATCGCTTGGACCTGGGAGGTGGAGGTTGCAGTGAGCCGAAACCACTCCATTACACTCCAGCCTGGGCAACAAGAGCGAGACTCTCTCAAAAAAAATAAGTCCTTGATGAAATTTTAAGAAACTCTTGATTAAAATAATATTATTGTATAAATGTTAAAAAAAAAAAAAAAAGAAAGCACACAGTTCAGGATGGGCAGTTCAGGTCGCGTGGTGACTTGATGACCCATAGTCAGACGTTCATTTTCCACCAAAGCCCAGTAACAGGCCAGGAGCTGTCTCTCAAAAGGACAGTAGTTATCTGCAGAAGATGGCAGGGCCTTCCTCCAAAATCCTAGAGGCCTCTGCTGTGATTCACCTATGGGGGCCTGCCAAAGGCTCCAAACAGCATCCCTATCTGCCATTGACACCTCAAGCACCATTGGATCTGCTGGGTCATATGGCCCAGGTGGCAGAGCAGCTTGCACAGCAGCCTGGACCTGTTGCAGAGTCTTCTCCCATTCTGGACCCCTCAAAACTGGCAGCCTTTTGGGTCACTTAATAAATGGGCCGGAGTAATACACCCAAATGAGGAATGTGTTGCCTCCAAAATCCAAATAGGCCCACTAGGCATTGTACCTCTTTCTTGGTTGTAGGAGGGACCAAACACAGCAACTCCGTTAACTTAGAAGGAATGTCTTGGCAGGCCACACACCACTAGATCCCTAGAAATTTTGCTGAGGTAGAAGTTCCCTGAATTTTAGTCGGATTTATTTCCCATCCTCTGGCACGCAAATGTCTCACCAATAAGTCCAGTATGTTTGCTACTTCTTGCTCACTGGATCCAATCTGCATAATGTCATCAGTGTAATGGACCAGTGTGATATTTTGCGGAAGCAAAAAGCGATCAAGGTCTCTCCAAATAAGATTATGACACAAAGCTGGAGAGTTGATATACCTCTGCGTTTAGGACAGTAAAGGTATATTGCTAGCTTTGCCAGCTGAAGGCAAATTGCTTCTGGTAGGCCTTGTGGACAGGAATGGAGAAAAAGGCATTTGCCAAGTCAGTGGCTGCATACCAGGTACCAGGAGATGTGTTAATTTGCTCAAGCAATGAAACCCCACATCTGGTACAGCAGCTGCAATTGGAGTCACCATTTGGTTAAGCTTACGATAATCCACTGTCATTCTCCAAGATCCATCTGTCTTCTGCACGGGCCAAATGGAAGAGTTGAACAAGGATGTGGTGGGAATCACCACCCCTGCATCTTTCAAGTGGCACTAATCTCCACAATCCCTCCAGGGATGTGATACTGTTTTTGGTTTACTATTTTTCTAGGTAGAGGCAGCTCTAAGGGCTTCCATTTGGCCTTTCCCACCGTACTAGCCCTCACCCTACCAGTCAGGGAGCCAATGTGGGGGTTCTGCCAGCTGTTAAGTATATCTATGCCAATTATGCATTCTGGCACTGGTGACATGACCACAGGATGAGTCTGGGGACCCACTGGACCCACTGTAAATCAGACCTGAGCTAAGACTCCATTAATTACTTGACCTCCATAAGCCCCTACTTTAACTGGAGGGCAACAGTGACATTTTGGGTCCCCTGAAGTCAACGTCAGCTCAGAGCCAGTGTCCTGTATCCGCGAAATGTCTGATCCTTTCCCTTTCCCCAGTGCACAGTTACCCTGGTAAAAGGCTGGAGGTCTCCTTGGGAAGGATGGGAGAAAGATTCACTGCGTAAATTGTCGGCAATGTAGTGGGGTCCTTCCTCAAGGGGATCCGGCCTCCCCTTCATTCAAGGGGTTCTGGGTCTGTAAACTGGCTCAAGTCTAGAAATTGACTGAGGGGCCATGATTCTCTGTTTTTATAATTCAAACTAGTTTTTTGTCCATTCAACCTAGAAGTTTTCTGCTTGTATAAATTAAGTAGGAATGCAGCAGGCTTCCTATTAATTTCGCTTCTAGGAACACCATGATTAATTAGCCAGTGCCAGAGCTCTACATGAGTCAGACTATTCTGATTGCCACTTTGCCTCTGTTGTGCATTATGGTAGCTATGCCCACCTTGCCTTTGACGATTGAGTGCTGCCACTTGGCAACCTGCCACCTCGGGATCCAGTTATCCCCATTGTGTTTAAATTTTGTAGCTAATGATTGCTGTTCCCACCATTAGATCTGACATACAGAGAAAAGCAATTACAGGGCTCTTCAAAGATGCAGGTGCTGCCCTTACAAATCTATTCCGCAAGGCATTGGTCAAGGATATATCTTCTGGACCCTCCCAGCTGGGATGAGTAGGTCTGAAGTGGCTAATCCACTCCACCATCCCAGTCTCCCTAATCCTTTGGATCCCTTCCTGTACATTAAACCAAAGGAGATCACACATTTCCACCTCTCTCACAGTGGGCCATCTTTTAATCCATATTTCAGCTAACCAAGTAAATAAACTATTAGATCCTTTTTTACCTCTCCAAGCTGCAACATTAAAAGCAGAATGCCTACTTAGTGGGCCCAGATCAATAAAGCCTGATCCAACCCTATGTTCCTTCCACTATTATCCCATACCCTTAATATCCATTCCCGTATCTGTTCTCCAGATTTCTGTCTATATAAATTAGAGAACTCAAACAGTTCTTTTCGAGTGTAGTACACCTCCTTGTGAGTCACACTCTCAACCTCACATCTAGGGGCCTGCCGGGACTTTAGGTCTAGAAGCAAACAGGGGTGTTGGGGGTGACTCCTGAGGAGAATCAACATTATTTTGCCTGGCAACTGCCTCAAGGGAGGTCATCACTGTTGCCTTAGGCAGCATAGGATTCATCTCCTCAGACAAAGGTGGAAAGCTGATGACAGCATGGGTCGAGATGGGGATGTTGCCACTACTGGGGATGGGGAAGCTCATCCTTCTGGCAAAAAAGGCTCATCAGAGTTTACAAACTCAGTTTCCCCGAGCTTCATCAGGGTCCTCCCACACATCCCCATTCCAAGTTGCAGGGTCCCATTCTTTTCCAATCAGTGCCCTCACTTTAACAGCAGACATCTGGTGAGGGTGTGTGTGCATCTTTCGGCGTGCATCTTTCGTTGCAGGTCAGCCACTTGCATGACAAGAGCTTGTGTCTGTTTTTCCACAATTTCAGCTCTTTCTCTGCAGGAGATAAGATTCTCACTTAGGGCAATCTTAGCAGATTTGAGGCTCAGTATCTGCTTCTGAAGCTGGGAGACAGAATCCCTGAGTTCATCATTTTCTTTCATTGCTTTGTCCACTGAACTTAGGAGCAACCAACCAGCTTCATTATGTTACTTGGTTTTCTACATATGGTCAAAGGTATTATGTATAGAGTCACTAAAATCCTTGCCTCTCATGAGCGGTGAATCAGGAGTGTCAAATGCATTTATTTTGTATAATTCTCCAAACGGTTCACGCCAAGGACTATCAGCATTCTCCATACTATTAGAGGTAGAGTCCTTAGCATTTTTGGGGCTAATCATATTAAGCAGCCAACTCCAGAAACCCCAAAGCCAATGAAAGAACTCCATCCTTAATATTCTGTTCCTCTAGAACCACACCTGGTACCAAAATCTGTATTAGTCAGGGTTCTCTTAGAGGGATAGAACTAATAGGAGATATATATATATATATATATATATGTATATGTATTGTTCTTTAAGATCAATAAAATTTATAAGCCTCTAACCAGTCTGAGCAGGAGAAAAAGAGAAGACATAGATTATTAATATCAGGAAAGAGAGAGATGCCAGACAAGCCAAATACTGACAAGTCTGGGGATGGGACTCCTGGGGGAGCTGCAGATTCCTTCTGGCTGCTGGAGTGTCTGCTAGGACTGCTTTGTTTTCAGTGTGACTGTAGGGCCGTTGGTTTTCAAGGCTACTGTGGAGCTGGGGTGGGGGTAAAGAGAATAGGACAAATTAAAATGCCACAGAGCTCGCTGTTCTCACTGAGTTTCAGCTTATTTTCTTGAATAAATACTCCTTAGATTGTCGCAAGTTTTTTATTAACTTTCGGAGTTCTGAGAAAGTTGACCTTTACAGTTTTTGGCAAAGTACTGTTAGTATGCTATCAGAACAACTTCTATCTGTTTGTAACATCATACTTGGAATGCTTTTCCTTTATAACCTTCATCAAAGTTTAGATATGTTCAGGAAACTAGTTCCTGGTAGACATTTCCAGAAGAAGAATCCAAAGCCCCAGACTGTGGTTCTTTTTCCCAAATGGACAAACTACATCCTTACTGGGAGTGTGTGCAATGTGTCTCCCATGACTGGGGCTCCTTCTCTCCCTTAACATGTCATGCAATTCCATCCAGATTGTCGAGGCCAGAACCTCTTTTCAGAAGAAATTTTTCTTTTATTATATATCACAAATAACAGAGAATTCAGGCTAATCGTATCCTATTTATTTGTGCACAGATAGAAAGTTAATATCTTGCAGCTATTTTTCCTTGTCCTCCTTTTTTCGACCTTACAGAGACAATTCAAGGAACCATTTGCTGTTCATTAGTTTCTTTAACTTTATTCTTTACTTAAAAAAGTTGTTTGTTTGTTTATTTGTTTGTTTATTTTGAGACGGAGTTTCACTCTGTCGCCCAGGCTGGAGTGCAGTGGTGCGATCTCTGCTTACTGCAACCTCCGCCTCCCAGGTTCAAGTGATCCTCCAGGTTCAGCCTCCCAAATAGATGGGATTACAGGTGCCCGCCACCACGCCCAGCAATTTTTGTAGTTTTTAGTAGAGATGGGGTTTTGCCATGTTGGCCAGGCTGGTCTTGAACTCCTGACCTCAGGTGATCTGCACACCTTGGCCTCCCAGAGTGCTGGGATTACAGGCGTGAGCCACCACGCCTGGCCAAAAAGTTGTTTTTTCCTATAATACCTCTTTATGTGATGTATGCTGCAAATCATAGAAAATAATCAGGTTTGTATTTTACTGTGGTTACAGTGCTGCAAGAAGGAATTTTTAAAAATAGAAAATAGAGAGCCTCTCCTTAGGGAGCATCCGATCTAATTAGGAGAATAAAACTAGCTAGAGTTAGTAATTCTCAGTTACGACGCCTTGTGTCAGATGTGTTTAGTGAAAGAACAAAGGAGAAGACAATATGGTCGAGCCCTTTATTGCCATTTCATATTTGGATGAGATAGGTAATGATTCATTCATTCAGTCCATTCTTACTGAGCATCAAGTGTGTGCCCGACACTGTACTAGGTTCCGGAGATATGGCTATGACTTCAAAAATGCAGGCTTTGCTCTTGAGCCAACAGCCTAGAGAGAAAGTCTGCCAAAAAATATGCAGGCAGGCAAGCAAATGAATAATGACATTCTGTGATAACTGCTGTAAAGAATAGCTACTTTAGATAAAGTGCTACTTTAGAAAAAGTGGCTCAGGAAGATCTTCCTGAGGAAATGAGAGCTGAACTGAAACTTGGAGGAATAGAATGAGCAAACCATAGAGATGGTCACTAGAAACCATTTCAGGCAATTCAGAGACCCTGAGGAAGGAAGGACTTGCCCACATTTTAGAAACAATAAGGAGGCTCAGGTGAGGATGGTAGGGAACTGAAAGAGTGGTGTGTGATGAAGTTGGAGAATTTGGTGCCAGTTCATGCAGGCCTTAGAGGCTGTGGTGAGAAGTCTGGTTTATCCTAAGAGAAAGGGACACCACTGAATAGTGTAAAGGAAGGGTGTGTATGACTCGATTTATAGTTTATTGAAAGATCACTTTGGCTGCTATATAGAGAATACATTGTAGGAGGAAGGAATGGAAGTAGGAAAAAATACTCCAAGTCTCTTGCCCTTATCCCTGCCCTGAGAATGAACAGAAGGAAAGTCATTTCCAGTTGTACAGAAATGTCTATTTGGAAATCCCTGCAATACAATGGAGAGGTCAGAGGATTCGGTGCCAGAAATCTCTGCATTTGTATCCCACCTCTTCCACTTACAAGCTGTGCGAATGAGGGCAAGTAATTAAACTTTTTTTTCTTTTTTTTTTTCTTTTTTGAGACGGAGTCTCGTTCTGTTGCCAACATAATTTAACTTCTTTAAGCTTCTGTCTACTTGTTTGTAAAATGAGGAGGAATAATATCTAGCCTTTAGGGGTTTAGGAAGTGATATGATAGGGGGTGTGTGGAAAGTAGCTGGAGATGGTCTCTTAGGGGTACCCAAAAAGATGGTCTGTCCTCTTTCCTCTTCCTGGTGGTGAACTTCGATGTGAAACAGAACAGGAAGATGGCTGCTTCCTGCAAGGAGCCTCTAGACATCCATGCATGTCTGAGTGTGGCAAGTGTCCTCTGTGATGGCACTGATCAGGGCTGTGTAAATAGAGTCAACCCTGATGCCACTGACTTAATCGTTTCATTCCCCAGAAGGGAGTTGACTTTAGTAGAGGAAACTGTTACAATTTGGTAGCCATTTGAGCTCCTGGTTCTCTAATTTAAATTGTCTTGAAGGAATTTGGAGCGAGAGAGAAGCATCGATAGCATAGTGTTTAGGAGTGCTGGCCTTGGGGTCAGACAGACTGAGATTCAAGTTCTAGTTCTGCCACTGACCAGCGGTGTGACCCTAAGCAAGGGTCTCTCTTCTCAGCTTCTTCATCTATGATATAAGGGCAGAGCTCATGAAGTTGTCATAAGGACGGCAGCAAACCCTTAGTTTAACCACCAGCGTTACAGGTATGATGTGACTTGGGATCATGCATATGAAGTGGCTAGCATGGAGCTTCGCACGTAGTATCACCTGTTTTATTTTTTTAATTAAATTTTTTTTTTCATTCAGCAGGTCGTGGACTTAAAAAATTACTTTTTTCAAATAGTTGATTTTTTTTTTTTTTTTTGTGACGGAGTCTCTCTCTGTCACCCAGGCTGGAGTGCAGTGGTGCTATCTCGGCTCACTGCAACCTCTGCTTCCTGGGTTCAAGCGATTCTCCTGCCTCAGCCTCCTGAGTAGCTGGGATTACAGGGGCCCACAACCACGCCCAGCTAATTTTTGTATTTGTAGTAGAGACGGGGTTTCACCATGTTGGCCAGGCTGGTCTCAAACTCCTGACCTCGTGATCTGCCTGCCGCATCCTCCCAAAGTGCTGGGATTACAGGTGTGAGCCACTGCGCCTGGCCAATAGTTGATTTTTTAACCAATGAATAAAAATTGTATATAGTTGGCTGAATGCGGTGGCTCATGCCTATAATCCCAGCACTTTGGGAGGCCAAGGTGGGCAGATCACCTGAGGTCAGGAGTTCAAGACCAACCTGACCAACATGGAGAAACCCCGTCTCTACTAAAAATATAAAATTAGCCGGGCATAGTGGTGCATGCCTGTAATCCCAGCTACTCAGGAGGCTGAGGCAGGAGAATCGCTTGAATCCGGGAGGCAGAGGTTGCAGTGAGCCAAGATTCCACCACTGCACTTCAACCTGGGCAACAAGAGTGAAACTGTCTCAAAAAAACAAAAAAATATGTATATATTCATCGTGTACAACATGATGTTTGGAAATATTTTTATGTTGTGGAATGGCTAAATTGAGCTAATATATGTATTGCCTCACATACTTATTTTTTTGAGGTGAGAAAACAAAATCTATTCTCTTAGAAAAGCACTCCCCTAATGAAATTTAGCGTCTGTTGTTATGACTGCTTACTTTATTATGACTGCCCTTTTGTGAACTGCTATTGAGATCGAGTGAAATGACAAGGGTACTTTCTGAGCAACCTGTGCATTATGAGGGCCCACTCAAGCGTAAAAATGAAAACTGAGCCACTAGTCTGTTTTTGTTTTTGTTTTTGCTTTGCTACCTTTCCGTGGCCGTAGGTGGACAATCAGCTCATTGGTACCACGCAGCCCTTCATGCTCTATGTGACTCCCCTGAGCAATGAGAATGAGGTCATCGAGACCGGCCCAGCTGTGCAAGTCAATGCAGTGAAGTTCCCCAGTAAGAGTGCACTGACCAACATCTACAAGGTGGGCTGGTGGAGGAGGCTGGTGGGTTGATGCCATGCTGGAACGTTGATTTGTTCTCTCACAGCCAAGTCTCAGAGCAGCAGTGCCGGGTGCTGATGGGAATAGCTCTGCAGGGTTAAACCACATGTGACATAATAGATTGTTTGGAGGAATTGACAGGAACTCCTCCTTCTCAGTTGTGTTTTCAGTGACCTTGCAGGTGACAGTTTGATGGTACTGAGTCCATATGGGCCAGAGTCCATATTCATCAGAGTGAAGTCACTGTAAGAAAGTATAGCATCTTCTAGATAGGTCAGGACCAGGCATGATCCAGATCTATTATTAAAAATAGAATAACCCCAGCTGGGCTCACTGGCTGTCACCTGTAATCTCAGCACTTTGGGAGGCTAAGGCGGGTGGATCTCTTGAGCCCAGGAGTTTGAGACCAGCTTGGGAAACATGGTGAAACCCCATTTCTATAAAAAATACAAAAATTAGCTGGACCTGGTGGCAAGCACCTGTGGTCCCAACTACTTACTTAGCAGGCTGAGGTGGGAGGTCCTGAGCCTGGGAGTTCGAGGCTACAGCGAGTCACGATCACGCCACTGCACTCCAGCCTGGGTGATAGAGTGAGATGTGCACCTGCGCACATACACACACACACACACACACACGCACACACAGAATAACCCTGAAATATTGGGAAAGGGCTATGATGGGTCTGACCTTGAGACAGATGTGCTGCTACCTAAGTTACCACACTGTTTACCAAAAGCAGATAGTTACAAATGATAAACTTTCTTGGAGGAGTCTCCATGCACAAGCTAGCTGTTCCAGCAGCAAACTCTGGAAAAGTGGGAGCCAACCAGGGCTTGCTTCCCATATTTCTGGTCCTTTATCACCAGTGCTGATGGGACCAAGCCTGCCTGTAGCCCTCGGATCCACAAGCCCAGCCATGCTGCTCCTTAAATTAGCTGCCATCCATCTGAGCACACACCATAAAGTTCATCCACCACAGTGCATCTGAGGCTGGAATCCTGACTAATGAGGCCCAGATTGCCTGGGAACCAAACAGTAGAATGGCAAACCATCTATTAAACATCTTTTGGAGTTTTTAGTTAATCATAACAATATAGAGAGAGATAACCCAGAAATAATTTGGCATTATAGTTATAAAGCCACATGATTAATGAAAGCATACCATGTCATTGAGGCCTTCTTAATAGCACAGATGAATGTTCCTTCTGGTGTTCACACTTTAAATCAGAATTTCTTTATCTCTAGCATCTGATGATCACAGCTCAGAGATTCACAGTGCAAATTGAGGAGAAACTGCTCCTCAAGCTGCTAAGTTTCTTTGGCTACGATCAAGCAGAATCAGGTAATGTTGAATGTTCTATGTCTGTGTTTGGGAATTGGTCCAAAGATGGTATTTTTGAGTCTGTTTGTAAAAATAGGTAGCCCCTTGGTGTCTGATAGGCTCCCTTTCCACATCTCAGCCTCAGCTAGGAAGCTAAGGCTTGTGTTTCAGTTGTGCTTTTTCAAAGTATTACTTGTTGTCTGAGTTATCTCTGTGAACTAAAGGAGCCATTCAGAGCGTCTTCTGGAATCCTGTAGTATCCGGTGGTACACCTTTGGGAAGCAGTATACTATTCCTCTTTGCTTTGCATTTTTTTGATTCATCTGCTCTAGGATGACAGAAATGATATTAGTCATTTAGCAAACCACTTTGTTTCCTAACCTTTGTTTATTAAACAGACTCCAAGCCAAGAATCAGAAATCCCTTTGGCAGTTCCTTTGGTTTAGTTGAGAAAATAAAATTGGCTAGCCTCAATTCATTAACTTTTGACATCCAAACCCTTGTGCCTTTTTGTAATTACAAAGGTTTCTACTTATTTACTCTCTTCTTTGTAGAAGGGAGTAAGATAAGCTATTGAAAAGCCCAGGTTTCCAGCAGTGCTACAGAAATAATTGAGCTGTTGCTTCTTTTCGATTCCTCATCACAGCCTTTCCTTCCGCTCTTAGATGGGCTTTTCATGGCTGTGTATACAGCTTAGAAAAAAGTCAGTAATACTCAGTCTTTTGAAGCCTAAACTAAATATTGAGCCTGAAGAAATGATAAGAAAGAGGCTTTTATGTTTATCTGCCCATGTTGGCTAGAGAAAAAAATCACTGGGAATGTGTGTACACATGTACATACATACACACAATGCAAGAAAAATATTTTTGTTCTTTTTATCCCAGATTTAGAATTTAAGCTTTAAGAGTATTTGGGATCAAGAGCAAGATCCTGTCTGTTTAATGCTGTGTTTTCCACTTTGGGTTGGAACGCCAGTGTTTATTTGTATTCAGACAGCCACTTGGGAGCCTGCCTGCCAGGTATCCATTCTGTTTTGGTACCTTCCTGGGAAGTTTTACTTTAAATTTGATTTGACATGCTTTTCTTGTAAATTTTCTTGTAAGTTGCTATAATAAATTTCTCCTCAAGCATGGATTTCGACTTTTGTAAAATCCTTGCCTGCCTTTCACTGAAGTGGGAGCTGACTGAGGGGTTGCATCCCATATTTTTGGTATGTTGTCACCAGTGCTGATGGGATGGGACAGAGGCAGCATGCAGCCCTCAGATCCACAAGCCCAGTCCTGCTGCTCCTTAAAGTACCTGCCATCCTGTCTGTAGCTGTTTCTGCTTCCTCAGCATAAATGGGCAGGTCTCTGTTGCAGTATCATTTTTCTGTAAGTAGCACTGATGATAGCTTACAACATAAATGTGTTTGATAAGTAGATGTGTGCCAGCTCTCTGGTTTTATTTCCAAGGCACGTGAAGCCAAGGCAAAATATGCCGCCCAGTTGGATGTGCATACAGCATCAAGTGCAAAGAGCACATTGCTGTGTTGTAGCCCATGCTACTCCTTTTATTTCATGAGATGGCAAGTAAAAAATCTGCCTTGATTGTCCTATTTAAATGGATGTCCACCATTTGGGAGACAGGGCGCTGCTTGTAGTGATATTACGTCTCTACAGCCCGCAGCCTGATTCTTTTTCAGGCATTTATGTTTCACTCAGATTCATGAATTGGTGATGTCCATTTTGATTCAGTTACACTGCACTCCAAGACCTTATTTGGATATGATCCTAGGAAAATAAATTTAGATAATCTGGGTCATTGATAATAACATTGCTAACAAATACACCTGTGGCCTTTGGCTTTTCCATCTGGATGATTTTTTCCAAAGATGACATCTGTTGGATGGTATGGAGTCACAGGTTAACATGCTAGTCTTCTTTTTTGATAAACAACACAAAACAGATCTACTCTCACAAAGAATGGCATCAGAATACTATACACGTCACTGTACCCTCACAAACTAAATTGAGAATGATAGATGGTTTCCTTTTTTTGATGATTTTTTTCTATGTGAATACAAAGTGGATTCTGTGGATCATGAGACTAAGAAATTCTTTTTTGTTTTTTTAATTCTTCCTTTGTACCAGAGGTGGAAAAATATGATGAAAACCTCCATGAAAAGACAGCTGAGCAAGGTGGAACACCAATTCGATACTACTTTGAAAATCTCAAAATCAGCATTCCTCAGATCAAGCTAAGTGTGTTCACCTCCAACAAGCTCCCATTGGATCTTAAGGTGAGCTGCTATTTGGGTAAATTTTTTTAGATGATTTTTCCTTGGAAAAGAATGAGTGTGTTTACTATTTGTTGTTTGTTGTTGTGTGTGTGTGTGCTTTTTTTTTTGTCCCTCATCATCATTCATAGCAGACATTTTATTTTTACAGATTTCCTTTTTCAGAAGGTTATTGACTTACGTGTATTTGTCTTTAAAAAAAAAAAAAACAACAAAACTTAAATACGACATTGCCGAAGATCAAGGAGTAGCTCAAGAGATTCACAGATAATTCTGTAAAACCCATTTGCTCTCTGTTTAGCTCCTGGCTTACCTCAGTGAGATAAAAGCCTTTTTCCTAAAGTTGTGTCCAGGATCAAGAGAAAAAGCAAAGTCAAGACAGCATCTTCTTTTTGTGCCCGAGGCCTGTTCACCTTCCTACTTCTGTCTTCCTAAGTATCCACCTCTTTTTGAATGATTGTCACTAGGATTGTCTACTAGGAGTGTTTAAAGTAGACTCAGCCCACTTACCCACTGGGATATGGCCTTCTCTACCACCACATCAGGATGAAACCCTTAGACCATCTTGATGACTACTTACTAGACACAGCCTGAACACCGTCTTCATTTTCAGCCATAAACTTTATCTTCATTAAGGAAGAAAGCTGGGATTCAAATCCAAGCCTGTCTGACTCTAAAGTCTATTTTTTTTTTTTCACTATACTATGCTTCCCCATAGAACATAAGGAACCAGAGAATTTTAGACCTGTGAGTCCTCAGTGATGTACTTGCTTGGTAGACAGGGAAGTTGAAGTTCAAAGTGTTTTGTTAGTCAAGGCTGTGTGGCTAGGAAGTGGTAGGAGCAGGAGTGGATCCAGGGGTGTTAGAAAGTGTTTCCTTAGTTTGAGTCAAAGTCAGCCCCCTGCAGCTTGGACCCATTGGTTCTGGTTTTTCATTCTGTTGCACTTAAAGATAATACTGAAGACCTCCATCTTCCTACTAACCACCAGTTGAGGACTCTTCTCACTGCCCCATGCTGCCTCCTCTAAGATGCTACAAGATAGTCGTCTTGCTGCGCAGGAACAGCTAGAGATATGAGCAGATAAGAAGTAAGTCTAGGGTCCTAACGTAGATGCCCGCAGGAGCTGTGCTGGCGATGCAGCGAGTGGAGCTGCACACCGGGGTGGCGTCGTGTCTGCCCAACCAGGAGTGCCTGCTGCATCTGAAGGGGCCGCCACAACCCGCTCCAGCCGCTTGCTGTCATGGAGGAATGTGAACCTGGTGTTGCCAGATCTTCAGATTTTTAAAGAGAAACCGGAAATCTGGATTTTTATGTGGAATCTCCTGGTTTTTAAACATTGGCAACCAATTCAAGTTTTTTGGTTTTTTTAAACCTTGTGGGCCTAACAAAACACATGTGTGGGCCTCATGTGGCCGTGTCTGCCAACTCACAGCTTCTAAAATCGACACACAGGTAATGAGACTGTAGTCTGGTCAACATCAGATCACATTTGGGTAAGGGTAGGGCAAGGGTGACAGCACTGGGGTGGCAAACTGGGGCCAAGCCACAGGGAGTGCTGGTGGGGACCTGGAGCAGGAATGGCTCTTGCAGCCATCTCTGGAAGAGTGCAGCGTGCCCTTCACTCACTGCCCTGTCTGCTTCATTCGCTTTAATTTCATGTTTCCCAGGAGATTAAAGATACTTATAGTTAGCATGGGAGTGAGGGGAAAACCATGGGAAAAGCACTATCTTGTTAATATCCACAAGTATCCACTTGACTTGTGTGACCTTTGGAATGGGTTTGTTTGATAAAGTATATATTCACCCAGAGCGCTTGGCACTTGCCCAGCAAACCAGTGTGAAGCATTTCCTGAGGGCTGAGGACTTCTTGTTTTTAAAATCATCTTACTAAGAAACACAGACACCTCACTATTCCCTTCAAATTGCTCCCAGCAGAAAACTCCCCAGACTGAGAAAAGCAGTCTGATTTTCTGCAGTCGAAGTAGCTCCAGCCCCCCCAGTTACAGGATGGTTGTGTGTGCGCTCGGCATACAATCAACGAAATCATTTCAGTTGAATGTTTCCTCTGGCACTGAATTGAGGGAACATTTTCAGGGCATTTTTCAAATCATTGTGAAACAATTACATGGAGCAGCCATGTGATGAGGTGTGTAGGGGGCACGCCGAGTGTAGTAAGTTAATGTTTCCAGCAGGGTGCGGGGAATTGGGACTAAAGAGTTAAATTCTCAGCTTGTGGGAGTCACATTTTACTGTCTTGAGTCTCCTAGTGGAGTCTGGGACTCATAAAATAATGTCATTTATTCAAAGAGTTTTCTAACAGAGTAATATGCCTTTATTAGTAGCTCTTAGAAAGGGTACTATGCTCTTTTAGATGAATATATAATGGCTAAAAGTATGTGCTTAGAAAATGGAGTCCTGTCCCTGAACAGGAGTCACGAGAGCCTGACTAAAAGGTAAACCACGTCTTTGGTATTGAAGGAATAATTATCTTGATTCTCCTGACTCCAGGCCAGAAGTGAGACTGTCAGAAATCTCAGAGGGAAGTCTCTTCAGGTTTACACTGAGGGTACATTGTTGCCAGATATAGTGTCTGTTCAAAAGGACTGAAAGCAGTTTCACATCTGCTATCTCAATTGGATTCCTTACTCTGCGGTGGAAGAATGGGGAGATAATAGTCCCATTTCACAAATGCAGAGACCAAAAGCACAGCATTTCTGCCTGACTCCCCATTCTCTCCATTCTCTCAAGTTTGCGTGTTAGAAAGTGGCCGAGTGATACTGAAAATGCCAGGTAGTTTATACGTGTTTTTGGCTTTTTTTAAAGATCAAAAGAGGCCAGGAGCCTTTAAAAGGTTTCATGAGGTGGCCTACAGCAGTCCTTTTTCCATTTAGAGCATTGGGGTATTACAAAAGAAGGGCTTTAATTGAGCAATCTAGTTTGGAAGAAAACCCACATTTTAATGGTCAGAGTGAGAGGGTGGGGGTTAGGGGGAGTTTCGAACAAAGACACTATTTAAAAAGCTTAAAACTGTCTTCTCAAAGGCTTGAAATAATTTGTTGGGAAACTTCAGACCCTTTACTTTTTTCCTCCCCTCCCTAAATAAAAACCAGATTTGTTAAAAGGAAAAAAGATCCAGTATTGTTAATTGTATTTCAGAAAGTGCCAGAGAGGGAAATATCCCTGTAGTTTTAAACATTGTCCCAAGAGGGAAATAGGCAAATACCCTGCTTCACATAAACAGTCTCTATGTACCATAAATAAACCTTTAAAGAATGAATTCCAGACAGTTTTGTTTAGTGCAGGATAAACTAAGAAAGGAAAGGACATGGCCGAGGGAATAGCTTGGGATCTGAGACCTTATGGTATATAGACAGGTATTTCTTCTTTCAACTCTATGAAATTTCTGGAAGACTTCAGCAGTTTTCGCGTGGGGAGGTAGAAATAGACAGTTTCCTCTTTTTATTAGGAGCTTATGAACACAGGATTGCCTTCTCCAAAATCCATTTTATAACAGGAAACTGTCTGCTGTTTGAGTAAATAAGCATCAACTTTGTATACTACTGTATTTGATTAGTCATTTAGTTACTACAAGAATAAGCCCTGTTTGGCTCGTTCCCTCATCTCATCGACTTTGACTGACCAGATTAACCTGAAGGTGGCAGAATAATTCATACCACTGGGCTGTATCTCAGCTTTTTCAAATGTGGAGTCCCAAAAGCAGTAAATGACTAGGTAAGGATAACTTTTACTTAAGGGCCAGAATATTTCCTCGATTCAGACCAAGCACCTTAGTCATTCAGAAAGGTAATAGTGTCTATGATGAAGGTTTTGACATTTCAGTAGAGGTTTCAAAGTCTTTGCTACTTTGTGTGGTTCTTTAATATTTGGTTGCAAGGACAAAGTTGGGGTATAAAAGCTTTTTACCTTAAGCCTTTGTTTTGATCTCATTTTCTCTTCTCTGAGAATAAAGTAACGCTCAAAAGTAGTATTGGCAAAACAGAGTGCTGAACTGATGTCAGTACCCTGTTTTCCCAGCGTGTTTATTTTATGACTCTAAGCAAAGCAGTTGAGCTTACTGAATGTTCACTCAGTTTCTCTGACAGTGAAATGAGGAAAATAAGGCCTGCTCACGTATTTTATCATCACTCACCATGAGAGGGGGTGAGGCATGGGTGAATGAATAGCAGAACATTTTTCAGGAGAAATAATACCCTCCATGCTTTCTACCTAATAGGTTGTTGCTATTGTGAAAATGCACATATTCAAGTCTAAAATCAAGTAGCTAGCCATATGACTTTAGGCCATCCACCTAACATTTCTTGTTTTATTTATACCAGAGAGAGAGAGAGAGAGAGAGAGAGGGAGAGTTAGGCTGAATTAACTTGATGTTGGACTTTTTTGGGGGCTGGGGAAGACAGGGTCTCACTCTGTCAGGCTGAAGTGCAGTGGCATGATCACAGCTTACTGCAGCCTCAACCTCCTGGGCTCAGATGATCCTCTCACCTCAGCATCCCAGGTAGCTGGGACTATAGGTGCGTGCCACCATGCCTGGCTAATTTTTGTATGTTTTGTAGAGACAGAGTTTTACCATGTTGCCCAGGCTGGTCTCAAACTCCTGGGCTCAAGTTATCTGCCCACCTCAGCCTCCCAAAGTGCTGGGATTACAGGCGTGAGCCACTGGGCCCAGCTCAACTTGAGGTTGCTATTAATCTCTAAAATATTCTGAAATTACTTAGCAGGAGGTTATCAGTGACTTCCCAAGGCACCAAGTCCAGTGACCTTTCTCTCTAGCCTTATCTTTGTAGCATCCTCTGCCATTCTGACATTGCTGACTTCCCTGTTCTTGACATCTGTCCTTTCTGGTTCTCCTCTTGCTCTGTTGCTTCTCTGCCTATTTCTGTTTTCATTTATTCTACTTCTTCTTTTCCTGATCTGTATGTTAAAGGTCCAGATTTTTCTCTGTGAACTGTCTGGTTATGTCACTTGTCTATTTTTCTGTCAGGCCTTTTATCTCTTTAATTTTAGAAGCTCTTTCTAAAAGTTATGTCTTTGATGAAAGTTGCAAGTATTTTTTCTTCAGCTTTTTGTCTTTTTACTTTGCTTTTGGCGTGTGTGTGTGTGTTTGTGTTTAATTATACAAGAGCTGTTTATTTTTATGTTGTCAAATTTATTAGTCTTTTGCTGTTTTGAATCTAATTTTTTTTTGAAAACTACATGTTCAGAGAAATTCTCTAGTAACAAACTGTAGAAATGATCCCTGAAAGCATAGTCTTGAATCTGAATTTTGAGTTACAAAAAAGTTTTCCCTTCTCTATGGTTTTAAAAGATTTCACCCTTTCTTCCATTATATGATTGAATTTCAATTAAATGTATTCTTGTTCCAAAATAATTTAAGGCAGTCTCAGAAGACACATGCAAAAAGATTATAAGTAAGAAAACAGAATAGAAATGTCATTAAGTTGCACATGAAATTTTAATATATAATAAAGAGACTAATTCAGTGGGGAGTATATAGACTTTTCAATAGTGCTATTAGACTAAATCACAATAGAAAAAATATAAAATTAGATTTATTCTTGACACTTTATGTAAGGATAAATTCCAAGTGAATCAGAGATTTACTGGTAATATTAGCATGAAAAAGTGTTTTTATATTCGGTAAGGAAGAGTATTTGGCATGCCTTGTAAACACCTTGAAATATCAATCATTTTAAATAAAGATATAATCAGAAAATAGACCCATATCCAGAGATTGTTAACCAGCTTATAGCAGACCCAGGCTAGTTGAGAACTTCAAGAAAAGACAGATCGTGGGGGGGCGGGGTTGGGGAGTGTCCACGTGAAGCCATTGGAAAGCTACCAAAACAGCCAGGACTGGAGAGTTCAAGATTTATGAGAGGAGAGAAACTCAGTAAGGTGAGCCCAACATTTATTTTGCTTTTATTCTTGAGACTTTTTCTGATTTGTAAGCAGTGTGGGGAGAAAGGTGAAGAAGCCAAGCAGAAAGCAGCTGCCAACAGGCAGAGAATGCAAGTAAAGCTTTTGGCAGTCTCATGGGGCTAGCAGAGCAAAACTTAGACTTCATTGCTACTAAGAGAGCTGGTAATTGAAGGGCTAATATCTTACAGAGAAGGGACAGGCAGAAAACAAACCCCAATAATCTGAGGTACTTTCTTTCTTGAGATATTTGATGATTTCTAAGTGACACAGTCTGAGAGAAATCAAGCAAAAAGTGGCAGCTAAGAGGCTGAAGAACTTAAACAGTCTTTTCAGCAGTTTTGTGGTACTAGGGAGATTAAAAGTGGAGGAGTGGCATTGGTTTTCGTTGAGACTGCTAAAGGACTACACCAGGCCTCATAAGGACTGAAACACACCAGAACTTAGATAAAGACTGAAACACAGCCTTGAGAAAACCCAAACCCTGGTTGATTTAGGCATTATGCTTCTTACTCTAACTGCCTACCACAAGCTAAAAACTCATCCAAAATCTTTGTAAGTTTTCATACAAAATGTTGCATTCAGTCACAAATTACCAGGCCAAGATGAGATGAGACCAAGAGAAAAAACCAACACTAGAAACAGAACCATAGATAAACTGGATGTTGGTATTTTTAGACATAGAGTTTTAAAATACTATGAATGTATCTAAGAAGTTTACCAGAAAACTATAATTTTTTTTAAAAAATTATCAAATAATAAGGGAAAATTATAGACCAGCACTTTTTCATGAATATAGAAGAAAGAAATCTGAACAAAATATTAGTAAATCAAAAACAGAAATATGTAAGAAGTCTAATATAACCAAATTGGATTTTTTCCTGGAATGCACATTCAGTTTCACATTTGCAGATAAATTTGGTAATTTACCACATCAACACGATAAAATAGAATATGATTAATTAAAAATGCATAAAAGCTGTTTGACAAACTTTAACATCCATCTACAGTAAAAATTCAGCAAGCTAAAAATAGAAGATAACTGCTTTCATCTGTTTAGGTCTATCTGTTAAAAAGCTACAACAAACATCATACTAATTGGTGAGATAGTAAAAGCTTTTTCTTGAGATAAAGGAAAGATACCCATTATCACCACTTCTTTCACCGTTACACGGGAGTTCAGCCAGTAAAATAAGTCAAGGATGATCTTTTTGAAAAAGAAGTAAAAGGTATAGGAGCTGGAAAGGAAAATAAAAACTTTGTTATTTGTAGAAAACACGATCATTTACTAGAAAATCTAAAAGTATTTTCAGATAAGTTATTAGAATAAGTAAATTTAGTAAGGTCACTAGAGACAGTATAGAAAACAGTTGTATTTCTACATGTCAGCAATAATAACAGAGAAAAGAAAAATTTGGAGGCTATTAAGAAAACAGGTCTGGGTGTGGTGGCTTACACCTGTAATCCCAGCACTTTGGGAGGCCTAGGTGGGAGGATCACTTGAGCCCAGGAGTTCAGGACCAGCCTGGGCATCATAGGGAGACCCTGTCTCTATAAAAATGGAAGGAAGGAAGGAAGGAGGGAGGGATAGAGAGAAGGGGGAGGAGGAGAGAGAGATGAGAGGTAAGAGGAGGGAGGGAGGGAGGGAGAGAAAGAAAACATTAAATACTGTATCATTATCTATTATTGTGTAACAAATGACTCCAAATTGCAGTGGTTTAAAACAACCACCATCTTATTTGTTTACAATTCTGTGGGTTAATAATTTGGACTAGACCTAGCTGGGTGTTTCTTCTGCTGGTCTCACCAGTGGTTGTTCATATGGCTGCAGTCACCTGGCAGTTAAACGCGATTAAATGGTATGAGATGACCTCAGTCCCATGTACAGCGGATTGGTGCTGACTGTCAGCAGAACCCCTTTCCACATGGTCTCCCATCTTCAAGGAAGCTACTCCCAGCTTCTTCACGTGGTGGAAGCTTCAAAACAGGCAGTGCAGAAGCTCCAAGCTCTCTTGAGGCCCAGGCTCAAAGGTCACACATTATTATATCTCTCGCATCCTATTGGCTGAAGCAAATCACAAGGCTAGTGAAGATTCAGGTGGAGGGAACATAGACTTCACCACTTGACAGAAGATGCAAAGAATATGTGGTCATTTTAAATCTACCACAGTATCTAAGAATAAACCCAACCAAAGACGTATAAGACCTCTACACAGAAAACAATTAAACATTATTGTGAAAAATTAAAAGACCCACATAGATGAAGGGACATACCATGTCAGTAAGTTGGAAGATTCAGTAAAGTTGTCGTTGCTCCTCAAATTGATCTGTAGATTCAGTACAGTCCTGATAAAAATTCCAGCAGTTTTTTTGGAAGCAAATTGACAAGCTGATTCTAAAATTTCTCTGCAGTTGAAAAGCGCAAAGAGCAGCTAAGGTAACCCTGGAGAAAAAGTACAAAGTTGGGGAGAGCTTACACTATTCGATTTCAGAAATTATTACAAGACTACAGTAATTAAGACAGTGTGGCATTAGTAGAAAGCAGAGCAAAGTGAAACAGAAGAGAGAATCCAGAAATGGATGTATAATACCATCACGTGACTTTTGACAGCATTTATGCCATACTGCGGTAGTGGAACGGATGACCTTTTCAGTAAATATTACTTAGTTCAATATTTATCAGAAAAAAGATGAATCTTGGCCACTCCCTCCTACTGTACATAAAAATAAATTCTAGGTGGAGCATAAATAAAATCTAGGTGTGAAGAGTAAAACAATAAAACTTGTATAAGTAAACATGGGAATATCTTTATGACCTTGGTGTAGACAAAAATTTCTTAACCAGGACACAGAAAGCTCTTACCATATAAGAAAATACTGATAAGGCAGATTTCCTTAAAATTAAGACTGTCTGATCATTAAAAGACACCATTTAAAGAGTAGTAAGATAAGTCACAGAATGGAAGAAGATATTTGCAACACATCTGTTCAACAGAGGACTTGGTATACAGAATATATAAGAACTCCTACAAAGCAGTAAGAAATAAAAAACATGAACTCACTACAAAAATGAGCAAAATACTTCAATAAGGACTTCACAAAAAGATATCCAAATGGCTTATGCATTTAAAAGTTGCTTAATCTCACTTCTCAACTGAAAAGAGACTACGCTGAGGTACCATTACACACCCATCAGTTTCTCTGTCAAAACTATGCTGAGATACCATTACACACTGTTCAGATTTTCTGGATGTTTTTTGTTTGTTTGTTTGTTTGTTTTTGTTTTTGGTCGTTGTTTGTTTTAAGTGACAGGGTCAGCCACGGTAATCCCAGCACTTTGGGAGGCTGAGATGGGTGGATCACTTGAGGCCAGGAGTTGAGCAACAAAGTGAGACCCTGTCTCTCCAAAAAAAAAAAAAAAAAAAAAAAAATCAGCTGGGCGTGGTGGTATGTACCTGTAGGGGGAGGCTGAGGCAGGAGGATCACTTGAGCCCAGGAGGTCCAGGCTGCAGTGAGCCAAGATCCCACCACTGTACTCCAGCCTGGGCAACAGAGACTTTGTTTTCTGTTTTTGAGAAAGAAAGAGTGAGGCAGGGTCTTACTCTGTCACCCAGGCTAAGTACAGTGGCATGATCTCAGCTTAGTGTGGCCTTGACCTTCAAAGTCCAAGTGATCCTCCTCCTCCAGCCTCCTGAATGGCTGAGACTACAGGTGCACGCCACCATGCCCAGTTAATTTTTAAACTTTTTGTAGAGACAAGGTCTTCCTTCTTCACCCAGGCTGGTCTTGAACTTCTGGCCTCAAGCGATCCTCCCACCTCAGCTTCCCAAAGTGCTGGGATTACAGGCATGAGCCACCACTCCTAGCCAGAATATCTTTTTTTTTTTTTTAAACGATCTATACCAAGTGTTGATGAGGGTGTAGAATAGCAAGGGATCTTGTAGACTGCTGAATGGAGCATAAACTGGTTTGACCACTTTGGAAAACTGTTTGGCAGAATATATTAAGATTGTGCATGTACATTCTTTATGACCCAGTTCCACTCCCAGGATATGTCCAAGAAAAATGCATAAATGTGCCCCAAAAGACATAGCTAGGCAGGGAGCAGTGGTTCACAGCTGTAATCGCAGCACTTTGGGATGCCAAGGCAGGCGGATTGGTTGAGCCCAGGTGTTTGAG
Organism: Gorilla gorilla gorilla; assembly: GCF_029281585.2. NCBI lineage: Eukaryota > Metazoa > Chordata > Mammalia > Primates > Hominidae > Gorilla > Gorilla gorilla. The sequence goes on along the minus strand of NC_073224.2, from coordinate 228,183,912 downwards.
ACCAGCCTGGGCAACATGGTGAAAACCCTTTTCTACAAAAAGTACAAAAATTAGCTGGGCATGGTAGTTTGCACATGTAGCCTCACCTGCTAAGGAGGTTGAGGTGGGAGGATCGCGTGAGCCCAGGAGGTCAAGGCCGCAGTGAGCTGTGATTGTGCCACTGCATTCCAGCCAGGACAACAGAGTGAGATCCTGTTATCTAGTCTGCCATAGACATGTCTAATGTTGTTTATAGCAGCATTATTCATAATAGCAAAAAGCCTGAAACAACCCAACTTTTGAACTTTTCATCAACAATGGTGGTTAAATACATTGTTTTATTCTTGCAATGGAGTATTTATATGGCAATGGATGTTAACAAACTACAGCTATATGCAACAATCTAGGAAACCCCCATATGTAATGTTGTCTATGGGAAGCCACCTACAACGAAGTGCATACTGATGATTCCATTTATATGCAGTTTAAAGCAGAAGAACTTACCTGTAGTGATAGATGTCATCACTGTGGTTGTCTTTGGGGAGGAAGGAGGAGGGAGTGGGAGCATGCTCATGGTGAGTGGGCTGCTTCCAAGATGGGGATAACAGTCTGCTTTCTGATCTGGTGGTGGTTACATTATTGTGTTCACTTTGGGAAAAATCATTTGGGTTTTGAACTATACATTTGATTAGTACACTTTTCTGTGTGTGTGGTATACATCACTCAAAAAGTAAAACATGACAAACTGATACAAAACAGACTAAAAGGAATTATGACACAAACTGATAGTGTTTATTTCTGTGTGATATATGTGACTTGGGTGATATATGTCTGTCTATATATGTATTTTTCCCTAGTATTTTACTTTTATAGTTATAGGGAAAATCCTTATTTATAAACATCAAAACCTGACCCTCATTCGAAAGTTAACATGACTTGTAGCTTTAATGGAATCTAGAATTACAGTATCACAGAAGGCCATCATATGACTTAAGTATGTCATTTCCTTTCTTCCCTAATTAGGCCCTAAAAAGCACCTTGGGGTTTCCTTTGATACGGTTTGAAGACGCTGTGATTAATCTAGATCCATTCACTCGGGTACATCCCTATGAGACCAAGGAGTTCATCATCAATGATATCCTCAAACATTTCCAGGAGGTGAGGCTTGGAGAAGTACTCATTGGCTGGAGCATAAACAGAATGTTTGTTTTAGTTGTTTGGGAATTTTGGTTACTAAGACATTACTATTGAGAACCCAGTTAAACATGTTTGGGAATTTTGGTTACTAAGACATTACTATTGAGAACCCAGTTAAACATTTCAACTCTGTTGTGTTACGGGTCAGGTCACTTCCCAAGAAACCCGTATGTGTCATGAAAATCCTGAGATAGTACATTTGACCTATGAGCTGTTAGTTTCATCCCTCAGAGCTAGTCTGAGGGGTTCCTGCTAGATTAGTCATGACTCTTAATGGTTTAGTTGATGCTTTAATAATAACAAAATAATGTTTTTATTTACCAGGCATGGGCCTTCTTTCAGCAACTACACCCATGTTCTTAGAGTCTATGGGATCCTGCATTTGGGTTGAACTTGAAATTTTTTAAATCACCTTGGACATTTTCCATTTTGTATTTATTATCCAGACTGCAAAGATCAAAAAGTAAAGGCAAGGCATATTCTTCAATGAATAGATAGGTCAAGATCGTATCAAATTTAGTAGCTTTCAAAGTTAAAATATATTTTATTCTCACTTCCTTTTCTCCATTCCCCGTTTCCTTTTTTGACTATCCTAATTGGTGATATTTCCACCTAACTAAGGAAAGTGATACAGCAGATATCACTGGAACCTGGGATCAAGCAATTGGAAGTACAGAAAGAGTGGAGGGGGCCAGTCATGGTGGCTCACACCTGTAATCCGAGTACTTGGTGGGAGGCCAAGGCAGGAGGATCACTTGAGCTCAGGAGTTCAAGACCAGCCTAGGCAACATATTGAGACCCCATCTCTACAAAATATAGAAAAAAAAGATTAGCTGGTTGTAGAGGTCTTGCCTGTAGTCCCAGCTACTTGGGAGGCTGAGGTAGGAGGGCTGCTTGAGCCCAGGAGGTCAAGGCTGCAGTGAGCCACGGTGATGCCACCTCACCTCAGCCTGTGTGACTGAGACCCTGCTTCAAAGAAAGAAACAGTGGAGGTTTGCTTGATAAGTCTCTCCATGCCTTCTTCAGGCCCCCCACCCACACCACAGCTTATGAGAGGAACTGTAAATCTACCTCTCTTCCTCACTTTCCTTTTATAATTCTCCCTGCTGGTGATTACTTCTCTATTTGTAGGCATGATGAAAAGGAGAGTATGATGTATATAGTAGCAAATACTGATAAGAATGCTTCCTGTTTCATAGCTATTTTTATTCTTCTAACTGGCTTGGAAGAGTATGTGTATTGGGATATGTGTATTGGGAGAAGCTTAGGTGGTGCTCCTGAAAGGACAGGAGATTATTTTGCAGTTGATGAAGATTAAAAGCTTTTAATCTCGTTACTTGTAGTAATGAGAATGGAGAACAAAATAGATTTCTAAGCTCTTCGCTTGGGACACTGGTATCTGCAAATATAAGTAGGTGCTGATTGGACTTTTCTCTTCCTGTTCCATTTGGCAGGAACTCCTCAGCCAGGCAGCTCGAATCCTGGGATCAGTGGATTTTCTTGGCAATCCTATGGGGCTTTTGAATGATGTTTCTGAAGGGGTTACTGGACTGATAAAATATGGAAATGTCGGGGGCCTCATCAGAAATGTTACACACGGAGTATCAAACTCTGCTGCCAAGGTAAGGAAATAGAGGTGAAATTCCATTATAATTAACCTCACGAGTCCTCTACAGTACTACAATTTCTTTTATAGTTAATGGGCTGTGAGAAGTTACATTCATGGCTTTTGCTTCATTGCCCACATGCCTTGCCTTTTCCTCACCTCCAATCACCTGCCACCAGGTGCACTGAGTCCACCTCTGAAATACCTCTTCCTCCTTCCTCTCCATTGCCACTGCCTTAGTCCAGGCATTGCGTATCTCTTACCTGGGTCACTGCAATAGCCCCCAGCACCCTGGACCTTTCACGATGACCCCTACACCTTTCACTGTGCCACCAGAATGAACTCACTGGATCTTGCCATTCTCCTGCCTGAGATCTACCAGTTATTGCCCACAGTTTACAGGGAAAGTCCAAGCTGAAGTACAGCCTTCTATAATGACAACAACCTTTTAAGCTGCCTGAAACCAGCAGCAGATGGACAGTGATGTCATTCTCCAGTATCTTGCAGCTAGTTGACTGGTTTGTTCACTGACATCTTAATTCGTGGACATTTTCTTAGTTCATTCTGTATTTTCTGGCAGGAATTGGTTATATGCGAAGCTGGAAAAGGTGAAGCGAGTTGAAGGTAGTTGCTATTTGACATACAGCCCTCCAAAGAGCTCTGCTTTTTTTCTCTTCCTTTCATCTCAACACACTTTTCTTGTAGAGACTGGCTTTTTCATGAATGAACTCATTTGGAGGAAACACCTGTACTCTCTGCTTATTTACTGTGGAGAGAGCATTTTTGTAGTGAGATCATAGGTGTACTTGCGCCACAGGGTGATATGACATAAAAGTAGCTTTACCAAAGAGATCTTTGTGGCACCGCATAGAAATGTATCTTGAAGAGGAGGTAAGAGAGTCGAGTTGAATAGCATTTCTCTGTGGTATGGTGTTCTCGTTAATAATGTGTGAAAGCTGAGAATTTATTCTTTTTTCCCCAAACTATTTTCTAGGGATGATAGATTGGTCAGATCAGTTCTGTAGGATTATCGAACCAGACCAAAGTGTACTGTTTGGCTTGTGGTTCAAAATAAGCAACAGTCTTTTCTTTTTCTTTTTTCTTTTTTTTCTTTTTCGAGACAGAGTCTTGGTCTGTCGCCCAGACTGGAGTGCAATGGTGCGATCTCTGCTCACTACAACCTCTTCCTCCCGAGTTCAAGCAACTCTCCTGCCTCAGCCTCCCAAGTAGCTGGGATTACAGGTGCCCGGCACCACACCCCATTGATTTTTTGTATTTTTTAGTAGAGACGGAGTTTTGCCATTTGGCCAGGCTGGTCTCGAACTCCTGACCTCAAGTGATCCACCGACCTCGGCCTTCCAAAGTGCTGGGATTACAGGTGTGAGCCACTGTACCCAGACAGCAACAGTCTTTTAGAGAGACTTTCCCACTCATGGTTTGAAAGTGGTGAGACCCAGGTTCAAAGTCTGAACTAGCGTGTACTTTTCTGCCTTGAATCCTTTCTCACACTTCCATGTTCCCTTACCCCTCACGCATCATAAAACCTCATAGTGGTAACACAGATCCCTCACTCTTCTTGCTTTAGCTCTTGGACTTGATATAAATGAATGAACTTAAATATTTGGTTGTAAATGCCCAGTTAACATATTTTATTAAATTTTATTAACTTTATTGAATTCTAATTGACATAAGAAAGTCTTCTTGGTTTTATAATTTCTTTGTTTTTGTACCCTGGGCTTTACCATAATTTTAAAAATGAAGATGCTTATGATTTAACAATAGGACTTCCTCACTGTGGAATAGAAATGCACCTACTTTACAGGTTTATTGTGAGAACAAAATAAGGTATGACGTTACAAAAATTTTGAAAAATACAGAGTGAAGAAGATAAATAGGTCATTACTTTGACTGTAGTATTTGCATCGAGACTTGAGCCACCAGGAAGCCATTAGTGCTCTTGAAATGAAAACCAATCTATTATGAACTACAGAGAAGGAGGGTCTGGGACACTGAGAGTAGGAGAGTCAAACCCCATCAGGGCCAGTTTGACTCTTAGGAACCTCCATAGTTCACTGGGTTAAGAATGAAGAAGCTGTTCAAGTGCCTGTGACATCTTAACAGGAGAGACCTCCTAGGAGTTTCTCCAGGGTCTCCTGGCAACATCCTAGTGAAAGGATTGGCCGTTTATTCTCCTTGGTTTGTGGAAGTCTCGTTTGTTTCCTGGTTTTTCTGTTTTCCCTGAAAAACTGTTTTTGAAGCTTGAGGGTCAGCATGAGATTATAACTTAGGCAGAAAGAAAGGGCAGTGTCCTCCCTACCCCCACCCTCATCCTGGATCTATATGAAGGCCTGGGGGCAGTGATAATACATTTGATTGGGTATCATGCTTTGTATGTTGCCAGATTTATATAAGGGTATTGCTTTCCAGGGAACGAGTCCTCTTGTATGGGAACTTCCCTTCCCATGGGGTTGGGTTCCTTCATATAGTTGTCTTGCCTTTAATAAGCTACTAGTATTGGAGCCACAGGCTGCACCTGAGGGGATTGCTATGTAATTTACAGGCATAGATTGTGTATTAGTCCATTCTTGCTTTGCTCTAAAGAAATACCTGAGACTGGGTAATTTATAAGAAAAGAGGTTTAATTGACTCATGGTTGTGCAGGCTGTACAGGAGGCATGATGCCAGCATCTGCTTCTGGCAAAGTCTTAGGAAGCTTCCAATCATGGTGGAAGGTGAAGCAGGTGTCTCACATGGCAGGAGTGGGAGCAAGGGAAAGAAGGGGGGGGTGCTACATACTTTTAAACAGCCAGATCTCACGAGAACTTGCTCAATATCATGAACACCAAGGGGATGGTACTAATCCATTCATAAGAAATCCACCCTTGTAATCCACATACCTCCCACCAGGTCCCAGCTCCAACATTGGGGATTATAATTCAACATGAGATTTGAGGGACAAACACCATACTATATCACATTGCTTAACATCAGGGATACATTTTGAGAATCATTTTACTAGGTGATTTCATTGCTGTGCGAACATCATAGAGTATACTTACACAAACCTAGGTGGAATACAGCCTATACCACACCTCGGCTATCTGGATAGCCTATTGCTCCTAGGCTGCAAAACTGTACAGCATGTTAAAGATATCTAAACCTAGAAAAGGTAGAGTAAAAGTATGGTATTATAATCTTATGGGTGGATTGTCGTATATGCAGCCCGTAGTTGACCAAAATGTTATTTGGCACATGACTGTATTTTGATACCAGCAATCTTAGGTGTTTATAGAGATGCAAAAACTAGTTATATCTCTAAGATGAGAAAGCAAATAAACACAAAATGACCACTTCTTATAGGAAATGGTAGATCTAAATGGGTCTATCAGTTGAATACCCATTCAGGTCATCTGTGATTCTGCACGTATGTGGTTGGATTAAAGATGTGCATTTTCTTGTAGTTTTGTGGGTTGAAATTAACCTTTAAAGTTGTTTTAGGGGAATGTTTTGTTTGTTTCTCTGTGTACACCAGAGGAGTTTGAGGAAGTACAAATGACCACAAGAATCAACTGTTGGCCTGTGTCAATTATTGCTTTAAAGAGTGCCTGAGTTCCAGTGATTAAAAAAGGGTCAGAGGGGACAGAACTGCACCTCACTGAGCCCCTGCCAGTGCACTGCACTTTACTGCAAAGACCAGAGGGCTTTAGCCTGGTTGAATGGGCTTTGAGTGTAGTGGAGAAGTTCATAAACCTCTTAAATTAATTGTAAATATTGTATAAATGTGCATTTTTCTGGGATGAGGGTCCAATGTTTCTTTTGTATCCTCAGGGAGAGATTCTTGCCTCCAAAGATTGTAAGCCATTATTATAGACATAGGTTTGTACATTGAGGGGAGCTTGGGGCTGGTAGTCAGGATTGCCAGCACTTTAATTGTATTTCTACCTTTAAATAATCTTTTCCTCTGTTAAGAGATTTGTTTTTAACATTTATGAAAAGATGATGGTAACTCCCCCTGTCACACTGGCCTGAGGAGCAAAAGAGATGAAGTATATGAAACCCAGTGAGGAGTTAAAAGGAATTCATTCTGTCACATAAGAAGATAATAGACCTGTAGGGTTTAGTCATCTGTGGATAGATGCACAAATTTTAAATTTCAGGTCTATAGTGTATCCACTTGTGGAATTTCTCATTTCTTTTTTCTCCCCCCAGAGCGTTCCTGCAAAAGAAACGTCTCATTTCATCTCTGTTGTTTAATTCATTTAATATTGGCTTCAAGGAAATATAAGTAGGAAATAACCTATGCCCTTTTATCTCAGTTATTTCTCTTTGCCTTTCTTTCTCATCTCCCAACGCTAGAAATCAGCATATGGATTCAAATGTAAGATTTAAGTCTTAGCCACCAAATTGTGAGCATCTAACCCATGACTCCCCTGCCTGGGTCTTGGCAAGATGACTCTAGCCCTTAGCGGAACTTCAAAGATCTGATCCCATTCCTGAGGTCATGGCAAGGCAATCGCTTCTGGAAGGACTTCTCTGAATGTGATTTATTTAAGAAAATGACAGCATTTCATATTCCAAACCCATGTCAGAGGAGAAAGTTTCTTTCTGCAGCATGAGTTGCAAAAAGTATACTTTCTTCTAGTTGTGTGTCATGTGAAGAATATCTGCAAGACACTCTAACGTCTTTTAAAGGCAGAGAACTGGGAAGGCCCCCTATTGATGAAATTTCCTCTCTTATAGACTCTAGCTTCATTTGTACCTTCATTCTTGTGTGATATTTTCACATACATAGCTATCCTCAACAAAATAAATAAAGTACTTCTTAAATTAACAAAATCTCAGATATTAACAATAGAGCAAATGATCCCACTGTCTTTTCTGCCCCTGTAGAAACTGCGCTCTGCACTGCTGTTATCTGGTCTTCCTAAGGGAAGAAAGCCAACAGCATACTTAATTTCTTCCAGCAAAGGAGAGAAGCACTTTCAGTCATCACTAATGAAACCTCTGCTCATTCTGTCCTACTTTCCATCCCCCTTTTTTTGAGACAGTCTCACTCTATCGCCCAGGCTGGAGTGCAGTGGTGCAATCTCGGCTCACCGAACTCTCTGCCCTCCTGGGTTCAAGCGATCCTCCCACCTCAGCCTCCAGAGTAGCAGAGATTACAAGGATTACAAGCATGTGCCACCATGCTCGACTAATTTGTATTTTTAGTAGAGACGGGGTTTCACCATGTTGGCCAGGCTGGTCTTGAACTCCTGACCTCAAGTGATCTGCCCTCCTTGGCCTCCCAAAGTGCTGAGATTACACACTTGAGCCACTGCGCCCAGCCTCATCCCCTTCAGTATGTCTTTATCAAGTCAATATAGGATGCTTTTGATTCTGGGTACCTTTTTGATACCATGTTTGTTTTGATTCTGTGTTTATGAATACAGATATTTTCATAATTTGTTGTGTTCTTAACAAATTATTTTCATAGTGGTTATTTGCTCTTCATGTAAATTAGAATTCATTGTTCATTGTTTGCTACATGTTAATTTTACTAATAACTTTTATACTTGTATGGTAGTTTTCTATTTTTCTCTTTTGCTTTGTGGTATTTATTTCTACCAGGCCCAAATTTCCCAGCTCAAATTCTGCAGATCAAATTTTTGTCAAGGAGATGTGAGTTTTCTGCCAGTTTTTAGTTAATGCATTTTATTCTATGTTGTTTTAGCCATTGTTTCATTGTCTTAAATCAGTTTTGTTTTTTATGAATTTGACAAAGATCTAATTTTTTAGATGATTTCTTGGCACAAACAGCATTAGTAGGAAAAGGTGTAGGAACAGGGTTGAAACACTGCACTTCATTGTGGAATACATACTAATGTATAAACATTTGTTGAGCACCTCCTGTTGGTTAGGCTTGGTGAGAGACCCTTTATATGCATTGTCTTCTGTATGTTAAGCTCTATTCTGCCAATCAGGAAACTGGGAGTTAGAGAAGTTAAGTCTTCAAGGTCACACAGCTAGAGGTGACAGGGGTGGATCTGAATCCAAGTCCAGCTAATTTTGAAGGTCTTTTTTTTTTTTTTCTTACAGGATGTTTTTCCTTTGTGTTTGTAAGGCATTCTTCTAGGCACTGCAGAGAATATGAAACATTAATTACTGCTGACTTCCCACCAGAAGCCTCTTATTTGACGTCACTGTGTAGCTGGTCAGTGACCACTATCGTAGCATTCTTGGCACAAAGCAGGTCCTCAGGAAGTGCTGGTGCCCACTGTCATTCTCGTGTTAGGTTGTTTGTGGCTGTCACCGTCTTCTTTATAGGCAATAAGAACCTTGGCAATTGCAACCATGGTTTTACTCATGTGATATCATTTGATCGTCAGAATTACCTGGTCAGTAGCTAGATGGGCATTTTTAGCCCCATTATGTAAATGAAGAAACTGAGGCCCAGACTGGTCAGGTGACTTTCCCAAGATCAGCCAGGTCACTACAGAGCTGAGACCTGGCTCTTCTATACTGGCATCTCAGTTCTTATTTTTAATTAGACTTTTGAGATATCACTTAACTACAAGATTTATTCTAGACATGCCTCTATATGTTAAACAAATAAACCAAAAAAATAAAATAAAAAGCAAACCAAACAAAAAGCCCTACCTAGTCCCACAGTGAACTTTGATAACTTTTAGGAAAACTGTCTGAAGATAAATACAAGCAAGTTGAGACTGAGAAAACGAGAAATTCAGACAGTTCAGATAGTTCAGTAGAAAATCTAGCTAGGACTTTAAATACCATTTTGTTCCATTTCTTTGGTTTCTGTTTGGGACAGCAGTGTGGAGGAGCTGCTTCTCTTCGAAGCAAACCTTTCACCAGCCCTTTGTCCCAGGACACCAGATTTGGTGCCTAGCCATGATCCAGTGGAAACTGACTTTCCTGTCCCTGCACAGAGACTCTCAGCCAGCCCCTGCCATCAGCCAGCCTTCTATCATATATACTATGACCTTGTTGAGGAGAGAGGGGCCCATCTGCCTTTTGTTTAGGAAACAGCATTTTTTGTTGTTGTTTACTTTGCAGTCACTGTATTTATAAGGCTCAAACAAAACTAAGAGCAATGTTTATTCAAGGTGAAAATTTTATCTTTGCACAAAAGAATGCACTGAGTGAGTCCCTGCATGGATTCTGAAGGCGAAAAGGCAATTTATGACTTGTATCTGTTTTTGTCATTATGTATGACTGCTCCATTTTATAGTTGAGCTGATTATCCCCATAATAGCTTTTCCATGTACCTATAAGCAAGTAATAGGTGAATGCCTTCTCATAAGCATTGGGGTTTTAGTGTATTTAAGTTGGCACAAAACTTCAGGGTAAATGAAATTCACTTCAGACAGTGATCTTTCCCTTAGAGAATGTAAGGCTTTCTATTTTCAAAAAGACTTTGATCCTAAACAAGTCACCCGAGGGATTTCTTTTCCAGCCAAGAGGAGGTACCTTCGAGTTGTTGTACATAGGGAAATGACTCAAATTTTTGGCATCAGAATTTTTGTTTTATTTTCCTCTGATAATTTTGAGTACTAAAATCATTCCCTTAGTCTGAGCTCTTTTTGGTTAGAAGCAAATTTTAGGTGCTGAATGACTCACTCTAACTTGGGCAACTGTCAACCATCTTGGGGGATCTGATAAAAGTATATTTGTGGGGGCCGGGGTAGAGTGGTGTCATGAGAACTGCAAGTGACCAAAATTCACAGGCAGTCCCCATGTACCTCACTGAGCAGCCTCGTGCATGAAGGAGCCAGGTGAGCAGAGTTTGCTCATGAAGGAGCCAGGTGAGCAGGGTTTAGCTTTCCCCCTTTTCCACCCTAATCAGGTAGCTCAGTAGCCAGAAGTGACAGAGCAGGGAATGAGTGATGCCACTATTGATGTCCTGTTTTTGAAACAGAAAGAAAAAGTTCAAAACTTCTTCATTTCCTAATGGTCGTTCAGTTAAGAACAAGCTTCTTCAGATTTCTTTTTTTTTTAAGGCCTGAACATGTCATATTTGAGAGGAATTCACTTGATCTTCCAAAACTGGAGCCTGTGTGGTAGAAAAGTATGTTCAGTTGCTAAGTTGAAAAGACAGAAAATATTTGTGTCCCCCAAAAGTAGTGGTTTTCTACCCTAGTGTAAACATGGTTTATAAAGGAATCATATGTTCAAGCTTTCTTAGGTTGGCTGGTGACCCTTGGCATTGTGGTCATGCATCCCTTTTCCGTGATTCAGTATTCTTCATATCAGTCTTTGGCCTTTCTTGAAAAATTGTGACAAACTTCAAGTGAGATAAAATTTTCAAGACACTCACTCTGTTTGGAAGGTTCTTTCTAATTTTTTTTTAAAATTTCTTTCTCCCTTATAATTGTTCTTCCTAAAAGTCTGTCTCCATCTTGAAGAAAAGCTGAATCAAAGTTTATTCTTAGGAGAAAGAGGGAATGTCTTGGTCAATATCACGCTTAAAAATCAGAAACCAGGCTGGGCACGGTGGCTGACACCTGTAATCCCAGCACTTTGGGAAGCCGAGGCAGGTGGGTCACCTGAGGTCAGGAATTCGAGACCAACATGACCCAACATGGTGAAACCCCACCTGTACTATAAATACAAAAATTAGCTAAGCGTGGTGGCGCATGCCTGTAATCCCAGTTATTCGGGAGGCTGAAACAGGAGAATCGCTTGAACCCAGGAGGCGGAGGTTGCAGTGAGCTGAGATTGTGCCACTGCACTCCAGCCTGGGTGACAGAACAATGTTGCTTCTGTCTTTAAAAAAAAAAAAAAAAAATCAGCGATGTGAAGAGTGTAGCCATCATTTATTAACTCCTACATGTCGAATATGGGCCTAGGATCTTTCCCTATGCTCTCTCATGTAACTTTCACATATACCCAATAGGAAGGAAGGGAGGAAGAGAGGGAGGGAGGGAGGGAAGGAGGATTAAGCCCATTTTACAGATGAGAAAAATTAGACTCAGACTCTTCAGGAACCTTGATTGAAATTTAATAATGACTCATTGGAGCTAGAAGTTTTGGAAAAAAATTAATTTGGGAGGCAGCCTCTATTTTTCCTCCACACAATGCAACTTCTCAGGTATAATCTTTTACCAAACTCAAAACGTTGTAGAAGCAAAACCATGAGCCGTTGGAAACAACATTACTTAAAAGTAAAGCTCAAGCAGTCTTCCATTCATTCCCAACTTTAACACCTCTGTGTTGGGCCTTGGAATTTTCCAACTGTAATTTCTAAGCTTTCCGAATTAATCTTTACTATCTGGAAATCTCTAATCTAGTGTAAAAGGGTTGAAATGAGAGAAGAGGATTGGGAGATTTTTCTTCATTCAAATAGAAAATGTATGACTCAAAATCATTTGAGTAAGCTGACCCAGCTGATGTTCCTGTTCTAAGATTTATTCAAATTTAAATCATGTGGGATGTGCAGTCCCCAGGCCTTTCCTCCTGCCTGGCCCGGGAAGCAGAGCAGAGCTTTGGACCACTTTGGTATGAGCTGACAGTGAGCTTCAGATCACTTTCCTGATGACTCTGCCTCTAAATGCTATGTGTTAAGTTGTAATTTCTTTAAGCCATTTCCTGAACTTCACTCCTTTAAGCATTTCTAAACAACTAGGATATCATTTTAAAATAATAGTATTTAATTTTCAGGGCAGAGTACCCAGAATTAGGGAGAGTTGTGCATTCCCACTAACAATTACAGGCAGAAAATAAACTCATTGTCCCCAATAGTCCTTTTCTTTCCTTACCCTTTTCCCCTTAGTTTGTCCTATAGCTTTTCAAATTTTGTAGATTTTTTGTCTCTCAGTTCTGCTAACAGATTGGCTTTCAGATGCTTAGTGACACCATTGCTTGAATTAAGAAGCCAGAGGGAGAATGTTGGGGATAGTGTGTTATTCCTGAGAGTTTTAAATTTAGTTCTGCAGCCGGGCACAGTGGTTCACACCTGCAATCCCAGCACCTTGGGAGGCTGAGGCGGGTGGATCGCCTCAGGTCAGGAGTTTGAGACCAGCCTGGCTAACATGGTGAAACCTCGTCTCTGCTAAAAATAAAAAAATTAGCTGGGTGTGGTGGCAGGCGCCTGTAATCCCAGCTACTCGGGAGGCTGAGGCAGGAGAATTGCTTGAACCTGGGAGGTGGAGGTTGCAGTGAGCCAAGATCACGCCATTGCACTCCAGCCTAGGCGACAAGAGTGAGACTTCGTCTCAAGAAATAAATAAATAAATAAATAAATTTAGTTCTGTTGAACTGAACTATGGTTTGCTTCTTGGAGGAATGGAACAATATGATTTAGAGTTTCATCATTCCTTATTGGAAGAATAATAATACCACTTTATATTTGTCTCTATTTTTAGTTGTTGGTAAAGCATTTAGATATCTTTGATCCTTTCTATAAGCCTAAAACTAGGTAAATGGTATTATTATTGTCATTATTATTATTATTATTATTATTATTATTATTATCACTCCTGTTACCATTTTATGGATGAAGAAACGGAGACCCGGTGGAAGTAAATAATTTTGCTCAAGATGGCCAAACAAAAAGTGGTGGAGCTTTTGCAGTTCTTCCTAGCTCCCCTGACTCCTGGAACATTGCTGGACAGCACAGTCAGCCCTCCTTATCTGTGGGTTCTGTATTCATGAATTTAACCAACCACAGATCAAAACCAAAAAAAAAGGATAGTTGTGTCTGCACTGAACGTGTACATGTTTTCTTCCTTGTCATTATTCCCTAAAGCATACAGGATAACAGCTATTTACATAGCATTTACATGGTAAAGTAATGTGTTATAAGTAATCTAGTGATGATTTATATACAGGAAGATGTGTGTAGGTTGTATACAAATACCACACTATTTTATATCAGGGACTTCAGCATCTGTGGATGGATGGTGTCTCCTGCATGTCCAGGAACCAGTCCCCAATGGATACTGAGGGACAGCTGTACTTCTTAACCTGATACTGCAGGTTAAGATTCACAACATAGTCTCCATATTATAGTTGGGTTTTTCAATGCCAGTGTTGTCTGTGAGCCTTGTTAGCCTCTCCTTCCCTGCAGAATGAGTTTCAGAGAACAGAGGTGGAGAAAAATGTATCTTTCCCTCTTAGAGGCTTGTTGCACTGTTCATTAACCATGCTGCTATTTTTATGAGGCATTTCAGAGTCATATATCTGAGAGTTCACAAAGAAACAATGTATGACAAGAATAATTCTTGTAGCAGTTTTTGTGAAGCAGAGGATGGTAGGGAGAAAATTTAAGCTTATGTCAGGACATTACATTAAGTAATTTCTACAGTGTTGGGGATGAGGGAGAATCCCCCCTAAGAGGAAAAGGAAGATAATTCTAGAAGCGGGTGAGAGTCTGGCTTTTCCTTGGCTTTCCTTATAGCCACATGATGGCATGTCCTGCCTGACTTGGAAGGGAGGCCTCAGCATGTCCTGAAGTAGTGATGTGGAGGCGCAGTTGGTCCCTGGATACAGGCACAGGCATATCACACTCACGTCCAGCAGGCAAGGGGGAATTACAGCTTCGCTTTTCCTTTTCTATTACACACCAGTGGGGAAGCCCTCCAGTGCCATTCCTAAGAACAAGGACATTTTCTAGTTAGGCACATAAGGATGATCAAGATAAGCTCAAAAACTAGGAGCCACATTGGAGAAGTCAGGTTTAAAGTGTGCAGAGAACATGACAGAGAGTGGACTGTGCGCCATTTCTCCAGTCATGCTTGTGCTGTCCTCCCCTTGCGCTTGTACTCAGTCTTGCCTCTGATTGGGGTGCCCTTCTCTGTTTCTGGCCAGAGGCTCCAAGTCTGTAAGGCCCAGCCCACTTGCCATGTTAAGAATGTGATCTCTCCCCACGGTGAGTTCCCATGGCCCCGTTTGCTTCCATTACAGCAGGCACCAGATTTTACCTTGAATTGTAACCATTTGTGCACACATCTCTGATATCCGTCAACATTTCTCACATCACCAATTAGGTGCTGGGCGCTGTGAAAGAATGTTAGAAAGGAAGACTTAGAAAATGTTTTCTTCTTTTTGTGAGGATGTGGAACAGGTAAGGCAGAGAAGGAGTAAGTAATGATAATCCAGAGGAAATAAGTATTGCAGTGGGGTCTGTGCAAACTGCACAGTTCCATGAGAGAAGTGCTGTGGGGCAAGGGGTAAGAACACTTGATTGTGTTCCTCAAGGATGAGATTGGCTGGAGACAAAAGATGGAATGCAACAGTCTGTATTTATTTGCATCCCAGAGTAGACCCTGTGGAGGGGGCCAGGATTTTATCTGACAACTTTTTTTTTTTTTTTTTGCCAGTCTCCCCTCTAGCCATAAATAGTTATTGTAAGGAAAATTAAAGTGATCCAGGTTGTATCCATGTGGGCTGTCTTTTATCTGGCATAGCATTTTTCACATGCTGTACATTCAATGAATGTGTTATTGTCTAGCTATTTTCTGTTTTTTATGGAAACAAACCTTTTTTTTTTTCTTTTTGAGATGGAGTTTCACTCTTGTCACCCAGGCTGGAGTGCAGTGGTGTGATTTCATCCCACTGCAACCTCTGCCGCCTAGGTTCAAGTGATTCTCCTGCCTCAGCCTCCCAAGTAGCTGGGATTACAGGCACCCACCACCATGCCAGGCTAATTTTTACAGTTTTAGTAGAGATGGGGTTTTGCCATGTTGGCCAGCTTGTCTCAAACTCTTGACCTCAGCTGATCCACTCACCTCGGCCTCCCAAAGTGCTGGCATTACAGGCGTGAGCCACTGCACTTAGCCCATACAAACTTTTTAAAAGTTTATTTACAAGTTTCCCCCCAAACATATCTGTAAGCTGGTGAATAGCCAAAATCGTACTATAGCAATATAGACAGGAAAAGGACATTGACTTTTAGGATCCTATTTCTTCTCCTCCCTTCCCCATGCCTCAGGTCTAGCACAGCACTGGGGCACAGCAAGCGCTTAGCAGATACTGACCTGGCTCTGATGAGGCCAGGTGGGCACTATTGATTGGACCCAGGCTTGGCTTAAGGTAGCAGGAAGCTGGTTTAGAGGAAGGAGAGGAAAACCTAGTCCCTTTTAATCTAATGAATTAAAAGAATATTTATGGGAAATATTTGCTTTATTCGAGGAAAATATTTGAAGTAAACATTTCCTGCAAGCTATTGAATTTATATAATAAAACATTGGTCTGGAAACCTTAATTGTTTTCACTGAAATGAAAATTAAGCAGAACATGCTTCCCAAAACAGCCCCTTGTCTCAGTTTTGTTGCCATCGTAATGTTCAAAGCAGGATATTGTGGCCATTGAGGTAATTTTCTCTTTATTGGTAACTTGGAAATGAGCAAGGATCATGCCAAAGTTAGTTATAAAAGAGGAGGCACTCATGGCTCCTTGTAGTTTTATAGCAATTCAACCTTTGTAGCATCCTCCTGTTGCTATTTGATCTTCACAAACTTATGCATTAAAGAGTCAAGTTTATCCCCATTTGACGGATAAAGAAATTGAGTCACAGTGAAGGTAATTAACTTCTGGAGGGTCAAACAGGGAGTTTGTGGAAGAGGACCAGGCTCTTTACAGCCCCAGGCTCTTTTCCAAAGACCACACTGCTGCTCTAGAAAGCACTCTTTCCTCCTTCAGGAATTAAAGCACTTTCATGTCTGTGAGATAATTTAACCTTGCAACATCCCAGTGGGGCCAGCAAGTTAGGTATGATTATCATTTCCCTTCCAGTGATGGGAAATTAAGTTACACAGGTTAAATGGTTTTGCCAAGACTGTGCAGTCAGTGTTGGAACCAGGTGATGGTGCCCAGGCTTCACAAACTCTGAGCCCACTCTTTTCCTACCACACTAAGCCTTCTCAGAGGAGAGCCAGAGGAGCTTCTGATGCCGTGAAGACAGCTGTGAAACATCTTGCTTCCAAGAGGGCCTTGCTTTCCTAGCACCCACGCCAGATTGTGTGAATGCTTGGTTCTACAATCTCAGCGGGTCATGCAAATCTCCTGTCCTACGATCACTAAGAAACAAAGCAAAAGGGGGCAAAGCCAGATAGATTTTACCAGCCTGTTTGGATTTTGTGTCCAGTAGAATTAGCAAGTGAAATTGTAGGATTGCTACAGAAGAGTTGCTTAGAAATCAATTAACGTGACAAACTGAGGTGCCTCAACAAATAAATTATATGGAGAGATAAAATATCTTAGGACTAAACACAGGAAGAATTTGCCACTTGTTTCTCTGTAAAAGGTAAAAACGTAACAGTGAGCTGTGTCTAACTTATGTTAAAAAATTGAATTTGGTGAGAAGCCTAGTTTTAATAATATTTCATATGATAATTTAAACTCTCTAACTTTTGCCTATTTAACCCCATCTTGTATTCTTCCTAAGAGATGTGTCAACACTAAAACTTTTCTTAGTTATTCCAGCTGAATATGGCAAAGCTACAATAGCTTTTCCCAGATGCACACTCTTAACACAATCGCTGATATTCAGTAGAAACTCTTTGGATAGCAGATTTGGGAAAGAACCTTAAGGCCAGCCTTTAGCCCTCTCAAATTATAGGTAGAGAAACTGAGACCCTGTAAGGTTCTCACAGCTAATTAGTCACAGGGCTAGCCCTCAAACCCAGGCTTTCTGGCTACAGATCTAGTATGATTGTTGAGACTGGGCCGGCAGCTTGTGGGCACCTGCTTGGTAGGAGTGAGGGGGAGAAAAGTAGTAGGGTGTAAGCCTTGCCTACTGTATATCTTCTCAGCGTTCGTTATTTTTTATCCATTTGTATGTCTGTCTCCCATACTATACTGAGTTCCATGAGCACAAGGGACTAAGTCATACTCGTCTTGGTATCTTTAACCCTAAGCACTTAGCCTGCGATCTAGGAAGCCCTCAAGGGTTTGTTGCACTGAACCAGTCTGTTCTGTGTCAAGGTCAGCTTACTGGAAGGGGCTGCAGGTAGTACAGCTCCTTAAAGCACCTTCTATTACTAGTCCTTCAGCAGAATCTTACCCAGTGAGTAAACCCATGCAAAACTTTTGCATCTCCCCTGAAAGCAGAACAAGACCTGCCCCCGTGAAAAGAAAGAAATAGGGAATCCCTTTATAATTAGATTTAGTGGGCAGTGGTGAGATGTAGTAGAGATGAAACTTTAATAGACACATAGTCTTTGGGTGATGCCAAAATTAATCTAACTTTGTGGGTTAAAATGAATTTTAAAATTTTTCTAAATGTTCATATGTTTTTCTCTGTATGTTGTTAGAATTGTCAATCGGGTTCTTTCTAAAGGCTGTGTGAAAGAAAAGAGCAAGCCAGGTGCGGTGCCTCACGCCTGTAATCCCAGCACTTTGGGAGGCTGAGGCGGGCGGATCACCTGAGGTCGGGAGTTCGAGATTAGCCTGACTATCTTGGAGAAACCCCATCTCTACTAAAAATACAAAATTAGACGGGCATGGTGGTGCATGCCTGTAATTCCAGCTACTTGGAAGGCTGAGGCAGGAGAATCGCTTGAACCTGGGGAGGCGGAGGTTGCAGTGGGCCTAGATTGTGCCATTGCACTCTGGCCTGGGCAACAAGAGCAAAACTCCGTCTCAAAAAAAAAAAAAAAAGAAAAGAGTGAAAACATCTTTAGTACTGGTTCTTGCCCTAGGACAGAAGTGGCTGTTTGCTGTTCCTCTCAGTGGACACTGAAAATGTGGATGTGTCCAGTTGCCTGCTGTCCAGCAACCCTGGAAGAACTTGGGATGGCTTTGTCTTCGTTATGAGAACACTTTGATCTGAACCCCTTTCCTTTTCTGAATCCTTTCCCTTTTTTTTTTTTTTTTAAGACAGTCTCACTGGCTGAAGTGCAATGGCACCATCTTGTCTCACTGCAACCTCTGCTTCTTGGGTTCAGGCAATCCTCCCAACCTGGCCTCCTGAGTAGCTGGGACTACAGGTGCACACCACCACACCTGGCTAAATTTTTTTTTTCTCGTAGAGATGGGGTTTCGCTATGTTGCTCAGGCTGGTCTCTAACTCCTGGGCTGAAGTGATCCTCCTGCCTCAGCCTCCCAAAGTGCTGGGATTACAGGCATGAGCCACTGTGCCTGGCGTCTGAGTCCTTCTAAAAGGAACTCACTGCACAGCATCTGGCTGCTGCCAACAAAATGACTGCCCCACCAGCCCCACAGGTGATGAGAGTTTGCAATGGCCTTCACAGCTTAGTACCTTAGTACCTTTTCTCTCCTGGTAACTTAGAATGGAAGCCCCACGGGGGCCCACGCATGTCTGCGAGGGTGCACAGGCATGTGGCAGAATGAGCCCGGGGCCACCCTCTTGTTCTGGAGGTGCTGAGAGCCGGCCTGGCTGGGGGCTGTAACTGTCAGGCTGACTCCCGGCCACACTGTCCTCCCTGGAGTAGGTGCTCAAAACCTTTGCTTTTTGCCTTTTCGCTTTAATCTGGAACGCTTGGGGGGGGAAAAAAAAACAGTAGACCAAATGGTGACTGAGTCCCAACCTTCTTCAGGCCAGATGAAATCATGGTCCCTGCTGGCGCCATTCCTCCATCTCACAGCCCTCACTTGGGTTCAGACCCTCAGTCACACAGGGAGCCCCGCCACAGCTGAAGTGTTTTGTCAGAGCAAGATTGCAAAGAGTTAACACTTTTGCTTTTTCGGAAAGTTATCTGTGAAGAGTATTAGTTGTTTAATAAAGCGTGCCTGCCCTCCCGATGAACCCGCCAGTGACTCTGCAGCTGGGGTCATTCCAAGTTCACGCAGTGGACTTTTGACTGCCTTCTGTGTCTGTGAAAACAGTCGGCAGCTCCTGCGGGGATCATTCATTCAGGCCTGTAACACAAAACTATTGCCAATGGGCACCTGCTGGGGCAGCTTCCCGGGAGGGCTGGGAGGAAGATACCAAACTCATCAGGCATCTGTGGAGATAAGAGCGGCAGGGGATCCACTGGGATCCCGCTAATCAGGCCTGCACTTAGACCCCACTGCCGGGCCAACAGGCTGGTGTCAGAATGTATTAGGCAACCCTGGTCAGGATAGGATGTGAGCTAATTAAAGACCTTTTACAAAGAGGAGGAGGTGGGGGGTGGGGAGAGAGAGAGAGAGAGAGAGTGAGAGAGAGAGAGAGAGAGAGAGAGAGAGAGTGTGTGTGTGTGTGTGTGTGTGTGTGTAGGAGGAGGAGGAGGAAAGAAGTTTGAAGTGCATTCCCCAAATTTCCAGCACATTCTTTATTCCTCTGTTTTATCCCTCAAAACAGAAGAAAACAAATTAGAGGCTGAGCATTTGGTTATTTCTAACCTGAAATTGTCATTCATTGTGCCTGATGCCGTATTGGTTTTAACTGCTATTTTTGTGGAATTACATATACTATGAAAGACATCTTTTGCCGCAGTCTCCCTGGGAACATCCTGTTGTTGAAATGCTATTGGTCAGCTGCTTGAATTTTGCCCTTTTCTCTGACTTTGACACATCAAGGCAAAAATAGGTACCTATTTGTGGTGTGTTCTAGGTTTCTCCCTTTTGCTTGGAAAATCCACTTGCCAGCTGTGAAGGGTACTGCTGGGAGGATGAAATGAGTCAGCGCACAGCGTGTGCCCTTAAAGTTTGGTGGTTGAGGTGGCAGTGGTAGCAGCTTGGCTCTGTGGTTTAAAATGCCACAGCACGCACTATCTTGAAAATACTCAGTAGTTCTAGCATACAGCTGGATTTTAGTTACACCTACTTAAGGAAAAAAGCTCGTTTGAAAGTGTTTGATTTTCCTGTACTTTCATTTGTTTATTTAGCCTGTGTATTCCCCCCACCCCCAGTAAGCAGCAAACTAACTTATTTATAGGCCTCAGGTATGTTTAAATCTGTGGTATTTTCTTAATCAGCCTGATAATGATACATTTTTGAAAGCAGTTTTGTTCACACATAAACCTAAGCCTTTATTATATTATTCTGATACATTCCACATAAGCTTGTCTATGCGCAAAGAAACATTTAGATTAATCTTGTACTACATGGTAACAATCCTAGGAAATTCCAATCAAAAGCCAACAACCTGTTTCCTTCATTCTGGACTGTTGGTGGGTTTGTCTTTGTCTGTGGTCTGATAAGGAGTAACAACAATGTTAATTTTGTATTTCCTTGGCATTTGTCTCACATAATCTTTTGTCAAAGTTGACCAGTAGGCTTGTCAGGCTTGCCATGCAGTTTATGAAATAAATAGTTACAATGGAGTAGTTAACTTAGCCGTGCGGAATATGTTAGTGTATCCTTACCGTAAGTGTTTAAAATGTTAATTACATTTATCTTTATTTCTCAGCATTGCTATACAGAAAACATGGGATAGACACTGATACTGATTGTCCAGTTGAAATAAGTTTTGAATTTAAACTAGTAACTGAATGGATAGCTTTAAAAATGGTACTAATATTTTGGGAGACTGAGGTGAGCAGATTGCTTGAACTCAGGAGTTCGAGACCAGCCTGGGCAACATGACAAAAAAAAAAAACTGTCTACAAAAAATACAAAAATTAGCTGGGTGTGGTGGCACCCGCCTGTAGTCACACCTACATGGGAGGCTGAGGTGGGAGGATCATCCGAGCCTAGGAAGTTGAGGCTGCAGTGAGTTGTGTTTGCACCATGACATTCCAGCCTGGGTGACAGAGCAGGACCCTGTCTCAAAAACAACAACAAAAAGATACTCATATTTATTGACTGCTTCACTATGTGCCAGGTACTGTTCTGAGTCTTCATACAGATTGATTTGTTTAATCCTCATAACGACCCTGTGGAATGCTAGTTTGTAAATGAGGATACTGACGTTCAGAGAAATTAACTAATTTGCCCAAGGTTACAAGGAGAGCCAGGCTAAGAACCGAGATTCTCTGATTCAGAGCCCGTCCTCTTAATACCAGTGCAAAAGCAGCACTCTATCTAGTAGGCTTCATTCTCAAACCTCTCTGCAATATATTTGCAGGGATTAACCATGTAAGGCTGTATTATCAAGGGGATACAGAGAATTTGAGTCACAGTTTAAAGTCATTTCCTGTGCTACCCTCTGTTGTATAATTAGCTCTTTTGTAGATGCTGTACCATCCAGGCCAAAGCGTGTGGCCAAAACCAGGAAATTGTTCTAACCCTGTCTGAGACACTTAGTGAAGGAGTTTTGACTTTGCTCTAACTCCACACATCGAGCTGACTATAGATTTATGTGCAAAAAGCATAACCTCATGTTAACAGGTCTATTTATTGTGTCTCTAGAGCAAGTTCACAACTATATATGGACAACTAGAAATGCCAGGCTCTGTGCTAGGCACAGGGGACACAGACATAAACAAAACAAAGCCCTCTCCCCTTGGGGTCACCATCCAGCAGGGGAGGAGGACTTGCAGTCACACACATGTGGGAAAGTGTTCCAGGTTTGAGTTTGGCGTCTGTGCGGGTTCCCGTAGGGGGATCTCAGGAAGGGGTGGACTCTTCTACCCAGGACAAGGAAGGTCTGTACAGGGGAAGGCACGCCGGTGTCCAATCCTGAAGTCCAAGGAGATGCTTGCCATGTGGACAAGAGACAGGTGGGGACAAGAGGAGGCACACAGGGAGCAGTCCCAGCAGGAGGGAGCCTGGGGTGTGCAGCAGCAGGACTAGGGAGGGGTCAGTGGAGCTTAGCAGGTGGGCCTCTGGAATGAGGAGCTGGCCTAGTGGGGAAAGACTGGCTCATTGTACATCCCTTTGTTTTCCCTTGTTTCGCCCCCACCCACCACGTGAATTTAAAGGGGAAGAGACTTAACTGAATGTTTCACTTTTTGAGCCTAGTATTGTTATTTGTCATGATTTGACCATAATCTGCATATATACAATGTTAACTATTATTTTTTTGCAAGTTTTTTTTGTTTGTTTGTTTTTGTTTTTGAGATGGAGGTTTGCTCTTGTTGCCCAGGCTGGAGTGCAATGGCGTGATCTCGGCTCACCGCAACCTCCGCCTCCCAGATTCAAGCAATTCTCCTGCCTCTGCCTCCCGAGTAGCTGGGATTACAGGCATGCACCGCCGCGCCTGGCTAATTTTGTATTTTTAGTAGAGATAGGGTTTCTCCATGTTGGTCAGGCTGGTCTCGAACTCCCGACCTCAGGTGATCCACCCACCTCAGCCTCCCAAAGTGCTGGGATTACACGCGTGAGCCACCGCTCCTGGCCTTTGCAAGTATTTTTATGTGGGTAAAACAGTTATACCTTTCACTGAGCGGGCCCAAACAAACAAAAACAACAGCCTGTCACACCGTGTGTGTGTGTGTGTGTGGCGGCGGGAGGGGGGTACCCAAAAACCCTGACTCACTTTTTATATAATTAGAGCTAAAACCAAACCAAGTCATAGCTTGTTTGCAGTAGGTAGATTGCAGAGTTACCAAACTGTTCTTTCTGGCCAGAGTGACTCAGTCTAGTACAAAGTCATGAACTGCCTCCGGCATTTCTCATTAACCTAATATCTCCATCTAGAGTAGAAATTCACCCTCCCTAAAGCCCAGAGGAAACAAACTAAGGGTCCTTGTGAAAGGAAAAGGCCTTTAGACCCTAAAACAACTGACTAGAAAGGCAGGACGAAAGGAGGGAGGGGGGCATTCTTTGTGCTTTCCTGTACAATTTGGAGCTCAACAGATGAAGTGTTTGCCATTGATCCCCAAACCACATTTTGGGAAACTAACTTATCTGACCCCATTTGACTGGCCATTCAATTGTTCCACCATTTTCTTTACACAAAGCTAAACTAGATTTGAGCTAAATTTGAGAGGGAAGAGCACAATTACATATGGGAATGTGGTTCATGGTTTTCTAACCCAACCCTCCCCTGCCCCATCCATTCCAATGAGTAGATTTTTCTCTGGAAATCCATCCTTTCTTTTTCCATTCAAAGCAACTAACAGTATCCAATTTTTGATTCGTAATTTTAGTTTTCCATGTATAGACTAAAAGTGGATGTTTATCTTGAGACAGGAATGACTGTTTTTCTGCAATTGTTTAGACTAAGGCTAGGTAGATTTCCTGTGGACTTCTTGGAACCTTTGAGCCGTGATGTTTTTCCTGCACTCAAAAATGACAGTGCTGGATGGCATCTTTCCAGCTGTTGGGATGGGAGACAGGCTGGGCCCTTTGACTCCTAAAATTGAACTTAGGTTGAGCTGGTTGGCAAATGTGGCAATGAAAGGGTTCCCTGAGCAAAACCTGGGAAAATATCAGTCTGGATATACTCTCCTAGCCCTGGCTTTCTTAGCACACCTTGATGTGTGTTCCGTAGCTGTCTTCCCACCCCCATCCCCTAAAACTTGAGCATCTGTAGCTCATCACTTATGTCCTGAACTCAGTAAACTGAGTCTCTGTTATAGGACTTAGAGAAATTTTCTTATACTATGGACTGAATGTGTCCCCCCAGAATTCATAATGTTGAAATTCTAACCCCAAAGGTGATGGTGTCAAGAGGTCATTGGGGGTGATTAGATCAAGGAATTGGTGCCCTTATCAAAGAGACCCCAGAGAGCTAGCCCATCCTTCTACCGTGTGAGGTTACAGTGAAAAGATGGCCGTCTAGGAAGCAGGCCCTCATCAGACATTGAATCAGACACCGAATCTGCTGTCACCTTGATCTTGGACTTCCCATCCTCCAGAACTGTGAGAAACAAATTTCTGCTGTTCGTAAGCCACTCAGTTAATGGTATTTTGTTGTAGCAGCATGAACACACTGAGATAGCACATAACACCGAATGCTGTTTCTTTAAAATTTTCTTGAGTTTTTACCATGTGGTTTACTTGTCTTTTTCATTGATCCTTCCCTGTTCAGTGGGGAAACACAGATCAGCACCCAGCCCTTGACGACCACATGAAACCTAAGATCTCACCTCCTCCTCCCTGGCAAAAGAAGAATTAGATAATGAGAGGTGTTCTGGTTTTGAGAGGAAGTTAACCAGTGTTGGGACGCTTGCACGTTAGAGCTGGCTGCCTGTGCTCTGAGTCAGAACTGAAATTTTGAGATGTAAAGAAGAACTAATATTTGATCCTCTCCTGTGTGCCAGGCATAGCGCTAGCCACTTCATAGCTTTTTGGCTATTCTTCTCCATCTCCTTTCTGCCAGTTGCTCAAATACTTTGGAGTCATCCTTGGCTCCTTTCGGTCATGCCGCATGTCCAGTCCCTCAGCAGATCCCAAATCTGAACATATCCCTCCCACGCCCACCTTCTAGTCCTCGTTCATCTTTGGCCTGGTTTTTATTGTAGTACACTTCTCCTTCCACCCTTGCTTCCTACTACTGACATTGAACCTCAGTACAACAACTAGAGTGATCCTGTCAAAACATAACTCAGATTTGGTCACCCAGCCCCTCCAGAGGCTTCCCGTTTCACTCCACATAGAAAATTCCAGCTTGTGCAACCTCACGAAGCCCACAAGGTCAGCCTCCCGCAGGCCTTTTCTGACCTGGTGCCTCACTGTCTCACCGCCCTCCACCCCTCACCAGCTCCTGCCACACTGTTCTCCTCGCTGCTTCTCAACCCTCTGCCTTCAAACGTCCACTCCAAGGTCTCTGCACTCAGTGTTCTCTTCCTGGAATGTCCTATGGCCACATGGTTTTCATCTACATTTTCTTTATCCAAATGTCACTTTCTCAGGGAGGCCCTTCCTGACATCCCCTCCCCCAACTAAAATTGCAGCCTCCTCCAGCTATACCTCTTCTCCTCCTCCCCTCTTGTTTTTCTACTTTTGTTACTGCTTTTATTTTACTTCTTTATACTATTTATTTTCTGTACAGCTATGAATACAACTGAAATGTAACATGAATTTTCATACAACATACGAATTTTGGAGGGACACACTCAGTCCATAGTATATGTAAATCTCATGAGGGCTGAAAGTTTTGTCTGTTTTGTTCACTGCTACATCCCCAGCCCTTAGAACAGTGCCTGGCAAATAGTGCTAAGTAAGTTTTTGTTGATAGGAGGGAAGAAAGGGAAGAAGGAAGGAACAGACAGACCCTTGGAGTTAGGCATTATCTCAATTTATAGATGAAGACACTGAGGCTCTGAGAAGTTTCCCAAGATCACGCAGCCAATAAGTGAAACCACTTTGAGGTCACACATTTGAACCCTAATGTGTGACCCCAGAGCTTTTCTGATTTCTACTTTACTGTGCTGTTTTCCTATGGATGCCTCACCCTCATTTATGTCTGCAGTGAATATTGGCTCTATGAATTTGTATGCACATTTGTAGTGATATGAACACATTCAAATGTTTTAAAGGGAATACTGCATCAGAATCTCTTAGCTCCCTAGATGCTGCCTGTTGGATACTCCACTAAGCTTTCTACATTGCCGCCCAAGAACAAGTGATGCCTGGGCTCCTCTGAGAGAGAGAGGCGCTGAGAAATCTGTAAGCAACCGTTACTAAATATGTTTGCCATATTTCCAGTTACATCCAGGCTTTTCAGTATTGAGGGACATCATTTTGTGTTTTGATTCCTGGCATATTTGCTATCAGTATATGCTTTGGGGGTTTTCAGTGAATGAAAAATAAGAGGTGGTGGCAGCAATAAGTGTAGAACACTCTTAAAAGATATGGCTATAGAGGGAAGAGCAGGGCTGGAGCAGCAGCTTGAATGCGAGGGAAAGCTAAAGGCAGGCGTTTTTAAGGTTGTGTAGATTAAGAGGAAGAGGCTGCAAAGATTGAAGCGATGAGAAAAGAGATGATTGACAGAGCGGTAGTAATATGCAGGACAGGGTCTCACAAGAGCACAGAAGAAGAGTTTGAATTCTTGGAAGAGTCAGTCTATTTATGCAATTTAAAGTGAAGGAAGGAGGCCAGGCGCGGTGGCTCACACCTGTAATCCCAGCACTTTGTGGGGCTGAGGTGGGTGGATCACTTGAGGACAGGAGTTGGAGCCCAGCCTGGCCAGCATGGCAAAACCTCATCTCTACTGAAAATACAAAAATTAGCTGGACGTGGTGGTGGACACCTGTAATCCTGGCTACTCGGGAGGCTGAGGCATGAGAATCACTTGAGTCTGGGAGGCAGAGGTTGCAGTGAGCTGAGATTGTGCCACTGCACTCCAGCCTGGGCAACAGAGCGAGACTCTGCCTCAAAAAAATAATAAATAATAAAATTAAAAAATAAAATGAAGGGAGGAAAAGATTTTTTTTTTTCTTTCGAGATGGAGTTTCACTCTTGTCACCCAGGGTGGAGTGCAATGGTGCAACCTCAGTTCGCTGCAACCTCCGCCTCCTGGGTTCAAGCGACTCTCCTGCCTCAGCCTCCTGAGTAGCTGGGACTACAGGTATGCGCCACCATGCCTGGCTAATTTTTGTAATTTTAGTAGAGACGGGGTTTCGCCATGTTGACCAGGCTGGTCTCAAACTCGTGACGTGAGGTGATCTGCCCATCTCAACCTCCCAAAGTGCTGGGATTACAGGTGTGAGCAACTGTGCCCAACCAAGATTTGTTTTTCTTAGTGAAGTAAATAGAATCTGTCATTTGTATGAAATGGGGATGGAGTTGAAAAGGAATACAAAGCAAATCTCTATTGCACTCGAACCGTGTTTCAGGCACTGTCCGGGGCCGGGGGCAGGGTACAAAGATGACCAGGGTGGCCTCCTGTCATTAGAGCATGGACGCCAGCTTTTCAGCATTGTATGCAGCACCCCAACCAGGCTTGTGAAGAAAAGAGATATGAACAGATGGTCACCCAACAGTCGGATACCCACACTCAGAAAGCCACGTGCAGGGGCAGCACAGTCAGTAGAAGCAGTGGTTTGTGTGCATGGACAGGCATTCCTGAGGACCAGGTCGAAGTTGAGAAGTCACAGATTTGAAGGGTTCCTGCTGATGGCAGGAACGATAAAAGTAGTAGCTGATGTTGGCACGACTCCATAATGAGCTGTCTCCCCACCTTCCTGCTAGATATTTCCATCTGGAGTTGCAAAGGTCTTTCTTCTTCAATCCAAATCAATACCTTTCATCTGTTGTTTTCTGTTTAAGCGATAGCAGTCATTTGCAAGATATCATTGGTCATCTAAAGTCTATGTGGAAGGAATTAACTGAAATTCATTACTTGATCAGAGAGTATTTTTTGGTCCCATCTTTATTTTGCTTCTTTTTCTTTTTTTCTTGCTTCCCAGGCAATGCATAGTCCTTATACCACTTTATCTCCATTTGCCTTTTCCTGTCTTTTTTGCTGTTATTGTCATGTCATGTATTTTAGTTCTACTTATATTATGCTTAACCCTCAGAAAACATGATTTTTTTAGCTTAAATAATTGATATCCATTTAGATCTCTACACATATTTATCCTGTATATTGGTACTTTCTGAGTTTAACTTTAATAAGCTGTGTCCTTAAACTTTTTAGAGTCAGATCTCTAAAACAACACTATCTGATAGAAATTCTCTTGTCAGATTAAAAAAGTAGAAACAAGTGAACTTATTTTTAATGTTTTGATTTAACTCATTATGTTTCAAATATTATTTCAATATGTAATCAATATGTAAAAATTGATTTATATTTTTCCCACTGTCTTTGAATTTATTATATATTTTATACATTGTATAGCATATCTTAATCTGTAGTACTAATCACCTTCTAGGTGCTCTGCAGTGTGTCAACTTATTGGACAGTGTGGCTATAAACTAAGATGAAACTAAAGTTACGTGAAACAAACTTATATTGTGTGTTTCAACAGAAGAGTTTCAAGTCTCTGTGGCTAACTTGTTTGAATATACAAGTTATTATAATTCTCCATTACTATTTAGTCAGCTTCTCAAAACTTTTGCTAAGTGATTGTTTCCAAGATTTCCCTTACTTTTTTTTTTTTTTTTCCTTTTCTCTGTAGACAGGGTCTGGCTTTGTCACCCAGGCTGGAGTGCAGTGGCATCATCACAGCTCACTGCAGCCTTTACGTCTCCTGGGCTTAAGCCATCCTCCCACCTCAGCCTCCTGAGTAACTGAGACTACAGGTGCATGCCACCATGCCCAGCTAATTTTTATAGAGACGGAGTCTTGCCATATTGTCCAGATTGGTCTTGAACTCTTGGGTTCAAGTCATCCTCCCACCTCGGCCTCCCAAAGTGCTGGGATTACAGGCATGAGCCACCATGCCCATCCTAAGGTTTATTTCTTAAATTGAATTCTGCCTTTGGTAGCATGCTTAGAAAACAAGTTCCATTACATTTTTTAAATTGTAGAAGAGTTGATCATTGAATATTGCATAGTATATGTTCAGTTTAAAGAACAATGAAATGAAAACAAGGACCTAGCACTTAGCTTAGACAGTAGAATATACCAGTACTTTTCAAGCCTTCTGGGTGACATCTTCTTCCTTCACTTTATACCCTGAGGTGTTCACTGTCCTGAATATTGTTTTAATCAAATCTTTCTCTTCTGTTTACAGTTTTACCAAACATATTTTTAATTCTGCCTGTTTTTAACTCACATATAAGTCATATTGAATATATTCTTTTGTGACCTTTTGTCACTTACTGTGACATTTTTGAGATTCATGCATGTTGATATATGTAGCTATAGTTCATTCATGGTCACTGCTGTATAGTGTTCCATTGCAGGAATGTGCTACAGTTTATTTATTTTACTGTTAGACATTTGGACTGTTCCAGTGTTTTTGCTGGCATGAACTGATGTTGTTACAAATATTCTTGTTCATGTTTCCTGGAACACATATAAAAGTCTCTCCATTATGGGAGTTACTTGATTAGAGAGTATTTTTTGGTCCCATCTTTATTTTGCTTCTTTTTCTTTTTTTCTTGCTTCCCAGGCAATGCATAGTCCTTATACCACTTGACCTCCATTTGCCTTTTCCTGTCTTTTTTGCTGTTATTGTCATGTATTTTAGTTCTACTTACATTATGCTTAACCCTCACAAAACATGATTTTTTTTGGCTTAAATAATTGATATCCATTAGATCTCTACACATATTTATCCTGTCTGCGTCTTTTATTCTTTTCTTTGCCTATCCATACCTCCATCTGGGCCCTTTTCCTTCTGCTAAAGAACTTCCTTTTGTGGCTCTTATGGCAATGAATTATCTCAGATTTGTTTTTCTTTTTTTTTTTTTTTTCTTGAGATGGTCTTGCTCTGTTGCCCAGGCTGGAGTACAGTGGCACGATCTTGGCTCACTGCAACCTCCACCTCCTGGATTCAAACGATTCTCCCACCTCAGCCCCCTGAGTAGCTGGGATTACAGGCACCCGCCATCGTGCCCGGCTAACTTGTATGTTTTTTTAGAGACAGGGTTTCACCATGTTGGCCAGGCTGGTCTTGAACTCCTGACCTCAGGTGATCCGCCCGCCCATCCCAAAGTGCTGGGATTACAGGTGTGAGCCACTGTGCCCAGCTTCAGAAAACATCTTTCTTTCACCTATATTTTTGAAAGATATTTTTACTATGTTTATTCTTTCAGTCTTTTATGATATCATCCCATTGTTGTTCCATCCATCTCTCTTGAAACAGCTTTCAGTATTATTGTTTGTCCTTCAAAGGTAATGTGTCCTTTTTTTTCTTTGACAACTTCAAGATTTACTCTTTGTTTTTAGTTTCTATTAATAATATGCCTCGATATGATTCTCAGGCTTGGGATTTGTAGAACTTCTTGAATTTGTAGTGAAGTCTTTGGACGATTTTGGGAAACTCTTGGCCAGCGTCACTTTAAATATTGTTTCTGCCCCCTTTTTTTTCTTTCTTTTCCTTCTGTGACTCCAATTATGCAGAATTTGGACCTTTTTTACTATGTCACTTACACCTCTCATGCTCTTTTCTGTATTTTCACCCCCTTGGTTTTTCTTCATGTTTCATCTGGATATTTTTGACTACCTCATTTTCTAGTTTGCTAATTCTGTCGACTCTGCTGTTTCACCATTTACTAAAATCTTAATGTTAGTTTTCTGGTAAAACTGTCCATCTTATTTTTCTTCTGAAGATAGTAATCATACTATACCAGTGATTAATCTTGTATTTTTTTTCTTAGTCTTCAGTCATTTAGTCCTGTTTTCTTACATATCTGGAAATTTTAACTGAATGCCTGACATTGTATAAGAAAGATTTTAGAGGTTCTGGCCAATGTTATTTTTCTCCAGAGAGGAGTTAAACTTCTTCTTTCCTTCTAGCTCAGATACCCAGTTTTTAAGTTTTCCCCCATGCATACCTCCCCTGCATTTTTAACCTTTTATTTGCGGCAAGGGGTAAATATTAGCAGGAGTTTCCCAGAGGGACTTGTATTTTTGAAAGGATCAAAGCCTGATGCTTAAAGGGAAGAGTCTAGAGGAAGGATTCTTTTTCTTGGGATAGACAATAGAAAGACGAGGTCAGAGACAGTGTGTGTGAGGTAGAAAGTAATCAGCTTCAACCCCTGGAATCACAACAGAGGACTTAAGGAAACTGAGTCCTGAAGAATCCGTTCTGCTTAAGCAGGAAAGTTGGTGAATCTTTTTTATAAACAAGGGTTAATTAGTTCTCTTCTAAGTAAAAAGTACATTGAACCAGATCTCTCATTTTCCTATCTTTCTAGTCGTTGAAGGTTTTCTCTTAAAATCAACAAAAGGCATCAGGATAGGCCGTGTAGCCACCTTTGGAAAGGGCAGATGTTGAGTTAAGTGGATTCTGTTCTCTTCCATAGTCCAGGACTTTTCAGACCTGAAATCAGTTAACCTGGAGATGACTAATTCAGGCTCAAGACACCAGATCTGCTGGAAGTAGATGGGTGTGAATTTTTAATGTCCTTTCCCAGGTCACCCTTTGTGGATTGAGAGATAGCAAAGGTTGGAATGACGACTGAAAGGCCACTGAGGAATCCAAGGGACATCCTAGGCAAATCCTAGGCAAAGACCAGAGGTTTCTGAGGAACTGTTGGGAAGTAGCTAAGCTGCAAGTTTATTCCTATTTTAGCCCATCTGAAAAAAAATGGGAACATTTGAGTTCATTTTTAAAAGAACCTTCTTTTGACCTTTCATTTGAGCCTGGGATCAAGCCAGTTTTCTAAAGAAATGAGACAGGACTTAATTTAAGTACCTTAGATTTGAACTACCTCCCATTCCCATTCTACCTCCTCCGCAAAAGACAGGTTCAACTTCTTTGTTCTCCCTGATGCTAAAGACCGGTTCCCAATTGGTGGTCTTACCCAGATACATGACACTTGTGTATAAATAACTTCCCTGGACATTGCTAGAAGTGAAGTATCAGCTTTGCATATGTGGCTTTCCCAAAATGCAGGTCTATCCTACCCACCACCATAAAAAGTTAGTTGTTAGAAACAATAGCTTAGTTTCCACTGTGAATGGTGTATTACTCTTAGATGGGTCGGGGGTATTTTGAATAGCAGAAGACTGGCAAAGATCAGCTGGACATGGTGGCTGACACCTGTAATCCCAGCACTTTGGGAGGCCAAGGCGGGTGGATCATGAGGTCAGGAGTTTGAGATTAGCCTGGCCAGCATGGTGTGAAACCCCATCTGTACTAAAAATACAAAAATTAGCCAGGCATGGTGTCGCGTGCCTGTAATCCCAGTCACTCAGGAGGCTGAGGCAGGAGAATTGCTTGACCCTAGGAGGCTGAGGTTGCAGTGAGCCAAGATCATGCCACTGCACTCCAGCCTGGGTGACAGATCAAGATCCTTCTCAAAAAAGAAAAAAAAAAAAGGAACAATGGCAAAGATCAAGAGGTATGAAGATTGAACCAGATGAACTTTCAAAATCTTCTTTTTTTACCCTAGGAGCATGGTTGGTTTTGCCTGCTTTCTCTCTATAGTCCTCTTTCTCTCCATAGTCCTCTTTCTTTCCATATCCCCCTATATTTGTATCTCCATATATGTCCATTACTGGTACATGAAACAGGCCTTTCCAGAGCAGTAGCTTCTTTTGGAGTTAGTTTGCTTGACCAGACCAGCTCTAACTTAGCAAATGTTTTAGCTTTGGTGTTCTACGTCCTTCAGGAAATCATTCTCCTATAAGAAGCTGGGGTGGAAGAGGAGACCTCTCCTCCGTAGGCAGCACCTCTTGAAATCACTGGTCCCAATCTCCACCCCAGTCTGGCCTCCATCTTTCTTCCTAGTTTAAATGGTACATACTAGTAATGTAAGCTGGTGTGGTATGATGTGATCCACATAACGGACATGTACCAAGCCTCCTATTTCTTTGGGGCCTGTTTCAGATTGTCAGAGTAGTAGCTTTGGGAGAAGAAGTAGATTCTAGGCCACGTGGCCTCCAGAAAGGTCTGGGTGATGGAAGTGGGCCAGGTGTCTGAGTTACGGATATGGATCAAGAAAGAACACTGGAGCCTGACTCCTCTTTCTTGTCCAGATATTTGCATGTAATTTTTCAGAAATTTTTTAATATACTTTTGTCAGCTGCCTTCCTTTGTCAGTTCTGCTACTTGGGAGAGAAAAGAGATATGCCTGATATCTCTGTATAATTTTCACTGGCATTTAGGAAGGAATTTTTCTACGAAGACAATAGCAAAAGTCATGGTTGGGTTACCTCTCTAGGTTACCCAGTATCACACATAGATACTTAGCAGACTTTTGCTGGAAATGCTCATGGTCTTTCCAGCTTTATCTGTAAAATGAGCATAATAATACTACCTCACAGGATTGTTGTGAGGATTAAAATATTTCATTGATGAGAGGCCCCAAAGACAGTGGCTGGCACATGACGAACGTTGTTGGCTGATGCTTATGATTCCAGAAGTTCCACTGTGGTCTTCAGTACTTGGAAGTATGCCCTTACCTACTCTGCTACACACTCATCTAAAACTTAATTTATTTAAAGAAATAGTTCAGAACGGATTTCTTTCTAAAAACCTCAAAAAACTTATTCCAAACCCTTGAAACCTATTTTACTTTTGCCACAAGAAGCTCAGCTTATACTGGTGCCCAGCATCTATGATTATTCTCTCTGATGTCATCAGCCTCCTTTCTTCTAAGCCGTTGGCATTAAAGTGAATATATTTATTCATTTGAAATAAATACAAAGTACTTTGTAAGAATGGAGGTCTTGTGACTAGGAAGGAGATCATCTTGAGCTTCTTTTCTGTTGAGGAATGTTCGGTTTCATTTCTAAAGTTCTGTATTTTGCGATTTTAATTGACATATTTATGCTTTCCTTTGTTCCAGAATGGGCATGAGGTGATTTCCATAGTTTAGGATGAGACATGCAAGATTCAGTGGGGGAGAAAGAGGAGGGAGCCGGAGAGCACTCACTGGAAGACAGGATAGGATTTCCAGTAATAACCCTTTGATTTGTGTTTTTTTCCAAGTGCTTTCGTAACCAAGGTCGCCGTGGGTAACTCCATGGGTGGTGTTCTCCCTGTTTTGTAGATGAAGACACTGATCCTAAAGAGAGTGTGTCTTTTGCTCATGTTCACCCAGCTGATACTAATGACAAGAGTTGGCATCAGGACTCTGCTTTTGAGAGCCTGTGTGTTTTCTTGGAGTTGAAATAAGTTATCTGCCAAATCAGGCTTTATGGTGTGACCGCCATAGAGGGAATTTTTTTTTCCTGCATTATAATCTATCTCCTGGTTCAGTACTGAGGCACAAGCTATTTATGCAAAAACCTTGTTAGGATGGCAAAACTGGAGCTCTCATGGGGTGGGAAGGCATATTCCCCATGGCCAGTGCTAACTGTATGGAAACCTGTCTTCAGGCTTCCCTCTGCATGCTTCATGGGGTTTCAGCAACAGACAAGTAGGGGCCTGGCATTTTCAACATAAGCATACACCCCTTCTGCCAAAAAGTCCTACACTGGGTCCTAGCTGATGAAGAGCTGAAAGGCAGGACACAATTCCATCCACAGCTGGGCTTCAGGATTCATCCTTCCTTCATAATTCTTTATAATCAATGTAGAAAAACTATAGGGAAAATAGGATTTGATTAAGCCCCGACTTCTCTATGTTGAAGATCAGTTGTCTTGATTCTACCTGTGTACATCCTGCTTATTTCTGCGGTTTTTACTTTATAGCATACTCCACCAATCCTTTTTAAGGAAAAAGCAAAATCCTATTATGGGAATGCTTCAAACCACTCTGAGCTTCCAGATTAATCTGAAACAGTATCTGAGTTCACAACTGGGTCAGAGTTGCAGAATAGCAAGAGAAACTTGCCAGTTCAGCAGGCGTGTGTCTTGGGTTAGTTAAGACAGCAGGACAGTCCTGAGGCCTGACTTCCTTGCATGTGTTTCAACCTTGGGTGCTGAGATAATTCTGGGTGGCTTTAGATAACTTTGTTTCTTAACTGAAAAAGGAGTGTCTGTTGCCTGATAAGTGTTTATCCGTGAAATAGCAACATGGTGTGCATCTTAGGGTAGGAGGGCTTTTAGATCTCCAGAGACCAGGAAAAAAAAAAAAAAAGCAAGGTCATTGGCTTAGGCATATTACTGGAATTAGGATGTCAGTCCCAACTTTAAAATGCCTGTATTGTTTTTATTCAGGGTCCCCTTTCTGGATTCCTCCCCTTTTTTTCTCTTTGCCTTAAGGGCTATACATAATCCATAACCAAGTAGAACTGAAAACAGACAAAAGCACTCCTCTTCTAGTGGATAGAAATCTGGAATCCAGAAATGCTTCCTTCTTGCCAAACCTCAACTTGTTCCGTGCCTTTTTTTTTTTTTTTTTAAATGCCTCTTCCCAGCCTCCCCACCCCTTCGTGATTTGGCTGAGTGAGGACTAGCTGTTTGGTTTGCCTTTTATCAACAATAGATATTCACTGCTTTTCAGGTCACATTTTCCTTTAACTCTTCTGTTTATGAGTATCACGAAAGGGTTCTTCAACATCAAGGCAAAACTCACACTCAGAATACTTTTTAACTGTGGATATTTTGACAGTATGAAACAGAAGTCAGTGGTGAAGACTTTCGTTTTGAAGTGACTTAGGTCTTACATGACTCAAAGGTGGTTTTCCTAGTAGTATACCAGCAGAGTTGAAAATGACTCTGAAGTTGAAAGTCCTATACTACTTCTAAGAAACTTGTAAAAAGTGTTGGCCAAATGCTACACCAAACATTTTGCATTAATTATTCTCTTAACTCTTCAAAACAGTCATTTGCAGGCCAGGCTCGGTGGCTTATGCCTGTAATCCTAGCACCTTGTGGGGCCGAGGTAGGCAGATCACATGAAGCCAGGAGTTCAAGACCAACCTGGCCAACACGGTGAGACCCTGTCTCTACTAAAAATACAAAAATTAGCCAGGCATGGTGGCACACAACTGTAATCCCTGCTACGGGAGGCTGAGGCATGAGAACCGCTTGAACCCAGGAGGTGGAGGTTGCAGTGAGCTGTGATCGCACCACTGCACTCCAGCCTGGGTAACAGAGTGAGACTCAGCCAGCAAAAAAAAAGAGTAATCCCTTACAGTAGAAAGTATGTGATTTTAGCAGATGGATAAACTGAGGTTCAGAGAAATTAAGCCTCTTCCACCAGCATGCGTGTTTGGTAACTGTCAGGGTAAGATTTGATTCCTTTGCTCCTGCTTGTTTGACTACATCATGGCGACTCCCACAAAGTTCATGGCAGCCTTACTTAGAGGCACAATAGATAGTTGGGTTTTCCAAATTTATGAGTTCAGACATAGCTTATTGCAGACAATGCTGATTAGAATTAGAGCTGTGCTGGTAGCTGAGGTTTGCAGCTGTACAACCTTGTATAGTCTCTGACTTGTGGTGGTTTAACTTACGATTTTTTGACTTGACGATGACGCAAAAGCTATATGCATTCAGTAGAAACTGTACTTCAGATTTTGAGTTTTGATCTTCCTGGGCTGGTGACATGTGATCCGATTCTGTCGCAGTGCTGGGCACTAGGGCAGCCGCAGCTCCTAGTTAGCCACGTGATCATGAAGAGGGAACAAATACTCTACAGTGGGCCCTGTTGCCAGATGACTTCACCCAGCTGTCAGCTAATGTAAGTGTTCCGGGCATGTTTAGATATGTTAGGTGTATGAAATTCATTTTTACTTACAACCTTTTCAACTTAAAAATGGGCTTACCCGGACGTAATCCCATCATAAGTCAAGGAGCATCTGTACTTGGAAGAATATAAAACTTCTCCATCACACTACGGAGTCCTGCCACTTCTCTCTCTTTTCCTGTTGTATTTGGTTACCATCTTCCCTGGTGACAAGGAAGATACTGCCACCAGCAATTACTCAGTGAGGCAAAGATATTAAAGAGGAAATTTCCATTAGGTAAATAACTGTGAAAGAAGAACCCAAGAGAAGGGAGAGAAATTCAAGCCCCAGCTCCTGTTACACTGGCCACATGCCTTTGGCACCCCATGCTTGCTGAAGATCATAAAAGGGTCAGGTAAACTGATCAGACAGAACAGAGGAACACAGTGTGAATTTTTTCCCTTGCCCCATTCCAGTGTCTACTTGAATTTCAGTTTTAGAAAATCAACCCTTCGGAGCCAGGCCCCAAACCCAGGCTAATTTGCAGTGTCTCCATTTGTGTAGACAATGAGATTATTTTGGGAAGGAGGGTGTTGACAGAGTGTGTGTTAGCTATTCAGTAGAACTGGCATCTTGAAGTACTTCTGAGATTTTTACCCCCTTGCTGAAAATATTGCTTTATAGAAGTTAATGACTTTGGACTGTGGCCAGAATTCACAAGTATGGCATGTGTTGAAGTGAAAGGAAGGGGAAAATCATTGTCTTTGTGAGGGTAACACTAGATTTTCTGAAGGACATTTTGTTCCTTGGAACCTTTCATTTTAGCTAGAACAACATGCACTTGAAGCCTTAAGTATTTTGTGGACTTGAGATTGCTACAAAATGAGGTAGGCGGACTTAAGTCTCTGCAAATGCTCCTTCTGGTGTTAAGGTATTATAACCAAAGAGTTACAAATTGTCTGCAGATTACCTTCCAGTTGCTAGTCGCTTTCCCAGTTTAGAAGCCTAGCACACCCTGGTGCTGTTATGCCCTGCTGCAGATAGCTTCCGCTTTGCTGGGGGGATATGACATGCCAGATGCTTTACGTGCACACTATCCCTGAATCCTCAAGACAGTCCTGCAGAATCTGATTATTCCCATTTTGCATATGAAGAAGTCAAAGTTTAGATAACATAATACTGTTTTTATTGAATGTCTCATATGTATCAGGCTCTGTGCTATGTGCTTTACATGTATTACCTAATCCTTACAGTATCTTTGTAGGGAATATTTGTATCCCCATTTTGAAAAGGAGGAAAACAGAGGCCCGCAAAGGTTACTTGTCTGTGATCTCATAGCTGTTGGGTGTCACAGTCAAAATTCAAACTCAGGTGTGATTATCTTTCTATTGTGCCACATCCATACTTCCCTACTGAGGTCTTGAAGGCAAGAGACAGAAACCACTTCTGATTTCTGATTCTCTGTCTCTAGCCTGCCGTACAAGTAGGGCTTCTGCACATGTTGGATTGCTTGGTTGACTGGATGTGTAGCGGATTTGTACTTGCTCATATCGGGACTCATTTCTCCTTCGTCTGAATAATCTGGACCTCTACCTCCAGGCTTTACTTGTCACAAGACAGTGGGAGGATGGGATCATGAAGGATGGCCTGGGCCAGTCACTCCCTACATGATGGCGTAGCTCTTTTGGGTATCTCTGCCCTGTTTTGATGACCATCTTCAAAGTCAAGGACCTGGGTAAAATAGTGCTTCCAAGCTTCAGAAAAGAGCAAGGCCAGAGGGCACCCATGATGAGCACCACTGGAATTCCCTCCCTCCACAGCCCACTTGTTTTCTGCTGTCTTTGAGGGAGGAATAATGGCTGGGCAGGACTTACCTTCCCACTGAGGTGGGGAATGGGGTAGAATTAAGGATGCCTAACTAAATGCCTCCATAGTAAAAGGAGGCCACATGCTTTATGGTAGCCTGGATTCAATACTCAGAGTGCAGTGAACTGGCCCGGGGCCCTACCTTTACCACTGTATCCGTCATCTGGCTAGCTTTGGTTTAGTTTCTGTAAAACGT
This sequence comes from Gorilla gorilla gorilla, assembly GCF_029281585.2. NCBI lineage: Eukaryota > Metazoa > Chordata > Mammalia > Primates > Hominidae > Gorilla > Gorilla gorilla. The sequence continues at coordinate 228,145,177 of NC_073224.2, read as the reverse complement.
CTTTGCCAGTAAAATCTGATTAACTACTCATCAATACAGGTTTGGTTGGATCATAGATTTCAACATCTACTCAAGTTTTCTGGGTTCTCAAAGCTGTATTTCTAGGGGTGAAGACTTTTGTAATGGTTGACTGTTAACAAGTGGCAAAGGACAAGTCCAGTTGGCTTGCATAAGCAATTTTTTATGGACAGAGAAACAGGAATTCAGACAGAAGTCCTACAGTAAGTTGAGATAGGTGTAGGTACCTTTCCATGGCAAAGGTCTTCATCTTACGGAAGAATCCAGCATTAGAGGGAAGAGTGATCTCTTAGGTCATCTCATCCCATCCTCCTTGGGTCAATACATTGTCTTTGTATAGAGAACACCCAGGACCCAGTTGGTGCTGGGGAGCTGAGGCTGCCACAGCAGACTTAGTTGGAAATTAAGCTTTTGGCATAGGCTCACTCATCAACTTTGGATATTAATTGATGGGAGTAGAAGAAGAGGGAGTGATATTGGGTATTCTGCCTAGATTATTCTCCCATATTCTCTTGGGGGGGGGGTATTATAGGATTTTTAACTTCCTCCTAGTTAGCTGCCAGCGATAGGTAAAGAGCACTTTACCCTGTCTTCCAAGAAAGAGAATGTAAGCTCTTAGAAAGAATATAAGAGCTTGAGAGAAACAGGAAAGACCTGAATAAGACCCTGAATTGGCTGCGGTGCTCCTGGGTCTCTTCAGGTGGAGATGTGTCCCCTGGAGATACACAGGACATGGGCACACGTCACATAACTGTGGTTCTCACAGCGTCTGGGGCACCAGAGAGACACGTTTTTGTCCAGAACCTGAAGAACGCTGGCAGCCTACATAATTCTAAACATAGCAGGCACTGTTATTGGTTCTTTCCAAAACAAAGGTCACATTTCCTTTCTGTGTAGTTTGTGTCCTGGGTTCCTGCTGACTGTTTCGTGTATACGATTGTTACCTTCTCAAAGAGACTGTCAGTTCTTGAGGGCAGGGTTCAAGGCTGCTGTTTGTTTGTGTTCTTCAGCAGTACCTAAATCTGTCCTGGGCTCAGAGGAAGTATTTAGTAAAGACATTCTACCTTGGGTTGTAGGTCACACAGTGCCAGAGCTGGAAAGGATTTTGGAAATCGTAGAGTCCAACACTCTAATTTTGTAAGTGGTACCACTCCAAAAACTTACTTGGGAGGCTGGTGTTTATCTGCTGGAAAGAGAGGATTTTATTATGTTGAACTGTAGTGCAAATGACCATAATTCTAAACCTTCGACAGGCTTCCCTCAAACACTGCAAACATGTTCCTCCTTGGACTAGTAGCAGAGTAATAAGAACAGTAAGAATGCTAACTAGATACCAGGCCCCCGAGCCATTGTCATGAATGCTTCCAGCCACATGACAAAGTAGGTACTCTGGCTATTCTCCAGATGCAGAGGAGGCTCAGAGGTAGGTGACCTCGCTCAGGGTCATGTAGTTACCAGAATGGTCGAGGGAGGACTGAAGTTTGGTCAGATGCCCCAGCTTGTGGCCCTTCTCCTATACTGTGGTAACTCTCAGATGGGGTCTCTGACTGAAGCCACTCCTTAGTGATTCACGGTGCTAGCTTTGCAGTGTCGTGTGGTGTTTCCAGTTGTCCTAAAGGAATTTATTAATTCTCATTAACTTTAATTCTCTCATTAGACAGGCAGTGATATGGAAGGCAAGGCAGAAAGCAAACAAATAATGATAGGGGTTACATCTCCAGAAAGGTCAGGAATCACTGCCCTAGGTTGTAAAATATTTGGACTGAGTAAAAGGCGTGAGTCTTCCCCATAGCTTCTTCCAGGAACTGTTGCTTTACATGGAATTGCTACTGTGTTCACTAGTCCCTCTTCTGTGCCCAGAACTCACGTGTCACTTATGTCAAGAATCCTCATGACTGAGGTTTCCAGGGCAGATCTGATCTGTGTAACATGCACCCTAACGCCCTTGCCAAAGGAGAATGAAATAGGCCCCTAGATGGCCACCCAGTTCCTGGGCCTTCCAGGCAGGCAGCTTGCCTTGAGGCTTTCCCCTGAGCCTTGTATCTAAGGAACATTCCTGTGAGTTTTCTAAGAGGTTAGTCCTGGGTCATTGGCACTTAAACCACTTGTTTTGGTAGATCCTTCCTGAGAAGGTTAATTATATATTTGATATCCTTCTCTTTTTATGCCTGAATGATGAGGATAAGTACTCTGTGGTTTATTAACTGTCACTTTAAACCTTTTCAGATTGTCTTGTGACAAAACAGAGTTTTATGTCCTTTTTATCCCAGCTTTGATGGATGAGACAGCTTTTCTGGTTAAAGTATGCCAGGATAAATAAAATCTCTGAATTGTGGAAAGGGTGGGTTTGCATTGGAAATCATGAGTTCAAGTCTGCCACCTCCTATGAACGGTGACCTAACCTGTTAATCTTTCCATCGATTTCGTTTTTGGCTTTTGACAAATGGAGCTTGGCACCTCATAGGTACTCAGTAACTATTGAATAAATGAAAGACAGCATTACTGGAGGGAGTTTGATGTCTCCAAATATTTGATACCAAACCCTAAAGCAACAATCTGACACATTTCCTGTTTTGAATTCCACTAATGCTTAGAGCAAAGAGCCTATGTTCTTACCATGATACAGTCCTGAAGCTCACTTCTCCTCCCTCAAGACTATTTTGTTATACCTCTGATTTTTTCAGTAAATTTGGAGTAGTATTCTGGAAAGTGAATGTCATTAAAGATTTTTAGTAGTTGCTTTGCAAAGCCTAGTGTCCTCCATTGTATGCATCCCCCAATTGGTATGTGTCCAGTCCTTTTGAGAACCACTCACCTGGGGCAGACAGTATAGGTAACTGCATTTAAAATATTTAAATTTATTTATATTTAAATTATTGGCCAGGCACAGTGGCTCACGCCTGTAATCCCAGCACTTTGGGAGGCCTAGGTGGGCAGATCACTTGAGGTCAGGAGTTCGAGACTAGCCTGACCAACATGGTGAAACCCCATCTCTCCTAAAAATACAAAAATTAGCCAGGTGTGGTGGTACACACCTGTAGTCTCAGCTACTCGGGAGCCTGAGGCAGGAGAATCACTTGAGCCTGGGAGGCGGAGGTTGTGATGAGATGAGATCACACCACTACAGACCAGCATGGGCTTATCTAAATGTATTTAATTTAAATTTATTTAAAATAATTCAAATAGTAAAAATAGTGCTAAGACTTTAAAACTCTTCTCCTGCTTTTAACTCCTTCTAGTTTGCTGGAACATTATCAGATGGCTTAGGGAAGACGATGGACAATCGGCATCAGTCAGAGCGGGAGTACATCAGGTACCATGCAGCCACAAGTGGTGAACACCTTGTAGCCGGCATCCATGGCCTGGCTCATGGTAAGTCCTGGGTGACATCAGGCTCTGCTGCTGCTGGTCCTCAGAGGCGCCTTTGTATCAATCTGATTGCAGCTATAAAAAAAGAAAGCTGGGCTGGGCGCGGTGGCTCATGCTTGTAATCCCAGCATTTTGGGAGGCCTAGGAGAGCGGATCATGAGGTCAGGAGTTTGAGACCAGCCTGGCCAACACAGTGAAACCCCGCCTCTACTAAGAATACAAAAATTAGGCCAGGCACAGTGGCTCAATCCTGTAATCCCAGCACTTTGGGAGGTTGAGGCGGGTGGATCATTTGAGGTCAGGAGTTTGAGACCAGTCTGGCCAACGTGGTGGAACCCTGTCTCTACCAAAAATACAAAAATTAGACAGGCATGGTGGTACACGCCTGTAGTCCCAGCTACTCGGGAGGCTGAAGCAGGAGAATTGCTCGAACCCTGGAGGCAGAGGTTGCAATGAGCTGAGATCGTGCCACTGCACTCCAGCCTGGCAACAGAGCAAGACTCCAATTCAAAAAAAAAAAAAAAATGCTGACAACAGAGGAAATCCTGTGTTGGTGTACCTGATAGCCTTCCAAGCTCTCTTACTTTATCCTCCTTGCAGTTGAAATACGACAGCCGGTGAGAACTCCTCATTCGCTTTCTGAATGTTGTGCACATTGCAATTCCTTTTCGTTCTTTGGCTTCTGTTCCCAAAGTATCATAAGGTGTAATCAACCAGACCTGTTCTTAGAATTGTAGCTGCTACTTCTCTTAGAATTGTAACCTCTGCCTTCTCCTTACTGATTATTCCTTCCAAAGAAATTGAAATGGGGAATTTGTGGCCAGGTTTGTAGCCCAGGTGTTTTTTAGTTTTGCATAAATGTGCATTCACTAAAATTACACATTTATTTGCCTAAGAGATGTTGGTGATGGCATGAATGCATTTGGTCTCTGACTTTGAATTCTTTTAATGCTTTAATTCTGAGTCATTTGCCTTTTGTTGCATTTTTCTTAACAATTTCTTAGTACGGCATCCAAGGCCCTTGGAACTATAAATCCAGCCAATTTTCCAACCACCATCCCTCAGCCATGCTGCACTTTGGCCACACAGAGCTATGTACTGCTTCCCAGGTGTGCTTCCAAGTCCTTGCTCACACATGGTCCTTCTGCTCTCCCTCCTCTGCCTCATTTCCTTGTCTATCAAAATCCTACTCAGCCTATAAGTCCCAACTCAATACATTTTCCCAGCTCGATTGTCCCTGTTAGAGTTAATGACAGAGCACAGTCTGGGTTGTGTATGTCACCAGCTGTGTACATCTGATAGATTGAGAATGTGAGGAGGGGAGAAAGACCACTTTGCATTCACCTTTATCCTTGTGTACCTCACATGGCACCTGGCACGTAGCTCATGCATAGTAAGGCTTAGTAAATTAAACTCTTTGTACCAGATCCTTAGGAACCATCCAAAGCTATCAGAGTTATATCAAGACTGATCGGTATTAATTATCTGCATTTGGAAGAAGAGGAAGGAATATAGACAGTAAAATATTATATTTCTATTTGTGCTTAGGACACGTTTAGAATAGAGTTTTTGTTTATCAGCTTTCCTAATGGTGAGATTTGGATCAAAATGCCTTTGCTTTTCCTAAGGCTGCCCAACCGTAAAGGGAGCTGTCCCTGAGGAGACGTCAGGCCAGAAGTGAAATTTGGCTGAAAGTAATTTGTTTATGGATTTTAAAAGTTGACTGTTGGGCAATCATTTGGGGTTAAGATTTAATCATTCTTTCTAGTAATGGTAATGACAGTACATTGGACTCTTAGAAGACTTTTAAAATGAATATAAAATGCTTTGTTATGTATGGTGGCCTTTATCTGGCCAGCATCCTTGTGACGTGGAGAGAGCATGGCTCTCCTCACTTTCTGGATGAACACACAAATGTGCTGAGAAAATGCATGATTGGTTCAAAGTTGCAAAATCAACTCCCATCAAGAATCATTCCTATAATATGTACAGCCTCTCCAGGAGCCAATGGCTTCATCCAAAGAGGATCCACTGAGCTCTGGGTTATACGAAGGCAGTATCCTAGAGTGAGAGTCTTCCCTTAGGATGAAAAGACCTTTAGAAGGTGATAAGAACCAGAATCCACTCAATCCCCTTGATGTAAGAACTGGGAATTGTGCTCAGTTCTCTCTGCAGGCCTTGCTGGACCCAGGTTCAGTCATGTTCTGTCTCTCAGGTCCCAGTCTGAATTCCTGTTCTGTGTGTGCTCTGCCAAAAACTTTGTTCAAAAGTTTGGGAAAGGGCTGGGTGCAGTGGCTCAGGACAGTAAGCCCGGTACTTTGGAAGACCTAGAGGGAGAATCGCTTGAGCCCAGGAGTTTAAGGCTGCAGCAAACGGTAATCATGCCACTGCACTCCTGCCTGGGTGATAGACGGACACCCTGTTTCTAAAAAAAAAAAAAAAGTTTGGGAAAGAGATATTGCCTCACTGGAGCAAATTTACCCAGAATCCAAAAGAAATGTTGTGAATTGTTAGTACATTCTCACCCAAGGAGTTTCCTTTACCAATTTGTCTCACTAGAGCTGAAGAGTCTAGAGAGCTTCCTCACACCCCACTGTCAGAGGGTAAACATCCTGTGAGTGTCCCTGGCACAGGTCCTGGAGATGCTCCCTGGACGGGCTGCCTCTTCCCTTCAGTGACTGTGACCTCTTCAGCCTCTGCCAGCTTCTGGCCTCTTCTAAGGTGTTTTCAGCCATTGCTGGCAACTTGCAAAATGTTTGGAATGTCTTTTTGACCTGGATTGGTCTTTTGAACTGACTCCATTGAGGGTCCCAGCCAGCTTTCACAGCTTTTTGGGGTGCTCTTCATGAAGGTTTTATATAATCGCCGATACTGAATTTCATCAAAGCATGCAGTAGCTTTTACCTTATTTCAAGCATCCAGTGGGGTTGGCCAGTCACCCCCATAGTGTTCTTTGAAAACTGCAAATGTATACCATCAGCTCTCCATATCCACAGATTCAGCCAACCATGGATGGAAAATATTTGGGAAAAAAAAAGATTTCACGAAGTGCCAGAAAGCAAAATTTGAATTTGCCACACGTTTCAAATACTGTATTGACTCCACACAAATGAAGTGATATGTGGGCATTGTATTAGCTACTATAAATAATCTAGAGGTGATTTAACGTATACAGGATGGTGTGTGTAGGTTATATGCAAACACCTACAGTACATTATGTAAGGGACTTGAGCATCCTAGGATTTTGGTATGTGCAGGGGATCCTGGATCAATCCCACATGGATACTAAGGAACAACTACATTTAGTTATCTCTCTCTGCCTTAGATATCTTTCTTTTCTTTTTTTTTTTTTTTTGAGACAGAGTCTCGCTCGGTCGCCAGACTGGAGTGCAATGGTGCGATCTCGGCTCACTGCAACCTCTGCCTCCTGGGTTCAAGCAATTCTCCTGCCTTAGCCTCCCGAGTAGCTGGGACTACAGGCACGCATCACCATGCCCAGCTAATTTTTGTATTTTTAGTAAAGATGGGGTTTCACCATGTTGGCCAGGATGGTCTCGATCTCTTGACCTCGTGATCTGCCCGCCGCAGCCTCCCAAAGTGCTGGGATTATGGGCGTGAGCCACTGCGCCCAGCCTCTGCCTTATATTTCATAGGATGCCATCATCTTCAAACTTTCCCCGAAGGCCCAATTTTCTATTCTCCTGTTGATGTAATCCTCTATCTGTATCCTCTCCTGATCGTCCGTAGGCTGCCCAAGCTCTGGGATCGAAAAATTGGCCGCTGTTAACCTCTCAGCTTTTGTCTGATTTTTTTTTTTTTTTTTTTTTTTGAACTGGAGCACACTTTACTTCTGACTAACATGTAATATATATCCTCTGACTCTGGACTTAATGGGCAAATCTGCAGGATCCTCTTCTGTGAGTTGGCCTGTCTGTGGCCTCTGTGGCACAGAGATTAATAGAATGGCCTTAAGTTATCATTCCATAATCAAGGGGTTTGGCTTTAAATGCTTTTGCTTTTGTCCTCATCAGGTTACAACAGCTCTTGTCTTTTTCACTAGGTATCATTGGTGGACTGACCAGTGTTATAACTTCGACAGTGGAAGGTGTGAAAACAGAAGGGGGTGTCAGCGGTTTCATATCTGGCCTTGGAAAAGGGCTTGTTGGCACTGTAACCAAGCCAGTGGCAGGCGCCCTGGATTTTGCATCAGAAACAGCCCAGGCGGTGAGAGACACAGCCACACTCAGCGGCCCCAGGTCAGTGGTGTGGGAAGAGTGGCTTTTGCAGTTTCCAGCCTAGGTCTGCTGCTTCTCCTAATCCATACTGATGTGTTTAATTGTGCACTTTCTTAGTTATAGGGTTTTTAATTCGAATAACTGTAACTGAAATTTCTGATCTGCCTAATATAAAAAGATGAAAATGAGGTACAGAAACCTGGCATGAATTTTTTCAGATAAATATATATATAGCATATTTTATATATGCTATATATTTTATATATGTATGTATATATAGCATATTATATATAAGTATGTATAACTATATTATGTTATTTTTCTCCATTAGAGAGGTCAGAATTAGGATTAAACTGTTAGAAGCTTCTTCTGTTCACCAAGCCAACTGGATCCCCACATGCCTATGAAGAAAACTGTCAGATTGTAGTCTGGTTCTTACTCCTACACCCCGTGGTATAGTTCTAGAATCCCCACAGTTGTTGTTCACCATGTGGGTCTGTTCCTTCTTAATTTTCCTTCCGCTTGAAAGTATCAGCCCCAACCCCATAAAGAAAAGTGCCACCCCCCATCCCCCCAGCAGGTCAGCAGTTCTGCTGTGGGATTGCTGTCTGGCCTTGATACCAGCTGAGACTGGAAATCAGGGACAGCCCATATGGTTCCAAACCCCACAGAACCCAACCGCTTTAACGTAGCTGTTTGCTTGAATGGCCTATTTTAGCCTCCCTTTTCCAGAGTGACTAATTGGGGATTCTTATCAACAAAGGGTATAATGAATGTTAAGGGTCCAGCCAAGCTAGACTCGACTTAAGCCCAGAAGGATTTTGCTGCTGCCTGGATAATAGATTTTCCCTGAGTGAATTAGTACGCCCTTTTAGAATGCCTAGGGCCTGGCCCACGTCCACACCCTATCACTCCCTCAAATAGGATGTGAAGTGAAATTGTCCCCAATTGAAGTGAATCCATTTGTCTGTCACCAGGAAAACTTACTGAAGACACATTACTGCAGTAGGGAAAATGCTCCGATTGTGGACTGGGGCCATGCAGTGTGCTGTGCCAGAATGCCTTCCATCTGGAAGCAGCTGAGTAAACTCTGTATGGTTTACTTTAGTTAAGTTACATTCTATTCTCAGATACAAAACTAAAACAATCCTTGAGTATATTTTGAAGCATTTATGAAGTTGTGGGGAGGGGCAGGCAGTGAGGAGGCTTCGAAAGTATTTCCAGTTAGTTTTTCCATCTCTTCTCGAAGCCCAAGAAGTCCACCTCCAGTATTTGTTAAGATAATAAGACTTAATGAAGTGTAAAGCTGAAGACGCCTAAGAGTTCCCAAAGAAGCATGTGTATTCTTAAAATGTCAAAATAGCCAAGGGATTGATTGATTAAAAAGGGTTCAAGGTATATGTGATAAATTTTTTAAAGATGATTTTGTGCTGTGAAGTTTTAATAATGTTGACGAGAAAGAAACGGCTTGAATTTTATACATTGTCAGCTTGCAAGTCTTGATGGGGTTTTTCATTCTTTTTAGGAGTACAAGTAATGTAGCCACAGTCAGTGCAGAAAGCATGTCTTTGAGAGGGACATTCTTGTCATTTTTATTAGTTGTTCAACATTGCCACAGAAGTTTGATTTTCTGTCAGCCAGTACATAGCTGCCATTTATTCATTGCCTGTCAGTAAATAGTGATTGAAAATTTCCTATGAACTCAGGGTTGGGAATAGCAGAAACCAAAACTGTCCCTGGTCTCAAAGAGCTTATAATCAAGCAGGGCAGCAAACATAAAAAATTATATAAACACTTATTTGCTGAAATTGTGACAAATTTCATAGAGGACACTTAGAGGGTGCCGTGAGACTATGATCAGAGAAGGTGATGGGGAGAAGGAGGGTGGCTAACTTAGTGATCAGGGGAGTTGAGACAGGCTTTTCTAGGAAAGTAATCTTTGAGGTGAAGCCTGGAGTATGAAGTAGGAGTTGGCCAGGTGAAGAGAAGAGAGAATCACCTTCCAGGGAAAAGGGAACTACTGTGTGTGCAACAGCAAAAGGAAGGAACTTATCTATGTGCCAGGCATTGTCTTTGTGCCTCCACATGTGGAATCCCATTTAATCTTCATACTTGATTTACAAATGAGGACAAGACAGTCCAGAGAAGTCATGGAGCTTGTCCACAGCCACACAGCTGGTGGGAAATGGTAGACCTAGACTTAGACCCAGCCTATGTCTTGACCCTGTGCCCAGCACCACTGCATTGCACCCTGCTGCCTGGGTCTGCGAGGAGGGGGCTCATTGGATTTCTCTTGTACGTGTTTCAGAGTCAGTTAGTGTCAAGATATGGCATTCCACATAGTTTCTTCCCTGCTGACTCAAGATTTACTTGACTATTACCTGCACGCTGACATGATTCAGGTCTTGACCAGCACTGCATTTTTGTCTGTCTGTTTCCTCTGGCCTGCCACCTTAGCCTTATCTGGACTTCAGCAGCAGAGACCATGCCCTCATGAAGGCACTGGGGAGCTGTTCACAGTCAGCACTGGCCACTCCTCATCTCAGCCCAATGAAGTTTTACATTTCCATGTAGATGAGGCACTTGGGATATAGAAAAGTTGTGCAGCTTGACTCAAAGCAGACAGTAATTGGGTAGCCTAATTGAAGTTTAACTGCAAGTTCCAACTTTGTAGGCTGCAGAAAAAAAGGAAAAAAAAAAAACAACGAAGTTTAACTGCAAGTTTCATGAGACGGTGATCTGCCTAACCATTCACTCCTCCTAGAAGCAAAAGCTACCGTGATCATTGAGGCACAGCCGGTCTTCATATATCCTCAAAGGAGGGGGATTAGCTTCCACATCCCTTCTCTATTCCTGGAGGTGCCAGTAGTGGGAGAGTCATGGCAGAAGTTACCAGAGGCAAGTGGGGCAGAGGCAAGTGGGGTATATGTTTGGATCAGTGGATCAGTGTCCTTTATTGTGCAGAAAAAGCTAAAATTACAGATTCTTCTGAAGGGATACATAGCAGCCGTTTCACCAATGTCCCTCAGTCCATTTGTCCAGGTCCAGAAGTATTCATGAGGAGCTATGCATTAGAAGAGAGCACTTGGGCTGGGCATGGTGGCTCACACCTGTAATCCAGCATTTTGGGAGGCCAAGGTGGGAGGATTGCTTGAGCCCAGGAGTTTGAGACCAGCCTGGGCAACATAATGCCCCCATCTCTTACAAAAAAAAAAAAAAACAAAAAAACCTGGATATGGTGGCGGGTGGTGTGCACCTCTGGTCCTTGCTACTTGGGAGGCTGAGGTGGGAAGATTGCTGAAGCCTGGAAGGTTGAGGCTGCAGTGAGCTATGATTGTGCCCCTGCACTCCAGCCTGGGCAACAGTGAGACCCTGTCAAACAAAGAAAGAGAACACTTGTTCTGGAAAACAACAGGCCAGAGTCCCAGCCACCTTACTTATTAGCTTTGGGCCCTGGGTCAAGTCAAGACATCTATGTAAGACTCAGTTTTAGTTTTTTCATCTATAAAGTGGGGATGAATTTATCTCTGTGTTTATTCTGCTTCTAGGGGTTTGAAGCCCAACCAGAGTTATTTTAATGTGGAAGCTATAAAGAACTATAAAAATGCTGGGTGATATTATTTTAAAGTCCTATTAAAGGAGCGCAGAGATCCTTGCAGGTGGAGAAATGTTTCAGTGCCAGTTTGTTCTGATGACACTGTATCTCTTAGGAACATACTGGCTCTAACACTATCACTGAGGGATAAATCACCCTGGTTTCTTGGAAGTGAGTTATAATCATCTCCAACCATCCCGGTTGATTGAACAGGATCCAGGGGTGTTACTCAGGGTTTTTCCCCACTGTTTAGACAACAGGGACTAACAAATGATTTGAAGGGATTAGAAGTGAGATTCTGACCGAGGGTTGACCTGAGCCCAGGGACCAAGCCAGGAATAGAACCCAAGAGTCCAAGAGTTCTGCCTCTGAGCCTGCAATTGGAATGAGACTTTCTGCTTCCTTTGTAATATTTCATCCAAGTAAAGGCTTAGATCTTAGCATCTATGTTTTAAAAGACCCAAATTTTAAGCAGATGATAGGAAAGTAAGCCATAAAACTGTGAAAGAGTACTCCTTCCAGTAATCCATCTGAAAAGTGGCCTTACAGGAAACATTGGCTCCTTTTTTGTGTTTATTTGAACATGATTTTATTTATAGGGAACCCCCCTCCTTATGTTCTTTTAGATTAAAATACTTCCAAGTTCCTCTCCTTGTTGGAGTGCGCTGGCATTCCAAGCGACAGCCACCTAACTTTCCTCTGAAATTTCCAGGCAACCCAATAGTTCTCAGGAAGGCAGGTGGGGGTGGGGAGAGAAGAGGGCGGAGGACTGCAGAGCCTTTGGCCTCAACATGAGTGTTGTGGACCAATATCCCCCACTGCATTTGTTCACTGTGCAAGTATGTGTGGTTTGGAACTGAAATAAGAAACCTTTTCCAAGGCAACGTTCTGCTGGCTCAGGTTGCATCTTCTGGCCTACGTGTATTGGGCCACACTTTGTCTGTTCCCAAGTAAAGTTTATGAAAATGGCACAGATGCAGCCACACTTGAGGTGCCACTGAAGCTATGTGAAGAGCCTGCTACCCTTCAAACAGACCAGGCCCAAGCAAGGTGCCAAGCCATGTGAGAGTGCCCAGTCCACTGTGTAAATGTGACGGCCTTTGATGGTAGTGTTTGAAAAGATACTTAGTAGAAAGTTGCAGAGACCCGGGAGCAGCCATTTCACAAAAGAAGGCAAAAATACCTTTGAGAAGAAAGGAATGTCTGCCTCTGCACTATGTATTTGCTTGTTTGTTTCTCCAAATACCATCTGTTGCAGACTGGGGTGCATGACATTTTAGGGAAGTAGGAGATGAAGATTTATGAAGCTGGGCCCTGAGGTTTCCTCTAAAATATTTCTTCACCTTTTAAGTCAAGACCCAAAAGTGGGGAGAGAAGTAGGAGTTGGCAGAACTTGAAATATTTAAACTAATTTAGCAAAGCTCAGGAGTGTTGGAGCTTATCTCGTTATTTAAGTTAGATAAGGAGGAAGGGGAATTTGAAGGATAATGATAGATCAGTGTTTAAGAATATAGCCATCAGGACTGATAATGTTCTGGAATCCCGGGACCCTCGGATTGTGCACATAGATGTAAATTCCATTTGCTCTGAGAACTTTTGAAAAAGAAACTTTTTGGTTGATTTCACAGAAAAGATTTATGGTGGGCATATTTGACTTTTTCAGTAAAAATAGCCCCAAAACACCACCCAAAATCTGTTAAGACACTTCTCGTGAATGACCTCTTAGATGTGAAATGGAAATGGGTTTTCTTAAGGAAAGGCCCCTTTTGTTAACAGTGTTTGCACGTTACTTATGACTCTCCAGGATAAAAGGACTAAGAGTCTTTTGGGTCACCAGAGCCTGAATGCAGTCAGGTTGGACAGGTCAGCAAAAAGTCTGCAAAGAGGCCGGGTGCGGTGGCTCACGCCTGTAATCCCAGCACTTTCGGAGGCCAAGGTGGGCGGATCATGAGGTCAAGAGATCGAGACCATTCTGGCCAACATGTTGAAACCCTGTCTCTACTAAAAGTACAAAAATTAGCTGGGCTTGGTGGTGTGCATCTGTACTCCCAGCTACTTGGGAGGCTGAGGCAGGAGAATTGCTTGAACCCGGGAGGTGGAGGTTGCAGTGAGCCAAGATTGCGCCACTGCACTCCAGCCTGGTGACAGAGTGAGACTCTATCTAAAAAAAAAAAAAAAAAAAAATAGTCTGCAAAGAGAACTTAGGAAATGCTTCCATTAACTTTTTCATCCTAGCTGGGTAATACTGCTTTTAATTACTCTGCTCTGAGAGCAGCCATTTCTTATACTTGGTATTACACATAGCACATCAAGCAGAATTGGCTTGAATTGAGCCTTTAGGGGACTTCCAAAGGTAAAAATTGAGTAAAGATTCCAATGTTTATTAGGATACACCAGTGTTCATTTTTTTCCCACTGATATTCCACTCAAGGCAGGAGAGTAGGCTGATATCCCACGTATCTAGAGTGGATCAAGTCCAATATTTCTTTCAGAGTTCCTGTTTTGTAAATGGGTTTTATATTTTATTCCATGTTTGGCTTAATAAGAAAAAATTTTTAATTGCTACCCGGTTAAATTAACATTTCAGAAAGATCTGATATGTTATCCTGTGGCTCCTGCCTCATACTTATCTAGGAAGTTCCAGCACGCTCCTTCCAGATGAGTCCAGTACACTGTAGTAGCATCCATATAGAGGTACGTATATGGTAGAGGTGAAAAGCTGGAACTTGTACCTGTTTGACCCTAAGGCTCTGGTTCTAATCTTTGGGCATATCTGTCTTTTGGCTTGGTGTAACATCTGCTGCTTGGGACAGCCATTGTGTTAGTTAACATGTCAGTTTCATCATGAAAAAGGCATTACATTTCAGTGAAACTGAAAAATTATTGCTGTATCCAGCTGAAGGGAAGGGACTGTCAAATCTCTCCTCTGTTGTCCAAACATGGCACAGTAGATATAGTGACAGTCCCTTTATCTTCTACTCACCCTTGCGTATATATTTGTGAGGTGAGAGCCATATATTCTCACTTCCTGATCTTGCCAAACCAGGTCCTTCCAGAGAATGCTTGAAGGTAGATGGGTCATTTTCTCATTCCTCCCTCTACGTGAGCAACCCCAGAAGAACACTAAGATCTGTGTTGATGACATTGGATGTCTCACTTGGCTCTGAAATTAAGCTGATGAAATTATAGGATCGGATATTTTATTTTTATTTTTTTCAAGACAGAGTCTTGCTCTGTCGCCCAGGCTGGAATGCAGTGGCACAACCTCGGCTCACTGCATCCTCCACCTCCCGGGTTCAAGCAGTTCTCCTGCCTCAGCCTCCAAAGTAGCTGGGATGGCAGGCGCACGCCACCTCGCCCAGCTAATTCTTATATTTTTAGTAGAGATGGGGTTTCACCATGTTGGCCAGGCCGGTCTCGAACTCCTGACCTCATGATCTGCTGACGTTGGCCTTTCAAAGTGTTGGGATTACAGGCTTGAGCCACCACACCCAGTCAGGATCAGATATTTTAAAAAAGCATCTTAACAGTCCTTCATGCCTTATAAGTTAAAATTCCTCTCACAGGAACATAAGCAGAGAAATCTTATTTTCTGAGACAGGCTTCTTCCCTCTCGCTGAACTCTAAATACTGTATTCCCCTTTCACTCAAAGGCCCCAGACGATGCCATTCTCATTATAACATAACTTATGGAAAGCTCAGATCTATTGTTGGAAAAAATGCAAAGTGTGTGTGTTCATGCACACACGTGTTTGAGAAAAGCCTTTCCATTTCTGAAATCCCAAGAGTCATTTTTATGCAAGATTATCTGTTAGGAAAAAACCCACTTTTTTGGTCATGGTACATTATAATCATTTCTAGAAAGGAGAGCGTCTAATTTTTGCCATTTTTGGCATGCAGAGATGACTGACTTCATAGAAACCACACTATCCTGCTTCCAAAAGAAAAAAAAAAAACCCTGCTGAATTTACATCTGAATCAACATCTCTTCAAAGTCCAGTCCTTGTATCTCAACCAGCAGGTCCTTGTGCAAAGAAAATGAATGGGAAGTGTGATTTGGGGTTATTCCATTTACTTTCTGATTTGGGGTTATTCCATTTAAAAATGAAATAATGTTGCCATTATACATCTGTAGTCCCTTCTGTGTTCAGTGAATTTGTTTTTAAAACTCTAACGTGACACCTAGTATTACATACGTAAGATAAGACATTTGAGATTTTTGGTTTGAACTTCAAGAAAAAATAAAACAGTGTCTATTTCTTTTTGAGAAAAAATTTGTATTTTGTGCATTAGAGAAGGTTGAAGAGCCATTTGTTATTTGTGGAACTCCTCTGTAAAGGCATTGGATTTACTTATTTTTAGGTTTTCATGACTATCCCACACCTCATGTTTTTCCCTTACAGAATCATCCACCTTTGCCCAAGATAAAATTGAAATCTTTAACAAGAGGACCCAGATTTGAGTTCAACTCCCCTGCTCCCAGAGAGCTTTAGACTGTAAGATAATTCTGAGATACACAGAGGACATTTGGACTAGCAGGGACTTAAAGACTCACTGTTGTATTACAGATTATGGCTCGGAAGCACTGAGGGAAGGAAAGATAGGTGTGGGTGTTATAATTCACCCGTGGTTTTCTTGCCCTGATATATTTATCTGGTACTCTTTTGCCAGTCTCCTTCTCAAAGACATTTTCTTGCTAAATTTCTTACTAACTTGTCAAATGGAGGGAAAATAAGATTGAATTAGTAAAACATTCTTATCACAATATACTCTAAAAGAGGCTGGGCGCGGTGGCTCACGCCTGTAATCCCAACACTTTGGGAGGCTGGGGCGGGTAGATCATTTGAGCTCACAAGCTCGAGACCAGCCTGGGCAACATAGTGAAACCCTGTCTCTATAAAAATATACAAAAATTAGCCAGGTATGGTGGCACGCGCCTGTGGTCCCAGCTACTCCAGAGGTTGAGCCAAGAAAATCGCTTGAGCCCAGGAGGTCAAGGCTGCAGTGAGCTGAGATTGCACCACTGCACTCCAGCCTGGGTGATGGGAGTGAAACCCTGTCTCAAAGAAAAAACAAAAACAAAAAAAAAAAAAACACTTTTGTTATATTGGGCTTATATAATTCAAATTAATAATGTTACTTATCTATATCCTTAGTGGATTTACTTTAATACATTGAGGAAACCACTTTCTGATTAGCAGAGAGAATTTGTACATATGGATTCTTTTAGAACAGAGGGTCTCAAAATACGGTCTAGGGACCCCCTGCGGAACCCCAGATCCATAACCTAAAACCTATTTGTATATATTCATATACTTATATATGAATTTATAGATATAACAATTTTTATAATAGTATTCTCTAATGAGTATACAGTGGAGTTTTCCAGAAGCTACACAATGTATGATATTGTAACAGATTGACTGTAGAAGCAGATAGGTGAATACAGCTGTTTTCTAGTTAGCAAGACTTAAGAGATTTACGAAAATGTGCAGGTGCCACTCTCCTCACCTTCTGTGACTCTGCATACATGCCACCAGCCAACAAACGTACCTGGTTAATTTTTTTGACAAGCTGCTCTATTTGAAAATACGGTGATTGATAATCCATCATCTTGCTGATAAGTAGCACATATCGGCAATGATGGGCTAATTCGGACTAAACTGTAGGAGCCGCTGTAATGCAATGCTTCCCTTTGGCTTCCTGCCAGCAGTTGTCAGCCCTCCTGGTTTGCTCCTGACTTTTACTGGGTTTCTAGAAGTAACAGTTGGAAAGATTTTATCACATATCAGAAAGACTTCTTACAATAATTTACCTAATTTAGTTCTTCACCTTAACCTACCATCCCAATAAATTTTAATTTCGGCAGGGTAGTAAGTGTAGAGCAGATTACTTCAAAGTGCAGGATCTTGTCCAAAGGCTGCTTGGTTGTGTTTGCACTGCCCTGACTCTTGCAGGTACTCGAGAAGGTGTATCTGTTTCAGAATTCACTTGCCAAAACCTCAACTTTCTCCCCTAGCAAAGTTGCTGCAGTAGGATAAACCCACGGTATTTGGATAAGCTCCTTTGAACTCCTTGTAGAAAGCAGTTTTTATGAGGCAGTTGTTCTGTGTTAACACCAGAGACAATTCCTAGCAGATTTCCCCAAACATACTTCAAACATCGATAATGGCAGGGGTGACCCAAACTGTATCATAAAATCCCAGGGACTGCAGGAGACTTCAAAGGGGAGACAGAGCAAAACCTCACTTCTCGTTATGAGGAGTATGGGTCACAGGAATCCTGGCTAGAATCCATGGTAACCTCGCGGAATAATGCCAGGATGGACAGAGGCCAGGGCTCATTGGTTCCCTAGACTTTACTAATTGACCCCAGCAGCACAGTTAGAGTGGTAATAACTGGCACCTGCCCACCTCCTGAGGCGTTAGAGGCCAAATTACCACATGTGAAGTGCTTTTCTATCCTTTAGTGAGAAGATGCAAACCTTGAAGTGTGTTTCTATTTTTGTTTGAACTATGGAGGGCCCAGTTAATTCAGTTGAGCCAATTCTGACCTTGGGATATTCAGATCCATCACTTAGTACGTACAGGCAAATTGACAGTAGAAATTTATTAATTCAGTCTTGAACTCCTACTATATTTCAGGCATTTAATAAGTATTAAATACTGGGAATATTTAAATAATTGAGGACAAACTGCTCTGAAGAATCACCAAGCTGTTTGGTTTGTGTGTTAATATTCTTAAGCCACTCTTACATGTTCATTAAAGCAAGTTTCCCTATAGTTTTCTTGAAGAACTCATTTTTTAGTGATTTGACTTACTCTTTATTCTTGAAAACAACAAAATTGCATTTGTGCATATGGTATGTGTTGAGGGGGGTAATTCAGGCATTTTTTCCCTCATTACCGGGTCCGTTACAGCTCCTTGAAAACAAATAGTTATAGTTTTACTAATTGTTTATAAAATTAGCTAATGATCTTTTGATTTTTTAGTTTTTTTATACCTTAGCTGTATTTAATAAATATTTAGTATCTTCTGTGCAATTAATAAGAACAGTGGGGGCCAGGCATGGTGGCTCAAGCCTGTAATCCCAGGACTTTGGGAGGCTGAAGTGGGCAGATCACCTGAGGCCAGAGTTCAAGACTAGCCTGGCCAACATGATGAAATCCTGTCTCCACTAAAAATACAGAAATCAGCTGGGCATAGTGGCACACGCCTGTAGTCCCAGCTACTCAGGAGGCTGAGACATGAGAATCGCTTGAACCTACGAGGCAGAGGTTGCAGTGAGCCGAAATCATGCCACTGCACTCCAGACTGGGTGACAGAGTAAGACTCTGTCTCAAAAAAAGAAGAAGAACAGTGTTTAAAAACGTGTTATTTTTACCTGAATTATTTTGCTACGACAAATTTATCTTTCAAATTAGATTTTATCAAAGTAGATATGTATTCACTTTTTTAAGTTGAAGTCTTTCTAAATGTCTAAAACCAAAACACAGTAATCTCCTGCCCTACCTTTCCCTGATTCCTGCTCCCTCATAGGCAATCACTTTCAACACTTTGGGCCGTTTCTTCAATGTGGAGGTATTTACCTTTATATTTCATCAATAAATAAACCAACTGCTGTTTCTTGACATCATTTGACCTCATGTTGTTATACATACATGTTTCCTTTCCCCATTTTTCAGTACAGTTATATGATCCTTTTTGAATAACTTAGTATTCCATTTTTACGTTATTATGACTGTGTAAATAGTATTCCCAGTGAAGCCCCCCACCCAGGTCACTTTGATGATGTTTCCTTTTTAAATGTTGTGCTTTGTTTTTTTCTGCTTGGAGTTAGTAACTGCTCTTTCAGTATTGTCTGCTTCATTTTCTATTTGCACATTCGTAATTTATTCTCAAATGCTTATTTAGTTCCACATTTTTTTAACCCTGGGCCTAGTAACTCGTTTTTCTTTAAAAAAGAAAAAGAAAATTCTATCTTCCTATTGCTAATTTATCCACAAACACTCTTCTGTATGTGTACAAATGCATTGAGTAATTTATTGGTTTCTAATTAAATTCTCCCTCTCGATGTCCTCTGCTCCCATCTGACTGGTTGTTGTCTAGCTATTTTTGTCTCTAAGCTATTTTTCTATAGTAGTACTATAGCAGTACTATTCTGAGTTTCTTTCTTCCATTTATTTGTTTTGGTCTTTTTCTTTCATGAATAGAGACAGTCCCCGGAGAATCTGGTGATTCTTGACTATCTGTTCTACTCCTCTTTAAAGATGAGGCACTAAAAAGCCAATTGGGAGCTCTTGGTTTGAGGCTGAGGGGGCCTTACTGTGGAATGATCAAGTGGGGACCTGCTGACTCTGGGCTCCTGTTGAGAGGAGCAAAACTGAATGGGGATGAGAGAGGGGACCTGAAGCTCTAACTGCTTCCCATGCAGCCTTTTAACCAATCTTCCTGTTTTCACCTCACTCCAGGCCTACCTGTTTCTCCTTTATGCTCCAGGCCTTCAGAGCTACTTGCTGCCTCCATCTTTCTGAAATGCAGTGGAGGCTACCATCCTAATTAGCTTTCTGCTTTGTGGCTTCCACTCCCTCAGGCTTACATTTCAGCGCCACGTGTCCATCTGCTTTTCAGCTTCTAAAATATTGTTGACACCTTCTCTTTATCCTTTTGGATTTGTGCCATTTGTATCCCTTTGCTTTCCCTTTAGAGGGGTCTCTGGACTAGATCTGTCATGTTTAATCAGAAGTCCTATAATTTAGACTTTTCACTAATTTGTGTTTCCTTTCTTGGTGTTCTTTCCCCTTTACCCCCAACTAGTGGCTCTGAATTAGTGTGGTTTTATGAAACCCATATCCATTCAGCCATGGTTCTATGTATTATCTCATTTAGGCATCACAGCAGCTTTTGCACAGCATCTGCTCAGGCAGTCTGTGGCTCTTCTTTCCCCGAAAGATTGAGAATACGTCTGGTGAGAAGCCGTTGCCAGTCCCAGCCCCTGCTTTGAGTCTGGTATTGGTCTTTAATCTCTCATTCTGTGTGTTGTAAAGAAACAGGTTGTGGAAGGCTCTTGTCAGATCCCAGGAACATGAAAGAAATAGCACACCCTACGGTAGTGACATGGCCCTGTCACCACCCCTCATTGAACCATAAAAGCTATTCAGAGGGGCCAGCAGCTGGGGAGCGACTGTACTTAGATCCTGGGTGCTGATGGGTGTTTTGTAGTTTCCAAGGGAAGTTGCTGAAAGTTTTCTTATCTTGACACTCCAAGGGCAAGAGGTCTTTCTTCAAAGAGAAGCGCTTGTTTCAGTAAAAGATGTGGAAAGGACGTAAAATCACAGGTTCTTCCCCAGTTCTGAAAAAGAAATAGGAAGGGGCAACGTGGCAGTCAGTGTGAAAAGAAACCACGCATTTGCAGGAAGCAAGAAGGGGTTCCGCAGCACTGTTTGCTTCCCGCATCTGCAGTGCGAGGGTAAACAGGCCTACTGGGGAGTCGGTTGGCCCTGGGTTTGAGTCATTGGGCCGCTGCTTGGCTGTGACCTGGAACAAGTTTTTCCCCTCTTAATCTCTCTGAGATGAGATTCCTTTGAGTCATATGCCTACCTCGGTGGGTGGTTACGTGGATTAAATTATATCATGTATATAAAGCACTCAGCCTGGCATGTGGCATGCAGGTAGGGCTCAAGAAATGGTGTCAGTGTAAATATTCTCCCCTGAATGTTGGAATGTTGTGTGAAGGTGAAACAGGGATTGTGTCCATAGCTCTTACTTAAATTCAACCCTGTCCCCGAATTCTTGCTGACCACCTGCTAGAGTGTGAGGACTAGGAGTTCATGTGCTTGGCTGGGCTTTTGTCCTTCCCATTCTCTTTCTTCACACAAAATGAACAGTTGAACTCAGGCCACCAAACCTGGTTGAGTTGCTGGGTGGAGGGACTCTCCTGGGCTCTGAGCCTTTGTGTGTGGGAACCGCACTGGAAAAGGTGTGCAGAGGCCACGAACTTGCTCTGAACCCACTTGTGAAGAGCAGGTGACCCCAAACTATTGTTAGTGTCTGCTGTAAATGATATGCCTCTGGGTTCGAGCAGAGTTCAGCCAAAAGCCCCACATGACATGGAAATCTGTCCTGGAGCCAGGTTTGTCGGGTAAAAGTTATGTAGCAAATGTCTCCAAACATTGGCATCTGTTGTCTGCCGAGACTAGGACAACCGAGAATGATGGAGTGCTTAAGGAAATTAGGATGGGGCATGTGACCCTGTAACAGCTGATAAACTGTTTCAGGCCACCGTGGCTCATCCAGCTCTTTTGATAAACAGCTTTAAAAGCATTACGTGGTTTGGAAAGCATTCTTCAAAAATGGTTATATTTTCCAGACGCATGACAGTCCACTGTTCAGTATTATTTAAGGGTTTTAAATTGTAGAATCAGATTCCTTTTCAGTGGGGCTCTTGGAACTGTCGAGGGCTGATCTGTCTGACTCCCACCAGGACAATCTCACAACAATATTATTATGTAGGTCGGGGTCCCCTAGGTCTGTTAAAAAAAAAAAAGTTCAGGGCTAAGCGTTTAAGAGGAAAAACTATTTCTTTCATTTCTAGCTAAGTCTGATGGGCCCTTTCAAACACTGCTTTCATCATGCACCTTTTATTTCACGATTTCTGCATAATGAAAATACAAGATCGATAACTGTGCATTATCGTAGTGCCTTGAGCCTTTGAAAATGAACATTCTCTAGATTATAAATGTTCCCTTGGTAATTCATTTCAAACTTCATCCTCCCATTTGTCCTAATTCCTGAAATTTAACTGTTGCCTTTTGAGCCTCCTAGGAAATTCTGGGTATCCTTTAGGCAAGGGAGGTAGCTCTTGGGGGAATAGCATTCAGGCCACAGGCAATTCATTTGCGACTTGGGCTCTTCTTAGAACATATGATAAGTACAACGCACTGTAGTGACAGATTTTTTAAAAACCCTATTAAAGCCCAATATACTAATGCAGATTTTTTTTTTTTTTTTTAAGTTTTAGAGAGATTCATGGGATTTTATTCTTTTTCCCAAAGGCAGTGGTGGAGCTAACAGAGTAGCATGGAGCCTCGTCCTGATGTATAGTGTGGAAGTGGCAGCAGTTCACATTCATTCAGTTTGTCAGCAAAGGATCAGTTCCTTCTTGACTCAACTCTCTGTGATCAAAATAAGCTATTGGATGTTCCCTTTGGGTACTGGAAGCAGCTTGGCCCCTTGGCAAGAGAACAGGATTGCAAATCACAAGAGCAGAGCCCTGACTCCAGCTCTGATGCTACTGTGCTTTGTGACCTTGTGCAGACAGCTTTATATCCCCACCTCAGGTCATTCTCCCCCATACAAAGGGGGAGAGGGTCATCCTTGCCCTGGTCATGTCTGCATGGCTGAGGTGAATAACTAGTTGTGTAACTTCCTGGAGGAGTGGCACAGAGGAAGCTCCCTTCCTAGGGCTGGCTCTGCCATCAGGGAGGAAGCTGGATATTAGAATGAAGAAAAAGCCCATGCAGAATATATAGCAGCCCGATAATGTATTCTAAAAATAAAAAAGCACTAGGTTAATCTGCAGCTGTAGTGTACCTAAAGTATTCTTTAGCAGGTTGTGGCCCTAGCCTAATCCCCAGCTGGAGTTAGCACCATTTAAGTGCGTTACATCTCATCCCCGCAAGGGATTGAGTCTGTAGCCAATTTGGCCTTGTCACCACTTCAGCCCTCCCTCTGATTTCACCTTTGGGAAAACTACAAAGTGGCCCCAGACATACATAGCAGGCTTGATCACATGGGTGGAGTCTGTCAGGACAGCATACATCAAATAAAATGTCCAGGGAACCTGTTGTAAATAAACCACTTCCCTCATGCTCAGTCATCGTGGAGGTACTTGAATGTTTAGTTTCTTTTAGCTGATGGCCAAGAAATCAACGTTTAAAAAAAAAAAAAAAAACCTTGACAGAGGCATTTTATACAAGAATGGTGTGTGGGTGTGAAAAAGTAAATTCCAAAACATATTTCCTTTTAGTTCCCAAACCCATATTAGATGAGTACTTCTTAGCCTTGGCCACAGTGCTAGAGTAAATAGCAGTGTCACATAGCTCGTGGAACAGGCAAACCACAGAATGTACAGGAGAGAAGCGTGCACACCAGTGAGTCTGCTATGGCAGCTCTCTTTGTCCTGGTTTCTACATCTCATTTGTAAGCAACTTGTGTTCCTGCATTTTCAGAGTTTGGCCAGTTTATTTACTTAGAATTGCATGTTCCTGGAATATTGTCATAAAAGTGATCCTGAGATAGAAAAAGTCAACAGGAAGCAGGGGCATTGCGTTTATAAGTTCTCAGTCTGTCTTGGCCCATAATAAAGTCTCATTCTCAGGGGTAGGTCCAGCTTTCCAAATTTTAATATATCAGAGACTCCTGATGCATCTGGGCTCATGATGGGCCAAAGTAGGCCTTCAGGAGTCCTCGTGTTACACACTCAACGCCTAATGGAGACTGGATTCATTTACGTGTATTAATGTAACCTGCGTGATCATGTGAGTGCAAGTGCTTTGTAGATTGTCCTGGGAGATGTGGCATATTATGACTAAAGACTTAATTGAACCCTGAACATGTATATGAATAACTGGAGACAGATTGACTGGATTACACATTTTTCTTGAAAATTTCCTAAATTTAGCCTACCTCTTTGTTGCCTTTTATTTCCCAGCTTAAGTGGTTCTCTATAACACTATATTTTAAACAAACCAGAACAAATAGTATACAAAAGCATAGACAAGAGGGATACAACAAGAGATGGTTTTCTGTGATCCGTGCCACTTCCTCTCTACCCCGCCCCCACCACCAAAAGGGGCTTTAAATTAAGATTCGGAATGGCAAATTCACTAACCAGCTCCAAACCCAGTAGACAAGGAAACCTTGTGAGGAAGATCCGAGAGTATATTTACAGTTTCTGTTCAGAAATACATAGCTTAACTTTGAATGAGGAAGCGTGACTTTTCACCTTCAGATAGAACTAGGGTCTGATTTGAAACAGACCACTGGCTTCACTAAACCCCATCAAAGAAGTCTGCTTCTACCCGGAATTGGAAAGTGCCAGTGGGCATGTAGTTGCTAGTATGGGATTTCTGTTTTTATTTTTAACAAGCTTGGGCCCAACTCTTAGTATCAAGATGGATGAAGACAAAACTGACCAGAAAAACACATATCAAGTCAGCAGTGGCTCACCCCTCAGAGGCCATTTTTCCCACCTGCTCCTCTTATACCTTTGGTTTGTTTTTGGTTTTGGATTTTTTCTCTGTGTTCCTCCTACTCTTTCTTTCTCTATTTTGCTTGGGCCTTCGTTAGAAGAGTTCTAGTAATCATTTCAGACTTCCGAAATTCAACCCAGTAGCCTCATTTTACAGGTGGACCCACTAATACACAACAGCTCGATGTGACAAACCATAGACTCACAGTTAATCACTTGGAGAGCATGGATTCACCTCCGCGATGACCTGCCTTTCCAGCCCTCCAGTGGCGTCCTCTGTAGTGTGTTGTAAATGTGCCACTCTAGAACATTCCAGGAAAGCCCTCCTCTTGGGCTAAACTCTAAAACTAAAATGAAGTCCTGCCCATGTGAGCTGCTTGTTTAACACTTTGGATGCTGATCAGAGTATTAATGAGAACACATGGATAGATTCGGCAGGTCTAATGCTTGGGACCTTCTCCTATTTGATTCCATAAGACTAAATCCCCTATAAACACTTCCCTCCTGCGCACACACACATGCATTCACGTACAGCACTCACGTGTCCCTCCCTTATAGCCAAAGACCGAAAAATAAGTTTTTTTTTTCTACATTAAAAATAAGACCGGCTAGTAACCAGGGTTGGCATTCCCATCTCCTGTGGAACCTGGGAGGACTAGCAGATAGCTATAGAAATCTGTCTCCTTTTTAGTGTGGTTGTATTAAGGGCAAGCTTGCCTCCCATGGCACCCCAGAAAATCCAGGAGTTCAAGTGGGGGTGCACTGTAGGAGGACTCAGCAGCTGTTTTATGGAAGGTTCGTCAGGGATCAGACTGAAGATTTTGCTTTTGTGAGAACAAAGTGAAATGTGACATTCAGGAGCAGCTCGGGGCCTATATATAGGGGCCCAGGGCCTGCTGGGATGGGGTTTTACACTTGGGCTGTCCTTTTGCCCTTCCCCTGAACTCTTTTCACTTCAGTCATGAGCAAACAGTCAGTGCCTGAACTAACAACCCTGCAGTCCTCCGAAGCACGGCTGGCTTACAGTACCGAACAAAGGGAGGGAGTGCCGCGTGGGCCGGCCCAGGCCGAGGAATGCGGCTTCAGGGTTCTGCTCCATAAATTTAACCAGCACGACGAAAAGGAGATAATATGAGCCTTCGTGATGATCTGAAAGGGGGAGGTTCTGTGTCCCATTGATTGCGGTCTGGCCCAATGCCAGACCCAAGCCTGACCGACAGTTGAACCATATCGTTAAGGCGTGTAATACAGCTCGAGTCTTGTACTGCCGCCAATGAGTGCATATCCACAGGGCAAAAGTTTATAAAGAGTCGAGGCTGTCCTGTTTAACCCTCTCACACTGCATGTAATAGACCCAGCTGCCATTCAGAACTTGCCCATCTGAGGTCATAAAGGAAAGCCTGCACGTTTCTTTTCTTCAAACAGCTTTTCAGGACTGGGGAGAGGAAGAAACGCTGTCTAGAGAGGGTCAAGGCACGGTGATGTTTCTCTCTGGAGAAGCAAAGCAGTCTGCCTCCCTCCCCCCGGCCAGAAACGGGACACCTTAGTGCTTTCTTCAGAGTAGCTCTCTGTTTGTGGTATAATGTTGCTGGAGGAAACAGGGCTGACACCACAGGAAACCTGTCTGTCTCCAAGGAGGCCGCATCGGTGGCAGAGGTGGGTCAGATGCCGGCCGTGGAGTGCTCTTGTCAAGCTTGGGATGATGCCGTTTTCCTTCCCCATCACCTCGAAAGCTGTTAATGCCTTGCTTTCTGGCCTTCCACAGCTAAGCCCAGGTGCTAAAACAGAGCAGGTGGAAGGCCGCCCCATGGAGTGGCCTGTGAGCCCAGAGTTTTCACTGTCCGAGGCCGGTGGCCCCATGGGAACTCTGTCCATTCAATAGGGAGGGCATGTGGAAATAGGCACATTGTCACAGCAAGATCTGGAGTGGCCTGGGTTCTTACAGTGGGCACTGCATTGAGGAAATGGGCAGACAAACAAGGATTTAGCATAAGTATAGTCAGAAAGAAAGGGCTGCCTGTGTTCAAAGGACAAAAGGAAGAAAGTGGGCGAAGGGGTAGTTTAGTCCTGTCCATCAGCCAGTCATGTTCTTTGGCTAAACTCGGGACCTGCCTGTGCTTTGTCCATGGTGTCCAGGAAGAAATCTGTGTCTGTCACTTCCAGATTGCTGCTTGTCTGCAATGGACAACGCCTCTTAGGCAGACACCTGCTCGGGATGACAGTGCTGCAGAAATTGATCCAAAACGTTGACTAGCTTGCATGGTATCGCTGTCATTAGTATTCAGTCTTCACAACCACCCTATGAGGTGCGTGCTATACTTTCCCCATTGTACAGATGGGAAAGTTGAGGCACACAGGGGATACGTAACTTGTCTAAGATCTCAGAGGTAATAAGGAAGGGAACCAGAATGTGGACCCTGGCCAACTGAACACAGAGTACATGCTCCTAATCTCTGTGCTGCTTCTGGGCCATCTCTCGGTCCCTCACATTGAAAGACCTCATGATTTCAATCCAAAGCATCTGACCAAGTGTTAGGTCTACTTCCTTTCGATTCTTGGATATGAAGGGTAGGAGCTGAATATCTGCCTATAGCCCAGAAGATTTGTGCAAAGACCCTGGTTCACTTGGAGAGGAGGTACTATAAAATTTGGACCCCACAATGCGAATGAAGGGTATGTATTGAATTCCCTGAGCCCACCAGCTTAACACAGAGACAGTGTGAGGGATATACTATAGCTGGGAAGCTTGGAAGGGCTCATGTTCAAGGGCTTCTTTGGGCCAAACAGCAGTGGGCCTGAGCATGGAGAGACCCTGGCCTTTTAGTGCCAGTGCCTAGAGAAGCAGGTCACTAAGCTTTGTGCCCAGGAGCTGTGCTGTCCCTGGTCCATCCCTGTGTACCCCATTCCACTCCTGAAATAATGAACTACTGCAGCCTTCCAAGTTCACAGTGTGCCAGTTTGTCACAGAATAGCAGTGACACTTCTCTGCTGCAACCCACCTTTGCTCTGCCATGCAGCCAAGACCATCTTCACCAGGCGGTAACCTGGGAACTCCAGCTGGTACACAGTACAAGAAGCCTCCGCAGTAGACTGTCCCAGGTGCATGTGCTCAGTATGTCATAGCCATCTGCTTTTGGAGGCCAGGGAGAGCTTCTGTTTGGGTGCCACGGATCCTGGACAGAAGCTTTCTAGAGGTAGGAGAAGAGACTAAATGGCTGGCCAACGCAGAGATTGTTGGATTGTGTTATGATTCCATGGTCAAAGTGCTTTAAAAACCTAGAAATTGGCTCTGGTAGTGAGTCCCAGGATGGAGCCAACTTACGATCTGGACTCCATTACATGATTGCTAATCCTGAAGTTCAGCAAACGTTGGTACTGGCTGACTTTTAATGGAGTACCTGTTTGAGGGTTCTCCTCATCATGTATTTAAGGTTAAATTGTATAAAGGAATTCTGCTGCTCTTTTGAAATTTTCTGGTTCTGTTTAACCGTACCTAAAAATGCCATGAGGTAGCCAGATGATTGACTAACTGGGATTTATGGAAATTTTTATCTGCAAAAATCTCAAGACAAAGAGGGCACTAACTAGAAGGTTCCCAGTGCTTTATGTAACATGCAGAAGGAAGTCTGGTCTCAGCTTCTTGGATCTGAGCAATCCTTTGGAAAGGGAGCAATGAAGAGCAGTAACTGAAGACTCATTTCCTGCCTTCTGTGTGACTCACTCTCCTTTGTCAACTTCAAGTTTGCCCTAGGCCTGCCTGCTTGCTTCTCTCCACCCCAAGGAACTTGGTCTTTGGAAGACACAGGTGCCTGCCCTTTCTGTCTGCCTTTTGCCCCCAGGTCCAGAGGGAGAAACAAACCCTCAGTTGGAGGAAAGTCTAGAGCACAGGCTTTGTGTTGCTCAGAGAAGCATGATAGGAAGTGGTGCTGTTGCCTCTGCATTGGCCGACTCCTGGCTGCACCTGCTTTTCCCAGAGGCACGGGGAGGCCCAAGCAGGGGCCCAGGGCCTGCTGCTGATCAGTTTGTCCTGCTTGCAAGTCTGCATCCCAGTACCCAACGGGGCCAAGTAGAAAAGGCACATAGTGGAGTGTGAGCCGTAGCTGTCACCAGATGGGTCTTTCCCCTCCATGCCCAACCCCTTCCCCGACCTGAAAGGGCCTAGCCTCTTTCCCCACTGGCTTCCACCAAGTTCTAACACATTTTATATATATCGATTTCCAGGCTTGTAGAGGCAAGACCTACAGTCCAGGAGTTCAAATGGATTCAGTGTTGTTGGTTCTTGTTTCCTAGAAGGACAAGTGCTCTGAAGGTTTGGTGTCAACTCTGACCCAAGGGGTGTATCTGATTTTTATGAAGGCACAGAAATGCACCTGAGGTGACCCCAAGTCCTTCTCTTTTATTTTTTGATTTCCCACCACCTGGATCATTAATTCTGCTTTCAAGGGAGATGGGGAAAGGAGAACATTTCAAAGCAAAGTTGATTTGGTCTCTGAACCAGCTTGTCTTCTAGGCTGTAGTTCACCCTGATGAGAATCAGAAAGGACAGTCTGTAAACCCCTTCACTCTAGTGGCTCTGCAGCTGGGGAGCCTCAAAACCAGTTCCAGATGTTCTCTCTCCCTATATTGGCCGGAAGGGAATTTCGGGCAAGCAAGGAGGCAGAGAGCTTTTGCTTTTGCCCATTCATTGAGTACCCCTGTCTGCAAACTGTGTCTTGCTTCATGGCACTTTAGGGAGAGTGCTGAGCACCTGGGTCCATTTGGGACCAGCCAGCACTTCCTGCTCCTCAGTTAGAGGCGTGCTGCTCCAAGCTGGCTGGTTACTGCAAGCAAGAGAAGCCCGCCTTCCTGCTGTTCGGGGTCAGAAAGCAAGACCGTGCTGGAGAAGTAAGTCAGGCAGGCTAGGAAGGAGACCTGCAGATGACCCTTGGGTTAACAAAGCAACTTTCACGGCCCTGTTCACCACCAGCTAGGATAGTACAGGGCTTTGCCTCCCAGTCTTGGGAGACGAGGCACAGATAGTAATGGTCAACTGATGGCCCTTTACTCTTGAGAAACTCCACCCAGCCTCCCCTTATCCAGAAGAAAGCCATTCCTGACTAAGCCTGGCCATTCTGACGCCTTCTTTCTTAGTCTGCACCCAGCCTGTGCTGTATGTGGTATATGATGGTAGAAATTTGCACTCTTCATGCTTTGATTTTAAATGCATATTAGACATTTTGGCATTTGTGCCTGAATGCTCTCTGTATCATCTTTTTTAAAACATAGTTTGATTATATAAGTTAAAGAATGTACAAATGTAAACTTCTGAAAATACATACAATATATGATTTCTTAGAGTGTATGGACACTGCTCCAGAGGCCTTGCATGAATTATCTCTTTAATCCTTACAAAACGAATGTGATGGATACTATTATTCCCACTTCAAAGAAGAAAATAAAAAGGACTTACTCTCCCTGGGCATTGACAAGCATTAAGAGATTAATAATGGTAACCCCACCAGACATCTCTATGGGTACATATGTGTATATACACTAGTATACGTATACGTATACATAGTATACTAGTATACTAGTATATGTATATATACATATATATACTATGTATATATATATGATTTGACATGAATGGGAGTACATATGTTGATGTCTAATCTTTTTCACTCCACAATGGCGCTAGAACGTCTTTCCATTCCAAAAATCATTTTTAACATTTACATAATATTATAATACAAATATTCCACAAGGTACTTAACTAGTTCCCCATTGATGGATGTTTTTAATTTGTTGCTGTTGTAAGCATCCTCTACATATATCCCATCTTACTGGAATAATTCTCTCCTTAGGCTAAAGTCCTAAAAATATGATTGCTGGATTTAAGGGTGTGTATATTTTCTGCTTTGAAACACATTGCAAATTGCCTTCTAGGGAGTTGAAACAATTTGTACTCCCAGCCACAGTGTGTGAGAGGACTGACTCCTCCAGCCGTGTACCAGCTCTGGCTATTCATTCATTCAGAATTCAGTCAAGAATTATATGAAGTAGCTGCAGTGTGCCAGATACTGTACTCAGAACCAGGCATTGTTACTCTTTTAAGTCTTTGCCAATCTGAAAGAGTGAGTATCTGTGTTACTACTTGCATTTCTTTGAGAATTAGAAGCGTTGAAACATCTTTTCGTGTTTCAGTTGGCCATTTGGATTTTTCTTCTTTTGTGAATTACATTGCGTATTCTTTGCTTCAATCTTTTTAAACCCGTTAAGGTCAGAGTTTGTCTTTTTAGTGTGTGTTTTTTTTTTAATTCTTATCTAGTGTTGGTCTAACCCTTCCAACAGTTGTCATTTAGCCAGTTTGTCATCCATGTAAGTACATATCTTTCTTCCAGATATTGACAAAGTTTATATCAGTCTCTTGAATTCCGTTCCTGTAAGTTAGAATCTGCATCATGACTTTATAAAAGACCATCACTGTGCCTACAGTTCTTTAGGAATCGCTTTGGCATTAAGAATGAGGCTTCAGCCAGGCACGGTGGCTCACGCCTGTAATCCCAGCACTTTGGGAGGCCGAGGTGGGCGGATCACGAGGTCAGGAGTTCGAGACCAGCCTGACCAACATGGTGAAACCCCGTCTCTACTAAAAATACAAAAATTACCTGGGTGTGGTGGCGCACCCCTGTAATCCCAGCTACTCAGGAGGCTGAGGCAGGAGAATCACTTGAACCCGGGATGCGGAGGTTGCAGTGAGCCGAGATGGTGCCACTGCACTCCAGCTGGGCAACAGAGCGAGACTCCCTCTCAAAAAAAAAAAAGAATGAGGCTTCAGCCAGATGTTTTTGGATTATATGTGGCGTGGCCTATTAAATGGTTTTTATTTTTGTTTTCTCCTATTTCTTAGTATTTCTTTCCACCAGTTCCTGTTGTAAAACGTGACCAATTAGTACTGATGCCGTACATCCTTGTATTAGTAAAAATCCTGCTGTGCCTTGAGGCAGGGACCTGCTTGGGCCAGGCCTTCCCAGGAAGCCCGTCCTACCCTCTGTAGCATATAGTGCCAGACCACCCCAGCGCTCCCACTTACCTCCTTCACTCTTTCATTGTTGATACATGGGCTAGGTTTCCTACAGAGTCACTTCAAGGATGTAGATCTTATCCTCCCAATTGGATTGTGAGTTTGTTGTTATTGCCTTTTTTTGGTATTCCTCAAGGATGTTCAGAATACCTCACATAGTGATGGACTCAGAGTACCTATTAAAGAGATTTTCATTAAAATCACACCATTCAGTAAGTTGACCGAGTACATCAAGAGAGTCAGAAAGACCCAAGATCTAGTTTGGCTTTGCCAGGCATAGCTTCCTCATCCATAAAATGAAATACTAGTAAGATACTTCCTTATATGAATCTTGAGAGGCTCGGAGTGTCCAGTACACATTCAGCACTCAGTCAGTGCAGCTGTAGAGACATAGCGTGGACCTTGGTGGCCCAGCAGTCTCAATCCTGGTTTCTTCTGACCTAAGATTGGTGGGAAAGTACAGATAAAAGAGCTGGTTGAGGAGGTGTTGATAACACAGAGTGTTTTTATGGAGTGTCCTCGGAGGGTTACATGCTCCTTTTTGTTGAATCTGAATCTTTTTTTTTTTCTAATATGGAGCCTCATAATCATTCAAGGACTCAGTGTGATGCCACAGGTTTAAAACTTGCCAGTTCGTCTCTTATGTTCTGCCAGTTTTTTAAAAGCGGGAATATGAGTGCATGTGCACGTGTACACACACGTGTGTGTGTGTGTCTTTGTGTATGTAAAATGCTTGGGATAAAAAAAGATGGATCAAATTTTGTCTGGCATGGCATAGCATCTCTCACCTCTAGTATCCTCTAAACATTTAACCAAATGGACTTTAACTGGTTTACTTCAATTCTATTTTTATTTTCGTAGTCATTTAAATGTATGGGGAGCCAACTCTTTCAAATGAGACATTTTGTCATTAAAACATGTTATTTAGTTTAACCACATGGGCCCGGCTTCAGCAACATTGAGGACTGTGAAGAGGGTTCTGAGCGGCTGTTCTCTCCTGACCTGACCGCAGCAGTGACCCACCAGCTTGCAATGCACGCAAACTGAAACAGGCAGGATGGCCAGCCCAGGGCTGTCTGCATGGTGGTCTTGGCATCTGTACCTTAGGTTGCCAGCTCCTGGCCCTTCTTGCCTGCATTTGGTGGCCGTTGGCCCTGCCGTGTCATATGGCACAAGAGCCCTTCTGGCCCGCATCACCCTGTGTACTGATTAGGCAGGAATCAGCAAATCCGTTGAGTGCATGTTTAATGTGACACAGATGTGGGACATACTGCAGATCTTTCTGCTTTACAAATTTTCAGCTTTTTGCATTTCATCAGTGTTGCTTATTATTTACAGAATGTAACTTGAGACACAGAACAGATTGTAATTTTTAAAAAGGTTGTTGGGGGGGTGGGCCCGCAGGGGATCTGGGAGAAAAAATCCAGTAGTGTGGAATGTTGTTTGCTGTCCAGACCAAACAAACCAGTTTGCCAAGGGTTGATGGACTATGACAATCAGTCCAATTCATGTTAACACTGGCGGCACTTAATTAAAAGGCAGCTTGACCTCCTTATCACCAAATAAAGAATAATCTTTTGTTACCAGGTTGACCGTCGCAGCACCAGGCAGAAATGTACCCCTTGTAGAGGCACTGAAGGGCACCACCAAGCTGCCAGCTCGTGTCCTGCCTCCTTCCTGTCCACAGAGAAAGGCACCATTGAACCCAGTCCCCACTCAGACATGTGGATATTCTTGCCTCATGCCTGCTGTGGCTTTACACCCAGGCGCTATGGCAAGAGGCGGAACAAAGAAATCTCTTCCTTTGCCCAAAAATCCAAGATACTCTTGAGGGCATTGGAATGATGAGCCAGGCCAGTTTGACACAAGTTCAAGGAGAAGGTACCATCTCTTGCTTCTAGAGGGGCACATCTGGCTAGAGGTGGTCCTGGCTTCTGAGAAAGCTCAGCCATAGGTTACATTTAAGGGCAAACAATGAAAAGCACCAGCTGGTCGGGAGGAAGATGAGGAGGAGTGGGTGATTGGTTGCTTCTTTCCTGTGTCTAGTTCTAAAGAACTTAAAACTTGGGTCCAAAATAATGAGAGCCGTGTTGTAAAAATCATTTGAAGAGAGTTCTCCTGGGGAATGTGAGCTAGGGCAGTGACCTGATCCCTTGGTCAGATGGTTCTGAGCTGTTTAAGTGCTGAGTGTCAACTGTCTACAGGGAGCCAGGCCCCTGAGGAGCGGCCAGGGTTCCAAGCCCCTCTGTTCTTTTCCTTCCTGGAAAAGTGCAGACGGTGCACGTTCCCCGGAGGCCACCAGGCAGCTCTCCAGTTGCCCTCTGGGTGAACGTGACCCAGGTCGGTAACTTTCTAGTGTCCCCCCCATGTTGGAATGATCAGCATTCCTGTACTCCAGGGGTTCTTGAGTTCTTGAGTTGTTACCAACGCCCTGCCTTTCTCTGGCTCAGATTCGGAGAAGGAGGTCCACTGCGGACTGCCGCTTCTTCACCCTCTGGGCTTCGGAAGCAGCACCTCTGGCTCCCCTGCACCCAGTCCTCAGTCTTGTGGCCCTGGTCTGCCCCTTTATCACATATGTCTTGAGCACCCTCTCAGCACACAGCACCGTTCTGAGTGCTGAGGTGCAACCATGCATAGAAGAGACAAGAATCCCTGGTTCTGCATGGCTTCCCTCAACACCTACGTTTCCAGGCCATGGCTTGGGTTCAGAAGAATCACCCTCCCTGGAAGAGATGAGTGACTGGAAGGAGAGCATGTCACTGGCTCCCCTGAGACCCTCCCAAGAGCCTCAGTTTCTCCCTCTACCACCTGAAGTCTAACTGCAGGGCCTGAAACAGATTCTCTTTAAAAACCCATGAGTATGGTGACTGCATAGGTTTTCATTCTCCTGAGTTCTTAATTTCCGTGTCCCTAGCACTTTTTGAAGCATCTGCTCCTGTTGCCCCTTTCTTTTCCTCCTCACCCTCCTCCATAGTCTCTGTTTGATAGTAGAAGGAGATTTAAAACCTCCAGGCTGAGTGAACAGGCGGTCTTGAAAAAGCAAACAAATCGGGTCAGGCACGGTGGCTCACGCCTGTAATCCCCAGCACTTTGGGAGGCTGAGGTGGGCGGATCACAAGGTCAGGAGTTCGAGACCAGCCTGGCCAATATGGTGAAACCCCGTCTCTACTAAAAATACAAAAAAATTAGCCGGGCATGGTGCCGTATACCTGTAATCCCAGCTACTCGGGAGGCTGAGGCAGGAGAATTGCTTGAACCCAGGAGGCGGAGGTTGCAGTGAGCCGAGATCACACCGCTACACTGCAGCCTGGGCGACAGAGCGAGATTCCATCTCAAAAAAAAAAAAAAAAAGAGCAAACAAATCACAAAGCAGGTCCCCTCTGGGGGCTGGAGCATCCTCATATCTGCTTGGCTTTGGTCACTGAAAGAGGCCCTGGGGGAGGGGGCTTCGGGGCTCCCCAGGGGAGAGGTGACAGGACACACGCCTCCCCCACTTCAGTCAAGGCAGCTTCATTGTCAGCGGTTGTACATACTAAGATTGTGTTACAAACTTCATTTGCAGAAAGTGTTTTACCCCTGAAATTTTTTTTTGAAAGCGCCTGCTGTGAGTTTTATTAATGGCACTTTTCTAAAACTTCATGAATTTCAATTCTGAGAATTTGATATCTGGTATAATTCATTGAGCTGCTAGTTTGATTTGCTCTAGCTCGTTTTAAAAAGCTCTGTCAGGCAATAGGATATGGATGGGAGTGGGTCAGGTGAGTGAAAACGTTTTAAGCACTCATTTCTTCAGAAAACACCTCTGTACCCACATGGGGTGTGCTCCTCAGGAGTCATTCAGACAGGTCCAGGAGAACTTGTCCCCCAGGGTGCTCCATCCAGATACAATTTTAAATACTGCACTTTCACATTTTGGTATTTTAAATGGACTTGACACCCAATAATTCTGAATAAAGGTAGGAAAGAGGGAGATGATTAACTTTTACAAGTACCTACTATGGGCCAGAGGCACTATGCTACACATTCTTCATATTTTATCTCAACATTATCAACCAAGTAGGTATTAAGTTCTCACCTATTGATGAGGAATCTGAGGCTAAGAACAATCTAGTAACTTCTTCAGTGTTACCCAGCTAATAAGTGACTGGGATTTCAGCCTGTGTTTGTCTTTTTTCAGTCTATGTTTGTTCCTTTATACTACTTTGTTCTTAAATTTCATCTCTTCTCTTAAAAGAGGTCAACTTTGGGAGAAGGTAGATAATATAAACATTGAAAGAAAGAGATTATATAATCATTTGCCAGAAATAAATCTGAAAATATTGGGCCAGACACGGTGGCCCACACCTGGAATCCCAGCACTTTCAGAGGCTAAGGCAGGAAAATCATTTGAACCAAAAAAAAAAAAAAAAAAAGTAGTGAAAATGTATGGTTTATTAATGTAATCAGCTTGTTATTATTAGCATGCGTACTTAATAGCCACAAAATAAAGCTTACCAGAGATGGTGTATTTCGGTTCTTGTGAAATATCTTGGGATTGGCATTAGAGGTGACAGGTTAGCAAGGAATTTGATAATGGCTTGAGAGATTCCAATAAGCACTACACTCTCTGACTCAGAATGTTCTACTTAGAACACAAAGAAAGCTTAACAATTGTAAAGCGCCTTGTTCTTCCATGATGTTGAAAGTTGCAAACCACTTTATAGGTTGTCTACTATTTTGTAAAAGCAAAGCAAACCCAGAATGCATGCAAAAATTATGGCCTTTAAAGAAATCCAAGCCTTTTAGGCTCCATTCTTACTATAACATGATCTACTTTCTTGGAATTCTTTATAAAGTAACTCTGCCCCTCCTCACCCAGCCGTTAACAGGTAGCCTCGCCCCTGAGGCAGTTGACTAAGAAAAAAAATCTGGAGTATTTTTGTCTTAGAGTTTAAATCCCAATAGGTGTATCTGTTGGCATTAGTCCTACCAGCTGTCACAGTTGCAGTGTCATGGGGTCCCCAAAACATGTGTTAAATTATGGGAAGCCTTGACCCCTATAAACAAGTCAGGTGTGAATCCCACTGATGGGAGAAAACCCAGCCCAGGAAATGTCGTCCCTGCTGCTGGATGTCAAATTGCTAAAAACTTAACAATATTAATATAATTTCTAATGATTTCTTGAATCAACATCTTTCTTACATTTTCAATGGCAATAGTACAACATGGGATTTTATGTGTGTTATGCATGTATGACTTGAGAACTCTAGGGAGAGGTAAGTAGAATGTTAACGAGAAAGCAAAGGGGAAAGGAAAATACTTCAGTTTGAAGCAGTGAGCCTCCCCAGTAGGAAAACTAAGTACAAGAGGTTGGATGTTGCACCCTGGCCCATCTTAGATCCCAGACACCTCAACTAGGGTTCCTCGTGTGCACCCATGGCACTCTAAATAATACACTAATAAAAAGAATAGGTAGCATTTTATCGACTGCCTATTATGTACTAGACTCTGTTCTAAGCACTGTACATGTATTGACTTATCTACTCCTCACAACAACCCATCATTATCCCCATTTTATAGATGAGAAAACCATCGCTCCAAGAAGTCACATAATTTGCCTGTGATTACAGTTCGTAAGTGGTGGAGCTGGGATTCAAACCCACTGGGCAGGCTGGCTCCAGAGCTGATCCTCTCAGCCATTATATTATGCTGCCTACTCTAGTGCTCCCTGTCTCTCCTAGTGCTTCCCTGCTGTGATCTTGTTGCCGTTTCTGTTCATCTCCTCCACTGAATTGCTGTAAGCTCCCTGGATACTTAATTCATCCCAGTCTTCTTCAGGACCTAGTGCTGGCCTCTGCATATGATAGTTTGGGAAAGGTTGGTTGAATAGGGGACTGGAGGAGGCAGGCACAAACCATTCGCAGGGCTCTAAGTAGGCTCGTTTTTCTGGCTACCCTAGTTTGGATCCTTAGTCAGTAATTCCATTTAAGAACCAATCTCTACTAGCATAGGGTTTCTTTCTGCCCAACCTGTTTTCCATGTGTCCAAAATCCAAATTGTCCCAACCTACGGATTGAATACTATCTTTGAGTGGGTTCTAGAAGGTGTATTTCTCTTTCTCTTGAAACTTTGGGGAAGAATTTCTCATGTAAACAGAGGCAAACTTTAGAAATTTTCATCCTCTAGTAGAGTCTTCTCTGATTACAGTTTGCACTGAAAGGAGTAAAATCTGTTTATGGAGAAGAAATACTTTTCCACTTCATCTTTAGAAGTAGATGCATGTGGCCAAGAGGAGGGAGCTACAAGTCAGAGGTAGTTGCAGCCTATGGCATGATGGGAGCTACAGGTCTGAGATAGATGCAGCCCACAGCATGGTGGGAGCTACAGATCTGAGATAGATGCAGCCCATGGCATCGTGGGAGCTACAGGTCCGAGATAGATGCAGCCCACGGCCTGGTGGGAGCTACAGGTCCAAGATAGATGCAGCCCACGGCATGGTGAGAGCTACAGGTCCGAGATAGATGCAGCCCACGGCATGGTGAGAGCTACAGGTCCGAGATAGATGCAGCCCACTGCATGGTGGGAGCTACAGGTTTGAGATGGATGCAGCCCACGGCATGGTGGGAGCTACAGGTCCAAGACAGATGCAGCCCATGGCATGGTAGGAGCTACAGGTTCAAGATTGATGCAGCCCACGGCATGGTGGGCTTCTTGGGCTTGCAGACATTGTACTGCTGTGGATACCAGAGGGTTTTTCACCAATTCGTCTACTCCACTGCAGACAGTACTATTTAGACAGACTGCGGGGTTTCTCTTAAAGAAATGACAAATGTTTGATTAGGCCATTTGGTCAAGAACCCTGGTATCTTGTAGCTGTTATCTGTGACCAGTATTGGAAGAGGTAGTCTGGATTGACCTTCGTTTTCAGTCTAATTGTGCACACTCGAGCACAGTATATATCAGTAAGATACTTGATTAAAACAAAAGCCCTGGACACATACATAAAGTGAATGCAAGCACAACCCATCACACAGCCCTTAAGGAAGATGGCAGCCATCAGTTGAATAAACATTCTGTGATGCTAACGTCACATGTGTGACATACACTTTCTACTCACTTACTGATTGTTTTTGAACATCACTTGGTTGATAGACATTGGCCATGACAGACTTCTCAACCAAATTAAGCTGTGTAGGGGTATGTGTATGTGTGCACAGCATCTGTCTTAACTAACAGAACTATGACATAGTTACTCATCGTATAAGCTACGAATAATTAATACCTGGCTAAATGTTGACTTTCAGGCTGAAAGGCAAGATCAACCAAGTGCAATTGGCTGGATCTGCCTGTGTCACCTCGTTTGGATTTACTGTTGATTTTTTTAAAAAAAGACATGAGTTGTTACTACTCTGATCATTGGTTTTGGGCCTCCGGTGTATGTCAGATAGCAATGGCCAGATGCAGGCACACTCTGTATTGATTGCCCTCACTGGATGGATATCTGCAGTGTATCAGCCACTGTATCCACAGCCCCTTCCCTGGGGGAAGAGTCCTCTATGCTGTACAGCAGACTCCCTGACATTTTCATAGAGTTCAAAGCTCAAGTTGGTTTGGTGCTGACATTCTGGATTAGCTGGTTGACTGGAAGGACTGCTTCTTTCTATACACTGTGAAATTTATAAACCGCAGCAGCTGAGGGCTTAACATGGCCGACAAGCTCCAGCTGGCAGCAATTAAATATACCGCAGACCTTTGGCCAAACAAAGGTTTGTGGAGGCAGAGTTGCTGCATGTGCGCTGAACAGACTCTTAGGTTGAGTGTTGGTTCATAAGAGATGCTGTCGACTAAGGAGAGGTGAGTGGGTGGATTTTGGCCACCTCTTGTTCGGTGATCCATTGTCCCCAGAATTATTGTATCAAGACCCTGCCCAAGTAGCAGCAAAGGTGGTCAGAGGAAAGGAACAAAGCCACCAGGGAGGCCGCAGGCCTAACAGTGGCGGGCCCGAGTCATTTAGACGTTAATCTGCTGCTGTAGCGCCAGTGGCAGGATCTGCAGCTACTCCACTTTTTTAAATTTATTAATTTATGTATTTATTGGGTACCGCTATGCTGTAGGCTATAGGCTGAAAGGAGAAGATGGGAATGAAAAAACAATAAGAAGACATTTAATATCCATTCAAGCAGCAAAGATTCAAGAGTCTAGACCAGTGCTATGCAAAATACAATTTAAATTTAAAATTCAGTCCTTTAGTTACACTGGCCACATTTCACATGCTCAGTAGCCACACGTGGTCAGTAGCTATGTATTGGACAGTGCTGTCCTAGACAATACCAAGTGTTGGATATAGATCGCTAGGGCCCCTTAAATGCCTCATTGGCAGGAGTGTAAAAATGGTTCAGCCACTTCGAACACAGTTTGGATTATCTTGTTAAGTGAACATTTATATCTTGTGAGCCAGCAAATTCCCCCTAGATAGATTCTCAAAGTTCACCAGGAAACACGTACAGGAATGTTCATAATAGCATCATTTGTAATAGCAGAACCTGGAAGAAACCCATGTGCCATCAACAGGAAGATGGATATATCATGGGATAGTCATACAATGGAATATGAATAAAGCAGAGACATGGTGAATTAATCATAGCTACAAACAAAAGAATACCTGAATCTTAGCAGTGTGACAGCGACATCCTTTTTCAAAAGCCCAAAACTAAACCCAAAGAACATAACAAGAATGTACTGGAGCATCCTTTGAAATGTGGTAAGGCTACATAAAAAAGAAAAGCACAGGAATGAGAAACACAAGATTCAGAACAGCGGCTGCCTTAGGTAAAGGAGGAACAGGGATTTGGGGTGGCAGAAGACCAACTTGTGGTCCACGATAGAGTGATGGAGTTTTTTTTTTTGCTTTTTGCTTTCACAGATGTTTATTTCAAATAAATAAAGAGAGCCCAATGATGAGAGTGGGCCTTGAACTGAGGATAATAAGCCCAGTCCTAAAGACCAGTTATAAAAAAAAAAAAAAGGACTGGCTGGGTGCGGTGGCTCACGCCTGTAATGCCAGCACTTCGGGAGGCCGAGGCGGGTGGATCACGAGGTCAGGAGACCATCCTGGCTAACACGGTGAAACCCCTTCTCTAATAAAAATATAAAAAAATTAGCTGGGCGTGGTGGCGGGCACCTCTAATCCCAGCTACTCAGGAGGCTGAGGCAGGAGAATGGCATGAACCTGGGAGGCAGAGCTTGCAGTGAGCCAAGATTGCACCATTGCACTCCAGCCTGGGTGACACAGCGAGACTCCATCTCAAAAAAAAAAAAAAAAGACTAGAGTCCTTTCCCTCCAGGTGCTCATAGGCTCACTGGAACATACAGGAAAGTCACTTAAAAATGGACACACTGTCACTGAGCGTGAACAAATGTAGGACTGCTGTTACATGGTCATACTCGTTTTAAAGGCCTACTTGAATGTACAGTGTCACATCAACAGATGAAGAAAACAGCGTCGTCACACAGTGGCCTGGGCTGAAGAACTTCTCTTAAAACTTTTTGCTGGCTTACGAGGTTTGAAAACACTAGCTTACTGTTAGCTTTTTACATTATTTTAGTAATTCTTTAAGATTGGAACTAAATTTGTTCATATGCAGTGACTTCAAATACTCTCCCCCTACCCACAGCCTACCAACTTGGACCTGAGAAGGTAAATTTTTAGTTGAGTTTTAGAGAAGAAAGAAGAGTTTTTCAGGCACTGACATTGATGAGGTGATACACGAGTGGGGGAAAATTCCTTTAATCCAGCTTTCTGCTTCTAGGAAGAGTATGCCTTCTGGAAGTCCTTGTATTCATAAGACTGTAACAGAAGATGTTTCCTTTTAGGGTAAAATTGAACTCATCTGTCTTTTCTTCCATGTTGATGTGAAAAATTAGCCTTGAATGCCACAGTGAGCTCCCCTAGTCAGCAGTGTTGAGCACTGAATCCAACCTTGCCCTTGATATTGTTTGATCAAAAGTCAAGAACCCTGGAAATGGGAAGATAGTTTGTGGCCTGTTGTGAAGACAGTCAAGAAAAGAAACATAACGATAGTCAGTGTGTATCCTCAGGGGAGCCACTCTGCTTTTGTATTCTCTGATGTTTTGGTGGGTTTGCAGTTTACAGGTTAAAAAATAATGTATTGGGAGTGGGGGTAAGGTTGGATCACTGAAACCTGGGTAAGGCTCTGAGGGAGTCCACTGAGTCAGGAAATAACTGTTTACACTAGAAAGCT
This sequence comes from Gorilla gorilla gorilla, assembly GCF_029281585.2. Classification (NCBI taxonomy): domain Eukaryota; kingdom Metazoa; phylum Chordata; class Mammalia; order Primates; family Hominidae; genus Gorilla; species Gorilla gorilla. The sequence goes on along the minus strand of NC_073224.2, from coordinate 228,103,404 downwards.
GTTTGATCGTGTGAGAAGATCAACAAGGTGAGCCCTTTACTCCCATTCTCAACTATTCTGGAGCTGTCATGAGATTAAATTTTTAAGAGCTCGGGTCCAGAAACAAGCCGCCTGTCGTTGGCTTCTCTGGCTTCCTCGGATCCACCAGAGGCATTTAGGACTTCAGCAAGTTTTCTCCTGCCTGGTAGCATGTTTTCCCTCAGCTTTGAGTACTAATGAAAATCCTGCTTCATGTAAGGGAAAGGCCTGTCATCAGTGTCCGCTTCAGGACACTGCCGTCATGTCCCTTTCTGTGTTTTGATCAGTGGGGCAGAGACAGCCTTGACCTTTCTGTCAGGAAGATGGGGTTCTAGCTGCTTCATATTTTGCCTCAATGTTGATTTTGCTTTCAGGGCTCAAAATCCTTAGTCTTCAAACTCTCCACCAAAGCTTGCATACTGGCCTTCCTGTTTAGCTCAATTAATGGCCCTTATACCATCTGCCAGCCACCAGGCACTCACTCGTTTATTCAGCTTATCCTGACTGCTGCTCTACCATAAACCAGACACTGTTCTCCATCCCAGGAATGCAGTGAATGAAACAAATTCCCACTCTCCTGGAGCTTCCAGTCCACATGGGAGCCAAGCAGTAAATAACATGTTTATCCACCTGGGATGGAAAGCAAATGTGTTTTGAGCAGATGACTGACTTGATGTAACTTACCTTTTTTTTTTTTTTGAGACAGAGTCTTGCTCTGTCACCCAGGCTGGAGTGCAGTGGCACGATCTCGGCTCACTGCAAGCTCTGCCTCCCAGGTTCATGCCATTCTCCTGCCTCAGCCTCCTGAATAGCTGGGACTACAGGTGCCCGCCACCCCCACCCCCACCCCAGCTAATTTTTTGTATTTTTAGTAGTATTTTTAGTTTCACCGTGTTAGCCAGGATGATCTTGATCTCCTGACCTTGTGATCCATCCGCCTCGGCCTCCCAAAGTGCTGGGATTACAGGCGTGAGCCACTGCGCCCGGCCGATGTAACATCTTTTGAAAGGGCCGTTCTCATTGCCATGAGGAGAGTGGACAAGAATGGAAGGAAAGAGAACAAATTATGAGACTACTGTAATAATATATTACAAATCCAGGGATCCTTTGTTAGTTATGATCGAGATGGAGAAATAGTCAGATTTGGGATATATATTGAATTTGAGCCTGCAGGCCTCCCAGTTGATTGGGGAAGATATGTTGAGACGAGTCTGAATCAAACCTTACGTTGAAAGTGATGAGGAAGCAGACCCTGCCATATTCCTCTTGGAGAGCCTTTGGGCTTCTACCATGCAGCCTGACAGAGAGGTCAGCAGGATTGCCTTGGGGAAAGGATACTTTATTAGCCTGTGTAGGCAGTTATTGGAATGACAGCAAGTGTTTTGCTAGGCAAGGAGGTAAGAACAGAGCTCTGCTACGTGGAGAGGCACGCCAAGCTCCTTCCCCCAACCCCCCTGCCTGCAGAGGTTACCAGCATCCTCTCGGCAGCAGTCGTCCAGCTTCTCTGCTGACGGGTTAGCAGCGGCCCCTATACTGCCCTCCCCACTTTCAATTGATAGTTGGGCTCTGAGTAGCCAACTGTAAGCCTGCGTCTTGAAGGAAGAATTGAGACTGGCAGGGTATGTGAGTGTGTGATAAAAACACAATGGGTTTTTTACTCCTTCCCTTAGTGCAGATCATTGAAACTTCTATAAAGTCTCTTTGTATTGCCCTTAGAGAGTACAATTAATAGTACTGAAGACGTCCTTATAATTGAACTTTTGTAAAATTATTGCTGGATTTTTGTCTTTCCAGCACACATTAAACCTCACCAAGGTATGGGGCTGTCCTTCAGATGTCACAGCCTGATGAACTGAGTGCTGACCTGGATTCGGGAGCACTTTTCAGTTATCCCAGCTGTGCATGGCCCATTGCATGGCCTGTGACAAGTTTCTGGGGTTGTTTCTGTCCATATTTCCAACCTGACTTGCCCACCAGGGCACTTTCTGCCCTTGTAAGTAAATCTCTATGCTGCTTACTGTTAGTTCCTGTTTCTGAAGTGCTGATTCAATGTGTAAGCCTTCTCCTCTCTTTTAGATCTGTCTAGAGAGGAGTGTTTTGCTTCAGTGAGCTCCAGGAACAGATAATAAGTACAGCAAGTACAAGGCCGAGGACAGACCCAGTGCACTCTTATCAGTCGTCTGAAATATGCACAGCCTTTCCAAGACAAATGTGCACTCCTGTTTCTAGGAAAACACCAGAAAGTACTTAGCAATTACCCTGTATATGCTGTGTGGAAAAAGACATCAGCCTACCCTGAAAGCCATAACAAAGCAGATTCCTCCAGGCAGCTGACAGCTGAGTGGCCCGAGTTAGAGCCTCTGCAGAATCCCAGCCTGTGGCCTGGGCCAGGTCCAGGTCCAGGTCCAGGGGGCATTCTTCCCCTCGCATGATTACCACGTCCCTCACCCTTTGCCCAAGCAACTGACCTCATCTTAGAAGAAGTCTCAAGGGTTGGCGTGTTCTTACTAAGTGCCCAGGATTTTCTTCCAGACCCATCACAAATCCAAAAATGGCTCTCCTGAAGAGATGCCTAGAAAAAGAGGGTGCGGCCCGGGGGGATCTATTATAGTAATAACCGCAGGAACGAGAGCCGCCGCTGGTGGGCAGCTCACCATCCGCCAGGACCAGGCTTGGCGGGCACTGTTTTATTTGATCTTCACAGCAGTCCTGTAAGGTAGGTGTCATCATCCTGTTTCAGAGAGAAAACGGAAACTGAGGGTTAAGGAAGGTAACCAACTTATCCATGATCACATGGCCAGAAAATGGTAGAGGCAGGATTCAGAGTCAAATGAGGGTCTTTAACCACTATTTCATGGTGCATTCACAGGCGTACTGTAGTTTAATTCTGTTCACTAAATGTAAAGTATGTCTCGTATTACAGAGTGCTTTTGTCTTAGTGAGAAAGGAAAATCATTTTAACCTGCACACTTAACCTCTTGGCTTTTTGTCCATTTACCTATCTAGGACTCAAGCACAGAGGGTTCGGAAACCGCGTTGCTGCACGGGGCCCCAGGGGCTGCTTCCCCGATATTCTGAGAGCCAGGCGGAAGGACAGGAGCAGCTCTTCAAACTCACAGACAACATACAGGACGAATTGTAAGTTAGAGCATGGGAAACCAGCCCTGTGGGTCTACTGAGTTGTGCCTCTTCTCCTTTTGATCCTGAGAAGTCTCCATCTGATCTGAGTTATTTTCATGACTCTTGGACCTTAGATCTGGTCAAAGAATTCCTTGCCCCAAATGTTTTTTAGATTTAGATATAACTGATGGTAAACAGCCTTTTACGCAAAGGAGTGGTTCTCAACTGTGTGCCATTGCCTGGCCTTAGTGTTTTGTGTCTAGAAAATGGCAGTCTCTTTCTAGTTAGTTCAAAGAGAGAAGATCATGAATAAAATGTTCTCAATTTTAAGGTTTTTCTCCTGTAAAAATTTCTTAAACTTTGATATCCCATTTTTGCCGCAGAATGCTAGCAAAACAAAACAGAAAAACAAATAGCAAACAACTAATAGTTGGACATTTTGGAAATGTATTTTTCTTAAGATTGCTTCGTTACTCTTTAAATATGGAGCCTTATATACCTTGTCATATCTTCAGTTAGTGATATTATTCCTAGTTGACATGGTAGAATTAAGTATTTCACTATTTTAGGATATTTTGCAGAGATCCTGGTAGCATGGAAGTGCTCTATAACCTGAATAGGTGTTAGAACCACCAGCCCAGAGAAAGCAGTTAGTTGTGTCTGGGAGTAGCAAAATACTAGTTTAATTTCTTCTAATGCTTATTTGCCGTCTCCTTTAAGGTAAAGCGAGCTTGGGGGGATTCTGAGTGCTGTGGGTGTTTTTCGGTGGGTGGAGGAATGTCTGAAATAGACGTCAACTGTCAGGATAGTCTTCAGAGTCATTGTCAGGGACAGTGTTAAGTAGATCTCATCTCATAGTTTCATGGCGGTATTTGAATGGGGATATCAAAAGCCAACTCCAGAAGGTATTTGTTGCTTGCCGGATAGAATGGCATCTTCCTACATGTGCCTTGTGTGACCCCTGTGGTGTTATCAGAAGGTCTCTTGAAAATGGAGTTGTACTTTCTTGTTTCGTCTACTTGGGTTGCCATTATAAAATATGATAGGCTGGGCAGCTTAAGCAACAGAAATTTGTCTTCTCGCAGTTCTGAAGGCTGAGAGGTCCAGGATCAAGGCATCTTCTGATTCTGCTGCTGGTGGGGGTTCTCTTCCTGGCTTGCAGATAGCCCTCTTCTCACTGTGTCCCCACATTGCAGAGAGAGAGGGGGAGCTCTCTGGTGTCTCTTATAAGGGTACTAATCCTATCAGCTCAGGGCCCCAACCTTATGACTTAATTGAACTGTAATTACTTTCTTACTCCAAATGGTCACATTGGGGTTAGGGCTTCCACATATGAATTGGCGGGGAGGGGGTAACTCTGTCCACAGCAGGTGTTGCTAATAGGTTCTGCCGTTTCAGTCCAGTGCCCAGAGTGCCCATCAGTTCACTCCAGAACTGCTCCAGTTCATTCCTTGGGGCAGGGATTTGGTACCATGACTGCTCTTGATATTGCTTTGTAGATGGAACTTTCAGCCTTTGGATGGGGGGTCTAGAGACCCCCCATCCAAGTTTCTCAGGTCTGGCAGGATGTGGTGCAGAGTCTACTACAATGGCAGCCCTGTGAGGCTGGGATTTTTGCCTGTTCCGTTCAGGAAAGCATCCTCAGCACATGGAACAGTGCCTGGCATCTAATAGGTACCCAGTACATATAGCCAGAGAGCTGCAGTTCAGCATTTGTGTTCACATGCGTCCATTTTCCATTCATTTGGGGGTTTTTTAGTCACAGGCTAAATGAGATTATAAATTATTGCATGTTTTCTTTTCACTTTCCTCCCCAATTCACCTCTATTCAAGTCGAACTATCTCTGGTCATTGTGAAATTTGTTTGCAATAGAAGAAATTGCGTGGTACAGCCAACATAGGACTGCTCCCAGTGAGATACACACATTGAAAAACAGAGCCAGAGAGAGCTAAAAACTGGAATCGAAATGAAATCAGTAAAACAGTTTTCATGAAACTCATGAAATTCATATGAACTAGGAAGAGATATTGGCATGAATGAATTTTGACTTTAAAGATGAAAACCATGTGTCTCCACCCAAGTTGTGGGTTAAATCTTGCCAGTGAATGCTGAAGGAGGCATGTGACCACGGCCTTCCCAAGTGTCCAAGGAAGAAGCCATCAGGGAGTGTGTCGCATGTTCCTCTGAAGTGTCCTCAGTTGTCAGCCTGGGTCTTCGCGGTGGAGTGAACATTACACTCATCACTTTGCAAGAAAGGAGTTTTCAGGAAAAGCCCACGAGCGCCAAATTATACCTCTGACTTTTATCCTAGATTTGTAATTAAAAACATGTTTAAAGACCTAATTATTTGCATATTTCCCTTCAGAGTTAACCCCTTTAAAGGATCTTTAATACCTTGCTCTACTGTTCTGACTAAATGTTTCCACATTTTTTTCCAGTTAGGCTCACTGTTTCACTTCTGGAAAATATTGTGTAATTATTTCCCGATGGAGTGAAAACCCCACAAAGTCCCCAGTGCCTTGGTGACTTCAACTTTGTTCTCCCAGATCGAGTTGCATTTAATTTTGTCATTCTATTTAATTAATTAATATTAAAAAGATAGTTACCGACGTATGATTTCTGGTCTGGTCAGCTGAAAAGTCTTCACTTTCAAATTAATCATATATTCCTCTGATAAGTTGCACAATTGTCATTGCTTCCCATCTTTCTCAATTTTGGTTTTGAAACAGGATCTGGATTAAGATGATGTTAAAGTAAAATTTGTCCTATATGGTGAAATTAATTTTTCTTTCTAACTCATGTCTCATTTATGGCGAGAAACTCATTTTCTTTTTTTTAAGGTACCTATTTTATTTCTAATACTGCATCGCATATAACGGTGCACACCAGGCTGGTGAGCAGTAGGGTGGCTCCTGCCTTTTAAAAAACGCTTATGAGCAACCCACGTGACCTACGAAGCTGCTCTAATGTACTGCTTTCTGGAATTAAGACAATTTAAATTGTACTTTTTAAATATAGTTTTAGAAAGTAACATTTATGGGATTTTTTAAATACAGAAAAGTATAAAAAATAAAAGTAGCCTATGTATCCACCAGCCAGATAAGTCGTTCCTCTTCAATTTTTTGTAGAGATGAGGTCTCGCCATGTTGCCCAGGCTGGTCCGAACTCCTGGCCTCAAGTCATCCTCCCACCTTAGCCTCACAAAGAGCTATGAGGCCAAAGTGGGAGGATCGCTTGAGGCCGGAAGTTCAAGACCAGCCTGAGCAACATGGCAAAACCCCTTCCATACAAAAGTTAGCCGGGCATGGTGGCACACACCTGTAGCCCCAGCTACTTGGGAAGCTGAAGTGGGAGGATGGCTTGAGCCTGGGAGGTCAAGGCTGCAGTGAGCTGAGATCACGCCACTGCACTCCAGCCTGGGTGACAGAGTGAGACCCTGTCTCAAAAAGATACTCATATGCATGGTTAGCAAATCCAAGAGTATAAAAGAAAATAAAATCAAGAGTAAAAGTCTCTTTTCTTATCTACTTTGTAAACATGCTGTTTAAGATTTTTGTATCTTGTCTCCTTGAGAAATTTCACAGAGAGAGAGCAATCAGGAAAACTTTTGAGCACACCATATAATATTGATTCTAATAGCATATCATTATAAATACAAACCTTATAGTAACATATACAGTCTCAAAATAAAAACAATTCCTCCTTCTGAGGAATGGAATAGAATTTATTAGCTTCCATTTCCTAAACCAGGAAATAATGTACTAGTAACTGTTGACACTTACAGAATTGGCCATTTGTTGATACGCCTCTGAATTAAAACTTGCATCTGGCAGATGGCTCAGCTACTCTGATAAAGTTAAAGGTTTGCTAAATCTTTAAAAGCTAAATCAGGAGTTCTAAGAGAGGTTTTCAACTTTCCTACTGGTAACATGTGTCCAGCATCCAAAGTTGCCTGTGCACTGGCAAATTTCTTGCCTTACCCTAATGCCAGTGTCATTTTCTGAGACAGACTAACGCATACATTTATTGAATCCTACTATGTGCCAGGGTGAGTAAGGAATTTCCTCTGTCCTCAGTGCGTTCACAGTTTAGCAGGGGAAGCAGACACTGTATTACCAACAACCTATAACATATATTGCTGTTAAAATAGAAGTATGAGCAACGTATTATGGAACCACAGATGGGAAGTGATTAATTTATACTGGAAAGCCAGGGAAGGCTTCACAGAGAAGGCACTGGACGAGTCGCCTGACCTTGCAGGAGGCGGAGGAATGTGCCAAGGAGAGAAGGCGCCTGGGCGGAACACAGTGCTGGGCAGAGACACGGGACAGAAGAGCTCACGGCAGGTCTGCAGAATTTGGGGTCAGCCTTTTGTAGCAGCAGCACGTGTGGAAAGAAGGAGCAGAGGCTGGAAGGGTGGGTTCCCAGGCCGGTTGCTGAAGGCTGACCTTAGTGGTCATGCCGAGGAGCTTGCCTCTCCTGTAGGTGGGAGTGAGATTGTGAGGAAGAGGATCCCACTCAAAATTCCTCATGAAAAATAAAACCTTGACAGCAGCAGGTAGAGAGACTGAAGGCAGGAAGCCAGTTAGGAGGCCCGTGGGGTAGTCCGGGTAGAAGGTGGAGAGGCCTGAACACAGTGGCTGTAACGATGACTAGAAGAGGACAGATTGGAGAGGCGTTTAGGAGGCAGCATCAGTGGATCCCTCAACTGCTAAATTGGAATCTGAGTGAGGAGGAGGGTTGAGAGTGGCTTCGGGCTCCTTGCCTGTCTGGTTGATGAGGCTGGGGGTGCTGAAGAGCAAGGGTTGGAGAAGCAGCATGTCCCCAGTGGACGTGCTGAGGTCCCCGAAGAGGGCCTGGCACTCAGAGCGACACTGGGCCCAGACATGGAGTCAGGGCCATAGGTGGACCTGGGGTGGGTAACGCCTAGGGGTAGAGGAGCCTGTTCCAGGAGCTCTGAGTCAGGCGTCTCAGAATGCTTCTGATTTTGAAATGACTCCAGAGGGAGTAGAATCAGGTATATAAATGCGTTAATATCGAAAAAAAAAAAGAGCAGGAGGAAAATTAAGTAGAGTGGCTGAAACAGTTACTTGGCAGATTTCTCCCTGAGAGAAGTTGGTCATGAGTCTGTTTTCCATGTGGCCTTCTAGAGAGACATCTCTCTCCAATCTGCTGATGAGAGGATGTGTGGGGAAAGGAGGGGTCATCCCCCACAGGTTTGGGGTAACTGGGCACCTGTTCTCAACAGAAGAGCCACCATTAACTGCGGATCTCTTCTGTGTGGGGCACGTAGATTAGCTCACACCATCACAGTGGCCCCGCGGAATAGACCCATGGGGTTCTACACATCAGGATGGGGAAGCTCTGGGCAAAGTGAGAGGCGGAGATGACTGGCATCAGGGTGGCTGGCTCCCCTGGCGAGGCTGCAGTGTGGCTTGGGAGGACGTTGTGACCTGCCCCAGAGGAGGCCTGAGGCTGCTGTTGATGCTACCATGGCTGCTGTTGTTGAGAATGCCCCGTGGTTCGTGGTTTATGGATGTCATTAATGACGGTGCATTCTACTAAGGCGGCACTGGCTCCTGGCAGATTCACCCACTCTTAGCACCTGTCATCTTGGAAAAGGGTGTAAGCTGGTGCCGCAGCCTTCCCTTCTCTCAGAAGAAACTTTCCGACACTGAGCCCCAAGCCCAGAGTATCCTCTTTCTTTCCTTAAAGGGGAGTCAAAATTTTTTTCTTTCTTCTTCTTTTTTTTTTTTTTTAATAGAGATGGGGTCTCACTATGTGGCCCAGGATGGTCTCAAACTCCTGGGCTCCAGCGATCCTCCCACCTCAGCTTCCTAAAGTGCTGGGATTATAGGTGGGAGCCACCATGCTCTGCCCCAAGAGTTGAAACTTTTAACCGAGGTTTAAGAATAGTATAAAAATCCTATTTTTTAAATAGAATCAATTATAGTATCTACAGCAACCTAAAATGTGTCGACTGAATACTGAGGTGACTTCTCTAGGTCTCAGATTGGAAGGATAAAGCTTATCTGATGCTGTGTGTTTCTCTAGGTCTCAGATTGGAAGGATAAAGCTTATCTGATGCTGTGTGTTTCTCTAGGTCTCAGATTGGAAGGATAAAGCTTATCTGATGCTGTGTGTTTCTGGCTGCATTTTTTTGCTCCCCTTTCCTCTCAGTTAATAGCAGATCAGAGAACAGAGGGAGTTTGCTCAGGGCCACCTGAGACCACGGTGGCCTTCTTCCCTTGAGGTTTTTCCAACAGTCACTCATTCGTGGACCAAAAGCAGGCCTTGCGGGAAGCTTGATTCTAAGGGCAGTGAAGACAGGAGAGCCTGGGGTCGAGACTACAAAGCAGTGTGAGCACTCAAGGAACCTCAAGTGAGGCAAAGGAAAGCCTGGGAGAACTAGGCTAGGGAGGGGGAATTGCCTGTGGCTTTAGGGAAAGGGAACGGAAGAAGGTGCAGCTGGGCAGAGGGGAGGGCGAGGAGCGTGCCGCGTTTGCCAGGCTTCTCTTACCACCCTGAGTTTTGCTGCTTCTCTCACAGAGTGACAAGTTTGGTATGAGGCTCCATTAGATAAGGGGTCTGGTCTGGAGCTGTTTATTATTCTTTGATGTGTTTGGCAGATTTTGTAAAAAAAAAAAAAAAAAAAAGAAAAAGAAAAAATTAAAATTAATAATAATAACGATGATGATGCAACCCAAAGCCCTGGCCATTGTGGGATGCAGGAAAGCCGCAGGAGGATGATGGGGACAGAGCTGTGGCCGCCTGGTCCCTGGGGTCACTGCCCAGTTCCAGCTGTGGCTTCACTCTCTCCCTTCTCCTTTCTTCAGCCAGACCCTTGGCTCTGATCTGCTTTTGATTTGAAAGGACTTTAGAACATTTCATGCACAATTTCCAGAAATATGTAGCAGCTTCGGGGCATGCACAGGGTCCTGGACTTACAGGACAGAGATCCGTGTGGAGTGAAAGCACTGCCTTCCTCCACTTACCTTTCTGTATGGCCATGAATTCCTTGACCTCCGTGCTCACTTTGTGAAGAAAACTGGCAGGGATTACCCTCTCCATCAGAGAGATGAAGGAGTCTGAGCTACCAAGAAAGCAACGGACTCGGCCAGAGTCAGCCAGCAGGCCGGGCTTTCCTGCCGGCTCGGCCTGTTTCCTTCACTGTGCTCTCTACTTTTCCGGAGGGCATCCCAGCTCAGAGTCACCCCTCCTCCAGAAGTGGTTCTGGCCTGATGGAGGACTTGAACCATCTGGGGCATCTTGGAAAAGAGTCTGTTTTAAAGCCTGTAGAAGTGTTCCAGGATGGAAAGCACACTAGTCATGTCGGCCACTCTGGCCTGGGTGTGACAGCATCTGCCCGGATGGGAAGCCCTTGGCTGACATGTAAATGTCAGCTATGTCGAGTGCCCAATGTGGTGGCGCTGGGGGCTGGGGGCTGGGGGCTGGGCAGTGAGGTGGAAGTGCCTGTGCTGTGCTCACCTAGAGGAAGGAACCTCACATCTCAGTTGGATTTTTCATGCACATTCCTGCTGTCATCCCAATCATGGTGGCCAACTTTGGAGTCTCCTTGGAGAGCCCGTGATGGCCTCAGTGGCTGTGCACCAGGCCCACCGATGCTCAGGAATGTAGGCTGCTCCCGGGTCTCAGCTCAGGTCCCCGCCGGTTCTGGCTGGCGCTGTGTCACCTCTTCTCTGTGTCAGGATCATTTTTATCCCTCTCTGTCTGTCTTTCTGTCTTTCCCTGTGCCCTCCTTTCTTCCCCAGACCAGCTATTTCAGATTCCATTCAACTCTGTTCAGTGATGCTGCCGCTCTCAATGCGGTTAGAGCGCAAGATGTGAGAACGTCTGTGCTGAGTGGCCTAAACACTGGAGGCTGCGGGTCTTTCTAATTTCAGCATTGAGACTTTACAAGTCCACATTTTTGGCATTGCCAACCAGTTAGAATAGAACAATAAATCCCGGTTTTTGTCATGGGCGTCTGTAATTAAAATGGCAACTGGAACAAGGCAGTCACTTACTGAGCGCTGATGGGGTGGCCAACTCTGTGGGGTGCTCAGGAAGACACGGGGCTGTGAGATATGGACTCCACTTAGAGGGCTCACCTCGTAGTCAGAGAGCAAAGAGACTTATCCAGGACATGTGGAAAGAATGAGTTTGTGCTTGGCCATGCTTTGGGGGCCACCACAGTTAAATGCTCAAAAGTGGAGGAGGGGCTGGAGTATGTGGGGGATGCTTCACAGAGAAGTTAGAACCTGTGATCCTTGCGGGGAGGGGGATGGGATTTAGAGAAGTTGAGAGAGCAGGTGTGCGTCCTGCACGGACCCCAAGTGAGCGAGGGCCTGGCAGCCGGCTCCCCTCGACAGGCAGGCCACCTCCTGCCCCCAGGCTTCTGCCTCCTTCAGAGGACCTGGGAACAACGCCGTTCTGGACCCAGGTTTCAGAACACTTCCAGGTGGAGCCTGGCTCTGAGCAATTCAGTTTGCCAGCAGGAGCTCGACTGCCACTCCATCGTCAGCCTTTAGTATTCCTGCCGCTGTCCATCCTTGTCTGCTGTCCCTGGACACTGCAGCCCCATTGTGAAGGGCTGTCACAAGATGCAGGGGAGGCAGCCAGGCCCGGGAGAACTGTCACACTGTTCCCAAGGTTCACTGCTCTTCATTCAGTGGCCAGAGAGGTTTGATGTGCATAAATTTCCACTTTGAATGTGTGAGCTCCATGATAGAGGAATTCAGTTTTTTTGGAGGGGCCCTAAAGCTCCCGAAGTAACAACTAGAAGTTTCCAAAAGGAAGATGACAGTTTTACCTAAGAAAGCGTTTTCTGACTCTTTGAGTTTTCTGAACATGAAGTGGATGGGGGAGTGCCCTGTCCCTGGAGGTGCTGAGCTTAGAGAGGAAGGAAGCGGATGGGGGGTGCAGGTGTTTTAACGCCAGGCTGTCTCTTCATGGCATGCCGTTTGGTGAACCTGTTTAATTCTGCTTTTCCCTCCTCAGCTTTCAGTGCCCCCAGCTGCGTCTTCTCGCCCCTTCATGTTTCCCTCCCCTCTGCCAGGCAGTGAACTTTCTCAGCTGCTCCTTCAGTTTCACATTGAAAGGCATCGTGTTTTCTGTTTTGTCCAATAGAGTATTGTTACAGTTTTCTGTAAGCTTTAAGCTATCCAAAAATGCTCACAGAAAAACAACAAACACCCACAAGATAGAATTTCAGGATTTAGAAGTATTTCCTGGCAAGGGGGCCGGGATTCGCACTCAGGCGCTGGGGCCACAGAGCCCGCAGTGGGCCTCCCCCTGATGCTGGGCGAAGCCCCAGGTGTCACTCCTGTGTTCCCGTCTCGCTTTGCAGCTTCATCGCTGTGGAGAACATTGACAGCTACTGCGTGCTCATCTCCTCCAAAGCTGTTTACTTCCTGAAAAGTGGAGACTACGTGGATCGAGAAGCCATTTTCCTAGAAGTCAAATACGATGACCTCTACCACTGCCTTGTCTCCAAAGACCATGGGAAGGTGTATGTGCAGGTGACCAAGAAAGCTGTGAGCACGAGCAGTGGAGTGTCCATCCCCGGCCCCTCCCACCAGAAGCCCATGGTGAGTGCCTGGCTGTTCTCAGGCTCCTGAGGGGCCCTGCTTCCCCCTCCTCAGCAGGAGCTCATTTAGGAGGTTCAGGCTGAGCCCTTCCCAGGAGTGCTGCCTCTCAGTCCTGAACATGGGAGGGGCCCAGGGTATGTTCACGGGGCGATGCTGCCCTCCCAGCTGGCCCATGGGTGACCCTGGGAACGTTAACTGCCTCACAACGTTTGTGCCTCAGTTACCCGTAGATGTAGTGAGGGTAACAATACTTACTCTCGTTGGTGATAAGGAACAGCTAACACAACACACAGGGTTTTTCTGCTCCCAAAATGGGATTCTTCAGTGCACCGAATCGAAGAAAGCACTGGAGCTCACGCTGGTTTCTCCATTGTTTCTCCTTAACAGTGGAAACCGTAACTTTTGTTCTAGTAGCATCTAGCATGCTCAATAAGTATTTGTAAATAAAAGTTATACTTTCTCTCCAAAGGGGACAAGGTATCGTGATGACAAGGCTTTTAAATAATAAAGCTCCTGCGAATAGCTAACGTTCCTAGAGGGCTGGCTGTCTTGTGGGTTGTCTGATCACTGTGTTGCTGTCATCCCCTCCTCACTATTGGTCATAGCAGGTGATTCATTCAAGGCTACACAGCTGACCTTGAGGAGCCGGGGTTCAAATCTGAGTGGCTTGGCACCAGAGCTGGCTGCAGAGCCTCTTGCGGATCTGTCTCTGGCCAGTCGGCCCTGGTGGCTTGCCATGACACCCAGGTGTTAGTCCTGCTCATTCTCACCCAGTATACCCGGATTTTGAAGCTTGCATTCAAGAATGATACATTAATCAAAAGGGCCTGCCCACCTCTGCTCTCTCTATGGATTGGAAATAGCGCCAGCCTTATTGGGCCTCTCTCCTCCGGAGTCCTTTGGCCTCCCCCTGCTCATGAATGCACTTGGGCCTGTTTGGACTTGTGTAAGGCTCCCCTGGGGTCATTGGCTTAAGTTAGAGCTGGCTGATGAAGAGGGCGAGCACCTCAAAGTGTGAGTATTTCTCCAGATCCCTTCACTATAGCAGGTGGGCAGCCTCGCCCACTATACTTCTGCCCCTTTCAAAGCAGGTGGGCAGAGAGGTGTTTGTGGTAAGAAAGACCTAGAGGCTTTTGTTCGCTGATTCTTCTTCCTTCATAAGCCATCACCAGACCTTAGATGTGAATCCCACATTCTTGCTCTTGGTCTTACCTCTGCAGATCAGTTATGGCCGTGGGGGGGAGGTCCCAAATGTCAGGTGAGTATGGGTTGGCTGTACAGTCCTGGGGAATGTTTAAAAAGACAGACCGGCCGGGCGCGGTGGCTCATGCCTGTAATCCCAGCACTTTGGGAGGCCGAGGCGGGCGGATCACGAGGTCAGGAGTTCGAGACCATCCTGGCTAACACGGTGAAACCCCATCTCTACTTAAAAAAAAAAAAAAAATCGTTAGCTGTGCACATGCCTGTAGTCCCAGCTACTCGGGAGGCTGAGGCAGGAGAATCGCTTGAACCCGGGAGGCGGAGGTTGCAGTGAACCAAGATTGCGCCTAGGCGACAGAGACTCCGTCTCAAAAAAAAAAAAAAAAAAAAAAAATTGCAGGGACCCACCCCAGACTTGTAAGTGCGAATGAAGCAGGAGCAGCCCCGGCCATCACTGTTTCTTTGACGTGTACATCCCATCCTGAGATGCAGCTGGGCTGGGAGCCGCCACCTGGGTGGATCTGATTCCTGGATTTCCCCATCCTGGGGACAGGTGACCCATCCTGTTCTCCTCCTTAGGTCCACGTGAAATCTGAGGTGCTCGCTGTCAAGTTGTCACAAGAAATAAACTACGCAAAGAGCCTCTACTATGAACAGCAGCTTATGTTAAGACTCAGCGAAAACCGAGAACAGCTGGAGCTGGACTCCTGAAGCCCCGCTGCCGAGACGGGCGCTCCCGACACAGCGCAGACCCACCAGGAGGAAAGAGGCCCAGGTCTCGGCTGACGTTAGCAGCAGAACCGGAGTCGGGTTTGGGGAAGTTGTCAAGGAATGAGGGAAAGTAAATCCTCATGAGGAAAAGTACAAATGGAAATCGTATTAATTTGTGAGGCAGGGAGTTATTTTAGATTATGGGAAATAATTTTTAAAGGTGTTGGTTAAATAACGTTTAAAAACATGTACTGAGATGAATCTAATTTTTAGATTGCCCTGTATTTTGTTAACATGTATATATGTACAACAGTGTGTTTGTAAATACATAGGAACGTTTCTGAACAGGGCCTGTGCTATGTGTAAAGGTTTGTTAACTGTAAAGTAATATAAAGTTATATTGGATCTTCTATTGCACTAATTCTAGATGTCTAATTCAGGATACTGTCTATAGAAAGGCATTCTTAAAAGTTAAAGAATGTTACGTCTTAGTTTTGGAGACTAAAGTATTCCCAGTAAAGTGGGTTGAGGTGAGGGCTGTGGTCCTGAAAGGGACGCCTTTGACATCGTGGCTGTCCAGTTGGGCTGTGAGCTGTGGCACCCAGGACTGGCGCTGGCCCTTCAGAAGGATCTAGGAGAGGGGCTTGGGAGCCCACTTTTAATTTCTCACCCCCATTTTACAAAGAGTGCTTAGATTCTTACAAATTATGTTGTAAGTTATCCATTTGGCTTTTTCCTAACTAGTCTTACCAAACTTAGGGGGAAACCTGTGCTCCATTACCACATGGGTGCAAGTCAGCATTGTAAGTTTTCTCAGGTTATTATTAGAGAAGTTGGGAACATTGGTAAACTCTGTTGATTGAGAAGGAAAAAAAAAGTCCCATTGAACTATTGCAACAAATCAGAAATCCACATAAGAGTGCTCTCCTGCCTGGGCAGCAGCAACCAAGAACAAAGCCCCGGGACTGTTTTCTTTTTAATAAAGCCACAGGCGGGCATCGTAGCTCCACAGCCCGAGGGGACACAGGATGGAAACCCCAGGATGAGAAGGGAGCGGGGAGAGTTCCAGAAAGGGGGATGAAATAGGAGTATTAAAAAGCTGCGTTGGTAAGTTTTTCATGGAACCAAGATTTGACGAAGGCATCTCTTATCCTTGGTTTTAAATTCCTGCTGGGAGCAAGGCCTGGTATGAGCGCCCTGGGTCTTGTTTTTGGTGTTTCGCTTTTCTGTAAGGATTAAGCAGATAGGGAGAAGGGAAAAGGGGCCTCACTTTAGAATGAATGAGTCACCTTGTGATTTTTAAATTTTTATTTTAATAAAGCTAATCAATTTCTACAACCTTGTCACATGTAGCTGAGTCTGGGATGACTCAGTGGATCAGTGGATGCGTGGAAGGTTTTGGTGTTTATAACTCATGACCCAAATCCTTCCAAGACACAAATGAAGCTAATCTTCTTCCCCTCCCTTTCCTCTCCCACTTCCCCTCTGTGTCTGTGTCTGTGTGTGTGTGTGTGTGTGTGTGTGTGTGTGCACGCATGCAGAGAGGAAGGAAGGGAGCTTTAGCACAAGTAGCTACATAGTGTTCAAGGATCAGCTTTCTTGAACTCCGAGGCTTGGTTGCCTTTGCTGAACTCCAAGTTAGTGGATTGCAGAATGGAAACTTGGCTTTTGCGGCACTGGGTGAGTTTTAGTTTGTGTGTGTCTTGCTGGGGGGTGGTGATGATTGTCTCAGCACTCACGCACTGCACAAGATGGCAGCAGGATACAGCCAAGTGGCAGCTCCTCCGCAGCTTCCTCCTCAGCCTCCCTCCTTGCACCCCCACAGGTCTGGCTTGTGGTTTTTGTCGTCAGTAACCTACTGCCTGAGATCATGATCTCTTAAAAGATGAGACTCTCGGAAGGGTTGATTGTATGCGTCAGTGAGCCTTCTATCACCTTCTGGAACAAAGTCACTTGAAATCTCTTGATGAGATTAAGGAGTTTAGTGTTACTAAGAAAATCTGCTTTGGGCCGCAGCAGTGCTGGGTGTTCTCAGACCTGACTGAGGAAGTTAGCTGTGGGCTGCCCTGTGGGCTGGTGCTTCAGGAGGAATCCAGAGAAGTGTTCAGATGCCCCCCTTGGGCTCCTTTCTAATTTTAATCAGCTCTTTAAATAGCTGCCCATCTCCTGTGATTGCACAACCAAGCACTTTGACATTTGCACCTTAGGAGAGGCAGATGTGAAAATGGAATCCAAAGACCATCTAGGGCGGGGCTGGGTGGGAGATGGGAGGGCCAACTGCGAGCTGCTCCACTTCTCAGCTCTCCCCTGCCCTGCAGCCCTGGGCCAGACAAGGCCAGAAGGTTTCAGGGGCATTTGACATCCCCTCCTGGTTCTCACCAGGAAAACATCCAAAGCTTTGGAGGAAACAGGCCCTGCCCCTGGCTCCTTAAATGCCCCGTCTCTTTGTAAACTGATATTCAGCCAGCAATGCCTAAGACTTTGTTAAGATCATTTCTACTGCTTTTCTTTCTGCTTCAAACACACAGTTCGTCTCTGAGGAAAGTAAAATAAATGGAATAAGAGTAAATTGGGTAACTCCTTACCCAATGGGTATCCAAAGCTACCCAGTCCCTTGACCCAGCACAGTTGGCCGACCCGTGTCACTCCCTGGCTGTCGCTGCTTCTCTGTGCTCACTGAAGGGTGAGCCAGGCCAGTGCTTCCCCAGCCCCTGGGCCTGGTCACTACACAGTGGAAAACAGACAAGCGGCCCCTTCCCCAAATCCCAAGAGTGTCTTGCTGCTTGGTGGGTGCTCATCGCAACGTTCTGAAGGCTCCAGGGCCACTTTGTTTGTAAGTATGATCTGTGCCTCAAAATACCATAGTAGCTGCTTGATAAAATTCTAAAAATATCTGGTTCTCTATTATGTAAACACTATTACAGTCACCAGTGTGTGAAGACTCTTGAGTCTGGTTCTCATATCAGAGTCATCATTTTTCTTCCTGTGGAATAAAATGCCTTGTGGACTTCCCAAACTTGTTCTTTTGTTTTCTTCTGGTCTCTTGGTGATCCACAGCTTCTAGAGCTATCACCAGTGACAAATACCAAACATAGTATGATGTTCACAATAAAATGTGGCCTCTGCCCCCAAGCCTGGGGAAGCACCCCCACACCTTAACCAGTCTCAGCCTCCCAAGAGTAAGTGGCAGTCTCTGCGCTACACTGGCTGCTGATCAGTCCATTCTGAGGTTCCTGGTCCAAGCCCCAGCAGGACAGACGTCACACTTAGGGTTTAGGCAGCTGAAGAAGAAACAGCAAAGGAGGCCGGGCGTGGTGACTCATTCCTGTAATCCCAGCACTTTGGGAGGCTGAGGCAGGTGGATCACAAGGTCAGGAGATTGAGACCATCCTGGCTAACATGACGAAACCTCATCTCTAACCCCGACTATATCGCCCCTCTCTATTCCATCCACTCCACCTCAAAATTAATAACCTTGTGTGTCGCCCAAATTTTCACCACGTTATATGATTATGTATATAACTAAAAATACAAAAAATTAGCTGGGCATGGTGGTGGACGCCCGTAGTCCCAGCTACTTGGGAGGCTGAGGCAGGAGAATCACTTGAACCCGGGAGGCGGAGGTTGCAGTGAGCCAAGATCACACCGCTGCACTCCAGCCTGGCACAACAGCCTGGCAACTCTGTCTCAACAACAACAACAACAACAACAACAACAACAACAAAACAGCAAAGGAGACTCAGCAGGATCATCCAGAGATGGAGTGACACCAGGAGGGGATGGATCCTAGAAGCTGAGGCCAGAAAGGTTTTAAAGACTACCGAGGGCTCCTGCTAAGTCAGGTGGGATTCGGACCAGCAATTATCAGTGGACCTAGCAATGCTGAAGTCACTAGAGACCTTTCTAAGAGCGGTTTCAATGGAGCATTGGAGGTGAAAGCCGGGTTGGAGTAGATTCAAGAGGAAAATGGAAGGAGAGAAATAACAACAGCCCTCTACAGGAATCTGGCCATAAATGGAGAGAACTGACTGGAAATTCAAGAGGGCAGGGAAGGAATAAGGGAGAAGAGGGCCTGGCGGGCCAGGAAGATGGGTGGAGGTGGGGGAGCTTGAGATTCCGTTGATGGCTCCTGATTTCTCACATCAGACAAGAATGAATACAGGGCGGGAAGTGATGCCGATTTGGAGAGAGAGTAGGTGCACGTAGTCATGTAGGGTAATGGGAAAGGGAATAGGCCACAGAAGCATGGTACGTTTGCCGGGCGACATTAAGGACCCATTTGACGTTGATGACCGTGAATGTACAGTGGAATCGGGCAGCCTGGTTGTATTTTTGTCTGGCCACATGTAGCTGCACAGCTTCAGTGTTGTAGAACAGGCAAAGAACTGGCTTTAATCGAGAAATGTTCCCCTCACCTATTCAAGTACCTCATCCACCGTTGCCCAGTTGAA
Source organism: Gorilla gorilla gorilla (assembly GCF_029281585.2). Lineage (NCBI taxonomy): Eukaryota > Metazoa > Chordata > Mammalia > Primates > Hominidae > Gorilla > Gorilla gorilla. The sequence goes on along the minus strand of NC_073224.2, from coordinate 228,084,313 downwards.
CTGGCCAAGAGCCAATCAGAACAAAATGTCAACAGAAATCCAAAAGCCTAGAGAAGGGAAGGGTTACGCTTTCCAAACCAAAGCACGGCTTCTGAAGACTATGCCCCTTCCAAGTGGGAGAGACAGTGGGAGGTGTGGTTAACAACCCCCACATGTGCACACAATTAGACTCTTTTCAGGGGTTCACAGATGCAGTGGGGCAGTCAGTGTTTGACAGTGAACCAGCCAGGCACTCCAGAGCACGGGGATGTCATTGACATAGAAAGGGTACGTGTATGACGATCTTCCATTTCCTCAGCCGAGTTCAGCAAGCCGTCTTGCCGGTATTGGTTGGCTGCAAACACAGCTTTCACCCCCAGCTCTTTAGATCAAGAATGTGATTTCTAGCACCGTAAGAGATACTTGATGTTTGCTGTTCACTGGACACTGCATCCCAAGACCCTAAGCACAGAAAGTGCTTCCTGAACACACACCCAAGCATGTTCATTATTATTTAGAAGTTTGGATTAACCTGGAAGAGCACTTCTTCAGGAAATTGGAAGTGAGATTGCACTCGCATCTGCAAGGGCCTTGAAGATCATCCAAGTTGTGGCTCTCTGGCTGAGGGCATGATAAAAGCAATCATAAAGACCAAAGAAAGGGACTGTAATCCTAGCGCTTTAGGAAGCCAAGCCAGGAGGATCAAGACCAGCCTGGGCAACAGAGGGAGACCCTGTCTCTACAAAAAAAAAAAAAAAAAGGTCGGGCATGGTGATGGATGCCTGCAGTCCCAGCTTCTTGAGAGGCTGAGGCAAGAGGATCACTTAAGCCCAGGAGGTTAAGGCTGCAGTGAGTTATGACTGCACCACTGTACTCTAGCCTGGGCGACAGAGCAAGACTGTGTCAAAAAAAACTCACTGCTGAATAATCCTACTGACACTTTTTAAAAGTAGTCTTCCCTTCTTGCTCCCCCCACTGTATCGCCCCTCTCTATTCCATCCACTCCACCTCAAAATTAATAACCTTGTGTGTCGCCCAAATTTTCACCACGTTATATAATTATGTATAGTTTCATAAGCAGATATACATATTCATAGATTCCTAACATTTGTGTTTACAAAAATGGAATCTATTAAACACTGTTTTGTGACTTGCTTTTTTTTCCTCACTGTTCCCTCAGGCTGGTATCACTCTAGTTTATTCTCTGAAGTGCTGCATGTTCATTAATGGTGTAAATGTTCTATAATTTACTCACCTATTCCTGCTTCAATGGGCATTCACTTTGCTTTCCAGCTGCTTCCACCCTGCCCCGAAGATCAACACAGCAATAGATGCCCTCCTATGTATGCATTTACACGCCAGTTCTATTTCTGTGCAGTCCTTTCCCGGGAGCTGATTAGTTAGGAGGTATGTTCCAGACCACTTTCCCCCAGTGCTGGTAGGAATGTGAAGGGCAGCACCCATCTCTGCGCCTCTTGCCTGTGTGATGGGTACGAAGTGATAGTTCATTGTTACTTTATCTTGCGTGTCCCCAGCAGCGAATTTGACCATCGTTTTGTTTGTTGGCATTTGGATTTACTGTTAGGAACGGCATTTGCTGAATTATAGCAAATGCCTTTCAGCATCTGTTATTATGAACAGTTTATTATTATACTGTTTCTTCTCCTTTAATTTTTGTTTAAGTAACATGTTGATAGATTTCCTGATATGGAACCACTCTTAATCCCTGGAATTAATGGATTCCACTTGGATAAATGTGTTAGTTTGTTATTCTTTTGATACATTCCTGGCTCTTTTTGCTAATATTTTGAGTCTTGGCACTTTTTAAGTGAAAGGGGCCTATAATTTTCTTTTTTTCAGAGTAACCTTTCTTTTTCTTTTGAAACAGGGTCTCACTCTGTTGCCCAGGCTGGAGGGCAGTGGCTCAGTCTTGGCTTACCGCAACCTTGAACTCCTGGGCTCAAGCAATCCTCCCACCTCTGCCTCCCATGGAGCTGGGGCTATAGGCGTGTGCCACCTTGCCCGGCTAATTTTTTTTATTTTGAGTAGAGATCGGGTCTTACTGTGCTGCGCAGGCTGGTCTCAAACTCCTGGACTCAACTGATCCACCTGCCTCAGCTTCCCAAAGTGCTGGGATTATAGGCATGAACCACTGTGCCCGGTCTCTTCATCAGACTTTAGGATGAAAATTATGCTGTCTTCGTAGAATGGACTGGGGAACTTAACACCATTTGGCTTACAATACTTAAATTACATTAGAATTTTCTGTTCTGTTTTTCAAAGCTTGGATAAAAGCGGGCTGTAAACCCTTGGGTTATAAAACTTTTTTTTGAGACGGAGTCTCACTGTCACCCAGGCTGGAGTGCAGTGGCGCGATGTCGGCTCACTGCAAGCTCAGCCTCCCGGGTTCAGGCTGTTCTCCTGCCTCAGCCTCCTGAGTAGCTGGGACTACAGGCACCTGCAACCACGCCTGGCCAATTTTTTGTATTTTTAGTAGAGACGGGGTTTCACTACGTTAGCCAGGATGGTCTCAATCTCCTGATCCGCCCGCCTCGGCCTCCCAAAGTGCTGGGATTACAGGTGTGAGCCACCGTGCCTGGCCCTTTTTTTTTTTTTTTTTTTTTTGAGTCGGAGTCTCTCTCTGTTGCCCAGGCTGGAGTGCAGTGGCGCGATCTTGGTTCACTGCAAGCTCTGCCTCCTGTGTTCACACCATCCTCCTGCCTCAGCCTCCCGAGTAGCTGGGACTACAGGCGCCCGCCACCACACCCGGCTAATTTTGTTTTTGTATTTTTAATAGAGATGGGGTTTCACTGTGTTAGCCAGGATGGTCTTGATCTCCTGACCTCATGATCCGCCCACCTCCGCCTCCCAAAGTGCTGGGATTACAGGCGTGAGCCACTGCACCTGACTTTTGTTTAAGAGACAAGGTCTTGCTTTGTCACCCAGGCTGGAGTGCAGTGGTATGATCATAGCTCACTGTAGTCTTGAACTCCTGGCCTCAAGCCATCCTCCTGCCTCAGCCTCCCAAGTATCTGGGACCACCGGCACATGCCACCATGCCCAGCTAATTTATTTTCTTTTTTGTAGAGGCAGGTCTCTCGCTTTTTGCCAAGGCTGGTCTCGAATTCCTAGCTTCGAGTAATTCTCCTGCCTCGGCCTCCCAAAGAGCTGGGATTATAGACATGAGCCTGGCCTAGAACTCTTTTTTTTTTTTTTTTTTTTTTTTTGAGACAGAGTCTAGCTCTGTCACCCAGGCTGGAGTGCAGTAGCACAATTTCAGCACACTACAACCTCTGCCTCGTGGGTGCAAGCAATTCTCCTGCCTCACCTCCCGAGTAGCTGGCGCCCGACACCACACCCGGCTAATTTTGTGGGTGGGTATTTTAGTAGAGACAGGGTTTCACCGTGTTGCCCAGGCTGGTCTCGAACTTCTGAACTCAGGCAATCCGCTCGTCTCGGCCTCCCAAAGTGCTAGGATTACAAGCATGAGCCACTGCGCCTGGGCTAGAACTCTTTTCAGTGGTGCCATTTAATCATCATCCCACACTCTACTCTGTTTATTGGAGTATTCAAGTTTTCCATTTCTTCATAGGTCAATTTTGGTAACATTTGATTTTTTTAAATCATTCAGTTCTCTTAACTTTTTGAATTTGTTGCTGGTACAGTTGCATGTATTCTCTTACAATTATTTTAAGGCCTCATATCTGGTTATTTCTCCTTTCTCATTCCTTATCTTGCGTGTTTTTACTTTTTTTTCATAACTAACTTTTTGAGGATGTTAGTGTTCTTTTCAAAGAACCGGTTCGAAATGTACTTTTCTTTGCTACTTTTTGTTATTTTATTGATCACATCTTTAATCTTTTGTTCTCTATACGTGGCCTGTTTTGATTTATTTTACTATTCTTGCTTTCTAAGGTAAGTATTTTGTTTTGTAGTGCTGTATTTTTTTCATCTTTCTTCTTGAATAATAATGACATTTTTAGGTTATAAATTTTCCTCTGGTACTCAGTTTGCCTCATTAATTTTGGCATTAAGCATTCTCCTTTTATTGCTTTCTATGTAGTCTTTAATTTTGCTTTTAATTTCTTCTTTGATCTAAGGATTACCTACTGGTTAATTTCCAAATATTATCTTATCTATCCATCTATCTATCTATCTATCTATCTATCTATCTATCTATCTATCTATCTATCTATCTATGTGAGACGACGTCTGGCTATGTCGCCCAGGCTGGAATGCAGTGGTGCAATCTTGGCTCACTGCAACCTCTGCCTCCCAGGTTCAAGTTATTCTCCTGCCTCAGCCTCCCGAGTAGCTGGGACTTGGTATGCCACACACCCGGCTAATTTTTTGTATTTTTAATAGAGATGGGGTTTCACCATGTTGGCCAGGCTGGTCTCGAACTCCTGACCTCAAGCAATCCTCCCGCCTCAGCCTCCCAAAGTGCTGGGATTATAGGCATGAGCCACTGTGCCCAGCCAAATTATCTCCTTTAAATTAATGTTTTGAATTTTATTGGATTATGATCAGTAAATAAATGTAACCTGAAGATTTCTACACTCTAAAAACATCTGGGCTGCGCGCAGGGGCTCACGCCTGTAATCCCAGCACTTTGGGAGGCCAAGGTGGGCGGATCACTTCAGCTCAGGAGTTTGAGATCAGTCTGGGCAACACAGTGAAACCCCATCTCTGCAAAATATACAAAAATGAGCCTGGCGTGGTGGTGCATGCCTCAGTCCCAGCTACTTGGGTGACAGGATCCCTTGAGCTGGGGAGGTTGAGGCTGCAGTGAGCCATAACCACTGCACTCCAGCCTGGATAACAAAAGTGAGACTCTGACCAAAAAAAAAAAAAAAAAAAAAATTCATTGTAATTTTCTTATTGTCCAAGTACTTGATCAGTTTATGTAAATGTTCCAGGGCCAGGCTCAGTGGCTCATGCCTGTAATCCCAGCACTTTGGGAGGCCGAGGCGGACAGATCATGAGGTCAGGAGTTCAAGACTAGCATGGCCAATATGGTGAAACCTCGTCTGTACTAAAAATACAAAAAAATTAGTTGGGCGTGGTGGCGTGCGCCTGTAGTCCCAGCTACTTGGGAGGCTGAGGCAGAAGAATTGTTTGAACCCAGGAGGCGGAGGTTGCAGTGAGCCGAGATCGTGCCACTGCACTCCAGCCTGGGCGACAGAGCGAGACGCCATCTAAAATAAATAAATGTTCCATGAACATATGAAACAAAAGTATATTATCTCTTTGAGACATGCAAATAGAGATAGACAGACAGACACACAGAACTTTGTAGACTGTCTGAATTAAGTCCTACAGGATCTTATTTTGTGTGTGGGAGAGACTGCCTTGCATCTTCAAGTGGCCTGCGGGGCAGAGTCTCTAACTCCAGCTATATCCTTTGGAAGTGCAGTAAGTGCTTAAAGTAAACAAAGTTAGAAGAAAGGAAAGAGAAGAACACAGCAGTCTTAATTAAGCTTCCTCCAAATACTCCAGTTGGAACTTCAGAAGGATTTGACGCTGGAACAATTGCACTGCAGAGCTGCCTGCCCCACGCCCAGGAGCGGGGCCAACCCATTTGTCGCTGAGAGGAGCCAGACCGTGTTCTCCCACAGTCTTACCCAAGGAGCACAGCCAGCGTCAGCAGCTCCCAGGGGCTCCTAAAACTTCACACCTCATGCTTATTCTGGTCTGACTCAAAAGCACAGAAAGGTCACGGGTACGTTTTGACTTGGAGGAAATGTGTGAATCTAGACCAACTTGGCTCTTGGAAACCCCGGGCAAGTGAGCCCCCAAGGGAGGGGGTGTGTGGGAGACGGGAGGGGGCGGGTGCTGAAACAGCTCCCGGGGCCACTTTAGAGGGAAAATTCCTGCCTTTTGGGCGTATTTTCCTAAGACGCTTAAGGGGTACACAGAGACTTCTGGGAAGCTTGGCAAAGCCTGCAGAAAGGCAACTCTCAATCTGTTCCATGGTTTGTCCACAGAGATCGAGCATCCCTAGGTGTTCCCAGACAACACACGTGACTCTGATGCTACAGAACCTAACCCTCTGCCCCTCCAGCAACAGGGAGGCACTTCCAGCCCCGGCTCTTGAGCACGTACTGGGTGCCAGGCTCTGTACTGGATGCATGGATGTACAGTGAATAGGGTGGCATTCTTGCTGCCCTCACTGAGCTAGCTATACTAGTGGTGGACGTCAGGGTGTGGCAGGGAAGACTCAACCGAGAAAGAGGCGGATGGTCTGAGTCCAGCAAGAGTGAGGAGAGTTCACGAGGCACTGGGAAGAGGACAGTGTCCGTTTGGAGCCCTGAGGCAGGGACCTGCTTAGCACAGCTGAGTCCCAGGATCCCTGGACTGGCTGGAGCACAATGAGAGGAGGTGGGGGGCGCAGCTAGGCCAGGTCATGTTGGACTCTGTAAGCCACGCTAGGAGAGGCTATAAGCAGAGGGTTCCACAGTGAGGTTGGCATCGCAAAAGAAATACCTGTCTGGCTGCAGATGGAGACAGGGTAGCATGAGTTAGTAGTGGAGAGCAGCTGCAATAGCCCAGGCAAGAAATAAGGAGGCTTGGATGAGGATGGGGGCAGAGAGGTGGAAGGGAGCCAATAGAATCCGGATATGTTTTTGAGGGAGAACAGAAAAACCAGTGAGATTGATTTCATGCACAGATTAGGGGCCAAGCACCGTGGCTTAGGCCTGCAATCCCAACACTTCGGAAGATGGAGGCGGAAGGATCACCAGAGCCCAGGAGTTTGAAACTTCAAAACCAGCCTGGGCAACATAGCAAGACCCCATCTCTAAAAAAAAAAATTAGCTGGCCCTGGTGGCACACGCCTGTAGTCCCAGCTACTAAGGAGACCAAGACAGGAGAATTACTTGAGTCCTAAAGTCAAGGGTGCAGTGAGCCGAGATTGCACCACTGCACTCTACCTTGGGAGACAGAGCAAGACTTGTCTCAAAAAAAAGAGAGAGAGAGATTAGGGAAAAAGAAATATCAAGGGTAGCTTCTGGGTTTCTAGCTTAAGCAACCAGTGATGTGTTTTAAACCATGGGGGCAGATTTGATGATAATGAGAGTAGAATTTGAGATGAGAAGGGGGCCTGGACAAGCCCTAAGGAGCTCCAGCATGTAGTGGATGTGTGTAGGAGCACGAGCAAAGGAGATGGCGAAGGAGCAACTGGAGAGGTGGCTGGCAAAATAGAAAGACAATGCTTCGGCCAGGCGCGGTGACTCACGCCTGTAATCCCAGCACTTTGGGAGGCCGAGGTGGGCAGATCACGAGGTCAGGAGATCGAGACCATCCTGGCTAACACGGTGAAACCCCGTCTCTACTAAAAATACAAAAAAAATTAGCCAGGCGCAGTGGCGGGTGCCTGTAGTCCCAGCTACTTGGGAGGCTGAGGCAGGAGAATGACGTGAACCCGGAAGGTGGAGCTTGCAGGGAGCCGAGATCATGCCACTGTACTCCAGCCTGGGTGACAGAGTGAGACTCCATCTCAAAAAAAAAAAAAAAAAAAAGACAGTGCTTCGAGAAGGAAGACACAGTCAACTGGATTGCATGGCACTAAAACTCCAGGTAAGACATATGTTGTATTCAACAATGTAGAGGACATTGCCTGTAAGTTTTGTTGGAATTTCAGACGGAGCAAAGTTAGGCAGGATGAAGCGCCAATGGCAGGTTAAGGAGAGATCGTGAGTATGACACAGTGGCCATGGAACTTTGGCCCATGACAGTGACTTACAAGGGCGGTCAGTGGGAGTAGGAGCCTGCATGCTGGAGAAAGAGTGCAGATCCAGCCTGCAAACAATTAAAAAACAATAATAAAACTAGGACTAAAAGCCGGCTGCTTTTTACTATCACTGTGCTCTTGGCAATTCTAAACAAAATCTGGAGATTTCGGGTGGAGATAAAATTCTCCTCCCCTCAAAAATCTTTAGTGAGTTGAAATTCCAGTGAGTTTTAGTAGATATGTAGGCAAGCTTTAAATTAGCACACTGTAGTACTTTTCCTTTAGTAAACCTTGTACACCACGTGGACGTTAATTCTGAGATCTGCCGGTTATGCAGTGGGCGCCCACCAAGCGTGGACTCAGCTAACACACCTTCATTTCAAGAGAATGTTCTAATGGTTTGGAATTGTTCAGGCTTGCTCGGGGCACAGTGGAGTCCCTAACCCCCCTGTTCCAACATATTCCTGCATTTAAACAGATTTTAAGACAAAGCAATGGGACTTGAGTTGCTTCAATGCTGTCATTCTGTGTGACCACTTGCGGTTTTATTTTATTTATTTATTTTTTTTGAGACGGAATTTCACTCCTGTTGCCCAGGCTGGAGTGCCATGACGCAATCTCGGCTCACTGCAACCTCCACTTCCCAGGTTCAAGCAATTCTCCTGCCTCAGCCTCCCATGTAGTTGAAATTGGAGGCATGCACCACCACATCCAGCTAATTTTTGTATTTTTAGTAGAGACGAGGTTTCACCATGTTGGCCGGGCTGGTCTCGAACTCCTGACCTCAAGCTGAGATTTGCCTGTCTCAGCCTCCCAGAGCGCGGGGATTACAGGTGTGAGCCACTGCCCCCGACCTCACTTGCAGTTTATTTGTGTTTTAAAACTTAAAGAGTGAGGTCAGGCGCAGTAGCTCATGCCTGTGATCCCAACACTTTGGGAGGTCGGTCAAGGCAGGTGGATCGCCTGAGGTCAGGAGTTTGAGACCAGCCTGGCCAACATGGTGAAAACCCATGTCTACTAAAAAAACAAAAAAATTAGCTGGGCATGGTGGTGCGCACCTGTAATCCCAGCTACTCAGTAGGCTGAGGCAGGAAAATCGCTTGAACTCGGGAGGTAGAGGTTGCAGTGAGCTGAGATCGTGCCACTGCACTCCAGCCTGGGCGACAGAGAGAGACTCTGTCTCAAAAAAAAAAACCTTAAAGAGTGAAATAGAATCCAGACTAGGAAGGGGAATCTTTTTGTCTGGTAAGTGCAAATTTTAGTTCATCCATGAAATGTAAAGAAAATTGTTATGTTAGCAGTATGATTTTATAATTGCCACAATTTCAGTGTACGTTTTGCTGATGATCTTCTTAAAATCCACTTATTAGTTACTGGAGAATTATTTAAATAGACATTTGTTATATAGGGCTATCACCAAAAGATCAAAATTCAAATCATTAAGTAAATATAAGAAATATATAGCAATGGCCGGATGCAGTGGCTCACACCTGTAATCCCAGCACTTTGGGAGGCTGAGGCGAGCGTATCATCTGAAGTCAGGAGTTGAAGACCAGCCTGGCCAACATGGAGAAACCCCGTCTCTACTAAAGATACAAAAATTAGCCCGGCGTGGTGGCAGGCGCCTGTAATCCCAGCTACTCGGGAGACTGAAGCAGGAGAATTGTTTGAACCCGGGAGGCGGAGGTTGCGGTGAGCTGAGATCGCGCCGCTGAACTCCAGCCTGGGCAACAGAACAAGACTCTGTCTCAAAAAAGCAAACAAACCAACAAAAAACCTGTAATAAGAGTAAGTAGTTGTGCCCTTTTGTACTGCGATTGTGTATTTTTAAAGTTCAATAAAAAATTTTCACCATCCGCATTTATTTTATTCTTATTGTTTCATTCATTAGTATTAGTGAAGATATTAGGTTGCTGCAAAGGTAATTGCTGGGTTTTTTTTTTTTTTGAGACAGAATTTCACTCTTGTTGCCCAGGCTGGAGTGCAATGGCGCAATCTCGGCTCACTGCAACCTCTGCCTCCTGGGTTCAAGCGATTATCCTGCCTCAGCCTCCCGAGCAGCTGGGATTACAGGCATGCACCATCACGCCCGGCTAATTTTGTATTTTTAGTAGAGACAGGGTTTCTCCATGTTGGTCAGGCTGGTCTCGAACTCCCGACCTCAGGTGATTAGCCTGCCTTGGCCTCCCAAAGTGCTGGGATTACAGGCGTGAGCCACCGTGCCTGGCAGGTAATTGCTGTTTTTGTCATTGAAAGTAGTTTTGTCATATTGAGAAAGGAAGAGTTGTTAAAAACAAAAAACAAAAAAAAAACTCAGAAGAGTTCTATGGGCTTCCAGCCTACTAAGCACACCACTGGTCCAAGGTAAGGGTCCTGGGAGATGTCCAATGTCTGTCATCCCTGGAGATGGGAGAGGAGTTGGGTCTGACAATTGGGACCACCAGACTAAGCCAAGGCCCCTTATGGAGTTGATGAGAGAAGTTCCCCAAAGGACTGAAACATCTTCAGTGCAGCCTGAATTGGGGAAAGGAAGGGCAGGTGGGTGAGGGGAGATCCAGAATGAAAGAGCCCTGAACTGGAGTTTTATGGGAGCTTGGAATGAACTGTTTTCCAATCCTGTGCCCCACCGTGTCCCACGCCACACTAATCCTGTCCCCAGAGGCGGCTACTTTGAACTCTTTTCCAATATCTTCTTGTATTTAACTCTATTTTTCCGAATATCATGTTTTCACCTATTTTTGCATTTTTTTCCCAATTGCAGGTGTGGTCTACTGATTTTCTACTGTGGAGGATTAGGCTTTGGTTCTCTCCGTCCCCCCCACAACCTCCCCAAAATATTCCACACTGGGGAGAAAAGGAGAAACATCGTTACAGATCCTAGATGTTTACAGGATAGCAGGGGAATATTATGAATAACTTCCTGCCTTTAACAATGCAGATAAAATGGACACATTTCTTGAAAGGCACAAATTACAAAACTTCATAGGAGAAACGGGAAATTTGAATAGCCCTACATCTATTAACGAAATTAAATTTTTAATTAAAAACCTTCCCCTACACAAAAAATCCAGGCCCAGATGGCTTCACTTGAGTGAATTCCACTCAAGGAAAAATTGCTATCAACCCTACACAAATCCACACTAGAGAAGAAAGCACTTTCCAATTCATTTTATGATCAACAAACTATAGTATAACATAAGGGTGGAATACTACGCAGCAATGAAAACCCACAAACTACTGACACACAAAGCTGCCTAGAGGAGCTCAGAATCATGCAGAGTGAAAGGAGGGTAATGGCCAAGCTAAGCTTTAAAAAAAGAGTTAGTGGTGTGAAGAGGCATGAATGGGAGTGAGCAGAGAGAGATTTTCTCTTTGAGAACAGGAAGCCAGTGACCTAAATGAGTAAAGGTGCCTCCGGCCTTGGCTGCTCCCTGAGATGGAGAACTGGGAGATAGCCGGGCGCGGTGGCTCACGCCTGTAATCCCAGCACTTTGGGAGGCCGAGGCGGGCGGATCACAAGGTCAGGAGACCAAGACCATCCTGGCTAACACGGTGAAACCCCGTCTCTACTAAAAATACAAAAAATTAGCTGGACATGGTGGCAGGCGCCTGTAGTCCCAGCTACTCAGGAGGCTGAGCAAGAGAATCACTCGAACCTGGGAGGCAGAGGTTGCAGTGAGCCGTGATCGCGCCACTGCACTCCAGCCTGGGCAACAGAGCGAGACTCCATCTCAAAAAAAAAAAGAGAACTGGGAGGCCATCTTAGGTGACGGGTTTCACTTTGGACACATTGAACATGGGGCCCTGCAGAGCATCCAGTTAGCAGCATTAGAAAGGTAGAGATGGGGGAGTCATTCTTTTGGAGACAGTAGTTTGTTTGTTTGTTTATTTTTTGGAGACAGAGTCTCACTCTGCTGCCCCATCTGGAGTGCAGTGCTGCGATCTCAGCTCACTGCAACTTCTGCCTCCCAGGTTCAAGCGATTCTCCTGCCTCAGCCTCCTGAGTAGCTGCGACTACAGAAATGTGCCACCACGCCTGGCTAATTTTTGTGTTTTTAGTAGAGACGGGGGAGACAGTAGTTTAAATAAGTCCTGGCGTGAATGCCTTACCCAGAGGGGGTATAAAGTGAGGGTCTAATGCCAGCACCCTGGGAAATGTCAACGTAAGAACTGCCAGGGGAGGAGGATCCAGGAAGGGTCAGTGATGGGGATGACAAAGGGGGTGTCGTGGGGAAAAGGGCAGAGGAAGAGGGACTAGTGACCACCTCTGCTCTGAGGTCAGGTGGAGCAAGACTGAAAAGAGGCCGGGGATTGGGAAATGAGGCCATTGGTGGCCTTGTCCCTGGTGGCTCTGGGTTGTGGGCCAGAAGCCAGTCCCTGGTGTTGAAATAGGATCCAAAGGTGAAGAAGGGAGTGTAGATTTATCTTTAAAATTTGACTGTGGGAGGGAGGGTGGTTTTGGTTTTTGCCATGTTGGTGTTTTAAAAGCAGCAGGGAGTTGAGCTGCTTGTGGACTGGAAGGAAGGAGCCAGCAGACAGGGAGGGGAGGAGGGGAAGTGGGTAGTGAAGGGGAGAGAGAACAGCCAGGGGTGGTGGGCAGGAGAGGAAATGGAACCCTAGAGGCCTGGGCAGGAGGCCTCTTGCTGTTGAGCTGCGGCCGGCTGTATTTTGAGACCTTAACCTTCACCTTCTCAGCTGTGTTGGATGCGGCCTCCAGAGGCCCAGGAGAGGTGGAGATCAGACGGGGTTCAACAGGGAGCCAGAACCATGAGGTCTGTTGTGGAATAAAGGATGTTTTCTAGGAGTCAGGCCTCACCCAGCTGTGGCGGGGGTGGAGGGCAGGGAGGACTGCCGAGGGGGCTGGGGTGGGCGTCTTTGGGAGGTGTCTTCTGTGAGTTTGCAGCAAAGGGTCTGGGGTGGGTCTGGGGTGGGCCTGGGGTGGGCCTGGGGTCAGTGTTGGTCAGCAAGGCCAGCCTCACCTTTGCCTCTCAAGTCACGGGTGCCTTCCCTCTTGACAACTCTGCCCTGAAACCTACAGGAAGTGGATTCTGAGAAATATGGCTTCCACCGTTACCAAGTGGACCAGTGCTGTCCCATAGAAATAATGCAAGTCACCCGGGCTCCTGGAATCCCAGCACTTTGGGAGGCCGAGGCAGGCGGACCCCTTGAGACCAGGAGTTTGAGACCAGCCTGGCCAACATGGCGAAACCCCATCTCTATCTTTACTAAAAATATAAAAATGAGCTGGGCATGGTGATGCATGCCTGTAATCCCAGGACGTTGCAGTGAGTGAGATGGTGCCACTGTACTCCAGCCGGGGCAACAGAGCAAGATTCTGTATCCAAAAAGAAAAACAAAGAAACAGTGCAAGTCACACATGTAATTTAAAATTGTCTGGGCTGGGAGCAGTGGCTGACACCTATAATCCCAGTACTTTGGGAGGCTGAGGCGGGAGGATTGCTTGAGCTCAGGAGTTCAAGACCAGCTGGGGAAACATAGTGAGAACTTGTCTCTATTTTAAAAATTAAAAAAAAAAAAAAATGAGCTGGGCATCGTGGCACATGTCTGTAGTCTCAGCTACTAGGGAGGCTGAGGCTTCTTGAGCCCAGGAGGTAGAGGCTGCAGTGAGCTGAGATCGAACCACTGCACTCCAGCCTCGGCAACAGAGCACGACCCTGTCACTAAAAAATAAAAATAAATAGGCTGGGCGCGGTGGCTCACGCCTGTAACCCCAGCACTTTGGGAGGCTGAGGCTGGCAGATCACGAGGTCAGGAGTTTGAGACCAGCCTGACCAACATGGTGAAACCCCGTCTCTACTAAAAATAGAAAAATTAGTCAGGTGTGGTGGCACACACCTGTAATCCCAGCTACTTGGGAGGCTGAGGCAGGAGAATTGCTTGAACCTGGGAGGCGGAGGTTGCAGTGAGCCGAGATTGCACCATTGCATTCTAGCCTGGGTGACAGAGTGAAACTCCATCTCAAAAAATAATAATAAATAAATAAATAAATATAAAAAGAAATAAAATTTTCTAGGTGACCCGTTTTTTAAGAAGGAAAACGAAATGGAAAGTTAATTTTAATAATTAAAGACAATATGTCCAAGACATTATCATGTAATGTATAATCAGTAGAAAACATTGTTAATGAGATGCTTTATGTTGTGATTTTGCACTAAATCTTTGAAATGTGGTGCCTGTTTCACGCTTACAGAACAGCTCAACTCCAAATAGGCGCATTTCCATCGCCTCCATCGCCGCCGTAGCTGGTGGCTGTCAGATTGGACAGCACGGTAGAGGCGGGTCAGGAAATGCAAGGAGAGCACTTTTGGAAGCGTCTGGATCCTGGGCCCTCGGGGAGGGCAGGGCCTGGGTCCTGATGTGAGGAGCCTGGAGCCTGTCCGTGGCCGAGAGGGCCTCCTTCCTCCTTCCTGGCCGACACGTCACCTGCTCCGTCCAGTCCACGAGAAGCAGCTGTGGCCCAAGCCCATGATGACCCGCCTTTCTTCCCCAGGTGCACGTCACCATCTGTGGCAGCCTGGGATACGCATGAGCTCCTCAGGAGGGCGGGTGAGTGGACTTTCCAGCGTGGGCTGGAGGTGATCTCAAAGGGCACAAGGGTTGGAACTGAACCAGCCACGCCAGGGGACGGGGGTTTGGTCGGAGCCCCGTGGGAAGGGAAGGCCCCTCTGCTCCAGGCCCTCCAGGATCTCCAACCATGGCCCAAATGGCCACCATGATGATGCCCACCTACGGGCTTTGGCGCTTCAGGAGTGTCTTGCTGGGTGAAGGGCAGGTCGCTATCAGATGCATCTGTTTAATTTTAGAGCTCCATGGAACACACATCTGGATGACAGGAGGGAGCCAGGAGCTGTGAGAAGAGGGGGGAGCTGCCCCCGCAAGAATGCAAGACCCACGGGCTCTACGATGCGGGGGAGCAGCGGGCATCTGAGGAAGGGGCGTCAGGGGCACATGGCCAGCCCTCTTCACCCCACAGTCTGCCCCAGGCCAGCCCCACTAGGAGTGACCCATTTTCTCCTAGCAGGATTCCTTGCATGGGGTGGCCTGGACCCAAAACTCCCGCTCTGAGGATTCCCTGTCAACCACAGAGAAGGTTGACTCAAGTTTCTTTATTTGGCCATGAAATTTTGGGGCATCTCACGGTGCTTCTTGGGTCCACTGGAGAGCCCTGGAAGCTCAGAAGAGGCAAGAGGGGCCTACTTCTCCCTTGTTTGGGCTTTGTTTGCTAAATACCAATATTAGATTAGGCAACTCTGCAAACAAAACCAAGGCCTGGCCAGCTGCCCAGGGTGTTTAAAGTCCAAGACATGAAGGCAGAACGTGTGCCCGTGGACTTGCACACGCAAGCAGGCCGAGGGGAGAGCAGCCCGGCAGAGACCTTGGTGGTCCAGGGCTGAGCAAAGGCTTCCCCCACCAGTCCGTCCCAGTGCGCTCAGCACAGGAGTTAGCGGCCGCACACTTCAGCCATTGTCTTATTTTAGAAAATGACATCTGCTGGGCGTGGTGACTCACGCCTGTAATCGCAGCATTTTGAGAGGGCAAGGTCAGGAGTGATCACTTTGGGTGGACCATGAGGTCAGGAGTTCAAGACCAGCCTGGCCAACATGGTGAAACTCCGTCTCTACTCAAAATACAAAAATTAGCCAGGCGTGGTGGCTCACACTTATAATCCCAGCTACCTGGGAGGCTGAGGCAGGAGAATGGCTTGAACCTGGGAGGCGGAGGTTGTAGTGAGCCGAGATTGCTCCACTGGACTGCAGCCTGGGTGACAGAGCGAGACTCCGTTCTCAAAAAAAAAAAAGAGAAGATGACATCCATGATGTTAATAAAAGCAGAGGTATTAGGGGAAGGGAGACATCCTGTCAACTTTTCATCAGCTCACATTTGACCCTCAGCTTTTTTCTGTTAATCTAGTTATCATATCAACAGCGTTCTCACAAATGACCAAAGACAGTGTCGGTGGCTCTTAGTGTTTGAAAGTAAAAATTTATAATATTTTTTAAATGCCAACAGACTGAAAACAGGAATGATGCATCATTGGTTGTAAACTGTCTCCTGAGCTGGTAATTCCATCTCCATCTTAAGCAGAAAAAACATACCCGTGTGCCCAGGGGCTCTCACCCCAGCACACCTCTTGCCCACTTAGCCTAGTTGATGGTCAAATTACTGAGTGGGGTTTAAATGCCCTTCAGACTTTATAGGTGGAATTCCTGAAACGCGTCTATCTAGAAGAGGAGAGGTAGTAGTATTGGGAAGGGAACAGGAAGTAGACGGTGTGGAGTGCTGTTTGTTAAATGCTATCTCTTACCGTCTGTGTTTGTTTTTACTTACGCTTGCCTTATCTCTCTCCTCCTGCCCACTCTGTCATTCAACTACCCAGTTCCCCACCCTGGTTTCTTGTGTATTTTTTTCCAGGAAGAAACACACACACACACATTTATATATATATAAAATAGGCCAGATCCCATCCTTCCTGGGTCCACCCTTCCTGGACAGTCCCCCAACCCAGCACACAAACACACTGTTATTTTTCTCATCTCAATCCACCCTTGATCTTGTACACCAATCCAGCCACTGCTCAATTCTTTGCTTTCTTTAAAATACAATTTGTCAAATTATATATATGTGTGTTGGCAATTACATATATATCTGTATATTTACTCTCCACCCCTCTTTTTTCTTTTTTTTTTTTTTTTTGATGGAGTCTTGCTCTGTCACCCAGACTGTAGTGCAGTGGCCCAATCTTGGCTCACTGCAACCTCCACCTCCCGGGTTCAAGCAATTCTCCTAGCTCAGCCCCCCAAGTAGCTGGGATTACAGGTATGTGCCACCATGCCTGGCTAATTTTATTTTTTGTATTTTTAGTAGAGACAGAGTTTCACTATGTTGGCCAGGCTGGTCCCGAACTCCTGGCCTCAAATGATCTGCCCGCCTTGGCCTCCCAAAGTGCTGGGATTACAGGCGTGAGCCACCACACCCAGCCTCTCTTTTTATTTTTTTACAAAGATTCTAGCTTAGTACTTCCTTGCATTTTTCACTTTGTCTTGGAGATCATTCCTTATCAGCACATGACCTTTCTTTTATTTTTTATTTTTAAAGGCTTGCCAAGTGAAGCGGTGGGAGTGGAGAAGGAGCAAAGAAATCTGTAACTGGTTGGGATCGGTGAGTTGTAAGCAGCCGCATAAAGAACATTTCTGTTTTCTTGGATTACAACATGATTTCCATTGTATAGAAATACCGTATTTATTCCACCAGTCCCCCACCCATAGTCACGTAGGTTGTTTCCAGCCTTCCCAATCTTCTTGCTATTACAAGGCTGCCACGAATCACCTTGTGTATACTTGATTTTTCTGATAAGTTAAAAGGTCCTAGAGGAGAAATTGCCCAATCCTTTGTGCACCTGTAATTTTGATAAATATTGCTAAGTTGCCTTCCATAAGGTTTGTACCAATTTACACAGCCACCGGAAATGAATGAGAGTGCATTTACCCACACCCTTACCAATGCAATCTGTTAGCAAATTTTCTGAACTTTGCCAATTTGGAGAAAATGGGTATTTCAGCGTAGTTTGAATGTATACTTCTCTTATGGGAAATTATGTTTAAGAGCCATTTCCTTTTCCGTGAACTATGTTTTAAAAATCTTTTCTGGTTTGTTTGTTTTTTGAGATGGAGTCTCACTCTGTTCCCCAGGCTGGAGTGCAGTGTGGTGCAATCTCAGCTCACTGCAGCCTCCGTCTCCCGGGTTCAAGTGATTCTCCTCCTCAGCCTCCCAAGTAGCTGGGAACTATAGGGTCGCGCCACCACACCCGGCTAATTTTTGTATTTTTAGTGGAGACGGGGTTTCACCAGGTTGGCCAAGCTGGTCTTGAACTCCTGACCTCAAGTGATCTGCCTGCCTTGGCCTCCCAAAGTGCTGGGATTACAGGCATGAGCCACCGCACTCAGCCTCTTATCTGTTTTTTTATCCTTATCTGTGTTTTCAATCCTTATCTGCTTATTTTAAAGGCTGAAACAAATCCCTAAATGTTAAAAAAAAAAAAAAATAGAAAAATTATACAGCAGCACTCTTGTTCTAGCCTCTTATCATGGGATAGCTTCCCATGATTAACTTGAATTATCTTGGGACAAAGACCTGGAGAAGAACAGGGGCACAGGAGTCTCAGAGACTGGGGAGAATCCTGCCCAAGCTGCCCCATTCTCTGGAGGCCTGGCCACAGAGCAGGGCCCAGAGGCTCAGGCTATCACCACCTTGGGGAAGACTCCCCTTCTCCAGCTCTGTCCCCCTGACACATGAACACAGCTCCCCTTCAGGCTGACTCTCCTGCCTGTGCAATTTCACTGCAGTGCAATTTCACTGCAACCTCTGCCTCTTGGGCTCAAACGATCCTCCCACCTCAGCCTCCCGAGTAGCTGGGACTACAGGCACATGCCACCATGCTTGTCTAATTTTTGTATTTTTTATAGAAACAGGGTTTTGCTGTGTTGCCCAGGCTGTTCTCAAAATCCTGGGTTCAAGTGATCCTCATGCCTTGGCCTCCCAAGGTATTGGGATTACAGGCATGAGCCAGGGCTCCCAGCCTGCTTCATGTATTGAAGCTGGGTTCATGTACATTTAGATTATGTCTTCTTGATGAATTGATTTTTTTGTTATGAAATGGTCTTCTTTATTTCTGGTAATATTATTTGTCCTGAAGTACTCTTTGTCTGATATTAATATAGCCACACAAGCATTCTTTGATTAGTGTTTATATGCCATACCTTTTTTCCCCATTCTTTTTACTTTCTTAATTTTGGTGTTCATATTCTTAGAGAAGAGCATATTATTGGGTCTCGTTCTTGTACCCCATGTGATATTCTCTGTTTTTCACTTGTAGTCCATTTATGTTTAATGTAATTGTGCATGGGTTTAAGTCTACCATTTTTCTATATGCCTTGTATTTGTTTCATCTGTTCCTTGTTTCTTTGTTTTTTACTTTTCTTTCTTATTTTGGATTAAGTGTATTTTAGAATTGTCTTTTATGTGCTCTCTTGGCTTTTTTTTTAAAAAATAGACTTCATTTCTGGGAGGAGTTTCAGGTTCACAGCAAGATTGAGTAGAAAGCACAGAGAATTCTCATATGCCCCCGTCCCTCCCCGCCCACAACTTCCCCCACTACTGACATCCCATAACACTGTGATTTGTTTCTTACAGTCAGTGAACCTACACTGACACTTGTTATCTCCACTGACTTTTAAACTTCCGTGTTGTTTGTTTAGTGTTTGTCTGTTTAAACTTTCTTGTTTGTTTATTTGTTTAGTGTGCTCTAGAGATTGCAATATTCATCTTTAATTTATCATAGACTGCCTTGAATGGATAGTATGTAATTTCCCATATTATGTAAAAACTTTGAACAGAATAGTTTCATTTACACTCTTCCTTCTCTTTGTGCAATTGTTGTCACATGTTTTATTTCTACCTTTGTTATAAACACCACTATTCATCATTATTATTTTTGCTTTCACTACTTGGTAGGTTTTTTTGTTTTTGTTTTTGTTTTTGTTTTTTTTTGAGATGGAATCTCACTCGGTCACCCAGGCTGGAGTGTGATGGTACAATCTCGGCTCACTGCAACCTCCACCTCCCGGGTTCAAGCGATTCTCCTGCCTCAGTCTCCTGAGTAGCTGGGATTACAGGCGTGAGCCACCACACCTGGCTAATTTGTGTATTTTTAGTAGAGACGGAGTTTTGCCATGTTGGCTAGGCTGGTTTTGAACTCCTGACCTCAGGTGACCCGCCAGCCTCGGCTTCCCAAAGTGCTGGGATTATACGCGTGAGCCACTGTGCCCGGCCTTAAATAAATTTTTATAAACACCTACTTATTTTTACCATTTCTGGTGTTTTTTATTCCTTCCCAAAAATCTAAGATTCCATTTGGGTTGCCTTTTTTTTTTTTTTTTTTTTTTTTTGAGACGGAGTCTCGCTCTGTTGCTCAGGCTGGAGTGCAGTGGCATGGTCTCGGTTCACTGCAAGCTCCACCTCCAAGGTTCACGCCATTCTCCTGCCTCAGCCTCCCGAGTAGCTGGGACTACAGGCGCCTGCCACCACGCCCGGCTAATTTTTTGTATTTTTAGTAGAGATGGGGTTTCACTGTGTTAGCCAGGATGGTCTCGATCTCCTGACCTTGTGATCCACCCGCCTCGGCCTCCCAAAGTGCTGGGATTACAGGCTTGAGCCACCGCACCTGGCCCGTTTGGGTCACCTGAAGAACATTCTTTAATGTTTGTTTTGTGTGTGTGTGTGTGTGTGTGTGTGTGTGTGTGTGTGTGTGTGTGTGTGTGTTTGACAGAGTTTTGCTCTGTCGCCCAGGCTGGAGTGCAGTAGTGCAATCACTACTCACTGCAGCCTCGACCTCCAGGGCTAAAGCGATCCTCCCACCTCAGCCTCCTGAATAGCTAGGACTACAGGCATGCGTCACCACACCTGGCTAATTTTTTAGATTCTTTGTTAAGACGAGGTTTCACTTTATTGCTCAGCCTGGTTTCGAACTCCTGGGCTCAAGTAATCCTCCCACCACGGCCTCCCAAAATGCTGGGATTACAGGCATGAGGCACGGCACCTGGCCTATCTCAATTTTTGTTTTCCTGAAAATGTCTTTATTTTACCTTGAGTTTTGAAGGATATTTTCACAGGATGAAGAATTCTACATTCCTTCAGCACTTTAAATATATCATTCTATTATCTTTGGTTTCTACAGTTTCTGATCAGAAGTCAGCCATAATTCTTATTTTTGTTCTCTTGGATGTGATGTGTCCATATTTCTCCAGCTGATTCTTAAGAATGCTTTCTTTGTCCTTAGTTTTTAGCAGTTCGACTATGATGGTCTAGGTGTAGTATTTCTGTATTTATCCAGTTTAGGATGTGCCGAGCTTTTTGAATCCGTGGGTTGCTATAGTTCGTCCGTTTTGGAAAGTGGCCATTACCTCTTCCAATATTTCCTTTGTCCCATTTTCTCTCCCTTTCATTCTGCAACTCCAAATAAAAGCATATTAGCTCATTTAATATTGTCCCACGTTTTTGAATGCTTTGTTGTGTCTTATTTGATTATTCTTTCTTTCTCTGTGTGCCTCAGTTTTGATAATTTCTGTTGACTTGTCTTGAGTTCATAGGTTCTTTATTCTGCCATGTCTAATATGCTATTAAGCACTTCCAAACAATTCTTTATTTCAGATTCTGTATTTTTCAGTTCTAGAATTTCCATTTAACAATTTTCATTTCAGCCAAGCACGGAGGCTTACACCTGTTATCCTAGCACTTTGGGAGGATTGCTTGAGACCAGGAGCTCAAGACCAGCCTGGGTAACATAGGGAGACCTTCTCTCTACAAATAAATACATATGTAATTTTCAAAATTATTTTTAAAGGTTTTCATTTTCATGTTGAATTTCCCCATCTGCTCACATGTTTTGTCTCCCTTTCCACTAAATCCTTTAATATATTTATATATTTTAATGCCTTTGTCTGCTAATTCCAACATCTGGATTATACTGACTTTGCTGCTATTGACTGCTTTTTTCTTCTTCTCTTGTCAATGGTTCATAATCCCTGCTTCTTTACATGTCTAGCAATTTTTTATTATATGCTAAACATTTTGAGTGCCTCATTGTAGAAACTCTGGGTTATGATACTATCCTCTGAAGAGTGTTAAACATTTTTTTCTGGCAGTTAACTAACTGGTGGATTGTCTTGATTTTGTTAAAGATTGATTTTAGACTTCGTTAGGGTGGGTCTATTTCAGTTTTACTCACAGTTTTAGGAGGAAGCCCTTACTCTTAAGGTATGATCTTTACTTCTGAATGGTAGCCTTTCTGGATTTCTCTGTGGTTCCCTCCTTTTTGGTAACCTGCCCACAAATTCTAGCTGTTTTTGCTGCCCTGAACCCTGAGCTTCCTTTTCTCCACCCAGAGAGACTGTGACTCTGCTTGTAATCCTCTTCCTGGTACCACAGTTTGAAAATTACCCCAAGGCAGAAAGTCAAGGTGGATGTGTAGTTCACCCTTTTGTGTTTCCCTTTTTAAAGGATTGTAGCATGGCAATGCCTGCGGTCTAATGCCTAATAATTGTTTCATATATTTTGACCATTTTTGCAGTTATTTATGACAGGCAGATTTGTCCAGTACCAGCTACTCTGCCATGGATAGAACCAGAAATTTCTCCTTTTCTCTGAGCCCTTTCCAATTAAGCTTTCATCCCCACAACCTCTCCCTTTCCAGATAATCAATGACATTCATATTTCAAACTCTAATCTTCATGATAAGGCCTTATCTAATCTGAATAAAAGCTGTATTTGTCATGGTTGAGCACTCTCTCTCCTTCATTTTTTTTTTTTTTTGAGATGGAGTCTCATTCTGTCACCCAGGCTGGAGTGCAGTGGCACAATATTGGCTCACTGCAACCTCTGCCTCCTGGGTTCAGGTGATTCCCCTGCCTCAGCCTCCTGAGTAGCTGGGACCACAGGCGCGTGCCACCACGCCCGGCTAATTTTTTGTACTTTTAGTAGAGTTGGGTTTTCACCATGTTAGCCAGGATGGTCTCGATCTCCTGGCCTCGTGATCTGCCCACCTTGGCCTCCCAAAGTGCTGGGATTACAGGCGTGAGCCACCGTGCCCAGCCACTCTCTCCTTCTTGAAAGTTTTTTTTTTTTTACTTTGTTTCCAGAAAACCCAATTCCTTCATTTTCCTCCTACTTCACTCGTTATTCTTTGTTCTCATCTTCCTGGCCTCCACATGTTGGAGAGCCGCAGCATTCACTGTAAGACCTCTTCCTTTCTTCAGCCAAACTCTCCTTGGTTATCTCACTGAGTCCTATGGCTTAAAATATCATCTGTATACAGGCAGTTCTCAAAGTCTTATCTCCAGCCTGAATTTCTGCCCTGAAATTCAAACTCAGAGCTCCATCTGCCTCTCAATGTCTCCATTTAGAAGCCTAAAAAGCATGCCTTACTTAACATGTCCAAAACTGACCAAGCCTGCCTCTCCTTTTGTCTTACCCATCTTAATAAATAACTCCATTTTCCCAGTTGCTCAAGCCAACCATTTTGGAATCATCCTGGAAACTTCTCTTTTATTCGAACCCCATATCCAATCCATCAGAAAATCCTGCTGGCCCAACCTTGGAAAGCTACCCCACCATCGTCTCCCTCCTGGATTATTACTGTAGCATTCTCAGTGCTTCCTTGCTTCCTCCCTTGCCTCCTGTGCCAGCTGAGACCACTGCAGAATGTAGATGAGCTGTATCCTCTGACAGATACAGAGATTGCAGAGAGGTTAGCAGACGGGCTGATTACAAGCTGTGGGTGGGATCAGGGGTACCAACAAGAGACGGTGATGTATCCTCTTACCATCCCTAAGATGGGTGAGAGTCAAAGCTGCCGGCCCCGTGATGGGAGCCATAGCCTTTGGTAGAAAAAGTCAGCTACTTCCAAACTACAGCCTAGTGGAGACAGAGAGCCAGGGAAATCAATACCCTCCCCTCTCCTCTTGCCCTCTGATCTCCTGCTCTGTCTCCCACTGGCTGAGCCTAACTGGAAGCTGGAGGGTTGGGGAGCCCACTGATATAGTCCACAGAGGGCAGCCTCCCAGGGCAGAGAGCAGGGTGAACAAAGGGAGATTAAATTTAGAAGGCAAATGGTGAATATCCCAAACCCCTCTGCTTGCCCACAGCTGCACACACCATCCATGGCCCAGTCTTCATGTAGCTGCCAGAGTGATCTATGCACTACTGGGGACCAGAGGTGAGGGGTGGGTCACAGGATGGATGGAGCCTGGATCTATGGGACACTAAAGGGAGGAGGGCTGCCTGCCCACCAGGAATGCTGATCTTTCCTTAAGAGAGCAAGATAAAAACCTCTATTGTGTTTGAGTTACTGAATGTTTGGGAGTCTATTACAGTTTAGCCACTTATCTTAGACACATGTAAAGCAAGGGTAATAGTTATATCATCCCTATAGGGCTATCAGGGGAATTAAATAAGCTATAATTGCTTAGAACAATGCTTGGCGTAAGTTCTTAAGCAATGGTAACAATTATTATTATTATTACTATTATTATTGAGACAGTCTCAGTCTGTCTCCCAGTCTGGAGTGCAGTGGTGCAATCTCAGCTCATTGCAACCTCTGCTTCCTGTGCTCAAGTGATCTTCCCACCTCAGCCTCCTGAGTAGCTGGGACTACAGGCACACGTCACCATGCCTGGCTAATTTTTTGTAGAGACAGGGTTTTGCCATGTTGCCCAGGCTGGTCTTGAACTCCTGGCAGATCCTCAAGTGATCTACCTGCCTTGGCCTCACAAAGTGCTGGAATTACAGGTGTGAGTCACTGCACCCGGTCCAATTATTATTTTTATTTAATATGTAAAATTAATATGAAAGCATACTATTAATTATGTTTTTGCGAATGCCTTGTTATAGACTTTGAGGGGTTCTTCCAGAGAGTTGAAGAATTGTGGAGTGTGTGTGTGTGTGTATACATGTATATATATATAAAGAGAGAGAGAGAGAGAATTCCAGCCACCTCACCCCACACCCCAAGAGGCTGCTGATCCACTTGCCCTCCAGGCAGAGTGCCCAGGAGAAAAGAGAGCTGGTTCTTGACTTGCTTTAGGATGGGGCAGACGTTCCTCTGTGCCATGTTCCAAGCCAAAACCTTATGAAGGCCTAGCACCTTCACTCATGTGCTTTTGGGAGCCCCAAGTCACTGAATAGTCTGGCTACCCTGCAGGACAGACCACATGGAGAGGCCATGTAAGACAGGGAGAGAGGCCCCGAGACTCCACAGGGACGGAGAGACAGGCACAGCCATCCTCGTGAACCGGGTGTCCCAGCCTTCTAGGTGTCCCCACAAAGATGCCACATGCCTAAGCCATGTCGAACCCTTCAGCCCAGAAGAGCCCCAGCAAACGGCCCCTCCAGCCACCACCCCAGCAGATGATGGAGCAGATGATTCACCTAGCTGAGCCCTGTCCACCCTCAGGTTCAAACAAGATCATCAAATGGCTGGGTGTTTTTTTGTTTGGTTGGTTTGGTTTGGTTTTTTGAGAGAGGGTCTTGCTCTGTGGCCCAGGCTAGAGTGCAAGTGACTCAGTGCAGCCTTGAACTCCTGGACTCAAGTGATCTTCCTGCCTCAGCCTCCTGAGTGGCTGGGACTACAGGTGTGCCCCATTAATCCAGCTAATTTTTATATTTTTTGATAGAGGTGGGATCTCACTATGTTGGCCAGGCTGGTCTCGAACTCCTGACCTCAAGCAATCCTCCCACTTTGGTCTCTCAAAGTGCTAGTTTTACAGGCGTGAGTCACCATGCCTGGAGATAATTGTTTTAAGCCATAAAGTTTTGGGGTGGTTTGTGACGTTGCCACAACAGCAAGCCAAGCCTGCCCGTGTGAGCAGGAGGTGGGTGGGTACTTGCTGCTTTGAATTTCCCTTCCAGTTGGGGGAGCTGGAAATTCAAAGTCGCAAGTACCCACCCCACCCGCTGCTCACATACGCAGGCTTGGGAAGGAACGGAACACCAAGGGCCGGCTGCCTTGGGTGTGTTGCAACCAGACGCCCGCAGGCCTTGGATGGAATTCTCCAGGCATCCGTGGTGGGGGGACCGGCTCCTGCCCCCTTGGCCGAGAGGGCTGAGCTCACTCAGCGTCTCCATTCCTCTTCTTGATTGGCACTTTAATGAGGGCAGAAGGGGCTGACCCCCTGCCAGGGGGCCGGTTCATGCCCCGTTTATCTCACAGCCCGAGTCAGACTAAAACAACACCGCAGGCCGAGCGGCCAGGAGCCAGCAGGGCCGGGAGCCCCCGCCCTCGGTGATGGATTGAGTGACCGCGGCGAGTTGGCAGCTGAAGTGTGTGGTGGCCGCACCGTCCTGTCAGCCTGCAACAAAGGAGGCCGGCCTGGCCCGGCCCTCACGCCAAACGGCTCCCCTCCCAGGGACAGCTCCGAGAGCGGCCTTTCCCTCCACCCTCCCCCGACTCCAACGCCAAGTTCCCAGAGGCAGGCTGAGGCCAGAGCCCAGTGTGCGCGGGGGGCACTGTCCTGGGGTCCTGGGTGCAGTGCATGGGGGTGGGAAATCCTGGGCTTGCAGGCGGAGCTGGTGCTGAGAACGTCCTCTCGGGCTCCTGGCTTCAGGGCCCAGCACTGGACCCCTCCTGACGGTGCAGAGGAGGGGCTCCCTGGTCCAGCAACCCCTGAAGGATCCCAGCTGGGCCTTTTACTTGCTGTGCAACCTTGAGTGAGTTTGTCGGCCTCTCTGAACCTCTCCTCATCTGTCAGAGGCGAATCCTGCTTATAACTACATCCCTGGGTTCTTTTGAGGATGAAATGAGACTTGCTGGCAGAGCCTCCCTTCCAGAAAGCAGGCTCCTACACGTGAGGCCTCGGTTTACCTGGGCGGCACTGACCATCTCCCCAGTACCCCTGCCTGGGTTGAATGACTCTGAGAGGAGCCACTGGTGGTAAAGAACCCCCCAACTCCCGCTGTCAGGAATTGTCACCAGCTGCCACCGTAAGTACCACAGCTCTGCAGCTTAGGGGTAGACCCCTTTTTACACATGGAGAAACTGAAGCTCAGAGAGGTAAATGTGCCCAGTGTCCTGCAGAAAGTGAGACAGGTCAGGGACGCCAACCCAGAGCTGCCTGGCTCCAAAGTCTACGCGGCTGCTCCCAAGGCCCTGAGCTGTGGGCTGGAATTTCCCTGTAAGGACAGGGTCGTAAGTGACAG
Source organism: Gorilla gorilla gorilla (assembly GCF_029281585.2). Taxonomy (NCBI): domain Eukaryota; kingdom Metazoa; phylum Chordata; class Mammalia; order Primates; family Hominidae; genus Gorilla; species Gorilla gorilla. The sequence goes on along the minus strand of NC_073224.2, from coordinate 228,057,834 downwards.
CCCCCAGTGCTCGCAGAGGCAAAGCGCCAGAGCCTGGTTTGCAGCGTGCGCCTCGCCAGCCATGAAGTGCTCCAGGGGGGCAGCCTTTCCCATGCCTTCCTGGGGCCACAGAGTGCAGTTGAGCTCAGCAGCTTGGAGGAGGTGCAGGGGGCCGGCCTCAGCCCCTGGGTCTCCAGGTGTGGGGACCTACATCAGGAACAGGACAGTCTTTGCAGTCCCAGCTGCTCTGTCCCCAGAGCTGGGGAGGGGAGAGGACAGAGCTGGACAAATGGCTCATCGGATCCCAGAGAGCCCTGGAAGGGGAGGAAGGGGCCTTCCCGGGCCTTGTCTGGACAGCTCAGTCCTCCCAGGAGGGGAAGAAACCAGCCTCCGCTTGCAGATTTCACCTCCCTGTGAACTCCCAAAGGGCGGGAGGCCAAGCCGCAGCTGAGGTCAGAGAAAGTAGCAGGGTGACCGTGGGGCTCCACGTGGCCCTCCCTCACTCTCTGCCACGGGCCCTTCAAAAACAGGCTTCTGCCCCTCAGCGCCTCCAACAGCCTTTCCCCACCGCCAGACGAAAGATGAGCTGAGCTGCGCAGCTGGTGGATCAGGGCTCTGAGGGTGAGTTAAACCAGTAGAGGCGTCCCCCAAATTCTGATTCACCAGACGAGGAGAAACCCAGCCTTTTGGCCCCAAGAATCCCGGTGCCCCACCCTGGATCCAGCCCTGAGTGGGCCTTAAAACTGTTTCCTCCCACCCCAAGTGCTTTGCATCTATTATTCCCTTTGTGTCAAAAAGTCTTGTCCCCATTTGCCCGGTTAATTCTAAGTCAGCCATCAGAGCTCATGACACAGGTCGCTTCCTCAGGGAAGCCTTCCATGACTGACACCCCTCCTGGCAGACTCCTGGTCAGAATAAGTCCCTCCCTGTACCGTAGTCCACACGGCTCTGCCAGCCCTTCCTTTGCAGCTCTGCGCATGTTAAATGTCGTGTTTCGTGGATTTGTGTTGATGATAAGCTCCCGATGCAGAGACGGTAGGGACCATCTCTGCTCACCTGTCTGTCCCCAGGCCCAGAAGACAGCCTGGCACACGGCAGGTGCCTGATGAGCACTTGTGCACTGGCTGGCATTGGCCAGTGTGCATCTCCCAGGAACTCTGCTGTGAACTCCACTTGGGCAGGGACATGTCTGTTTTGTTCACCATTGTGTCCCCAAAATTCAAAGTCTTGCACCTAGAACACTCTTGTTGGATATTTGATAATGAGTGAGTTTGCTGCAAAAGGAAAAAAAGCAAGAACAATAACAATTACCACCATAAAATAAGAAAACGGACCCAGAATAGAATTTGAGGCAAGAGACCCTCTGAATGAGCAGATTCTAAGTCCTTTCATTCCAGAAGAATTATTCTGTGTGCTTCAGTGAGCCAAATCCCCAGGGAACAAATGACATCAGGGAAAGCTGCCTGAGCCCAGGACAAAATCAACTAAATTGCTCCAACTGGTAAACCTCCTGGCTCTCATTTCAGCCCACTGAGTCTTAGAGAGTTGGTGGCGGGGGGTTGGGGGGGGGGGTAGAACAGCAGGAGTGTGACTCTAATGTAACCCAGGACATGAAATGTTTCCAATATTCTAAATTTTGTGGACAAAGTAAAATGTCAGGAAACAGGAAGCAAAAGAGTGGCTACAATATATAAAGAATTCATTAAAATAAACAAGAAAAACATTGAGTTTAATGTAGATGAACAGAGGACGTGAAAGAATCACTTACATATGAAGAAACTAGAGTTGGGCAGTCAGCATTCATTGAATGCTTATCTGTATTAGACACTGAAGTAAGTTTTACATCTCACTTCATTAGCACAGGGAGTATAGCAAGAAAATCCAACCAAATGGCCAAGCACAGTGGCTCCCACCTATAATACCAGCACTTTGGGAGGCCAAGGTGGGAGAATTACTCGAGCCCAAGAGTTCAAGAGAAGCCTGAGCAGCATAGCGAGATCTCATCTCTACAGATAAAATAATTGGCTAGGGATGGTGGCACTCACCAGTGGTTCCGGCTACTGGGGAGGCTGAGGTGGGAGGATCATTTGAGTCCAGGAGGTCGAGGCTGCAGTGAGCCATCCAGGATAATGCCACCACACTTCAGCCTGGGCGACAGAGATCCTGTCAAAAAAAAAAAGAAAGAAAGAAAAAAAGAAAAAGAAAGAAGAAAGAAAGAAAGAAAGAAAATCCAACCAACAAATGTACGTTTCTAATTTTTTTCTATATTATTTACAAAGTTCTATAATCCTTTTGTTTGTCCCAAGAAAATTCCTGCATTCCTGTCTTAATTAAATCTCTCCAACCAACCAGTTTTCTGCAGAATATAATTCATTCATTCAGGTATGAAATGATGAAAACTGTTTACATAGCCACAACCCTGATAACTACGTCTGGGATGAAATTAATTTATTTCTGAGGCGCCTGGGTTCCGCAGATGATGTAATTACTATTGGACATTCAAACTACTCCTAAGACTCATTTAGGGCAGTTCTGAGACACACTGGTAATATGGAAAAGGTCGTAAGTTCTTGGGCAAAGACCATGTTTTGATTTTGCTATTCTGAAAGTACCGCATGTATCTAAAGCTCCTACAAATAAACAAATAAAGATCAAATGATTGGTTGAATTGGACAAAAAGAAAAACTTACCAGCTGGAAATGGCATTATTCCCGGTTTATATCTGACCCAGTTGGGGCTCAGAGGTTAATTAACATGGCAAGCTCACGTGCTCTGAGTTCACGTGATTGTCCTCACTCATCATCAAAGAGGGGGAAACTAAGGCAGTATTAAGAGGCTATTTTATATTTACAAAATGAATTTAAAAAAAGGTTTTTTTCTTTGAGACAAGGTCTCGCTCTGGCACCCAGATTGGAGTCCAGTGGTGTGATCATGGCTTAGTGCAATCTGTCCATCTCAGTGGGACCACGGGTGGAACTGCCCGCATGTGCCACCATGCCCGGCTAATTTTAATTTTTTTTGGTAGAAAAAGGGCCTCCCTATCTTCCTATGCTGACCAGACTTGTCTTAAACTCCTGGGCTCAAGTGATCCTCCTGCCTCAGCCTCCCAAAGTGCAGGTATTACAGGCATGAGCCACTGCACCAGGAAAAGAAAAGTGTTCTTAAGGTCACACCCAGGATTCTGAAGCATGCAGAGAAATTCAGGTACTCACTCTGCTGTTGAAGGTATTGCAAATTGCTATCGTACTTAGAAATTAACTCACACCCAGAGAAAGAAAGTCATAAAACGATGTTTCCATCCCAGTAATTCTCTATTGGAATTCATCCCAAGGAAAAGGTTTATGAGATGCAAAAGGCCAGAACCATTCAAACATACACGGCTGCATTATTGTCAGCGGAAAAAACTGGAAACAACCTAAACATCCACTATCAAAAAAACTTTCCAAAAATACGGTAAAACCCCACGAAGGAATAGTAGAAAACTATTAAAATGATATTTAAAAGAAGAAATTTAAAGATTATGCGGAAATACAAAAGACATCTGTGAAAGCGTTAAGCAAAAATCATAAATTATAAAAACGATTGAAAAAATTGGGTACTTGGTGAGTGCCCAATTTAAAAAAAAAAATTTTCCTTTCTTGTCACGATATCATCTTTGTAATAATACTGATTAAATATTTTAAAACAATGAGCCCATGGACGGACCATCTGCTCTGGGAAGCCCCTGGCTGGGGAACTGTGGGAAAGACAGGAAGTGGAAAGTCATGGTCCCTGGGGGAAATCCCACTGCCGGTGGGCACAGCTTCAGGAAGAACCTGTTTCTCTGGGGAGCAGGATGGTGATGACCACAGTGACCCATTTTTAAAGTAGTCAGCTCTCTTTGAAGGATCACATAAGTTTAACTTGTGATCCCTTCCTTCCTTCATTCATTCAACACATCTGAATGGAGCACTTCCTCATGACAGACACAGGTTTAATGAGGTAGTTGGGGAAAACAAACCACCTCGATGCAGCGAAATCTCAGCCTAGATCTGAATGCATGTTGGCATTATTTTAGTTAAAAAAAATAATTATGTATCGGCCAGGCACCCTGGCTCACGCCTGTAATCCCAGCACTTTGGGAGGCCGAGGCGGGCGGATCACCGGAGGTCAGGAGTTTGAGACCAGCCTGGCCAACATGGAGACACCCCGTATCTACTAAAGATACAAAAATTAGCCCGGCATGGTGGCAAGCGCCTGTAATCCCAGCTACTCGGGAGGCTGAGGCAGGAGAATCGCTTGAACCCGGAAGGTGGAGGTTGTAATCAGCTGAGATTGTGCCACTGCACTCCAGCCTGGGGGACAAGAGTGAGACTTTGTCTCAAAAAACAAAATAAAAATAAAAATAATTATGTATCATTTTTATTTATTTATTTTGAGATGGGATCTCACTCAGTCGCCCAGGCAGTGGCACAGTCTTAGCTCACTGCAACTTCCGCCTCTGGTGCTCAAGCGATCCTCCTGCCTCAGCCTTAGCCTCCCGAGTAGCTGGGACTACAGGCGCCTGCCACCATGCTGGGCTAATTTTTATACTTATTTATTTATTTATTTATTTGAGATGGAATCTTGCTCTGTCGCCAGGCTGGAGTGCAGTGGCACAATCTTGGCTCACTGCAACCTCCAACTCCCTGGTTCAAGTGATTCTCCTGCCTCAGCCTCCTGAATAGCTGAGATTACAGGCATGCACCACCATGCCCGGCTAATTTTTGTATTTTTAGTAGAGATGCGGTTTCACCACGTTGGCCAGGATGGTCTCGATCTCCTGACCTCATGATCTGCCTGCCTCAGCCTCCCAAAGTGCTGGGATTACAGGAATGAGCCACCACGCCAGGCCAGTTTTTGTAGGGACGGGATTTCACCATGTTGCCTACGCTGGTCTTGAACCCTTGGACTCAAGCCTCCCAAAGTGTTGGGATTGCAGGCGTGAGCCACCACGCCTTGCTGTATCATTTTTACAATTAGGAAACATAGAGCTATGGCCCAGCACTTTGGGACACCGAGGCGGGTGGATTGCCTGAGGTCAGGAGTTTGAGACCAGCCTGGCCAACGTGGCTAAACCCTGACTCTACTAAAAAAATATAAAAATTAGCCAGGCATGGTGGCATGCCCCTGTAATCCCAGCTACTCCCGAGGCTGAAGCAGGAGAATCTCTTGAACCTGGGAGGCAGAGGTTGCAGTGAGCTGAGATCACGCCATTGCACTCCAGCCTGGGCCACAGAGACAGACTACGTCTCAAAAAAAAAAAAAAAAAAAACAACAACAAAGAAAGAAAACATAGAGCTAATTGCATGTTAGTAACAATGGTGATGGTTTATGGAGTCCCAGGAAGATTCCTTGAAGACAGACACCTCTTCATAGGACAGCCAGAGCCTCATCCTTTCCACCCTGGGCCCAAGTTCCCCATCTCCCTGGCCATAGCCTATGATGATGGGGTAATGACCACAGGGTTCATCCTGTTAGGTCCCCATCCAGGAGCTGGCAGGCTCCTGAGCCCGGGAGGACGGGGTAGGAGGGTGTGGCTAGTCTGCACAGTGGAGCCCCACTCTTAGGAACACAACTCAAGGGATTGTGTTCTTGACATGACTGGCCCCAAACTGGGTCCATTTGTTTCATGGGAAAGATGGCTGTGGGTCCAGCAGAGGAGCAGGCAGCCTGTGGGTCCCCAATCCCAGAATATAGACCTCGGGGGTCTATATCGCACCAGGGATGGTCCGATCCTCCCTTCCTACAGAGACCTCAGGCCTGTCAGCACCAAACGCCTCCCCAGGGAGAGAAGAAAGTTACAGATGGCAGGGACAAAGCATTTGGGTTTTCATTTCCTCCACGGGGTGTTGGCCACATTGGAATGTCTGTGACTGCGAGAACGGGGGCCAAATGCTCCCGCGTGCTTGCCAAGCTGCGAGTACAATTCCTCCTCCTCCACCCTCTCTCCAGGGGATGCTCGCTTTCCAAGCAGCTGCATTTTTTTTTTTCTCCTCCTCAGTCCTGGAGAAGGTTGATACTGAGTTCCCATTTTACAGAAACCCAAACTGAGACTGCAGGGCCTGAAGCCAGGATGGGAAATGACAGAGCCAGAAGGACTGGCTCCCAATGACGAGCCTCCCAGAGGGCTCGTCTGTCCTGGGTCCTCCCTGTGGTGGACAGGATCAGAGGGTGCCCTCGTTAGGGAGATGGAGTCGCCTCAATTCAACAACAGGAGGACAATCTACCAAGAAGCCCAAGGGCGAATCTCAGCTCATGATCTTGGCATGGCCCCTGCTACTTCCTGGCCCGTAACACTGCCCCGCAGCCCTGTGCTTCCGCTCTGCCCAGCTCTCAACCTCAGCTCACACCACTCTCCTTACACAGGTGTCCCTCCTGTCATTCGGACCTCAGCTCAAAGGCCACCTCCTCTGAGAGGCCTGCGCTGACAGCCCCCACCAAAGCTGCCCTCCAAGGATTCCATCCACCTGGCATTTGCCCTGTGGGTGGTCTGTGCCCACATCTGTCTGCCCACCTCCTGCCCCCTCTCTGTCACTCTCCCCTCTGTGGACGCAGGCAGCAGCCCAGTGCTCAGCATGCCACAGCCACCCAGTGCTGTGGAGTGAAGGGACATCAGGCCACTCGCAGGGCCCCAGGGCATCCTCCTGTGCCCGCCTGGGTCACCCTTCACCCCGTCCGAGCTCCATGTGGATTTGGGCCCTGCATCTTCTTGGGGAACCATCTGAGGATCTGAGCTGGGCAGGCAGCAGCGGAGGAGATTGGCAGAGGAGGGCGGCTGGAGGCCGGGGCCTGTGACCAGACCGCCAGGTCTCGTCCTGCTCTCCTGCTGACCCTCCTTCCTGGGGGGACCAGACACTTCCACTGTCTCCCCCAAACCCATAAGCCACCCACTCTGTGGCTACCTAGAGGTTTCTGTCCATGATGTCTGGTCCAGGTGGGCTCCAGTGAGTGAGGGACAAACCTTTGGGGCAGGAGCCTGGGGCCATGGCCATTGCCCGGGAGTCCCTGAACCCACTTTTCCAGAGGGAGGGGCTCTTCCCTTCTTCCCTGAAGGTGGAGCTGGCCCCTAAGGGGTGGCTCAGGTTGGAAACAAGCAAAGAGAAGAAGGGTTGGGCGAGAGGGTCACGCCTGGGAGAAGCCCCAGAGCACCAGGGCCAACTTCAGATGGAATGACCCTGGCCCGCCACAAGGGTCCCCTGTCCCTGTCAAGGGCAGATGCTGGGGTTCGCCAGGGTTGTGTGACCAGCCCAGGTGAGGGCATTGGAGAGGGAGGGAGGGAGGGAGGGAGGAAGCTTGGCCCCCCTGCCCAAGTGTGGACCTCAGGCTGGGCCAAGCCCTGAGCTTCCAGGTGAAGTCACAACAGCTCCTCGCTGGGCCCTTGGCTGGGGAGTCTGTCCCGAGCCCTCCATCCTCAGCCTCACCTGGGCTGGCAGTGGGGGAAGAGGCAGGTGACAACCCCCCCGAGAGGTGACAGCCCTGGGGCGGGAGCCGCCGCCACCTGAGAGTGGGTGAGGAGCAGGTTAGCTGGGTGAAAAGTTCACAGTGAGGGGAGCTGTCTGTTCCCTCGCTTAATTTATCCACTATTTGGCTAACCTTGCTCTGAACCCAGGCCCTGAGACCCCTCTCCCTTCTCCCCCGCCTCCCCACTGGGCTTCCAAGCCCCGTCACCAGACCTCCCGCCCAAGCCCTGAGGCAGGGACATGCTGGCCTTGAAGAGGCCTGGGGCCCGGGCGCCGGGAGAGGATGGCTACATGGCTGTGGACAGTTATTTATGGCCGCAGTCTTCCCATCTTCAGTAACCAAAATAAAGTCCGGTTGCCGGCGAGGTGCAGGCCCCCGAACGCCAGACATCCGCCAGCCAGCCTCGGAAGGCGCCCCGCCCGCCCGCCTTTGCCAAACACACAACTGCTCGGGAGACAGTGACCTTTCCTGCGGGGGCCATCTGTCATCCTGGCTTTGGGCAGGAGCCAGACACATGGACCAGCCAGCCTCGGAAGGGAGGCCGGCCTCCTTCCCTGGCCCTGGGGTGGCCTCCGGGCCTTCGGTCTGCCTCTGATGGCTCAGGGTCTGATCTCCGAAGACCCTTCCTCGCCTCGGTCTCCCTTTCCCTTTGACAGATGCGGCAAGGCTGTGGAGAGAGGGAGTTCAGAGGGATTCGGGTTGGGGGTGGAGGGCAGAGGACAGTTGTGGCCATAGTGACAGTGCCACTGACCACGCGGGATCCCAGGTTGTGCAAAAGGCCTGGCACATGTGACTTCCATCATCCATGAAGCAGCTCCGTCTTCCAGCCTGGGAGACGCGGCTGGGGGTGGCGGGGAGTCACTTCCTTACTTCTCCAAGCTGGTGGTGACCGAACAACCCAGGTCACTCTGACCCCAAAGCCAGCGCTCTCAGCCCCTGGACTCTCTTTCCCATTCTCACTTTTCATTCTTTCATTGAAATCCCTTTTTGGCAACTATAAAAGCCATTTGTGTTGGCAGCAGCCAGTGGAAACACAAAGATAGACAAAGAGTGAATCATCCCAGCCGCAGCCCCGCCCCCCATATCTCAGGTGACCTTTTCTCCACGGTCTCTGCACTCACAAATGCACACAAGCGTGTGGACACCTGGGCGTGTGTGTCAGCAGGGAATCGCTTGTTTTGACAATAATAGGATCCCCACCACACATTCCTCCGCAGCTGTTTACTAACCGTGCCGCGCGGGGCAGCCCCGGCTCCAACATATCTGAGTCATTCTTGTTCATAGCTGCACGAGATTCCTAATCTGGGATGAATCGCAGTTAATATCACTTGCTTCCTTTTTTTTGTTTTTTTGAGACGGGGTCTTGCCTTGTCATCCAGGCTAGAGTGCAGTGGTGCGATCATAGCTCACTGCAGCCTTGACCTCCCGGGCTCAAACGATCTTCCCACCTCAGCCTCCTGAGTAGCAGGGACTACAGATGCTCATCCCTACGCCCTGCTAATTTTTAAATTTTTTTTTTTTTTTTTTTTTCTGTAGAGACGTTCCACTATGTTGCCCAGGCTGGTCTTGAACTCCTTTTTTTAGAACCAGCTGCAGCCCCTCAGCCGCCATTTTTCTCCCTGTGGCTGGGGAGTGGTGGAGCAGGGCTAATTCCACTCCTGCAAGGAAGGGCAGAGCCAGAGACAGATGGGGTTGACCCTGAGGGTTCCCCGTCCCTGACCCAGGGCCGCCTGTGATGGACTGCCGGACAGAACTGGTCAGCTGCCGACACCGCACTGCTAGGTGCCCACCAGGACGCCCACCGACTGCCAGTCAGGAGGGGCCAGCAGTCAGGAGGGGTCTTAAGCAATCCTCCCACCTTGGCCTCCCAAAGTGTTGGGATTACAGGCGTGAGCCACCGCTCCTGGCCACTTGCTTGCTTTTGTAATGGGGTAGGCCCCACATACAGAGCAGAGTTCTGAAGTGTACAGCTCAGTCAGTGTCACGTGTGTGTGGCCACCCCTCAGATCATGACACCCAACATTTCCTGCCCCCGGAGGTTTTCCCCCCCAACCATAGCAGCCCTAAAGGCGACCACTCGGGTTACCTCGATCTCACAGATGAGTTGCACTTGTCTTTGAACCTCATCATACAGAAGACAGTCTTTTGTATCTAGCTCCCTTTGCTCAATGTTTTGTTTGTGTCACCCGTGTTACTGCATGTGGCTGGGAGGTGTTCATTTTCATTGCTGTGTAGTGTTCCATTGTATGAGTACCTACCGTAAGTCATCCATACTCCTAACTCATGCAAATTTGCATCGTTTTCTTGTTTCTTTTTCAACACAAATGATGCTGCCAGGAGCACTGGTCCGCATTCCCCTTTGTGTGCTAGCACTTTTATACATAAAGGAGAGATTCCTGGCTGGATTTCCTGGCTCACACCTGCAATCCCAGCACTTTGAGAGGCCGAGGCAGGTGGATCACCTGAGGTCAGGAGTTTGAGATCAGCCTGACCAATATGGTGAAACCCCGTCTCTACTAAAAATACAAAAAATTAGCTGGGCGTGGTGGCGGGTGCCTGTAATCCCAACTATTCGGGAGGCTGAGACAGGAGAATTGCTTGAACCCGGGAGGCAGAGGTTGCAGTGAGCTGAGATCAAGCCATTGCACTCTAGCCTGGGTGACAGAGCGAGACTCTGTCTCAAAAAAAAAAAAAAAAAAAAAGGAGAGACTCCATCTTCCCATGTGTTAATGAGAATGAAATTTGTTCTTTAATACTTGTCCAGAAAGATAACGTTTCTTCCACTCTGGAAAATCACCCAGCAAAACTTATGGACCCTCATTGGCGGGACCAGGTCAGAAAGAGCCTTTTCGGCCTTGCTGAAGAGTCACATAAGATTTATCCTGTGGGCAATGGGGAGCCATTGAAGGTTCTACACAGAAGATGGCATGGTCAGATCTGTGCTCTGGAAAGGACTCCCTGGCTGTGTGGTGGGGGACTCAGAGTCCATGGAGTGGGACACTGCAGACACTTAAGAGACTGTCCAAAAGTGCAGGTGAGACAGAGGGGAGGGGAGAGCCAGGGAAGAGGGAGGGGAAGAACTGTCAGGACTTCCTGAGAGATCAGCCAACGGCACAGCTCAGGGGAGGAAGAGCTGGGAAAAGGATGGTGGTGTCCAGGGATCTTGTTCCTGCCTCCCCTGGGGACCCAGGACCCAGGTCCCAGCAGGGCAGCCTCATCTCAGGATCCCAGCCCTGGAAACACAGGTGGCAGGGGCCAGGTCCCGCTCCACTCTTCCATGCTGGGTCTGGGTGCTGGCTGCTCCCTGAATCCTGACTTCTTCATCAGGCAGGGGCCACAGCCCCACCTCCCAGGAGTGACGTAGGAGGAACCACACAATGCAAACTCAGGAACGCCCTGGAAGCGTCACAGCATGATGGAAGCACGTGGCATTGTCACGGCGACGTTCGGCTCTTTGAGGACTGGGGCCTGGAGCTCCTCCGCTTGTCCAGAACTCCACGACACACACTGGCCCTCAGCCTTCTGCCCTGTCCCTATAGCAGGAGGATGACCTGCTGCTCTCCCCATCCTACCCTGGCCCTGGGCCAGCACCCCACCCTCAGCCTCCCTGTAGCAGGGGGATGACCTACTGCTCCCCGCGTCCTACCCTAGCCCTGGGCCAGCACCCCACCCTCCCACTGCCCACCAGGCTGCCCTGTCAGCCCCTCCCAGCCCAGGCACAGGGACCCATTCTTTTTCCTAAGGGGCTTTCTTGGCCTGGGGGGCTGGCACAAGGCACAAAGCACTAATGAGGTGGGCACCCGCCCCATGGAGCCTGAACAGAGGGGCCAGCCTTCTTCTTCAGCGACCAGGCCCCCACCCCGGACCTGTTCACTCCGCTCAGATCTGCTCACACCTTACAGTGACCCCTCCCGCCCTGGGCTTTGGGTGGGGGCCAGACACATGGACCAGCCGGCCTCGGAAGGGAGGCCGGCCTCCTTCCCTGGCCTTGGGGTGGCCTCTGGGCCTTTGGTCTGCCTCTGATGGCTCAGTGTCTGATCTCTGAAGTGTTGGAAGTGTTGGCCACCTCATCTCTTGTCTGGATGATGGACGGGCTCCCTGCTTCCACCTGCGTCCTCCACAGTCCGGCTGTCTGCAACTGGAATGCCCTTTCTCAAATGCAGGCCTCATCATGGCTCCTCCCTGCTCTGGCACCTTCTCCCTTGGGAAAAGATCCGCGATCCCTACAAGGCCCATTATGTGCTCTTCAATGTGGCCTCTCCCGAGCCCGGAGCCCTGGCACTCATGCCCTCACTGCAGCTGCTCACTGCCTTCCATTGCCTGGAACACCCTCCCCTCCCCAGCCTTGCCTGCGTGCTGGCTCACATATCACTTCCCACAAGGCCTCTCCACCCCATCTAACACGCGTCATGGCCCCCTCCACAATCTGCTGAAAGCTCAGTGCGACGAGCCCCTGCCCAAGTTCACGGCCACATCCCCACTGCCTGACCTACAGTTGGCCTTTAAGAACTATTTGTTGGAAGCAGAGTGACACTGAATGAGCAGGGACAAACCAGGCACCCATTCCAACATTTCCCGAATTCCTCCACCCCAGGGCCACTGGCTCCAGCTCCCAGAGGGCACTGCTGGCCCCAAATGGCCTCTTGCTGTGGCAGGACAGGGGCTCCTGCTACCCCTTGAGGACAAAAGGCTTTTAGAACCAGCCCCAGCCACCCAGCGGCCATTTTTCTCCCCCTGGCTGGGGAGCGGTGGAGCAGGGCTAATTCCACTCCTGCAAGGAAGGGCAGAGACAGACGGGGTCGATCCCAGGGGTTCCCTGTCCCTGCCCCAGGGCAGCCCATGATGGACTGCCAGACAGAACTGGTCAGCTGCCAACAGCACACTGCCAGCTGCCCACCAGGACGCCCACTGACTGCCAGTCAGGAGGGGCCAGCAGTCAGGAGGGGGCCGCCAACTACCTGTCACTGTGCTGGCCAACTGTCAATCAGGACAGGACAGAGACCCAGGAGCTCAGGGCTGCCTGTCAGGGCACAGGCCAGCTGTCACTCAGAAAGGCCCAAGAGCAAGTCAAGGAGTCTACCAATGGCCATTCTGGTGACAGCTATTGCTTTTGGTGCCCAGCATCCTTTCACTCTTCCCCTGGCAAGGGCACCCCATTGGGCTTCCAGGGAACCTGCCCTCTCCAACTTGCAGTCTGTGTGTCTCCACGGGCTGATTCCCTCCTTGGCTGCAGGGACAGAAGACCACAAGACTCAGGGCTGGCCAATCAGAGCATTGCAGTCTTCTGGCCACTGTGACTGGCTTATACGTGGACATGTGACTCAACTCGAGCCAACCAGAACCGATCAGAACTAACTCTGGGTCAGTAGAGAGAGACTCTCTTCCTGCTGCCCTTGTACCTGGGAGGGTGGCTGTCAGGTGGAGCTGAGGTAGCCAGTTTGTCATCATGAGAGTAAGATGTCTGAGGATGAAGCCAGCCCAGAGGATGTGGAAATGAAAGACAGAGAAAGAGAAACTGGGTCCTGGCTGCGTCCTGCTTCCACTCTGGATCCAGCCATAACTGAAACCCATGATCATTGGGCTTTCCAGTTACAAGAATCAATAAATTCCTCCTTTTTGCCCGAGCAAGAATTGCTGTGAATGGGACCAGAAACCACTCGGGGAGTTTTCTAGTGTCTCACGGGGGCCCATCGGCTGGTCAGGGCACCAGCCCTTGTCTGAGGCTTGGGATGTTTCCAGAGGAACTTCTGACTGAAAGCATGAGACAAACAGGCCCCGTACCTGCCTCCCCGCCCCTGGCTGCTGAGGCGTGGGCATCCTCATGACGCGATGGATCAGATGCTCCCGCAGCCTTTGACTCAGCAACGAGGGAAGCAGACAAGCAGAGAGGGTGGGGGTGGCAGCAGCAGGGAGCGCCCAGGGCCAGCAGGGTCTCCTAGGGTTCAGCGGCGACGGCTGCAGCCAGGGCACCTGCGCCCACCCGACCAGCCTAGGGCAGGACTTGCAGGCTGGGGTCTGGCTGCATCTCTCGATGTCTGCCTAGGTTTTGAGCTTCCTACATCCATTCGAGACACTCTGCAGGTAACGTCAGTGTCCGTTGCCAGGAACTAGGGCACCCCAGGGAGAGAGTCCCTGGCTTGAGGCTGGTGAACCCCTGGCTGGCTTACCACTGCTCACACACTGGGCAGGCCCTCCGTGAATGCCACTTCCTCACTCTACTTATTTTTTTTTGAGACACATTTGCGTTCTGTTGCTCAGACTGGAGTGCAATGGCATGATCTCGGCCCACTGCAGCCTTGACCTGACGGGCTGGGGTGATCCTCCCACCTCAGCCTCCTGAGTAGCTGTGACCACAGGCACAAGCCAGCACGCCTGGCTGATATCTTTAATTATTTTTGTAGAGACAAGGTCTCCCTGTGTTGCCCAGGTCTCAAACTCCTGGGCTCAAGTGATCCTCCCGCCTTGGCCTCCCAAAATGCTGGGATTACAGGAGTGAGCCCCTGCACCTGGCCTCATTCTTGTTAAGTGTCCCTCAAAGCACCTGGCAGAGTGCTGGGCACATTTTAGGGGCTCCAGGAATCGGCCAGAGGAGCAGTCTGCCCATGGATGCTGCTTTGTGCCAAGCCTTGGGGCCTGGAGAGGGGGAGAAGGTGGGCAAGTGTGTATTCTGAGGAAGGGTTGGAGCATGGAAGACGTAGATGCTCTGCTTCCTTCTGGGCCCAAAGTGAAGAGGGCAGGGCTGCCCCCAGTGAGTGCTGGAAGGAGATCCATGCCTCATTGCAGGACAGGGGACCCGGAAGCCGACCTGAGGCTGGCCTTGGCCCACCTGCAACAGGCAGCAGGCAGTTAGGCAAAGGTGTGCTGGAACCTGGCGGCGACACTGACATGGATTGGGCGGGAGGAGGCCAGGTCCTGGACTGCATAAAGATATTGATGAATAACGGCAAGCACCGTCTCTGCACTCTTTACACAGTAGGCTTCTTATTCAAGAAATCACAAAACTCAGGGATTAAGAGCCAGGATTTTGCAACTAGTTTTTGGGGTTCAAATCTCAGCTCTACTGGTTACTAGCTGTGAATAAGCCCTGGGAAGATGAACTCACCTCTCTCTACCTCAGTTCCCTGTAAAATATTGGGAAATTTTCATTATTAAATGTATATAACTTAGGGTCTATCCCATATGAAGCACACAATGAGTTATTACTTTTATTATAATAGAATATAAAATACGATGTAATACAAATTTATTAATTTGTTACTTGGTATTAATACCAAGCACACATGCATTAATTTATGGCATGTATTACTCCCTTGATTTTTACAAGCAACTTTATGGAGGACAGGGTTATTAGTCCCATCCTATAGATGAGGAAACTGAGGCTCACAGAGGTTAAGTTAAGGTGAAGGTGAAGCTCCAGGTCCCACAGAGCCAGGATTCGGAATCTCAGCCAGTCATGGCTGGCTCCAAACTCCAGTCTCTTCCCTTCTCCGCAAGCTCCATGGCTCCCACATAGGCTGGCCAAGTCGGTTTGCAGCCAGTGTGGACAGCAAAGGAGATTGGCCTGGCATGGCTGAGAAGGGTGGTCTAGGGCCAGAACCCCACCCACCCAACCCCTCCAAGGAGCCCATTGCCTGAGGAATCCACCGTGGCATCTGGGGGATGTTTAGCCTTCTCTCGTGCCCACAGCCAGGCCCCAGGCTGGGGCTCTGCCCACAGTCCCCTTGTGACCTTCCCAAGCAGGATCCAGTTACATCACAGCAGCAGCTCGAAGGAACAAACACAGCTTGTGTCTGCTTCCAACAGCTTATTTCTCTTGTCTTGTGAATACTGAGAAATGAAAGGAATGATAAGGATTTGTGGGCTGGAGGGGGGAAGGCAGCCTGGAAAATTCTGCAGTGCTGGCGGAACTCACCAAGAGGGTGGAGTGAAGTTTTCAAACCAGCTCCAAAGAGGGAGAGACTCAAGTGGTTACACGGAAGGCCCAAGAGGTTTCCTGGCTCCCCCTTAGCAGGTTAAGGGCCCAGCCCTGGGGCAGACGGTTCCCCTCCCTGTTCTGCTGCGGGCCTCTCTGTGGTCAGGACATGGAAGCTCTCTGGGCCTCAGTCTCTTCAGCTACTCAGTGCCAATAATGCCAGCTCCCACTGCTCCGGGTTAAGAAGAAGAAATGAGAAAATGTGTGTAGACCAGGGGTTCCTGACAGGGGATGATTTAACTCCTTCAGGCAGGGGTCCCTAAGGTATTGGTCCATGGCCTGTTAGGAAATGGGCCGCACAGCAGGAGGTGAGCGGAGGGCAAATGAGCGAAGCTTCCTCTGTATTTACAGCCGCTCGCCATCGCTCGCATTACCGCTTGAGCTCCGCCTCCTGTCAGATCAGCGGCAGCATTAGATTCTCACTGGAGCTTGAACCCTCTTGTGAACGGTGCATGAGAGGGATCTAGGTTGCATGCTCCTTATGAGAATCTAATGCCTGATGATCTGTGTCTCCCATCAGCCCCAGATGGGACCATCTAGTTACAGGAAAACAAGCTCAGGGCTCACTCTGATTCTACATTATGGTGAGTTGTATAATTATTACATTGTGCAATTACAATGTAATAATAATAGAAGTAGAGTGCACATGAATGTAATGTGGTTGAATCATCCCAAAACCATCCCCGCCACCACAGGCCCATGGAAAAATTCTTCCACAAAGCGAGTCCCTGGTGCAAATAAGGTTGGGGACCACTGCCTTAGGGGACATTTGGTAATATCCTGAGACTCTTTGGGTTGTCACAACTGGGGACAGGGGAAGGTGCTTGTGGCAACCAGTGAGTGGAGACGGGGAAGCTGCCAGACCCCTACAGAGCATGGGACAGCCCCACCACAAAGAAGAATCCCGTCTGGGAAGCCAGCAGTGCTGCTGTTGAGGAAATGCTGATATTGACATCAAACACTGAATAATCTGTGTTGGTTTCCCTGTTCAAGCAATTCTCCTGCCTCAGCCTCCTGAGTAGCTGGGACTACAGGCGTTCACCACCACGCTCGGCTCATTTTTTTGTGTTTTTAGTAGAGGCAGGGTTTCTCCATGTTGGCCAGGCTGGTCTCGAACTCCTGACCTCAGGTGATCCGCCCACCTCGGCCTCCCAAAGTACTGGGATTGCAGGTGTGAGCCACCACACCCGGCCAGGGCAGATTTATTTGCAAAGTGCTTTTTCATTATTCCTCTCATGAGAATCCTCCAAATCCCCAGGGGAAAGATGGGCAGGGGATAAGGTACTAAGGGGCTCCTAGTAGTTCAACCCAGAGAAGTCAGTGACCTCCTGGAGTCACACAGCCAGGCACTGTCTGGCCAGCCTCCTGGATCAGCCCAGGCCTCCCTGAACTGGCCTTCCTAGCCAGCAAGTCTGTGATGAAGCCTCTTTTTTTTTTGAGACGGAGTCTCGCTCTGTCGCCCAGGCTGGAGTGCAGTGGCATGATCTCAGCTCACTGCAAGCTCTGCCTCCCGGGTTCACACCATTCTCCTGCCTCAGCCTCCCGAGTAGCTGGGACTACAGGCGCCTGCCACCACGCCTGGCTAATTTTTTGTATTTTCAGTAGAGACAGGGTTTCACCGTGTTAGCCAGGATGATCTAGATCTCCTGACCTTGTGATCTGCCCACCTCGGCCTCCCAAAGTGATGGGATTACAGGTGTGAGCCACCACACCCGGCTATGAAGCCTCTTTGAGAGCCCTCCCTCTGAGGCCTGCTGCCTCCCAAGGGGACCCATGTGCTAGAGCAGCTCCCAGCAGGGCAGGGCAGGGCAGTGAAGATCCTGCCACTCCCAGCAGTGCCTTCTGCAGAGCTTCTTTTATTCTCTTCCCGAGCCATAGAGATTTGGGTGCCAAGGGGCTGCCCACAGCCAGCAATGGTGGGAGGTGCAGAGAAATGTCCTGTAAATATCCTGCCCACTTGCTATGTGCTGGAGGACCATAGCCCATTCCCATGTAGACTTCCTGTCCTGCAGGGCCCCTTTGCTCTGCCCTCCCCAGGGGCCTCCCCTGCTCCTCACTCACCACCATGTTGGGGTTTTCTTTTTTTTTTTTTTCCTTTGAGACAGAGTCTCGCTGTGATGCCCAGGCTGAAGTGCAGTGGCGCAATCTCAGCTCACTTCAACCTTTGCCTCCTGGGTTCAAGCGATTCTTGTGTCTCAGCCTCCTGAGTAGCTGGGATTACAGGCACACACCACCGCACCTGCACCCAGCTAATTTTTGTATTTTTAGTAGAGACGGGGTTTCACCATGTTGGCCAGGCTGGTGTTTTTTTGTTTTGTTTTGTTTTTTTTTTGAGTCAGAGTCACGCTCTGTGGCCCAGCAGGGAGTGCAGTGGCATGATCTCGGCTCACTGCAACCTCCGCCTCCTGGGTTCAAGTGATTCTCCTGTCTTAGTCTCCTGAGCAGCTGGGACTACAGGCAGGTGCCACCACGCCCAGCTAATTTTTTGTATTTTTAGTACAGATGGGGTTTCACCCTTTTAGCCAGGATAGTCTTGATCTCCTGACCTTGTGATCTGCCCACCTCAGCCTCCCAAAGTGCTGGGATTACAGGCGTGAGCCACTGCGCCTGGCCAGCCAGGCTGGTCTTCAACTCCTGGCCTCAAGTGATCCACCTGCCTCAGCCTCCCAAATTGCTGGGATTACAGGCATGAGCCACTGCGCCCAGCCCATGTTGGTGTGTTCTGAGCCACAGCTTCATCCCACTCCAATCACATGGGAACCAGCCAGGCTTTGCAGGATACTGCTGTCACAGGCCAAACCAAGGCGGTGAGCCCATGTGTTCTGGGGGACAGCTGGGTCCTGGCTGGGAGCCGTGGGAGCCACCAGCATCACACCACACCCTCAGAAGTTCACAGGGCCTTCTTAGATCCCATGAGCACTGGATGCTTACCACAGCCCCAGGAGGCAGGTAGGGACCTGCATCACCTCTGCTCTGCAGGTGAAAAAAGTTCACGTCACACTAAAAGTTGGCAGAGCCAGGATTTGAACCCAGGCCAGTGGAACTCCAGAGTGTGAATTTCCTCCCTCCAAATAGCAGGGCCTCCCACCTCTTGGGGAGTCCCCTGGCCTCATGGTGGGTCTGGGAGAACTGGGGCACCCTGGAAGGGGCATCTGAGCACCAGGGCTGCTGTGAGTTGAGTGCCTCAGGGGGTTGTGGGGGCTGGACCCTGTACAGCTCAGAGGCAGTGGCCCCCTGGCCCAGGCTGAGCCAACTCTGGTTCACAGTGGACAGCCCTCGTTTATGGAGAGCTGTGTGGTAACAAATATCAGTAAATCACATCACAGTGTGACAGCCCCACTCTCAGGGAGCTCAGCATGCCAGGGATGTCCCCAGGTCTTCCTTTTGGGTTGAGGGATGATATGGCTTGGCTCTGTGTCCCTGCCCAAGTCTCATATTGAATTTTAATCCCCAGGTTTGGGGGTGGGACCTGGTGAGAGGTGTTTGAATCATGGGGATAGATTTCCCCTTCGCTGTTCTCATGATAATGAGTGAGTTTTCATGAGATCTGGTTGTTTAAAAGTGTGTAGCGCTGGCCAGGAACGGTGGCTCACACCTGTAATCCCAGCACTTTGGGAGGCCAAGGTAGGCGGATCACAAGATCAGGAGTTTGAGACCAGCCTGGCCAACATAGTGAAACGACCTCTCTATAAAAAGTACAAAAATTAGCCAGGAGTGGTGACACGCCTGTAGTCCCAGCTACTTAGGAGGCTGAGGCAGGAGGATTGCTTGAACCTGGGAGGCGGAGGTTGCAGTGAGCTGAGACTGCACCATTGCACTCCAGCCTGGGTGACAGAGTGAAACTCTGTCTAAAAAAAAAAAAGGTGTACCCCTTCCTTCTTTGCTCTCTCTCCTGCTGCCATGTGAATATGTGCTTACTTCCCCTTCACCCTTCCACCATGATTGTACATTTCCTGAGGCCTCCGCCACCATGCCTCTTGTACAGCCTGTGGAATGGTGAGTCAGTTAAATCTCTTTTCTTTATAAATTATCTAGTCTCAGGTAGTTCTTTATAGCAGTGTGAGAATGGCACTAAAATTGACACCAGACAAGTGGGCCATTGTTATAAAGATACCTGAAAATGTGGAAGCGACTTTGGAACTGAGTATTAAGCAGAGGTTGGAATAGTTTGGAGGTCCCAGAAGAAAACAGGAAGATGTGGGAAAATTTGGAACTTCCTAGAGATTTGTTGAATGGTTGTGACCAAAATGCAGATAGTGATATGGACAGTAAAGTCTAAGCTGAGGTGGTCTCAGATGGAAAGGAGGAACTTACTGGAATTGGAAAGATCACTCTTGCTGTGCTTTAGCAAAGAGACTGGCAGCATTGTGTCCCTGCTCTAGGAATCTGTGGAACTTTGAGCTTGAGAGAGATGATTTAGGGTATCTGGCAGAAGAAGTTTCCAAGCAGCAAAGCATTCAAGATGTGACCTAGCTGCTTCTAACTGCATATGCTCATATGTGTTCACAAAGAGATGGTCTGAAATTGAAACTTGTACTTAAAAGGGAAGCAGAACATAAAAGTTAGGAAAATTTGCAGCCTGACCATGTGGTAGAAAAGAAAACCCATTTTTTGGTGTGTGTGTAGGGGAGATTCAAGGCTGTAGAAATTTGCTTAAGTAAAGAGGAGCTGAATGTTAATAGTCAAGATAATGGGGAAAATGCCTCCAGGACATGTCAGAGACCTTTGCACAGCCCCTCCCATCATAGGCCTGGAGGTCTAGGAGAGAAAAATGGTTTTGTGGGCCAGGCCCAGAGCCCTGGTGCCTTGGGACATGATGCCCTGAATCCAGCTGCTCCAGCTCCAGCTGTGGCTAAAAGGCACCAATGTGCAGCTTGGGCCATTGCTTCAGTGGGTGCAAACCCCAAGCCTTGGCAGCTTTCACGTGGTGCTGGGCTTGTGGGTGCGCAGAGGGCAAGAGTTGAGGCTTGGGAGCCTCCACTTAGATTTCAGAGGATGTATGGAACACCTGGATGTCCAGAGAGAAGTCTGCTGGAGGGGTGGAGCCCTCATGGAGAACTTCTACTATAGTAGTGCGGAGGGGAAATGTGGGGTTGTAGCCCCCACACAGAGTCCTCACTAGTGTACTGCCTAGTGGAGCTGTGAGAAGAGGGCCACTGTCCTCCTGACCCCAAAATGGTAGATCCACCAACAGCTTTCACTGTGTGCCTGGAAAGCCATAGGCACTCAACACCAGCCCGTGAAAGCAGCTGTTGGGCCTGTACTCTGCAGAGCCACAGGGGTGGTGATGGCCAAGGCCTTGGGAACCTACTTCTTGCGTCATCGTGGCCTGGATGTGATACATGGAGACAAAGGAGATTATTTTGGAACTTTAAGATTTAATGACTGCCCAGCTGGGTTTTGGACTTGTGTGGGGTCTGTAGCCCCTTTATTTTGGCCAATTTCTCCCCTTTGGAATGGGAGCATTTACCCAATGACTGTACTTCCATTGTATCATGGAAGTAACTAACTTGTTTTGATTTACAGGCTCATAGGCAGAAGGGACTTGCCTTGTCTCAGATGAGACTTTGGATTTGGATTTTTGAGCTAATGCTGGAATGAGTTAAGACTTTGGGAGACTGTTGGAAAGGCATAATTGGTTTTGAAATGTGAGAAAGACATAAGATGTGGGAGGGGCCAGGGATGGAATTATATGTTTTGGCTCTGTGTCTCCATTCAAATCTCATGTTGAATTGTAATCCCCAACGTTGGGGGAGGGACCTGGTGGGAGGTGATTGAATCATGAGGGCGGATTTCTCCCTCCCTATTCTTGTGATAGTGGGTAAGTTCTCATGAGCTCTGGTTGTTTAAAAGTGTGTGGCATTCTCCCCTTCTGTCTCTCTCCTGCTGGCCATGTGAAGATGTGATTGCTTCCCCTTTGCCTTCTGCCATGATTCCTGAGGTTAATGTTCCTGAGGCCTCCCCAGCCATGCTTCCTGTACAGCCTGTGGAACCAGGAGCCAATTAAACCTCTTTTCTTTATAAATTACCCAGTCTTGGGTAGTTCTTTATAGCAGTGTGAGAATGAACTAATACAAGGGACATTTGTTACCTCCTGGCTTTTCCTCAAGTGAGGGGTGCCCATATATAGAAGCCCTCTTCACAGACATAGACCTCTGGGTTCTTATCACAGACCTGCTTCCCCTGGAAGGCCTCTCCTGAATATCAGAGAAGACCCCTCAGGATCAGAAGTCCCAGATGTGCTGTGGTGGGTGGGGGTTGCTTCTCGCCGTAGATGACCCCCTTGTCCACAAACCACAACCATCTTCTTCCCTCTGTGCTGATTAGGACTGGGGCAGTGGGGTTCCTGTATTTGTGACCTAGCTCCTTTTTTGATCCCCACTGAACTGGGACATCCCCAGGGACAAGGGCTGTCTGCCTCATCAGGCAGGGCTGTCCGTGTGATCAGCCCAGGAGCTTTCTGTCACCCTGGTCCCTCCCGGACATCAGTTTGGCTCAAGAAGAAGAAAGTCCATTTGTCAAAGCATTCTGTCCCCCGGGAGCAGGGCAGTGGCCACAGACTCAATTCCTGACCATTCACCAGGCCGGATAGTCCAAGCCCCTGGAATGGTGCCAGCATGGGGCTTGGGTCTGCTGCCTCCCTGGGTTGGATCCCTACCTCCAGTCTGGTTTTCCTTGGGGATGGGGAGGAACCCTAAGCATGGCAATGAGGTTATTTCCCAGGACCAGGGTTGGCCTGCCCCATCCTGCCCCTTGGGGGTTTGGCACTTGTCACTCTTCTTTGCATGGCCAAGCTAAGGACAGAATTAGCTCTCCACGCTCACTCTCAAGGCTCTCTGAGTGCCAAACCATCTGGGAGAGGGACCAGAATGGGGCCTCCTGGGATTCTGCCCAGTGCTTTTTCTTTTGGTTCCTCTGGGAAAAGATCCAGAAAAAGACTGAAAGCTCCTGGCTGAGAGGGAGGGGGTGGGGTGGGACCAGGCCCTGTCCTGCTGTCAGAAGCCCCTGGGGCTCTGGGACGCCAGGGCCCCACTCTGCTAACACAGCGATTGGTTCTCAATGCAACTGGGGAGGGCTGGCGGGGCTTGCAACTCCCAGAGTCCAATCAGACTTCAGGGATCCTTGTTGCACTCCTGGCCTGCAGGCCAAATGCAATTTCATGGAAACCTCAGGAGTCAAATCCTCTCCAAAAGGCTGGGCTGGGGCCACACCATGAGGACACAAGTCTGTCTGCAGCTTAAGGATGGTCAGAGAAATCGGGACTAAGACAAGACCCCCACTTCATCCTCCTCGTTTATCCCTGCCCACTGAGACGTGCCCATCCCCAGTCTGTTTCCTGGGAGAGCCAGTGAGAGGCATCTGCCCTGTGGGCTCACTTGTGTCTAGACACACTAAGGGTTGGGCGATAGATGGGTGTGGACATTCCAGGAGGGCGTCTTTAGCAACCCCCCATACTTTGGTAACATGTCCTCAAGGACCAAAAAGGAGATGGGTCCTTGAGGACCCATCTTGGGGCCTCGTCGTTTGCTGTCACCTGGTACTGTAGTCAGCAAGGGGACTTGGGGGTCAGGCAGAGCTGGTTCTAGATCGCTTGAGCCCAGGAGTTCCCGGCTGCAGTGAGCTGTGATTGTGCCACTGCGCTCCAGCCTGGACAACAGAGAAACACCCTGTCCCTCTAAAAAAAAAAAAAAAAATACCTGTCTCCAGTGCTCACAAGCCTATTAACCTGGGCAAGGGTTTCCCCTGCTGAGTGTCTTGTCACTTATGAAATGGGCTTCATAATACCACTTTTCAAAAGGTTAGTGTGGGCCGGGTGCAGTGGCTCACACCTGTAATCCCAGCTTTCCTTTGGGAAGTCAAGGCAGAAGGGTTGCTTAAGCCAGGAATTCCAGACTAGCCTGGGCAACATAGCGAGACCCTATCTTTACAAAAAATGAATAAGTGAGCCAGGCGTGGTGGCACATGCCTGTAGTCTCAGCTACTCGAGAGGCTGAGGTGGGAGGATTGCTTGAGCCTGGGAGGTGGAGGCTGCAGTGGCCATGATCGGGCCACTGCACTCCAGCCTGGGCAACAGAGTGAGGACCTAAATAAGTTTAGCGTGAGATGAACACTGACAGTTGCCTCTTTAGGGCTCTGCTTAGCACCTCCTGTGCCTTCCCAAAAGTCACTGTGTCCTTGGGCTTGCAATTGGAAGTCATACATCTGCTTCCCTCTGTCCTCAACCTATATTTTAACTTTTGCTCATGATGTCTTCTTCCCTGGCATGGCAGCCTGGTTCAGAACCAGCAACTGTTCCTCCCCGCGGGATTGTATTTCCTGCTATGTTAATAGCGGCTCCACCACGTGACCTGTTCTAGCTAATGAAATGTGAGCAGAAGTGACAGTGTTGTTTCCAGGCAGAAACTTCAAGAGCCAGTGCACAGTTCACCAGGTATGTCTACCCTGTGCCACAAGACATCCTCCCTGAGGCCCCCTGGTCAGCCTGAGTTTCAGAGCGAAGATGACACGGAGCACACCTGTAGCCATTCTTGAAGGACAAGTAGCAATAATAAGGCAGAAACCTTCATTGTTGGAAGCCACTGAGATTTGGGCGTCACATTCTGGCTGCGCCACATCAAGGCTGTTGGAAGTCTCCAGAGCGGTCTCGGAGTTGTGTTTTTTTGGTCTTCAGCTGCCGCCAAGTGGCATGGATAATGAAGAGTTAAAATGTTAAGCCTGGGGACTGACCTCCATTCTAGGTACTCATTCAAGAGTGGCTACAGGCCGGGCATGGTAGCTCATACCAGTAATCCCAGCACTTTGGGAGGCTGAGGGAGGAGGATTGCTTGAGCCTAGGGGTTCAAGACCAGCCTGGACAACATAGCAAGACCTCTGTCTTTACGAAAAAGAAAAAGAAAACAGTTGGGCGTGGTGGCATGCACCTGTAGTCCCAGCAACTCTGGAGGCTGAGGTGGAGGATTGTTTGAGCCCAGGAGGTTGAGGCTGCAGTGAGCCGTGATTGTGCCATTCCACTCCACACTCCAGCCTGGGTGACAGAGCAAGTTCCCATGTTTAAAAAAAAAAAAAGAAAAGAAGAAAAAAAGCATGGCTATAACCGTGACTTGGCATTTCTGCACATAGACCAGACTGATGATCACCTGAGCTATGTCTAATATTCTCTAAGCTGGGAGGTTTCAGCCTGAGGTTTGCACGTAGGTTAAGACTTTATGTGACTCTTGGGGAAGCTTCTGGGTTGGGTCAGAGCTGTGACCTCCTTCACCTCCCGGGGACCTTGCCTGCTCTCCTCCTGCCACATTGGCACTCATCTGCAAGAGCTGTATGGAATGGAGGTTACTTGATATGAAATGACATGGCCCACTTTCTTCCCCGCTGCCCAAGGTGAGGTTTATTAAGCTTGTGGCAGCAGGGAGCGTGCACCCTGGAGGAAGCAGGGGGCCTCTCTACTAGGTCATTTTGGCCATGACTTTGCCCCATTGATGGAACCTGGGCCGATCTCTTCTGCCACTCCAGACCTCCCCCTGCCCCTGTGATCAAATGGGACTCGGTCTGTAGCACCCCTCGGCACTGGCCTTATGGTGAGGAGTTGTCACTGTGTTTCCGGTGACTTGTGATCGATCCTTTCCTACCCAGATTATTGGCTTCTTGTACTAGTGGTCTTCTCAGCAACGTTCCCCTCTCTGCACCACACACACCCTAGGTAGACAGTGGGTGCTCCATAAACACTGGTTTTGCTCTCCTGAGTTGGTGGCCTGGAGGCTGGTGGTGCCATGGCAGGACAGAGGGCATCTCTAGCTGTGGCCAGCTGTCTGCAGACTGGTTCATAAAGGTCACACCAAGGAGACAAAGCGGCTTCAACCCATGGCTGCTGGGAAGGGCCTGGTGGAGCTGGCGAGGAACCCGGCACCCCTCTCTGCCCCTAGGCCTGGGCTCCACTTTCTCTCCTGATTTCGGCCCCCTTCTCTCCACCCTTGGCAGTTGGGGACCTTGAACTGACCAGTTCTCTCTCAAAGGATGGAGTTTTGTGGTTGGGACTGGCTCCCTCCCAACTGCCCACGGAAGATTTGAACAAAGGAAATCACAAAAGCCATCTCTCTTTATTTTTCATTCCTGCCGTTCAACCAGTTTGTGCAAGCTGAGGATGAGTGGGTTTTGGAACGGGAGGCAGAGCATCTGGGGACAGACCCTCCTGGAAATGGTCTATGCACACTGCTGAGGCTGGTTAGACTTGAGAAGCAATTGACAATAAACTCTACAGAATTGGAAATGTACAAAAGTGTCAAGGTGGCTTGTGGCTGTTTTCCTGCCTCCCTGTGGGGGTCAGTTACACCCATCAGTCCTGTGCAAAGGTCCTGGGACTGGCCCAGGGGCAGCCGGATTCTTCGCTGGGGACAGGAACTGTCCTGCTCACCCAGCAGAAGCATGCCAATGGACAGGTGCTCGGGTGTGTGCCCAGGTGCTGTGGCCCCCAAACTCCGTGGCTCCTCAAGCATGTCTTCATCCTGTCTCTATGTCCGCCCTTTGAAAGTGTTCATGCAGGTGTAGGTTCCTGAGAATTTGTGGATCTCCTCGAGTGCAGCCTGTGGAAGTATGCTGGAGTTGGGAGGAAGAAAAGAAGATAGTGATGGTTAGCGGGGCAGGATCCAGGGGCTGGGTCGCTGGTGGCCATGTGAGACGGGGCAGCAGAGGGCTGGTTCCTGAAAGTGCTCCCCACACCTCCAAGCCACACACCAGTTTCTCCCCAAACCCCCACCCTCCCCAGGGGAAGAGCTTTCAAGTAAGTGGATAAGCAGCTGTTAAAAGGGCAGGGGGAGGCTGGGCACGGTGGCTCATGTCTATAATCCAAGTACTTTGGGAGGCCGAGATGGGCGGATCGCTTGAGCCCAGGAATTCAAGACCAGCCTGGGCAACATGGTGAAACCCTGTCTCTATAAAAATATACAAAAATTAGCTGGGCATGGTGGCATGTGCCTATAGTCCTAGCTACTGGGGAGGCTGAGGTGGGAGGATGGCTTGAACCCAAGAGGTGGAGGTTGAAGTGAGCTGAGATTGTACTGCTGCATTCCAGCCTGGGTGGCAGAGCCAGACCCTGTCTCAAAAATTCTTTTCAGACTGGGCGTGGTGGCTCATGCCTATAATCCCAGCACTTTGGGAGGCCAAGGTGGGTGGATCACCTCAGGAGTTCGAGAACAGCCTAGCCAACATGGCAAAACCCTGTCTTTACTAAAAATAGAAAAATTAGCTGGGCGTGGTGGCGGGCACCTGTAATCCCAGCTACTCGGGAGACTGAGGCAGGAGAATTGCTTGACCTGGGAGGCGGAGGTTTCAGTGGGCCGAGATCGCGCCGTTGCACTCCAGCCTGGGTGACAAGAGTAAAACTCTGTCTCACACACACACACACACACACACACACACACACACACTCTTTTTAAAATATATATTTTAAAAAGGCAGAGAGTGAGTGGTCAGAGCAAACTTTTTTTTTAATTTAAAATTTTTATCTTTTTCCTAGATCCTGAAACAGAGCTCATTTTTTTATTTTTAATTTTTGTGGGTACATAGTAGGTATATATATTTATGGGGTACATGAAATACTTCGATACAGGCATGCAAATGTATAATAATCACATCAGCATAAATGGGGTATCCATCACCTCAAGTATTTATCTGTTGTGTTACAAACAATCCAACTATACTCTTTTAGTTTTTTTCTTTATTTTTATGTTTATTATATTTTTTTGAGACAGAGTCTCACTCTGTTGCTCAAGCTGGAGTGCAGTGGTGCGATCTGGGGTCACTGCAACCTCTGCTTCCTGGGTTCAAGCGATTTTCCTGCCTCAGCCTCCTGAGTAGCTGGGATTACAGGCATGCGCCACCATGCCCGCCTAATTTCTGTATTTTTAGTAGAGACAGGGTTTCGCCATGTTGGCCAGGCTGGTCTTGAGCTCCTGACCTCAGGTGATCTGCCTGCCTCGGCCTTCCAAAGTGCTGGGATTATAGGCGTGAGCCACTGTGCCTGGCCCTTTTAGTTATTTTTAAATGTACAATTAAATTATTAACTATAGTCACCCTGCTGTGCTATCAAAGACTTGCTCTTATTCGGTCTATTTTTTTGTACCCATTAAAAACAAATGATGGTTAGATGCCACTAAGTAGGTGACAATGGCTTAACCTGTCTGTGCTCCTTGTCGAGGGGAGTGCTGACCTTCTCTCCCTTCATACAACACACTTTCAAAACCAGGCTCTTAGCATCTTGGTGCCCACAGGCAGCTCAGAGATCCATCGATCCCAACTGCCCCTGATTCCACAAAGATGACGGTGTGGATCTGAGGAATCAGGTTCGATTTGGGTGTCACATCCTCCGGGGAAGCGTCCTGGGCTCACCCTCAGGCTTCTCCTCGTACAACCGGAGTTCCGGCGCTTCCCCAGCAACCCCTGGTGTAGTCCCCACCCGTTTACTTGTCAAGCCTGTGGGGGCCTTCATGGCGGGTATTTCATCTCTGATCCCCAGGCCCTCACATGGGCCCGGCACAGAGAGGGCCCTCAGGTTGTTTGGTGACTCAAACTGAAGGGTCCTGGCCCACTCTAAGTACAAGATGAAAAAGGTTCACTTCCAGCTGGAGCAATCTGGAAGGCTTCCTGGGGGTGGTGGTATTAGAGTTGAGCTTTGCTTTCTCCTGGGGAAGGTGAGGAGGGATGCAGTTCAGAGAATGGGGAGCGGGGTGGCTCCTGCTTCCTGTTCAAAAGTAGTTGTGGGGAAGGTTGGAAAATGAAGGCTGAAGGCTTACTGTGGAGAGCGCTGAGGTGTTCTAGACCAACTTTTCTCTAGAAAGCTCTGGAAGGCTTCTAAGAAGCTCCCCTGAGGTGGAGGGTGGCAGCCTGACCTCAGTGAGGACCTGAGCCCCTGATCAACTAGGGGCTCCTAGAGACGGCTGAGGAGCATCTCAGACCCGAGGTCAGGATGGACTGAGGGAGGCCGAGGTGTGGCCTGGATGCCCCTGGGTGCCCCCTTCCCTGTGCCTCTGAAAGGGCTTTGAGTTTGGGGAAGAGAGGGCTGATCGGGCTTGCTCCTCAGTTTCGAGGTTTCTGTGCCCTGCATGTGTTGGGGCAGCCCCTCAGCTGGGGCTCACCATGTCCCAGCAGCCAGGGCAGAAGCCAGGGCAGCCTGGCAGAAGCCAGGGCCTCGGCCTCCCAAAGTGCTAGGATTACAGGCGTGAGCCACCGCGCCCGGCCCTGGCTTTTAATTTCTAATATAGTAAATAGCGATAGCTACAACTCACATTAACAAAAGCTCTTTGGGTTCCTCCATACTTTTTAAAACTCTAAGGGGCCCTGTGACTAACAAGTTTGAGAACTGCTGCCCCACAGTAAGTACAGTACATCAGCAGCAAATGTGCCAGCACTCCTCATGCTCATGCCCGCAGCAGACATGACTAATAGATCACATGCGTACTTTCCCCTGACCCAGAGTGTTCTTTCCCAGCCCCATACCTTTTCAAGATAACGAGGGCATGCATTGTCCATGGGAGGAGGAGGAGGGCCTGGTTGAGCTGCACAGCTTCCACTGTCCTCCGGGCCACCGTCTCCGGCTTCAGTGGGGGAAAGAGGTTGGGAAACCTGAACACAGGAAGAGACACAGTGGGTTTCTCCTGGAGAGGCACGTGCTTATCTGGAAGTCTTTATGAGGCTGACATGTCTGGGTCACCCTTTGGCTTTTCCTGTCTGAGAGATTCGAGGCCTGCTTGGAATACTCCCTCTACCCCACACTCATCCAGGTGCCACATTCCCTCACTCCTCCAGGCACACAGGGGTCTCTTCTTGAGTCAAGGACTTCTAGCCCACCCACTGGGGACCCACTCTCCCAAGCCCTCCAAGGGCTCCCAGTGCCCTAGGGCTTGGCCTTTCCATGGCCCTGCGCAATCTGGGCCCTGGTTGTCCTTCTGAGTCCTTTTCCCTACACTCTGCTCCTTCAGGACAGGCCCATTTCTGTTCTTGTCACATCACACGCTCGGGTCAGGGCTTTTTGCCAGCTCTCTCAACGGCCTGGCTCTCTCCTCCCAGCTCCTCCTTTGGGAGACATCTCAGGCCAGTCCATCCAAAGCGACCTCTGATCCTGTCCCCTGCTAATTTCCTTGACCGCGTTCACCCCACCTAGGAAGGCCTTGCTTTTTGGGTTGTTTCCTTGTCAGTGGCCTGTCTCCCCAATCAGGCAATGAGTTCCATGAGGGTGGAGGCCTGGTCGGTCCTGCTCCCCTGCATCTAGCACAGCATCTGATACATAGTATGTGCTCAATAAATACTTGAAGGACTGAACACACTGACGACTTGCTGCTTCCCAAATGTGTCCTGCTCATTCCGTCTGGAGGCAGGGGCTTGGCTAGCGATGGCTTGGGCTCAGCTTGCTGGTTCACTAACTCATTCATTGATTCACTGATTCAAAGATTTGCACAGTGCTTTCCATGCGATCTCAAAATGAATGAATGAATGAATGATTGCATAAGCAAACATCAGGGGCTTCTCATGACTATTTAGAAGCATCTGACCCTAGACCCAAACAATGATGATGTTCCCTAAGTGCCAGACTCATGTACAAATTATTCTCCCGATTTACAGATAAGGAAACTGAGGCTGTATTGAGTCAGCAGGGTGCTAAGGATTCAAACCTGGCCAATGCTCTATCACCTTTGTTCACTGCTCTTCCTGCCCTTCCTGGATCTATAGGTGCAGGGCTCATGTTGCTGGCTCTGACTCCAATCCCACAAAGAGTTTGTGATCCGCTCTGGCACCAGGAAGATTAAGGGTGATGAATCACCCAGGTTTGATGTCATTCCTGAGCAACAGGCAGCCCTTGGACTCCTAGAGGGAGCTTGGCCTCAGAGGGCACATGGATCTTACCCCCTGCCCTGTAATTCCTTTGTCATCACGATGGTGATTCTTTTTTTATTTTTTATTTTTGAGTCCAGGGTCTCACTTGATTATCCAGGCTGGAGTGCACTGACGTGATCACAGCTCACTGCAGCCTCGACCTCCCTGGGCTCAAGTAATCCTCCTACCTCAGCCACCCGAGTAGCTGGGACTACAGGTGCACACACCATGCCCAGATAATTTTTATATTTTCTGTAAAGATGGGGTTTTGCCATGTTGCCCAGGCTGGCAACTCCTGGGCTGAAGTGATTCCCCTGCCTCAGCCTCCCAAAGCACTGGGATTACTGGTGTGAACCTAGCTACCACGCCTGGCCATGATGGTGATTCTGAGGCCCACAGCCCTGTGGTCAAGAGGGGCCAGACTCTGCCATTCTACAGAGATGAACGTGTTGAGGCAGCTCACTGATACTGGAGTCCTACAGGTGTCGTGGGCGGTCTGGATTCTCTGGCTTCCACCTGTGGCCTGGCCTGTCTCTTGGGAAAGGGAAGGCAGGATGGACAGACCAAAGTTCATGGGCTTGACGGGAATCCTTCTTGGTAAGACCCCTGCCAGGGAAGCCGACAGAGGAGGCCTCAAGCACGTCTGTGCACAGGATTTTGTCCTTCCTCTCCACGTGTGTGGGATGGGGACACGGGGAACTGGCACAGCTATTAACTCCCATGGAAGCAGTGCAAATTCGTGGAAGAAGCATGCTCAGCTAGCCAGTTTCAAGCTGTGTGGACTTGGGCAGGTAACTTTGCTTCTCTGAGCCTCAGTTCCCTCATCTGTAAAATGGGAATAAAAGCTCTCTTGCAGGGTTGCTGTGAGGGCCAAATGCAGCAGCACTTGTAAAGTGTCCAGTGGTTCTAGGTGGTTCTATGGCTGGAACATCAAAGAGGCTCAATTGGCTGGGCGTGGTGGCTCACACCTGTAATCCCAGCACTTTGGGAGGCCGAGGCGGACGGATCACGAGGTCAGGAGATTGAGACCATCCTGGCTAACACGGTGAAACCCTGTCTCTACCAAAGATACAAAAAATTAGCTGGGCGTGGTGGCGGGCGCCTGTAGTCCCAGCTACTTGGGAGGCTGAGGCAGGAGAATGGCGTGAACCCGGGAGACGGAGCTTGCAGTGAGCCGAGATGGCGCCACTGCACTCCAGCCTGGGCGACAGAGCGGGACTCCATCTTAAAAAAAACAAAACAAAACTGCAGACTGCCACTGATGCACTTCTGTCCGGTATGCATTTATTGAGCACCTTCTGTATACTCAGATGAAAAGAAACCAAACCAAAACCCATGGGGGAAAAAGCCAACAGGAAACATTAGTAGCCATTAGTCTAGACTCCTCGAAATTCAGAATTGATGACAATTTGCATGCAAACCAGGTGGTCTGCTAGGAAAATAAATAACATGCATTTATGAAGATGTTTATTGTTAGGAAAAATAATAAAAGCAGCAGCTCCTTATTGAGCATCTAGTATCCGGGCTTTGCACTAGATGTGTTACATGTATTATTTCTAATTTCCTGGGCTCAAGCCATCCTCCTGCCTCAGCCTCCCAAAGTGCTGGGACTGCAGTCATGAGCCACCAAGCCCGGTATTTTTGATTCTCAACAATCAACACCGCACTGTCCCGATTAATAGTAACTAAGGCGTAATGAGTGACTCCCACGTGGCATGCACTACACTAAATTGTCTCACTGAATTCTCCTCATGACCCTTCCATGTCATCCTCAATTTTGGAAGCAGCTGAAATATATAATCAGAAGGTGAAGCACTGTACGCTGGATTGCAAAAAACCAGGGAGAATAGTATTTGAGTAATTCCCGGTTTTCATTCATCGATGACGTCATGCCCCTACATGACTGCACATCATTAAAGCGCCATTTATTGGACACTTTATATGTACCACATATGGTGTTCCCTGCCAGATTCCACTTTGTCCTCACTGCAGAACTTATGATGGAGACATTCACGCACCCCATCTCGCAGATCAGCCACAGCAGTAATTAACGGGACCCAATGTCACAGAGTACATCACAGCTATGAGGGAGTCACCACCCCAGGTGGCATGAGCTCTAGACCAGTGGTCTCCAGTGGTTTGGAGGAGGAGTGGTGGGACCTCCCTATTACTCATTTTAAATTGAGCTACGGCCAGGCGTGGTGGCTCACACCTGTCATCCCTGCACTTTGGGAGGCTGAGGTGGGTGGATCACCTGAGGTTGGGAGTTTGAGATCAGCCTGGCCGACATAGTGAAACCTTGTCTCTATTAAAAATACAAAAATTAGCTGGGTGCAAGCGCACGCTTGTAATCCCAGCTACTCGGGAGGCTGAGGCAGAAGAATCACTTGAACCCAGGAGGTGGAGGTTGCAGTGAGCCGAGATCGTGCCACTGCACTCCAGCCTGGGCAACGGAGCGAAACTCCATCTCAATAAATAAATAAATAAACAAACAAATAAATTGAGCTATAATTTGCATATAACAAAAGGTATACATCTTAAGCAGACAGTTTGATTAACTTTCACGTATTTAATGACTGCTAAGATCAAGAAGAGAGAACATTTCTGAAGGTCTTGCTAGTTCCCTCGCCTCCCTCCCAGGTTATACCCCCAGCCCTCCAGGGGAAGCCACGGGTCTGATTTCCATCACCCTAACCCAGTTTTGCCTGTTTTGGAACTTCATACAGGTGGAACCAGGCAGAATGCACCCTACGTCTCAAGCTCCCTTTGCCCTGCACGACGCTGTGGAGGTGCATCTCCCTCATTTGACCTTTAGACGCATCCCGCTGCATGCCTGTAGCTCTGGTAGTTTCATATAAGCTCCCTGAACCAAGCAGCGGGACCCTCCCCATTGTGGCATCACTGCCTTGCAGACCAAGAACCAGGTAAGACAGCATCAAACAGAGGGTAGAGGCTCCTTGGCGACTTTTTGTTTTGAGACAGGGTCTCACTGTGTCTCCCAGGCTGGAGTGCAGTCGCACAATCACAGCTCACTTGCAGCCTCAACTTCCTGGGCTCAAGCAATTGATCCTCCCACCTCAGCCTCCCAGATAGCTGGGAATACAGGTGTGCATCACCATGCCCAGCTAATTTTTTATTTTTTTTAGACATAGGGTTTCTCCATGCTGCCCAGGCTGGTCTCAAACTGGATTGCTGGGCTCAAGCGATCCACCTGCCTTGGCTTCCCAAAATGCTAGGATTATAGGTATGAGGCACCGTGCCTAGCCTGATTTTTATATCAGAGCTCTTTCTGCAGTTGGCTGACTGAATGGCTTGGGGAGGCAGGTGAGAAGGCTGGTCCCAAGGTGGGTCCCCTGCTCACTGACCTGACTCTCATGCCCTGGAACATCTCAGTGCTGGTGTGGAAGGGCAGCACTGTGGTGGCGCTGACTCCCGGACAGTCCAGCAGCCCCAGGGTCAGGCTCTCCATGAAGGCGAAGGCTGACGCTTTGGATGTGCAGTAGTCGATGGCACCGGGGATGGCAGACAGTGCCAGCACGGAGTTGAGGCACACGATGTGGCCATTCTGCAGCTCCAGCATACGTGGCAGGAAGGCCTTGGTGGTCTGAGGGCAGATGGGGTGTCAGGGTGGAGCAGCCGCAGCTCTGACAACCCCTCCACCTTTCTTTCGGGGAGAACAGCCCACCCCGGACACACATGATGCTCTAGGGTCCGAGCCTTCCTGTGAGGGAGAGGGCCGAGGGCTCCCTGCCCCAGGACACCGAGCGTATTTCACAAAGTCTGATGTGTCCTGGAGCTGGTCATTCGTCTTATCCGGCCACCTCGTTCGTGGACATCCCTGCTGGCCTGAGCCCAAGCCCTGGCAAATCATCCCCTCCCCTCCATCCTGCCTGGGCTCCCTGCACGCCCGGGGCTGGCTCTGGCCCCGGATAGCCCTTACCCAGAACTGGCCCAGGGTGTTGATGTGTTGGGACTTGAGGAGGGCATCATCGTCACTGTCCATTAGGCTCTTCCCATGGACCACGGCGGCATTGTTCACCAGGATGGTGATGTCACCCACCTGCAGGCGAGAGGGAGCCACGGGGCCATGAGGGCAGCCAGCCCAGGGCCAACGATATATGTTTTTTGTTTGTTTGTTTTTGAGATGGAGTCTCACTCTGTTGTCCAGGCTGGAGTGCAGTGGCACCATCTCGGCTCACTGCCACCTCCGCCTCCCGGGTTCAAGCGATTCTCATGCCTCAGCCTCCCAAGTAGCTGGGATTACAGCCTCCTGCCACCATGCCCGGCTAATTTTTATATTTTTAGTAGAGATGGGGTTTCACCATGTTGGCCAGGCTAGTCTTGTTCTGACCTCAAGGGACCCGCCCGCCTCGGTCTCCCAAAATGCTGGGATTACAGGTGTGAGCCACCGCACCCGGTCCAATATACTTTTTAAAAGGGATATGGCTTACTCCTAAGTGAATGAGTAATTTCTGAGTCCATTTATGATCAATCAATTGATGTGTTATTTACAAGTTTTTCTTAGATATTCCTTCCCGCAGGCCACTTTCTGCCAGCCTAGTTCCAGTTATCCTGCATACATAGAGGCCCAGCAGCCACCTGGCCATACCACCAGCAGCCACAGGGCCTGGGGAAGAGAACTGCCTCTCTGAGCGCCAGTCTTGATTTGTGAGATGGGGCTAATGCCGCACCAGGACAGTTCTGAGGAGGAGAAATAATTTATGGCACACACTGTACCTGGCACACAGCATATTTATAATAAATGAGTTTACCGCGACATAAAAACAGTTAACATTACCACGGGCCAGACAGTCAGGGTGGGTTTCCCTCTCTTGGAGGTCACTGATATATTTAGCCCAAACAGATGATTGGAGTCAGAAGGATTTTCCCAGAGGCCAATGGGACATTTGCCCCACCACGGTCCTGGAGAGAAACCCACACGGTCTACATTTCCAAGGGAACAACAGATGATTACGCCTGTTACGTAATCGACCCTAATCCCTGCCTACGTAACTAGGGCCAGCTTCATGGGAGAGTCCCCAAAGGTGCCCCGGGCAAAGCCATTCTGCCATAAGCAGAGCTCTCTTCCAGGCCACATGAGAATGTTCTCTTTGCCCGGAATTAGCCTGTGGTCAGCTGTGCTAGGAATAGACCCTCCCAGGCTACGGACCTTCTCCCGGACAGCCTTGGCCGTCTGGTACACCTCCTCCCGGTTGCCCACATCACAGATGAAGTAATGGCACTCAGTGCCCATCTGCCGGATCTCCTCCGTCGTCTCCTTCAGGCATTTCTCAGTCCGGCCCCAGAGAACAATCTGGAAGAAGAGAATAACAACGCAGAACAAATGGTCATTAAGCTACAGTGATGCAACAATTGCCACCAGAAATTCAGGATTTAAAGTCATTTGTCTTGAAATGACTGGCCTCCCTGGTTCCACCCAAAGATAAAGAACACAACATAGATTAATAATATAACTTTTGTTTTTTTTGAGGCAGGATCTTGTTCTGTTGCCCAGGCTAGAACGCAGCAGTGCGATCATAGCTCACTGCAGCCTCAAACTCCTGGGCTCAAGAGATCCTCCCACCTCAGCCTCCGGAGTGGCTGGGACCACAGGTGCATGCTACCATACCTAGCTAATTTTTTAAAAAAAAATTTTGTAGAGTAGGGGTATTCTTATGTTGCCCAGGCTAGTCTTGAACTCCTGGGTTCAAGCAATCCTCCCACCTCGGCCTCTCAAGTGCTGGGATTACAGGTATAAGCCACTGCCCCCAGCCAACAATATAACTTTTTAAAGGGATATGATCTACTTTTAAGTGAACCAGTAGTTTCTGAGCCCACTTATGATCAATCAATTGATGTGTATTTACAAGTTTTTCTTGTATATTACTTTTAGCAGGCTGCCTCCTGCCAGTGCAGTTCATTGCCTGCAAATGTAGAGGCAACAGCAGAGCTCTTTATGCACAATGCTCCAGAATACTCTCCATTAGGAATCAGCTGGCTTCACCGATTAGGTCTAGAGCCAGGATTATTAAGACCAGCTGGTAGCATAGATGGGACCATTCCAGCCTCAAGGTTCACAGGAGCTAAACCGAGCCTCCCATCTAGCTGCAGTCACTCCCCTAAGGATATTCTGGAAGGGCAGTGACGAGGCTGCCACTGAGAAGGAAGCATGGCCTCACCCGGCAGGTAATAAACATGGACTCATTACGCCAGAAGGTGACCTTGGCAGGACCACTGAGGGTTTGGGCAAATTTATGAATGGCCAGCCCATAAAAGGCTCAGAAGAGAAGCCTGGCTAATTCTTAACCTTGACCTGACGGAGGACGATGCACCTCCCCACGATGTGTCACTGGGGTCAGTGAGGCCTCTGTTGGTAAAAGGGCCTGGAGTCGGATGACAGGGGGACCAAGAGCCCTAACTAAGAACCAGCTTCACCAGCACAGAGGGAGAAAGGCAGGGGGCTGAACACCGCCCAGAGGTCAGAAGCAGAGACAGGAAGAGCCGAAAGGGTTCTTGGGAATTCGTCCGGTGGGCTTCTATTTTTGTTTCTTTTCTCTTTTATTTAAGACTATCAGTGAAATTCCCCCTTAAAAAAATATCCAACGTGGAAACCCCAACGCGTGAAACCTAGAAAAGGAATAAAACACCTGACTCCATAATATTTTCTTACTCTAAAGGTTGCTAATGAGGACAAAATGGCTGCTTTGGGAAGGTAAACGTTTTAAACCGGGGGTTACAGATGGCGGCTCCAATGACATCAGACCCAGATCCAACTGATTTCTCTATTTTGCTTTGTTACACGGTATAGAGAAAAGTCACACTGATAAGGAGTTGCTAATGGTAACCGTTTATCCGCTGCTCACCTTGAAATCTCAGGACTGTCACTTAAGCAGAGAGGGCACAAAGCAGGCCTAGCTGGCGGCTCTCAGAAATTCCGGTATTCTCCAATGGAATCGATTTTTTAAATTAGAGTTTTAAAAGCTTTCAAAATATTTTACAAAAAAATAAGTGTTCTCTAAAGCCCAGTTTGAAAACCCCACTTAGTCTAGCCACTTTATTTTAATTAAGGTCTTGAAATACAGGAAGGGCTTAACAAGTGGGTCCTGTCAGTTCCTCTCAATGACAATACAAGTCCTTCAAAGGCAGATGGACTGCAATTAAACAGGCTCCAAGGGACACTTTCTTGTCTGTTGAACTAAAAACAGAATGTGTTCCTCCAGGAGAAGCTGGGAGGTTCAGTTCATGGAAAAGAAAAAAGACAAACATTTGTTCCAGGCAGGCAATTTGGTGTAGGCCTCCTCCACTCCACTGGACCACCCCCGCCTTGCCTTGCAGCCATTGTCATCCAGGTTCCTTTATTCCTCCCTTATCATCCTGTCTATACAGCCATCCATCCATCTATCTGTCCATCCGTCCACTCTCCCGTTCACCAGTCCATCCATCTATCCACCCCACTCCATCCATCCATCCCTCCCTCGTCTACCCAACTCCATCCATCCATCCATCCCTCCCTCCCTCCCTCATCTACCCTACTCCATCCATCCGTGCATCCATCCATCCACTCACCCACCCCACTCCATCCATCCATCCACTCACCTACTTCTCCACCCATCCATCCATCTATCCATCCCTCACCTACCCCACTGTACCCACTGTACCCACTCACCTACCAACTCCATCCACTCATCCACTCACCTACCCCATTCCATTAATCTATCCACTCACCTATCCCACTGCATCCATCCATCCATGCATTCATCCACACACCTACCCTACTCCATCCATCCACTCACCCACCCCACTCCATCCATCCATCCACTCACCTGCTTCTCCACCCATCCATCCATCACCTACCTCACTGTACCCACTCACCTACCCAACTCCATCTACCCATCCACTCACTTACCCCATTCCATTAATCTATCCACTCACTTACCCCACTCCATTCATCCATCCATCCATCCACCCATCCATCCACTCACCTACCCTACTCCATCCATTCATGCATCCATCCATGCACTCACCCACTCCAGTCCATCTATCCATCCATCCATGCATCCATCCATCCACCCACCCATCCATCCCTCACCCACCCCACTCCATCCATCCATCCATCCACTCACCTACTTATCCATCCATCCATCCATCCACCCACCCATCCATCCCTCACTCACCCCACTCCATCCACCCATCCATCCACTCACCTACTTATCCATCCATCCATCCATCCATCCCTCCCTCACATACCCCACTCCATCCATCCATCCATCCACCCATCCATCCACTCACCTACCCTACTCCATCCATTCATGCATCCATCCATGCACTCACCCACTCCAGTCCATCTATCCATCCATCCATGCATCCATCCATCCACCCACCCATCCCTCATCTACCCTACTCCATCTATCCAACCATCCACTCACCTACCCCACTTCATCCATCCATGCATTCATGCATCCATCCATCCATTTACTCACCTGCCCAACTCCATTCATCTATCCATTCATCCACCCACCCACCCACCCATCAGCCCCACTGCACCCATCCATCCATCTGGTTTCTGAGTATGTCAGCCCAAGGGAGAGGTAATCATTGGTTTCCATTCTTCTGTTCTGGTCCCTGCCTAACCCCATCCTACCTCTGGCTCCTATGTGTAACAGGACCATGGGGCTTGCACAGTCCCCTGGGGTCTGGCTGAGGTAGGGAGAGGTGCCTCTGGGGGCCCTAAGAATTGCTGGGCAAATTGACAGAGAGGAAAGCTTAAAGCTGGGGGCTTGCAGGAAGGTATAGGGTTCAGATATCCGTGGGGACAAGTGGTCACCCCAGCACTGTTGACCTAGCTGGAAGACCACCCTGGAGAGGAAGTGGAGCAGGGCTGAGGGAGAAGGAATGAAGGCTGTCTCCCACTGTCTTCCGTGGGCCAGGAAGCCCCCCAGGCAGGGCCCTAACACTTGGCTGTTTCCTTTCAAGGGTCTGTTGAGGGTGCCCCAGGCGCGCTGGGGAACCGGCCTCACCTCTCCCTGGCACCATGATAGGTTTGCCTTTCTGCCTCCTCACCCCCCCACCCCCCAGGCCCCAATTCTATCCCGTTCACATCCCAGTGCCCAGAATAGCACGTTCTGTTTGTTGAACGAATGAATGAATGACAGTTCAGGTACACAGGTGGACGGGGAAGGGAGGTGTTTTAACTTCTCTAAGAGGAGAGACCACCCATCCCCTTGGCTAAGCCATTTAGGGCCCCAGAACCTTACACTCAAGTCCACCTGGGCGCCCCAGAGCATCAGCACCGTCCTGGCTGGGCCTTGGGTGAGGAGCAGCTTTCACAGGGCAAGGCTTCAGTCTCAGACGGAGGTGAGGCTCTGGCTGCTGTGCTCATGCCCTGCTGAGCATCCCTGTGCCAGGCTCTGTGTGTTTTTGTAACTGGGTTTCTGTAGTATGTCTCTGTGAGTGTGTGTGTGTGTCTGTGTGGGTCTCTATGAGTGTATCTGTGAGTGTGTCAGTGTGTCTGTCTCTCCGTGTGTCTGTGGGTGTCTCTCTGTATGAGTGTATGTGTCTGTGGGTGTGTGTCTGTGTGCGTCTCTGTGTGTGTGTGTGTCTCTGTGTGTCTGAGTGTGTGTCTCTGTGAGTATGTGTGTGTGTGTCTGTGGGTGTCTCTCTGTGTGAATGTACGTGTCTGGGTGTCTCTGTGTGAGAGAGAGTGTGTGTCTCAGTGTGTCTCTGTGTGTCTGTGGGTGTCTGTATGTTTCTGTGTGTGTGTCTGTGTATCTCTGTGTGTCTCTGTGAGTGTGTGTCTCTGTGTGTGTGTCTCTGTGAGTGTGTGTCTCTGTGTGTCTCTGTCTCTAAGTGTGTGTCTCTCTGTGTCTGTGTGTGTCTCTCTATGTGAGTGTATGTGTCTGTGTGTCTCTATGTGTCTCTGTGTGTCTGTGTCTCTGTGTGAGTGTGTGTCTGTGTGTGACTGTGTGTGTGTGAGTGAGTGTGTAGCCATGTGTACTATTGTGTTTCCTCAGGTCCTTGGTGGATGCTGGGAGTCGCAGGGAAGCGGGGCTGGGCACCTTCCATCTTAGGAACCGGTAGCGTCTCTGAAGTGCTGGGCTGGCGCCTGAGTGAGCTGAGTGGAGGGAATGGGTCCCTTTGCCTGGTAGGTGCTGCCCTGTGGAGCTGCCCCAGCCACTGTCCCTTCCTGGCTCCTCTTCCCCCTCCAGCCTCCTACCCTGACCCTTCTGGGGAATCTGCGTCACTGACCAGGTAACTGGCAGATACCGCTCTGCAGGCCGGCCCAGGTGGCTCCTGCCAGAATTCCCTGGAGGTGACCTGCACAGCTGACAGGACAAGGGTCCCACCCAAGGCCATCATGAGCATGAGGACTGGGTGGGCGGAGGCGGGCGTCTGAGGGTATGTGGGTTGGGGGCCTGCAGAGGGGACTGATTTCTGAGCCCTTGGAACCAGTGCGGATGCCTCTTAGTGAACTCGGGACAGGCAGCAGCTGGGAAGGCCAGAGGCCTGGAATTTACTCTTAAGCAGGGTTTATAGAATAAGGGCTGGGGTGGCTCAACACCTCCAAGGCCTCTCCTCTTCCCTCCCCTCTGGGGCAAATGGTGAGCTTCTGTCCCCTTCTCTCTCCTAGTGACTGGTAGGGGGAGGCAGGAAGGGGAGAAAGACCTCTGGTCTCCGGGGCCCCGGGCTGTCCTGCCTTTGCCCAGAGCTGCTCTCAAGGCGGCTATAACCAGACAGATTCCTCAGCAGCCCTCTGCGCTGAAGGCTGTCATTATCCGTGGTCACAGTGGAGAAAACCGTGGCTCAACGGAGTTAAGTAACTCACCCCACGCCA
Source organism: Gorilla gorilla gorilla (assembly GCF_029281585.2). Lineage (NCBI taxonomy): Eukaryota > Metazoa > Chordata > Mammalia > Primates > Hominidae > Gorilla > Gorilla gorilla. The sequence continues at coordinate 228,016,708 of NC_073224.2, read as the reverse complement.
CCCACTGTGAAACAGGATTTGAACCCAGAGCCTTGGCCCTTTGCAGAGGCACCCCTAAGCCCCCAGGCACGGTGGGGTCGTCTGAGCTTTGAGGGTTCCACTCTCCTCACATGCAACCCCATGCCCTGCGTTCATCCCCACCCAGCCAGCCTTCTCCTGCTTCCTCTCCTCCAATGTCCACAACAGCCCCGTCCATCCAGCACCACATGGACAGCCGGCTATGGGCTGGGGTGGTGATCCAACAGAGAATGAAGCAGATGTAATCCTACTTCAAGGAACCCACATTCCAGTGGGGGAAGGCAGAGAAGGAACCAGAAAACAGTCAGTCACAAATGACAGTAAGTGGGATAAAGAATAAACAAGAAAACCTCATTTGCATCGGGGAATTGACAAGGTAACCATATCATAATTTTAAAGATAAGGAGACTGCAGTTCAGAGAGGCTAAGCAACTCGTCTGAGGTCACACAGCAACTGAATAATGGAGCTGGGATTTGAACCAAGGTCATGTCCAGCTCCACAGGCTGTGGGGATTGCACCACCACTCACTGTCCTGTAAGAGAAAGCACATCTCCTCTCTTCAAGGGGTCCTGTGGGGATTAAGCTGGCAGAAGCTGGCACCCACTAACTAACTGCTCAGTACCCACTCCCTGTTGGTATTTCCCGTGCGGAGGAAAAGCTGAGAAAATGATAGCACTGCCTCTGATACACCCTCTTCACTGCCTCTGATACACCCTCTTCTGCAGGCTTTAAAATGATAAGTGTCACGACATGGAAAAATGCTCAGGAGTCTAATGTTCAGACAAAAGGGGTGCAGCACTATTTGAATAAGATAATCTCAACTCTAAACTTTTTTTTTTTTTTTTTGAGACAGAGTCTCACTCTGTTGCCCAGGCTGGAGTGCAGTGGCGCAATCATGACTCACTGCAGCCTCCATTTCCTGGGCTCAGGTGATCCTCCCACCTCAGCCTCCCAGGTAGCTGGGACCAGAGGTGCAAGCCACTACTCCTGGCTAATTTTTATATTTTTTGTAGAGATGGGGTTTTGCCATGTTTCCCAGGCTGGTCTCAAGCTCCTGGGGCTCAAGTGATTCTCCCACCTCAGCCTCCCAAAGTGCTGCGATTACGGGCATAAGCCACCAGGTCACTGGAAGTCAACAGGCTACACAGAGATGGGTGTCTCAGGCAGGATCACAGCTGACTGTCGTTTGCTTCTTTATATTTGTATAAGCAAAAAATATCTCTAAAGAATAAGGATTGTTACTTATGATCTTAAAAATAGAAGGTGGGGCTGGGTGTGGTGGCTCAGGAGGCTGAGGTGGGAGGATCACTTGAGCCCAGGGGACAGAGGCTGCAGTGAGCCAAGATCTCACCACTGCACTCCAGCCTGGATGACAGAGAGAGACCTGGTCTCAAAAAAACAAAAACCAAAAAACAAAACAAAACAAAACAAAAAACAACAGAAGGTAGAGTAAAAGCTTCCCCATGGATCACTCTCCAAATAGATTCTTTACACACAGGTAATGTCACTCAGCCCTGTGGGTCCAACCCCTTGTCCCCCAGCCCCCGAGTGGTGCTCTTCGGGGGCCCTCGTCCATTGGCAAGTGACTGTCTATTCACATCTCTCTTCCTGTTGTTGAGTGAGTAAGGGAGGGAGCCTGCCAGGGGATCCACAGCTCCCAGTTTCCACTCGCTCATTACACAGTGCTCTTGGCCCTGCATGTGCTGTCACGGCCATTGGGGTCTATATCCTGTCTCTTAGAGGACAGGGACTAAATCTCCCAAATTCAGGTTTCTCCTGTGTCCCTACCTGGTGCCCGGCCTGGGCTGTTTTTCTCTGTTTCAAATGCCAGGGCTACTTATGGACTCCTATTCAACCTGCAAAACCCTACTTGAATGCTCCCTCAGTTCTAAAGCCTCCCTGGCTGCTCCTTCCAGCCTCCCCACAACAACAACAGCACCACCACTATATAATGGCTAAATCTGTTGAGCAGTTGCCATGGGCCAGACACTGTGCTGAGTACATGGATATGTTTTCTTCTTTAATCCTCACAACCCCTCGAGGTGGGTATGTTTACCTTCTGCATTTAATAGGTAAGCCGCAGACAGATAGTGACTCACCCAAGGTCATGCAGCTCATAAGAGCAGATCAGCCTGACTCAGGATACCCATTCCTCACTGCTAACACTAGTCTTTTTTCAACCTCCACTAGTGCACAGATGTGAGCATGCTGACTGATTGGTGAACACCCCTGCCTCTCCCGTGAGCGTGCAAGGTCCTCCAGGGAATCTTATTCATCTCGTAACCCCAGCATCCAGCATGGGCCAGGCACAAGAGTAAAAGCTCAGCTAACATCATCACAAGACACCAGCCCCAGGAGGACACCGAGTGCCCCTTCTCTACCCAGCCTTGCCTTCCTAGCCCAGAGGGGCGTGCACTAATGCTGGACTTGGCTTTCATTCCTGGAGTTCAGCTGCAGCGCACCCTCCCACCGGCGACATGAGCCGGGTGGTCTCTGGGTGCGTCCCAGGAGGAGCATCTGTTTATAATTGGCAGCCCCGGAAAGATCTGAGACCCTGGGCAGGTCTTTGGCAGGCCAGCTCATGTCCCATGGGCCCCATGTTTTGGAGCTGGATCGGTGCTGACTTGGCTTCTCAGAGGGAACGAAAATACCCACCAGAGACCCCAAACCACAGCAGGCTGGGCGGTGGGGTGGGAAGGTCACAGCGTGGAGGGTGCACAGCTCTCTGCTCCTGGCCTCTCCAGTAGGAGGCTGTTAATAAAAATCCATCCCTGTGGTCAGATGAGAATGAGCAGGCAAGCAACATCTAGCTTTTAAGACATTAAGGTTAGAATGGGGTGCTAGATAGCAGAGGGTGAGTGTGAGCGTGGCATAGGTTCCGACTGGAATTTCCCCCTTTCACAACCCTGTCTATTTCCAAAAGGAGAGACCCTTTCTCGAGTAGAGCAGCTTAGAACATGGGCTCTGGAGCCAGACTGCCTGGGTTCAATTCTTTAACAGTTATGAATTAACATGAACTGAACCTCTATGAATTAAGGTTTAAAATATCCACTCTTTTTCTTTTCTTTTCTTTTCTTTTTTTTTTTTTTTTTTGAGATGGAGGCTTGCTCTGTGGGCTAGGCTGGAGTGCGGTGGCGCGATCTCGGCTCACCGCCTCCTCTGCTTCCCGGGTTTGAGCGATTCTCCTGCCTCAGCCTCCCAAGTAGCTGGGATTACAGGTGTGCGCCACCACACCCAGCTAATTTTTGTATTTTTAGTTGAGATGGGGTTTCACCATAATTCACCAACATGGTGAATTACAGGTGTGAGCCACCGTGCCCAGCCTAAAACACCCACTTTGAAGAGTAGTTGGGAGGATTAAGAAAGGGCACAATAAATGCCAGCTGTGGGCTGGATATGTTGGCTCACGCCTATATTCCCGGCACTTTGGGAGGCCGAGGTGGGGGAATTGCTTGAGGCCAGGAGTTCAAGATCAGCCTGGGCAACATAGCAAGACTCTGTCTCTGTTTTGTAAAAAGCTAGCTGTCATTATTATTATTATTATTATTATTATTATTAGCACAGCAACAGAAATAGATCCCCCTTTGCAGTAGAAGATCCACATACCCTGTTGGGGAAACGGTTGCCCGGAAGACCCCATCTGGTCTCCACCTCCATCTGACTGCCCTAGGCACAGCCTTGACTGGGGCAAAACCACAGAATCTTGCTATTTCTTGATTCCATCCTTCCACCTTACTTAGAAGGCCCTCCTCTGTCTACGCCCCCAAGCCTGAGAAGGTAGAGACCAGCTGTCAAAACTGTCCACCTGCAGAACAAGCTGTGGGGGGATTTCTTAGGGAGGAGAGGTTTTCAAGCAGAGCCCCAAGGAACTCTGGGGGTTCTGGTGAGGAGCCTCTGGAGGTGCTGAGGGTGGGGTGGGGAGCAGGCAGACATCATTCCAGGCTTCTCCTCACTCCTGCCCCAGTCACCCAGAGTGGTGACACTTTAGGTTTCTAGAATAGTCATTTCTTTTTCTTTGAGATGATGTTTCACTCTTGTTGCCCAGGCTGGAGTGCAGTGGCATGATCTTGGCTCACTGAAACCTTCACCTCCCGGGTTCCAGCGATTCTCCTGCCTCAGCCTCCCGAGTAGCTGGGATTACAGGCGTGCGCCACCACGCCCGGCTAATTTTGTAATTTTAGTAGAGACGGGGTTTCTCCATGTTGGCCAAGCTGGTCTCGAACTCCTGACCTCAGGTGATCCACCTGCCTCGGCCTCCCAAAGTGCTGGGATTACAGGCGTGAGCCACTGTGCCCGACCTAGAATAGTCATTTCTACAAAGACTCTGTCGCTAAAAAAAAAAAATAGTTGGAATGTGACTCTGAATCCGCAGCCTCTTCCTCCCCAGCACAGCCCTGGAAGGAAGCCTGCTTTCTCCGAATGGACCCCAGTGGGATCCCTCTAGCTGTCACCCATTGAGAGTGCTGGCCTGTCACCCGGGCACACCCAACAAGCCTACCAGCCCTTCTGCTTCCAGTGCAGATCCACACTGATCACACTGATCAAAACTGATCCACAATGATCAGGTACCGACTTCCAGCATCTCCTTCCCAGACTTTCTAATCCCTTCCACCTTTTTTTCTGGGAGGCCTGTTTTCCAGACTCTATACAATCCAGTCTGCATGCTGTCAGGTAAAAGGATGGGGACAGAGACATTGCGCGATTCTGTGGTTTTGTCCCACTCAAGGCTGTTTCTAGGGGAGGAGACAGACATAGAGCTTCAGAAGGGGTCTTCCAGGCAACCATTACCCCAACAGGGTTCTGGATCTTCCATCAGCAAGGGGGATCTATATCTGTTGCTGTACTAATAAAAATAGAGACAGCTAGCATTTATTGGTGTAGCCCTAGGTTCATTACAGGTGCCCCACGGCTGACCCCAGGAGGTCAGAGGTGACAGAAGCCACTGGGCCTGTCAGGGACTTTGGCTAGGTCCTTATGTGTCATTCCTGTTCCTGCACTGCTGGGCTGCTGAAGCCTAGGCAGGTCTCTCCCACGTAGCCCTGCGAAACAGGCTTTCCCTGGCTCCAGGCCCCTGTTTTGGCCTGCCGAGAATGTTTTGGCTACCGCTGGCTCAGCTGTTGGGGAGGATTGTGATGAAGCTCCTCAAATTAGATCAGCCAGCGGTGTCGCCCTCCCACAAGTCCCTGACCGCAACCTGGAGCAGGGCAGAGACTTCCTCCAGGCGGACGTCCAGCCTGGAACTGGCCTGCTTGGGAGGCACAGGAATGACAGTAGCTCTGACATGCACGTGGGGCTCACTAGCTGGCCACGCTGCCTCAGCATGGGTGCCGTGGGGCGTCTAGTCCTCTGTCAGCTCAGAAGGGCTCATACCCGAGAAAACTGATACACGAAGGGGCTATGTAATTCCAAGCGGTAAGCGGTAGAGCTGGAACCTCAACTTATGCAATCTGTGCCGTTGGCCACTGACTTTACCTGCGGGAGCAAAATGACCCCACGAAACAACATATTCATTCAGTGCACAGCTACAGTGAGCGGATGCCATGTCCAAGGACTGGAGAGAAAGGCGTCCACCTCCCAGGGAACGAGGGAAAGGTGCGGTCATCATTCGGTCTTGATGACCAAGTGGTTATGAAAGGCATGGCAGAGATGTTCCTTGCCCCTCTGCGAGGCCACTGGGGCTCTGATGGGGCTCAGGTGGGAGGACAGGTGAGGACAGAAGCTGTTCTGAGCATGGGTCAGCACAGTGCCCAGGGCTGGTGTTTGCTGTGAGGGGGTATGGGGTTTGCCTGGAGCACCCTTGCTCTCCAAGTGGGCGGGGTGGGACTGTGACAAGCACTCACCGCCACCACAGTGAACAATCTGTGGACCTTTACTGCACGCTGGGTCCTGCTCTGGGCTCTTAGACTGAATCCTCTCGGCTGCCTGGGGGTGGTACAGTCAGCTGATTAGTGTCCCCTGAGAAGCTGAGTCCAAGTCCTAACCCTTGGTACCTGTGAATGTGACCTTATGCTGAAAAAGGGTCTTTGTAACTGAGTAGCTGTAATTGAGTTGGGGATCTCAAAGTGAGATCACCCTGGGTTAGGGTGGGCTCTGAGTCTAAGGACTAGTGTCCTCATGAGAGACAGAAGAAAGACATACACAGAGGAGAGGAAGGCCGCGTGAAGATGGAAGCAGAGATGGCAGTGAGGCGGCCACAAGCCACGCGATGCCAGGAGCTGCCAAGAGCCACCAGGAGCTGAAAGAGACAAGGAAGGATCCTTCCCTAGAGCCCGGGAGGGAGTGGGGCCCTGCTGACACCTGGAGTTTGGACTTCTGGTACCCAGAAACGTGACAGCAGCTCTGGTGTTTTGGGCCACACAGCTGGTGGTCATTTGTTGTGCCATTGACAGGAAACTAACACAAATGGGCTCCATTATCCTCATTCAATAGAGGAGGCCAAGCGAGGCCCAGCCCCAGGCTCCCGAGGCTGAGAGGTGACAGAGGCTGCGTCCCCTCCACACCACTCCCTGTTTTCAGATGCCAAGCTCTTTTTAACCTCCGAAGCCTCTTCACTGTCCCACATTAAGTGTTTTCTCTCACTGTATGCCCACTCCACCACGCACCCTGTCAGCCTGACCTCTGAAATCCAGAGGCTTCTCACCACTTCTCGCCACCTCCACGGCGCCTTGGGGCCCTGCCTCAGCGCCCTTCACCTGGAGCACAAGTGGACCCCTCACCTGGTCCCAAAAGGTCACTTGGCTCCTACCTTTGCCCCAGGGCCCCTGCCTCAGTCTGTTCTCAACACAACAGCCAGAGATCCTTCTAGAATGTGTCAGACCACATCACCCTGCTTATGACTACTGATGGCTGCCCATCTCACAGACTGGAATCTAGTGTTTACTGGGATCGCAGGCCCTTCCTGGTCTGCCCCATCCCTCGTCTCAGCTACTCCCTCCTAGGTCTCAGCCCTGCAGAAGCACTGGCCCCCTCTACCTCAGGGCCTTTGTACTGGCTGCTTTCTGTTCTCTTTTCCCAAGTATCCCTCTCCTTGTAGGGCACCCTCTTTTCTTTTTAAAAAATTATTATGATTATTATTATTTGTAGAGACGGGGGTATCACATTGTTGCCCAGGCTGGTCTTGAACTCCTGGCTTCAAGTGATCCTCCTGCCTCAGTCTCCCAAAGTGCTGGGATTACAGGAGTGAGGTACCACACCTGGCCACCTTCTCACAGGTTCTGCTCAAGTGTCTCTTTACCCAAGAGGTCTTCATGTAAAATGCCCCAACCCCACAAACACCAGCTCTGATTTGATTTACAAATCTACCCTTCTTTGATTTCCTCCTTCCCAGTTGCTGAGACAGGCATGTCTCCCCCTGTGATGAGCACCTAGTGTTCCTGAGGACACTCCTTCAAATGCTAAAACCACGCCCTGCCAAGAGCCAGTACGTGACAACTGGGCAGTCTCCACCTCATCCCTGGGTGTGATTCTTGCGAAACTTTTTGGTTCTGGGACCACTCAGAAAACTCTCCAGGGAAACAATCACAAAAGCTGACTCCGGGCGGGCAGAACACTGCTCACTCCCAGCCAGAAACCCACGGGCTGATGTTTCTTTTCACAAACATCCACAGCCTACAAGACTGGCCAGGGGCTCCACCTCCATCTGACTGCCCAGGGCTGCACTTGGCAAAACACGGAGGCAGAGAAACTCAGGCTAGAGTTCATGGCTGACGCCTCACAACCTTTGCCCTTTTCCCCCACTGGACCTCTTGCTGGAAAGTGCTGGGTGACCTTGGGGTGGGGGTGCCAAGGAGGGGAGGGAGGAGCCAGCATCTACAGACCACCCTTCCCTCACAGCACACATCTCCAGATTACTGTCCACCGGGGTGGGATTCAAATTTGGACAGTCTAAGTAACTCATGCAGGCTGCACTACTAGAAGTTTCAAAGCAAGGCTCGGACTCCAAAGGGAAGCTCTTTTAACAACCCTGTCCTGCCTCATTCATTCATTCATTCATTCATTCATTCATTCATTCATCCATTCATTCATTCAAGGACTATTTGTGGAATTGTGTGCACCAGGCACTTTGGAGGCCCTGGGATCCAGCGGGGAATACATTTATCTCACTTGCGGAGTTTGCTTGTGTGTAAGTCCGGGAACGATGAGCATGAACACTTGTTCACGTGAACGAATGACTGTATAGTAAGTAGTTTTCTAGCCACTAGAAAGTGCTAGAAGTGCATGGGAGGAACACATAGCTTTGTAGGGGGTTGGAGGGAGTGATTATGGGGTGGGAGTGGTATTCAGATGGTGGGGGAAAGGTGCAGGGAAGTCCTCTTGGCTAAAGTAACATTTTGGAAGAGACCTGAGGGAAGTGAAGGAGGGAGAGATACAGACGCGTGGAGGAAGAGCATCCCTGGCGGAGGGAAGAGCTGGTGCAAAGGCCCTGGGGTGGGAATGAGCTTCCCCAGCATGGAGACCAGTGTGGAAGAGCAAGCGGGAGACACCAGCCACAGCAGGACTTTGAACTCTATTCTGAGATGGGGTAGATTGGGAGGTTGTAAGGAGAAAAAAGCCTCTGACATGAAGCTGGAAGGGGCTGGGCTGGGATGCTTAGGTGATGGGAGAAGAGGGATTCTGGACGGTTGCAGAGCTGGGTGCTGGAGAAAGTGAGCTTCCCAGAGGACACCAGAACGTTTGGCCTGAGAAAATGGAAGAATGAGGTTGCCTTTCCCTGAGCCCCAGCGCCTCCCTCTCCAGGAGGGTTGGCTCTGGCAAGCCCCAGGTGTGCAGGAAGAGAATCCCAGGTCCCTTCAGCTTCCAGAACAATTGGTTTACGCAGAGGGAGGGGAGGGGAGGCGGTGAGCGAGAAAGCAGTTCCAGGTGGCAAGGGCAGCTCCGGGGGAAGAGGCTGCCCCAGCGCCTGGGACCCACCTAGCGCAGCGGGGGTGAGCCCAGTTTCCAATAACAAAGTGCCCGGGCCGTCCCAACCCTGGCCCTGACAGCTAACGAGCTGCAGCCGGCTCGGTGCGCGGCCGGGAGGCCAGCCTGGCTCACATGATGGCGTGAGGGGGTGGCAGGAGGAGCCGCCAAGCCTCAGCGGGTCGGGCAGGAGGCTCCAGGAAGTCTTTCTGAAAGTGGGCCCAGGGGCGGGCGCGGGGCGGGGCCGCGGGGGTCCCGGGAGGGGCTGGGCGGGGCTGCAGTGCCGGGTGGGGATCGGGCTGGGATCCCAAGCGGCGGATGGGAAAGGGGTGGAAAGGGGATGGGAAGGGGCGGGAGATAGATGGGGGGGTGGGGGCGAGGCTGGGGTCCTGGGTGCAGACTGGAAGGCGACTGGGTGGAGCGGGTGAAGAGGGGGCCAGATGGTGTCCCGGGAGCAGATAGGGAGGGCTTTGCGGGGAAAGCGGGGAAACAGGTTGGGGTCCTGGGCCGGGAGGTGAAGGAAGGCCGAGGTGCGGTCAGGGTACAGATGGGGGGCGATGGGACAGGCTGGGGGCTGTGGAGAGGAGCTGGGTTGGGATCTCGGGTGCAGATGGGGAGGGGGCAGGGTAGGTGGCTGCAGAAGGGGGCTGGGTTGAGGTTTCAGGTGCAGACGAGGAGGGGCTGGGCGGAGGGGGTGAGGAGGGGAGCCGGGCTGGGGGCCGGGGCGCTGCTGGGGTCCCCCTCCCGCCCCGGGACCGTCCGCTCTTGCCCAGACCCGTCGGTAAACAGACGCCGTGATGTCACGGGCGCCGCTGACCTGTGGCTGAACCCGGAGCTGTAAATGAGATGCAAGGTGCCAGCAGCCTCCGGCCGCAGGGCCTACGAGCCACACGCGCTCCTCCGCCGGCCCGAGGTTACCCCAGCTGCACACACGGACAGGATGCTGCAAACGCCACCAGACATTGCAACACGCAGCCAGTCTGCTGGCCGCTGCGTGAACCGTCCCGGCAGCCCTCGCCGCCCCACTGGCGGGCATCCACCTCCCTGGAGCGGCCTCGCTCCCCTCGAGCACCCCTGGGGGCTGGCAGCTCCCACCCCTCCGGGGACAGCCTCTCCTCTAGGGTCTCTGTCTCCGCTTCCCGGAGAAGCCTCTAAACCCGAGGGCTGGGCCTCCGGGGTCAGCTTCGGGTTTTCGTGGGAAGAGATTGGGGAGGTGCCTGCCTTTGCTCTGGGCTTTCTGGGAAGCTCATTACTTCTCCCTTGCAAAGCCTGGTTGGGGGGTTGCAGGGATGGCTTCCAGGTATAAAGAGGTATAAAAGTGTCCCGTTGGCCGCGCACCGCCCCTCCCTTCCGAAGCAGGGAGCCTGTTTATCCCGCGGAGCTCCCAGAGCAGCCCTGGACCGCACTAACTTGGCAGCCAGCGCTCAGAGCTGAGAGCCTGCACTGCCCTTTGGAATGAAAAGCAGCCTGGTTGGGGCCTCAAGGAATCTGCTCTGGAGTTGATTTGCTGTGTGACTTTTGGATGAGTCACTTGGCATCTCTGAGCTTCACCATCTCCATCTGGGGAAGTGGGGAAAACTGAAACTGGCCTCCCTGTGCTGGTGTGCGGAAGGTCAAAAGTGCAAGAAAATGCTCACCAAACCGCAGGGCCCGTCAGAAGCCTCAGGTGCAGGGGGCCTGGCACGGGGAGAACTTGGAGACCCTCAGAGAAACCAAGGCTGCCCTTCTCCTCACCCACTGCCCCCCAAAACTGAGCCTCTGGGTTTATTGTGAGAAGCCGGGGTGACGAGGTCTTTGGGGATGAATAGTCCCCCCTGGCTCAAGGAGACCCCCATTGACTCCCCTACTTGGACCCCATTAACTAATGATCACCCTGCCTTGTGGGGGGTGGGGAACCTAGAAATGACCCCAGATCTCCCCCTGCCCTAGACGGAGTCTCGCTCTGTCACCCAGGCTGGAGTGCAGTGGCGCGATCTCGGCTCACTGCAACCTCCGCCTCCCGGGTTCAAGCGATTCTCCTGCTTCAGCCTCTCGAGTACCTGGGATTACAGGCGCCCACCACCGCACCTGGCTAATTTTTGTATTTTTAGTAGAGACAGGGTTTCACCATCTTGGCCAGGCTGGTCTCGAACTCCTGACCTCAACTGGTCCACCCACCTCAGCCTCCCAAAGTGTTGGGATTACAGGCATGAGCCACGGCGCCCGGCCTGAAATGACCCCAGATCTTTAGCGACTACCCATGGAGTGCAACAAGGCACAGCTGAACTCCAGCCCTGATTCCAGCTTCTCCTTCACTGAATTTAATCTTTAACATCCTTCTCCCTCATATCCCTCTGCTTTCTTGTCTTTGCAGCACTTGGTCACTATCTGAAGTGATCGTGGTTATTTGTTTGCTTGGTTTTTGTCTATTTCTCCCATTCTCAAACACACACGCTCTCTAGAATGTAGGCTCTCCAAGGAATTTCCAGGCCTGGCTTGGTAATTGGGTGCCCAGTGACTGTGTGAATGAATGAATGAAATAGTTTTGCCTCTTCTGTGAAACATTAGTAACTTCCCTTTGAGGGGAACTTGGGAGGGGTGAAGTTGACAACCTGTGTGGTATGGCTGTCGTTAGGACCAGCCACATCATTCGCAGGGTCCCTGGTTCAAAAATTGTAAAGAATTGCAAGATGGAGACAGCTGAGCCTCAAACCAAGTATAGGGCGCTTCTGAGAGCAGGGCCAGTGAGAATCCCTGGGTCGCACCCAGGAAGCCAGCCCCAGCCATCATGCAGAGGGTGCCCAGCAGGAACACCCAGTGGGACCTCGTGCCAAGTCACGAGCCTTCCACGCTCCCCCAGGCAGCAGGAAACACAAACACAGCTCTGGCAGAGCCACTCAAGGGAGAACGTATCACACATCACCGGCAGACAGGTGACACCTGCCAAACTAAAAGTTGCCCGCACATCCAGTCTCTACATGTGCAGGGGCAGTGGACATGGCAGCGTATTAGCTGTAGGGGAAAGAGGAATAATAACAACAGGTAACCTGGGCAACATGGCGAAAGCCTGTCTCCACTAAAAATACAAAAGTTAGCCGGGCATGGTGGTGCGCGCCTGTAGTCCCAGCCACTGGGGAGGATCACGTGAGCCTGGGAGGTTGAGGCTGCAGTAAGCTGAGATCGCACCAATGCACTCCAGCCTGAGTGATGGAGTGAGACTCTGTCTCGGCAAGTAAAATAAAACAAAAAAAATAACAACAGTACTCATCATAATTAGCATTTATTTAGGAGCTTCTCTGAGTTCAACAGTGAGGTTTACGGCCCCTTATCCTCCGTTCTAGAATCCAAAAAGCTCTAAAATCCTACATTTATTTTTGACACACGCGTTTAGAGCAAGCCCTAATTGGAACCATCATGAGGCTAGTTCTGGTCTCTTTATCCCACTGTGGTGACTATCACTGTGATTACGGGTGGCTGCCCTAGACCTTGCTGTGGGCGTCACTAGGTATATGGCCTATGTGCTGGATTGCATTTCTAAAGTCCAAAGCGTCAGACCTATGAGACACAGCTAGCCTTAAGGGTTTCAGATAAGGGTCTGTAGACTTGAACTCGGCTTCTTTTAAGAGATAAGGCACTGAGACCCTGGAAGTATAAGTAATTAGTCAAGAGCAAAGCCAGGAACTAGCTGAACAGAGACCCCCAAACCGGTTGGCGGTACCTCTCAGAGCTGCTAGCAGAAGAAAGAATTCAGCTCTTGTTTTGGAAAAGGAAATAAACATTTTACTAGAGTATCTCAGCGTCTCCCTCATACTCCAACATGAAATTCAGAGGTCACTGAGCTGGTAGGCTCAATCACACACCAGGCTGATGTGTCCCAGGGAGACCTTCAGCTAATTAAATGTAATTTATGGACCAGCCTCTAAGGACAAGCCTTAAATTACTTGCAAGCTGTGCCAAGGTAGCTATCCTACAGGCTATTAATTAGGAATCGGTTTAATCTCTGCTAGGACGAAGGTCAACTGCCTTGGAGTTAACCCTTCCGGCTGACTGGTCTCATGCTATCAGGCTGTGGCTCTGGGCCCAGAGGGCCAGGGGATTCAGAGGAAGCGGGACATTCAATGGGAAATGGCCAGGCCAGCACACCCTGCAAAGACCAGGATGCTGGGAGAAAAGCCAGGCCCTTGGCCCATAGGGCCAGTTGAGGCGGGAATTTTCCCAAGCACCAGCCCCACAGAAAGTGATTTTCCATGGTCCTCAGAGAGCATCACACCCCTCCAACATCAGAGAATTCTGTGGAAAATCAGGCTTCCGTCACCTTCCAGTAATGTGGGCTGGTCGTGCATCCTGTAGAAAGCCTTCAGTGGCTCCCTAGTGCTCTCCCAATCATGTCCAGACTTCACCCCACAACCACCAGGCTCTACGAGGTATGGCCCTGGCCATCTCTCTCCACTCCCTGCTCACACTTTTGTTCTGGCCAGGCCAGGGTCCTTTTCCCAAAGGAAACAAACTCTCTCATCTCCTATTTTCTAGCTCCGCTCTTTCCCTCTGCCTGGGATATTTTCCTTCTGCTGCTTCCATCTCATCCTTAACGCCTCAGCTTAGACCCCAGTCCTAGGCACAGCCAGGTTTCCTTTCCTAGAAGCCAGACTGCCTGGATTCGAATCCCATGGCTACCTGGGCTGTGTGACTTTGGGCAAGTATTTAACGTCTCTGAGCCCTAGTATTTCCATCTTTAAACTGGGAACAGTGACTGTGTCATAGGGTTGCTCTGAGGAGTAAATCAGATTGTCATGTAAATTGTTTAACATGTGGGTAGCACTTTATTAACAACAAAGACTGGTTGGAAGCCCCCGTCTGTGCTTGCAGCTGCCTTCAGCCATGGTCCACCCTACCAAGGCACGTAGGCTCAGAGAGGTCCAGTAACTTGCTCAAGGTCACACGGCAAGTGAATAGAAGAGCCAGCATACGAACTTTGGTGTGGTTGACTCCTGAACTCAAAATCTGAATCTCTATGCTTCACTGGCTCCTTGAGAAAGAAAGAACTGCACATCTGTGTGTGTGTGTGTGTGCACACGTACACACACACACACACACACACTCACACAAACATTTCCACTGACTTGAAGGCTCAGGAGACATCCCCAAAGCCAAGGCATGGATCTACTGGCTGAGGAGGTGTGAGCCCTCGGAGGGCACCATGTGCCCACTCCACACTGACCTTGTGTCTTGCCATCCCTTAAGGACCCCGTCTCCTCTGCTGTGTGCTCATAGGGAAGTGGCCTGGAGAGGCCAGGTCAGACTCTTAATTCTTTGGCATCTGAGATGTAAGAACATGGGCCGTGCAGCCAAGGGTGGACAGACGCCATGTGGGTGTGTCTGGCAGGACTGCCTGCCTGCATGAAGGTCACGCCGCCCTTCACAGTCACACTGGCCCCAGCTCCCCACGGTGACCTGCTACCAGGCCTGTGAGAGGGGCCACTGCTTGCTGGGCTGCGGGAGCACTAAAAGGAAGACCCCCCGCCGACCAACCACCTTGGAAGGACCCAATATCATCTCTGTTCTGCTCCCCTGCCCGCAGCTGGAGGGGAGGGAGAGCTGGCCTCTTGCACCTGTGAAGTATCACTAGCAACCATGACCTAGCAAAGGGCTTCCTTTCCTCTCATATCACAGTCTATCTCTCTATCTATCACCTAGAAAAGTTTCCAAAGTCAGTCTGTTGACAACCTGCTGGACTTTGGTAGCTGAGCATTTTGCCTCTTTGAACTACAATCTCCTTGAAGGCAGAGATTTTAGTTCAACCCTGAAAAGTCCATTCTACCTTTTTTTTCTTGGGGAGATGGGTGGGGGGTGGGGGGTGCAGTGGTAAGGCATTGGTAAATGACCTGATAAGGTCTGCAGGATTAGATCTGGAGGGCTGCCTGATACAGGCAGGCCTGGCTCTCCTGGCTGTTTCCACGTGGCATGACTGAAAGATGAGTGTTGTCCTTCCACAAGAAGGTGTACTGGACCCCTTGCTCCTGCTCATGGTATCCACCCATCTGCCCTGCAGAAGCCGATCTCCTGACTCCTAAGCCCTATGGCTTGGCTGGGGCTGGTATACCCCTGGCTCAGAGTCTGGCCATGATCCACAGCTGGCCAAATAGAGCACCATTTCCTTGGTTCAGGCTCACCCAGTCACTGCCAGAGAGACCCAATTCCTGGACCCTTCCAGGACTTCTGGGCAAAGAACACCTGTCTGTCTACTTGAATGGGAGCTGGAAAGGTTACGTTACGAGCAGCAGGGGGCAGGTGTGAGCAGCCCCGTGGCAGAGAGGTCTGCCTTAAAGTGAGGGGAGAGAGAAACTCTCCTGAGTCCTGACAGCACTGAGCCACTGGAGACATGCCCAAAGTCAGCCCTACCCAGGGACTTCTGGTCCCATGAGTCAATAAACCAATCTGAGGAACACCTCCAGAGCCCCCATCGGGAAAGCTGGAGGTGATGTTGTTTGACCCATATAGACTGTCTGGCTACGGACTCCACTAGGGGCCATCAACGCCATCTCTTCCGTGAAACTATCAACCAAAAGGCAAGACTCATTGGTTACAAGCAGACACCCTGGGTTCCAATCCTGCTGGGTCATTTACTAGCTGTGTGATTCTAAGTTACTGACTCTCAGAGTCCTGTTGGTAAGAAGAAGATGATAACGGTACCCACGCTGGAAGGTTACTTCGAGGAGTAAATGACCTTGTGACGTGTCAGGGCTTAGAACAGTCCCTGGCACATAGTAGGTGCTCAGTAATCACTGGCTCTAACTAGCTACAATGGGTCGGTCATGCATTCATTTAGGCAACAACCATTTATTAAGTATCTACTGTGGGCCAGATACTGTGCCAGTTGCCAGATACTTGGTGAGTGAGAGGGCATGCCCCCTGCCCCTGTGGATATCAACGAGCAGCCACAAAGCATGGTGAGTTGCTATGGTAACCCCTGACTTTGGCCTCACCGCAGCCCGGTCCTGACCAATTGAGCTACTTGGACGCAGAGATCAAAATGACTAATGCCTTGTGCAGGGGAAGTTGGATGGTTGTGGGGGTTGGGCAGCCAGGACCAGAGAGGAGGCCGTACCCCTGACCAGCCTCAGCCCCTGGGTTGCAGAAAGGCCTATGTTGGACCAGCCCCTGCCTGGGAAGATAGGGGCTGTGCTACGAGTCATCTCAACAGGGGTGAGGCCTCGGGTGGAAGGGAGATGGGAGATGGCCAGACTCCCTGTAGGGAGTGGTTCCCTCCCACAGACTTCTAGAAAGGGTCAAAGGCTCCAATTCCCCCTGAGGGCTTCTGTGGCAGGGGCAGAACTCTCTGCTTCCCGGGGGAGTCCCAGAACCAAGGTTGAGTCAGGCCAGCGGGTTTTTTGCCTTTTTTCCCTGGTGTCCTGCTGAGCATCTGGTCTAATATGCAGAAGGAGAAGGGCTGGAGCAGGGGGTATCCACCGCCCCCCACCCCCACGGCCATTGCCCCACCTGGAAGGAGTGGTTGTCTCTTGGAAACGCTCTTGCCATTACCCAGGAGGTGAGAGGAGCTTTTTCACTACATTTCCACACCTTCATTTTTCAGATGAGGGAACCAAAACTCAGAGAGGGTTGCTCGCCCAAGGTCACACAGCAGGTCACTGGGAGGCCCCTCATAATCTACAGCATTAGGCACTGGTTTCCAGCAGCCCTGGCCGGCACTACAAATTGCATGAGTGCTCTGGCCGGAGCCGGCCTCTACCGCCCATAAGATTTTGGCTGCTGTGACACTGCCTTTGGGCCAGGTCTGGGCTTTGGGGCTGGGGTTGTCAAGGCACACTCTCCCAGGGATGGGTGCTTTGGAGGCAGGGAGGGCCAGGGAGAAGCCTCCTGTGTCCTTTCTGGCAGATGGGTTTGGGCTGAGTCCCCATTGGAGAGGCTGTCTCAGCCCCGCTTGGGCATTCAGAGCTTCTAGCTTGTGGGCACCCCAGAGGTAGAGGAGGTGCCGAGGCTGAGGGCAGGAGGGGTTCCACACGTCTGGGGTGGGAGTGTGGGTCCCTCTCCTGAGGGGCAAAAGCCCAAGCGAACTAGAGGGCATTTGGTCCAGAAGCCACAGCACCTTGGAGTAAAGAGCCAAAGGTGGAGGTGTCATTAAAGAGGGGACATCCAGCAAATCCAAGAAGGGTCCATCGAGGAGAGGGAGCAGGCTGAGCCATTTCCTTGAAGCATCATTTTCAAGCCTTATTTTTTTCCTTTCTTTAAAACAATGACTTTCTTTCAAAATGCACACCAAAATCTTAACACGGAATTGTAAGCCACAAAACAGAAGTGACAACACTGATCTGGTCCACAGGAAGGAGGGGTCCCTCAGAACCCTCCCTGCTCCATCTCCCACGTGGCCCTACCTTCTTGGGGCCTCTAGGGTGCTCTGGAACCCAGTTTGAAAACCTGGACCTTGAACCTCAGCTGGCGCTGAGGTCCGCATGGGGACCGCAGGGCTTGGAGGCTGGTAGAAGTGGTTGGGGGAGGTGGGACGCAGACAGGAGACCGTGTTCCCTAGGAGGCTGTTTCAGCGTGGACAAGATCATCATACGCTTCACTCATCAAAATCCCCGAAAGGCTGCTGAAAAGAGGATTTAAGGCCACATTCCTTGAAGTAGGGATGGCCAATGAGGTAAGAAAGGCTGGGGCCCAGTGGCCTTCACCAGGCTGACCATTGGTGGCCTTAAGCACCAAGCCACACATCTGTACTCTCCACCCTGAGCTTGCCCTGGCTTCAGTGTCACAGGATACCAGGGCGTTCCCTGCCTCTCCCACGAGCTCTCGCCCTGGGCCTGCATCTGAGCCTGTAGGACTTGGATGGGTTTTGATTGTATCTAGTCCAAGCCTTCTTAACCCAGAGTCTGGGATAGGCGACAGGGGTACATGACCCCTTAAAAGTACAAAACTTTCAGTTGCACCTTCTTCCTGGGATAGAGTTCATATTTTCTTCAGACCCTTGAAGGGCTCTACAACCAGCAAAAAAATGGAGAGTTACTGCAACCCCCTCAGTTGCCACCTCCTTCGAGAAGTCTTCTAAGATTTTCCTTAATTTACAGTGATCAAAGCTCTCAGGCCACGCAGAGCTCAGTGACCTCGGGCTTAACTGGAGGGAGCTGTCACTCACTCTCTCCTCTGCAGCTGGGTCTCTGCATGTTAAGATGTCACACTGGTTGTCAAATGAAAGAAATTCAACTGTGCTATTACCCTGCTTGTCAGTTTACTCTTTAAAAGAAACCCTGGTAACTGAGGACTATTTTATTCCTTTGGCAAGTCTCCCATTCATTGTATGCAAATACTGCTACTCAGTGCTCTAAATGATGTTTGTGTAAAAGCGGATTTCACTACATCCCTGCCTGCATCCTGTTGACTCATTCACTGCTTATCACCGCTCTCTCCAGAACCCTCTGTGTACTAAGCCCCATTACTTAACAGCTTGTCTCTTGACCTCTCCATGACCCTGAATGAGGCAGGCCAGGCCAGGCTGAGATTATTTGTTGCAGTGGGAAAAGATGGAGTGTTGAAGCTGGGAAACCTGGGTTCAGAATCTGCCCTCAGCGACGTGTCCCAGGACGGCCACTTCACCTGGATCTCAGAAATGCATGCTGCTGGCCGGGTGTGGTGGCTCACGCCTGTAATCCCCGCACTTTGGGAGGCTGAGGCGGGCGGATCACAAGGTCAAGAGATCGAGACCATCCTGGCCAACATGGTGAAACCCCATCTCTACTAAAAATATAAAAATTAGCTGGGGTGGCGCATGCCTGTAATCCCAGCTACTTGGGAGGCTGAGGCAGGAGAATTGCTTGAACCTGGGAGGCGGAGGCAGGAGAATCGTTTGAACCCAGAAGGAGGTGGATGTTGCAATGAACCGAGATCGTGCCACTGCACTCCAGCCTGGGTGACTGGCAAAACTCCATCTCAAAAAAAAAAAAGGTCAAGGAAGACAATGAATGTGCAAAAGCACTGTGCAGTCATGTGGAGTACCAAGTCACGTGTGTTACCATCGTCACACACATTGTCACAGTCATG
This sequence comes from Gorilla gorilla gorilla, assembly GCF_029281585.2. Taxonomy (NCBI): domain Eukaryota; kingdom Metazoa; phylum Chordata; class Mammalia; order Primates; family Hominidae; genus Gorilla; species Gorilla gorilla. Next base: position 227,997,759 of record NC_073224.2, on the reverse strand, counting down.
TACAGTGCCATAGCCATGTATATTACCATGGTCATGTACAGTATAGGTCTTGTATATTACCACGGTTATGTACAGTATCAATCTTGTATATTACCATGGTCATGTACAGTATCATTCTTGCATATTAATATGGTCTTGTAGAGTATCCATCTTGTATATTACCAAGGTCATATACAGTATCTATCTTGTATATTACCATAGTCATGTACAATACCATGTCCTGTACAGTACCATAGTCATTAATAGTACCCTGTATATTAATAGTGCCATGTATATTCCCATGTATATTAATAGTACCATGTATAGTAATAGTGCCATGTATATTCCTACATTCATGCTTTTACCACAATCATGTACAAAGGGTCTTCAAAAAGTTCAAGGAAAATGCATATTACAAAAAAACTAGGCATATATTTGAGATTTTTTTTGCCCCAAAATAACTAACTTGTTATAACATGACTAAATGGGATCTAGTTTGAGGCACTAAGAAGGATAAGACATCAGTTTGAAAAGAACTCCTATCAGAGCAACATAAATTCTACTAAAACTGAAGCAAGAACAAACATCAAATTTACAGTGAAGCTTGCTTAGATGGAAGAATGGTGAAATCACTGATACTTTATGAAAAGTTTATGGGGACAATGCCCCAAAGAAATCAGCAGTTGGCTAGGTGCGGTGCCTCACACCTGTAATCCCAGCACTTTGGGAGGCCGAGGCAGGCGGATCACAAGGTCAAGACACCGAGATCATCCTGGCCAACATGGTGAAATCCCGTCTCTACTAAAAATACAAAAATTAGCCAGGCGTGGTGACGTGCGCCTGTAGTCCCAGCTACTTGGGAGGCTGAGGCAGGAGAATTGCTTGAACCCAGGAGGCAGAGGTTGCAGTGAGCTGAAATCATGTCACTGCACTCCAGCCTGGCGACAGAGTCAGACTGTCTCAAAAAAAAAAAAAAAAAAAAAGAAATCAGCAGTAGTTAATAAATGGATAACTTGTTAAGAAGGGATGAGATGATGTTGAAGATAAAGCCTGAAGTGCCAGACCATCCACATCAAATTAGAAAGAAAAAATTCATCTTGTTTGTGCTCTAACTGAAGAGGACTGACAATTAACAGCAAAAAAAAAAAAAAAAAAGCCAATACCATAGACATCTCCATTGGTTCAGCGTACACAATTCTGACTGAAAAATTAAAGTTGAACAAACTTTCCACTTGATGGGCACCAAAACTACTGCATCCAGATCAGGTGCAGATGAGAGCAAAGCTTTCAATGAAAATTTTATTTTATTTTATTTTATTTTATTTATTTATTTTTTTGAGACCAAGTTTCACTCTTGTTGTCCAGGCTGGAGTGCAATGACGTGATCTTGGCTCATGGCAACCTCCGCCTCCCGGGTTCAAGCGATTCTCCTGCCTCAGCCTCCCGAGTAGCTGAGATTACAGGCATGTGCCACCATGCCCAGCTAATTTTTTTTTTTTTGTATTTTTAGTAGAGACAGGGTTTCTCCATGTTGGTCAGGCTGGTCTTGAACTCCCGACCAGGTGATCCGCCCACCTCAGCCTCCCAAAGTGCTGGGATTACAGGCGTGAGCCACCGTGCCCGGCTGCTTTCAATGAAAATTTTAAACAAGTGGGATCAAGATCTTGAAGCATTTCTTCAAAGAACTGTAACAGAGGATGAAGCATTAACCACTACAATCCTGAAGACAAAGCACAATCAAAGCAATGGCTACCAAGAGGTGGACACAGCCCAGTCAAAGCAAAAGCAGACCGACCAAGAGCAAAGGTCATGGCAATAGTTTTTTTGGGATGTTCAAGACATTTTGCTTGTTAAGTTTCTGGAGGGACAAGAACAATAATATCTGCTTGTAATGAGAGTGTTTTGAGAAAGCCAAAACTTTAGCAGAAAAACACCCAGGAAAGCCTCACCAGATGGTCCTGCTCCCCTAAGACAAGGTTCCCATTCATTCCTCTCATCAAACAAGGACAATTTTGTGAGGGTTTTGATGGGAAATCATTAGGCATCCACTTTACAGTCCTGATTTGGCTGTTTCTAACTTCCTTTTGTTTCTTAATCTTAAAAAATCTTTAAAGGGTGATACAGTTAGGCGTTGTGTCCCCACCCAAATCTCATCTTGAATTATAATCCCCATAATCCCCATCTGCCAAGGGAGAGATGAGGTGGCCGTAATTGGATCATGGGAGTAGTTTCCTCTATGCTGTTCTCATGATAGTGAGTGAGCTCTCACATGATCTGATGGTTTTATAAGTGTTCGGTAGTTCCTCCTAAATTCATTCTCCTTCCTGCTGCCTTGTGAAGAAGGTGCCTTGCTTCCCCTTCTCCTTCCGCCATGATGGTAAGTTTCCTGAGGCCTCCTCAGCCATGTGTAACTGTGAGTCAATTAAACTTCTTTCCTTTATAAATTACTCAGTCTCTAATATTTCTCTATAGCAATGTGAGAAAGGACTAAGACAAAGGGCATCCATTTCTCTTCAGCTAATGATGTAAAAAAAAGACTGTATTGACATGGCTGAACTCTCAGGACCCTCAGTTATTTAGGGATGGACTAGATGGCTGGTATCATCGCTTACAAAAGTGTCTTGTAACTTGATGAAGTTTATGTTGAGAAATAAAATATATATATTTGTGTATATGTGTGTGTGTGTATGTGTGTGTGTGTATATATGGAGACAGGGAGAAAGACGCAGTCTTGCTCTGTTGCCCAGGCTGAAGTGCAGTGGTGCAATCTCCACTCACTGCAACCTCCACCTCCCAGGTTCAAGTGATTCTCCTGCCTCAGTCTCCCGAGTAGCTGGGATCCCAGGCATGCACCACCATGCCGGATAATTTTTGTATTTTTAGTAGAGATGGGGTCTCATCCTGTTGGACAGGCTGGTCTCGAACTCCTGACGTCAAGTGATCTGCCCGCCTCGGCCTCCCACAGTGCTGGGAATACAGGAGTGAGCCACTGTGCCTGGCCTATATTTTTTATTTTCATCCTTTAATTCCATTTCCCACCACCTTTTTGAAGCCCCCTTGTATATAACCACAGTCACGTATATTACCAATCATGTATGGTACCACAGACATGTAGAGTACCATGGTCATGAATATTACTAGGAACGCAAAGAAGCCATCAGCATCCAGTTCAGAAGCCACAGGAATCTAAGCCTGAGTGAAGGATGTGAGTCTGTGCCCACCCTGCACCCTCTTGCCTCCTCCCTGCTCCCCAGCACCCTGGAAAGCCTGGACAAAGGAATGACATCACTGCTGGAGGATCCTGCTGAAGTCATGCTGAGAAGGGCTGCCTCCTTTTAATTTTCAAGTGTTGGTTGATCGATGCTGGTGTCCTCTTTTCCTCCTGCCCCCTGCCCCTGCCCCTGCCTGTGTCATTGCCCTCACTGACTTTATGACAATGACTCACAGAATCAAAGGGTAGAAGGGACCTGGGAGGTTGTCCAGAACCTAACCTCCCCCAATGCAGAAATCTCGACACCATGTTTGCTTAAAGAGCAACCTGTTCCTAAGGGCAGGAAGGTGTTCCTCTTGCAGGGCCCAGGTCTGCATTTTCGAGCCCTCCCCACGGGCCTAGCGTGGGCCTCCAGAACCATCTAGAACAGGTCCCATGCCTCTGTGGTACTGGAATGCAGCTGATACCCTCTCCTGCCTCTTAAGCAGTCAGCTATACTCCCATGGATTTGCCACCCAACCCAAGTCATGGCTTCTAGCCCTCGTCACCCAGCCTGCTCCCTGGATACCTTCCAGTTGGTCAAGGGCCCTGTCAAAGTGCTAGCCCACATGGACACAACACCCCAGAAGTCGTTTGACAAAGTAGGACTGAAAAGCATCTCCCTCATTCTAAGCACCAGCACAGTTATCTGATTTTATTCAGAGGGGTTAAGCACTACTGCCATTAGAAACCTGCTTGTTGGTGCCAACTCGTCCTTCCACAGTGTTAGGAGATTTTTCAATCTGGGGATGGTGGTCACTCCAGGAACACTAAGTGCCACAAGGAGAGAACCTTGTTTATGAGGTTCCCTGCCGCATCTCCAAGGCCTAGTTTGCTGAATCAATGAACGGAGCCAACATAGTCACGATTCCTCAGAGCCGTGTCACCCTGAAGCTGGTTGTCACTTCCTCACCTAAGTTACCAGCAAGAAAGATCAGGATCTGGCTGGGAGCAGGGCTGCCCAGCAGAGCCCCGAGAGCTGGGTGCCAGCTGCCTCCCACCCCCTCCAACAGTGGCACCCCGGCCTGCCTAGATTCTCCATTACCCTCAGCCCAGACACTTCCATCTTGACAGTAAAAGATATCAGAGGAGGCCCTCAGCATCCTCCAAAACTCTAGTGCAATGCTGACAGCATTCCCTGAGCTCTGGGAAGCTCTCAAAGAAGGTGGCGAAGCAAGTCTGGGTGATATTTTTGGAGGAGGCATGGAAACCTGGCGGCCTCCTAGCAGGTCCCCCACCCCTGGCCTGACACCTCTACCGCCTGCCTGTCACAGCAGCCAGGGGATCCTGCTAAGGCTTGGGTGAGGGCATGATGCTTGAGTCCTGGGGCCAGCTAGGTCTACCTGTCCTACATGGGAACCTGTCTCCCTCAGTTCTTCCTCCCCACTCACTCACTGCTTCAGCCACACTGGCCACCTCTTGGTCCTCAGATACTCCACTCTCTCCTCAGAGCCCTTGCTCTGTCCTCTCCCTGGAATGCTACCGCTCCCTTCCCACCATGCCCTCGCCTCCTTCAGGTCTTTCTTCGTGTCTCCTTCTCAGTGTGGCCTTCCTTATACCCTACCTAGAATCTCAGGCCCTCGCATTCCCATCCTTCTTGCTTCATTGGTTTTCTCCTCATTGCTTATGATGACAATTCGATGTTCTGTTTTATTTATTTATTTATTTTTTGAGACAGAGTCTCCCACTGTTGCTCAGGCTGGAGTGCAGTGGCATGATCTCTGCTCACTGCAACCTCCGCCTCTCAGGTTCAAGCAATTCTCGTGCCTCAGACTCCCAAGTAGCTGGGATTACAGGTGCGCTCTACCATGCCCAGCAATTTTTTTTTTTTGTATTATTAGTAGAGACGGGGGTTTCACCATGTTGGGTCAAGCTGCTCTTGAACTCCTGACCTCAAGTGTTCCGCCTGCCTTAGCCTCCTAAAGTGCTGGGATTACAGGCATGAGAATGTACTGTTCTACTGATCTTGCTTTTTATCTGTCTCTCTTACTAAAATGCCAGCTCTCACTACATGGGTGGGGATTTTCATCTGCTTTGCTCCCTGCATGCCTTCAGTGCCCAGAACAGTGCCTGGCATATAGTAGGTGCTCAGTAAATGTGCTGAATGTATGAATAAGTGAATAAATGAATGAGTTCCCACCAACCATTCATTCATTTGCTAACCCGGCACTTTCTTGTTGAGAATCTAGGCATGTGCTCATTTTCAGATTCTAAGATCTCACTCATTTCAGGGGTGCCACAGCAATGAGCACACATTTGGGCATGCTAGTGTCTAAATAGACTCACTTTTCTCATTTCCAACGGGCTTCAATGGTTTCGTAATCCTCATGGTTCATCTGAATAATATGTTTGAAATGTTTCAAGTATCTTATGGACTTATATTTTTGGATTGTGTCTCCTGAAGACAACGGTGAGCACAGCCTTATAAAATTCTGGGTGTGTTCGTGCTTTTGTCCAAGGATAAGGGAGAATGTGTAGGGTGTGGGACCCATCCCGCACTGATGCTCAAAACTGTGGTAGGATATCACTGGTAGTGGCAGGTTAAGACAAGGGCTTTTGTTACAGCGATTGTGACAACCAGATACACTTCCTGGGTAGAAAGGACACCTCATAAATACAGCCGAGATCACTTTCTCAAGGCAGACGGCCTCGGCAAATACCAAGATGGAAATGAACCAGAGAAAGTAACTGCAAAGATACAGAGATCAGAAGGGCTTGGAAGGGATCTGTGCAGCCATAAACAAGTGCGCTTCATCTGAAAAGATGGAAGCTCAGAAGAGCTTGAAGTCGAAACGAGAATTAGCAGAAGGGCTGGGTGCACTGAAAATGAACTTGACTCAGAGTCAGTATTGCTAGATGGAGGAGGCATTCCTGAAAGCCCAAATAGACAAGTTGGTGAATTTAGAAGAAAAAAACCAGGAAATTTTGTTTGACATGCTAGTCAGGGAATTTGGGTCCCTTATTCCTTTAGAAGCGACAGTTTGGAAATATTAACGTCTTCTGCAAGAGCTGAAATAAATCCACGGCAGACAGCTACCTGTTGAGGGAGTTTTGAATGGGCGTGGGGCTCTGCGGAGCTGGGGCACAGCACATCTTCCAACTCTGAGTTGCTTCTTTTTCATTTGGTGGCATCTGATGACTAGCAAAGGCTGAGATCAGTGATGGGGACAAATGCTTTCTTCACCTGGAAGTCTCCTGCTTGCAATTCAGGGAAGCCTGGCAATCCGTTGCTTTCTTGGGTTGACTGATCTGTAAGACGAGAATTTTCGAGCGTGCCAGGATCTTAGGGATCATTGTAACCCCTCTCATTTTATAGGTGTGCTTCTCAGCTGCAACCTGGAGAAGGTAGTAACTTTTCCAGGGTCAAGAACCCAGTCTTGGCTGGGTGTGGAAGCTCATACCTGTAATCCCAGCACTTTGGAAGGTCAAGAAGGAAGGATTGCTTGAGCCCAAGAGTTCGAGACTAACCTAAGCAACATAGGGAGACTCCCGTCTCTATTTTTAAAATAAATAAATAAATAAATAAATAAATAAATAAATAAATAAAAGCTCAGTCTCTGGCCTCCTGCACAGGCGAGCAAGACTGCAGGGGGGCGTGGTTCCAGAGGTAGACACCTTTGTTCCCCCAAGGGAAGGGCCTGGGGGAGTAAGAAGGAGATGTTTGTTTATTCATGAGACAGCCTCATTTGTAAGGTCAGTTGTGACCGATGCTCTAAGCAGAAACACTTCTAGATGTCACAGGTAGAACAGGTAGCCTACCTGCCTGCTTTCAGGCTGCACAGAGTGAGGATGGGAGAGATGGGCCACTGCTCTCTCCCCTGTAAATTGGTTAGTGCAGCTGTTTTGGCCTGATGACTCTAGGGACCCACAGATGACCTGTCTGGACCCTTCTCTTCTCTTTCTCTTTTTTTCTGTTCTCACCAGTACTGACCTGACTCAGAGTCTGAGGTGTAAACTCCCTGCTTACCTCCCTATCCCACAATACAGTGTTTTCTTGCTTCCCTTTCCTCTTCCCTCCCGCAATTCCAGCCAGGTAGAGCTTTTGATCAGGTGGTTTCTTGTACCTAGATTTCCCTTGTCACACCCCTTCTGGTTGAAACACTTGACCTTCTTCAAGGCTCAGTCAAATGCTCCTTCCTTCATGAAACCTTTCATGAGCACCTGCTATAAATTAACTGCTCCTCTGTGCTTCCACCGTGTAGCATCCCCCAAACTTCATGCCCATCCAGAACTTCAGAATGTCACCTCATTTGGAAAGAGAGTTTTTGGAGCTATAACTAGTTAAGGATCTTGAGATGCAATCACATTGGATTTAGTATGTGCCCTGAATCCAATAACTAGGGTCCTTATAAGAAGATGATGGGGGTGGGCACGGTGGCTCACACCTGTAATCCGAGCACTTCGGGAGGCTGAGGTGGGTGGATCACCTGAGGTTGGGAGTTCGAGACCAGCCTGACCAACATGGAGAAACCCCATCTCTACTAAAAATACAAAATGAGTTGGGCATGGTGGCACGCACGCCTGTAATCCCAGCTACTCGGAAGGCTGAGACAGGAGAATCGCTTGAATCTGGGAGGCGGAGGTTGCAGTGAGCCAAGATCACGCCATTGCACTCCAGCCTGGGCAATAAGGGCAAAACTCTGTTTCAAAAAAAAAAAAAAGGAGATGACGGGACCTAGACACACACAGCAAGGAAGGCCATGGGATGATGAAAGGAGAGACTGGAGCCATGCTTCCATAAGCCAAGGAGCATCAGGAGCCACCAGGAGCTGGAAGAGATGATGAAGGATCTTCCCGTAGTCTTTTGAGTGGAGAGGAACCCAGAACCCTGCTGATGCCTTGATTTCAGACTTCCGGCCTCCAGAACCACGAGAGAATACATTTTGTTGTGGTAAGCCGTCAAGTTTGTCCTAATTTGTCATGGTAACCACAGGAAGCACATACAGATGGTGATTTGTGCCTTCACTGTAAGCACCTGGCCACACTCTAGGTCTTTATTCATCTTTGCTGCATTTTCCTACAGGCCCAGAGCTGTGCCAAACACCGAACAGATACCCCAGGTAGGTTTGCTAAGCTAGGTCTCTCAGAGATGGTGTCAAGGGACTTATGAGCTTGGGCTGGCCCCAGGGCTAGGGATGGGAAGGACACAGGACTTGCTGAATGCAAGTGCTGGAGAATGGGGTTCATAAATCTACTCACAGTGCTAGTTCCTGGCTGGGTGCTGTAGGAACAGGGCTATCTACCCACATGCTGTAAATTCACTAACAGCAAGACAGAACTCCAAGCCAGTTCCCATACTACCTTCCTGAAATACCTCCCCTCAGACTACCTCTCGGGAGTGGAAATTGAGTTTTTTTGTTTGTTTGTTTGTTTTTGAGACAGAGTTTTGCTCTGTCGCCCAGGCTGGAGTGCAATGGCGTGATCTAGGCTCACTGCAACCTCCACCTCCCGGGTTCAAGCACTTCTCCTGCCTCAGCCTCCCGAGTAGCTGGGATTACGGGCACTTACCACCATGCCTGGATAATTTTTTGTATTTTTAGTCGAGATGGGGAGTCACCATGTTGGCCAGGCTGGTCTCGAACTCCTGACCTCAAGTGATCCGCCTGCCTCAGCCTCCCAAAGTGCTGGGATTACAGGCATGAGCCATTGCTCCCAGCCAAGGTCCTGGAGTTCCTGACGTGGTATTAGGCCCACGTATGTTGCCCCACCTCCCAAGGTTTGCAATCATGGCCCAAGACTTTCGTCCAGCCACTTGCTGGATACCAAACCAAAGGCGGGGATGGTCCCTAAAAATACTTCTAAATGAACGGTCCACTTCTCCTCCCAGGGGCTCCTGCTAACACCATGTCAAACTCAAAGACTGGAGCCGGGGCTGACCACTAGTCAAAAGTTAGTTCCCTTGGAGGGAAGGGGAATAAGTTTAAGGTTTGTGAATGCTTTTGTGGAAGGAATTCTAGGAGGGCAAAGAAAATTAAAAAGCAAGACCTTTACGCCTAGAGACCCTAACCATGACTGGCCCTGCCTCAGTTTGCCACAGTGCACTGTGGGTAAGGAGAGATGTGTCTGGAGCTTTCAAATTCTTACAGCCTTAGTGTGCCTTTAAAAAAAAAAACCCTCGCTTATTTGGGCCACCTTTGCACCCTAAGGCTCACCACCACCCACAAATATTGCCAAATCCTATTTAACTCAAGGTCATTATGGGAAACTGGGTTGTCAACTCTCCCTCCTTCCCAAATAAACAGATAACTCCTGGACATGTCAGCTCTTTGCAGAGACTCTGGTACTCCTTTTTTTTTTTTTTTTTTTTTTTTGCTTTTTGGGGTCTTCCCCCTCCCAGATCCAATCCCACCAGAATCTAGGCTGGGAAGCTCTCAGATGCAGCCACCAGAATCTAGGCTGGGAAGCTCTCAGATGCAGCCTCCACTTCCATAAAGAGGAGAAGGGATGTCATCTGTGGTTCCACACAGCCGCCCCCTGTCTAGTATCACTGCAGGCTGCGGGTGGCACTGGCCCTCTCTGGTCCAGTACTCTTGGGCCACCCCCAAGCCCACTGTTCACACCTGTCCCCAGCCCATAATTTCCCCACTCCCTCGACACTTGACCCTTTGTTCCCAACCCCACTAGGCCTCAAAACACTCCTGGCTCTGGGGGTTTGTCCCAAAGTCCTCTCACTGGTGTTAGGCAAGAAGCCACAATTCCAAACTCCCCACCATGACAGCAAACAGAAGCCTCATTATAAAGTAGCTCCAGTAACTGGTCAGATAATGGCGAGTTACAGGGAGCACTGCTGGTCATCCTGACGAGTCAGATGACTGAACCGAGCATGAATGGCACTTGAAGTTTCACAGGCCCCCATGGATCCTGTTTTTGTTTTTGGTGACCCTGACACCAATTTAAGACACATTTCTAATTGGCCCTGGCTGGATTCCCTGGAAGAGGACGTCCAGTCCAAGTTAGGTGGGGTTTGGTTCCCGGTGCGTGAACTTGCAGGCTCCACTCTGTACTGTCACACCCACCCCCCAATGCCATACACTTCTTTCAATTTAGGATTGTTTATAGTCAGTCGAGTTTTTCCAGATTGACTAAGAGTTCCTCATCTGCCTACTGTAGTCAGCTACAAGAACAGTAAAAGAGACCCAGGACTTGGGCCAGCTGGAAGACTCAGAAAAAAGTTTCTGTGGGATGCAGACAGCTAAAGAATGACAATCACATGCAATTGTCCCAAACCCCACATCCGCCCCAAAGGACACCCTCATCTGCCCTTTTCAGACCCCTTCACAAAGAGCTTCAGGAGCCCTTTTATGGGGCATCGCCTCAAGGAAATGAAACTGCTGAGAACAACTCTGACTTCCCCTTATTCGTTGCGTCCAAGGGTTAAAAACGCTTCCCAACTCCCCCTCCAAATGCAAGGTCAAGCGGCTGTCCAAACCACCCAAGGAGAAGAGGGAGTCCTGGACAGCCAGACCCCTGCTAGCTTGGCCACCACAGGCTCCGGCCAGCCCGGCTAGGGAAGAGTTAATCGGATCGGCTTTGGCTGATAGTTCAGGCTCCAAAGTTCAGTCCCAGTCAGAGCCACCCCGGAGGAATTGTAAATCTCAGGGCAGTATTTAACAAAACAAAAGCAACCTGGAATTACATGCAGGTTTGGTTTTCTACAGTACATATTTACTTAATCCCCAAGGTATGCGGCTCCATGTCAGATCAGCTGGCTTTGCGGCCCTTTCACCCCCCTAGTTCACAACAGTTTAAGTTTCAAACTAATTCCCTGTTTTCGCTCTTCCTCTTCACAGGGCTGGCTGGAGACAGCCTGGCCTGCCTCCCTCTCCTGATGGCTCTGGTCACCGCGTGAGTCAGCCTGGCCTGGGCTGGGAGTTGGGTGACAGCCTGCCCACTCTCCCCACTCTCTGGCACCAGGTCTCCAAAACCTGGAGCAAGGGGTGCCAGGACCACCAAAAAGTTAAAGGCCGTGTCTGGTGGGCAGGACCCTCCTTGCAGCACCACCTTCCAGCTAAATGGGGAGGGATCCCTGGGGGGTGTACTGGGGGGGGAGGGGACAGGGTTGAAGGTGAGAACAAGGGCTCTTTATCAGTAGCTGCTTACCCTGGCCTCCTCTTTCCTGCTTTCCAAACACCTGGGCCTCTCAGTGTCGGTCCGGCCAGACTACTACATCCAAAACCGCTCTTCCCTTTTCAAACCCAAACCAAGTACCCCCTCTCGTGTCTTCAGAGCTGCAGCCGCCCAGGTTGGGGCTGGGTAGCGGGTTGCCAAGGAAAATACGAGGCGCCAGCTAGCAGGCGGCTCCCAGCTCTACCCAGGAGTGCGCACACCCTGCACTCACCAGGGTGGCGGCAAGAAAAAGGGGGGAAGGCGGGGGAGGGGGGCACAACACCTTCCTTTGGGAGGCAGGAATGTGGGAAATGGGTGGGTCTCTTAAGTTTCAGGGTGGGGGTGAATAGCCAGTCAGCCAGCCACCGATCCCAAAGGAGCGGATCAACTCTGAACCTGCCAAAAAAGACAGTCCGGTGCCCGGGAAATTTACAAGGTGAAACCGACTAGCTCAGCACTCGTGGGTGGCGCGGAGAAGTGGGGTGGCCGGCGACTCTCAGCTCCCGGGCGCGGGATCCCGCAGCGGCAGCAGGTGGGCTCACCCCCGCCCCTGCGGCCCCCCACTCCCTGGAGTCGCAGTGCCTGGTACCTTTCTGGCGCCGCGCTCCGCGAACTCGCGGGCGAGCTGACGCCCGATGCCTCTCCCGCCGCCGGTGATGAGGACGTTCTCCCGCGACAGGTCCCGCAGCTTGGCGGGCAGCACCAGTCCGACGGCTGCTTTCACCACCAGATAGATCATCTGTAGAGGGAACATCACCAGCGCGCCCAGCCGTTTCCACACCATCCTCCGCGCCGCGGAGCCGGGCAGGGGGCGAAACTCCCCGGGCCGAGCAATACAGGAATTAAAAAACACCCCGAACAATAAATAGTAAACCGAATAAGGAGGAGAGAGGCGTCCCACCTGGCCACTCTTGAAATCACCTCTTCCCAAATGCAAAGCACCGGGTGAGAAAAAGAAAAAAAAAAAAAAAGATAAATTCTCCTCTGGGGGAGAAAAAGCGTCTCCTAAGGTTGGGACGGTAAAAGAGGTGGAGGGGGAAGCCGGAGGTGGAAAGTTCTAACAAGAAGTTTCTTGCCCCAGCAGCCGTTTCGGCTGGGGAATTCTCAGGTAATGTTTACAGACTGACAGAGGAGTTTAGGGAGGGGAAGAAAAAAAAAAAAAGGCACCAACCACACGCGCGCACCCTGCCTCGGTCCCGCGGTTTCAAAGTGCAAGATTAAAAAAAAAAAAAAAAAAAGCTGATTCCAAATTGTAGCGCCCCCACCCCCACCCCGTCTCCAGAAAAAAAAAAAAAAAGTAGGGGGAAAAAGTGCTTGGAGCTCCCAATTTCAGCCCGCGAAAGTCTCCCGACTCATTGCTATTCTTGGGCTCAGGAAATTGCTTAAACGCGATCTGATTGCCAGCAACGTGCAGGAGAAGTGGGGGGTCCGGGTGTCAGTTTCTTTACGTGCAGCGCTCGCCCTCGCGCGCGCTCGCTCGCTCCGGCTCCCTCCCTCCCTCTCTGTTCCAGCAGAGGCTGGGAGTTGCCGCTCGATCCAGCTCCCCTTCTCTCCCTTTTTAGCATTTATTGCCTTCTTTTTGTCCTTTCCAACTTGGAGAGAGTCCGGGTGTGGAGCGCGCGTGGATCGGACGCCTTGGTCTGCGCGGCCCTATTCATTCGCTCCCCGGGCAGCCGCGTCGCGGAGAGGGCGGCCCCTTTTTCCCCCATTTTTTTAATACCCCATTAAGTCTGATTGACAGTTAAAGTTGTTGGGAGGCTTCACTACCGTTCCTCTGAGTGGCTGCTGCGGCCTCCCCTCCCCCTGCGCCGTCGCGGGGAGCGCGCATAAGGCGCGCACTCGGGCTCGCCGGGACTCGCGCTCTCCCGGGACTGGCTCCCCTCTCTGCAAGCCGGGACTTGCCGCCGGTGTCCCTGAGGGCTCGCAGCTGTAACTCGAACACGCTGGAACCGACTCCGGCGAGCCGGCTGCCTTCTCGAGACGTTCCTCCTTGCCCGGGCCGCCCGCGGGCCAGGTGATCACCCCTGCGTGTGGAGCAGGCCCGGGGGAGCTTGCGTATGCCTTGATCCAACCAGGTCACCCAGGGTTTTATTTCAGGTCATTTGGTCATCCCCGGCCTCCAGGTAGGATCAGGAAGCCACTCCTCACCTTTGCCCGGACCTCTTCTGTGTTCACTTAGAGTGGACCTTTAAAAGCCTGACCCAAGTGCCTCACGATGCTTAGGGGGAAGCCGCTGGGGAGCAGGACTTTGCTTTGAGGGGAGGGAGTAGTCAAGGTAAAGGAACCTCTGCTCCGAGTGCCAATAAAATCCCCACAAGATTAGCTGGGAGCATATTTATTGCTCATCTGAGCTAGAATTACCTTGACTGACAGCAATTTCCTTAATAACAAAAGCCTGTAAACAAAACGTCCTATTCCTGCGCCCCTGTGCTGTGCAGCCAGCGTCTCCTGTCCTTGGGTCTCCCTGGACTGCCCTGGCGGGGCACCCACCTTCTAACCTCCTGCCCTTTCCGACCGGAATGTCTCCCCTGCTGGAGGGTGGGACCGAGCTATTTAGAGTTGTCTGTTGCAGGAAGTCTGGGAGGTGAGTCACTAAAAAGCAGCCCCAGTTCAAAGTGCTGATGGGACTTGCCTCCCGCCCCCCTGCACGTTCCCGGGGCCGGAGGAGCGAGAGCGAAGCAGGGAGCTGCCCTGTAATCTGGGGCAGCCGTTTCCAGCCCGCGACTTGTTCAGACGGCGATTCCTGGGCCTCACCCCCAGAGATTCTGATTCAGCAGGGCTGGGTGCGCTGGGATCCCTACTTTCAATGCTCCGCCTGGTGAGAAAGTCACTTCGAAAAACGCTGATCTGCGGGGAGGGGAGGCTGGGATTACCTCGTCACCTGCAAAGACCTAGTTCTGGGGAGAGGTTCTGCAGGGGAGGATCTTCCTTCTGGGTGAAAAGCCACTGGAAGAGCAAAAGGCAGGAGAGGCTTAGGATGAGCAACTGTCCTGCACTGAGGGCCTATATTCTGACACAGTCCTTCCCCTGACCTTGCAATCGGGGGACTGTTATCCCATCGTCCAGGTTACCCAGCCAGGAAGTGCAGGAGGGGGGATCCCAATCCAAACCACTTCCCACTCTGACCAGACGGGAGGAGAGAAGTGGAGGATGGGGTTCAGCTAAGGGTTGCAGAGCAGAGACCCCCCCCTCCCAACAACGCCCCCAAGAGTCTGACCGAAGGGCGGACCAATGTCTCCATCAGACCCCAGGGCCGGACTCCATTGTGGTGACGGCCTCCTCTCATCTTCGAGGTCTGTAAAAATGGGAAAGCGATTCCAGCCTGGGAGTGACAGGCCTTTCCCACCCAGCAGCGGCTGGTGTCCGCCAGGCCTGCGAAGAAGCCTGGAAAGATCCGAAGACAGAACCAGGCTGCAAAAGCGGGCTTTGCTCATCTGTTGTCCTCGGAGCCGCCTGGTGGCCCAGATAGGATACTGCGCCTCCGAGCTGCCCGGCCTCCAACCCCGCGGCGTTCCTGCTAACTAGCCATGCTTTTCTTCCAGGCATTTCTCTCATGTAAGGTTAACACCCCAGGTCTAAAAGGGCTTGTGAAGATCGTAGTGCTCCTCCCCCACCCCAAACACACTTTTATGGCTGGGGAAACTAAAGCCAAAAGATATGAAACAACTCATATACAGAGATGCATTTTCACCCCAACTAGCCCACCTTGGTCAGATGCCAGACCGGCTGGGTAACCGTTAGGTCCCTCTTACATCTCTCTGGTTTTGTGCCTGGGATGGAGGGCAGACGGTGGGAAGGAGGTCGGGAACCCAAATTGGCCTTTAGTGCCTCAGGGCCTTTACACAGTTTCTGATTGAATTTCCTTAACAGCCCAGGGAGGCTCGTGCCCATTTATTGCAGGAGGAAACAGGCTCAGTAAATCTAAGTAACTTGTGCAACGCCACGCAACCTGCTTCTCAAAAGGTTTGGGATGAAATCAGAGGAAAAAAGAACATGTCAGACATTCCCCAAAGGAACTGACAGTTGCAGAAGCTGGCCTGAGGTGGATGGTGGCCTTTTTTTCTACTTGGTCCATCTTTCAGGATGTGGTTTTTGTGGGACTGGCAGCTCTGCAAGCCACACGTTTCTCCCAGCATCAACTGCTCAGAGAGAAACTTGTCACCTCCTCTGTTGCCCTCCCCCGAGGTCCCTGGGAAGATGGGGCCAAGGAGACCTTGTGTGGGGATGATGTGTGTGCACAGTTCAGCAGGCTGGCCCTGAGGGTCGTGTGGCCTGGCTTCAGTGAGAACAGCAGGGACACGTCCTCTCTGCCTTTCCCTCCCTCCCCCAGCCTTTATCCTTTGCTCTTGTACCCCCTCCTGGAATTTAACTCAGGGCAGAGTTTGAAATTTCACATCCCAGGTCTGTCCCTGAAAATGTGAAAGGAGGCTTTCTGGGCTTGAAGGGAAGAGGCGAGCTGCAGTTGGGAGAACTAACTTTTTCCGTGGCTCAGCTCCCCCGGTGCAGCGAGGATCCACACTCAGCCTGCGGTTCCTGGACTAGAAGCCTGTCAGAAATGCAGAATCCAGGCCGGGTGCGGTGGCTCATGCCTGTAATTCCAGCACTTTGGGAGGCCGAGGTAGGCGGATCACCTGGGGCCAGGAGTTTGAGACCAGCCTGGGCAACATGGGGAAACCCAGTTTCTATAAAAAATACAAAAATGAGCCTGGTACAGTGGGGTGCACCTGTAATCTCAGCTATTTGGGAGGCTGAGGCAGAAGAATCGCTTGAACCCGGTAGGTGGAGGTTGCAGTGAGCTGAGATCGTGCCACTGTACTCCAGCCTGGGCCACAGAGCAAGACTCTGTCTCAAAAAAACAAAAAGAAATGCAGAATCCCAGGCCCCACCCTGGCCCTCCTGAATCAGGCTCTGCTTTTTACTGAACGAGATCCCCAGGTGCTCCTTTGCTCACTGAGGTTTGAAAAGCGCTGAGGCTGGGTCCCGCAGGCAGGAGGAGGACTTTGGGTTTCATCTGCAGTGCGATGAGGGCCTTTGGGAGGGGGCTGTGGAGCAAAGGCAGATGTGATGGAATCTCTGTTTTCGGAGTCTGCTCAGGCTGCTGGGTCCAGGATAGCTCTGGGTACTGAGTGGATGTCGGGAGAACAGTGAGGAGGCCATTGGTACTCAGGCCAGGGATGGCCACGGGCCACCAGCTCATGATGGGTGAACAGTGACACCTGGAGCTCTGCTGCCATGAGTGCCCAGCTCAAGGACTTTGGGGTGGGGATGGGGGGCCCCTTCCTTCCTCTCCCCTCCCCTCCCAAGAGACTGCAGTCACCGGAGCCAAATCCCAGCAGGTCTGTGCTCGCTGCTGAGCTATTCTGCCTCCTTCCTGACCCTTCCTCCAGCTCTTGAGCAGGATTTTAATACCAACGACTTGGTGTGATTGACACACACAAATGCATGTGCACACAGACACACGTGGACTCACACGCGTACATGGCTTTGCGGGACAATTGGCTACTTTCCCCTGAGCAGAACAAGCTGGCAGTGTTTAGCCGGGGAGATTTGGAAAACTGCCTGGTCTAGTGGAAAAAAGTGTTCCACGAAGTTTAACATCAGCCGCCCTGGAGGGTCTCTTCATGGAGACAGGCTCCTGGGAAAACGTGAGTCGTATGTGTTGGCCGACTGGGCAGTTTGCCTGGCCAGAGGCAACAGAGAGGAGAAAACAGGCATCAGGTGAGTGGAAAATCCCTGTAGGGAGAGGACCCATGGGGACCATGGTCCAGGAAAGCAAATCTGCAAAGGCCAGAGACGATTTAAAACCCTCATAAAACACGTCCCCTTCCTAATACAGAACATTTGCCAAGAGGGCCCCTTTCCTCCTCGGTGAGGCCTGGTGGGTAAAACTGGACACATAAAAGCAGGTTAGACGGCTCCCCTCAGTCCAAGAAATGCCTCCCCCATGCCCCGCCACAGGTGAGTATTTTCCATGGAATTGCGTCTGTCTCTTCTGGGCACGGGCTTAGGTTTTTTTTCATTATTGTTTGGAATCCCAGGCCGCGGCAGCAGGGAAGTAAGTTCTTTTGGCTCCATAGGAGGGGTGCTGGGGCAGCCGTGTTTATTCTGGCTGCCAGGGTCGGGTGGAAATGCAGGCGGGAGCCAAGGCTGAAACATGGCAGGAACACGGAGGAGTGGGAGGGATGTGCTTAGCAAGGGAACAGGCCCCAGGGTGTCACCGTGTCACCTGAGAAAGTTTGGGCCGAGGCCAGAGGGCACCCACGGGTCCTCACCTGTGTCCTGCCTCTGGGCCGGTCATGTCATTCTAAACCAGGGCGTGGAGTATGGGTTTGAGGTTAGCATGGCTGGGGTAAGATCCAAGCTCTGCCGCTTATTATCTGTGTAAATCCGGGCAGATGATTTGCCTCTCTGAGCCTCAGTTTCCTCATCCCTAAAGTGGGAATGTTGTCACTACTGAAATGACATCTCTGCAGGGCCTGGGGTGGTGCCTGGCAGGGAGATGCTAGTGGTCATTTGTGTCCTCTCGGCTTCATGTCCTCAAGGAACACACTCTCTGGGGTGGGGCTGGGGCTGAGGGAGGAGCCTGGGAGGCAGGGACAGAGAGTCATGGGGGTGACAGAGAGACATGGTGGGAGACAGAGCTGGGGCCATGGGAATGCCAAACCCTTACCCTAAACCAAGAGTCAGCGGACCTTTTCCATAAAGGGGCCACATGGATCTCTGTTGAAACATGTGGGCCACATGAATCTCTCAAAACAACTCACCTCTGCTGTTCTAGCATGAAAGCAGTGACCAACTGGAAATGAATGAGTGTGGGCGTGTTCCAATAAAACCTTATTTATGAACACAGGCATTTGAATTTCATGCAATTTTCACACGTCATGAAATATCATTCTTGTTTTGATTATTTTCCAACCATTTAAAACTGAAAACCACTCAGACTTGCAAACTGCATAAAAAAAGGCAGTGGTCCAGATTTGGTCTGTGGACTGTTTTCAGTTTGTCAACGTCTCTCCTCTACCACTAGCAAGCTAGCAAACTTCAGTCTGTCAAGTCCTAAGAAATAAATGAAGCAGTCTCAGGAAGGCAAAATCTACTTTCCAGGCTGGGCACGGTGGCTCATGCCTGTCATCCCAGCACTTTGAGAGGCTGAGGCAGGAGGATCACTTGAGTCCAGTAGCTCAAGACCAGCAACTTAGTGAGTTCAAGGACAACATAGTAAAACCCCATCTCTAAAAATATAGAAAAATTAGCCAGGTGCAGTGGTGCATACCTATAGTCCCAATTACTCAGGAGGCTGAGGCAGAGGGATTGCTTGAATCCAGGAGGTGGAGGCTGCAGTGAGCTGTGATTGTACCACTGCACTCTAGCTTGGATGACAGAGTGAGACCTTGTCTCAAAAAAAAAAAAAAAAATCTACTTTTCTATCTATACTCTTTCTGGAAATACATTCACAAAGACCCAGGTTTTTGTTTGTTTGTTTGTTTGTTTGTTTTTAAATAAAGTGTTACTGTCACCCAGGCTGGAATGCAGTGGTGCAGTCATGGCTCACTGCAGCCTCCACTTCTGGGGCTCGGTCGACCCTCCTGCCTCAGCCTCCTGAGCAGCTGAGACTACAGGCACGCACTGCCACAGCTGGCTAATTTTTGTATTTTTTTTTTGTAGTTATGGGGCCTCACCATGTTGCCCATGCTGCCTCGAACTCCTAGGCTCAAGCAGTCCGCCCATGTTGGCCTCCCAAAGTGCTGGAACTACAGGCGTGAGACACCATGCCCGGCCTAACCCAGGTTTTAATATCCACTGTAAGAAGAAGTTGTTAAAGAGGTCACGCAGGAGACTGATTTCATTGAGAGGTTAAAACAAAACAAAACAAAAGCCCGTGACTCTAGTGATGGATTTGTCATCACAAGGAGCTACCATTTATTGAGTGCTTCCCATACCCTGGTACTTCTTTCGCTCCTTAAAGGTAGTATCTCATCTGGTCCTAACTGAACTGATGAGGACAGAGACCTCCAAAGATTCAATAACTTGCCCAAGGCCACTGCTTCTAACTGCCTCTGACAATGGGCCTCTCCCAGGATTTATGATGTCTCTGCCATTTTTTCGAAGGGCTCTCTAAGATGGCAAGCATAGCCCAGTCCCTGCCTTCAGGTGGGGAGGCAGACAGGAGGCTCCCTGGCTTTGCATGAATATCCTGGGTCCTCAGCCACCTGTGTCCACGTTACGGTTAGGGTTAGAGTTAGAGTTAGGGCTAGGGTTAGCTTGCCTGTCATCCGGCTTGTCTCTCTCCGTGGGCAGAGTGCATAAAGGTGCTTCCTGCCAGCCATGGCTCCCTTCAATGACTACTCTATCATTGAAAAGCTCTGTTTGGCCAATTATTTCAATATCTTTTTTCTTTTTTTTTGAGTTAGAATCTTGCTCTGTCACCCAGGCTGGAGTGCAGTAGCATGATCTCAGTTTACTGCAACCTCTGCCTCCCGGGTTCAAGCGATTCTCCTGCCTCAGCCTCCTGAGTAGCTGAACTACAGGAGCCTGCCACCATGCCCGGCTAATTTTTGTATTTTCAGTAGAGTCGGGGTTTTGCCATGTTGGCCAGGCTGGTCTCAAACTCCCAACTTCAGGTGATCCACCCACCTCCGCCTCCCAAAATGCTGGGATTACAGGTGTGAGCCACTGCGCCCGGCCTATTTCAATATCTTAATGCATGTTGCCCTAATGAGTTTATAAAAACAAGTAGAAAACAGACAAATTGGAAGTGCATATATTTGTAATATGAAGATTATGTCTCAAACTCAAGAAACTTAATTATTTTACCTTTTACTGAATGCTTACTAGATGCCAGGTGCAGTGCGTCATGTGGAGTATCTTACTTGGCTGCGACAGCCTGCTGCTGAGGGGACACCATCGCTGTTCCCATTTCACAGATTAGGAAACTGAGGCCCAGAGAGGACGGGGTAACATGTCAAAATCATGCAGTTTTAAGTGGTGTTACTGGAACACAGGTGGAACAGGCAGATCCTCTGGATGTTATGAACCTGCAGCCTCAGTCAGGTGCTAGTTGGGTTTGATGGGCAGAAGAAAACAAGGACCACAAAACGCAAAAAATGTGCACACTGGGCCAGGCGTGGTGGCTCACACCTACAATCCCAGCACTTTGAGAGGCTGAGGTGGGTGGATCACTTGAGGTCAGGAGTTTAAGACCAGCCTGGCCAACATGGTGAAACCCCGTCTCTACTAAAAATTAGAAAAATTAGCCGGGCATGGTGGCAGATACCTGTAATCCCAGCATTTTGGGAGGCTGAGGCAGGAGGATTGCTTGAACCGAGGAGGTGGAGGTTGTAGTGAGCCAATATAGCACCACTGGACTCCAGCCTGGGTGACAGAGTGAGACTTTGTCTCAAAAAACAAACAAACAAAACGTGCACACTGGCCAAGCATGGTGGCTCATACCTGTAATCCCAGCACTTTGGGAGGCTGAGGCAGGTGGATCACTTGAGGTCAGGAGTTTAAGACCAGCGTAGCCAATATGGTGAAACCCCATCTCTACTAAAAATTACAAAATTGGCCAGGCATGGTGGCATGTGCCTGTAATCCCAGCTACTCAGGAGGCTGAGGCAGGAGAATTGCTTGAACCCAGGAGGTGGAGGTTGTAGTGAGCCAAGATAGCACCACTGCACTCCAGCCTGGGCAACAGAGTGAGACTTTGTCTCAAAAAACAAACAAGCAAACAAAAAAACTGCACACTGGCCAGGTATGGTGGTGGCTCACACCTGTAATCCCAGCACTTTGGGAGGCCACGGCGAGCAGATTGCTTGAGTCCAGGAGTTTGAGACCAGCCTGGGCAACATGGTGAAACCCTGTCTCCAGTAAAAATGCAAAAATTAGCCGGGCGTGGTGATGTGTACCTGTAGTCCCAACTACTGGGGATGTTGAGGTGGGAGAATCACCTGAGCTGGGGAAGTTGAGGCTGCAGTGAGTCGTGATCTCACCACTGCACTCCATCCTGGGCAACCAGAGTGAGATCCTGTCTAAAACGAAACAAAACAAAACAACAAAAAGTATATTGACAGTATACTACATTGTTAAAAATTTAGTCTAGGAAGCAAGGTATGATTGGGAATTGTATTATTATTATTTTTCAGCTGCCTGGGAATAGAAGTCAATTTTTCCGTATTGATAGCAGTGAAATTCTTACAGGGTTAGGATACAAAATTGAATCACCAGTATGATCCAGTTTTTGGAATGAAAAATCCCATAGTGTATGTCCATATTTATTTAGTTACTGTTTGGTTGGGATTTACTGTGTGTCAGGTTGTACACTAAATGCTTTATATTCATTTAATCTCATTTAATCAAAAGAACTCCCTGGAGGTAGGATCTATAGTCTCCTTTTACATCGCTGGAAATGGAGGTAAAGCAACTTGGCCAAGTTCATGGAGCCAGTGAGTGGCAAATAAGGGATTAGAATTCAGCTCGGTTTTACATCAAAGCCCATTGTCTCTGCTTCTGTCTCTGCTCCCTGCTCTGAAGCTCTCTGTCTGTCTGTGAGCACACACATGCCTGCACACAGAAAAAAGACAGGAAGGAAACACAGAATGTTGACAGTGGCTGTCTGTGGATGATGGCAGTACATGTGATTTTATCTTCTTTTAATGCCTTTTTACATATTCTCTATGTTTTATAATGAGTTTCTATTAAAAAAAAGTCCACCGTATGATCTTTCTGTAAAAGCATGCTTGTTTTATAGTCCAGGGGTAAGGCCAGAGAGCCCCTGACCATGGGCCTCTGAAACACTCTCCTAAAAAATAAGACAGAGAGGGGAGCCAGGACCTTGGCTTCTTGGAACTGCTTAATCCGTCCTATAATACCTTGCTTTGTAGGAAAGTTCTGTGCATAAATCCCATAAAATCCCATAATGTGGTGCTGACACTGAGCCTCCCCAGAACAAAATCCGCTAATGATCACTGCTCGCCAGGAGCCTGCAGAAAGCCATCAGACATGTTGCAACCCCCCATGCCTGCCTCCTGCCTAAGCCCTTTCTAATAAGGACTCTTTTCATGAGTTCATAAAAACACTTTGTTCAGATCATGTTGGGTCTTTATCTCATTTTTTTTTCTTTTTTTTGAGACAGAGTCTCGCTCTGTCACCCAGACTGGAGTGCAGTGGCGTGATCTCGGCTCACTGCAAGCTCCGCCTCCTGGATTCATGCCATTCTTCTGCCTCAGCCTCCCGAGTAGCTGGGACTACAGGCGCCCACCACCACGCCCGGCTAATTTTTTTTAAAAAATATTTTTAGTTGAGACAAGGTTTCACCGTGTTAGCCAGGATGGTCTTGATCTCCTGACCTCGTGATCCATCCGCCTTGGCCTCCCAAAGTGCTGGGATTACAGGCGTGAGCCACCATGCCCGGCCTATTTCATCTTAGTCAAACACTGAACATCTATGGGGCCAGAAGGGGTTGAGGGCTGCCCTTCAGTTTTGGGACCCAGAGAGAAAAAACAACAGATTTGTAAAACCAGGAATGAATACCTCCCTCCTCACCCTGTTGCTTACCCTGTTGCCTCACCCCGGGATAGGACCTTTCTAAGGTTGCTTTAGGGGATGAGAGTGGCCTCACCTGCAAAAAGGTCAGGAGTTCGAGACCAGCCTGGCCAATGTGGTGAAACCTCATCTCTACCAAAAATACAAAAATTAGCCAGGCTTGGTGGCGGGTGCCTGTAGTCCCACCTACTCAGGAGGCTGAGGCAGGAGAATTGCTTGAACCTGGGAGGCGGAGGTTGCAGTGAGCCGAGATCGTGCCACTGCACTCCAGCCTGGGTGACAGAGCAAGACTCTGTCTCAAAAAAAAAAAAAAAAAAAGAAAAAGAAAAGAAAAACCTCTAACCTCCAAGTCTTCAACAAGATTGATTTGTATAATAACTCTGTCTCCTGCATGGTATGGCCAGTCTCGGGTCAATTAAACTCTTTGTTTACTGCAATGCCATGGTCTCAATGGATTGGTTTTGTCTGTGCAGCAGGCAGGAAGAACCCACTGGGTGGTTACCAAACAACCCAATGTACGTGGCAGGTACAAACTCACTTTTCCAGATCAAGAAACTGAAGATGGAGAGGAGAAATAACCTGTCCAAATCTTGAACTGGATCAGCTTTGTGGACACGTGACCTGGGCTGTTCCACAGGCCCCCACACTGAGGAGGGCCCCACGCTTGTTTCAGTGGTCTGCTGTGGAAATCCTTATTTTTTTTTTTTTTGAGACAGAGTCTCACTTTGTTGCCTAGGCTGGAGTACAGTGGCGCAATCTCAGCTCACTGCAACCTCTGCCTCCCGGGTTCAAGTGATTCTCCTGCCTCAGCCTCCCTAGTAGCTGGGATTACAGGTGTGCACCACCAGGCCCGGCTAATTTTTGTATTTTTAGTAGAGAACGGGTTTCACCATGTTGGTCAGGCTGGTCTTGAACTCCTGACCTGGTGATCCACCCACCTCTGCCTCCCAAAGTGCTGGGATTACAGGTGTGAGCCACCGCGCCTGGCCTGTGGAAATCCTTAATTTGTGAATGAGGTGCCTGCATTTCATTTTGCACCTGCAAATGATGTAGCTGGTCCTGCATCTGGCCCCTTTCCCAGACCGTGACCTATTAGGGCTGTGCACCCAATGAAGATGGCTGTCAGAATGCCAGAAACACTTTATGGCATGCGTTTATTTACTTGTCGCTCTCCCCACTCTTCCACCCCTTCCAGCCTGGGGACTGTTTGGGGGCAGCACAGAGGAGATGTGCAGGAAATGTTTGTTGAATGAATTTTCTCATGAATGAATGGACTGTTGATTCAACCAAGACAAAGGAAGGCCAGGTGCCCATTGGTGGAGGTTTTCTCTCAGGCTGGCCTGGGGGCAAAGCAGACACTTGCCTTGCTCTGCCTCTCTACTGCTCCCAAATTTACTGTTTCAAATTAGCTTCTGGTTGGTGGCCTTGGCAGGTTGGGGAGGAGGGTGAGGGGAAGGCACTGGGAGGAAACAAAGGCTTCTGTTAAGAATAGGGGCAGGTGTGGAGCAGGGAAGCTCTGCTGCTTTGTATAAAACCAGGAGCCGGCCCTCTACTCTCCTAAGCCTCAAGCACTCCTCAAAGACCACCTGGCTTCAGGAATCCTGGGGCAGCTTCCACGCTGGACTCCCTGTTGACCCATCTTAGCTGCCCCTTTGTCTCCTTTCAGAAGGGTGCAGAGGCCCCCCAGAGAGCTTCCTTGTGATAGGGGCTGGGCAGTCAGCCAGACCCTCCTCATTTCTATTTACCCTTCAACAGAAGGTGGCGGCAGTCAAATGCCACCTCCTCCCAGAGTCCTCCCAGGTTTCCCCAAGGCTAAGTGTTTTCATTACCCTTGGCATGTTTACCACCCTGAGCTTCTAATGAATTCAAAATAATGTTTTTGGGCAACCTTCACAAGAATTGACTCCCAAGATGGTGAGGACACAGATAATCAACGTGGCTACATTCAATTCTGGCAAAAAGATCCGATGAGCAGGGACGACTGTGATCCCCCCAACCCCTGCATATCTGCAGGACTCGCTCCCCCACCTTCTACAGGTCTCAGCTTAGTGCCACTGAGGACTTCACTAACACTGTAATGATGGCAGCGGCAGGCCATCTGGAGTGGCTACTGCCATCACGCCAGCTGCAGCAGGGAGGCGAGGCTGGGGCTGTATGTTCCATGGAGCTGGTGGGAGCTGGGGACAAGCAGGAGTCCCATCCCTCTGTGTTGGGGCAGGAGCTCCCCGGCTGCTGCTGCAGCCATCAAAGCCAAAGCTGTGGACCAAGGCATCCCTGTACTCTTGGGGCCCAAGAGCAGGCAGGAACCCTGCCCTCTGGGGACAGATGCAGCCACCCAAACCTTGGCTGCAGACCCAGGCCTCATGCTCCGCAGAGCAGGCAGGAGCCCCATACCCCTGGGTGCAGGTGCAGCTGCCCAAACTGCAGCTGCAGACCCAGGCATCCTGGCACTCTTGGGGTCCAAGAAGGTCCCCCACCCTCGCAGGCTCAGAAGTGCCTGCTCCCGCTGCCTGGCTTCTCCCTGCTGTTGGTGCCAGCTCTGATCTCAGAGCAAAGTTGGGGCTGAGTCTGGGTGCTGTTGCAGCCAGGCTGGATCTTCGCACACTCAGGGCAGTGCTGACATGCTAGCCCCTTGCTGCCTTGGCCCCCTCTGGACTTTGGGAACCAACAACCTTAGGAGGGAAGCCAAGGGGGGCTGAGGGCAGCAGGCACCCTTTGGCACCTACAGCCTAGGTGCCAAAAACAGCAGCAGGAGGCAGACAGTTTCCTTAGCAGAAGGGGGTGGTGAGACCCCAGTGAGACCTTACCTTCAGTCTGGGAGAGTCTGAAAACTGGGGGCTGGGCTGCCAGTTCTGCAGAGCGGGAACTTGTGGTGCCTTTTCCGGGTCCACCTATGGCTACCCATGGACCAATCAGCATGCAATTCTTCCCCTCTGAGGCCCATAAAAGCCCCAAGATCAGCCAGAGCTGAGCAGATGTCAGGATGACCAGCTGCAGAGTAGCTACCCACTCCAGGGCCTCCTCTCTGTTGAGAGCTACAGAGACGATGGGATGACCTGCCTGCAGAGATGAGCCACCCACTCTATGGTCACCTCTCTGCTGAGAGCTGCACAGATGACTGGATGACCAGCTGCAGAGAGGAGCTACCCTCTCTGCTAGGAGCTGAACACTTGTGGGAACACCCTGGCTGCAGAAAGGAGCTGCCCCATGCCAGTTTCCTCTGAGCTGTTCTATTGCTCAATAAAGCTCCTCTTCATCTTGCACTTCCTCTTGTCTGTGTACCTCATTCTTCCTGGTTGCAGGACAAGAACTCAGGACCCACCGAATGGTGAGACTAAAAGAGCTGTAACACAAACAGGGTTGAGACATGCCCCTTGCTTGCCATGCTGTGGGTGAAGAGAAGGAGAGAAGAGCTGTGGCCCTTCAGGGAGCCCAGACCTGAGAGCTCCCTAAGCCAGGGCTGTGACTCCCTCTTTTGGGCCCTGCAGTTCCTGGTGTCTCCAAGCTTCTGAATGCCACTGTGTTCCCTGGTGCCAACTGTGGAAGCTACTTGCAGCGTGCCTGGTCTGGCTGCAGCCTCGCAGAGAGCCAGCGACTTTGCCGGCACCTGGAGCTGCTCATCCTGCTGCAGCAGCTGGCGTGTCTGTCTGTGCACAGTGGCCGGACCCTGTACTTACTCATACATCCCTTGCCATTCCTCCTCTGATTTGCAGGTGTGGGACCCAGGCCAGCAGTGTGAGCTGAGCTCAACCTGCCAGGCCAAGTAGGTGAAGGAAACCCAGAGGGCCTGAGTAAAACTTGGGCAAAGGCGCCCCCAGCCACAGAGGTTTCTGGCCGGAAAAATGACAACCTAAAGATCCCATAACAGTAATGTTCCCCCATTCTGCACCCCCCATCTCCTCCTTTGCCTTTTCTCTGGAGCACTTCTTTTGCACTTGCTATATTTAAGTTGTTGTCTGTTTATTATCCAGCTCTCCCCATTGGAAGTCAGCTCCCCAAGGACAGGAATTTGTCCCAGAACCCAGCACAGGGCCCAGCCTATAGTCTGTGTTTGATAAATATTTGTTGAGTGAATCCACGCTCATTATATAGGTAAGAAAACCAAGGCTTGGGAAGGCCAAGTCTCTGGGCCAAAGTCATGGTGACAGGCATTGAGTCTTTCACTAAAAACCCCCGGGGGCCTCAAAAGTTTCAACATGATGTTTCCACGTGACCCAGCCATTCCACTCCTACGTATAAACCCAAGAGAGATGAAAACATATGTCCACACAAAAACTTGTACATGGGCCAGGTGTGGTGGCTCATGCCTCTAATCCCAGCACTTTGGGAGGCCGAGGTGGGTGGATCATCTGAGGTTAGCAGTTCGAGACCAGCCTGGCCAATATGGCGAAACCCCGTCTCTACTAAAAATACAAAAATTAGCTGGGCGTGGCACTTGCCTGTAATTCCAGCTACTAGGGAGGCTGAGGCAGGAGAATTGCTTGAACCCAGGAGGCAGAGGTTGCAGTGAGCTGAGATCGTGCCATTGCACTCCAGCCTGGGCAACAAGAGCAAAATTCCATCTCAGAAAAACAAACAAACAAAAACAAAAAGCAAACAAACAGAAACCTTGCACATGGATGCTGCTTTAATAGCCGTGTTATTCATAATGACCAACAAACAGAAACAACACAAATGTCTGCAGATTAATGAATGGATGAATAGAATGTGGCAAATCCATACAGTGCAATATTATTTGGCAGTGAAAAGGAATGAAATATACTGTATATGCATTAGCCTTGAAACATAAGTGAAAAAGCTAGTCACAAAGACCACACATTGTCCAATTCTGTTTCTATGAAATGTCCAAAACAGGCAGCCATAGAGACAGAAATCAGGTTAGTGGTTGCTAGGGCATGGGGGAGGGGGAAAGGGGAGTGACTGCTAATGGCGACAGAATTTAAGAGGGGAGATGGTAAAAATGTTCAAAAATTGATTGCAGTGATGGCTGCACCACTCTATAAATACACTAAAACCCATTAAATTGTACACTTAAGTCTTTTTCTTTTCCTTTTTGTTTTTTGAGACAAGATCTTGTTTTATCACCTAGGCTGGAGTGCAGTGGTGCAATCACGGCTCACTGCAGCCTCTGCCTCCCAGGGCTTAAGCGATCCTCCCACTTCCCTCTCTTGAATAGCTGGGACCACGGACTCTCACCGTCACACCTAACAAGTTTTTGTGTTTTTTTTTGTTTTTGTTTTTGTTTTTTGGAGACAGGGCCTCCCTATGTTGTCCAGGCTAGTCTTGAACTCCTGGGCTCAAGCAATCCACCTGCCTTGGCCTCCCAAAGTGCTGGGATTACAGGCATGAGCCACCACAACAACCTTGAATTTTACATTTTAAACATGTGAATTGTATGGTAGGTGAATTACATCTCAATAAAGCTGTTACAAACAAAGAGAAAAGCCCCACAGGGGTAAGATGTCCACATGAGTAGTTGTAGACACTGCCCTTCTCCCTCACATCTAGCGGAGGTCAGGGGACAGGCAGAAATCACTGATCACAAAAGTGGATTCACACTTATGAGATGTCCCAGAGGAGAGGACAGAGTGTCGTGTGAGTGGCAGGTAAGTGGGGCATTTGCCAAGGGCAGGGTTGGGGGAATTGAGGAAGTTTTATTGGAGGAAATCGTGGAGGTGAGAAAACCACCCAGGTTTCTCTGTCCCAAACACTTGAACTTCCAGGCCATACTGTCCCTGTGTGACCAGGTGTCTCAAGGAAGTGGACTTTCTGTGCTTTCAGCTCTAATTGGAGTAGGTAGGAGCCCCCCACCCCCACAAGGTGATGGTGCCCTGGGCACTTGTTGGATGTCTTGTGTTATTTTATTTTTATTTACTTATTTTTTTTGAGACAGAGTCTTGTTCTGTCACCCAGGCTGGAGTGCAATGGCTGGATCTCGGCTCACTGCAAGCTCCGCCTCCAGGGTTCACACCATTCTCCTGCCTCAGTCTCCCGAGTAGCTGGGACTACAGGTGCCCACCACCACGCCCGGCTAATTTTTTGTATTTTTTAGTAGAGACGGGATTTCACCATGTTAGCCAGGATGGTCTTGATCTCCTGACCTCGTGATCCACCCGCCTCGGCCTCCCAAAATGCTGGGATTACAGGTGTGAGCCACCACGCCCGGCCAGATGTGTTGTGTTGTTGTTTTTTTTTTTACTTTTACATTTTTGTGGGTACATAGCAGGTGTATATACTTGTGGGGTACCTGAGATATTTTGATACAGGCATACAGTCTGTAATGATCACGTCGGGGTAAATGGGAATCTATAATCTTAAGCATTTATCCTTTGTGTTATAAACAATCCAATCATACCTTTAGTTATTTTTAAATGTAAAATTAAATTATTATATTTTTCTTTCTTTAGAAATGAGGTCTCACTATGTTGCTCAGACTGGTCTCAAATTCCTGAGCTCAAGTGATCTTCCCACTTCCGCCTCCCAAAGTGCTGGAATTACAGGCGTGAGCTACCGCGCCAGGCCATTAAATTATGACTGAGTATAGCCACCATGCTGGGCTGTCAAATACTAGTTCTTATTCATTCTATTTTTTGTATCCATTCACCATCCTCACTTCCCCCCCACCCCCTCATGAGGTTTTAAAGGCTGAGTGGCAGCCAGACCTGGTTCAAATCCTCTGTAGCAAGTTGGAAGGGGGTCCCCCAAAAGATACATCTCCATCCTAATCTCTGAATGTGTGAATGTGACTTGACTTGGAAAGGGTCTTTGCAGATTTGACTAAGGATCTCAAGATGAGGTCATTTTGGAATAGCCAGAGGGGCTCCAAATCCAACGACAGGTGTCATTATGAGAGAAGACAGACGCCCAGGGAAGAGAAGGCCGATGTGAGGACAGAGGCAGAGACTGGAGTGGCGCAGCTGCAAGCCGCAGAACCCTGGAGCCACCGGGAAGCTGCAAGAGGCCGGGAAGTGATACAGGAGCTAAAAATAAATTATTTAGGAGGATAGTGAGGGTAAGAGAGTCCTCGGTAAGGTTTTCTCTTTAATAAAAAGCAGCCCCCATATCATTTTTTTCTTTTTCTTTTTTTGAGACGAAGTTTCCCTCTTGTTGCCCAGGCTGGAGTGTAATGGCGCAATCTCGGTTCACAGCAACCTCCGCCTCCCGGGTTCAAGCGATTCCTCAGCCTCCCGAGTAGCTGGGATTACAGGCATGGGCCACCACGCCTGGCTAATTATGTATTTTTAGTAGAGACGGGGTTTCTCCATGTTGGTCAGGCTGGTCTCGAACTGCCGACCTCAGGTGATCTGCCCGCCTCGGCCTCCCAAAGTACTAGGATTACAGGCAAATCATTTTTTTTTCCTAACAAAAAACAGCCTGAAAAACCAAGCTGCAAACAGATAAGCAAGCTGGAAGCTGGCGTAGGGAAATGCCGGCAGGAAATTACTATGTGCCTGTGTGTACGTGGGAATTTCCTATGTGCCCATTGGAAACGGCTATCTGGGGGCCAGGCATGTTCAACATGGAGGCCACATGTGCAGTAAATAAGCAGACAATGCGGCGCCGGCCGGGTGGAGACCCCATCTGTATAACAAAAGATTAGGGTGGGATGGCCAGCTTCTTCGTGCGCTATGTAAATGATACACCTGGTCCAACCAATCCTCTGCGCCCTATGTAAATCAGACACCGCCTCCTCAAGCTCATCTACAAAACCGACCGCATCTCGCTGCAAACTGGCAGGGAGCTTTTCCCTTTTGCCTATTAAACTTCCACCTTAAACTCACTCCTTGCGTGTGTGCATCCTTAAGTTCCTTGGCGTGAGGCAACGAACCTGGGGTATTACCCCAGGCAAATGATGCCGCTTCAGAAGGATTCCCCTAGAACCTCTGGAGGGACTGTGGCCCTGCCCACCCCTTGATTTTGGACTTCCAGCCTCCCGAATCGTGAGAGAATGCATCTATGTGGTTTTAAGCCACCGAGTTTGTGATCATTTGCTCCGCATCAACAGGACACGGATATTCCTCCTTCTTCACTTAAACAGTGCCTCACCTGGAGCATAGTTCTTAATGCCCCCGGGCCTTGGCTTCCACATCTGTGAAATGGGGACAGCTGGAGTGCCTACATCAGGGGTGTGTGAGGGCTTCTTGATAAGAGTCAGGGGTAGAGCTCTCAGAGGGAGCCTTGGCACCCCCTAAGTGCCCCTTGCCGGGCAGTGAGCCCCGCACACTAGTTCTATCCTCCTGCAGGGGCACAAGGAGACATTAGAAAACCCAGCCTCAAGGTCTGGCTTGTCACAGCTAAGACAGGACCTCGGCTAGTCACGGGTTGTCAAGGCTGTCTTATGGGAAATGGTGCGGATGACTCCACCTCTATGACGTCTTTTTTTTTTTTTTATTTATTTATTTATTTTTTTTTATTTTTTTTTTTGACGGAGTCTTGCTCTGTCCCCAGGCTGGAGTGCAGTGGTGCGGTCTTGGCTCACTGCAACCTCCGCCTCCTGGGTTCAAGCGATTCTCCTGCCTCAGCCTCCTGAGTAGCTGGGACTACAGGCGTGTGCCACCACACCCGGCTAATTTTCGTATTTTTAGTAGAGACGGGATTTCACCATGTTGGCCAGGATAATCTCGATCTCTTGACCTCGTGATCCGCCCGCCTTGGTCTCCCAAAGTGCTGGGATTACAGGCGTGAGCCACCACACCCGGCCCCGTGATGTCATTTTTAACCCTGTTAGTTAAAGGGAAGGCGAATCTCACGGTGGCCAGACACAGCCCCTGGGGTGGGCTCCCTGGTTTAGAGTCCAGTTCTGCCACCCACTTGATGTGTGCCCGTGGGCAAGTCACTTCACTTCTTCCTACCTTGGTTTCCTGCTGTAAAATGGGTACAGTGTCCATTACGCCACTACCCCTTTGTGTTTACTGATGCTTAGACCAGTGCTGGAAAATGCCGCATGGTCATGAAATAGATGTCAGGCTCCTGACCAAGGTCATTCCTTTGAATTTGAAACCCAACCAAGTTTCTGCCTGAAAGGAAACTGCCTTTTCACCGCTGGCCCCCACCCTGCCTCCCAAGGGAAGCTCACACCCCAGGAAAGTCCTCTGGCTGAACATTGCTCAGCGGTTTACCAGCTAACGCTTCGGGAGGCTGGGGGGAGGTAGATGAGTACCTTGGCCCTTGCCCCTGCGTGCCTGGGTTTCTCCCACAGGAAGATAAACCCATCCTCCCGGTGTGAGTCCTCCCAGGCCTGGGATGGAAATGCTGCTTTGGCCCAAATATCAGGTCATGTGGCCTGTTTTCTCAAGGGCTTCCCCCTTGAATTCTTGGAATTCTTGGCTAGCAGGGAGGGCTCCCAAGGGATCTGCTCCCAGGTCTGGGTTAGCCGGGCTGATTTACAGCATAGGGCACTGCCTGTGGCCTAGGGAATGGGATGGGGTGGGGAGAGGGCACTGAGGGCGGGGATTTCCACAGCCTGGTGAGGCCATGGGTGTTCCGGTGGGGGACCGGCCTCACCCCATCTTCCCCAGATAGCTTGGGGCTTCCTGAGGATGCCAAACACAGACAACTGCTGAAAAATGTTGGCTCTCACTCTTTCTCCCTCCTGCCCCTTCCAAGGTTGTGGACATAGCAGGATGGATTTTTTTTGCTGTAAGTGACAAAAGGGTAATTATGCGGTGAGCCGGCTGCGTGCTGTGTACAGGGAGGTGGATCTGCCACCCAGAACACCTTGTTTTTCCTCTCTGGACTCTGTTTTGGAACATTGGTTCAACCCCCCACCCCCCTCAGTTGTACTTGTTGTATCTCCAGTTTTTAATTCCAGAAAGGCACAGCCTCCATAAGTTCAAGTCTGTCTGTCCATCCATTCATGTGTCAGACCTGATAAAAGAAAAACTTCAGCCAAATTAAATTTAAAGGAGTTTAATTGAGAAATGAATGATTCATGAATAAGGCAGCCCCCAGAATCATGGGAGATTCACAGAGACTCCAGTGGAGTCACGCGGTGGAAGAAGATTTCTTTTTTTTTTTTTTTTTTTGAGATGGAGACTCCCTGTGACACCCAGACTGGAGTGCAATGGTGCCATCACTGTTCACTGCAATCTCCGCCTCCCAGGTTCAAATGATTCTCCTGCCTCAGCCTCCCGAGTTGCTGAGACTACAGGTGCGTGCCACCACATCCAGCTAATTTTTGTATTTTTAGAAGAGACAAGGTTTCACCATATTGGCCAGGCTGGTCTCAAACTCCTGACCTCAAGTGACAAAAAAGCTCATCAACTAATTTTTTTTTTTTTTTTTTTTTTTGAGACGGGGTCTCACTCTGTTGCCTAGGCTGGTCTCGAACTCCTAGGCTCAAACAATCCTGCCTCGGCCTCCCAAAGTGCCAGGATTACAGGCATGAGCCACCAATCTGGCCACGTGGTAGAAGATTTACAGACAAAAAAAGGGAAGAGAGGTACAGAAATTGGCAGCGAGGTACCGAAACAGGATGGCCTTTGCCTTATTTGAACACAGTTTGAACACTTGGCAGGCTCTGAGTGGTTGAAGTTTGGCCGCTGGGATTGGCCAAGACTCAGTTATTGTTACAAGCGCATACTTCTATGTTAGGTTTTCAATCTTGTCTAACTATTAAGCTGGTTACAGTATGTCTACGGGGACTCAAATATGGAAGTATGGAGTCCTTCTCAGGCCATATTTAGTTTGCTTTAACAGACCCGAGAGGAGACAGGGCAGTGCTTGGGCTCTGGGCTGAGCCCTTCTACCTCTGGCTCTATGAATGTGGGCAAGTGAGTCTGGCATTCTGGGGCTTGGTATCCTCATCTGTGAAGTAGGGATCATGCCAGTACCTTCCTCTAGGGTGTTGCAGACATTGAACAAATTCATACAGGTAAGGCACTTCACAGCTGTGCCTGGGCCATTGCAGACACTTAACCAATGTTGGACTTAGTTATTTTTGTTGCCGTTATTGTTACATTGGAATATGGGAACCTGTATGAAATTAACACACAGCCTCACACATTTGCTAGAAACCTCTTTCCCTTTGGCAATGATCTTGGGAAAGTGAGGCAATCTTGTAGAGTGTGAGTTTTATCTCCATGTGCTTACCTCAGAAGGCTGTTGGTAGGACACTGCTTGGCACACAAGGAGTCCTCAGTAAATGGCAACTATTTATTAGTTGAATTACTGCCTCGAGTACCTAGAGTGCTAGCCACAAGCAACCCCACCAGATGTGCCAAATAGCTCGTGCATCCTTACCTCATCTGGGCTTTTGGAAATATCAGGATAATACCACATACCCCCATTGCTGTCCTCGCAGATCCCTGAGGTCTAAAATCCTTCATCCAAGCCACATGGAGTGGAGGTCATGAGAAGGGAAGGGTTTGGGAGATTAGAACCTAAAGCTCATTAGAATTTTCCTTCTTTTCCTTTTTCTTTCTTTCTTTCTTTCTTTCTTTCTTTCTTTCTTTCTTTCTTCTCTCTCTTTCTTTTCTTTCTTTCTTCTTTCTCTTTTTCTCTTTTTCTTTCTTCTTTCTCCCTTCCTTCCTTCCTTCCTTCCTTCTTTCCTTCCTTCCTTCTCTCTGTCTTTCTTTTTTCTTTTCTTTCTTTTTTTTTTTTTTTTTTGAGACAGGATCTCTCTCTGTCACCCCAGGCTGGCATGCAGTGGTGTGATCACAGCTCACTGCAGCCTCAACCTCCTGGGCTCAAGTGATCCTTGCACCTCAGCCTCCCGAGTAGCTGGAACTACAGGCGTGTGCCACCATGCCCCACTGATTTTAAACATTTTTTTTTTCTTGGAAATGGGGTCTCACTCTATTGCCCAGGCTGGTCTCAAACTTCTGGGTTCAAGTGATCCTCCTTCCTTGGCCTCCCAAAGTGCTGGGATTACAGGCATGAGTGCTTGGCCTACTGAATAATATTTCGTTGCATAGATGTGATAGTTAGTGCTAGCTATCAACTCGACTGGGTTAAGGAATACCTAGAAACCTGGTCAAGCATCATTTTTGGGTGTCTGTATGAGGGGGTTTCCATTGATTAGCATGTGAATCTGAGTGAACTAGGTGGGTAAGATCTGCCCTCAAGGTGGGCGGCCACCATCCAATCTGCTGGGGGTCCAGAGAGAATAAAAACAAAGAAAAGCCTAATGTGTTCATGTATCTGCTGGAGCTTGAATGTACTCTTCCTCTCTTATACTTGGACAGCAACTCCAGGCTCTCTGGCTTTTTAACTCTAGGACTTGCACCAGTGGTACCCCGTGCCCCCTGAGTTCTCAGGCATTTGGCCTTGGATAGAGAATTACACCATCAGCTTCCCTGGTTCTGAGGCCTTTGGACTTGGACTGATCCACGCTACCAGCATCCCAGGGTTTCCAGCTTGCAGTTGACCTGTTGTGGGACTTCTCAGCCTCCATAACTGTGTAAGCCAATTCCCCTAATAAATCCCCTCTTATAGCTCTCTCTCTATGTCCTATTGGTTTGATCTTTCTGGAGAACCTTAATACAATGTATATACCACATTGTTTACCTGTTCACCGGTTGATGGACATTTGGATTGTCTCCACTTTTGGGGTATTATAAATAATGTTGCTATGACCATTTATAGATAGGGTTTTGTGTAGACACATGTTTTCAATTCTCTTATGTATATACCTAAAGTGGACTTGCTAGGTCATATGATAATTCTATGTTCAATAAATTTTGAGGAACTGCTAAAATCTTTCCAAAGTGGCTGCAGCATTTTACATTTTCACTAACAATGAATGTGAGTTCCAGTTTCTCCACATCCTTGACAATACTTGTTATTATCTGTCTTTTTTATTATAGCCATCGAGAAGTGTTCCCTTCTCTTCTGTTTTTAAGAAGAGTTTGTGAAGAATTGGAATGAATTCTTCTTTAAGTGTTTGGAATAATTTACCAGTGATGCCATCTCTTTGCATTGATCATAGTTGGAGTTTGTTGGAAATAAGAGCTTGGAGCCGCAAAGAAAATGAGCACTCAAACAAAAGATTTCTCGGCAAGGCAAATTTACTTCTGCAGAAGGGTGCTGCCTGCATCAGTCAAGATCGCAAGTGCGCAACGAACAAAGGAGAGAAGGGTTTTTATCCCTAACACAGCTTCTGTTTTTGTGTCCTTTCCACATTGGCTGGAGTTGGACTGCACACTTTAAGCTAACCTGATTGGCTAAAACTTGAAATTTTTCCAAATAGGGTAGATGGGGAAGAAGGGGTAGGTGGTAAAACTTTTCCAAATATGGTAAACTGAAACTCTTAAACACATAACTTGTAAAGAAAGGAGGGGAGTGGGGGATTGTCCATTAAGGCATGTTTGGGCATGTTTAGGCGCGGCAAGGATGGAAAGGCTTGTTTGGAGAACAAGAATTTATCCTTTCTAGCAATGTGAAAGGACACTAGTCGCTAAAAGGAACAAGGAAGTTTGAAGAGGAACTGATTATTTCTGGCAGAGTTCACTGAGCTTCTTGGATATGTAGAATAACATTTTTCAACAGATTTAGGAAGCTTTCAGTCGTTATTTCTTGGAATATTTTTATGTTCCTTTTTCTCACTTTTCTCCTTCTGGTACTCCCATTATATGTAGGTTGCTGCACCTAATGGTGCCCCACTTTTCCCTGAAATGCTGTTTATTTTTCCTCATTAATTTTCTTTGTCTTTCTGATTGCATCATTTCTATTGCTATACTCTCAGGTCTGTTGATTTTTTCTTCCAGCTGAAATCTACTGTTGGGCCCCCGAAGTGAATATTTCATTTTTGTTGTTATACCTTCCAATCCCATAATTTCAGTTTGCCTTTTAAAAAAATCATTGCTATTTCTTTACTGGTGTTTTCTATTTGATGAAACATTGTCATTATATTCTTCTTTTACTTCATTAAACATTATTTTCTTTAGTTCTTTGAACATATTTATAATAGCTGCTTTCAAGGCTTTGTTAATTCTGATATCTGGGCCCTCTCAAAGGCAACTTCTGTCACTGATGTTTTTTTCTTTGTATAGGTTATACTTTTCTGTTTCTTTGCATGTCTCATTTTTTGTGGGAGATTAGAGATTTTGGATACTACATTGTAGCAACTCTTGATACTGATCCCTCCCCCCAGTTCTCCCTGAGCTTATCGTTTATGTTGTTTACTTATTTATTTGTTTGTTTTCTTTTTTGAGACAGGGTCTCACTCTGTTGCCCAGGCTGGAGTGCCATGGTGTGATCACAGCTCACTGCAGCCTTGACCTCCCCTGCTCAAGTGATCCTCCCACTTCAGCCACTCAAGTAGCTGGGACTAGAAGCATGCACTATGTTTTTTTTTTGTTTTAAGTTGGAGTCTCGCTCTGTCACCCAGGCTGGAGTGCCGTGGCGCAATCTCAGCTCACTGCAAGCTCCGCCTCCTGGGTTCATACCATTCTCCTGCCTCAGCCTCCCGAGTAGCTGGGACTACAGGTGCCCACCACCATGCCTGGCTAATATTTTGTATTTTTAGTAGAGACAGGGTTTCACCATGTTAGCCAGGATGGTCTTGATCTCCTGACCTTGCCCGCCTTGGCCTCTCAAAGTGCTGGGATTACAGGCATGAGCCACTGCGCTGGATGCACTATTTTTTTAATTTTTATTTTCATAGAAATGGGGTTTCACCATGTTGCCCAGGCTGGTGTTGAACTCCTGAGCTCAAATGATTCACTGCTTCAGCCTCCCAAAGTGCTGGGATTACAGGCACGAGCTCCTGTGTTCCGACCTTCTTTATTTGTTTAATGATGTGGATAAGCTATTTCAGTAAAGTCTATTTCCTTTGCAGTGTGCAGCTTCTAATATCACACCTCAGGTGGTGCAGCCTTGGACCTGTGTACAGTCACCCTAAGAATGCAGTGTTTTCCACAGGGCTGTCTTGACTTTCTCCTTCCCTGATCTCTCTGTTAAGCTCTGTGCCTCTGTTGGTCTCACACCCAACTATTAGCCTCCACTAACTGCAGGCTAATTGTTCTACTGTTTTCAAAAATGCTCTGGGGGCTGTAATTGTGCTATCTGCTTTTCCAAGCCAAGCTCCTCCAGTGTGTGCTATCTTCAGGGGTATCCATAAACATGCGTAAGAAACCAAAAATTACATTATTTATCATGAGTTTTAAAAAGATAATTACACCTGGCCGGGCATGGTGGCTCGCGCCTGTAATCCCAGCACTTTGGGAGGCCGAGATGGGTGGATCACGAGGTCTGGAGATCGAGACCATCCTGGCTAATGTGGTGAAACCCTGTCTCTACTAAAAATACAAAAAAATTAGCCGGGCATGGTGGGGGGCACCTGTAGTCCCAGTTACTCAGGAGGCTGAGGCAGGAGAATGGCGTGAACCTGGGAGGCGGAGCTTGCAGTGAGCTGAGATCACACCACTGCACTCCAGCCTGGGTGACAGAGCGAGACTCCATCTCAAAAAAAAAAACAAAAAACAAACAAACAAACAACAACAACAACAAAAGATAATTACACCTAGACAGAATAGTGAATCTTATAACCCTCTAAGACAAACCTAAGTAAACTCTTACAAAGATACAATGACGTAAAAACACAAAAATCTGCCATGTGTATACTCACTGGGGTAAAGCCTCTTCTATAACTTTTGTTTTCTGAAACAAACAAACAAACAAAAAACCAAAAACCTAAAACATAAATAATAGGAATAAAAAAGGGGGTCTGCCTTCTAGTTCCAAGCTCCTGCAGCACTCGGAGGTTAATAACTTTCCCTTCCAGTCCCCTTGGGTGGTTTCACTTCAGAGTGCCTCCAGTAAAACACCTCCCTGTGAATAAATGGCTTTCCCTAGCACCCAAGGGGGCAGATTTTCAGCAAATTTGTTGAGTGTGTGTGTCAAGGGGAAGACACCAGTGAGTCCCCCTGGTGTAGCAGTTGAGCAACTTCTTTGCCAGTTCAGCAAATTCACACTATGCCCTTTCCAACAAGAGCTGGGTCTCAGCCCTATGGGTGGAAACGGGGTCTTTCTTGGGTGCTCTATTTAAGCCCTAAGGGTAGTGGTATTTTCTTATATGTATAGTTTCTATATTCTCCTTTTTTTTTTTTTTTTTTTTTTTTTTTTGAGACAGAGTCTCGTTCTGTTGCCCAGGCTGGAGTGCAGTAGTGCGATCTCGGCTCACTGCAACCTCCAGCTCCCATGTTCAAGCGATTCTCCAGCTTCAGCCTTCCGAGTAGCTGGGATTACAAGCATGCGCCACCATGCCCGGCTAATTTTTGTATTTTTGGTAGAGAGGGGGTTTCGCCATGTTGGCCAGGCTGGTCTTGAACTCCTGGCCTCAAGTGATCCTCCCAGCTCGGCCTCCCAATGTGCTGAGATTACAGGTGGGATTACCACTGTGCTCGGCCCAAATTAAAATTTTTAAAATTTTCAGGCTCAAAGCCTATTTCCCAAAATGGTTCCAATCATTTCTTTCTCTCTTAGAAGAAAGTAACGTGGATAAAAATTGTCCCCAAACCAGCCCTTGGCACCATTTTTAGAGGTGGAATATGAGGCTGGATAAAGCCCAGTTTTGCCTGCAATGGCATTCCTGTCTCCCGTCCCAGGACCCCAGAAGATTATTACTACCAGAAAACACGCCAATCTTTGCCCTGGTCTGGCCAGAGGCCCAGAGGATGCATAGGCGGTGACAGAGTGAGACCTTGTTTCAAAAAACAAAACAAAACTGGGGTTAGGGCAGCTAGCTAGGGAGCTGGGGTGAGACGTGCTGTGCTCACCCTAACCACACTCTGACGAGGAAAGCTGGCGAAGTCTCCTATCTTACAGTTGAAAGATCAGGCCCTGGAGGCCTATATAACCCATATGAGATCTCTTTCTAGGGTTCCCAGGAGCCGAGGTGCCCATCTGAGCCTGATCTTCCTGAAGATCTTTGGGAAGCTCACCTTCCAAGACTCCCCATGATGAGCAGTATTGATTTTTCTGGGTCCCCACATTGCTTAGGGAAACAGGTTCCTCCAGCTCCCATTGGCCCTTTTGTGCTTACCCCGAGAAGCTGGGTCAGGCCACTGTGTCAGGTGTCAGGCTTAGCCCAGAGAGAGTGAGGTGGAGGAGGCAGAGGGTGTAACCCAGCCAGGTCCTCTTCACATAAGCTATCAGACAAGCTCCTCAGGGCAGCAGCTCCTCAAGGCCCCAGGAACATGGCTGTCCCCTGGCTAGTTCTACTCTTGGCATTGCCCATCTTTTTCCTGGGGGTCTTTGTCTGGGCTGTCTTTGAACACTTCCTCACCACGGATATCCCTGCTACCTTGCAGCATCCTGCCAAGTTGAGATTCCTGCATTGCATATTCCTCTACCTGGTCACTTTGGTGAGTTTACTCTCAGGCCACGTCGTAACCTGGGGGCTTCTTCTCTTGTTCTCAGTACTTTACCCTCTTTTCCCTCTTTCACTTCCCTTCTGTCTCTCTCTCTTCGGACTCTCTCAAGATAGACTTGTCTCTTCTGTATCTGCTATTCTGTTTGCCTCTCTCTTCCCTCCCTCTGTTCCTTCCCCCTTCCCATAGACTGCCTGCCTTTCTTCCTCCCTCCCTCCCTTCCTTCCCTCCTTCTCTCCCTCCTTTCCTTCCTTTTTTCCTTCTTTCCTTCCCTCCTTCCCTCTC
This sequence comes from Gorilla gorilla gorilla, assembly GCF_029281585.2. Classification (NCBI taxonomy): domain Eukaryota; kingdom Metazoa; phylum Chordata; class Mammalia; order Primates; family Hominidae; genus Gorilla; species Gorilla gorilla. The sequence goes on along the minus strand of NC_073224.2, from coordinate 227,957,286 downwards.
CTTCCTCCTTCCCTCATTCTCTCCCTTCCTCCCTATCTCCTTCATTCCCTCCCTCCCTCCCTTCCTTCCTTCCCTCCTTCTCCGCTCCTTTCCTTCCTTTTTCCTTCTTTCTTTCTCTCCCTCCCTCCCTCCTTCCTCCTTCCCTCCTCCTTCCTTCATTCTCTGTCTTCCTATCTCCTTCCTTCCCTCCCCCTTCCTTTTTTCTTTCCCTTCTTCCTTCCTCCCTGTCTCCTTTCTTCCTTCCCTCCTCCCTCCTTCCCTCCCTCCCTTCCTTCCTTGTTTCCTTCCTACCTTCCTTCCTTCCCTCCTTTTGTTCCTTTCTTCCTTCCTCTCTCCTGCTCTCTCTAACTCCCTTCCTTTCTTCCTTTAGCATCAAACATTTACCGAGTGCCAATCACTGGGCTCTTTTCTGAGAATTCAAAAACAATTTCAGACCCAGTTCCTGCCTTCCCCGGGCTTGTGGCCTGACAGCCCCTGCACCTCCTTCAGCCGCGCACACTTTCACCCTCAGTGCACTGACTTACCTACAGGTTGTTTCTATTTTATTTTACTTTTTTGAGATGGGGTCTTGCTCTGTTGCCCAGGCTGGAGTGCAGTGGTGCAATCATGGCTCAGTGCAGCCTCAACCTCCTGGGCTCAAGCGATCCTTTCCATCTCAGCCTCCCAAGTAGCTGGGACTACAGGTGCACACCACCATGCCCGGCTAATTTTTGTACTTTTGGTAGAGACAGGGTTTCGCTATGTTGTCCAGGCTGGTCTAGAACTCCTGGGCTCAAGCAATCTGCCCGCCTTGGCCTCCCAAAGTGTAGGGATTGCAGGTGTGAGCCACTGCACCTAGCCTCACAGGTGTTTTTTCCTTATTCATCTCTGTAAGCCCAGTCCTACTCACAGAGTCTGGTATCTGGTAGGTGCTTACTTTTGTTGATATACATGAATTTACCCAGCATTTCTTTTTCTTTTTTTTTTTTAATTTAATTTTATTTTTTATTGATCATTCTTGGGTGTTTCTCACAGAGGGGGATTTGGCAGGGTGGTAGGACAATAGTGGAAGGAAGGTCAGCAGATAAACAAGTGAACAAAGGTCTCTGGTTTTCCTAGGCAGAGTGTTTGTGTCCCTGGGTACTTGAGATTAGGGAGTGGTGATGACTCTTAACGAGCATGCTGCCTTCAAGCATCTGTTTAACAAAGCACATCTTGCACCGCCCTTAATCCATTTAACCCTGAGTGGACACAGCACATGTTTCAGAGAGCACAGGGTTGGGGGTAAGGTCATAGATCAACAGGATCCCAAGGCAGAAGAATTTTTCTTAGTACAGAACAAAATGAAAAGTCTCCCATGTCTACCTCCCTCTACACAGACACAGCAACCATCCGATTTCTCAATCTTTTCCCCACCTTTCCCCCCTTTCCACAAAACCGCCATTGTCATCATGGCCCGTTCTCAATGAGCTGTTGGGTACTCCTCCCAGACAGGGTGGTGGCCGGGCAGAGGGGCTCCTCACTTCCCAGTAGGGGCGGCCGGGCAGAGGCGCCCCTCACCTCCCGGACGTGGGTGGCTGCTGGGCGGAGACGCTCCTCACTTCCCAGACGGGGTGGCAGCCGGGCGGAGGGTCTCCTCACTTCTCAGACGGGGCGGCCGGACAGAGATGCTCCTCACCTCCCAGACGGGGTCGCGGCCGGGCCGAGGCGCTCCTCACATCCCAGATGTGGCGGCGGGGCAGAGGCGCTCCCCACATCTCAGACGATGGGCGGCTGGGCAGAGACACTCCTCACTTCCTAGATGGGATGGCGGCCGGGCAGAGACGCTCCTCACTTTCCAGACTGGGCAGCCAGGCAGAGGGGCTCCTCACGTCCCAGACGATGGGCGGCCAGGCAGAGACGCTCCTCACTTCCCAGACGGGGTGGTGGCCGGGCAGAGGCTGCAATCTCGGCACTCTGGGGGGCCAAGGCAGGCGGCTGGGAGGTGGAGGTTGTAGCGAGCCGAGATCACGCCACTGCACTCCAGCCTGGGCACCATTGAGCACTGAGTTAACGAGACTCCGTCTGCAATCCCGGCACCTTGGGAGGCCGAGGCTGGCCGATCACTCGCGGTTAGGAGCTGGAGACCAGCCCGGCCAACACAGCGAAACCCCGTCTCCACCAAAAAAATACGAAAACCAGTCAGGCGTGGCGGCGCGCCCCTGCAATCGCAGGCACTGGGCAGGCTGAGGCAGGAGAATCAGGCAGGGAGGTTGCAGTGAGCCGAGATGGCAGCAGCACAGTCCAGCTTTGGTTCGGCATCAGAGGGAGACCGTGGAAAGAGAGGGAGAGGGTTCGGCATGAGAGGGAGACCGTGGAAAAGGGTAGAGGGAGAAGGAGAAGGAGAGGGAGAGGGGGAGGGGGAGGGAGAGGGGGAGGGGGAGGGGGGGAGGGGGAGGGAGAGGGAGAGGGAGAGGGGGAGGGGGAGGGAGAGGGCTACCCAGCATTTCTGAGTGGCTGTGCCAGCCAGGCTCTGAGCAGGGCTTGGGGATTGGGGGTTTGGGGTGGACCAGCATGCACCCAGAGTTGCAGTGGATTTGGAAACAGTGGTGTGACATCTTGTTTGTGGCAGGCAACCTGAGTTAACCCCAATGTCCCAACCCTAGGTGGAGACCTTATAGAAGCCAAACAGCTCCTACTGATTCCAGGGCAGCTGTGGAGGAGGATGAGGAGGCCACGCTTAACTGACAGCAGGGCTTAGGAATAAGGAACAGAGACAGCAGCCGGACTGCCTGAGTGTGTGTCCCAGCTCTGTCACTCACTCGCTGTGTGGTCCTGCACCGTTTACTTAACCTCTCTGTGTCTCAGTTTCCTCATCTGGGAGGGTTAATATGTTTAGAGATGTTTAGTGAATTCGTAAAATACATTTCTGTGCTGCTGGAAGTGTTCCCCATGGGTTACAAAAACATTTTCTAAAAGATCACTTTAGAGACACCAACAAGTTCAGTGTGCAATGGCATCAATGCCACTGACGCAAGGAGACAGGGCAAGGATGTAGAAAGTACTCTTGTCCTCTCATTTGGAGAATGCAGTCAGCCTGGAATTAGGCAGTCTCAAGCCAGTGGCTGCAATCCACATGGAGTTACTAGTTGGGTTAGAGCCCCAGGATTTAAAACGAGGGCCTAAGATGTTCAGGTGGCCCAGAGAAATGGAGATTTTTCTAACTGCCAGTGTTTCTCCTCAAAAGTAGCCCACAAGCTAAACATCTACTGATGACAGCTGCTACGGGCTGCTCACAGGGGACTCTGAGATGGGTCTGCAGCCGCTGAAAGGGTGGATTCAGCTTGTGGCGTCCTCTCTCGATCCCTCCAGCACTGGGGCCTCCCAGGGCACACTGCCCATCATGGGGTGATGATCATGAGGATGAGGACATACAGTAGTGAATGTTCATTCGGTTCCAGAGGACAGATAGACAACACAGGAACAAGAAGTTTAGGGAGGACAAGGAAAAAGCTAAAAAGAGTCTATGGCCAGGAAATCAAGAGCTTTGTTTTGGTATCAGACCACCCTCTGAGCCCTGAAGCCCTCACTTACTCGTTTTGTGGACTCATGTTTTTGTGCCTTTATTTTCTTCTCCGGAAAGTGAGGATTTTTTTTTTTTTTTTTTTTTTCTGAGACAGGGTCTCTGTCACCCAGGCTGGAGTGCAGTGGCGTGAACACGGCTCACTGCAGCCTCCACCTCCTGGTTCAAGTGATTCTCCCACCTCAGCCTCCCATATAGCTCGGACCACAGGCGTGCACCATCACATCACGCCTGGCTAATTTTTTGATATTTTGTACAGATGGGGTCTTGCTACATTGCCAAGGCTGATCTTAAACTCCTGGATTCAAGCAATCCTCCTGCCTTGGCCTCCCAAAGTGCTAGGATTACAGGCGTGAACCACTGTGCGCGGCCCAGGGGAGGCTTTTTATAGGGCGACATGGGGATTAAATGAGAAAAGCACTGAAAATGCACAGCACAGTGCTGGGTGCTTAGAAAGTCTCAATAAAAGTCAATTATTCATAGTATGCTTATTAAGTCCCTGAAGGCAAAGATAGATGTAGCATTTCTTGAAATTATTATAGATTTAAAAGTTGCTATGAATGATTTCAGCCTTTCTAAAATATATAAACAGTAATATAACAAACACTATTGCTTTTCTTTTTCTTTCTTTCTTTCTTTTTTTTTTTGAGACAGTCTTAGTCTCTTACCATGTAGGCTGAAGTGCAGTGGCACAATCATGGCTTACTGCAGCCTTGACCTCCTGGGCTCAGGTGATCCTCCCACTTCAGCGTCCTGAGTAGCTAAGACTATAGGCGCCTGCCACCATGCCCAGATAACTTTTTTGTATTTTTTGTAGAGACCAGGTTTTGCCATGTTGCCTAGGCTGGTCTTGAACTCCTGGGCTCAAGACATCCGCCTGCCTTGGCCTCCCAAACTGTTAGGATTACAGACATGAGCCACTGTGCCCAGCCACTATCGCTTTTCTGTTTTTGTTTTTGAGATGGAGTCTTGCTCTGTCACCCAGGCTGGAGTGCAGTTACGCAATCTCAGCTCACTGCACTGCAACCTCTGCCTCCTGGGTTCAAACAATTCTCCTTCCTCAGCCTCCCAAGTAGCTGGGACTACAGGTGTGTGCCACCACGCCTGGCTAATTTTTTGTATTTTTAGTAGAGATGGGGTTTCACCATGTTAGCCAGGATGGTCTTGATCTCCTGACCTTGTGATCTGCCCGCCTCGGCCTCCCAAAGTGCTGGGATTGCAGGCATGAGCCACCTCAGCTGGCCTGCTTTTCTTTTAAAGGGCAAATGATGTAATATTTGTCAAGGAGTTTCAACAGCTATTTAAAATTCTGGACCTCAGATCGATCTATCTATCTATCTTTCTTTCTTTCTTTCTTTCTTTCTTTCTTTCTTTCTTTCTTTCTTTCTTTCTTTCTTTCTTTCCTTCCTTCTTTCCTTTTTTTTGAGATGGAGTCTCACACTGTCACCCAGGCTGAAGTGCAGTGGCATGATCTTGGCTCACTGCAACCGCCACCTTCTGGGTTCAAGTAATTTTCCCACCTCAGCCTCTTGAGTAGCTGGGACCACAGGCATGCACCACCATGCCGGTTTTTTTTTTTTTTTTTTTTTTGTATGTTTTGTAGAGATGGGGTTTCTTCATGTTGTCCAGGCTGGTCTTGAACTCCTGGGCTCAAGCAGTCTGCCAGCTTCGGCCTCCCAAAGTGCTGGGATTACAGGCATGAGCCACCACGCCTGGCCACTGGACCTCAGATATTTTTAAAATCTCGATGCTCCCATGTATAATCTTAATAATCAGTTTTCCTCTCTGCCTCTGTCCTAAGTTACCAGCTATAGAAAATGTGGACTCAGAATTGGAAAACCAAACCAAAACCAAAACAAAGTAACTTCGTGGCATAGCTAGTGGCCATCACACAGTACAGTGTGATGTTAAACTTTCCGGGGTAGTGCGATGCCTATGGAGGTTTAACATCAGACTGCATTGTTCAAAATCCCCTAAACAAACATTTCCTGTTCTAGATGCTGGAGACAGAGGGGAAGGTGCTGAGATCTTTGCTCATGAGAAGCATTTGGTTTGGTGGTAGGAACAAACATGGGTGATCAGATCCACACAGTAAAGCCCCAGAGGAGTTCTAAAGAAATCTTTAGAGGCAGAGGTTGCAGTGAGCTGAGAGTGTGCCACTGCACTCCAACCTGGGCGACAGGGTACTGAGGGCCTCCAAGAAGGCAGTGGCCATTACTATGAGAGGGAGGAGGATGGCCCCACGTGAACATGACTCTTGAGCCTGGATATGAAAGTCAGTTTGGTGTCCAACCACCTGCTGAACAGGTAAGAAAGGCTCCCAGGAAAAAAAGGGAGGCATGGAGAAGCCCACAGTGCGTGGGCAAACAGGGCAGACAGCTGGGGAGATTAGCGCTGGGGCCAGCCTACCCCGACAACAGGTGCCACGACTTAGGGAGCTCACAGCCGAGCAGGTGAAGATCCATGCTGGTACAACATAGAGGCCTGGGGTTTTCAGATGTGGGGCAGTTGATGGGAAAAGCAGGTGACCTCCACCTTGCAGATCAACTCGTTCTCCTCCAACTAAAGCAGGGAAATCATTATTTTGTTTGGAGTTCCTTTAGGAGGACCTCTTCATGGAGGGAACCGATTGGGGTAGTCCGTGGGACCTCAGACAAGACCCAGTGGGTGCAAGCAAGAGAAAGGGTGGGGCTCACACTGGCCAGGATCCACTGGGGAGGCACTCTATGTAGGTGATCACATCCCATCCTCACACCTCATCCTTGGACTATACACACCATGCTTCTCATTTTGGGAAGCTCAGAGACAAATTGAAGCTCAGAGACAGTGATGCCCAAGGCTTTTCAGTTCATTGGAGTTTGGGTTCAGACTTGAGCTTGGATAGGCTTGGCTCCGAAACCCAACCTCTTTCTTGGTTAGCAGTTGAGAACACAAATTTTGCATCTTACTTGTTGAACAACCCTGGGCAAGGAACTTGACCTTGGCATGTCTTAACTTCCTGATTTATAAAATGGAGCTGATAATTATGCCTGACTTAGAAAGGTTGCTGAGAAGATTAATCAAGTTAATGATCCAAGCCACTTGGGCCAGTACTGGCACATTGTAAATGTCTGATAAGTATCAGCTGTTCTTGTTCTTGTCCTTCTTATCATTCCTTGCTGTTTTCCTTATGACAAAGACACACTCCAAATGTGAGGTCTGTGGGAGAGATTATCCAGAATCGCTGAAATGTACTTAGTACATGAAATATGACACCTTGTAACTATATTTCGTGAAATATTCAGATGTTGAATTGTTTATAAGTAGAGTGACCGTATTAGTTTAAAAACACATTACTCCCTTGACCTGAGCCCACAACAGACATCCCTAATTGATCACGTTGCTCTTTTTCATTGAACATGGACACAGTTAGGAATCCTTCCTAACCCAGAATGATGTGTTGATACAGGTGAGGAACTATCTTTGCACCCCAGGCTGGGGAGAGTCCAGCACAGAGCCATAGAGAGGGAAGTTGCTGGCCAGTTGCCTTGGCCAATTGGCTCTTCTTTCTTTTTTCCCCCGAGGTGGAGTCTCTCTCTGTTGCCAGGCTGGAGTGCAGTGGCGCGATCTCGGTTCACTGCAACCTCTGACTCCCAGGTTCAAGCGATTCTCCTGCCTCAGCCTCCCGAGTAGCTGGGACTACAGGCGCTCACCACCACGCCCAGCTGATTTTTGTAATTTTAGTAGAGATGGGGTTTCACCATGTCGGCCAGAATGGTCTTGATCTCTTGACCTCATGAGCTGTCCACCTCGGCCTCCCAAAGTGCTGGGATTACAGGCGTGAGCCACTGCGCCCAGCCAACAGTTGGCTTTTCTAAGTCAGTGGCTTCTTCCCAGTCAGCCCCAAGCTAGGCTACCCTTTGGCAAATTCACATCATTATTCAATCAAGAGCCTCTGGGGAGAAAAGTTGGAAAACCCAGCCCTCTACCTGGACACAATCCAGAGCCTATGGATTCCTGAAGAGCCCCCTGTACCTACAGGAGGCAGGTGAGAAACTGTGAAAACATCCTAACAATTCTAAGTGTCAGGGAATCTACCATCCAGATTCTAACCTCTCCTAATGTCTGGCTTTCTTTTGTTACCTCCAACAGGGGAATATATTTGAGAAGCTGGGAATTTGCTCCATGCCCAAATTTATTCGTTTTTTACATGATAGCATGAGAATTAAAAAGGACCCTGAACTTGTGGTGACCGACCTGCATTTTGGGACGATACCCGTGAGGCTGTTCCAGCCCAAGGCAGCATCTTCCAGACCCCGGCGAGGCATCATCTTCTACCATGGAGGGGCCACAGTATTTGGGAGCCTGGGTAAGGGGCTTCCCTGTGGCTTTGTAGAGGAAGGGCCTCATCTGCATGCATAGCCTAGCTCATGCCTCCCGCAAGAACCCTTCTACAGTAGCTTAAAGGAATCAGTTGTTGGAGATTTTTATAGCATTAATAGCCCAGACTAAGGGCTTTGGGCTCAGGTCAGTAGATAGTGTGGCAGCTGACATGGGAATCCTTTTCTTTTCTTTAATATGATGGTCTCAGTCAAGATGCGGACAGCAGTGTCATGGTGGGGCTGTCGCAGAGGCTGTGGACTCCTCTCTCCCCTTTCTACTGCTAGTCAGTGGCCTGCCCTGTCTCATTTACAATGATCCCAAACCCATGTATTTCCCTCTAGCTCTGCAGTATCATCATGACCCAAGACCCCATCCTTGCTTGCCTGCCTCCTTGCACCCCAGCCTCCCAGCCATGGGTCTCCCTGATTCACCTCTCACCCCTCATATCTGGTCCCCATCCAGCAGCAAGAGGGATTTTTTTTTTTTTTTTTGAGACGGAGTCTCGCTCTGTCGCCCAGGCTGGAGTGCAGTGGCGTGATCTCGGCTCACTGCAAGCTGCACCTCTCGGGTTCACGCCATTCTCCTGCCTCAGCCTCCCAAGTAGCTGGGACTACAGGTGCCTGCCACCGTGACCGGCTAATTCTTTTTTGTGTGTGTGTTTTTAGTAGAGACGGGGTTTCACGGTGGTCTTGATCTCCTGACCTCATGATCTACCCGCCTCGGCCTCCCAAAGTGCTGGGATTACTGGCGTGAGCCACCACACCCAGCCTTCCAGAGGGATCTTTTAAAAATACAAGTCAGAGCTTGTCAGTCCTGCACTTAAATCTCTCCTGTGCCCTTCCATGAAACCCAGACTCCTCCCACAGCCTCACCCGGGTCACCTGTGGTGTCCCTTACCCGTTCACTCAGCTGCAGTCCCAATACGCGTCTATCTGCTGCAGACACTTCAGCTCCTTCTCACCACCGTTCTCCACCTGCTGTTTCCTCAGTCTCAAAAGATGCCCTTCCCACCCCTGACACTGCATGGCTGACTACGCCTGGTTCTTTCAGTTGTATCTCAACTGTCCCTTCCCAGAGTTGTCTTGATACCGGTGGGCTGGGGGATGTCCCCAAAGGCCAGTGGCACCTCCAGCTGGTGTTCCTGCTCTTGAAACTGTTGTGAGAATGAATTCAAGGACAAGTCAGAAAATAGTGAAAATACAGAGATTTGTTGCAAAGGGAAAAGCACACACTCAAGAAAAGGGAGTGGGATGGACTCAAGAGAGACAGGCCCAAAGAAACGCTACCTTTATGCATTTCTTTAACCAAGGGGTGGACTATTATGAAAATTCTTGGAAAAAGATGATGTTTTCTCGGAACTGTGGTGCCACCCATTTATACACCAAATATGGTGTCCCCATAACTGTCCTGTCACTGGTGGGTGTGTGTTTAACATGTTAATGAACACGTAAGGAGGTCCTAGGAGAAGCCCAGGTCCAATCCAGTGCCATGTTGGGTCCAGTCGGTCTTAGCCAGCTTGGTCCACACCCTGGCTTTTCAGGGTTTTATCACCTTCTGCGGCTATTTCAACAGTTTCCTTTTGCTAGTCATGTGAAACTGCTGCCTGGAATTTTCTATTCTTCTGCGACCACCCTGTGTAATTCCTATCTCATTTTTTTTCCCTCAGAGATTTCCATCTCCTATACTTAGGCGTTGATGACGGGGGAGGTCAGTCTTCAGTATCTACTTTCTGCTGATTAGGGGTCTTGGCCCCGCCTAGTGTAGGCTTGGAAATCTCTGGATGCCTAGCCTATGGGTGACCCAAGGTGGGTCATCAGGAGGATCTGAATCTGAGGCAGGGATTGGTTGGAATCCTTCAGGGCCATCCTTTTGACATGGAACTGTTGCAGTCTATTAGGTTGGTGTGAAAGTAATTGCAGTGTTTGCCATAAAAGGCAAAAACTATTTGCGCCAACCTAATAGAAGACATAAACTTTACAAAGAGATTAAACAAGCAAGGACCCAAGATCAGAAGTAATAAGACAGCTATTAGAGGTCCCAGGAAAGGTAGGACTCATGTCACACTTGGTAGGTATCCCTGGATGGAGTCCCACATGGTTTCAGCAGTGACGTTATTGAAATTATACAGCCAGATAGCCTGCTGGTAAAACTTTGAACATGCAGTTCAGCTAATCCTGAATTGTTGATATAAGAACAACAGGTATGGTTTATTACCACACAAACCCTTCTGAGTGGTTTATGCTCTGGTCCTGTTAGGGCCTTGTACAGTGGCTTAGTAATGAGCGCAAATCCTGGGATCCAAATCCTGTAAAACCTTGGCACACCCAGGAAAGTTCTAAGTTGCTGCTTTGTTTGTGGAGGTCCTACCTTCAAGACTGCCTCCTTTCATTTGATGGACAAGGTCTGGTTCCCTGGGCTTAGGATGTGCCCTGGATATTTTACTTTACTTCAGGTTTAGAAATCTGGGCCTTGGATGAAGAGAACCTATACCCTCTTTTTCCCAGGAAGTTTAGGACCTGAATGCTATTCTTCTCTGAGTCCTCTCAGAGGGACTGCATACAAGGATAATATCCACGTATTAGAGTATCCTCCCCTTTCTAGCTCTAGCTCCCTTAATTCTCATGCCAAGGGATTTACAAACATGTAAGTCCTATCCCCAAAGCCTGGAGGCAGTACTGTCCAGGTGTGCTGTTGGGAAATGGTAGTTCCAGGATTAGTCCACTCAAAAGCAAACAAATACCGAGATTCAGGGTGCAGAGAGAAACCATCCATAAGATCTAATACCATGAACCAATTGGTGTCTCCCAGTATTTGGGTAAATACGGTATAAAGATTTGGCACTACAGGATGTAAGAGAATTACGGTCTCATTGTAAGTCTTGAACTACTGTTTGGTTTTTGGACAGGAAAGACAGGAGTATTACAAGGAGATCTGCCTGGAACCAGGAGGCCATGTTTTAACAACTTCTCAATTAGAGGTTGCAGTCTTTGCCTGGCTTCTGATTTAAGAGGATATTGATCCTTGTATGGGGAATTATTTTTGTCTTTTAAAGAGATGATCACTGACTGAGCATGTATTGCTTTGCCAGGAGTTTCTTGGTTCCATACTTGTGGGTCTACTTGAGACCTTATTTCGGTGTGTGAGTGGGTCTCCTGTTTTTCTGAGGCTGATTTAGAAGCAACAAGCATTGCCGATAAGGAGGGCTTTCTAGGGCCTGATAAAGTGGCTTCATTTATTGGGATGGCTAGGAAGTCCCATCCCTGTGGGGGTTCAGTCAGGCTGGTGGGAAGAATTTTAGTTATAATAGCCACAAACCTTCCTGGAAGGCCTGAAGGTTTTTGCAAAAATCTCAGGATAAGGTTATGGCTGAAGACAACCTAATCCTTACCTTGAGTAAATAGCTTAAAGTGGGTACAAAGGAAGATAGAACAGTTTATCTAAATAGCTTGTTTACTCACGTGGTCCTAAGACTAACCTTTGATCATTCATGGGCAAGACGGCCCTCTCCGGGGTAGGGGCGACCAGGTTAATTACCCACAGGTGTGTTGACTCAAGCCTTTGTCAATTAATCTTTACTGAATAAATACGAGTCTCACTGGCTGGTCAGGGCTGTGGCCACTGACTCTTTACAGCACCTTGCTTGGTGTCTGTAAGTGGCTCGGACGCTCAGCCGGACTGGCAAAGCAGAATATATGTCAGTACATGTTATTCATCCGTTGTTGGGTCAGGGTCTCGCACATCCCAACAAACAAATGGGACATTCCGACATAATTAGAAACTCATGAGTTAATATATATACTATATAGACTATACTATATATATAGTCCTAGCCTGCAGCTCAGGGGTAAAGCACTTTGATTTTGGGGTGCCATCAACACCTGTGACACTGTAGTTTTTGGAGGATAAGGGCCCAGGGTGGCTGTTTAGGAGAGAGTAACTGGCCCCTGAGTCAATTACGAAATTAATATTTTTACCAGCCATGTCAAGAGTCACTGAGGCTCCTCAGTTGTGATGACCATGATTTTTGTGGGGGCTGCCAGGAACCTCAGGCCTCTTCAGTTCTCAGTTATGGCCATTATGGCATCGGGTGTCCCCTGCCTTCAGAGCTCAGGGCAGTCCCTTTCCCAGTGGTCCTTCTGCTTGTAGTGAGGGCAGGGTCTAGGTGGGCTCCCTGGCTGGGACAGTCGTTGCTCCAGTGTCCCAGCTTTTCACACTTGAAGCAGTAACCATTGCCTGCAGGTTTGCTGTTAGGTCTGTTTGACCAACGACTGAAGCCTCCCTCTGGGTGACCCTGGGTTTGTGGGGCACTGGTTGCAGAGTTACAGTGATGGCTATCATTTGGGCTTGCTCTTCATCCCATTGTTTGCCATGCCGGGTCTTTTCAGCCTCTTCAGCCCTGTCCCTATTATTGAATATCCCAAAAGCTACATCAAGCATTTGATTAACAGGCATTTGGAGTGCCAAAGCCAATTTCTGTAATTTTCTCCTGATGTTGGGCACTGACTGGCTAATAAAGGGTTCTGATAAAGAGCCATGAAGGCCTATATATATGGTATTTCAGTCCTTTTCTCCTGAGATTTACAAAAAAGACCTAATCGCAAGATGGTATTAAAATTTAGGGTTTCATTCTCTGGCCATTGCACCCTATTTTCCAACTTATATTGGGGCCAAATGGTGTTATAGAAAGAAATGAGTTTCTTCTAAGCCCATCAAGTTTAAAATTACTCCAGTTTTTAAGAATGTGTCCCAAAGGGGAGTTGGCAGAGATGGAAAGTTACCCATGGCCTTGGCTTGTCCTTGGCATGGCTTGAGACAGAAGGGGAAAATAACAGTATGGTTCCCTCATGGATGGACTGGTCCTGGCATTTTATGAAATGTCCCTTGTGATTGGCCAGCTCCATGTCCACGCCAGGGAGACAGGCATCCCAGTTCCCTTGGCTGGCTGCCTCAGTGTCCAGGCATCCCTGGAGCCCTACTGTCCTTGGCATCTAGGCATCCCTGGAGTCTCAGTGTTGCCCAGGCATCCGTGGCCCCTGGGGCTTTAGAAATGGGAAGGTCGAGAAGGGCAAGCTGTGGGCCTGCAAGCTTGCTGATATCCATCTGAACATTTACCACCAGCTAAAGCTTGGGAGTAGAGATGATTCAGTATGGCCAAAAAATAGGGACCTTGAAGGGAGCACTTGGCATTCCAGAGAACAGTATCTAAGGGGCCTATCCTGCTGCATCTAAAGAGTTCACTAAGCTTTCGGGTGAAGTGTGAGGAAGAAGCATGAGAAGAGAAAAATCACAACAGTAAGGTTTAAAGAAAGACAAGGAGAAAACATTTTCCAACTAGCGTCAGTGTATTGGCACAGCTGGTCCCTTGGGAAAACAGAAGCCCCTTCCCAGGAAAAAGTCATAGTGCTCCTTAGAAACCATCCATCCACTGCCTGGTATGGGTTTTTACCCTACCACCCTCATTAGCCTCGTGTCAGGGAGGACCATGCTGCCTCAAAGCTTCTCAGTGTAAGGCTGGGCATGGTAGCTTATGCTTGGAATCCCAGCACTTTGGGAGGTTGAGGCAGGTGGACTGCTCGAGCTCAGGAGTTCAAGACTGGCCCTGGCAACGTGGTGAAACACCCCTTCTCTACAAAAAATACAAAAGTTAGCTGGGCATGGTGACACATGCCTATAGTCCCAGCTACTCAGGAGGCTGAAGCAGGAGGATTGTTTGAGCCCAGGAGGCAGAGGTTGCAGTGAGCTGAGATCACACCACTGCACTCCAGTCTGGGTGACAGAGAAAGACTGTCTCAAAAAAAAAAAAAAAAAAAAAAAAAATCAAACAAACAAAACCCAAAACTACTCTGTGTAGGCTGAAAATTTCTCATCTCTGCTTGTCACCCACCAGGGTGAATTGGGTTTTCCAGACTGAGGGAGCAGCAGGGAGGCAGGCTGTAGCTAGCTCCAAGAAAGAAGGAAGAAAGTAGTAATTCCAGAGAACAAGAGGACTCAAACTAAGGTTGGAACGGGACTTACCAATTGCCAGTGGTTCTAAAATGGGAGCGATGATGTTCCTGACTGGCTCGCCACAAAGATGATACTGCTGGTCTGGGGGAGGTCCCCAAATGCCAGTGGAATGTTGACCCTCGCCAGTGTTCAGGCTCTTGACACTATCATGAGAATGAATTCAAGGACGAGTCAGAAAATGGTGAAAGTACAGAGATTTATTGCAAAGGGAAAAGCACATAGTCAAGAAAAGAGTGCAGGCAGACTCAAGAGAGACACGTGCGAGGAGGATTGGGGCTGCTACCTTTATAGGTTTCTTTAACCAAGGGGCAGAATATTCATGAAAATTCCTGGAAAATGGTGGAGTTTTCTCAGAACTGTGGTGGCACCCATGTGTACACCAAAATGGGTGTCCCAGAACTGCCATGGTACTAGTGGGTGTGTGTTTAGTATGTTGATGACATAGAAGGAGGTCCTAGGAGAGACTCAGGTCAAATCCAGTGCCATGTTGGGTCCAGTCGGTCTTAGCCAGCTTGGCCAACACCCTGGCTTTTCAGGGTTTTATCAGTCTCTAGCTTCTGCAGCCATTTCAAGTTTCCTTTTGCTCATTGTGTGAAACTGCTGCATGGAATTGTCTTGTCTTGCCTTCTCTTCTCCCCTTCTCTCTCTCTCTCTTTCTTTCTCTTTCTTTCCTTCCTTCCTTCCTTTCTTTTTCTCTTTCTCTTTCTTTCTTTTTTTCTTTCTTTCTTTCTTTTTCTTTCTTTTCTTTCTTTCTCTGTTTCTTTCTTTCTCTCTTTCTTTCTCTCTTTCCCTCTCCCTCTCCTCCCTTCCTCACTCCCTCCTTCCCCTTCCTTCCTTCCTTCCTTTTTCTTTCTTTCTTTCGAAACACAGTCTTACTCTGTCACCCAGGCTGGAGCACAGTTGCACAATCTCAGCTCACTGCAACCTCCACCTCCCGGATTCAAGCGAGTATCGTGCCTCAGCCTCCCAAGCAGCTGAGATTACAGGCGCGTGCCACCACACCTGGATAATTTTTGTATTTTTAGTAGAGACGGGGTTTTGCCATGTTGGCCAAGCTGGTGTGGAACTCCTGACCTCAGGTGATCCACCCGCCTTGGCCTCCCAAAGTACTGGGATTACAAGGGTGAGCCACCACGCACGGCCTGGAATTTTCTATTCTCCTGTAACCACCCTGTGTTATTCCTGTCTCAGCCTCCCTGGACATCTTATCTAAGAACTCTCCGTGCTGACTGCTGCCCTGCCCTGCACCCCTGTATCCACCCCCGGCGCTGATGCTGCCCTGCCCTGCCCCCCGTGTACACCCCCTGCACTGATACTGCCCTGCCCTGCACCCCTGTTTCCACCCCCAGCGCTGATGCTGCCCTGCCCTGCACCCTGGTCTCCACCCCCGGCTTCATCCTTGTTAATTTTCTTCAGGTACTTGACACAGTCGGAGCTCATTTTGTTCTTTCATGGGTTTCCATATTCAGTACTTGACTCCCCCCACTAAAAATGAAGAGTGCAAGAAGTTTTGTTTGTTGCTGGATCCCCAGTGCCTGTTGTTTTCATTTTTTGAATTGAATGAATGAATGCATGAATAAATAGATGGATGGATGGGGGAATAAGTGGATGAAAGGATGAGCTTGCGAATGAACCAATTGATATGGATGTATGGACCGACGCATGGACACATGCGAGAAAAATTTGCCCATAGGAAAAGGCGGGCTTCTCCCGGTACATAACTTCCCCGAGATTAGGATGTACTGCCACCTGGTGGTGGGAGTGACGATGGACAGTCTCTAGCTGGATCTGTTGTCATGGCAACAGAACCCAGTTCCTGGCCTCATGGACCTGACAGTCACCTGAGGGAGCTGGACACTGAAGTTATTGCAGATCATGATAACACAGGTGGTATGGAGAAACTCACAGCATCATTCCGATTTAGCTCTTCTCATCAGAGAAGTCAGATTTGACCTCAGGCTCAATGGATGAGGAGGATCTGGCCCTTTGGAAGCGGGAAAAGAGCCTTCTAAGTGAGGGCCGGGGCTAGAGGGAGGCACTTGCTTCAGGCTCCAAATTCAGAGGATGCCAAAACATTCATTAATCAAGATAAGTAATATTTTAATGCAATGTTTAAAAAAACAAATATTAATGCAAAACAATTATGATGAACAAAATGTCAAAATGTATACACAGGCAGGACCCAACAGGGCACAGCAAGTGTGCAAGTGAAAAGTAGAAGCCTGTTTATATACATATATATATTTTAAGGACAGGATCTTGCTCTGTCACCCAGGCTGGAGTGCAGTGGCGTGATCACAGCTCACTGCAGCTTCCAACTCCTGGGTTCAAGTGATCCTCCTGCTTCAGCCTCCCGAGTAGCTGGGACCACAGGCATGCACCACCACCCCCAGGTAATTATTTATGTATTTGTTTGTTTATTTTGAGACAGGATCTCACTCTGTTGTCCAGGCTGGGGTGTAGTGATGCAATTATGGCTCACTGCAGCCTCAACCTCCTGGGCTCAGGTGATCCTCCTGCCTCAGCCTCCTGAGTAACTGGGACCACAGGCATGTACCACCATGCCTGGCTAATTTTTCAGTTATTTATAGAGACGGCATTTCCCTGTGTTGCCAGGCTAGTCTTGAACTACTGGGGTCAAGTGATCCCCCCACCTTGGCCTTCCAAAGTGTTGGGATTACAGGAGTGAGCCACTGTGCCTGGCCTAATTATTTTTACAGAGACGGGGTCTTGCTATATTGCCCAGCCTGGTCTCAAACTTCTGGGCTCAAGTGATCCTCTTGCCTTGGCCTCCCAAAGTGCTGGGATTACAGGTGTGAGCCACTGCACCCAGCCAAGCCTATTTAAAATTTTGATATTTTGTTCAACATACAATTTTTTGGCATTAATTGTGATTTCTTAATTGCATCCAAATGTTATTTTTCTGTATGGCTGAGTGTTGTGGGGCTCCCTTAATTTTGCACCCAAGGCGATGTCTTGCCTACCTCACCCTAGTCCTGGCCCTATTAAGTCTAAGTGGGAGGGACAGTAAGTGCAAAGCTCTGAAACAGGGACGACCTGACATGCTTGGGAAAGGAGGAATGTCTGGGTTGCATTGGGAAGATGACACCCAGGTTGGCCGCGGGTGGCTAGCAGAGGTCTTTACTTTGTCTGGGCCTTAAAATCACCTGGGAATTTTAAAGTCATATTCACACCCAGATCATACCCCAGGCTAAGTGGGCAGGACCCAGGCATCAGCATTTTTTTTTTGAGATGGAGTCTTGCTCTGTCACCCAGGCTGGAGTGCAGTGGCATGATCTTGGCTCACTGCAACCTCTGCCTCCTAGGTTCAAGCAATTCTTCTGCCTCAGCCTCCTGAGTAGCGGGGACTACAGGCATGCACCACCATGCCCGGCTAATTTTTGTGTTTTTAGTAGAGATGGGGTTTCACCATATTGGCCAGGTTGGTCTCAAACTCCTGACCTCGTGATCCACCCACCTCAGCCTCCCAAAGTGCTGGGATTACAGGCGTGAACCAGGGCATCAGTATTTTTAAACAGCTCATCAGATGACTGCAAGGTGCAGCCAGGGCTGAGACCTACTAGTATGGAAACTTCAACTTAGGGGCTGACTGCTCCGACTCCATTTAGACCCCTCTGTGCCTCTGGCTCCATTCGGAACCATTGCCATCTCCCTCAAAGAGCATTAATGAGGCATGCACCCACTTCAGCAACCTCCCCCAAACCCTGGAATTACCTGGTGTGATTTAGAAAATCCTGATGCCTGAGCTTCCATGCTAGAGATTCTGATTTAATTGGTTTGAGGTTTAGCCTGGGCCTGAGGACTTGTAAAAACTCCCTGGTACCTCTATGTATGGCTGAAGTTGAGAATGACTGCATTAGAAGTGTATTTGGCAGTGATTCTGTGTCTGCCACTGTGCTAGTATGTTCTACGTACTCATATTGATGGACCTGCCTCTGAGAACTTCATATGCACCACTCCACTAATAGAAACATCCCGTCCAACCCTTGTTTATTTCTTGATCAATATAAATTTATAGTTATTATTAACATCCTAGGGCAGGCATGCCTAACTTCCCTTGGTTTTGTCCATTTCAGATCACTAAGATTTCCAGGTTCCTGGTTTCCTCCACTGTAAAATAAATGTTGCAGAAAGTGAGCCCCAAGGTGAATTTGAGTCCCAAAATTCAGGAGGTTGGGGACAGATGTATGATTTGGCCTGGCTTGTTGGCTCTGCCCAGGCAGAGGAGGCAAGGATAGAAACAGAGAGGATGCCACACCCCACACCAAGACTGTCAGCTGGCTCTTCCTGGGGGCTGTGGTGAGATGGTTTGGGTCCTACTCATGCGCTGCTGCTCTGAGTGTTTTTGTCTTGCAGATTGTTACCATGGCCTGTGCAATTATCTGGCCCGGGAGACTGAATCTGTACTTCTGATGATTGGGTGAGTTTCTGGAGACAGCTGGTAGGTTCCACAGGGGTGAGAGGAGATAGGGTAAGTTCATGGGTGATTTGTAGATCAGAGAGGCTCTAACTCCCAAGAGGCAACTCTTGGACATGCATCCACAGAGACAGGCGCAGCAGTGCTCGAAAGAGCAAAAACCTGGAAGCAACCCACATGTCCATGAACGGGGGCATGCATGAATAAACCGCAGCACAGCAACTGTTAGATTACATAGCCATGAAGATATTATGGATTTTTCCACAGCAATTTAAATAAATGAACCAGAAAGGTGTACCATATTGCAAATGAATCTTAGTAGTATAAAACTAAGTGAAAAATGTTCAAAAAATTACATAAAGCCTGATACTCATTTTGCAAAGGTAAAAACGTTAAAACCAAAAGAATACTTTCGAGAAAAACACATAGACGTAACAAGACAATGTAACATAGAAAGAAAAAAATGATAGATACAGGATTCAGGGTAACCATTCATTAAGTTGGAGGAGAAGCAAAATGGCATGATGGTGGGTTGGTGAAGGTGATGGGCAAGATTCTGGCTGTTGTTTGGGGTGATGGTTCTGCAGGTGCTTATTGCATTGTTAAAAACTAACTAAGCTTCTGGTCCTACAGGAACTAGTGTTGAGAGTGTCTTAAGGTACAACCCTGGTCCTATAAAAACAAAAGGGAGATGGGGGCATCTTTAGAGTGGATGGAGGGGGCAGTAGGGGCTACTCACTAGGATTCTGGTTCTTGGCTCAAGAGATCTCACATCACTGGGAAAGAGTTTAGAGAAGGCCAGTGAGAGAAATTAAAATCTGCCTTTTTAGATTCTACCTCTACAATGGACCTCCTCAAACCTTAGCTGCCCCTAGGCTTTGGTAGACAGAATAGCTGTGTGACTTAAACAAAGTCACTTAACATCTCTGGTCCTCTCTGATGAGATTGAGGAAGCCAGCACTTTCTAGTATTCATCAACATACCTCCCAGGTGGCTTACCATTGTGTCTGAAATTCCACCATTGCAGTCTATGTCACCAAAGGCCTTTGTGCTAATAAAAACATCCCTTGAACAGGTAGCACATAAAGGTATCAATAAGCACCTGCATTAATACCTTGTAGGAAATTGCTTAGGATACCATTATCCCAGATACTTAGACCTGGTGCAGGGGCCAGGGCAGTTTTGATAGAGTGGCTGATGGAGCTGCGTGCACAGATAAGGGCTTCCAGGAGGCTGCAGGGAGACAGTAGCTGAGAGGAGACTCCCTGAGAGACACTGAAGGAAGGGAGATGTCTAAGGCCTGGATGGGACTCCCTACCCGAACTCTTGTAGAAGATGGGTCTTTTGACCTTTGGTTCTGCGAAGCCTTCACCTCTGGGTGAGTTTCTTAGTTTGGGCTGCTGTAACAAATTACCATAGATGGGGCAGCTTAAACAACACTTTGATTTCTCAGAGTTTTGGAGGCTAGAAGTCCAGGATCAGGGTGTCAGCATGGTCAGGCTCTGACGAAGACCCTTTTCCAGGCTGTAGACTGCCAGCTTCTCCTTGTATCCTAGAATGGCAGAAAGAGAAGCCAGAGAGCTCTCTAAAGCCTCCTTCATAAGGGCACTAATCCCATTCATGAGGGCTCCACCCTCATGACCTGATCACTTTCCTAAGGCCCCACTTCCTAATACCCTCACATTGCAGTGTAGGATTTCAACATGGGAATTTTAGGGGGACACACACATTCAGTCTATCACAGTGAGCAAGAGAGAAGTGTAGGGAGGCACAGGAGAATTTATGTCTCTTTCTGGCAGGTCACAGATTTTGCCAATAGAAAGTACCTAATATTTGTTATCCCCTTTATCATGTTGGAGTCATATATTCAACATTTGATGAGGAGTATTCATTTCTAGAAATGGGAAAATGAAAGCTGAGGTTTGTACTCTCTGCTACCAGGTGAAGGGGCCACCTCCCTGCAAGGACCCTCTAAGAAGCATGTGTTTTGCCTGAGCTTAAATAGGAATCTGCTTCGATAACATTGATAGATTTATCAATATATTGACCATCTAGGAAATGGGCAATAAGATTATTGGGCGATAATTGTTTCCTAGATGGGCACTAAATTATGCTGCAATCAATCAAACTCTATTTTGAAAGATGAGGTGTTAACTTTTAAAGGAAACAAAATTCAAGGTATAATAGAAGGAAGTGTTTTCAAACTGGTTCTTTTGAACCCTAGAGTTCCCTGTGATGCCTTACAGGCAGCTATGGAGGTCAAAGAAGAAGAAGAAAGAGTGAGGGCTTATGTTCCTTACCCTTGGGCAAAACCAGAACAACTGCATTTGTTTATTTTATACAATGGGGCTCTTATATAATTTTTTTCTTCGAAATGAAAAAAATAATTTTGTTGTTCTAAGTTGAAAGCCACTAGTCTAAGGTGTTATTTTTCCTTATGAGCTTCTTCCAAATTTAATGTGATAATTAGAATATACTTTTTTGATGTTTTCTTTTCTTTTTCTTTTTTCTTTTGTTTTCTTTCTTTTTTTTTTGAGATGGAGTCTCACTCTGTCTCCCAGGCTGGAGTGCAGTGGCACAATCTTGGCTCACTGCAACCTCCACTTCCTGGGTTCAAGTGACTCTCCTGTCTCAGCCTCCCAAGTGCCTGGGATTACAGGCTCCCACCACCACACCCCGCTAATTTTTGTATTTTTAGTAGAGATGGGGTTTCACCATGTTGGCCAGGCTGGTCTTGAACTCCTGAGGTTGAGTGGTCCTCAGCCTCCCAAAGTGCTGGGATTACAGGCGTGAGCCACCGCCCGGCCTTGATGTTTTCAGTGATAGATTGTAAGAACAGAAAAGACGATTAGCAGCCACTTCAACTTAACATTTAAGAGAACAATTGTTTAGATAAACTCTCTACTCCAATCAGTTAAGCCAAACTGTTTCTATTTTTTTATTCATTCCTTTCTGTTAACTTAATCTCAATTTATGCATTAATTAGCTTGTTCATTACTGTTCTTAAAAGCTCATTTTAAAGTTCCTTTTCTTTGCCCTTGAATTTCTTTGAGGGGACATACTTCGGAAACCAAACCTCAGGATACTGAAGACCAACGCCCTAGTGTTCTTCACCAGCTGCTGGCACCTGGGTCTTCCGTAGCTTGAGCTGCGGGTTTCCAGGCTAGCTTTCCGTCTCCACATTACACCTTCAGAACACTCCCTGCCCCTCTTGCCTCCCACACTGCAGTGCAGTGGTGTAATCACAGCTCACTGCAGCCTCAACCTTCTGGGCTCGAGCAATCCTCCTGCCTCAGCCTCCTGAGTAACTGAGACTACAAGTGTGTGCCACCATGCATGCTTAGCCAATTCTTTTAAATTAGATTTTTGATTTTTTTTTCGTTTTGTTTTTGAGATGGAGTCTCGCTCTGTCGCCCAGGCTGGAGTGCAGTGGCGCGATCTAGGCTCACGGCAAGCTCCGCCTCCTGAGTTCAGGCCATTCTCCTGCCTCAGCCTCCTGAGTAGCGGGGACTATAGGCGCCCGCCACCACGCCTGGCTAATTTTTTGTATTTTGTTTAGTAGAGACGGGGTTTCACCATGTTAGCCAGGATGGTCTTGATCTCCTGACCTCGTGATCCACCCGCCTTGGCCTCCCAAAGTGCTGGGATTACAGGCGTGAGTCACCATGCCTGGCCTAGATTTTTGATTTAAAAAAAAATTCTGCCTGAAAGTAGCTTCTTCTTGACTTTAACTTTAGTGTTCTCTCTCCCTTTCTCTACAGACAAGCAGTGGGACTGGTAGTGGTTTCATTTGCCTTTTTTTCAGCCATTGCTGGTTGTTTTGCTCCCAAAGCAAATAGCTTCAATGAAAACAAAGTTGCATCACCTCGTATAGAGTTTACGGGAAGCTGACAGAGCACAGGTTTGGAGTTAAGAATCCTTGCCTGTATGACTCTAGGCAGGTTCTTCACATGCTCATAGGAAGACAATGGGGATAAAATCCTTACTTCATAGGGTTATTCTGAGGATTTAATCAGATATAGTCTTGTAAGGGGGTTGAGGATTCTGTTGAAACAGCTCCCTAGCAACACTGTCCACACTGGCATAGTGTTGCTCCCTGTTTTCGTTTTAGGTACCGCAAGCTTCCTGACCACCATTCCCCTGCCCTTTTCCAAGACTGCATGAATGCCTCCATCCACTTCCTGAAGGCCCTGGAAACCTATGGGGTGGACCCCTCCAGGGTTGTTTTCTGTGGAGAAAGCGTCGGAGGCGCAGCGGTGGCCACCATCACCCAGGCCTTGGTGGGCAGATCAGATCTTCCCCGGATCCGGGCTCAGGTTCTGATTTATCCATGTGTCCAGACATTCTGTTTGCAGTTGCCATCCTTTCAGCAGAACCAAAATGTCCCATTACTTTCCCGGAAGTTCATGGTGACTTCTCTGTGTAACTATCTGGCCATTGACCTCTCCTGGCGTGACGCCATCTTGAACGGCACTTGTGTACCCCCAGATGTCTGGAGGAAGTACGAGAAGTGGCTCAGCCCTGACAACATCCCCAAGAAATTTAAGAACAGAGGCTACCAACCCTGGTCTCCCGGCCCTTTTAATGAAGCTGCCTATCTAGAAGCCAAACATATGCTGGATGTAGAAAATTCACCCCTGATAGCAGATGATGAGGTCATCGCTCAGCTTCCTGAGGCCTTCCTGGTGAGCTGTGAGAATGACATACTCCGTGATGACAGCTTGCTCTATAAGAAGCGCTTGGAGGACCAGGGGGTCCGCGTGACATGGTACCACCTGGAGGATGGTTTTCACGGATCCATTATCTTTTTTGATAAGAAGGCTCTCTCTTTCCCATGTTCCCTGAAGATTGTGAATGCTGTAGTCAGTTATGTAAAGGGCATATGATAGTAACCCTGGGGCCCCGAGGAGGAAGGGGCAAGTATGGACTCTACCAGAAACCGGGTGCTTTAGTGAGTTCTATTTTATTGACTAAAGAGGTGCTACATCAATGCTTGGGGCAGCTGGGAAGGGTGAGAAGTAAGCTAACAGTCTTGCTTAGTATTCAAGAAAATCCAAACTGTGTCTGTTTCCTTCCAGCACTAACAATGTCCATTGCTGGATCTAGGGACATTCTCTAACATTCCCATTTAGGTGAAATAAATATCAAAAGGAGAAAAAAATGCCTTTAAAAATTTCTCAAAGCCCCAACATATAAGATCTGTGCAGAATAAATGCCAACAACTGGTCATACTGTCAGTGGTGAATTTGTATCCATGAAGACAAAGCATTGCTGGAGGGGCATCTAATTGTTCCTGCGGCCAAAGGTCACTGGGTCAAATCTCGACTTTGATTGGCTCCAGCTGGTCCGAGAAATGCTGTTGCAATGAAATTCTACCCTTGACAATGAAGATCTCAGAGGGGATTGTGGGAAAGAGAGAGACAGGGAAAGAGGCAAGAGGAAAGGAACAGAAGAAAAGGGTGGGCTCTGGGGAGCTGTGAGCTTTGCCTGGGCTCAAGTCTTTAATCTGAATTCCAAAAGCAGACCACTGGGTACTAACAGGCAGGTTCACCAAGTCAGGGATGTCTTGGGAACCTCTGGATGCCATCTGGAATATGGAAACTGCATTTCCTAAGGCAGTAAGGTGCTAGCCTGTTTTCTTCAATGAGCTTGTATATTGTTCTCACTTTTTCTTTTTGTTTTGAGATGGAGTCTCACTCTGTTGCCTAGGCTGGAGTGCAGTGGTGCAATCTCGGCTCACTGCAACCTCTGCCTCCCAGGTTCAAGCGATTCTCCTGCCTCAGCCTCCTCAGTAGCTGGGATTACAGGTGCATACCACCAAGCCTGGCTAATTTTTATATTTTTTAGTAGAGATGGGGTTTCACCATGTTGACCAGGCTGGTCTTGAACTCCTGACCTCGTGATCCACCCACCTTGGCCTCCCAAAGTGTTGGGATTACAGGCCTGAGCCACCACGCCAGACTATTCTCACTTTTATAAAGAACCAAGCCATAGCTCAGCCATGCCAATTTCTCTGCTCACAGAGAAAAGGAAGGGAATCTTTGTATTGCATGTTAGAGGTGACCCACACTGGTGTTTGCTTGGGCCCATGTTTGCTAGATATACCTGTAATACCCCTGGGCCTCAGTGCTGTCAGTCTCACCAAAGTCCCACCCAAATGCTGAAGCTGGAGGCTTTCCCAGCCATAGCCTCAGTGGGTACCAATGACCTCACCTGTGACTGATGGAGGAGGGGGTCCTGCAGAAGTCTTGGTTCTTTGCAATAAGAGCAGGCATTCACACAGTCAATTTGGGTTGGGCCCCTGGGGGCATGAGCAGACATTGTGACTAATGGATTATACGTAAGCAGCTTTGATGGGAGGATGTGTTAAGTATCTATTGGTGTGTAACATTATTACCACAAACATGGTGGCTTAAAACAATACACATTTATTAGCTCACAGTTTCTGTGGGTCAGGAGCCTGAGTACAGTTTAGCTGGGTTGTTGGCTTAGTCAGGGGCTGGGTTGGTAGCCTCTTGCGGGCTACAGTCAAGATGTTGGGGCTGTGGTCTCATCTGAGACTCAATTGGGGAAGGATCTACTCTCAAGCTTGGTCAGGTTGTTGGCAGAATTCAATTCCTTGTGATTACAGACTGAGGACTTCAGTTTCTTGCAAGCTGTGGTCAGAGGTCAATCTCAGCTTCTAGAGGTCACCCACAGTGTCTTGACACATGAAATTCTCCAAATGACTACAAGGGAGAGACAGACTCCAGCGAGGTAGCTACTAGAACTAATGTAAGGTAATCACAAGCACATATCACATACATGCCATCACTTTTGCCATATGCTGTTGGTTAGAAGCAATTCATAAGCCTTGTCCACACAAAGGGATTTCATAAGGTTATGACCACTGGGGAGTGGGGACCATGAGGCCACCTTAGAGCATGTCTTCCACAGAAGGCCTCACCAGAAGGTGCTGGGAAGAACAGTCAACCCAACTTCTCGGCCTGAGAAACTCAGGATAATCTGTAACCATTGGCCTGACCTGGAGCTAGTGACCAATGGTTCCCCCAGTAGAGTCCTCTCATCTTTCCCCAACTCTCCCTTCCCCCACTCCCACTACTCCCATCTGGCCTTCCCTGGGTGGAGTAATTTGCACCTTCTTCTAAGCTATTCCTAGCATATTTTTATGACATAAACTGTATGTCCTTGTATTAGGTAGGGTCCAATCAGGAGAAAGAAACCATATCAGCAGTCTTCTTCTTTTCTCTCAAAAGTCTTTATCAGCCTCTAAGTACAATCAAATTTTCATAAGACATTTTCTACCTCTGAGAACCTAGCTAAAACTTATATCCAGGAACACTTATAAGAAATTGTGAACACAGAAGTCACTAGACACTAGTTCTGAATTGACACCAATCTTGAGGACAGTGTTTCTGTGGCTTTCCCAGTCAAAGTGGGGGCTTTCTGTAGTCAGGTGACAAATGAAGTCTTGCCTCAAGTCCAACTCACACTGGGCCCAATTTCTCCATAGACACATGTGTTCATTATATCTCTAGTAGCTCAATATATGATTGAAATAGACATATGTGGAAACTGGCAGAATCCTGCATTGGCTCTATAATCAAAGAGATGTGGGTCATTATGGCAGGAAGCACTATGTGGAAGGCCCTGGACCTTTCCCTGCCTACCAAGATAATAAGTCAGAAGCAGTGCTGCACCACACAGGGAACTACAGAGATTCATACCACCCTAGGAGACTTCAAAGAAGCACCTATCACACCCTGATCTAATTCAGCAGTTTGAAATTTGCAGAAGTCTGATCTATCTTGGAGAATGCATATGAGTGATTCTAAAATTACTCATGCAATGATTTCGACTGCAGCTGTTCTTCAAGCTGTAGCATCATACTGGAACAAGTAAGCACAGCTCCTGGCACTTGGTAAGCAGCTGACCTGGCAGATGCCTTTTGTTCCATACCAACTTGTAAGGAATACCAGAAGCCACCTGCCTTTATCTGGCAGTGGTAACAGTATACCTTTACCATCCTGCCTCAGGGAAATGCTAATATTGCTTTCTGCTCTAATATAGTCCTCAGAGATTGTAATTGCTTTGACAGTCCAGAAAGCATCATGATAATCCATTATATTGATGGCATTATGCTTATTGGATCTGTTAGGCAGGAAGCAGCATGTAGTTTAGAATACCTTAGGAAGACATATGCAAAGTGAAAGAAACTCCAAAACAATTAAGGGACAGCCACATCAGTGAAGTTTCTGGTGATTCGGTGATGTGGAGAATGTTGAAATATTTGCTCCAAGGTGAAAGACAAGTTGCTGCATTTGTGCCATCTCCAATGAAAAATGCACAATGCTTATTAGGGCTTTTGGATTTTGAAGGCAACATATAGCACATTTGTGCCAGCTATTTCCATCCAACTAGAAAATTCCCTATAGCCTGCCTGCCTGCCTGCCTGTTTCAAGTGGGAAACAGAGCAAGAGAAGGCTCTGTAGCAAGCTCAGGTTGTTATAGAAACTGCTCTGCCCACTTGGGAACCCTAACATTGACTGGATTACTGGCATACTATTAATGCCAGCCAGCCAGTACATTCATTAGAGACACTGTCAACCTGTGCCCTCCAGTGAATATAGGTTCCACTTGGTGAATCCCCAAATTGTAAACAGTGCTTTCTCTTTCGTTTTCTCTCTCTCTCTTTTTTTTTTTTTTAGAAAAGGTCTGGCTTTGTTGCCCAAAGTCAGAGTGCAGTGGAGAGGGAATGCAGTGGTGTGATCCTGGCTCACTGCAACCTCAGCCTCCTGAACTCAAACCATCCTCCCACCTCAACCTTCCCAGTAGCTGGGACCACAGGCATGCTCCACCATGCCAGGCTAATTTTTTGGTATTTTTGGTGGTGATGGAGTTTCGCCATGTTGCCAAGGCTGGTCTCAAACTCCTGAGCTCAAGTGATTCTCCCTCCTCAGTCTCCCAAAATGCCAGGATTATAGATGTGAGCCACAGCACCTGGCAAACAGTGCTTTCTTTCAAGAAGTACCATGTATGCCCCTGGGGCTGAAGTTCTTATGTGGAAGCCACGTATTATCTTGTCCTCTTTCCCTCAGATATAGTAACTTGTATTTTTCCTAGGAGGAGAAAGCCTTGTATGTGTTTTTTTGCATATTTAAGGAAACACTACTATGGCCCTGAGATGCACCCAGGCCAGCCTCACCTCGCCACCCAGGGTTACTGTGAACAATAGCATTACCTTAGATTTCCTTGTTATGGGCCAAGGTGGAGTCTGTGTAATTGCTATTACATCTTGCTGTGGCTAAATCAATGCTGCCGGCCAAGCAGAAAAATCAGTACAAACACTTATAAAGCAAGCCACCTAGCTTTCTAAGGTAAGCCCAGATGGTTGATCAGATTTGTTCAACTGGTCAGTTCTCCCGTAGATTAGCCTGATCCTGCTGCTTGGAGTCCTGTAGATAGTAGCCTTTATTAAATGCTTTACAGGATAAATTGGAGATTCCCTCCATCCCCAGCCTTTGTCAGTCAGATTAATCAGAGTGGCTAAAGGCGTGGGACACTCATGGAAAAATCTCCCAGAAGCCAAGATCAAGTAATGAGTGGTGAAGATTGCAGGGAGACCATTCTCCCTGGGTTTCTCACATTTCTGTGCCTGTTGTGAACAGAAGCACTGATGGCCTTTGATCCAGATTGTCTTTTTGAGGATGTTTGTAGAGTAATCAACCTTGGAAGATATAGTGTTTTCTCTTGCACCAGGGGGCAAGTTTATTTACTGTCTAGTATCATAAAGATACTAGATCTTTTGGATATTACATATTTGTCAGGTGGGTAGGTTGCAAAAGTTTTCTCCCATTCTGTAGGTTGCTTGTTCACTCTGATGCTAGTTTCTTTTGCTGTGCAGAAGCTCTTTAGTTTAATTAGATCCCATTTGTTCATTTTGGCTTTGCTGCAGTTGTTTTTGGTGTTTTCATCATGAAGTTTTTGCCTATGCCTATGTCCCGAATGGTATTGCCTAGGCTTTCTTCCAGGGTTTTTATGGTTTTGGGTTTTACATTTAAGTCTTTAATCCATCTTGAGTTAATTTTTGTATAAGGTGTAAGGAAGGGGTCCAGTTTCAGTTTTCTGCATATGGCTAGCCAGCTTTCCCAGCACCATTTATTAAATAGGGAATCCTTTCCCCTGTTGCTTGTTTTTGTCAGGTTTGTCAAAGATCAGATGGTTGTAGATGTGTGGTGTTATTTCTGAGGTCTCTGTTCTGTTCCATTGGTTTATGTGTCTGTTTTGGTATCAGTACCATGTTTTTTTGGTTACTGTAGCCTTGTGGTATAGTTTGAAGTCAGGTAGCATGATACTTCCAACTTTGTTATTTTTGCTTAGGATTACCTTGACTATATGGGCTCTTTTTTGGTTCCATATGAAATTTAAGTAGTTTTTTCTAATCCTGTGAAGAATGTCAATAGTAGTTTGATGGGAATAGCATTGAATCTATAAATTACTTTGGGCAGTATGGCCATTTTCATGACTTTGATTCTTCCTATCCATGAGGATGGGCAAAGGATATGAACAGACCCTTCTCAAAAGAAGACATTTATGCAGCCAATGAACATATGAAAAAAACTCAACATCACTGATAATTAGAGAAATGCAAGTGAAAACCACAACGAGATACCATCTCACGCCAGTCAGAATGGAAATTATTAAAAAGTCAAGAAACAATTGATGCTGGTGAGGCTGTGGAGAAATAGGAACACTTTTACATTGTTTGTGGGAATGTAAATTAGTTCAACCATAGTGTAAGACAGTGTGGGGATTCCTCAAGAATCTAGAACCGGAAATACCATTTGACCCAGCAATCTCATTATTGAGTATATACCCAAAGGAATATAAATCATTCTACTATAAAGGCACATGCACACTTAATGCACACTTATGTTTATTGTGGCACTAATCACAATAGCAAAGACACGGAACCAATCCAAATGCCTATCAGTGAGAGACTGGACAAAGAAAATGTGGTACATATACACCATGGAATACTTTGCAGCCATAAAAAACAATGAGTTCATGTCCTTTGTAGGGACATGGATGAAGCTGGAAGCCATCATTCTCAGCAAACTAACACAGGAACAGGAAAGCAAACACCGTATGTTTTTACTCGTAAGTGGGAGTTGAACAATGAGAACACATGAACACAGGGAGGGGAACAACACACATCAGCGCCTGTCAGGGGGTGGGGGGCAAGGGGAGGGAGAGCATTAGGACAAACACCGAATGCACGTGGGGCTTAAAACCTAGATGACGGGTTGATAGGTGCAGCAAACCACCGTGACACCTGTATACCTAACTAACAAACCTGCACATTCTGCACATGTATCCCGGAATTTAAAGTTAAAAAAAAAAAAAGATAATAGGGAAAAGGTTAGGCAGGTTTGCTTGCTTATAGAAGATTTGGAGTCCTTGAAGGTCAGAGTTCCTCACCTGTGATGCACCCCTACCATGCACACTATCCACCTGGGCTTCTCTGTGTCATTCCCATGGGATCTGGGAGGCAAGGAGAACCAACGCTAATGTGAAGTTCATTCTGTTTGCCATGCTATACATAATAATAATCTTTGAATCTGAGCCTGACATCTCATGTTTTCTGGCAGTATCCATGAAACTGTGGCAGTCTAACTTATTAGTTTGCAAGTAGGATAAAAATCTGAGACCTATTCCCCAGTTCTTGACATGCCCTTGACATAGTTCTACTTTGTCACCTGAAACAATGTTTGCTTGTTTGTTTGTTTTTTTTTTGAGACAGAGTCTCACCCTGTTGCCCAGGCTGGAGTGCAGTGGCCCGATCTTGGCTCACTGCAAGCTCCACCTCCTGGGTTCATGCCATTCTCCTGCCTCAGCCTCCCCAGTAGCTGGAACTACAGATGCCCGCCACAACGCCCGGCTAATTTTTTTTTGTATTTTTAGTAGAGACGGAGTTTCACCGTGTTAGCCAGGATGGTCTCAATCTCCTGACCTTGTGATCCACCTGCCTTGGCCTCCCAAAGTGCTGGGATTACAGGCCTGAGCCACCGCGCCCGGCCAACAATGTTAAGGTTTGTCAGTAGAAGGTGCTGGAGAAATATTGGAAAAGGGCGGGCTTCTCGTCTTAGTTCTGGTGTACTCTTCTTGCCAGATGTCTGCAGTTTGTGTTTTCCCTACCATGGATTCCTGCAGCATTCAGTTTTGCCAACATGTGGGTCCCACTGAGAAAGGCTTCTCTGATGTCTAGCTCCTACAGTACCCAGCGGCCATCACACTCAGTGACCAGCAGCCTCCTTTGGTAACATTCAGATGGTTTTGCAGCAGAGTGTCACCAGCTAGGCACTCTCCCATGAATGGCTTAGCTTTTCTAGTTAGCTATGACCATGTCCTCTAAAATAAGGTCAGATCTTGACCTAGGAGCAGTGGCTGTTCTTTATATCTGTGACTCCCTGTTTCTGTCTCCTGGGTTGACCCTGACTAACACAGAATCTAAAGTACTTGCTACTTTCTGCTCATATGATCCAGTCAGCACAATCTCACTGATGTATCAGATCAGTGTGATGTTTACAGGAATATCAAGATCCTTATCTCTGAAGAGTATATTATGGCAGAAAACAGAATTGACATAGCCCTGAGGTGAGACTGTGAAGGTATACTGTTAGCCCTGCTAGATAAAGGCAGGTGGCTTGTGGTATTGCTTACAAAATTGGTATGGAACAAAAGGCATCTGCCAGGTCAGTAGCTGCTTACCAAGTGCCAGGAGCTGTGTTTACTTGCTCCCATATGATGCTACAGCTGGAAAAACAGCTGCAATTGAATTATAAAATTACTGCATGAGTGGTTTTAGAATCACCCACAAACATTCTCCAAGATCAATCTGATTTTTGCACATTTCTCATTGGTGAATTAAATCAGGGTGCAATAGGTGCTTCTTTGAAGTCTTCTAGAGTGGTATGAATCTCTGCAGTTCCTGGGGGTAGGAAGGGGCAGCACTGCTTCTGGCTTATTGTCTTGGTAGGGAAGGGAAGTCCAGGGCCTTCCACATAGTGCTTCCTACCACAGTGACATTCATCCCTTTGGTCAGAGCGCCAATGTAGGATTCTGCTAGTTTTCACATATGTCTATTTCAATGATACATTGAGGCACTAGAGATATAACAAACACACGTGTCTTTGGACCAATTGGGCCCAGTGTGAGTTGGACTTGAGGCAAGATTTCATCTGTCACCTGATTACAGTGAGCCCCGACTTTGAGAGAACCGCCAGCACTACAGGTCCCTAGGACAAGTCTTAATTTAGAATCTATGTGTACCGATTCCTGAACAATTTGAATGTTTCCTTTTCTCCTGTGCACAGTCACTCTGGTAAATGACTGCAGATCCCTTTGGGGAGGGCTTGGGGAAGATTTAGAGTGTATACTTGAGGCAAAGCTGGAGAGTCCTTCCTCAGGGAGACCCAGGCTCTACTTTTATCAACGGTTTCTGTATCTGTGGAGTGACTTAGGTGTGGAAACTGGATGAGAGGTCATGGCTCTACTGTGGTGACTTAAGTGGTTTATAGGCACTAGACCTGGAGCTTTTTTTAAATTAAAAAAATCACTCTAATAAACTGATGATATATTTCATTCCTGAGACACCATGATCACTTAGCCACTGCCTAGATTTCTGTGGGCTGAGCATTCTGATTACTGGGACATCTCTCTTGCTTTTTTTTTTTTTTTTTTTTTTTTTTTTTAACTGAGACAGGGCCTTACTCTGTCACACAGGCTGGAGGGCAGTAGCATAAACATGACTCGCTATAGCCTCGAGCTCTTGAGCTCAAGCGATCCCCCTGCCATGGCCTCCCAAATAGCTGGAACCATAAGCATGTGCCACCATGGCCAGCTAATTATAAAATTTTTTTTTGTAGAGACAGGGTCCCACTATGTTGTCCAGGCTGGTTGCAAACTCCTGGGCTCAAGCAATCCTCCCACCTCAGCCTTCCAAAGTGCTGGGATTACAGGCATGAGCCAGCATGATCTGTGAGCCAGGATTACAGGAGAGATGCCCAGCGTCTCTCCTGCTTTTTATGGTAAATGCACTCACCTTGCTTTTGGTGATGAAGTGTTGCCGCTAGTCCTCTACTGCTCTGTGATATTGTATTACTCAGGGTTCTCTAGAGAGACAGAACTAATAAGATAGATATACATCTAAAGGGGAATTGTATTAAGTATTAACTCACATGATCACAAGGTCCCACAATAGGACGTCTGCAAGCTGAGGAGCAAGGAGAGCCAGTCCGAATTCCAAAACTGAAGAAATTGAGGTCCAATGTTCGAGGATGGGAAGGGTTCAGCACGGGAGAAAGATGTAGGCTGGGAGGCTAGGCCCATCTCATCTTTTCATGTTTTCTGCCGCTTTATATTCTAGCTGCACTGGCAGCTGGTTAGACGGTGCCCACCCAGATCAAGGGTGGGTCTGCCTTTCCCAGCCCACTGACTCAAATGTTAATCTCCTTTGGCAACACCTTCACAGACACACCCAGGATCCATACTTTGTATCCCTCAATCCAATCAAGTTGACACTCAGTATTAACCATCACAGATACCATTATCTTGAATAAAGTTAGAAAGACCATCTCAATGTGGCCTCCTCCACAGTCATACCTGCTTACTAAGGAGAATAATCAGAGACATTTTTTTTTTTTTTTGGTTGTTGTTGTTGCTTTGAGATGGAGTTTTGCTCTTGTTGCCCAGGCTGGAGTTGCAGCGGCGTGATCTCGGCTCACTGCAACCTCCGCCTCCTGAGTTCAAGTGATTTTCCTGCCTCAGCCTCCTGAGTAGCTGGGATTACAGGTGCCCGCTACCACACCCGGCTACTTTTTTGCATTTTTAGTAGAGACAGGGTTTCATCATGTTAGCCAGGCTGGTCTTGAACTCCTTACCTCAGGTGATCCACCTGCCTTGACCTCCCAAAGTGCAGGGATTACAGGCATGAGCCACTGCCCCTGGCCTCAGACATTTTTAAGGGTATAGATGTCCTCCACAAAAATGAGTTTCTTGGTGTGTTAGTGAGGGAACTGTCTTCTGTGCCTTCTTGGCATTTGTAGTTGGGGGGTGATCGTGCAGGTTGCAAAAGAGAAATCCAGTCCAACAGTCCCATCTCCATAAGACTTTGGATTTCCTTCTACAAATAGTGCTGGGGAAACCCTGGCATCTCAACTTCATTAAATGTAAGCCATACCACTGTGCCCAAGGTTAAGTTTACAACCACATTTTGGCCAGGTGCAGTGGCTCATACCTGTAATCCCAGCACCTTGGGAGGCCGAGGAAGATGGCTTGAGTCCAGGAGTTTAAGACTAGCCTGGGCAACATGGTGAAATCCCGTCACTACAAAAAATACAAAAAATTAGTTGGGCATGGTGGCACATGCCTGTGGTCTCAGCTACTTGGGAAGCTGAGGTGGGAGAATCACCCGAGTCTGGAAAGTCAAGCCTGCAGTGAGCTATGATCATGCCATTGCACTCCAGCCTGGGTGACAGAGTGAGACCCTGTCTCAAACAAATAAATAAATAAACATTAAAAATTACCAACACATTTTTAGATTTTTGTACTTCCCTACTTCGGGTATTAAAAATATGTGTTGGTTGTCTACTACTACTACATAGCAAATTACCCCAAATCTTTGCAACTAAAAACAGCAAGTATTCACTATTTCCCAGTTTTCGTGGGGCAGCAGTCTGAACACAGCCTTGCTGGGAGTCTCTGGCTCAGGATCTCTCATGGGATGTAATCAAGTGTCAGCCAGGGCTGCCATCATCTCAATGCTCAGCTGGGGAAAGATTAGCTTCCTTGGCCACTCATGTGGCTGTTGGCAAACCTCAGGGCTTCACTGGCTGTTGGTTAAAGACATCATTGTGAAGCAGAACACTGTGTACCAGTTACCAGTTCCAGGGGAGAGGTCCAAACACTTCTGCCCATTGCATCTTGGCACTGGAATGGCCAAAGGAAACACAACCTAGTTAAACACTGAATGGAGCAAGGCTTGACTTACATAGAGAAGAGGCAGAGGATGATCAGCTTCAAATGTGGTACATATACCCCATGAAATGCTACAAAGCCATAACAAAGAATGAGATCATGTCCTTTGCAGCAACATGGATGGAACTGGAGGCCATTATCCTACGTGAAACTTGGGAACAGAAAACCAAATACCACATATTCTCACTTATAAGTCAGAGCTAAACATGGAGAATGCATGGTCACAAAAAAGGAACAGACACTGGGACCTACTTGAGTGTAAAGGATGGGAGGATGGAGAAGATTGACAAACTACCTGTCGAGTACTACGCTCATTACCCGGGCAATGAAATAATCTGTACACCAAACCCCTGTGACATGCAATTTACCTATATAAAAAACCTTGCACAAGTACCCCGAACCTAAAATAAAAGTTAAAAAAAAATAAGTGTCAATAGTGTGTCCCCATGGCCAGCAAAGCCCCCATGGCCAGTGAGTCTCTCCTGGGGCAGCAGACACAGGGCAATTGGTTACATGCACCTCTCTCATGCTGTAGCTGAAGGACCCCATTCCCTCCCATGGAGACAGACACAGCAGTGGAGTTGGCCAGATGCCATGCGATGCCCATGCTTAGGCAGAACAAAGGAGCACACACTAGCAACAGGGAAAGATCTTCCCACACAAGGCAGCAAGCCTAGCACAGGTCATGTTATGAAATGTCCCAGCCCCAACCTCCATTCTTATGTGGCCAAATGGGGGTGGAAAGATTGCGTGTGGGAGACTGCCTTTCTCAGCTCCCCACATGGCAGCTGGCTTCAGAGTGAGTGAGCCAGAGAGTGAGAGAGGAAGCAAGGGAGGGGGTGCCCCAGATCCCCAGAGGGAAGCCTCAGTCTCTTTGTTGTTACTATAAAAGTATATTATAAAACCTAATCTTGGAAGTGACATCTCATCAGTTTTGCCATAATTCTCTATTCATTCCTTTTTTCTGGCTGAATAACATTCCGTTGTATGAATATACCACAATATGTCTATTCATTCATCCACTGATGAACACTTGGGTTGTCTCCACTTTTTGGCTGTCATTAGCAATGCTGCTATGAACAATGGCATGCAAGACTCTGCCTGAGTTCCTGTTTTCAATTCTTTTGGGCATATACCTAGGAGTGGAATTGCTGGGTCATACATTGAACTTTTGTAGGGACTTCCCAATCAAAGTAATTTTTTTTTGAGATGGAGTCTCGCGCTTCACTCAGAGGTGCAGTGGTGCAATCTCGGCTCGCTGCAACCTCTGCCTCCTGGGTTCAAGCAATTTTCCTGACTCAGCCTCCTGAGTAGCTGGGATTAAAGGTGTGCCATGACACCTGGCTAATTTTTTTTTTTTTTTTAGTAGAGACGGGGTTTCACCATGTTGGCCAGGCTGGTCTTCAACTCCTAACCTCAAGAGATATGCCTGCCTTGGCCTCCCAAAGTGCTGGGATTACAGGTGTGAGCCACCACACCTGGCCCCTAAAGTAATTTTTAAAAACATAAGTCAGGTCACCTTACTCCCTTGCATAAAACCATCAATGTTGGCCAGGTATGGTGGCTCACTGCTGTAATCCTAGCACTTTGGGAGGCTGAGGCAGGTGGATCACCTGAGGTCGGGAGTTTGATACCAGCCTGGACAACATAATGATGGCAGGTGCCTGTAATCCCAGCTACTTGAGAGGCTGAGGCAGGAGAATTGCTTGAACCTGGGAGGCAGAGGTTGCAGTGAGCCAAGATCATGCCACTGCACTCTAGCCTGGGTGACAGAGTGAGATCCTGTCTCAAAAAAAAAAAAAAAAAAGGGTGGGGTGAGGTAGTAGAAGTTGGACCTGCCTGAGAAGGGCAGAGTGAGTCCTTAAGTGCAAACCTAGTTGGTTAAAACAAGTCCTATTGCTTGCTGGCCAGGAAAGAGACTTCAGTTAGGTAAGTGAGGGTCCAGCGTACTGAGGTAGCTTAAGAGTGTGTGGTTGTTTATCAGCTTTGGATGGTTAGGATCAGTGGTCATGAACCATAGCACTGTGTTTTAATAGCTCCCAGGCAAGTGTTGCCACTGGTGAAAAGTTTATCTTTCATCATCTAGAAGAGGACAAAAAACCTTTTAGGTTCTAGGGATGGGACCCTGGAAATTAAACTGACAAAAGACAGATGAACAGGAGAAAAGACATACCAATTTTATTTGATATTAGTATTTTTATGTGGCATGGGGGCTTTCTAGAAAGTGAAAACCCCCAAAGAAGCAATGAGGCTGGAGAACTTATATACCATTTTGACAATGAACAATAAATTTATAGAGAAGTGAGAAGACAAAGGAAAAAGGGGTTTAGGCTTTTAAGGGTGGCAAACTGTGGGAAGATAAATATATGGGTAAACAGATGAAGATAGAAGTTGTTTTGTAAATTTTGTATGTAAATGTCTTTAGGTGCTGTCTCTGGGCTGATGAGAGTCTAGAGTCATCTTCCTCTGCCCTTCCTGGTACAAAAGAGGGAAGAGGATGCTTTCACAAAGGAGAATTTATAGAACATAAATTTATATATTTACATATATGTTCATAGAATATATTTGCTTTTTAGGCAAATAAGTGTTTACTGTTTTCTCAGTTGTCTTCAGCTCAATATAATCCTTATGTCAAAGCAGCATATTTTGGGGGAGTATTTTCTGATCCCCTACAATAGTCTTCAAGTTTTATCTCATTTAATTTCCTGAGTCCAGTAGGATATTAGTATCCACCTTTGGCGGACTAAATGACTTGCCCAAAGCCAACAGCTAGTTAGGTGTAGGACAAGGATTTGAACCCAGGCTGTCTGGCTGCAGAACATACACCATAGAGCATGGGCTCAGTAGGTGTGCATTGAATGGCATCTAATTCTGCTGCTCCACAGTCATGCGCTGGGAACTTGGTGAGGCCTGTACAGAGCATTTCCCTGGCTTGGGGAATACACATCTTTATATGTATTGAAAAATACCGGAAATGGCCAATTTTTGTCTCTTTTTCAGGTTGTACTGAGGAGAGAGAATTTCCTGAGTCTTCAGGTTTCTTGCTGAACCCTAAATCTGCCGGTAGCCAGCTGGGTGACTTAGAAAAAGTTTCCTAATTTCTCTAGACCATGGTGTTTTCACTTGTAAAATGGGTTCCTTTTTAGTCTTTTAAGTCTCTAACTTCGATAGAACAAAGGTGGACTATCCTAAGCTGGAGCTGATTTCATTTTGCTGTTTACTTTCCGGGATGTTTGAAATATTGTTTTTCAGGTTTGTTGCTATTTTGCTTGGGAAGCATGTCTGTTCACCACCTTATTCATTTAGATTCATTTCTTTAGTCTTTTATTCTTTCCTTTTTTTTTTTGAGACAAGGTCTCACTCTGTTGCCCAGGCTGGAGTGCAGTGGTGCAATTGTGGCTCACAGCAGCCTCAACCTCCCAGGCTTAAGCCATCTTTGCATCTCAGCTTCCCAAGTTGCTAGGACCACAGGTGTGCACCACTACACCTGGCTAATTAAAGAAAATTCATGGAGATGGGGTCTCCCTAGGCTGCCCAGGCTAGTCTCAAACTCCTGGGCTCAAGGATCCTCTTGCCTTGGCCTCCCAAAATGTTGGGATTATAGACATGAGCCACTGCACCTGGCTCCTTAGTCTTTTATTCAGTAAACACTGATGGGACATCTGGCCTGTGCTGGGCAACTCTGCTAAATGTAGGGCCTTGAAGCAGGGGTGGGGTGAGGGAGATCTGGGAATAAATGGCAGGAGGTCTAAGGCCTTCCCAGCCCATTCCTGGGACAATCTCAGGAAATCCTCTGTCCTCAACACAACCTGAAAAAGAAGCCACATATCTACAACCATCTGATCTTTGACAAACCTGACAAAAACAAGCAATGGGGAAAGGATTCCCTATTTAATAAATGGTGCTGGGAAAACTGGCTAGCCATATGTAGAGAGCTGAAACTGGGTCCCTTCCTTACACCTTATACAAAAATTAATTCAAGATGGATTAAAGACTTAAATGTTAGCTCTGAAACCATAAAAACCCTAGAAGAAAACCTAGGCAATACCACTCAGGACATAGCATGGGCAAGGACTTCATGTCTAAAACACCAAAAGCAATGGCAACAAAAGCCAAAATTGACAAATGGGATCTAATTAAACCAAAGAGCTTCTGCACAGCAAAAGAAACTACCATCAGAGTGAACAGGCAACCTACAAAATGGGAGAAAATTTTCGCAATCTACTCATCTGACAAAGGGCTAATATCCAGAATCTACAATGAACTCAAACAAATTTACAAGAAAAAACAAACAATCCCATCAAAAAGTGGGTGAAGGATATGAACAGACACTTCTCAAAAGAAGACATTTATGCAGCCAAAAGACACATGAAAAAATGCTCGTCATCACTGGCCATCAGAGAAATGCAAATCAAAACCACAATGAGATACCATCTCACACCAGTTAGAATGGCGATCATTAAAAAGTCAGGAAACAACAGGTGCTGGAGAGGATGTGGAGAAAAAGGAACACTTTTACACTGTTGGTGGGACTGTAAACTAGTTCAACCATTGTGGAAGTCAGTGTGGCGATTCCTCAGGGATCTAGAACTAGAAATACCATTTGACCCAGCCATCCCATTACTGGGTATATACCCAAAGGATTATAAATCATGTTGCTATATAGACACATGCACATGTATGTTTATTGCGGCACTATTCACAATAACAAAGACTTGGAACCAAGCCAAATATCCAACAATGATAGACTGGATTAAGAAAATGTGGCACATATACACCATGGAATACTATGCAGCCATAAAAAAGATGAGTTCATGTCCTTTGCAGGGACATGGATGAAGCTGGAAACCATCATTCTCAGCAAACTATCGCAAGGACAGAAAACCAAACACTGCATGTTCTCGCTCATAGTTGGGAATTGAACAATGAGAACACATGGACACAGGAAGGGGAACATCACACACCGGGGCCTATTGAGGGTGGGGGAAGTGGGGAGGGATAGCATTGGGAGATATACCTAATGTTAAACGACGAGTTAATGGGTGTAGCACACCAACATGGCACATGGATACATATGTAACTAACCTGCATGTTGTGCACATGTACCCTAAAACTTAAAGTATAATAAAAAAAGATATCAATTTAAAAATCAAAGAATAAACAATTAGAGCGCCGAAAAAAAAAAAGAAAAAAAAGGGCTGTTTTCCAGTATTTTTCAATAAATATAAAGATGTGCCTCCCTGAGCTAAGGCAGAGCTATGAACAGTCCTCACAAAGGTCCCAGTGTGTGAGTGTGGAGTAGGAGAATTAGATGCCAGTCAACACACACCTACTGAGCCCATGCTCTGGGCAAGGCACTGTTCGAGGTCAACGCAGTGGTGAGCGACAAGGCCAAGGCTTGCTTGGAGCTTCCTTTCTAGTGGGAGGAGATGGACAAGTGGAATGCACTCAGCATCCCACTAAAACAAACAAGGCTCTAGTTGGGAGAGCGCTGTGGAGAGGAAAAGGCAGGAGGGATGGTAATGCCTATCCAGGAGGAGTCGTGGGGACCCTACCTCATCAAAGTGACCCTTGAGCCAGCTGCTGGAGGAGGTGAGGGAGTGTAACGCAGGAACTCTGGAAGAGGCCAGTGTGGCTGGGACAGAGAGAACAGGGGGCCGGGGAGATGGAGCTGTGGGATGAGGGACCGTGTAAGGCCTTGAGGATATTATAAAGTCTTTGTGTTTCCTTCAGTGAGATGGGGGCCACATGGAAGGCCCACAGGTATATAACCTGCCAACCAGAGTCTTCTCCCCAGGTATTGCCTTTGCATGGATGAATCTGTTTGCGGAACACCTGATTGAACTCAGTCGTTCAGGCCCTGGCTGGTAATGAAACTCATCAACTAATTTTTTTTTTTTTTTGAGACAAAGTCTCACTATGTTGCCCAGGCTGGTCTTGAACTCCTAGGCTCAAGCGATCCTCCTACCTTGGCCTCCCAAAGTGCTGGGATTACAGGCATAAGCCATCACGCCTGGCCTCATCAACTAATTTTTGTGGGAAGATTGTGGCTACCAGGTTCCAGCTGCACCTTTTCCACACACAGGAATCAAAGTTACCCTTGCTACAGGCTTACCTGTGGCTCTTTATCCCTGAGTGCTGCCTTTGTCACGTTTAGACAGGTAGATCTCCAGGGAATTACCCTGTGTCTCACCAAATATATGGCACATGCTCAAGAAGTCACAGAAAAGGCAGCTAGCCTTTGCAGAGTGCCTTCTATGTAGATTTCCATTAATAACTTTCTTTAATCCACCTAGAAGCCGCCTGAGGTACATTTCATTATTCCCACTTTGTTGGTGAGATACCTGAGATGATGGGTGTCATTGATTTACCTAAAACCATACAGCTTTAAGCAGAAGTGGGAGTTGAACACAGGTCTTCCCAGCTGTAAACGCTGTGCTGGAAGGGGCTCCAGTCAAGGGCAAGTTCTGGGTCAGCCATTCAGCTTTGTTCTGGACTATGCATGGGGAAGGGGCCCATGAAAGACATCATGTGGCCCTGTTCCTCAAACTAGCGGCTTTCCACAAACGTTTGTTGAATGAATGCATCAAAAAATAAATGAAGACACCAAAGTACCTTGGAAAGTACTGAGCCACATGCTGGTCAGAGACGAGTTAAGAGCCAGTATCGATTCAAGACTAATTGGGCTGGGGGTGTTTAGTACAGAGGCTGAGAAGAAATTCTGTCCCGTAAGGATAGAACAAGGTTTTTCATCTTGATCACATCCACCCTACTTCTTAGAGCTTTATGAGTAGCTTCTGATATTTACCTGCTGTAGAGGAGACAGCTCAGGGTACATCTGTCTTAGTCTGTTTGCATTGCTATAAGGGAATACCTGAGGCTGAGTCATTTATAAAGAAAAGAGGTTTATTTGGTTCATGGTTCTGCAGGCTGTACAGGAAGCATGGCACCAGCGTCTGTTTCTGGTGGGAGACCCAGGAAACTTCCAGTCGTGGTGGAAGGCAAAGGGGAGCAAGCATCGTGGAGTGAGAGGAGGAAAGAGAGAGGGGAGAGAGGTGCCAGGCTCCTCTTCAACAATCAGCTCCCTTGTGACCAAATAGGGCAAGAACTCACACGCACTCCCGCAAGAATGGCACCAAGCCCTTCATGAGGGATCAGCCCCCATGACCCAAGCACCTTCCACCAGGTCCCACCCCCAACACTGGGGATCACATTTCAACATGAAATTTGGAGGGGACAAACATCCAAACTATATCAACATCCAAAATGGCAGTTTCGCACATAAACCTAGACTGAGGCAGGCGGCAAGTCTGGGCAGTATCAGCTGGGTGAAAAGAATT
The DNA here is from genome assembly GCF_029281585.2 of Gorilla gorilla gorilla. NCBI lineage: Eukaryota > Metazoa > Chordata > Mammalia > Primates > Hominidae > Gorilla > Gorilla gorilla. Next base: position 227,915,561 of record NC_073224.2, on the reverse strand, counting down.
GCTTGGTCCTAAAATCAATCAACTGGTCTCTCTCTTTCCCTCCTTCCACCTTTCAAACAGGGGAAGATTTTTGAGAAGCTGGGAACTTGCTTCATGCCCAGATATGTCTGTTTTATACATGACAGCATGAAAATAAAGAAGGACTCTAAACTGGTGGTGATCAGCCTGCATTTTAGCATGACACTCATGAGGCTGTTCCAGCTCAAGGGAGGCATCATCTACCACAGAGTGGGCAGGGAGTTTGGAAGCCTGGGTAACGGGCTTCCCTGAGGCTTCCTAAGGGATGGTCCTCATTTGCTGGTACACAGTAAGCTCTCAACAGGGTTTGCCAGCTGAATGCATAAGTGATGAACAAACAGCATCTTCTCTTGGTCTGTCCTTTCTACTGTCCAGGGAGTCTATACCAGTCATGACTTAATGGCATGAGGCTGCCTAGAATTGTTCATTGTAAGGCCCAAAATTCCATACCTGCAATTCCAATGTCCAGACATTTGAGAAAACTGAGAATTTTTTCATGACTTATTTGGCTGCCAAATCTGACCTGAGTTCATTTGTTGGTACCTTCAGATTTAAACCAAAACAAGAATACTTATTTATTCCAGTTATTTATTATTATTATTATTATTATTATTATTATTATTATTATTATTTTGCAGATGGGGTCTTACGATGTTGCCCAAGCTGGTCTCAAACTCCTAAGCTCAAGAAATCCTCTCACCCCAGCCTCCCAAAGTGCTGGGATTCCAGGCATGAGCCAACAAACCTGGCTTCACTTATTTATTTATTCCACATTTTATGCCCGTATTTATTCCACATAATTTATGCTTTATGTATTCCACTTATGTGAGTGTTCATAGGTTTGCTGCAGAAATGTTAATGTGTGTAATAATGGAATATTTTCCGGTGTCCCACTAGGCTGATGTGTATTTGTTTATGTATCATATTATCCTTTTTTTAAAATTTTTTTTTTTTTTTTTTGAGATGGGAGTTTTGCTGTTGTCGCCCAGGCTGGAGTGCAATGGTGTGATCTCAGCTCACTGAAACCTCTGCCTGCTGGGTTCAAGTGATTCTCCTGCCTCAGCCTCCTGAGTAGCTGGGATTACAGGCATGTGCCACCATGCCTGGTTAATTTTTGTATTTTTAGTAGAGACAGGGCTTCACTATGTTGGCCAGGCTGGTCTCGAACTCCTGACCTCAGGTGATCCACCCACCTCCGCCTCCCAAAATGCTGGGATTACAGGTGTGAGCCACTATGTCTGGCCCATATTATCTCTTTATAACTATTACACCATCACAAACATATAGGAAACCACAATGAGATATCAACACACTTTCATGAGGCTGGCTAAAAAAAAAAAAAAAAAAGGAATGGCATCAAATGTTGGCAAGGATGAAGGATGAAGAGAAACTGGATCACTCATTAATTTGAGGGTGGGAGTGTGAAATGGTGAAGCCTCACTGGAAGAGCATGGCAGTTTCTCACAAAACTCAACATGCACTTACCCTATGACCCAGCAATTGCCCTCTTTTGCAAATCCCAGAGAAATTAAAGACTTATGACCAGGTGCAGTGGTTCATGCCTGTAATCTCAGCACTTTGGGAGGCTGAGGCAGGCGAATCACAAGGTCAAGAGTTCGAGACCAGCCTGGCCAACATGGTGAAACCCCATCTCTACTAAAAATACAAAAACTAGCTGGGCATGGTGGCAGATGCCTGTAGTCCCAGCTACTCAGGAGACTGAGGCAGGAGAATCAGTTGAACCCAGGAGGCAGAGGTTGCAGTGAGCCCATATAGCACCACTGCACTCCAGCCTGGGCAACAGAGGGAGACTCCATCTCAAAAAGGAAAAAAAAAAAAAAGACTTATGTTCACATAAATTAAACTGAAGACTTATGTTCACTTATGCCCATATCTGCATGTGAATGTTCATAGCAGCTTTATTTATAATAGCCCCAAACTAGAAGCAAACCGAATGTTCCTGAAAGGGTGAATGGTTAAACAAACCACGGTCCATGCAGATCAAAGGATGCTGCTCAGCAAAAAGAAGGAATAAACTACTGATGCATGCAACAACTCAGGTAGATCTCCAGGGAATGACACTGAGTGAAATAAGCCAATCTCCAAAGGTTACTCACTATGTGGTTCCTTTTATACAATATTCTTGAAATGACAAGTTATAAAGATGGAGAACACACAGTAGTTGCTAAGGGTGGGGAAGAGGAGAGGTGAATGTAGCTATAAAAGAGTAGATCAGGTTTGCTTGTAACAGAATTGTTCTGTATCTTGACTGCAGTGGCTGGGGGTTATATGAGTCTACATATAAGATAACATTGCATAGAACTGAACTAAACACACACACACACACAAACACACACATGAATGCATGTAACCAATATCAAATTCCTGAGTGTGATGTCCTATAGTTAGGTCCCATGCTACCATTGGGGGAAAACTGGTGAAGCATTTATAGGATCTCTCTGCTTTACTTCTTAAAACTGCAGGTGAATCTCCAATGATCTCAAAATGAAAAGTGAAAAAAAAAACCAAAAACAGAAACACAAAGAAGTGCTAAGCACCGCAATGCTGGTGACGGGGGATATGAGCACGTGCTGGTATTGGTGGCATGCATGAGCTCACTATTCCTGGGGAGCAGCTGGTATGAGCCTTTGCACAGCCTTTGTTGCCACAATTCGGCTCATGGAGATTCATCCTAAAGAACAGCTCAAAAGGAGAAAATGCTAAGTAACAAAAGCATAGAAACGACTTCAGTGTCCCCCATTTGCATCATGCAAATCAGGGTATATTAGTTAACTCTGGAATATTATGCAGCCATTAAAATAATAAACACAAATATTATATGAGAGGTAGGAATTTGTATATGATATATATAATTTTATATCAATTCTATATATACAATTTAATGTCAGTTGTATATATTCAATTTTATATCTCATATATAGTTTTTTTTTGAGAGAGGGTCTCACTCTGTTGCCCAGGCTGGAGTGCAGTGGTATGATCTTGGCTCTCTGCAGCCTCAATCTCTCGAGCTCAAATGATCCTCCCACCTCAGCCTCCCAAGTAGCTGGGACTACAGACATGCACCACCACGCCTGGCTAATGTTTGTATTTCTCTGTAGAGACCAAGTTTCGTCATGTTTCCCAGGCTGGTCTTAAACTCCTGAGCTCAAGTCATCTGCCCACCTTGACCTCCCAAACTGCTGGGATTACAGGTGCGAGCCACCACACTGTGCCAAGGACCTTAAAAATTTTTGTTGAACAAATTATTTTATAAAAGCAATTCTTTTAATGAGGGAAAGGCAGAGTAAGTGTTCGGTAAGATTTCCACAAACAAAGTCGAGTTTCTTCTTGGAAACCAAACAATGGAGATATTCAAAAATATATAACCTAAACACAGAGCTACAAAAACCTGGCCTTCCTGAAGAGAATCAGTGTTTGATGACCTCGACTTTTGGACCTTCCTTTCCCCGGTCACCACCAGCAATTAGCAGCAATTGTAAATTCTCATCAGCTTATTACCCTTTGCTTAATAACCACGCCCCAAGCACTCCAGTGAAAGGCTGTGTTTTTTTGTTGTTGTTTTTGTTTTTCTGTTTGTTTGTTTGTTTTTTGAGACAAGGTCTCTCTCTGTCACCCAGGCTGGAGTGCAGTGGTGTGATCACTGCTCACTGCAACCTCTGGCTCCTGGGCCCCAGAAATCCCCCACTTCAGCCTCCTGAGTAGCTGGGATTACAGGCATGCACCATCAGGCCTGGCTAATGTTTTCCTATTTTTGGCAGAGACGGGGTTTTGCAATGTTGCTCAGGCTAGTTTTGAACTTGTGAGCTCAAGCGATCTGCCCACCTCAGTCTCCCAAAGTATTGGGATTACAGGCGTGAGCCCTGTGCCCGGCCGGCTGTGTCTTATGAGTAGCACCTTTTCCCTTCACCCGGTGCTGGTTCCCCATCAGTTCCTCTTATAACCACTGTGAGTTCTAACGTAAATTCTATTTCCTCATTAATGGTTGCAATAGAGTCTATTCAAGTTGAGAAACATTTTCTGTAAGAGAAAGCCGAGGTGAGGTTCTGTTCAGATGTTGATGTAAGAAGCTTGTAGGTAGAAAATAGATATAAGCTTTGATGTGAGAATAAAACCACTTATTTTTGCCACCTTGTCAACCTCTCAACAAATATTTATGCAATGCCTGCAAGTGTCAGCCACTGTCCTAGCTCTAGGGTATAGGATTGACTAAAACCTGACTGTAGGCCGGGCACAGTGGCTCATGCCTGTTATCCCAGCACTTTGGGAGGCTGAGGCGGGTGGATCACGAGGTCAGGAGATCGAGACCAGCTTGGCCAACATGGTGAAACCCCATCTCTACTAAAAATACAAAAATTAGCCGGGCGTGGTGGTGTGCGCCTGTAATCCCAGCTACTCAGGAGGCTGAAGCAGGAGAATCACTTGAATCAGGGAGGTGGAGGTTGCAGTGAGCCGAGATCGCACCACTGCACTCCAGCCTGGGTGACAGAGCGAGACTCCATCTAAAAAAAAAACATAATAAAAAATAATAAATCAATAAAATAAAATAATAAAAAAATTAAAAGCCATAATAATAAAAGCAGTATGCTGCCTATGTAGGAACTGACAGAATAAAGGTCTAAGGTACCACAAATCAGTGAAGAAAAGGTGGCAGTTTAGGAGATGGTGGTGTGAAATCTTGTTCAGTTCATGAAGAGAAATAAGGTGGACTAATGCCTTACACTATCTATTCTTCTGCTGTAAAGATACGCCACAGAGAAAGTTACCAGAAAGATGACAGTCTTGGAGAAAAAGCATGCAATATCTAAAAGCAACAAGGAAATCTGGAATACATAAGGAACTCCTGAAAACCAACAGAAAAGACAAAAAAACCTAAGAGTGGGCAAAGAATGTCACCACCAATTCACAGAGTGGGAAATGTAAACACTACATGCAGATGAAAAAATCTTCAAATCCACTGTAAATGAAAAATGTAAAACAACAGCATGCATTGACAGTCTTTCAGATTGGCAAGAATCAGAACGAAGGGCCACTGTGGAGGATGAGAAAAAATGAATTGCTCATTGCTGGTAAGAGAGGGGCCCTTGCCAGGCATTTGAAAGACGTTGGCAGCATTTCTTCAGTTACACCTGTGTTTACCCTATGTTCTAGCTGTCCCTCCTCTGGGTGTGTACTCCATGTCAGTTGCTACTGAGGACCATGACAGAACACACACACAAGGACATCCATCAGAGTGTTTCTGGAGGCAACCTGCTTTCATTCCTAAGATAATGGGAAAGTAGACTGCTTGCATTGATATTATGAAATACTATTCAACAATTTTACAGAACACATCTGATGTACATACAGCAACATAGACCTTAAAAACTCAGTGTTGAATTAAAAATATATACAACAAACAGAATGAGAACAATGATAGAACATTTGTGTAAATTAAGAAATACACACACCCACAAAAACAATACAATGTGTATTTTTTTTGTTTGTTTTTGACCGAGTCTCGCTCTGTCGCCCAGGCTGGAGTGCAGTGGCGCGATTTCTGCTTACGGCAAGCTCCGCCTCCTGGGTTCACGTCATTCTCCCGCCTCAGCCTCCCGAGTAGCTGGGACTACAGGCGCCAGCCACCACGCCTGGCTAATTTTTTTGTATTTTTTAGTAGAGACGGGGTTTCACCGTGTTAGCCAGAATGGTCTCGATCTCCTGACCTCGTGACCCACCCGCCTCGGCCTCCCAAAGTGCTGGGATTACAGGCGTGAGCCACCGCGCCCGGCCAATACAATGTGAGCAGGAAGCTGAAGTTGGTCAGGGGCTCACGTCTCCAGGCAGGACCACTAGACTTGGATGAGAGCCTGGGGCATCTGAGTGGGGTTACATCAGCACAGAGAGAGATTACTAAATATGACGTGCGGAAGCCACTTGGTCCAGATCCTTCCTGTTCCCCAGGAAGGCTTCTGGGGAACAGGTGAGGGAAGGGACTTTTCCTCATAGCCATTAGTGGTAGAGGCAGGCATGGAAGCCACGTTTTCTGATGCTTGCTCAGAGGAGGGATTTTCCTTCTGCACTTCATCTTTTTGGCCACGGGAAGGCGATTTTGCAAGGGTGGGGGTGGGGGCAATGGGGCATCTGGAGACCGTTCTCCCTATCCATGTTTATAAGGATGATGGATGGGTTAGCCATGTAGATAACCATATAGATAACCCCATCCATGTCTGCTCAAAAGGATAGCTGGGAATGGTGAGATTGGCTAATTCTTTATGGAATATGAGCGAAGCAACCAATAGCATCCATTGAAATAACACGCGCACAGAGGAAGAGCATCTTTTCTAACTGATTCTTAATGAGATGTGGCGCAGTGGCGAGCATCCCCACTGCACTACTCATGAGGGCGGGGCTCAAATCCTTGTCCTGCTATAAAATGCAGGTGGCCCTGGACAAATATGTATTGAATACCTACCATGTGTTAGGTGTTATCCTATCCAGTGTGATACATCTGTAAACAAAACAGATAAAAATCCCTGGCCAGGGGTCTCAGGGCTATACCCTTAGAACCCTGTCTTCCTCTTTTCATTCCTCCACGGAAAGAATACACTTGATGGCAGTGTACCCCAAAGTACAGGTATAAATGTCTAAGGAGCACACATTTTGAAGGTTGACTCTTCAATCTCAAATTAGAGGTAAGGCCAGCAAGATAGTAAACAGAATGAGAGACAAGACATAATTTTGGCAAATGAGACAGGGCATAGAGAAAGATTCATCACCAGAGGAAGGAGCAGACTTCGATGGAGAGAATCCAGGTAAATATGGGGGTGGCATAGAAGTGTAACAAGGGAGGCAGATGGTCATAGGCCAGTTTCTAGTTCAGTTTTGCTTAAGATCAGCCATGTGTGCTGTGGGAAATTGCCCTGATGCAGTCGTACCCCCAAGTACAATCAGGCAAGCAATTCTAGAGGTTACTGAAGAGAAGTGTTCACAGACAAAATTAAGATGATCTAGTCCCAGGGTTTAAATCCATTTAGAACATACCAAGGAGAAAGAGATGAGGAAGTTAATTCGTGGAGGAGAAGGTACCAGGGGGTGGAAGGTTCACACATGTTCCATCTGTGGTAACCCAATGTTCATGGGCCCTCTCTCTCTACTGCATCTGCCTTCCTCTCTGTTGGTGTGGTTAAGAGGACAAGAGTAGAACTTGAATAACGTGGGGTGGGGGCAACAGAATGGAGGGTACCTGGAGCCAATACACACACTTACTCTCTTGGAGAGGCACAGAGAGACACAGGGGTGAGTCCACACCATGGCGGCTGCTCACTCATTAGCTTGTTGAGGAGCTGTGAATGTTATCTGCATTCGTTGGGAGAGGATGTGTAGGGCCAGAATAGGCCCATATTGGTTGCTTAGGATCCCCATAGCAGTCAACCCAGGCCTGGCATACTTCTGACTCATGACTTAATCTTTCTGTTCCTTTCTTTCTGTAAGTGGTACCCTTGTTTATTCCATCAAATATTCCATGTATCTACTGCATTATTTTTTTAGACAGGGTCTCACTCTGTCATCCAAGCTGGAATGCAGTGGCATGATCACAGCTCATTGCAGCCTCCATATCCTGGGCTCGAGTGATCCTCCTGCCTCAGCCTTGCTATCATCAAGTTCCCGCTGACCACCAAGTCTGCCATGAAGAAGACAGAAGACAACAACACACTTGTGTTCTCTGTGGATGTTAAAGCCAACAAGTATCAGATTGCAGGCATGAGCCACTGTGCCTGGCTGAATATTCTTAAATAATAAGACAAACATTCATTATACCAGGCTTTTCCTTTTCTACCTTTACAATGAGTAAGAACTTTTTGCCCAGTTGTTGCCCAGTCTGTGTCCCAGAGATGCCCTTTCCAGTCTTTTCAAGAATGGTAGGATACGGCGTCATTAAAATGTGAGTGAGTCAAAGGAAGCGAAAGGAGAGGTGTTTGGGGGCTGCTGTAAGCTTTGTGATATGTGGACTGTGGTGGTTGAAAAGACATGACCTTGGCCTTAGAGTCAGATTTGAATTGAATTGCATTTAAATCATGTTGGATTTGAATTGAATTGGGTTTGAATCTCAGCTCTGTTGGCTTCTTACCAGCTAGCTGAATGTGGACAGATTGCTTCATTATATGCTTCTGTTGCCTCATCCATGAAAACGGATCTAATAGTGGTCTCAGAACTCTCCCTTCCCAGCAGTCATGGGCTGATATGGTTTGGTTCTGTGTCCCCGCCAAATCTCATTTGAAATGGAATCTCTGATGCTGGACGTAGAACCTGATGGGAGAAGATTGTATCAAGGGGGTGGTTTCGAGTGTGTGGCACCTCCCTGCCTCTTTCTTCCTCCTGCTCCGGCCGTTTGAAGTACTGGCTCCCCCTTTGCCTTTTCCATGACTGGCAGCTTCGTGAGGCCTCTCAGAGGCAGAAGCTGCTATGCTTCCTGTACAGCCTGCAGAACTGTGAGCCAATGAAACCTCTTTTCTTTATAAATTACCCGGTTTCAGGTGTTTCTTTCTTTTTTTTTTGAGACAGAGTCTTACTCTGTTGCTGAGGCTGGAGTGCAGTGGCGTGATCTTGGCTCGCTGCAACCTCCACCTCCCGGGTTCAAGCGATTCTCCTGCCTCAGCCTCCCAAGTAGCTGGGTCCACAGGTGCGTGGCACCATGCCCAGCTAATTTTTTTGTATTTTTAGTAGAGACAGGGTTTCACCGTGTTAGGCAGGATGATCTCGATCTCTTGACCTTGTGATCCGCCCGCCTCGGCCTCCCAAAGTGCTGGGATTACAAGCGTGAGCCACTGCGCCTGGCTTCAGGTATTTCTTTATAGCAGTGCAAGAACAGACTAATACACGGGCCCTTTGGGTTCTGGGGTAACATAGAGGAGCCAGAGGCTGCAAAATCTGAGGAGACATGAGTTTAAACTGGTTTCAAAGAAATAAACTTCACACAAACTATGTGTGCTGTCTCCAGAGTTTTTGAGCTTCTACCACTTGTCATTCTACCACCACTGCCTGTATCCTTCAATAAACATAATCAGAAGAGCAAGAGAATGAGGTTTCATGCTGCCCTTGCCCCCAGTCCATGTGGCATCGTTTATCATCTGTTCAGAAGTGATTGATTGGGCACTTAGAGTATGTGCTAGACACTGGGATACCACAGTGAGTGAAATAGCTATTCTTGCCCTTGCTGGAATTGTAATTTCACTGGGGAAACAGAAAATCAGCAGAATCACAAATACATATTATCCAAATTCTACATTGAGCAGAAGATGAAGAGGAGAGAGCCATCATCAAGAATAATGAACAGCTGGCTGGGCGCAGTGGCTCACACCTGTAATCCTAGCACTTTGGGAAGCCTAGGTGGGCAGATCACCTGAGGTCAGGAGTTCGAGACCAGCCTGGCCAACATGGCGCAACCCCATCTCTACTAAAAATACAAAAATTAGCTGGGCTTGGTGGCAAGCACCTGTAATCCCAGCTACTCGGGAGGCTGAGGCAGGAGAATCGCTTGAACCTGGGAGGCGGAGATTGAAGTGAGCTGAGATTGTACCATTGCACTCCAGCCTGGGTGACAAGAGCAAAACTCCATATAAAAAAAAAGAAAAAGAATAACGAACAGGGATCAATATAGATGTGTTTGGAATACAGGATCTAAGGACCCAGGGATGGCTTGGGTGCAAGGTTGTGGGAACAGGAAGGGTAATGGATAACTCCAGCAGTTCTGGCAGAAGAGATGGTAGTGTGATTTGCTTAGGTGTGGAAGCCTGAGAGAGAAATAGGCAGAAAAGGTCATATCAAGAGGGCAGTTGCATTTCAAAAAGTTTAAAATTTTTGTGGGTACATAGTAGGTATATATATATTTATGGGACATGAGTTGTTTTGATACTGGCATGCCATGTGTAATAATTATATCATGAAGAATGGGGTAGTATCCATTCCCTCAAGTATTTATCCTTTGTGTTATAAACAATGCAATTATACTCTTTTAGTTATTTTTAAATGTACAATTAAATTATTATTGACTATAGTCACTCCGTTGTGCTTTCAAATAGTAGGCCTTATTCATTCTTTCTAACTATTTTTTTGTACTCACTAACCATCTCCACTTCCCCCTCACCCTCACCACTGCCCTTCCCAGCCTCTGATAACTATCCCTTTATCTTGATGAGTTCAATTGTTTTGATTTTTAGATCCCACAAATAGGTGAAAACATGCAATGCTTGTCTTTCTGTGCCTGGCTTATTTCACTTAGCACAGTGATCTCCAGTTCCATCCATGTTATTGCAAAGACAGGATCTCATTCTGTTTTATGGCTGAAGAGTTCTTGGCAGATGCATTTTTGCATCTGAAACTCTGGAGAGAGCACAGAGCTGAAGATAGAAGGCTTTGTGGGCAGCACTTACAGCTATGGGGGTAAAGAGTGTTGAGGAAGAGAAGGAAGGGAGTTCTGATCCCAAAGCCCAACATTTGGAAGGAAGATGGAGGAGGAGGAGGTGGAGGAAAAATAGTCTGTCTTTGGACAGACTGTGGTTACAAGACCAACACGTGGGTCTTGGCTAGAATCTTCTTGCCCCAGGCCATATAGAAAAATTAATGTTGCGTAGATTTTATACATCGTGTGAAAATAACTTGAGTTTCTCTCAAGAAAGCCATAAAACGCAAGATACGCACAAAGGTTAATTACAAACAAATCGTTTAGAACAAAGAGAAAGCTCAGATTTCTTTCATTTTGGCTGGAGAAAGGTAGCCCTGAGTTCTAACACAGGTGAGTGGGAGAAGAAAATGGATTCAGAAACGCCCCCAATCTCCCATGCTAGTGACCAGCCTGACGCATTTCAGTTTTAGGTGGTCGATAAGTCCTCTTTATGCTTTTTGTTTGTTTTTGTTTTTAGATGGGGTCTCTGTTATCTAGGCTGGAGTGCAGAGGAGCAATCTCGGCTCACTGTAACCTCTGCCTCCCAGCTCAAGCCATCTTCCCATGTCAGCCTCTGGAGTAGCTGGGACCACAGGCATGCGCCACCACGCCCGGCTAATTTTTTGTATTTTTGGTAGAGATGGGATTTCACCTTGTTGCCCAGGCTAATCTCAAACTCCTGAGTGCAAGCCGTCCGACCGCCTTGGCCTCCCAAAATGCTGGGATTACAGGCGTGAGCCACCGCACCTGGCCTTCTCTATGTTTCTTAGCAAGAAGTGTCCACAATAGATGATGCTGTGATGATGGAAACAGATCACTTAAGTGCCTGCTTCTGTGTCTGGCCCATAAATAGAGATGAGTAAGTGTGTTTTTCCTCTTTCAGTGCCAGATAAAAATGTTTCCAGGGGGTTGAGAGTTATCACATCGACTCTCACAGTATTGCATTGACTGTCACAGTATCACAGCACTTGTGTTTAAGGAACCCTTTTTTTACTTCATGATGGTCCCAAAGTGCTGGCAATTCAGACATGGCAAAGAGAAGCCATAAAGTGCTTCCTTTAAGTGAAAAGGTGAAACTTCTTGACTTAATAAGGAGAGAAAGAAATCATATGCTGAGGTTGCTAAAATCTCCAGTAAGAATGAATCTTCTGAAATTGTGAAGTCATCTGTGGTGGAAGGTGGAAGGGCAAGACAGTAGGAGAGAGAGAGAGAGACAAAAGGGGGCTGAACTCAACCTTTTAAAGGAACTCACTTCCGTGATAGCAAACCTACTCCCACAATAGTGGCTTTAATCCATTTATGATGGCAGAGCCCTCATGGCCTAACCGCCTCTTAAAGGTGCCACTATATTGTTATTAATATAATGGCAATTAAATTTGAAAATGAGTTTGGGAAGGGACAGATATTCACACCATAGCCATATCCTAGAAACCTCCCTCATTCCTTCTTCTGGTCATTATGCCATAGATTTGATCTGTTTTGCCTGAATTTGAACTTAATACAATGGAATGTGCTGTTTCACATCTGGTCCCTTTTGCTGAAGGTTATATTGGTGAGATTCATCTATGTTTGGACTTCGCTGTAGTTTGTTTGTTCTCGTGGCTGTTTAGTATTCCACTGTGTGAATAAATGAGCATTTATTCATCCATTCTCCTCTTGATGGGCATCTGGATTCTGTTCAGTTGTGGGCTATCATGAAGAGAGCTGCTGTAAATATTTGGCTCTGTCTCCTTTAGTGCACACATTCATGAATTTCTGTTGGATACATCCTTGCTGGATCCTAGGGTTTGCACGCATTCAGATTTAGTAGATACTTCCAAACAGTTTTCAAAGCGGTTGTGCTAATTCCCAGCAGTGTGTGAGAGTTTGGCATGCTCCACGTCATTTCCAATGCTTAGTTTTATAATATTTTTTCCTTTGCATCACACTGGTTTTACTTTGCATTCCCCAGATGACTAATGAAACTGAAATTGTCCTGTGTGTATTGGCCACATTTGACACATGTGTGTTGCATATTCTCTTTTGTAAAGGGCCTCTTCAAATATTTGCTCATTTTTCTATTACATTTTCAGTCTTTTTGCTTTGTAGGAGTTCTTTATATGTTTTGAATGTGTTTCACTTGTTGGAAATAGGTATTGTATTGCAAATATCTTCCCACTCTACAGGTTGTCTTTTTCCTCTCTTCATGGTATCTTCTTTTTTTAATTAACTTTTTTGTTGTTGTTTTTGTTCTTGAGACAGGGTCTCGTGCTGTTGCCCAGTCTGAAATGCAGTGATCATGACTCACTGCAGCCTTAACCGCCCAGGCTCAAGTGATCTTACTGCCTCAGCCTCCCATGTAGCTGGGACACAGGCCCATGCCACCATGCCCAGCTAATTTTTAATTTTTTAAAAAATTATTTGTAGAGATGGCATCTCACTTTGTTGCCCAGGCTGGTCTCGAACTCCTGGGCCCCAGTGATCTTCTTGCCTCAACCTCCCAAAGCACTGAGATTATAAATGTGAGCCACGGTTCCCGGCCCTTCATGGTATCTTTTGATGAACAGAGAAGTTCTCAGTCTTAATATGGTCCAGTTTATCCTTCTCTCCCCTGCTCTCTGGCATTTACGGTTAGTGCTTTTAGTTTTCCTTAAGAAATCTTTATCGTTGTTTCATATGCTACATTTTCATCTGCAACCCATCTGAAATTTACTCTTTTGCATAGTGTAGTATTGAAAATGTCAGCTTCCTTGACAGCCCTGTACTGCGTACAATCTTTGTCATAAATCAGGTGGCCATGTATGTGTGAATTAGTTTCTGGATTCCTCTTCTGCTACACTGGTTTGCTACACTTGCACTGATAGCGTACTGTTTAATTATAGTAGCCTTCCAATAATTTTAAAGTCTGATAGTGTAAATCTTGGTTCTTTGCATTTCCACATATATTTTAAGTAAACTTGTCAATTTCTGCAAAAAAAAAAAAAAAAAAGCAGCTAAAATTTTGATTGGGAATGAATTAAATTAAAAGATCAAATTGGGGAGAATTTATATTTTTCATTATCAAGTCTTCCAGTCTATGAGAATAGTGTTCTGCATGTCTTTTAGTGTTCTTTAATTTCCCTCAATAATGTTTCATAGTTTTCAATATAGAGATCTCAAACATTTTTCAATAGATTAATTCCTAGCTATTTGAGGTTTTGAAATGATATTATAAATATCTTTTTAATTATTTTAATTCACTTTTTACATTTACACACAGTAAAGTTTAAAATTTTGGTGTGCAACTGTATAAGTTTTGATAAAGTGCATATAGTTGTATAACCACCACTATGATCAAGGTATAGAATAACTCCATCATCTAAAAAAATTCCCTCATGTTGCCCTTCTGAGATCATCCACTTCCTCCATTCCCAGCACTTGTAAGTCACAGATCTCTGGTGTCTTTTGAAATTTTTCACTATCTATTCGTTTGAAATTGGAATATAAAAATACAATTGAATTTTGTTTATTGATCTTATATTCAATAGCGTTCCTGTATTCATTTACTAACTCTACTAGTTTTTCTGTAGGTTCTTTTGGGTGTTCTATATATGCAATCATGTCCACACTGGATAATGACAGTTTTATTCCTTCATTTCCAGTTCTTAAGATTTTTATTCCTTTTTCTTGTCTTATTGTACTGGCTACGACTTCTAGTATAATGTTAAATAGATGTGATGATAGTGGGCATCCCTGTCTTATTCCAGATTTCAGGAAAAAACTTCCAATATTTTAACACTAACTATGATGCTTCCTGTAGGCACTACCTATCAGATTAAGGAAGATTCCTTCTATTCTCAGTTAAAATTTTTTATCATAAAGGAATGTTGAATTTCAGATTATTTTTGAGGATAAAGTGAAATAATCTATGCAAAAAGCTTTATATATTGCAGATTAACGTTAAATATTAGCTTATTCTTCCTTCTTCCCTATACACTCTGATTATCTTGTGCAGTTGACTCTGAGTTTATAGTTCTTCTTGATCCAGTTCTATTTCAGAATATTGGAAGGAAGCCATTAAAGATATTTAATCTGTTCTGGATTTATATAGCTACTCTACAATGTGAAATAGCTAAAGAGAGCCCAGTAATTGTGTTTTCCAAGATGGTTTTATTTTATTGATTTTCGAATTCTGAATTGGTTATTAGAGCCTGAACGTGTCAAGCTACTAAACAGCTTGTGGATACAGGAGAAAGTGGACTTGTATTTCGTTTGGGGAGCTGAGGGTAGGTGTCATTTCTGTAGTGTCTAGTGGGAAAACTTGCATTTGCCAAGTACATGAAACTAATGTGATCTCTCATCTTTGAGAAACATGAAGAATTTATTTTGTAGTTCAGAGAATTTCAACAACACTATTATGTCTTCAAACCTGGGTTCAATGGATAACAGTTAAGGAGCACGTAAACTTGGGTGGGAAAAGAAATCACATTGTTATTTTCATCAACCTCTAATAGAAATTTAGTTTCTTTCTGGTATAAATGTAGGCCATGAGCCACAGTAATATTGCCTGTATGTGGACTTTATCACCAGTGGAAATCAAAGATATTTTCATATCACATTTCAGTTATGGCAGATATCACAAAGCACCTTTTATGCTCATCATTACTTCAAGATATGGTGGTTACTGAGCCACCACTAGTAACCACTTATTACTGAACACTTTTTTGAAAAAAGCACTTATATTACTGTTTCAGAAATGGAAAAAATATTTCAACAACTCTCTTTTCTTTTCTTTGACAGGTCTCGCTCTGTCACTCAGGCTGGAGTGCAGTGGCACCACCTTGGCTCACTGCAGCCTGGATTTCCTGGGCTCAGGTGATCCTCCTACCTCAGCCTCCCAAGTAGCTGGAACTACAGGTGTGTTCTACCACGCCCAGCTAATTTTTGTATTTTTTGTAGAGACGGGGATTTGCCACATTGCCCAGGCTGGTCTCAAACTCCTGAGCTGAAGATAACCTCCACCTGGGGCAAAGATGTGGAAGCAACCTATATGCCCTCTAGCAGTGAACTGGGTAAAGAAAATGTGGTACAAATACAGCATGGAATACTATGCAGCCATAAAAAGAATGAAATCATGTGTTTGTAGCAACATGAATGCAGCTGGAGGCCTTATACTAAGGAAATTAACACAGGAACAGAAAACCAAATACCACATATTTTCACTTATAAATGGGAGCTAAACACTGAGTACACACGGCCATGAAGAAGGGAACAATAGACTCTGGGGCCTACTTGAGGGTGAAGGGTGGGAAGAGAGGGTAAGGATTGAAAAACTACCTATAGGATATTATGTTGATTACCTTGGGTGACAAAACTATCTATACACCAAACCCTATGACACATAACTTACCTGCACATATACCTGTCCAACCTAAAAGTTGGAAAGCAAAAAAAGCATGTGCAATAAAATTGCACCCAAGTGGGCACATGATTGAAAGTTGGAAAACAGAATGAAAGAAGAGGAGAATGTATGCCTCCTGGAAGGGTCAACTAAGCTGCCACACCAGAGGCATGGAATTCTCATTAGAGAGGAGAGAGTGCTACTGAGTCTTCAGGTGGTGCCCTGAAAACTAAAGAGTTTCAGGTGAGAGTTACGTTGGTGACAGCAGCTGATGTAGTAAAAACTTATTGCAGACATCTTGATTGCAACTGCAAAAGCAAATCTCACATGCATATTTCTCAAACCCAAAGGGGCTTGAAAGGGCTAGGCACGCCCCACCCCTGTAGGCTGAATAATGCTCCCCGCAAGGATGTTCCTGTCCAACTCCCCCCAACCTGTTAATATGTGACCTTACATGGCCAAAGGGACTTTGCAAACATGATTAAATGAAAGATTTTGGGAGGGGGAGATGACCCTGATGATGTGCGTGGGCTTGAAGGTCCTTCTAAGAGGGAGGCAGGAGAGCCGAGTGATTTGGGGAATGGATCACGAGTCAGGAAATGCGGGTGCCTTCTAGAGGAAAGAAAAGGGAAGGAAGCCGGGATGAGCCTCCAGAAAAGCCAGCCCTGCTGACACCATTTTTTCTTTTTTTTTGACAGCGTCTCACTCCATGGCCCAGGCTGGAGTGCAATGGTGCTATTTTGGCTCAAGGCAACCTCTGCTTCCTGGGCTCAAGCAATTCTCGTGCCTCAGCCTCCCGAGTAGCTGGGACCACAGGTGTGTGCCATGACGTCCAGCTAACTTTTGTATTTTTAGTAGAGACTGGGTCTTACCATGTTGGCCAGGCTGGTCTCAAACTCTGGACCTCAAGTGATCCACCTGCATCAGCCTCCCAAAGCACTGGGATTACAGGCATAAGCCACCACACCCAGCCTCTGGCTGACATCTTAACTGTAGACTTCTGACCTCCAGAATGGGAGGAACATATATTTTAAGCCACTAAGATTGTGGTAATGTGTTACAGCAGCAAGAGGAAACTAATACAGACTGGGTGTGGTTGCTCATGCCTGTAATCCCAGCACATTGGGAGCTTGAGGCAGGAGGATAACTTAGACCAGGAGTTCGAGACAAGCCTGGCCAATGTGGCAAAACCCCATCTCTACTAAAAAAAAAAAAAAAAAAAAAAAAAAAAATTAGCCAAGCATGGTAGCCTGTAGTCCCAGCTACATGGGAGGCTGAGGCACGAGGATCACTTGAATCTGGGAGGTGGAGGTTGCAGTGAGCAGATATCACACCACTGCACTCCAGCCTGGGTGATAGAGTGAGACTCTGTCTCAAAAAAGAAAAAAAAAAAAAAAAAGGAAATGAATACAGCCTCCCCCCTCCCTTCCTCTATGTACTTCTCAACATTAATCCAGAAATGGAATAGGAGACAAAGAGCTAGAGACCAATCTATCCCAGTGCTGGAGTGCTGGATATTGTCCATCTGCCCCCTGGGGTCCCTTTGTCCGTCTGTCCTCCCTCCACCTGCTGTTTGCCCTGGGAAGCCGACCTGGATGGCCCCCATTGGCAGCCTCCTTTATCCTTGCCTTTCCAAAGGGTTTGGGCAGTGGGTATGTCTGAGTGAGAGCTTAGGTGTGAGCCACCGTGCCTGGCCTGAATGTATACTTAGAACATGAAAAGAAATCATAGCCAATTACACATTTTTAAAGGCTGAGCATACTACAAACATCATGAAAATTCCAAAAGTAGGATTTAAATGCCTGACACAGCTTTATACTACAGGTCAGGGACCCCAAAACTTCAGTTTTATTCACACAGAAAAAAAAAAAAGGACAGTGATATATGAAACTGAACATGTAGTACTTGGGCAAGTAAAGAAAAAAGATTTTTAAAAATCAGGAAGTGTGAAGAGCTGATAGATGACTCTTTTCTTTGGTCATCAAGCAAAATCTTAGCCCTAACCCAGATTTGTGACCCAGGTGGTCCACTGTGCAATGAGCTGGAGCTCCTGCTCAGGTTTGCCCCTGCTAAGTCAAGCTTTCCATAGGGGCTGGATGGCAAGTAGGTCAATAGTGTGCCCTTTGAGCACTGAGAGTTTTCTTTGCCAATTGAAATGTTGGCACTGTGCAAAATAAGAGGCCCCAAGAAGGCCTTTCTTGGAGAAGAGGTCCCCTATGACTTCCACTTATGAGTTTTCTGACCTTGGGAAAACTACTTAACATCTGTGAAGCTCAGTCTCCTTATCCATAAAATGGGCACAAGAATAGGATCTCTCTAAGGGTTGATGTGGAACGAAGTGTGTTAACACATGTGAAGAGATTGGCACAGCACTGCACACGAAGCAGGGATCTCAGCTTCCTTGTACAGATGGAGAAACTGAAATCGGAGAGAGAGGGTGAGTGAATTGCCAGCATCATAGTGCTTCTTTGGCGGCAGAAGTTGGAAAGGCGGCACAGGCATCTGTGTTCTTTTCACTGCATTGTCTCTCCCCTCAGTGGTGGGAACACACAGCTCAAGGATCTGAATCAGCAGCTTTACTGGGAGATGGTCTTCTGCCATGCACTCAGAAGATAAAAGCAAAAAGGAATAAGCCATCATTATGCAGAATTAAACTAAATTTAGACTCGTGTGTTGCAGAAGTCCCTCAAAGCCTTCCTGCTGTCATTGTAACAATATTAATCAGGAGAGGCCCTCTGCCTAACCCACAGTTCTGCACCTCAGTAGCTTCACACAACAAACTTGCAGAGCTTGATCCTGCCACAGTTCACACAGATGATTCTGGCTGGGTCCTCTCCTGGACAGCTCACCTCCAAGAATTGTGCAGATGTTATATGTAAAGTTTTGGCACTGCAAAAGAAATGGCACTTGAATACAAATTTTTCTTCTCAGCAAGGCAATTTACTTCTATAGAAGGGTGCACCCTTACAGATGGAGCAATGGTGAGCACACACTTGGACAAGGGAGGGGAAGGAGTACTTATCCCTGATGCGTGTGGCCCCTGCTGCTGTGTCATCCCCTTATTGGCTAGGGTTAGACCACACAGGCTAAACTAATTCTGATTGGCTAATTTAAAGAGAGTGATGGGGTGAGTGGTTTGGCGGGAAAAATGAATGAGTCAGGGTGGAGCAGGTAATCAGAATGAATGAGGTAATTGGAATCAGTCAGGGCAGAGCAGGTAATCGGAATGAGTCAGGGTGGAGCAGGTGATCTAAAAAGATTGCTTTATGAGGAAGTTAAGTTTAAAAATAGAGGGTAAAACATTGAACATACTGACATATTGATTCATTGAAGAGAAATTTAGAACTCATATCTAATAATTCCCTCCTTCTGCATTTTCCTCACAGTTCTTTCTCTTCAAACTTTTTAAACATGTCTTGGCTTAGTTGTTCTGCTTGATTTTCCAAAAGAAGAAGCTTCTCTGGATAAGGTGGAGAATAGTTAAGGGAGGTTTTAGTAAGTGCCATATCTATGAGCCTCCGCACCAATGCACAGATGCATGGTATGACACAGCACTCGACAAGAATAAATACAACCATTATGGCTGTGAGGGAAGTAAGAATTGAGGCTATTATTCCTTTCCATTTACTTAGCCACTTTTCTAGCCATCATGTAAAGGGGTCTTTTGCCCCTGAGTTGTTGGCTAACTCATTGGACAGAGCAGTCAGACCTTGGAATGCCTTTGTTATACTTCCATCAGGGGTCGTGTTGTTTGGGACGAAGGTACAACATTGAGTTTTAATCATGATGCAAACTTCTCCTCTTTCTGCTAATATTATGTCTAAGGCTATCCTGTTTTCCCAAGCCATCTGGCTAGTAGCCCCTAATTGCTCAGCTATTCCTTTAACAGCATCTCTAGTGTAGTTAATAAATCACTGTTAGTTGTAGTAGGTGTAGTTTATCCAATCTACATTGTTATTAATTGCCACCCGTCAAAATATTGACTCAAATCCTGCAGCTATTTGATTTTGGGCTTTAAAATGATCTGGTATTCCCCATGGGACTCCAATTGCATCTAAATAGATGTGAGAGTCAAAAGACCCATAAGCGGCTTCTCTTGCTTTACAACGTCTTATTTTTCCTTCCTCTGGCTGGTGAAATGCCAGGGTGAAAGGGATAGCTGTAGGGAGACCCCCTGAAACTATTGCTATGGAATAAAAGATGGACTGCTCCTGATTATTGTAAATACAAAATTGCATTCATGATTGTGTAAAGACAATGCCAGGTTGGGCTGCCAGAATGAGTCAACAGCGCGTGATGTGCTTCCCCCTGAAGACAGCCTATGAATGGACGTGCAGTCAGGGAGGTTTCACATTACCAAGATTCCTATCCCAGAAAAACAGATGTTCATAGCTCTGGGAATGGAATGTGACCCTTGTGGAGAGCCTATAAATGGACGCATGAGGGGTGCCTGTCCATATGGGTAAGATAGGGCTATAAATGCCCTCATCTTGCCATGGCTCTTCTAGGCCTCTTTAGGGTTATGGCATACTCCCTTCTGAGAATTTCTGGTCTAACCAGTTGTCTAGCTTCACTTCCTGTTTCTATGAATTGTTTGTAACCAGCTTTTGCTGCTACTGTTACTGCTGATTAATATCTTGCTAATCATAGGTTATGGAAAGACTGTTTCTCTTTTAAGGCTATGTTAGAAATTACTGATGCACATACTATATTGTAAATTCTTACCTTGTATACTGTACTTCTGCATACAGATGTTATGTTAAACAATTACTTCATCCTCATGTGACTATCTCACCTCATAATCAAATGACCCTAAATGCCTCACTAACCTACCCCCACCCTCACTAAACTTGATAATAAATGCTGGTATATCCAGTGCATTGTTGGCACCGCAGGACCAGAAGGTGGTGACCCCTTGGACCCAGCTTTCGCTATGTTGTGTGTCTATTATTTCTTGAACTGCTGACATACCTGGGAACAAAGAAAGAGCCCCATTGCATTGTGGGCTGCTGGCCAGATCCTGCAATAGACAGCCAATTGGACTAAAGCACAAGTGCCACTCCAGTTACTCAGCACAGTGTCCGGTAAAGGTCCACCACAATACCAGCACACATCCACTCGGGGATGAACAAGGGCTGACTGATTGGTAAGCTCTTGAAAATTCTTAAGCTCACTGCAACCCTTCAGGTCTCCAAGGAACGCTAAGTTTCCTCCCTGTCATGAGATACACGAAGTGAATTTAGTGTTGGGAGATGGAAGCTAGATGGCCCTTGGGGGCTGACCCCAGGGTGTTGAACTTCAGGATATAGCAGAGAGGGAGCTTGGCACAACTTGTTACCCCAGGCTGTAGCATCCTGGAAAAGAGCTACCATGCAGCCCAAGCCCAGTCGACTGGAGGACCACCCTAGCGGGAAGGGGACAATCTGGGCCTCTGGCCTGCCATGCACACAAGCATAACAGTTGCTTTTGTTTAACGTGCAGATGGAATATTTGATCCATTCCAACCAGGGATTTGCATCTCGGTCCTGTCTCAATTGCCAAAGTTTGTTTTAAGTCTTTAACTTCTATGATAGCTACCTTGGTTTTGTCGTGAGATGGAGGAGGAGCAGTTGGTCCATTGTGAGAGGTTTTGGAAGAAGGTTTAGAGGAAGGTGCAGGCAGCAGGGGATGAAAAAAATGCATTTCAAAGAATCCAGTAGGGTCTGTCCCTGAAACCTCTGCCCCCATACCATAAAACCAGCTTAAAGAAGGGAACTGGCTTAGAAAAGGGGAAAAGCTTTGAGGGTTTGACATAACCTGTATGGGATTGCACTGGTTTAGCTGACAGTTAGGGGGGCCGTCCCTTTAGTAAAATGAATGTATGGTTTTAGGAAATTACAAAAACCCATTGGGGCAGTCCATCCTTGCTCTTTAGTGGTCCACAGAATGTTGGACCAACTGCAGCATAAAAGCTCCACATTGGGGGCAAGATTCCTGGTTGACACTGGGGTCTTTATCAAATTCTCCCCAGATTAAATGGTCTCAATTAACTAATGCCCAGTCTGAGGACAGCCAGGAGGGACAGAGGTACTTTTCTGAAGTGGAAAACTGTCTTTGACTTGGCAAGTCCCCACAGGGTATGACAAGGCAAGCATTGAATGCAATAGTTTGAGGCAAAGTTGACTTGGTTATGTTAATAACTAGATGGTCAGCAATAGAGAGAAGGAAGAAGAAAGAGTAATAGAATAGATGAAAGAGAGTTAAATTCTTCTTAGCTTTAGTTTGGTAGGGTTTTCCCCTGGGACTATGGTCCACCACTCTGGAGGGGGTGGCACTTTCTTGACTTGGGTGTGATAAGTCCATCCTCTCTCTGCCGTGTGGACTATGGTTTCAGTAGTTAGGAGCACTAAGTAGGGACCTTCCCAGGCTGGCTCGAGCTTCTCCTCTCTCCAACTTTTGATGAGGATGTGATCCCCAGGCTGATGTTGATGCACTGGGAACTCCAAGGGTGGTGCCTGTGCTAATAGACCTTTAGTTTTAAGAGAAGAGAAAGTAGAAGATAGACCAAGTATCTAATTTTTGAGAAATTGATCTTTTGTTTCAAAGGTAGGAATATCAGCAGTAGAGTTTAAATAAGGCAATCCGTAGAGCATCTCATAAGGAGAAAGACCAATATCTTTCAGTGTTGCAGTTTGAATTCTCGGCAGGGTGATAGGAAGACACTTGGTCCATGGTAATTGAGTCTCTAAGACTAATTTGGTTAAGTGGTCCTTTACAGTCTGATTCATTCTTGGCCTGGTGCGGTGGCTTATGCCTGTAATCCCAGCACTTTGGGAGGCTGAGGTGGGTGGATCACGAGGTTAAGAGATCGAGACCACCCTGGCTAACACGGTGAAACCCGTCTCTACTAAAAATACAAAAAATTAGCCAGGCATGGTGGTGAGCGCCTGTCATCCCAGCTACTTGGGAGGCTGAGGCAGGAGAATGGCATGAACCCAGGAGGCGGAGCTTGGAGTGACCTGAGAATGTGCCACTACACTCCAGCCTGGGCTACAGAGCAACACTCCATCTCAAAAAAAAAAAAAAAGTCTGATTCATTCTTTATACTCTCCCTGATGAGGATGGGTGCCAGGGAGTATGGTATTCCCATCTAATGTCTAATGTTTGGGATAGCCTTTTAATAATGTGTGTGGTGAAATGAGTTCCAGTGTCTGAGTCAATATTTTATGTTAGTGCAAACCTGGATACTATATTTTCAATTAGGGCCTTAACTACATTATTGGCTGTCACATTTGAAAAGGGGATAGCTTTGACTCAATGAGTGAGGTGGTCTACTATTGCTAGTAAATATTTTAGATGACCTATTGGAAGCATTTCTGTGTAATCAACTTGGATACTTTGGAATGGCCTTAGGCCTGGATTCCTTCCCCTGAGAGGTAAACTTTTTATAGTTTGTTTATTAGTTTTCTTACATACTAAGCAACTATCTGTAACCTGTTTGGCCAGGGTATAAATTCCTATATAACCATAAACTCTGAGAACTTCATCACACATGGCCTGGGGCCCCCAGTGGGTCCCTTGATGTAGTTGGGATAAGATTTCCCTCATAAGGGATTTAGACAACGTTTCTCTCTGGTCTGGCAATACCCATTTTCCTACTGAATTCTCTTTAGTGCCTGTTTTTACTAGTTTTTCTTTTTCAGTGGAAGAGAAAGTGGGGATTACGGTAGGAGGAGAGAGGTAGAGAGTTAAGTGAAAAGTACGTGTTTCAGAAGACACGGTAGCCTGTTTGGCTACCTCATCTGCTAGGTTATTTCCTTGACTTTCAAAAGAAAGGCTTTTCTGGTGTCTGGGAACATGGACAATAGCTATTTCTTCCAGCAACTGAAGATTATTGAATACTTGGGTGTTAGCTCCTGGTGAACAAGGTCTTGACCTTTACTATTAATGAGACCTCGTTCAGTCCAAATTTTCCCAAACATATGGGCCACTCCAAAGGCATACCTGGAATCTGTATAGATGGTTCCTTCCTGGTTCTGCAAGTACTGTAAGGCTCAGCTGAGTGCAAACAGCTCACACGTTTGAGCAGACCAACTGTTGGGCAATTTTCCTGACTCTATTTCTACAAGAATTTCTCCATCAATCACTGAATACCCATTGTGTCTTTTTCCCTCAATCACCCAGGAGGAACCATTTATCAATAAGTGCTGTCCAGTCTGGAAGGGAGTTTCTCCTAAGTCTGGTTGAACCTTTGTATGGTAATCAATTAAATCTAGACATGTGTGTTCCCTCCTTAAATTTGGATTCTCTGTTAGGAAACCTGCTGGGATGAGTCAATTATCAGTGGTTAATGTGAAATCATTCTTTTCTAACAGAATGGCCTCATGCTTTAAGATTCTCCAGTCAGTAAGCCATCTCCCTGCTCTCTTGTTTAAGACAGTTCTAAGTTGGTGAGGCATGCTTACTGTCAGTTTTCCTCCAAAGGTTAACTTTCTACATTCCTCCACTAATATTGCTGTAGCCATAATGGACTGGATGCATTGAGGCCATCCACAAGAGACTGGGTCTACGACCTTTGATAGGAAGGCCACGGGCTGCCGGTGGCCTCCATGTTCTTGAGTCAGCACTCCTAAAGCTACCCCACTGTCTACATTAACAAAAAGTGGAATGGCTTTTCTAGGGAGGGTAAGGCTAAAACGGGCAGTTATGAGCTTTTCTTTCAGCTCCTCAACTTGATCAACTTCCTCAGAATTCCACAGGAGATGGTTAGCCTTCTCCTGGGCAAGTTTTTGATATAATAATTTACTATGCAGTGCATATGAGTCAATCCATAAGTGGCAGTATTTGACTAATCCTAAAAATTTCCTGAGTTCTTGTTTAGTTTGAGGCAAGGGTAATGACACGATTCCCTTCATTCATTCAGGCCCTATTCTTTGCTTGCCTGCACTTATTAAGTGGCCTAATTTTTTAACTTCAGGCTCTACATACTGAAGCTTTCTTTTTGAGACTCATAGCCCCTCAAACTGCAGATGGTTAAGAATATGTGTAGAGAAGTCAGTCTTATATTTTCACCAGATATAAGAAGATCGTCCACGTACTGGAGAAGGCATATTTGTTCTGGGATGACAATTTTTTCTAATACTTGTTCTAAAATTTGGCTGAAAAGATTATGGGAGTCTGTGAACCCTCTGGGTAAGACTGTCCATCAATATTGTTGTTTCCACCCTGAGTGGGGATCCTCCCACTCAAAAGCAAATATATCTTGGTTGTCTTCAGCCAGGGGACAGGCCCAAAATGCATCCTTCAAATCTATTACAGTAAACCATTGATGATTATATGGAATCTTGCTGAGAATGGTGTAAGGATTGGGGACAATGGGGTGGGTAGTCTGAACTATTTTGTTAATAGCTCTAAGGTCCTTTACTAGTTGGTATGACCTGTCTGATTTCTTGACTGGCAGTATTGGGGTGTTATAAGGGGACATACAGGGCTTGAGAAGCCCATCTTTTTAATAAGACCTTCGATTATAGGTTTCAACCCTATCCTACCTTCTAGGGGAATAGTGTATTGCTTCCTTCTTACTACTTCTCCAGGGATTTAACTTGATGTGGATTGGAGGGACTCAGAGTTTCCCTTGGTTCCCTTCTTTGGACCACATATTAGGATTAATATATTTTTCATTTGCAGTGGTGAGTAGGTTTAATGAGGTGAGGAATCCTCTTGGACTGACTTGTAGACCTATGCTCAACTTTAACATTAAATCCCTTCCCAATAAATTAGTTCCTGCTTCAGGGATTAACAAGAACTGAACATGAGCTGAGTGATCCTGGTGTCTAACTTCTAAATTTTTTGCTCTCAATCCTTCCCCGTTTACCCCAGAGACTTAAAGTTCCTCTGAGGAGGAGACATTAGATGAGGGGAAACAAACAGAGGAGCGAGTGGCCCCTGAATCGACTAAAAAGGTGATAAGCTCATGTTTGGGTCCCATCTCTGAATTTATCAAGGGCTCCTGGTGGGACTCAAGAAAAAAGAGACAGAGCCCTTAACTCCCCTATTCTTCCTCAAAAGTCATAAGTGGAAGGGCTTCTTTTTCCTTTCTTTATTCAGGACATCCTCTCTTGAAGGCCTGTTCTTCCACATCTATAGTACCTATCTTTCCCTTCCTCCCTCTTAGTTCTGGGATTCTTTAACCCTGCTCCCACAAACTCTTTAGGGGGACTGGTAGATGAGGGCTTTGGTCCTCCAGATGGAGACTGGGGTCTTTTAAAGGAGGGTTTGGACCCTTTATAGTTTTTGGCTCCCTGGAAACTCTGTCTAGAAGTACCCAGATTTGGAGCCATCTGTTGGAAGGTGGATAACATAAGTTTTGTCTTTTGTTTCTGTTTTTCTTTGTCCCTTCTCACATATAATTTCTGAGCTTCCCTAAGCTCACTTAGGGGACAGTCTTCCCAATTGTCTATCTTTTGTAGCTTTTTTTGAAATGTCTGGCCAACTTTTAGTGACAAATTTGAGTTTCAACATTCCTTGCCTAAGGGGATCATCCAAATTGAGGCATGCATATTGCCTCATTTGCTCTCTTAATCTGTCCAGGAATCTCAGAGGCCCTTCATCCTTTTCCTGTTGTATATCAAGTGTTTTAGAAAGATTTTGGATTTGGGGTACTGATTCCTGAATTCCTTTTATTATTATCTTCCTTAGGTCCTGCATATTTTCCTGGTGATCTGCGTTGTTATTGTCCCACTGGGGGTCTCGGGTGGGGAATTTCTGGCCTGCAGTAGGAATGTTTTCACCAGGAGGGTGCTCACATTCCCAAACTACCATAGCAGCCCTACGAATCATACTCCTTTCTTCCCCTGAAAAGAGGGTGCCCATGATGAACATTAACTTGGCCCAAGTGTATAACTGAGGTCCTAAGAATTGGTCAATTTGGTCTGTCACTCTGTAAGGGTCATCTAGTAGTGGTTTAAGCTCCTTTTTAAAATTCTGGACTTCTGAACTGGTTAAGGGAACATTTACAAAGCCAATGGCCCCCTGCTCCTTGTGGTACCTCTTTCAAAGGGAAGAGAATTGGGGCTGACCTCTTAGGTATGGAGGGAATTGGGAAATTCTGAATATCTTTTTTTACATTGTTCTACCTCATGCTGGATTCCTTTTAGAGACGGGTAAAAGTATTTAGGTTGGGAGGGAACAGGCTGGTGGGATGGTAATTCCCAAGAGTCAGTAAGGAGGAGGGGTAACGTGAGTAGAGGAAGGATTTGGAATGGGATATGAGGCAGCAGTAGCTGCCTGAGGGGAAGGATTGGGGATACTGAGCAGGGGAAATAGTCCAGGGGATTCCATGCACTGGAATTTTTAGGCATGAGAGCTGGCTCCTCTGACTTTTCATTCTGAGTGCCAGATTGGGTTTTTAAGGGAAAAAGGAGGGCAGGCCCTTGCCTCCAGCAAAGAGCATAGCCTAGTTCTTCTTGAGACACTGGACTTTTATAATTAACATATTGGATTAGAAGCTGACACATTACATCCTCATTCGACCCAAACTTTGGCCAGAAGATTGAGGGTTTGAGGATGGGTCCCTGAGTCCAAATAAAACATCAATATTTTATCGTTTTTTGCTTTTTCTTATGTTTAGTCCTTTCATTATCCTTCCAGTATTTTAGCATGAGACCTAGGGGGCTCTCTGGGGGGATATCTTTGCTACTATCTTTATCCTTCTTGCTCCCTATCTTGCTTGGGGTATTTCCCATATTGATGGTTTTGGGGTAAGATTCAACTTCCCTTACTGGAAATTTCTTGTCTTTTGGGGTGAGGCTCAATTTCCCCTACTGGAAATTTCTTGCCTTTTAGGTGAGGCTCAGTTTCCCTTATTGGAAATTTCTTGCCTTTTCTACTACTGGAGGTTTTTGTGAAGTTCAATCCCCCCTAATGGAGATGTCTCATCTCTTTTTAACCTCTAAGCC
This sequence comes from Gorilla gorilla gorilla, assembly GCF_029281585.2. Lineage (NCBI taxonomy): Eukaryota > Metazoa > Chordata > Mammalia > Primates > Hominidae > Gorilla > Gorilla gorilla. The sequence goes on along the minus strand of NC_073224.2, from coordinate 227,887,807 downwards.
ACCCCAACAAAGGAGTACTTCACTGCCCCCCAACGACATTCTTACCTTGGTCCCAACCAACAAGGAAATACTTTACCAGCTCCTGCAGTGTCTTTTCCTTGGTCCATGTGCAGACTTTAGTGGCCATTATGGGGGATCCTTTACCCCAGGTTGCTGGCTGGTTTCTTTCCACATTGCTGAGAGCTCGGGTTATTTCTCACACTGGGTGGGTCCTGATTTTTCACCCCTGAGGCCGTCACAAGGGGGCAGGGTGCGCCTCCTCCTGAGAGAGAAGCAGAGACCACTCCTGGAGGAAAATGTAATCCTGGACGAGCCCCAAAATTGTTATATGTAAAGTTTTGGTGCCACAAAAGAAATGGCACTAAAATACAAATTTTTTCTTCTCAGCAAGGTGATTTACTTCTATAAAAGGGTGCGCCCTTACAGATGGAGCAATGGTGAGTGCACACTTAGACAAGGGAGGGGAAGGGGTTCTTATCCCTGATGCATGTGGCCCCTGCTGCTGTGTCATCCACCTATTGGCTAGGGTTAGACCACACAGGCTAACTAATTCTGATTGGCTAATTTAAAAAGAGTGACGGGGTGAGTGGTTTGGTGGGAAAAATGAATGAGTCAGGGTGAAGCAGGTAATCAGAATGAGTCAGGATGGAGCAGGTGATTGAAAAAGGTTGCTTTATGAGGAAGTTAACTTTAAAAGTAGAAGGTAAAGAATTGAACATACTGACATATGATTCTTTGGAGAGAAATTTAGAACTCATATCTAATACAGGGATCTGGGCTCTGCCATTGTGAGGGTTAACCCTCTGAAGTCCTTGTCACATCCTCTGGAGCAAGGCATCACAGAGGATTCTGTGGATACTCTGTGGCCAGTCATTGGGGGAATCACATGGACATGCTATATAGCCAGAGAATGGCCACAGTGTTCTCATTCACATTCTAGTGGCCAGAATGCATTACTTCATCATATCCAGATGCCTTAGGGGCTAGAACATTGTCTTTCTGTGTACATATGAGAAAAATGAAGGAGTTTGAAGAACACATAGAAATGCTCAGTCCTGACCAGGCATGGTTGCTCATGTTTGTCATCCTAGCACTTTGGGAGACCAAGGTGGGCAGATCGCTTGAGTCCAGGAGTTCAAGACTAGCCTGGGCAACATGATGAAAACACATCTTGTTGTACCCAGGCGAGTTAAGAAAATGCCACACTTTGAGACAAATTAAGAGTCCTTTATTAAGCCGGCAGCCAAAGAGACGGCTAATGCTCAAAATTCTCTCGACCACGAGGAAGGGGCTCAATTAACTTTTATATCTAGGTTTAGGAAGGGGAGGGGGACTCAAATGTAATAATTCTACAGAAGTAAAAACATGCAAGAATCAAAAGAATCAAAATGGTTACAGAGTGATAAACAACTTAAAAGACAAATGGTTACAAGAAGAGCAAGGGTACCAGATGTAAGGTTCTATATCTTTCATTATAATTAGATATAGGGTCTATGCCGGACACGTACTCAAGGTTTTATGCTGTTATCTCTTGGAGAAAACTCCTGGGAACTTCAAACATTGTTGGTGTTGGTACCTTATCAGTTAATTGGGCTCCTTTGAAATGCTGAGGATCTGTTTACCCAGGCCAACTCCTCACGAAAGGGGGTTGGGTGAGGAGCCCTAGTGTCTTGTAAATTAAGGGGTCAATTGGAGTTTGTCCAGCTTTCCTAGCTAGAGAGAGTCTTATTTACATGAGAAGCAAGGCTAGGTGATTAAAGAGACAAGTAGGACAAAATTCAAAGTAATGAGTTAAAGTAAAAACACGGTTAGGCATTTCAATCTCTATTAAAAATATAGGCCGGGCACAGTGGCTCATGCTTGTAGTCCCAGTGTCAGTCCTCTGAGCCCAAGGCTGCACATATACATCCAGATGGCCTGAAGCAAGTGAAGAATCACAAAAGAAGTGAAAATGGCTGGTTCCTGCCTTAACTGATGACATTCCACCATTGTAATTTGTTCCTGCCCCACCTTAACTGAGCCATTAACCTTGTGAAATTCCTTCTCCTGGCTCAGAACCTCCCCCACTGAGCACCTTGTGACCACCGCCCCATCCATAAGAGAAAAATCCCCTTTGAATGTAATTTTCCACTACCCACCCAAATCCTATAAAACAGCCCCACCCCTATCTCCCTTCACTGACTCTCTTTTCAGACTCAGCCCGCCTGCACCCAGGTGAAATAAACAGCCTTGTTGCTCACACAAAGCCTGTTTGGTGGTCTCTTCACATGGACATGCATGACATTTGGTGACAAAGCCCTGGGTCATAGGGACTCCTTCGGGGGATGAACGGATGGGTCGCCCCTCCACACCTGTGGGTGTTTCTCATTAGGTGGAATGAGAGACTTGGAAAAGAAAGAGACACAGAGACAAAGTATAGAGAAAGAAAAAAGGGGGCCCAGGGGACCAGCTTTCAGCATACAGAGGATCCCACTGGCCTCTGAGTTCCCTTAGTATTTATTGATCATTATTGGGTGTTTCTCAGAGAGGGGGATGTGGCAGGGTCATAGGATAATAGTGGAGAGAAGGTCAGCAGGTAAACACGTGAACAAAGGTCTCTGCATCATAAACAAGGTGAAGAATTTAGTGCTGTTGTTATGCCCAGACCATTAGTTCCCCAAAGAAGACCACCAGAGTCCAGAGTCAAAGCCAAGCGGCAAGGATCTTTACTACAAGTTCGAACCTGGTCCCTCCATTCCACAGCATACAAGAGGGCCCTGAACAATGCGAGTGTTTGCTTTTTATAGCCTGAGAGTTACAGGGGAACAAAGGAATTCTTTTGGTTCCCGCTTTTTCAGTAAAACTTTGAACGGCTGTCCCCTTATCGGAGACTTTCCTGGTGGTGTTTGTACTGGGCTCAGGAAGTTTGAGAGATATATGGTGATATGTGGTGAGATGGGAAGATGGGATGTGTTTGTACTGGGCTCAGGAAGTTTGAGAGATATATGGCGATATGTGGTGAGATGGGAAGATGGGATGTGTTTGTACTGGGCTTGTTTGTTTTGAGCCCGGGGCTGAGGAATGTGCCCGGCTCCTTTCACTGTGCTTTAGATATGTATACACATAAACATCTCAATGCCTTGAAGAGCAGTATTGCTGACCACATGTCCCACCTCCAACCCTAAGGCGGTTTTCCCCTATCTCAGTAGATGGCATATACAATTGGGTTTTACACCAAGACATTCTATTGCCCAGGGACGAGCAGGAGACAGATGCCTTCCTCTTGTCTCAACTGCAAAGAGGCGTTCCTTCCTCTTTTACTAATCCTCCTCAGCACAGACCCTTTATGGGTGTTGGGCTGGGGGCAGTCAGGTCTTTCCTTTCCCACGAGGCCATATTTCAGGCTATCACCTGGGGAGAAACCTTGGACAATACCTGGCTTTCCTAGGCAGAGGTCCCTGTGGCCTTCTGCAGTGTTTTGTGTCCCTGGGTACTTGAGATGAGGGAGTGGTGATGACTCTTAACAAGCATGCTGCCTTCAAGCATTTGTTTAACAAAGCACACCTTGCACAGCCCTTAATCCATTTAACCCTGAGTTGACACAGCACATGTCTCAGGGAGCACAGGGTTGGGGGTAAGGTTACAGATTAACAGCATCTCAAGGCAGAATAATTTTTCTTAGTACAGAACAAAATGGAGTCTCCTATGTCTACTTCTTTTTACACAGACACAGTAACAATCTCACCTCTCTTTCTTTTCCCCACGGGGGACCAGTCCCCTGTCCTCGCCCTCACTCTGTGAAGAGATCCACCTATGACCTTGGGTCCTCAGACCAACCAGCCCAAGGAACATCTCACCAATTTCAAATTGGGTAAGCAGTCTTTTCACTCTCTTCTCCAGGCTCTCTTGCTACCCTTCAATCTCCCTGTCCTTCCAACTCCAGTTCTTTTTCCTCTCTAGTAGAGACAAAGGAGACACATTTTATCTGTGGGCCCAAAACTCTGGTGCCAGCCATGGACTTGGGAAGACAGTCTTCCCTCGGTGTTTAATCACTGCGGGGATGCCTGCCTGATTATTCATCCACGTTCCATTGGTGTCTGATCACTGCAGGGATGCCTGCCTTGGTCATTCACCCACATTCCCTTGGTGGCAAGTCAATTGAGGGGATACCTGTTTCGGTCGCTCACCCACATTGCAGCCCAGGGCTGCTCCCCACCCCCTTCTCCGTGTCTCTACCTTTCTCTTTAAACTTGCCTCCTTCACTATGGGCAAGCTTCCACCCTCCATTCCTCCTTCTTCTCCCTTAGCCTGTGTTCTCAGGAACTTAAAACCTCTTCAACCTTTGCCTGATCTAAAATCTAAACATCTTATTTTCTTCTGCAACACCACTTGGCCCCAATACAAACTCAACAATTGTTCTAAGTGGCCAGAAAATGGCACTTTTGATTTCTCCATCCTACGAGACCTAGATAATTTTTGTTGAAAAATGGGCAAATGGTCTGAGGTGCCTTATATCCAGGCATTTTTCACACTTCATTCCCTCCCTAGTCTCTGTTCCCAATGTGACTCATCCCAAATCCTCCTTCTTTCCCTCCTGCCTATCCTTTCAGTCTCAACCCCAAGTGTCACTGAATCTGGTGAATCTTCCTTTTCTACTGAGCCATCTGACCTCTCACCTCCTCCCCAGACCACTCCCTGCCAGGCTGAATCAGGCTCCAACTCTTCTTCAGCCTCTGCTCCCCGACCCTATAACACTTCCATTACCTCCCCTCCCCACACCCAGTCTGGTTTACAGTTTTGTTCTGTGACTAGCTCTCCCCCACCTGCCCAACAATTTCCTCTTAGAGAGGTGGCTGGAGCTGAAGGCATAGTCAGGGTACATGTGCCTTTTTCTCTATCAGACCTTTCCCAAATCAGCCAGTGTTTAGGCTCTTTCTCATCAGACCCCACGAAATATATACAGGAATTCCGATATCTAACTCTGTCCTACAAGTTAACCTGGAGAGACTTACATGTCATCCTGACTTCCACCCTCTCCCCAGATGAACGGGAAAGAGTTTTTTCTCTAGCCCAGTCTCACACTGATAACCACCAGCTTCATGAGCCAGGCCTCCAGGAGGGCATTAGAGCAGTTCCCTGAGAAGATCCCCTATGGAAATATCAGGCAGATTCCCCAGGTATAGCTAGGCGAGATTACATGGTTTCCTGCCTAGTCGAAGGGCTTAAAAAGGCAACATACAAAGCTGGTAATTAGAAAAACTTAAAGAAACTACCCAAGGTAAAGACAAAAACCCAGCCCAGTTCATGGCCCACTTAGCAGCAACCCTTAGATGCTTTACCGCCCTAGACCTAGAGGTCCCAGAAGGCCACCTAATTCTTAATATGCATTTTATCACCCAGTCAGCTCCTGACATTAGAAAAAAGCTTCAAAAATTGGAATCTGGCCTTCAAACCCCACAACAGGAATTAATCAACCTCACCTTCCAGGTGTAAAATAACAGAGAGGAGGTAGCCAGACAGCAACACATTTCTGAGTTACAGCTACTTGCCTCCACTGTAAGACAACCCACGACCACGTCTCCAGCATACAAGAACTTCAGGACATCCAAGCCACAGCTCCCAGGGGCTCCTTCCAAACATCCTCATAGACCTCGCTTCAAATGCCAAAAGCCTGGCCACTGGGCCTCAGAATGCCCACAGCCCAGGATTCCTCCTAAGCCGTGCTCTGCCTTTGCGGGCCCCCACTGGAGGTCAGACTGTCTGATTCACATCGCCACCACTCCTAAAGCCCCTGGAGCCCAAACCCAACATTCCTTGGCTGACTCCTTCCCAGATCTCCTCAGCTTAGCAGCTGAAGACTGATGCTGCCTGATCGCCTCGGAAGCCCCCTGGACCATTACGGACACCGAGCTTTGGGTAATTCTTACAGTGGAGGGTAAGTCCGTCCCCTTCTCAATCAATATGGAGGCTACCAACTCCACATTACCTTCTTTTCAAGGGCGTGTTTCCCTTGCCTCCATAACTGTTGTGGGTATTGACAGCCAGGCTTCTAAACCTCTTAAAACTCCCCAACTCTGGTGCCAACTTGGACAATACTCTTAAGCACTTTTTAGTTATCCCCACCTGCCCGGTTCCCTTATTAAGTTGAGGCATTTTAACTAAATTATCTGCTTCCCTGACTATTCCTAGGCTACAGTCACACCTCATTGCTGCCCTTTTCCCCAGTTCAAAGCCTCCTTCTCATCCTCCTCTCATATCCCCCAAGCTTAACCCACAAGTATGGGATACCTCTATTTTCTCCCTGGCAACCAATCACACACCCATTGCTATCTCATTAAAATCTAATCACCCTTACCCTGCTCAATGCCAATATCCCATCCCACAGCATGCTTTAAAAGGATTAAAGCCTGTTATCACTCACCTGTTATAGCATGGCCTTTTAAAGCCTATAAACTCTCCTTACAATTTCCCCATTTTACCTGTCCAAAAACCGGACAAACCTTACAGGTTAGTTCAGGATCTGTGCCTTATCAACCAAATTATCTTGCTTATCCAACCTGTGGTGCCAAACCCATATAGTCTCCTATCCTCAATACCTCCCTCCACAACCCCTTCATAACCCATTATTCTGTTCTGGATCTCAAACATGCTTTCTTCACTATTCCTTTGCACTCTTCATCCCAGCCTCTCTTTGCTTTCACTTGGATTGACCCTGACACCCATCAGCCTCAGCTACTTACCTGGGCTGTACTGCTGCAAGGTTTCACGGACAGCCCCCATTACTTCAGTCAAGCCCAAATTTCCTCCTCATCCATTACCTATCTCAGCATAATTCTTCATGAAAACACAAGTGCTCTCCCTGCCGATTGTGTCCAGCTGATCTCTCAAACCCCAACCCCTTCTACAAAACAACAACTCCTTTCCTTCCTGGGCATGGTTGGATACTTCCACCTTTAGATACCTGGTTTTGCCATCCTAACAAAACCATTATATAAACTCACAAAAGCAAACCCAGCTGACCCCATAGATCCTAAATCCTTTCCCCACTCCTCTTTCCATTCCTTAAAAACAGCCCTAAAATCTGCTCCCACACTAGCTCTCCCTAACTCACCCCAACCTTTTTCATTACACACAGCTTAAGTGCAGGGCTGTGTGGTTAGAATTCTCACCCAAGAGCCAGGACCATGCCCTGTAGCCTTTCTGTCCAAACAACTTGACCTTACTCTTTTAGCCTAGCCGTCATGTCTGCATGTGGCGGCTGCCACTCCTTTAATACTTTTAGAGGCCCTCAAAATCACAAACTATGCTCAAGTCACTCTCTACAGTTCTCATAACTTCCAAAATCTATTTTCTTCCTCACACCTGATGCATATACTTTCTGCCCTCTGGCTCCTTCAGCTATACTCACTCTTTGTTGAGTCTCCCACAATTACCATTGTTCCTGGCCTAGACTTCAATCTGGCCTTCCACATTATTCCTGATACCACACCTGACCTCCATGACTATCTCTCTGATCCACTTGACATTCACTCCATTTTCCCATATTTCCTTCTTTCCTGTTCCTCACCCTGATCCCACTTGGTTAATTGATGGCAGTTCCACAAGGCCTAATCACCACTCATCAGCAAAGGCAGGCTATGCTATAGCATCTTCCACATCTATCATTGAGGCTACTGCTCTGCTTCCCTCTACTACCTCTCAGATGAACTCATTGCCTTAACTCAAGCCCTCTCTCTTGCAAAAAGACTACACATCAATATTTATACTGACTCTAAATATGCCTTCCATATCCTGCACCACCATGCTGTTATATGGGCTGAAGGAGGTTTCCTCACTATGCAAGTGTCCTCCATCATTAATGCCTCTTTACTAAAAACTCTTCTCAAGGCTGCTTTACTTCAAAAGGAAGCTGGAGTCATACACTGCAAGGGCCACCAAAAGGCATCAGATCCCATCGCTCAGGGCAATGCTTATGCTGATAAGGTAGCTAAAGCAGCAGCTAGCATTCCAACTTCTGTCCCTCACGGCCAGTTTTCTCCTTCTCATTGGTCACTCCCACCTACTCTCCCACTGAAACGTCCACCTATCAATCTCTTCCCACACAAGGCAAATGGTTCTTGGACCAAGGAAAATATCTCCTTCCAGCCTCACAGGCCCATTCTATTCTATTGTCATTTCATAACCTCTTCCATGTAGGTTACAAGCCACTAGTCCGCCTCTTAGAACCTCTCATTTCCTTTCCATTGTGCAAATCTATCCTTAAGGAAATCACTTCTCAGTGTTCCATCTGCTATTCTACTACTCCTCAGGGATTGTTCAGGCCCCCTCCCTTTCCTACACATCAAGCTTGGGGATTTGCCCCTGCCCAGGACTGGCAAATTGACTTTACTCACATGCCTCAAGTCAGGAAACTAAAATATCTCTTGGTCTGGGTAGACACTTTCACCAGATGGGTAGAGGCCTTTCCCACAGGGTCTGAGAGGGCCACCGCGGTCATTTCTTCCCTTCTGTCAGACATAATTCCTCAGTTTGGCCTTCCCACCTCTATACAATCCAATAACAGACTGGCCTTTACTAGTCAAATCACCCAAGCAGTTTCTCAGGCTCTTGGTATTCAGTGGAATTTTCATACCCCTTACCATTCTCAATCTTCAGGAAAGGTAAAACGGACTAATGGTCTTTTCCCAAAAACTCACCAACCAAGCAAGTAATTATGCTGAACCCCCTTGGGCACTCTGTAATTGGATGTCCTGGGTCCTCCCAATTCTTAGTCCTTTAATACTTATTTTTCTCCTTCTTTTATTTGGACCTTGTATCTTCTGTTAAGCTTCTCAATTTATACAAAACCATATCCAGGCCATCACCAATCATTCTATATGACAAATGCTCCCTTTAACAACCCCACAATATTGCCCTTTACCACAAAATCTTCTGTCAGCTTAATCTCTCCCACTCTAAGTTCCCATGCTGCCCCTAATCCCCCTCGAAGCAGCCCTGAGAAACATCACCCATTATCTCTCCATAGTACCCCGAAAAATTTTCACTGCCCCAACACTTCAACACTATTTTGTTTTATTTTTCTTATTAATATAAGAAGACAACAATGTCAGGCCTCTGAGCCCAAACCTGCACGTATACATCCGGATGGCCTGAAGCAAGTGAAGAATCACAAAAGAAGTGAAAATGGCTGCTTCCTCCCTTAACTGATGACATTCCACCATTGTGATTTGTTCCTGCCCCACCTTAACTGAGCCATTAACCTTGTGAAACCCTCTCCTGGCTCAGAGCCTCCCCCACTGAGCACCTTGTGACCCCCGCCCCTGCCCGTAAGAGAAAAACCCCCTTTGACTGTAATTTTCCACTACCCACCCAAATCCTATAAAACAACTCCACCCCATCTCCCTTCGCTGACTCTCTTTTCGGACTCAGACTGTCTGCACCCAGGTGAAATAAACAGACTTGTTGCTCACACAAAGTCTGTTTGGTGGTCTCTTCACACAGACACGCATGACACCCAGCACTTTGGGAGGCCAAAGCGGGTGGATCACCTGAGGTCAGGAGTTCGTGACCAGCTTGGCCAACATGGTGAAAACCCGTCTCTACTAAAATAACAAAATAAAAAATAACTAAAAATACAAAAAAAATTAGCTGGCGTGGTGTCACACACCCGTAGTCCTAGCTCTTTGGGAGGCTGAGGCAGGAGAACTGCTTGAACCCGGGAGGCTGAGGTCGCAATGAGCTGAGATTGTGCCATTGCACTCCAGGTTGGGTGACAGAGAGAGACTCAGTCTCTCTCTCTCACACACACACACAAATAAATAAATAAAAATAAAAATTAGATGGGCATGCATGGTGGTGCACACCTGTAGTCCCAGCTACTCCAGAGGCTGAGGTGGGAGGATTACTTGAGCCTGGGAGATGGAGGCTGCAGTGAGCCAAGATTGCACCGCTGCACTCCAGCCTGGGTGACAGCATGAGACCTCATCTCAGAAAAAGAAAGAAAGAAAGAAAGAAAGAAAGAAAGAAAGAAAGAAAGAAAGAAAGAAAGAAAGAATGCTTCAGGCTGGCTTTCTGACATCTAATTAAGTCTTCCCACGTGCCAGACTCATACTAGTGCTTGACACAGGCTGGTGTTCTTGAGGCAGCCAACAGTCCTGTGGAGTGGGGAGTACTATTATTATCCCCATTTGACAAACTTGGAAACTGAGGCTGAGTGCACATAACGTGCTCATGATCAGCATGCTGGCATTTGGCAGAGCCAGGATTCAAATTCAAGTGTTGCAAATGCAGGGTTTCTCAACCACCGTACTATCGGCTTGCTGGACTGCGTAAGTCTTTGTGCATTGCAGGATGTTTGGCAATATCCCTGGCCTCTTGTCTATGACACTCCAGCACCAGCCCTCTGGCCCTTCCTGAGTGGGGACAACAAAAATGTTTCCGATATTCCCATATCTTCTGGGAGGTAAAATCTCCCCTGTCTGAGAACCACTGCTCTCTCACTCAAGCTGGGAGGCGGGAGACACAGCAGATATTGCTATTGTTACTGCAGATGTGGGACTTGGTTGTTAGGGAAGATTTCCAATGGTGACATCAACCTCTGACCTGACCTGGAAAGGCAAGCAAGCGCAGTTTCCCAGATCTGCAAGAAAGAGGACAAAGCCTGTCTATTCATTCTCTCACTCCATAGGCATTTGCTGAGCACCTACAAAGTACCAAGCCCCAATCCAGCCTCTGGTGATAAAATGGCACAAAAAGAAAATTCCTGTCCTCCCAGACAATAAACAGACAAGTGAGGCAGGTGATGATAAAGGTCACAGGGAAAAACCAAGCAGTGTGGGGTGAGGAAGGTGGGGGATGGGGAACATGGGGGATGGGGAAGGTGGAGGATGAGGAAGGTGGGGGATGTGGAGGGTGGGGGGTGGAAAGGGTGGGGGATGGGGAAGGTGGGGCTGGGGAAGGTGGGCATAGGCACGCTGGCGGAAGTTTAATTTTAAATAAGATTGCCAGGGATGGCCTCACTGAGAAGGCGACATTTGAGCAGAGACCAGCAAGAGGGGAGGCATGGAGTCTAGCCGAGGTCTAGGGGAAGAATGGTGTACAGAGAATGGCTTGCCGTACAACAGCTCTGGGACGTCCTCCACAGGCTGATGGATGGATGATAAGCTGGAGTTGAATCACAGAGTGGGGGGATGAGGTCCAAGGGCCGGTGGGAGGAATCATGTTTATGATGTCCATTGTGACTTGGTGGCTTATCCGAGACTATATCTAGTTAGCAGTGCCAGATTGTAAGCTGGGTCTCTAGAACTTTCTTTTCTGGCTGGATCCGGCTGGATAGGCCACTTTCTTCTCTGCATGGGCCCTGTCCTAGAACCACATCCTCACCTGAGCCTGTGACTCACCTGGGCTGGGCCAGTGTTTGTGGGACCCGGGGAGGTGGGGGAGGACAGGTGTGACTTATAAGTGGAGGAGGTCTGCTGGCTCTGAACCATGTCCTAAATGGTTTACACTGCGCACAGCTTCCTCTCAGCCTGCTCTGAGCTGGAAGCAGCATGTGGGTCCTGGCCCTGATCTTCCTCGCAGCAGCCTGCGTGTTCTCACTAGGGGTCACTCTGTGGGTCATTTGCAGCCATTTTTTCACTGTGCACATCCCTGCAGCGGTTGGCCACCCTGTGAAACTGAGAGTCCTCCATTGCATCCTCCAGCTGCTGTTGACATGGGTGAGTTTTGTGCTTTATGTGTCCCCTCCAGCTGACCATTAAGGAAGGCGGCAGGAAAAATCACACACCGGAAGCTTCTAGCTGAATGAACACCGGTATCATGGGGCCTGCAGTGACAGCTGATCAGACCTTCTGAAATGTGCATAATCCCTATTAGGTGGTTCTCAGCCTCTTTGGGTGTTTCTGAAGCTGGCCCTGGCTAATATCCACAAAATTCAAAGAATGATCTGCTTTCTCAGTTAACAGAAGGAAAAAACCAGTCTGGTTCTATTCACCTGAGTGTCTCCCGCTGACTTTCTTTTCTTTGTTGTTGGTTTGTTTTATTTTTAAAATTGAGGTAAAATATGCATATAAAATTTACCATCTTTCCCATTTTTAAGTGTACCATTCATGTGTCAATAAATGAGTCCATATTATTCACAGCACTCACCACTCTCAGAAGTCGTGAAGATACGAATGAATTTTCCTGAGTCTCTGGGCCCCCATTGCTATCTACCTGTTAGCTAGAGCCAGCAAGCCACAAAGTAAAAGGGTAGCGGATGAGTAAATTAGTGCCGGTGAGCAAAACTACAGAATGTGACTTTAAAAATATGTTGTTGCTTTTGAGAGCTAGAAAGCTGCCTAGGGAATATAGTTTGGTTCTGCTTCTGGTGTAATTTGTTAAAATACCTGTAAATGGAACTGTGTAGGTGTTGCCAATACGGATTTCTTGTACTTTTTCTTGTGCCTTGACAGAAACTGAATATACAAAATATTTTTTGTAAGTTTCTTACATAACGAAAAGCAATTGCCAGTGCCTCTTCTCAAGAGACACCCTAGGTGTGTCTTCTATGCTTCAAAATAATTTCTATGCTATTCAAAAGAATGTAGCTATTACCTAAAAGAGACGATCCCGGGAACTCTGGGCTTCTGATCTCCAGTCAGCTTTTATAAGATGCAGTGATTGGGTCCTAGGTTTTCCTACCCTTGACACTCAGATTCTGTAGTCCAGGCTCCCAAATACAGTGACTCGATTTCCTCTTTTGCAAAGTAGGGAAAATTGCTCCTACTTCACAGCATTTTGTGGAGACTCCATGAATAACCCTCTCCAGAAGGCTTATTATAATGCCTGACACAGAGGGAGTCCTCCGTAAATAGTAGCCATTGTTACTCTTTGTTGATTCTTTTATTTTTTATGCAAAGATGTGTTATGCAACTGCTGTGTGTCCTGCGCCAGTCCTGGGCTCTAGGGCCAATGACAGGTGAGAGAGGTAAAGTTCCACAGGTCTGCCTTTAGGGAGCTTGTAGGGTCCATGCAGTGGGCAGCGGGGAAGTGGTCTATAAAGAAGCTAACCCGCAATAGAACAAGCTACAGATAAACAGCTTCCCAAAGCGGAGAATGCAAGGAGGACAGCAAAACCCGTCAGTGGAGCCGAGCAGGGCTTCTCGCCTGGGGCTTCTTGAGCCCCCGGGGTCACAGAACACAAGGGGGTCATGGATTTGGATCACAGAACATAAGGGGGTCATGGATTTGGGTCACAGAACACAAGGGGGTCATGGATTTGGATGGGGTCAAAATTACCCCATGTTCACAACTAACTTCCAATTGAAATTCTTTTCATGAGGAATGAAGGCAACAAACCACAGTCCTGAAAGCCAGACCTCGACTTTGTCACCAAGAGGAATCAGACATATTTGCATTGCCTATTAGATACTGTGAAAACTCATGTATTCTCCTCATTTCTTTGAAACTAGGGTAGTAGCAGGCAGCAGTTAGATCTTATTACTCTATGTGCCAGTAAGGAAGCACCTATATTATTATGACATACATTTTAATATTTTGATAAGTATATTTAAATAACACTGCTTTTCTTTATAATCCCATGTATTTATTTTCTGTATTTAAAAATGTTCTGGCCTGGGTGTAGTGGCTTACACCTGTAATCCCAGCACTTTGGGAGGCTGAGGTGGGAGGACTGTTTGAGTCCAGGAGTTTGAGACCAGCCTGGGTGACATAGTGAGGCCTATTCTCTCCAAAAAAAAAAAAAAAAAAAAAAAGTTCTCAAATGAGGCCTGCAGCTTTTCCCATGGCCAAAATGGCTGTGGCACAGACAAGGATTAGGAAACACTGGAAAGGATACCCAGAGGGAGAGCCCTCTTTATTTACGTATTTTTAACTCTTTTTTTTTGAGCTGGAGTTTTACTCTTGTTGCCCAGGCTGGAGTGCAATGGCATGATCTCGGCTTACTGCAACCTCTGCCTCTAGGGTTCAAGAGATTCTTCCGCCTCAGCCTCTCGAGTAGCCGGGAATACAGGAGCCCACCACCGCACCTGGCTAATTTTTGTATTTTTAGTAGAGACTGGGTTTCACCATGTTGGCCAGGCTGGCCTTGAACTCCTGACCTCAGGTGACCCACCAGCCTTGGCCTCCCAAAGTGCTGGGATTACAGGTATCAGCCACTGTGCCTGGCTGTATTTTCAACTCTTTATGCAAACTCTGACATATACCAAAGGGGAACAGGGTGCCCACTCTCCAGTGTCACCATCACTGACTCCTGGCCTGTCTCCCTTCCCTGTGTCCCTAAATGTCTCTAACTTTTCCCTCATTTTCATTTATTTAAGAAGCCAATGGACATCATATTATTTTATCCTAAAAATTTTCAGTAGGCATTTTCAAAAGATATGAACTCCCCCTTCCTGTTTTTAAAAAATGTACCCACACTATAGTTAGCTACACAGGCTTGGGGTGGCCAGATTGGCTGGGACGGCACAGGAAGGCCTCCCTGGAAACAGATGTTGCGCCCAGGCTGAGGTGGAGCAGGGCCTCGTGGTGGAGGTGGGTGTTGCGAGTAGAGGGACCATCAGGGGTGCCCAGAAGCCTGGCTTGTAGTGGCTGCAGTGGAAGGTGTCAGGAGAGTGGGTTGAGAGGGGCTGGCTGGTGCTGTGGCCACCTGGGCCTGCATGGGAGTGGATTTTCCTGCAGGTGTCCTGAGGGAACTGAGGGCTTGAGTAGGGCTGTAATCCAATCTGACTGCAGTTTCCAAAAACTCCTTTTGCCACCTGTGGAGGGCAGGTTGTGAAGGCCAGACTCCAGATGGCCTGTGAAGAAACCCATCTCGACCCATTTCTTCTCTCTCCAACAGGGGATGATATTTGAGAAGCTCAGAATCTGTTCTATGCCCCAGTTTTTCTGTTTCATGCAAGATCTGCCTCCGCTAAAGTATGACCCCGATGTTGTGGTCACGGATTTCCGCTTTGGGACAATCCCTGTGAAGCTGTACCAACCCAAGACATCCACCTGCACCCTGAAGCCTGGCATCGTGTACTACCATGGTGGTGGGGGCTTCATGGGGAGCTTGAGTAAGAACCCTTTTCTCAGACCTCCTAAAGGGTGGTGGCACCCCTTAACATAACTTGGAAGAATGGGCATCTTCCTGGGACTTAAAGTATGCTATTATTACCAGGGAACACCAGGGCAGTTCATGGTTTGCAGATCATTGAGGGGGCAAAAATATGGCATATATTGCCCTCTTATGTATCTCCTTATTTATGTAAATGTAATCCTTAGTTAAATTAACAATACTGTAATATAAGGAAGGATATTGTAAGGTAAAGATCCTGAAATGTACCCTTACTTGCATTTATATGTGTACATATGTATGTACATATACATGTATACATGTATATATCATTATTTTACTTATAATGACCACCTCTATTTAGTTGGAAATAAGGATATTTTAAATGAAAAGAATTAAAACACAGCATTTTGTTTCACATCAGGTTTTGCTAAGACAAATTCTGGTACAGACAAACAGGAAGATTTGAGAAAAATCAATGAGAGGAAAAAGTCACTATTGAGACAATTTTACTGTCTTAATTATTACCCCCAGGGAACTGGGGGAGAGGAAACACCTTTATTTGCTTTCAGTAGTGCTTTCTAATCTGTGGAATGCCAGGGTCCCAGTGTGGGAGCCTTTGAGAATAAGGGATTTAATGCAATGGTGGTGTGGTTTGGTCTGTATGAGAATGATAGTAACAGCCAATATTTATTAAGCAATATTCACTAATATTACTAATTACATGCAGGCACTGTGAGAACCCTATATGTGGATGATCTCATTCCAACTCCAACACTCTACGAGTTAGATATTTTCATTACCCCAGTTCACAGATGAGGAAATCAAGCCTCAGGAGGTTAAGAGACTTGCTAGGCACTATGTTAGCTCAAGCTAGAAAGAGGCAAAGTTGAGATTTGAACTCCAGTCTGAATCCAGAGCTCACACCCTAAACCTCTGCATTCTACAGTCAAACAGCTTCACAGATATTTTTAGTGGCTTGTAGGATGGATCGGAGGTGGGCGTCTTAGAGAAAGTTGTTCAGGCAGTACCACGAAGGAGAATCAGTGAGAAGATTGACCGGAAGTTTGCTGGAGTAGAGGAAAACCTAGTCAGCATTGGCCCAAGTGCTGTGTCTGTAGGAAGAAGACAGCGACAATGGCTGGCAAAGGAAGCCTTCCTAGTGAATCTTAAAAACCATTTCTTTTCTAGAAACCCACCATGGCATATGCTCTCGTTTGTGCAAGGAGAGTGACTCCGTGGTTCTGGCAGTTGGGTGAGTAAAGGGGAGATCCCAGGGAGCCAGCAAGGAGCAAGGCTCTGATGTGGAGAGATGGGGTGGGAAGTAGAAATGGGGGTGGGGGGTGGGGGATGGTAGCAGATGGGAGCTGGAGGAAGCCCAGAGGTGGGGATGGGCTGGGAGAAGCCACTGAAGAGAGAAAAAGAAGGCGGCTGGGTGTGGTGGCTCACGCCTGTAATCCCAACACTTTGGGAGGCCACGGTGGGCGGAATGCTTGAGCCCAGGAGTTCAGACCAGCCTGGGCAACACAGTGAGACCCCATTTTTACAAAAAATACAAAAATTAGCCAGGTGTGGTGGCATATGTCTGTAGTCCCAGCTACTTGGGAGGCCGAGGAGGAAGAAGCACCTGAGCCTGGGAGGTTGCAGTGAGCCGTGATTGCGCCACTACACTCAGCCTGGGTGACAGAACAAGACCCTGTCTTAAAACAAACAAAACAAAACAAGAAAAAGAGAGTGAAAGAAAAATAAGGGGAGGTGAGGAGAGATGGAGATACAGAGAATGGAGAACCCCTTCCTCTGTGCATGTGGGCCTTGGGTTTGTTTAAACAGAGGCGTTTTGTGCATTTGGAAGCTGGGTAGGTGGTGGTCTTTTTTAAGCAGTTCAGGTGCAGAGTTTCACTGCAGGAACACTTGGACAACATAGCTCTTCTTTGAGTAAAACAACCCTGCACCTCCTTCTGCTAAATGCCTGTGGTACCCCGCGCCATCACTCAAACAACCCGAAATGCTGCCACGTTCACTTCCAAGTGCTCCCAAAAGGGAGGTCCCCCTGGCTGAGACCCACTGAAGAAAGTGAGAAAAACAAACAAAAACAAAAACAAAAACAAACCCATTGTCTCTCCTAACAGATCTCTGACAGTCACTGCCCAGCCTGGAGCCTCAAAGAGGGCGTGGTGGGCAATTGGGTCCCCTGTCCTGCTGTCTGATGCAGCATCACACATGTGGTTCCTCCTGGTTAAGTTTCCCTGTAGTTTCATTTAAAGGTACACACTTTAAAGAAATATCAGTTCTCTGCATCTCAGTGGGGGTACATCTGCCAGCTTTCTTGTGGCACAGCTACCTGAGGTGAGTAGAAAATGAAGAGATGAAGCCGGGTGCAGTGGCTCATGCCTGTAATCCCAGCACGAGGCCAAGGCGGGTGGATCACTTGAGGCCAGGAGTTCAAGACCAGCCTGGCCAACACGGTGAAACCTTGTCTCTACTAAAAATACAAAAATTAGCCAGGTGTGGTGGCATGTGCCTGTAGCCCCAGCTACTCAGGAGGCTGAGGCAGGAGAATCACTTGAACCCAGAAGGCAGAGGTTACAGTGAGCTGAGATGGCGCCACTGCACTCCAGCCTGGGTGACAGAGTGAGATTCCATCTGAAAAAAAAAAAAAAAAAAAAAAAAAAAGAAAATCAAGAGATGAGATGAGAGAGAGACCTGGATAAATCCCTGACTTTACAATTCTCAGCTCCAGAAGGGTTTCTACCATGGGATCATGGGATGTTGCTGGACACCTTGTCATTCTGATTGTACCAAACCAAGAGATCGTCAGTAGAACATGCTAGCAAGTCTCCGCCAGAAAGTTATTTTCTAAATCCAAGGTAGACAGGATTTTGGAGTTAAGGGCATTGCTTTCCAGGATGTCCTATTCCCGGGTGGCCTGAAATGGGGGTATGGAATGGAAACAGCTGATGGAAGTTTTATTTGTTGCTCCCATAGAGTGTTTCTTTGCCTTTTTTTTTTTTTTTTAATTTGTGGCCAGCATTTAAAAATAGCGAACTTTCTCACAAAACCTGGATTTCTGGAATCTCTTAGCAATACCAGGTAGGCAGGGCAGCAATGGTGTTGAGTGTGCATAGCTTGTTTGGAAGAGTGCTGTGTAGCTCTGGCCTCTGGTGGTACAGTCAGTCCTCAGCAATGTCGACAGGTTCTTGGAACTGTAACTTGGAGTGAAACCAATTTTACCTATTACAAAACCTAGGCTAAATGATATAAACAGAATCAAGCTCTGATGGTATAATTCTGGTCACAAAAACACCAGCTAATTTATGAAAAAATTTTTTTAAAAATTTATTTTACTACTTTTATGTTTTATAATTTTCTTTAATAGAGACGAGGTCTTGCCATGTTGCCCAGGCTGGTCTCAAACTTCTGAGCTCAGGCAATCCTTCTTCCTCAGCTTCTCAAAGTGCTGAGTTACAAGTATGAGCCACTATGCCTGCCCTAAGCTTCTAAATAAAGAAAAACACCTGCTAATATTAAAAATTGAAATAAATGTGAGCTATACATGTATTTTTAAAAGATTAATAAAAACAAAAAGATAATTATTTACCCAATTTTTGGTGAATCAGTGAGTGATGGTGGTCATTCTGGTGGTAGGTTAAATCTAGGAATAAATGTTTACAAGGTAAAAATTGTCAGGAGTACCTCTGACTGTCTCCCAGTTCAAAACCACTCACAAATGTGGCAGCCTCATTGACAGCTTCTGTACTGCATCATTTATTTTTGTGTAGATGTATGATTATTGTAAACTTTATGCATTTTTTTGTTTTTGAGATGGGATCTCACCCTGTCGCCTAGGCTGGAGTACAGTGGTACGATCTCAGCTCACTGCAACCTCTGCCTCCTGGGCTCAAGCGATTCTTGTGCCTCAGTCTCCTGAGTAGCTGGGACCACAGACACACACCACCACACCTGGCTAATTTTTTTGTATTTTTGGTAGAGGCAGGGTTTCACCTTGTTGCCCAGGCTGGTTTTGAACTCCTGAGCTCAGGCGATCCATCTGCCTTGGCCTCCCAAAGTGCTGGGATTACAGGTGTGAGCCACTGTGCTTGGCTGACTTTATAATTTTTTTTTCACTCTTGTTGCCCAGGTTGGAGTGCAAGAGCGCGATCTCGGCTCACCACAACTTCTGCCTCCTGGGTTCAAGGGATTCTTCTGCCTCAGCCTTCCTGAGTAGCTGGGATTACAGGCATGCACCACCACGCCCAGTTAATTTTGTATTTTTAGTAGAGACGGGGTTTCTCCATGTTGGTCAGGCTGGTCTTGAACTCCTGACCTCAGGTGATCCACCTGCCTCAGCCTCCCAAAGTGCTGGGATTACAGGCATGAGCCACTGCACCCGGTTGGCTTTATGCATTTTTATTTTGCAATAATTTATATTCCTTCATCTATTCCCTTTCCAACTCACTTATTCCAGTTCAGGGTCGTGGGTGGCTGGATCCTATCCCTGCAGCTCAGGGAACAAGGCAGGAACCAACCCTGGACAGGACACCCACCTATTGCAGGGCACACTCACACCTACACCCACATTCACTTGGACCAGGACAATTTAGACATGGTCATGAATGTAACATACACATCTTTGGGATGTGGGAGGAAACTGGAGGACTGGGAGAAAACCCACACAGACATGAGGAGAATGTGCAGACTCCACACAAACAGTAGTAGCCCAGGCTGGAATCGTTTTTCTTTCTTTCATCAATATAATGAAACAATGTTGAATGAAATGACATTATTTGAGGCCCTGCTTTTTTTTTCTTCTTTGAGACAGGGTCTCACTCTGTCACCCAGGCTGGAGTGCAGTGGCATGATCACAGCTCACTGCAGCCTCAACCTCCCAGGCCCAAGTGATCCACCTGCCTCACCCTCCTGAGTAGCTGGGACTACATGCATCCACCACCATGCCCAGCTAATTTTTTATACTCTTTGTAGAGGTGGGGTCTCACCATGTTGCCCAGGCTGGGCTTGAACTCTTGGACTCAAGGGATCGGCCCACCTCAGCCTCCCAAAGTGCTGAAATTAAAGGCATGAGCCACCGGCCTGGCCAACCTGCTGTATTTAAGTCTACAAGATCTCCCCTAACAAAATCTGTAGGTATGGCATGATTAATTAAAAACCCAAGCAGGCCTTGAAGTTGCTCATACAAGAATCATAAAACAGGAAGCAGGAGCAGGTGAGTCAGGGAAGCAACATGAGGCAGGTTCAGGAAGATGGGGCTGGTGTGGGTGATATTTACATTGTTGGCCAATTGGTGGATGTCTCGTGACACAGGTCCCCCATTAGGGCATTGAGACAGTAGGAATGGCACCTGCCTAGGTATGTGGGCTTTATGTGTCTCATCTCATTTAAGCCTCACACCTAACTTTAACTGCTCAAGTTTCACAAAGGGAAGTGAATGGACTAATTTGGGCTAAAAGATGCTAGACGCTGATATTTTGGATCTGCCGGGGCGTTATCAACTGTGTTTCTTGATTCCTTTTTAGTTACCGCAAGTTACCTAAGCATAAGTTTCCAGTGCCGGTAAGAGACTGCTTGGTGGCCACCATCCACTTCCTGAAGTCCCTGGATGCATATGGAGTGGATCCAGCCCGGGTTGTGGTCTGCGGTGACAGTTTCGGAGGGGCAATAGCCGCAGTGGTTTGTCAAAAACTTGTGGACGGGCCAGATCTGCCCCGGATCCGGGCTCAGATCCTGATCTATGCCGTTTTCCAAGCCCTGGATTTACAAACCCCTTCGTTTCAACAGAGGAAAAACATCCCACTGCTCACCTGGAGTTTTATCTGCTACTGTGTTTTTCAAAACCTGGATTTCAGCTCCTCCTGGCAAGAGGTCATCATGAAAGGTGCCCATTTGCCTGCTGAAGTCTGGGAAAAGTACAGAAAGTGGTTGGGCCCAGAAAATATCCCTGAGAGGTTTAAGAAGTGGGGTTACCGACTGAAGCCCCATGAGCCCATGAATGAAGCTGCTTACTTGGAAGTAAGTGTTGTCCTGGATGCGATGTGCTCGCCCCTGATTGCAGAAGATGATGTAGTGTCTCAGCTCCCGGAAACCTGCATCGTGAGCTGTGAGTACGATGCTCTCCGGGACAATTCACTGTTGTACAAGAAAAGGCTGGAAGACCTGGGAGTGCCCGTGACCTGGCACCATATGGAGGATGGTTTCCATGGAGTGCTCAGCACCATTGACATGAGCTTCTTGCACTTTCCCTGCTCCACGAGAATTCTGAGTGCATTAGTTCATTTTATAAAGGGACTGTGACCATCTTTCTTCTCTGCTGGTACTGCGGTGTGGATTCCACTGGCATCCAGCCTCCCACAGGGCTCTCTGTTGCTGATTTAGGTGGTGCATAGTGGGGCTAGGGAGGGGGTAGAGGTTGCTGTTACCTTTCTGGTCCAGGTTCTAGAACCACACAATGCATGCTCCTGATGTCCAGAGGACGTGGTAGAAAAGACAGGTTTGGAGGTGGGAGTGTGGCTGTCTCTATTCTCTGTTGGGAAAACCTGGGCTGACAATATTCAGTGGCCATTTGTGGGAGTGAATCAGCCGGTAAGAGCTGTTCTTAGCCTCCCTAAGGGGCAGTTCAGGCTCCCAGATTGATCCAGACTTCGTGTGACTTTCGTCCATTTGACTGGACTTTGGAATAGCACAAGGGCATCATGTACCTCACAAGGCTTTCCCAATGTGGCTCAGAAGCAGGAGCTCTGATGGTCTAGGCTGCTGTGAGGTGGTGGTGGTGGTGGAAAAACTGGCTTCACCCACCTACTCTTCTGTGAACAGTAGTGACTTTTCCTGCTGTTTCTCAGCCTCTGGGATCAGAGTCTTCACTGTCTGGGCTGGAAACTTTAAGATAGAATGGATAGAGCTTCCACAGTGGTTGGCATCTAGTGGTGGATGAAGACAGCCTGCAGCTGCCCGACTTGGGGAGCTCTGGAGCTCCTGGAATCAAAGCCTGGCTTCCAACCAGAAGCCCCAAGGCAATGTTCTAAGAATTTGAGAAGAGAAGTTGGGAGGGAAGTGGGGTCCTGAGTTAGAGACCCATGAAGGCTGAGTCTAACCAGATAACCCTGTCCACAGTGCAAAGTCAAGACAGCCAAAGAAACAGAAGATGTATTTGTGAAAACTATTTCTTTTTTAAGACATGGAACCAACTCAAATTGGCCTCTATTAGAAAGACAATAGATTGGCTTAGGTAGCGATGCATGCTAGGCATACATCAGGCAAGGTTTGATCCAGGAACTCACACAGTGCCATCAGCTGTCCTGTCTTCTCTGCTCTGCTCTTCTCTCCTCTGTGTTAATGCCAACTTCTCCTCTTCATACGGTGGCACTGAGCAGCTTCATGCCTACCTTCCTCCAGGGTCAAGTTCATTATCATGGACTTGCCTTATTCTCAGCAGTCCCAGAAAAAAGCCTAATTGCAACTTGATGGCTTTGTTGGCTTTCTGAGCAATGTGTCCAGTTGCCACAGTGAAGGGAATGGAATAATCTAACTCACCATTCCCAAGTCCTATGCCATCCTGAGAGTGGGGGGTGGAGTCAATTCACCTTGGTGCTTGGACTAAGCATGAGGTGGTGAGTGACAACGTTCCTAATTGAAGGGTAGGGTAAATGGTTGTTGGGTGGACACCAACACTTACTCTACTACAGAAGCTAAATTGAACCCTCAGGCAGGGTACGTGAAAGTGGCAAGAGATGTCAAGACCACTGGGCAAGTTGGCCAGTTGTTCCTTAGGAATGAAAATTCTTTTGAAAGGAATGGCCAGGGTCCCCTGCTGGCCCCACTTGGTCTTCTGGAGGCTCTGATCTTGGTTGGTTAGTGGTCTTTACAGGCCAAGGTCAAGGCCATTGCACAAAAAACCCTGTGCATGCCCTTAACTTGCTTTCAGTTGAATATTTGGGCTGAACTATGAGGCGGAGAGGAATCCCATTGGGTGGCTCCTTGCTGCATTCGCAGTTGACCAGCATGGGGTTTGTTGGAGAAATAGGAACCTTCCCCTGAAAACACACACTGTGGTAGCCACTCAACTGTTGAAAGGCACTGGAGTCCAATGGGTGAGGCCGCCTCTGAGACAAGCCTCTGAGTTGAGGCTGGGAGAGGCTCCCTCCTTGGAGTGCTGCTTTTTTTGTTTCACCCCTGCCTCTGGAGATGGGTAGAGGAACATGAGCTGACCTTCTGGGAAGTTAGGTTGGTGAGGAGTTGCTGAGGCACTGCAGGGCCATGCCCAGTAGAGAGGAATGTATAACATTTTAAGAGGCTGAGAGCCCCCCTTGTTGGGCGCATGCCCATGGCAGCTTCCTTCTGCGGATCATGGGAGAAATCAAGCACTTTCACCTAATGGCTAGATGATTGATTTTGGGACGAAATTCTCCACTCCTCTCCTTTACCACATCACCACTATCCTTCCTGCAATACATCCACGAGACTCACTGAGTGGAAAAGGGATAGGAATGAATGTTCACCCAGGGCCAGCTACATGCTAGGCACTGTACTGGACCATTTAAATTTGCCACCTCTTATGTTCCTCACATTAATCTTACAGAGTAGGTACAGACATACCTATGGATATTGCAGATTCAGTTCCAGACCACAGCAATAAAGCAAGTCACATGAATTTTTTGCTTTCCTTAGTGCATGTAAAAGTTACATTTCCACTATATTATAGTTCATTAAGTGTGCAATAGCATTATGTCTTTAAAAAGCATGTACATACCTTAATTTAAAAATACCTTGTTGCTGAAAAATGCTAACAATCATCTGAGCCTTCAGTGATTGCAGTAGCCTGGGCTACTGTTTTCTATGTGGGGTTTGCACATTCTGCCCATGTCTGCGTGGGTTTTCTCTGAGTTCTCCAGCTTCCTCCCACATTCCAAAGATGTGTATGTTACATTCATGGGAATGTCTAAATTGTCGTAATCTTTTTGCTGGTTGATGGTCTTGCCTTGATGTTGATGCTGCAGGTGGTGGTTGCTGAAGGTGGGGGCGGCTGTGGCAATTTCTTAAAATAAAATAAGACAGCAGTGGATTTGCCACATCAATGGACTCTTCCTTTCATGAAAGATTTCTCTGTAGCAGATGATGCTGTTCTATAGCATTTTACCCACAGTAGAATTTCTTTCAAAACTGGAGGTGGTCGTCTCAAACCCTATGCTACTTTGTCGACGAAGTTTATGTAGTATTCTAAATCTTTTGTTGTCATTTCAACGGTGTTCATAGCATTTTCACCCAGAGTAGATTCCATCTCAAGAAACCACGATTTTTGCTTATCTGTAGGAAGCAAATCCTCCTCTGGCCAACTTATTCATGAGATTGAAGCAATTCAGTCATATTTTCAGGCTCCACTCCTAATTCTAGTTCTCTTGTTATTTCCACCACATCTGCAGTTACATCTTCCACTGAAGTCATGAACCCCTCAAAGTCATCCATGAGGGTTGGAATCAACTTCTTCCAAACTGTTAATGATGTTATTTTGACCACCTCCCATAAATCATGAATGTTCCTCATGGCATCTGGAATGGTGAATTCTTTTTAGAAGTTTTCCAGTTTACTTTGCTGAGGTCCATAAGAGGACTCACTGTCTATGACAACTATAGCCTTACAAATTGTATTTCTTAAATAATTGGACTTGAAAGTCAAAATACTCCTTGATCCACAGGCTGCAGAAGGGATGTTGTGTCAGCAGGCATGAACACAACATTAACCTTGTACATCTTCATCGGAGTTCTTGGGTTATCAAGTGTCTTGTAAATAAGCAGTAATATTTTCAAAGAAATCTTTTATTCTGAGCAGTAGGTCTCAACAGTGGGCTTAAAATATCTAGTAAACCATGCTGTAAATAGATGTGCTGGCACCCAGGCTTCTTTGTTCCATTTATAGAGCACAGGGAGGCTAGATTTAGCATAATTTTTCAGGGCCCATTCTTGGAATGGAAATGAGCATTGGCTTCAACTTAAAGTCACCAGCTGCATTAGCTCCTAACAAGAGAGTCAGCCTGTTCTTTGAAGCTTTGAAGGCAGGCATTGACTTCTCCTCTCTAGCTATGAAAGCCCTAGATGGCATCTTCTTCCCATAGAAGGCTGTTTCATCTACAATGAAAATCTTTTGTTTCATGTAATCACCTTCATCAATCATCTTAGCTGAGTCTCCTGGATACCTTGCTGCAGCTTCCCCATCAGCTCTGCTTCACCTTGCACTTTTATGATTATGTTATGGAGACAACTTCTTTCTTTCAACCTCTTGAACCAAACCCTGGCTAGCTTCCTCACTTTCCCCTCAGCCTTCATGGAATGAAAGAGTTAGGCTCTTCCTCTGGATTAGGCTTTGGTTTACAGGAATGCTGTGGCTGGTTTGATCTCCTATTCAGATCATTACATTTTCCTGCATGTCAGCAATAAGGCTGTTTTTCTTTCTTATCTATCATGTTTCTCTGGAGTAGCACTTTTAATTTCCTTCAAGAACATTTCCTTTGCATTCACAAGTTGGGTAACTGGTGTAAGTGATAGAGCTTTTGGCCTGTCTCAGCTTTTGACATGCCTTCCTCACTAAGTTTAATCATTTCTAGCTTTTGATTTCAAGTGAGAAATGTGTGACTCTTCCTTTCACCTGAACATTTAGAGTTCCTTGTAGGGTTATTAATTAGCCAAATTTCAATATTGTTGAAATCTCAGAGAATAAGGAGGCCCTAAGGGAGGGAGAGAGATGGGAGGGTGTCAGTCAGTGGAGCAGTCAGAACACACAATATTTATTAAGTTCACTGTCTTATATGGGTGTGGTTCATGGCACCAAAACAATTACAGTAGTAACACCAAGATTACTGACCACAAGCCAGGCATGGTGGTGCATGCTGTGGCCCCAGCCACTCAGGAGGCTGAGTTGGGAGGATTGCTTGAACCCAGGAATTTGAATACAGCCTCTGCAACATAGTGAGACGCCTGTCTCTAAAATTTTTTTTTTTTTAAATTTAAGAAAGGAAACAAGGCCAGGGGCAGTAGCTCACTCCTGTAATCCCTCCTAACGCTATCCCTCCCCTTGTCCCCCACTCCCCGACAGGCCCTGGTGTGTGATGTTCCCCTCTCTGTGTCCATGTATTCTCATTGTTCAACTCCCACTTGTGAGTGAGAAATGTGGTGTTTGGTTTTCTGTTCCTGTGTTAGTTTGCTCAGAATGATGGTTTCTAGCTTCATCCATGTCCCTGCAAAGGACATGAACTTATCTTTTTTATGGCTGCATAGTATTCCATGGTGTATATGTGCCACATTTTCTTTATCCAGTCTATCATTGATGGGCATCTGGGTTGGTTCCAAGTCTTTGCTATTGTAAATAGTGCTGCAATAAACATATGTGTCCATGTGTCTTTATAGTAGGATGATTTATAATCCTTTTAGGTATATGCCCCGTAATGGGATTGCTGGATCAAATGGTATTTCTGGTTCTAGATCCTTGAGGAATCGCCACACTGTCTTCCACAATGGTTGAACTAATTTACACTCCCACCAACAGTGTAAAGGTGTTCCTATTTCTCCATATCCTCTCCAGCATCTGTTGTTACTTGACTTTTTAATAATTGCCATTCTAACCGGCATGAGATGGTATCTCATTGTGGTTTTGATTTGCATTTCTCTAATGACCAGTGATGGTGAGCTTTTTTTCATGTTTGTTGGCCACATAATGTTTTCTTTTGAGAAGTGTCTGTTCATATCCTTCACCCACTTTTTGATGGGGTTGTTTGTTTTTTTCTTGTAAATCTGTTTAAGTTCCTTGTGGAGTGTGGATATTAGACCTTTGTCAGATGGAGAGATTGCAAATTTTTCTCACATTCTGTAGGTTGCCTGTTCACTCTGATGATAGTTTCTTTTGCTGAGCGGAAGCTCTTTAGTTTAATTAGATCCCATTTGTCAATTTTGGCTTTCGTTGCAATTGCTTTTGGTATTTTAGTCATGAAGTCTTTGCCCATGCATGTGTCCTGAATGGTATTGCCTAGGTTTTCTTCTAGGGTTTTTATGGTTTTAGGTCTTATGTTTAAGTCTTTAATTCATCTTGAGTTAATTTTTGTATAAGGTGTAAGGAAGGGGTCCAGTTTCAGTTTTCTGCATATGGCTAGCCAGCTTCCCCAACACCATTGATTAAATAGGGAATCCTTTCCCCATCGCTTGTGTTTGTCAGGTTTGTCAAAGATCAGATGGTTGTAGACATGTGGTGTTATTGCTGAGGCCTCTGTTCTGTTCCATTGGTCTTCATGTCTGTTTTGATACCAGTATCATGCTGTTTTGGTTATTGTAGCCTTGTAGTATAGTTTGAAGTCAGATAGCATCATGCCTCCAGCTTTGTTCTTTTTGCTTAGGATTGTCTTGGATATACGGGCTCCTTTTTGGTTCCATATGAAATTTAGAGTAGTTTTTTCTAATTCTGTGAAGGAAGTCAATGGTAGCTTGATGGGAATAGCATTGAATCTATACATTACTTGGGGCAGTATGGCCATTTTCACAATATTGATTCTTCCTATCCATGAGCATGGAATGTTTTCCATTTGTTTGTGCCCTCTCTTATTTCCTTGAGCAGTCCTTTGTAGTTCTCCTTGAAAAAATCCTCAGGTCCCTTGTAAGTTGTGTTCCTAGGTATTTTATTCTCTTTGTAGCAATTGTGAATGGGAGTTCACTCATGATTTGAGTCTCTGTTTGTCTACTGTTGGTGTATAGGAATGACTATGCTTTTGCACATTGATTTTGTATCCTGAGACTTTGCTGAAGTTGCTTATCAGCTTAAGGAGATTTTGGTCTGAGATGATGGGGTTTTCTAATTATACAATTATGTCATCTGCAAACAGAGACAATTTGACTTCCTCTCTTCCTGTTTGAATGCCATTTATTTCTTTCTCTTGCCTGATTACCCTGGCCAGAACTTCCAATACTATGTTGAATAGGAGTGGTGAGAGGGGGCATCCTTGTCCTGTGTTGGTTTTTAAAAGGGATACTTCCAGCTTTTGCCCATTCAGTATGATATTGGCTATGGGTTTGTCATAAGTAGCTCATCATTTTGAGATATGTTCCATCAATATCTAGTTTATTGAGTGTTTTTAGCATGAAGAGGTGTTTAATTTTATTGAAGGCCTTTTCTGCATCTAGTGAGATAATTATGTGGTTTTTGTCTTTGGTTCTGTTTATGTGATGGATTATGTTTATTGATTTGCATATGTTGAACCAGTCTTGCATGCCAGGGATGAAGCTGACTTGATCATGGTGGATAAGCTTTTCGATGTGCTGCTGGATTCGGTTTGCCAGTATTTTATTGAGGATTTTCACATCGATGTTCATCAGGGATATTAGTCTGAACTTTTCTTTTTTTGTTGTGTCTCTGCCAGGTTTTGGTATCAGGATGATGCTGGCCTCATAAAATGAGTTAGGGAGGAGTCCCTCTTTTTGTACTGTTTGGAATAGTTTCAGAAGGAATGGTACCAGCTGTTCTTTGTATCTCTGTTAGAATTTGGCTGTGAATCTGTCTGGTCCTGGGCTTTTTTTTTTTTTTTTTTTTGGTTGGTAGGCTATTAATTACTGCCTCAATTTCAGAACTTTGTATTGTTATATTCAGGGATTTGACTTCTTCCTGGTTTAGTCTTGGGAGGGTGTATGTGTCCAGAATTTATCCTTTTCTTCTAGATTTTCTAGTTTATTTAAGTAGAGGTGTTTATAGTGTTCTCAGATGGTAGTTTGTATTTCTGTGGAATCAGTGGTAATATCTCCTTTATCATTTTTTATTGTGTCTATTTGATTCTTCTCTCTTTTCTTCTTGATTAGTCTGGCTAGCAGTCTATTTTTTTCATCTTTTCAAAAAATCAGCTCCTGGATTCATTGATTTTTTGAAGGGTTTTTTTTATGTCTCTATGTCCTTCAGGTCTACTCTGATCTTAGTTATTTCTTGTCTTCTGCTAGCTTTTGAATTTGTTTGCTCTTACTTCTCTAGTTCTTTTAATTGTGATGTTACAGTGTTGATTTTAGATCTTTCCCCCTTTCTCCTGTGGGCATTTAGTGCTATAAATTTCCCTCTAAACACTGCTTTCAGCTGTGTCCCAGAGATTCTGGTACATTGAGTCTTTGTTTTCATTGGTTTCAATGAACTTATTTATTTCTGCCTTAATTTCATTATTTACCCAGTAGTCATTCAGGAGCAGATTGTTTAGTTTCCATGTAGTTGTGTGGTTTTGAGTGAATTTCTTAATCTTGAGTTCTAATTTGATTGCACTGTGGTCTGAGAGACTGTTTGTTATGATTTCTGTTCTTTTGCATTTGCTGAGGAGTGTTTTACTTCCAATTATATGGTCAATTTTAGAATAAGTGCTATGTGGTGCTGAGAAGAGTGTATATTCTGTTGATTTGGGGTGGAGAGTTCTGTAGATGTCTATTAGGTCTGCCAGAGCTGAGTTCAAGTCCTGAATATCCTTGTTAATTTTCTGTCTCATTGATCTGTCTAATATTGACAGTGGGGTGTTAAAGTCTCCCACTATTATTGTGTGGGAGTGAGTTTTCACTCAATAGTATATCTAAGAAATTCAGCCTGATAAAAATAGATTTACCTTACTCTTTTTAGCTACTGAATAGTATTCTGTAGTTTGGCAATATTACACTTTTTAGCCATTCCCTACTGTTGGACACATTTGGTCTGTTTTTCAGTTTCTCAATGTGACAAACAAATTTGTAGTGAGCATTTCTGCACACATCTCCTTCTGCACATGTGATTCTCTGTGATAGATCCAAGAACTGTTAGCAGGGCACAACTTAAATGTTGATAAATACTAACAAAATGCTTGTTTCATTTTCTTTTATCATCAGATCTCAGTTGGGAGGGAAGTAGTCACATTGTAACAACCAATCCCTAAAGCAAAAAGAAAACTGATGGGTTTGATAATTGTAGGATGGGAAGTAGTTGGTACGGTATATCTATATTTTAAAAGGAAAGTTCCTTGACTCAAACCATTAGTGGGTTTTTGCCTCAAATATCCTTGCCTCCATTTAACAAAGCAAAAGTTGTCAGAGTCAGCAAACTGGTTCCTAGTTATGCAGATTGCCAAAGCTTGTTTGGTTCCCTGACAAGAACACCGCTGCTCCAACATGGCAGCTGGCTGTCTTGCAAATTGCTGTACAAGGTTAAATCAGATAAGGCAGTGCCTGGGGTTCGGTTTCAAAGCATTTCTAGTCATCGTAAAAACACTCAATGCTCTATCTCCATTGCTATGAAATAATTCCCTGGCTGTCATCACTAAAGAACCGAGGAGTTTTAATTTTATGTGGAAGAGATAAATTTTGGACTTGTTGCTGCAGTATTCCCAAGGCCCCTCCAGGAGGTAGAATGATGCAGAACACGTGATCTGGAGCCAATCAGAGACCCAACATTTAACCTCCCAGCCCCTCGGTTTTCTTGCCTTGAAATGGGGGTCATCATATCTAATGGGTTGTTCATGCTGACTTAATGAAAGTTGTGATTAGGTATATGCTGCTTGTTAGACTCAATTGTAGGGGATAGGGAGTGCTGTTGACTGGACTCACAGCAAAGCCCTTGGTGGGGTTAAGAAGTTAGTCTTGTATGCAGGAATTCTCTATTCAAAGAGAATCTAGAATGACTTCCCTTGGGATTCTTCTGCCCCAAATTTTCAAATACACTCTGCTAATGAAGGAAAAGGAATACATTTTGTTAC
Source organism: Gorilla gorilla gorilla (assembly GCF_029281585.2). Taxonomy (NCBI): domain Eukaryota; kingdom Metazoa; phylum Chordata; class Mammalia; order Primates; family Hominidae; genus Gorilla; species Gorilla gorilla. Next base: position 227,857,043 of record NC_073224.2, on the reverse strand, counting down.
TAGAGTAAACTTTGTTTAGGCACAAAGAGAAGAAAGAATTGACAATTTTTTTGACCTTTTCTACGTGACAAACATTTTACTGGGTGCTTTTAGGTGACATCTCATTGAATCCTCATCATGTTATGAAGCATATAATATGTCTTCCTAATTCATAGGTCAGGAAACCAAGGTTGACATGGCCAGGAAACTTGTTCAAAGTTTCTTGGTAAGTGGTAGAACTGGAATTGGAAGCCAAGTTGGTCTGAGTTCCAAATCCACCACCCTACAACCATTCGGTTCCCATTGCAATAACCTGAAACTGATTTGCCATCTTTAAGAAGTATTTCTAGGTCATAGTGGATGAGGAGTGAAGAAGTCAATTCATTATTCACTCCTTGGGTCCCACTTTAGACTTTGTGTTTCCGGTAAGCCTTCCTACTCCAGTCAGGTTTATAGTCTTCTCCTTCTGGCTTGCATAGCATACTGTAGTTCCTTTATCATAGTTCTGAGCACATTGCATTGTGATTATACAGTGACTGAAAATGTGAATGGGATTGGATTAAAGTGTTCCATAATCCAATCCATATATTGGATTAAAGTGGTGCCCAATTTCTAATGTTCACAGGTGCTTGGAAAAGCAAATGGCAATCATCTCTGGAGGAAGGAAACATTCTAGGCTTTACCTTGTTTTCGCAAAGAATTTTTAAGATACCAGCTACATGAGAAGAAAAGAGCTAGAAGTAAGAACCCACAGAAACAAGAGTAAAAATAAGAAAAGAAAAGAAAAATCCAAATTCTGTAAAAGAGGTCTGCTTACTATGCTGAAGGAGATAAAAATCTAAATTTGAAATTTGAGGAAGTTGAAACTGGTAATTTAAAAGTTCAGGAGGCAAAACGAAATTTAAAAAATTAAAATGGAAAAAGTAACATAGCATTAATACACACACACACACACACACACACACACACACACACGTATATATAGGAAACAAATAGAAATTCCAGAACTGAAGAATGCAGTAAACAAAATAAAAATTCAACAGATAGACTTGTCAAAAGAAAAACTTCAGCCAAGTTAAACTTAAAGGAGTTTAATTGAGCAGTGAATGATTCACAAATTGGGCAGCCCTCATAATCATAGCAGATTCAGAGAGACTTCAGAGGTACCTTGTGGTGAAAACAAATTTATAGACAAACAAAAAACAAAAAACAGGGGGGGATGTTTCATACAGAAATTGGAGGTGAGGTACAGAAACAGCTGGATTGGTTACAGGTTGGCTTTTGCCTTATTTGAACACAGTTTGAACACTCAGCAGCCTGTGGATGGCTGAAATATGGCTTCTGGGAATGGCCAAGACCCAGCTGTTGTTACAGGTGCATACTCCTACATTAGGTTTTCAGTCTTGTCTGCCTATTAAGCTAGGTTACGATTTGTCCACAAGGACTCAAATAGAGAAGGACAGAGTCCTCCTCAGGCCATATTTAGTTCGCTTTAACAGGCTTGATTTCACCTTAGACACACCTGAAGAATAGTTATGTAAACTGGAATCTAGGTCGGAAGAAACTATAAGAAATCAAGCATGAAGAGACAAAAGGATAGAAAATACAGAAGAGGGGACCAGAGGCATTGAGGATTCAGTGATAAGAAAGAACAAATATGTAATTGGTGTCCTAAAAGGAGAGTGGAAAGAAAGGAGGCAGCAGCCATATTTGAACAGATAATAGCTGAGAATTTCCTAAAATGATTGAAAGACATTTACCCATAAATCCAAGAAGCATATTGCAAGCAGTGTAAAGCAATCCACTCCTACCTAGATACATCAGAATAATGCTGCAGGAAACCAAAGATAAAGAGAAAATCTTAAAAACAAAACAAAACAAAATAATCGCTCAGATACCTTAAAAGAATTAATAAACTGACACTTGTTTTCTCAGAAGCAACAATGACAGTCAGGAAACAGTGGAAAAATATATTCCACGTGTGAAGAAAAGTAACTGCCAAACTGGAATTCTACCATCACCGAAAATATCCTTCAGAATCAAAGTGAAATAAAGATGTTTTCAGATAAATAGAAACTGAGGAAGTTTGCCACTAGCAGAACTCCTTTAAAGGAAATTCTAAAGGGTTCTTCAGGAAAAAGGGAAATGATCACAGACGGGAGGTCAGAGATGCAGAATGGAATAAAAAATAACGCAAATGGCAAATATGTGGGCAAATCTAAGTAAATGCTAACTATAAAATGATAATAATAATAACTCATGTAATGTAAAATATGTAGGAGAGAGAATTAAAGTACATAATAGCATATAGATCTGGAAGGGACCAAATAGAGTTAAATTGTTCTAAGGTCCTTGAGTTTTCTGGGAGGAGGGTAAAAGTATCAACCAAGATTAGACTTTGCTAAGTCATGAGTGCATGGTAATTTCTTTGGTAAACACTAAAGTAATAGAAAATAGTTTAGTCCACTACGGGAGGCAGAAAAATAATAATTAAGGGAATTTATATCCTTAAAACAACAATTAAGGGAATTTATAGTCTTAAAAGCATATAGAAGAAAGGAATAAAGGCTGAAAATTAATGAACTAAACATCCATCTCAAAAAACTAGAAAACTGATAGTAAAACAAATCCAAAGAAAATATAAGGAAGATAATGAAAAAAATAAAGTTTTTAAAAGTATTTTTATACTTACTTTTATTTTTAAATTATTTTTTATATCTTTAAAGGAAAATTTCTAAAATATAACAATCACACAATAGAGATGATCAACCATGCCATGTTTTGGCTCTTGGAAAAGATGGATAAAATTGGTAATATCTGGTGAGACCAATAAAGTAAAAGAGAAAAGGCATAAATAGTAAATATTAGGCATAAAGGGAACTTTAATACAGGCCCTAAGATATAAAAAGATAATAAGAAGACATTATGAGCAACATATGTCAAAAATTTTGAAAATTTAGGTGCAATGTGTTAATTCCTAGAAAAATACAACTTACCAAAACTGGGAAAGGAAACAGAAAACCAACGTAGTTTTGTACCTAATAAAGATAGTGAATCTAAAATAGAAAAGCCTTCCAACAAAAAGAAGACCAAACAGAAACCTCTTGGCCCAGAGGGCTTGATTTATGTAATATTCAAGGAAGAAGTAACACTCAGCCACACACACATACAAAACCTGATTTAAAAACGAGCAAAGGCAAAGAACTAAAAATAGAATTAGTTAGACCTAACAATTGCATTACTAAGTATTTACCCAAAGGAAAATAAACCCTTCTACCAAAAAGACACCTATACCTGTATGTTTATTGCGGCACTATTTACAACAGCAAAGACATGGAATCAACCCAGGTGCCCCTCAATGGTGTGGTGTGGATAAAGGAAATGTGGTACAGGCTGGGTGCAGGGGCACACGCCTGTAATCCCAGCACTTTGGGAGGCCAAGGCGGGCAGATCACTTGAGCCTAGGAGCTCGAGACCAACCTGGACAACATGGTGAAACCTCGTCTCTACCAAAAATACAAAAATTAGCCAGGTGTGGTGCTATGCACCTGCAGTCCCAGCTACTCAGGAGGCTGAGATGGGGGATTGCTTGAGCCTGGGAAGTTGAGGCTGCAACGAGCTGTGATCATGTCACTGCACTTCAGCCTAAGTGACAGAGTGAGACCCTGTCTCTGAAAAGACAAGAAAAGAAAATTGGTACATATACATTATGGAATACTACACAGCCAGAAAAAGGAATGAAATCATGTACTATGTGGCAACATAGATGCAGCTGGGGGCCATTATCCTAAGTGAATTAATGCAGAAACAGAAAACCAAAAACCACATGTTCTCACTCATAAGTGGGAGCTCAACAATGGGAACACATGGACACAAACACGGGAACAGTGGACACCAGGGATTCCAAAAGTGGGGAGGGAGAAGGAGGGCAAGTGTTGAAAACTCCCTATTGGGTACTATGGTCACTACTTGGGTGGCAGGATCATTAGAAGCCCAAGCTCTAGGATCTTGCAATATATGCATGTAAAAACCTGCACATTCACCCCTTGAACCTAAAATAAAAAATGAAGCAAACCAAAACAATGGGCAAAGGACTTGAATAGACATTTCTCTAAAGTAGATATATAAATGGCCAATGAGCACATGACAAGATGCTCAATACCGTTAGTCATTAGGGGAAATTAAATTCACAATGACATACCACTTCACACCCACGAGGCTGGTTATTGTTTAAAAACTGGAAAATAACAAGTGTTGGTGAGGAGGCAGAGAAATGGGAACCTTCGTGCTCTGCTGGTGTGAATGAGAAATGATGCAGATGCTGTGGAAAACAGATGCTTTTGTGGTTCGTGAGCCTGACGATTGGGTGTTCATGTACATGTGTGAGATGTGCCACCCTCGAACCTTGTTATGACGTCAGTACATTACCCATCTGACCTGGAAAAAAAAAAGAGAGAAGAAAGCAGTTTTGTGGTGCCAATTTCATCCTAGGTATAAACCCAAAGAACTGAAGGCAGGGATTCAAACAGCTACTTGTACACCGGTGTTCATACCAGGATTATATTTACAAAAGCCAAAAGGTGAAAACACATCAAATGTCCATCACCAGATGAATGGATAAACAATGTGTTATATACATACAACGGAAATACCATTCAGCCTAAAGAGGAATGCAGTTCTGATACATGCTACAACATAGATGAATCTTGACAACATTATCTCAATGCAAGAAAACTGACACAGGAGGACAAGTATTATATGATTCCACTTATATGAGATACCTAGACCAGGCAAATTCACAGAGACAAAGGAGAAGAGAGAATACCAGGGGTTTAGGAGAAGGGGAGAATGGGGAGTTACAGCTTAATGGGTACAGAGTTTCTTTTTGGGATGCTGAAAAAGTTCCAGAAGGTGTGGAGCAATGGAAACACCCGTACACTCATGGTGGGAATGTAAATTGATACTACTCTCTGGAAAATAATTGGCATTATCTAGTACAGCTGGAGACACATATGCACTCTCTGATGTAGCAATTCCACTCCTACGTATTTATTCTAGATCAGTGGGTTTCAAAGTGAGATCCACAGATGCTTGGAGGTCCCAAGTCCCTTTCAAGGGGCCCGGAGGGTCAAAACAATTTTCTTTTTTTTCTTTTACTTTTTTTTTTTGAGACAGAGTCTCGCTCTTGTTGCCCAGGCTGGAGGCAATGGTGCGATCTCGGCTCACTGCAACCTCCACCTCCCGGGTTCAAGCAATTCTCTTTCCTCAGCCTCCCGAGTAGCTGGGATTACAGGTGCCCGCCACAATGCTTGGCTAATTTTTTGTATTTTTAGTAGAGACGGGCTTTCACTATGTTGGCCAGGCTGGTCTTGAACTCCTGACCTCGTGATCCACTCGCCTCGGCCTCCCAAAGTGTTGGGATTACAGGTGGCTCACACCGTGCCCAGCCGACAATTTTCATAATAATACTAACTTGTTATTTGTCCTTTTCTACAGTGCTTTTTTTTTTTTTTTTGGAGACAGAATTTCGCGCTTGTCACCCACGCTGGAGTACAATGGCACGATCTTGGCTCACTGCAACATTTACCTCCCGGTTCAAGTGATTCTCCTGCCTCAGCCTCTCAAGTAGCTGAGGAGGCGTGCACCACCACCCTCTGGCTAATTTTTGTATTATGAGTAGATACAGAGTTTCACCATGTTGGCCAGGCTGTTCTCGAACTCCTGACCTCAGGTGATCCACCTGCCTCGGCCTCCCAAAGTGCTGGAATTACAGGTGCGAGCCACTGTGCCTGGCCCACAGTACTTACTTTGATGGTGCAAAAGCATTTGTGGGTAAAATTGCTGGCACCTGTGAACGAATCAAGGCCGTGCCATTAATTATATTAGTATCCTTTATTCTTCACTGACACACACTCACAGTTTAAACAAAAAAATTAAGTTCACTTAAGAAGGTCCTTTGATGAAGAAGTAACAGTTATTTGATCAAATCTTGACCCTGAGCAAATGCCTTTTTAGCACTCTGTGTGATGAAATGGGAAAGAGATACAAATAAGGCACTGATGTTGCACATCCAAGGGTGAGGGCTGTCTTGAGAATGAGCATTTGTGTGGATTATTGAGTTGTGACCTGCATTAATTAGCCAGGCTTTTTTTTTTTTTTAAATGAAACACCATTTTTACTTGACAGACCATGATTATTCACAGACAAACCATGATTATTTAAATTTGAATTTTTTTTTTTTTTTTTTTGAGACGGAGTCTCACTCTGTTGCCTAGGCTGGAGCTGTGGTGTGATCTCGGCTCACAGAAAACTTTGCCTCCCAGGTTCAAGCAATTCTCCTGTCTCAGCCTCCCGATGAAATGTTTTCTTGATGTTTCCTTGAAAATGAATGAGGTAAGTCTGTCGCTTCAAGGAAAACAACTGAGATTAATTGTTGCCAATAACAAAATTTTGAGCTTTCAAACTAGAACTAGAATTTTGGAAAGCTTGTGTCCACCGCTGTGAGCTTAACAACTTCCTAATAGTTCAATGCTTTTCTGACGATAGCAGTAATGATGTTAGCAAATGTGATTTTTTCTTTTTTGAGACAGGGTCTCACTTTGTTGCCCAGGCTAGAGTGCAGTGGTGCAATCACTGCTTACTGTGGCCTTGACCTCCTGGGCTCAGGCCATCCTCCTACCTCACTCTCCCAGTAGCTGGGACTACAACTGTGCATCACCACGCCTGGCTAATTTTTGTATTTGTTTGTAAAGATGGAGTTTTGTCATGTTGCCCAGGCTGATCTTGAACTCCTGGGCTCAAGTGATCTGCTCGCCTCAGCCTCCCAAAGTGCTGGTATTACAAGGTGTGAGCCACTGTAACCAGCAGCAAGTGTGATTTTTAAAAATATTGTATAGTTTGGAAGATCTACACAGCTTAGTAAAGCAATATTTTCCAGATGACCACCAAAATCACCAATGGGCAAAAAATTTATTCAAATTTTTTGTTTTGGAAAATGGATTTAATCTTTATTAAAAAATTAATTACGTTAACATGAAATGAGTTTTTTTGTTATTTGGAAATTAATAAATATATTTTAAATTTGTTTTAATTTCTTTCTTTCTTTTTTTGAGACAGGGTCTTTCTCTGTCACCCAGGCTGGAGTGCAGTGGCATGATCATAGCTCCCTGTAGCCTGAAACTCCTGGGCTCAAGGGATCCTCCCATCTCAGCCTCCTTAGTAGCTGGGACTACAGGCGTGCATTACCACGCCTGGCTATTTTTTGTGTATATATTTTTTTAAGAAATGGAGCTTCACCACGTTGCCCAGGCTGGTCTTGAGCTCCTGGGGCTCAAGTAATTCTCCTGCCTTGGCCTCCCAAAATGCTGGGTTTACACACATGAGCCACTGTGCCCAGACTGTTTTAATTTCTAATATGGTAAATATTGATGAATATAACCAGTAACATGTTGACAAACTCATTTTCTGGGAAAAAAACCCAACAGCCTGATATGTAGCCTTTGCCAATTCTGTGGTGTAAATATTCCCACTGCGACTGATGTCAAGCTACCAATGTGACTTCATAGAGCACGGGATTGGGAAGAGATCACAACTGGCTCTCATGAGCAGGTGCAACCTGGCTCCAGCACCACTAATATAATCCACATTTTAAAAGCCCTCTGAGTCCTCAATAATTTTTATGAGACTAAAGAGGTCCCAAGAGCAAAATGCTTAAGACCCACTGCCCTAGAGAAATGGCTATATTTGAGCACCAGGATATACGTATCATGTGATCTGAGAGACCAAAATAGACGCCCCTGTATCAACTAAGACCCTAAGGCTAAGGAAACAAAAGCTACCTACAGGTTGAGGGTTCAGAGCTTGGCTGGCCTGATAATTTTTGTTTTGAGACAAAGTCTCGTTCTGTCACCCAGGCTGGAGTGCAGTGGCAAGATGATGGCTCACTGCAACCTCTACCTCCTGGGCTTAAGGAATCCTCCCACATCAGCCTCCCGTGTAGCTGGTACCACAGTCATACACCACCACATCTGGCTAATTTTTGTGTATTTTGTAGAGACAGGGTTTCACCATGTGGTCCAGGCTTGTCTCGAACTCCTGGGCTCAAGCAATCTACCTGCCTTGGCCTCCCAAAGTGCTGGGATTATAGGCATGGGCCACCGCGCTCGGTCTCAGCATGGCAAATTTCTAATCTCCTGTGGCTATAGGAAAAAAGACCCTTGCTAAACTCCCTAATAATAGGGCCCCTCAGGCTGATTTACAACCTAGGCCACTACAACTCTGATTGAACAGAGGACTGGCCTTACAAACATTCTTTTCTGACAAGTTATTGCAGACCTAAAGCCAGTTTCAGCCAGCTTATAGAGGCTGTGCACAAACTCTCTTTGTGTCCTATATTTCACCTTTTGACATAAAGAGCCAAATTCCACCTCATTTAATATTAAAACCTGGCCCACACTTTGCAAACCGGTATCACCAATAAAGCTGTCCTGCTATTCAGCCATCCTGGTGGTCTTTCGGATGACGATCATGTACAAAACAGTCATAGCAGCCATGTCTATATGCAACATGGGTGAATCTTAAAACCATTAACAATATTGGGGAAAACAAGCCAGACTTGAGTAAATACATACGATAGGATTCCATTTATATGTAGCCCACAAACACGCAAAGCTAAACATTATTGTTTAGGAAAAATGTATGTTACATACATGTTTTTCCATTGTGTATGTGCTCAGTTCCACTCATAAGTATGTATAGCTTCCCCCCAAACCTGCTGAATATATATAAACACTGGCCTTGTGAAGCATGAAACCCAACCTGTCCTTCCTCTCTTGGAAGAGAGAGTACCTCTGATCCATGCTGGAGACTGTCTCTCTGTGCAAACTGCTATCGCCATTAAAGCTCTTCTTTTTACTATTTAGCCATGCTGGTGGTCTTTTCAGTGACCGTCATGTATAAAACAGTCACAGCAACCATGGCTACATGCAAAATGCGTGAATCTTAAAAATATTAACCCCACAGGGGAAATCAGACTCATTGCATACTATAGGATTGAAACTATATGAAAGTCCCCAAACAGGCAAAACTGAACATTATTGTTTAAGAGCATACTTTGGCATTAAGCATATAAAGAAAAGCAAGGAAGTGATTGCTATACAAGTCAAGAGAGTGGTTTCCTTTAGGGGAGGAATGGGTTGTGAGTGGGAGGGGCATGTGGAGTACTTTGGGCGTGCTGGCGATATTTTATTTCTTGACCAGCTCAGTGTTTTTTGTGGGGTTTTGCTATTCCATAATTCATTTATCTGTACATTTATTTTTAACGTACTTTTTGATATTTGTGTTTTATGTGACAATAAAAGGTTTTAAAAATTGAATTATACCGCGCTGGGTGTGGTGGCTCATGCCTGTAATCCCAGCACTTTGGGAGGCCGAGGCGGATGGATCACGAGGTCAGGAGATTGAGACCATCCTGGCTAACATGGTGAAACCGCGTCTCTACTAAAAATACCAAAAATTAGCTGGGCGTGGTGGCAGGCGCCTGTAGTCCCAGCTACTTGGGAGGATGAGGCAGGAGAATGGCGTGAACCTGAGAGGCAGAGCTTGCAGTGAGCCGAGATCATGCCATTGCACTCCAGCCTGGGCGACGGAGCGAGACTCTGTCTCAAAAAAAAAAAAAAAAAAAAAAAAAATTAAATTATACCGAACGCATGCCTCCTCTGCATGTTAATTGGAAGGACACCTCCTCTTCCTAGCTCCAGCCCTGCCCCAACTGTGGTCTCTGCTAAATAAAGGTTTATTCTAACCTGCAGAACATCTTTCATGGTCATTTCCTGCCTCAGGCTTAGTTTCAAGATGGAACACATAGTTTCCTGGAGTTCCACTATTTTTGTTTAAAGGCCATTGGAAACTTTCTCTGAATTGCCTAGCGAAATCCAGCCTCTTCGTTTTTAGCAAGCAATACTATAGCACACAGAGTTCTGTTTAGTTAACTTAACCACATGTTATAAGCATCTTTTAAAGTCAGCCTTTAAAACTCTTGCAGAGGATTTCATCATATGGATGTATTACAGTTTATTGAACAAGCCCTCTGCTGATGGATATCTTGGTGGTTTTTGACTTTTTTTTTTCCTAATGAATGAGCAAGACAAAGGCCCTTATCTCATTGGACTGAGCTCTGTGGGGATGGTGCCCAGGTCTAATTGCTAATGCATTGCAGCTGTAGCTAAGCACCTGGCATAGAATGGGAAATGATTGTGGAATGAATGAATGAAGACTGAGCAAATGAAGCATATTATACCAGTGTGAGCACTAAGACAGAATTCTTTGTGCAAGCCCCTACAAAGTAGCAGATAGGAAATGAATGGAGCCCACTGGTTTAGGTCTGAACCAGCGTGGATTTAAATCCCATCACAACTGCATGATGTTAGGCAGCTACTTAATCTCTTTGCTTCAGTGTCCTCATCTGTAAAATGGGTATAATAATGGCATCTGCGTCAGAGGGCTGCTGTGAGGGTTAAACAGGTGAATAAATGTGCATAAATGTCTTTGCTTGGGGCAAGCACATCAACATTCATTAAATAGTAGCAGACTTTAACTCACCCCAAATGTAAAAGCGTAGCAAGGATGATACTAGTATTGTGGTGAGAACACAGAAACCAGGTTCTTCTGGCGACTGCTTTCGTGGTGGTGGTTGGTTTGATTTGTTTCTGTGAGGTCAATTTTGCTTCTGCAGAATCAGCTGTTCTCTTACAGAGAGTATTTATACTCAGAGTCTGTCACCATGGAGACAGTCAACAGTAGAGAATCCAAGATAGATCACCTCTCCCTAAAGGCTGAAAGTGAACTCTTGGGGCCGTTTTATTCTCTGAGGTTAGCAAGGAGTCGTCTACTACCCATTCAGGAGGCCAGCTGGGAGGACAAAATAGGCACCCCAAACTCAGCAACTTCATAACACCTTCCTCTCCCCCTGAAGCCTTAAACTGCGTCAAGTCAAAGAAACCTGGGGCAAATCCTTAACATGTTTTTGACTGCAGTAAATCCACAGCCACTCTCTACTCCGAGCTGGCAGATCGAGACCAAGTATTCAACGAAAGTGCTCACTGGAAATTGGATGGAAGAGAGGGGAAAGGTAAGGAAATGAGAGAGGTTGGAGAGAGGGCTCAGAGGGACTGATGGGGAGAGGCAGGAGTGAAGTTCATCACTATTTTCAAATGGAGGGCAGCAGATGATTGCATCTTAAAAATGTGGCATTGGGGTCTCTGTGCTCTACAAAGGATAGTTACATTCAAGAAATCATCAATATTCACGCATTTTGCATGGTTTCTATGACTGTTTCATACATGATGGTTATCGAAAAGACCACTGACACTCTCTTACAGATATAACAGGGGCATCGAAAATACTGTAACAGGGTGTCAATATAGTCGTGCCTCTCAGCACTCTTCTCAGTGAAGTGTTTCTAGGCATCTGGATGTTTTCTGTCCTTAATTCCTTTGTACCTTGATTTGAAGAACATTTGCTCTCCTCATTCTGGCCCTTCCCAGAATATGGTATCTCCTGAGGCCAGCTTGCCACTCTCTGTGCTGATGTCCAGGGATTTGCTGCTGCTCTCTGGCACCTTTCCACAATCCTGCCCTACTAATGCATTTCAATTTTTACTTTTTTTTTTTTTTTTTTGAGACAGAGTCTCGCTCTGTTGCCCAGGCTAGAGTGCAGTGGCATGATCTCGGTTCACTGCAACCTTCACCTCCCAGGCTCAAGCGATTCTCCTGCCTCAGCCTCCCAAGTAGCTGGGACTACAAGTGCATGCCACCATGCGCAGCTAATTTTTTGTATTTTTAGTACAGATGGGGTTTCACCATGTTGGCCAGGCTGGTCTTGAACTCCTGACCTCAAGTGATGTGCCGACCTTGGCTTCCCAAAGTGCTGGGATTACAGGCATGAACCACTGTGCCTGGCCTCAATTTTTGCTTTCAAACAGAACAATTTGGCTCTTGGTTTTCCTCTGTGTTTTAAAGGTCTTTGGAAAATACTTTGCCTGAGTTGGCAAAGTTTCAAGTTGGCATACTTGAAATTGAATGTCTTCATTTGTGTTTGGCAAGACTGAGCCACTTAAAGTTTTTCAGAGACATCTAGACTTCCCCATGTCTTCTTGGGAAGTGGGCAAGGAAAAGGAGGTGAAATAGAATACTCAGCTTTGGTATGGGGAAAAGAAGGGAAGGTTAAAGGCTGTTTTCCTGGAGAATATTAGTAATCACCACCTCTCTGGCCAGATACAACCTTCAGTCATCATCAGCTACAAATGTACTTGGCCTTGTTTGGTGAGCAGGTGTGTGCAAGAGAAGTTCCAAAAGCAAGAAGGACTGGTTGAAAATACCTTCAGGTGCCCATGGATGATGCAGTACTCAGGGATATTATGGGCTGGTCTCACACCTAGAGAAGATTGCATAAAAATAGTGGAGTTGGAGTGATGTCAACAAGGTAGCAGACTAAGAAGCTCCAGGTTCTCATTCCCCATGGAAACATTAAAGAAAAAAACACAAAAACGTTATAGGAGCTCTGGAAAACAGTCAAAGATATATAGCGACAAATCAAATGCCCAATCAAGAAAAAGACACATTCAAAATTAATAGGAAATTCCATGATGTTTTTACTTGTCCTTTCCTACTACCACCCCAGCACAGCACAGCATAGTCTGCATTTTAGGGTAAGTGGCAGCTCGGCTCCAAGTTCCCTCTTTCAAATCCAGAGTGAGTGGAGCAACATTTGAACCTGTCTGGGGCTGCCTGAGGGATTGCTCTCTATTTCATCTAACTTGGAGCTCAGATGGGAAAAGGTGGCATGGTTCAGATCTCAGCTGGGAAAAGCCATGGAAAGCAATGATAGGCACAGCTAGTGAACGCTGCCAGGGGATTACAGATCTATAAATATCTGGGGCAAGAGATTATGGATAGAGGAATACAATAGAACATCTGAAGTCGAAGAAGAAGCAGGGGTGAGACTTTTTTTTGGAAAATAAAACATTTAAAAGAAGCTGTGTATGTAGGGGAATTAAAAAAAAAAAAAACCACACACAGATCCAGGCAAGATGTACACCAGAAAAGAGTTGAGAATATTTTAAGCCTTCATGTTGGGCTGACTCCAAGACTCAGAACATTACCTGCTAGTTAGAAAAGGTCTTCCCTGCACAGAGTCAGTCTAAAAATACTGGAAGATTTGGCTGCTTTTCAAATGCCCAATTTTCAACGAAAAATCACCAGACATACAAAGATACAGAAAAAAAAAGTGGCCCATCCAAAGGAAGAAAATAAAGTGAGAGAATAAACACAAGCATCAAGGTAGTAGTCAAATACTTTAAAACAACCATCTTAAATATGGACAAATAGGTAAAGGACACAAAGAACTAAAGTAAATCAGGAAAACAATACATGAGCAAAATGAGAGTATTAAAAAGGAGATTGAAATTATAAAAAGGAGTCAAACCAGTTTTAGAGCTGAAAAATGCAATAACTGAATTGAAAAATTCAATAGAGGGATTCAGCAGCAGATTTGAATAGGCAGGAGAAAGAATCAGCAAATTTAAAGGCAGTGAACAGAGCCTAAGGGACTTATGGGACACTATGAAGCAGATTAATACATGCATTAAGGGAATTCCATAAGGAGAAGAGAGAGAGAAAGGGGCCAAAAGAGTATTTGAAAAAATAATGATTAAAATCTTCCCAAATTTGAGTAAATACATAAATCTACAAATCCAAGAAGTTCAATGAACTCCAAGTATGAAAAATCTAAAGAGACCCTCATTGAAACACTTCATAATTAAGATATTGAAACCCAAAAACAAAGAGAGAATCTTGAGAGCACCAGGAGAAAAGTAACTCATCAAGAACAATGGCTCCTCAGTGAGATTATTATGGGATTGACAGATGTGGTGGCTCATGCCTGAATCTCAGCACTTTGGGAGGATAAGGCAGGTAGATTGCTTGAGCCCAGGAGTTCGAGACCAGCTGGGCAACATGGTAAAACCCTATGTCTACAAAAGATATACAAATTAGCTGGGCACAGTGGTGTATGCCAATAGTCCTAGCTACTCAGGAGGCTGAGGTGGGAGGATCACCTGAGCCTGGGAGGTGGAGGTTCTAGTGAGCCGAAATCATGCCACTGCACTCCAGCCTGGGCAACAGAGTGAGAGTGAGGCCCTGTCTTAAAAAAAAACACAAAAAAACAAAAACAGATTATTAGGGAATTTTCTCAGCAGAAACCTTGGAGCCTGGAAGGCAGTGGGATAATACATTTAAAGTGCTGGTAAAAAAAATACTGTTATCTGATAATTCTGTATTCCACAAAATTGTCTCTTAAAAAAGAGGGAGATGTTAAGACATTCCCAGATAAACAAAAGCTGAGGGTGTTTATTGACAGTAGACCTACCTTGCAAGGAAGACTAAAGAGAATCCTTCAAGTTGAAACAAAAGGACATTAGACAGTAACTTGAAGCTGTGCAAAAATATAAATTTCTCCAGTAAAGGTAAATATGTAGACAAGCTTAAAAGCCAGGATTATTATCATTTTGGGATGTAACTCTACTCTTTATTTTTGACAGAATTTAGAAGACAAATGCATAAAATTATAAATCTATGTAAATGAGTGTGCATTATATAAAGATGTAATTTGTGCCTTCAATAACATAAAGCAGAGGGAGGCAGAGCTATAAAAGCGTAGAGTTTTGGTATACAATTTCAGTTGGTCGCAATTTAAAATATGTTGTTATAACTGTAGGATATTGTGTATAATCCCCATGGGACACACAAAGAAAATGCCTATAGAATATTCACAAAAGAAAATAATAAGGGAATCAAAATGTGGCCCTCAAAAATTAAACACAAAAGAAGATAGTAAGAGAACAAATAAGGGGCAAAAATCTACAAGACATACAGAAAACAAATACTAAAATGGCAAATATAAGTCCTTCCCTATCAGTAATCACTTTTAAATGTAAATGGATTAAACTTCCAAATGAAAGGCATACATTAGCAGAGAGATTTATAAAACAGGATCCAACTATATGCTGCCTACAAGAGACTGACTATAGATTGAAGTACACATGTAAGTTGAAAGTGAAAGGAAGCAAAAAGATATTTTGTGCAAATAGTGCCAGAAGTGAGCAGGTATGGCTAGTATCAGACAAAGTAGGCTTTAGGTTAAAAACTATTATGAGACAAAGAGGGACACTATATATTGATAAAAGGGCCAATTCACCAAGAAGAGGGTACAATAATTACACACATGTATACACCAAATATTAGAGCTCTGAAATAAATGAAGCAAAAATGGACAGAATTGAAGGGAGAAATAGATGGCTCTACAGTAATAGTAGAACAACCCTATAGATCAATTGGACCTGACAGGCACTCCACCCAACAAAGGCAGAATACGCGTTTTTTTTTTTCCTCAAGTACATACGGAATATTCTCCAGGATATACCATATGTTAGACTACAAAACAAGTTTTAATAAATTATAAAGATTAAAATCATACAAAGTATCTTTTCTGATCACAAATGAAATGAACTTAATGATTAATAGCAGAAGAAATACTGAAAAATCCACAAATATGTGGAAATTAAACAACACTGTTTTAAAAAAGATCAGTAAAGAGAAAAATCACAGAAAAATTAAAAAATAATAATGAAAATACAACATACCAAAACTTATGGGATGTAGTGAAAGTACTGTTAAGAGGGAAATTTACAGCTGTAAACACATTAAAAAAGAAGAAATATCTCAAATTAACAACCTGGCTTTACACTTTAAGAAAACAGAAAAAAAAAAAAACAAACTAAATGCAAAGCTAGCAGAAGGAAGGAAATTAAATATTTAGAGAAGAGATAAGTAAAATAGGAAATAGAAAAAACAACAGAAAAAATCAATAAAACCGAGTTGGGACCGGGCATGGTGGCTCACGCCTGTAATCCCAGCACTTTGGGAGGCCGAGGTGGGCGGATCATCTGAGGTTAGGAGTTTGAGACCAGCCTGGCCAACATGGCGAAATCCCGTCTCTACCAAAAATACAAAAATTAGCTGGGTGTCACGGTGCATGCCTGTAATTCCAACTACTAGGGAGACTGAGGCAGGAGAATTGCTTGAACCTGGGAGGCGGAGGTTTCAGTGAGCCGAGATCATACCACTGCACTCCAACCTGGGTGACAGACCGAGACTCCATCTGTAAACAAACAAGCAAGCAAACAAAGAGAAAACCAAATTGGTTTTTTGAAAAGATCAATAAAATTTACAAATGATTATCTATATTGACTAACGGAAAAAAAGAGAAGAGATGCAAGTGACTAAAATTAGAAATGAAAGTGTAAAATAATTACCAACTTTTTTTCTGACATAAAAAGATAATAAGAGAATACTGTGAACAATTTATGCTAACAATTGGAATATTTATATAATTCTCCATGAAATGGAGAAATTCCAAGAAATATACAATCTATCAAGACTGAATTATAAAGAAATAGAAAATCTGAATAGATCTATAACTAGTGAAGAGATTGAATTAGTAACCAAAAATCTCCCAACAAAGGAAAGCCTAAGACCAAATGACTTCAGTGGTGAATTCTAACAAATATTTTGAAAAGAATTAAGATCAGTCCTTCTCAAATGCTTCCAGAATATTGAAGAGGAGGAAATAAATTCTAACTAATTTTATGACGTCAGCATTACCCTGACACTGAAGGCGAAGACATCACAAGAAAAGAAAACTACAAACCAATATTCCTTATGAATATTGATGCAAAAATCCTCAAGCAAATAGTAGAAACCCCAATTCAATATTATATTAAAAGGGTTATATACACCATGACCAAGTGAGATTCCTTCCTGGAACGCAAGAATGGTTCAGGGCTGGACATAGTGGCTCATGCCTGTAGTCCCAGCACTTTGGGAAGCCAAGGCAGGCAGATCAGTTGAGGTCATGAGTTTGAGACCAGCCTGGCCAACATGATGAAACCTCGTCCCTACAAAAAATACAAAAATTAGCTGGGCATAGTGGCATGTGCCTGTAATCCCAGCTTGAAAATGGCTTGAACCTGAGAGGTGGAGGTTGCAGTGAGCCAAGGTCTCACCACTGCACTTCAGCCTGGCTGACTCTGTCTAAAAAAAAAAAAAAAAAAAAAAAAAAAATTAATATATAAAAATTAACCAATATACTAGAATGAAGGAAAAAAAGACATGATCATCACAATGTAGAAAAAGCATTGGGCAAAATTAAACTTCTTTTTATAAAGAAAAGCATTTGACAAACTAGGCATAGAAGGAAACTGCCTCAACATAGTAACAAAAACCCACAGCTAACATAATACTCAATGGTGAAAGATTGAAAGCTTTTCCTTTAAGATTAGGAATAAGACAAAAATGCCAGCCTTTTCCACTTTTGTTCAACATAGTGCTGGAAGTTCTAGCCAGAAAAATTAGGAAAGAAAAGGAAAAGCTTCCAAATTGGAAAGGAAAATGTAAAATTTTCTCTCTTTTTGCAGATGGCATGATTTTATATACAGGAAACCTCTAATGATTTTATATATAGGAAACACACACACATGCACCCATACACAAACTGTTAGAACTAATAAATGAGTTAAGCAAAGTATGCAAAAGTTGATTGTGTTTGTAAACACTAACAGTGAACTCTGAAAAGGAAATTAAGAAAATTCCATTTACAGTAACATCAAAAGATTAAGTATTTAAGAGTAGACTTAACCAAGGAGATGAAAGAACTTATATACATTGAACACTACAAAACACTGCAAAAAAAAAAATAAATAAAGAGGACATAAATAAATGGAATGACACCCTGTGTTCATGGATGGAAGACTTAATATTGTTAAGATATCAATACTACACAAAGCTGTCTACAGATTCAATGCAATCATTATCAAAACCCCAGTAAAGGTTTTTTTTTTTTGCAGACATAAAATCCATCCTAAAATTCATATAAAATCTCAAGAGACTCCCAATAGCCAAAACAATCTTGAAAAAAAAGAACAAAATTGGAAGACTCACATGTCTCAGTTTCAAAACTCACTAAAAGCTACAGTAATCAAGACAGTGTGATACTGGCATACAGATAGATACATAGACCTATAGAACAAAAGAGAGAGCCTAGAAATAAACATTTGTATATATGGTCAAATGACTCTTTACGAGGATGCTAAAACTGTTCAATGGGGGAAAGGACAATTTCTTCAATAAACGGTGTTCAGTAAAGTGGATATCTAGGTGCGAAAAAATAAAGTTAGACCCTTCCCTAATTCCATATACAAAACTGAACTCAAAGTGGATCAGAGACCTGGATGAGACCTAAAACTACAAAACTCTTAGAAGAAAACATAGGGGGCTGGGTGTGGTGACTCATGCCAGTAATCCCAGCACTTTGAGAGGCTGAGGAGGGAGGACTGCTTGAGGAAAGGAGTTCAAGACCAGCCTGGGCAACACAGCAAGAACTTATCTCTTTTTTTAAAAAATTAAATTAAAAAAGAAGAAAACAGGGGAAAATTCTCATGACATTGGCTTTAGCAAGAATTTCTTGATATGACACCAAAAGCACAGGCAACACAAGAAAAAAATAATAAACTGGACGTCATCAAAACAAAAAACTTTGTGCCTCAAAGGACACTAACAACAGAGTAAATGACAACCACTGGAGTGGGAGAGAATATTTGCAAATCATATATCTGATAAGGGACTAATATCCAGAATATGTAAAGGACTTCTATAACTCAACAATAACCAAAGACAAGCAACCTGATTAAAAAATGACAAAGGAGCTGGACAGGTATTTCTCCAAAGAAGATGTACAAATGGCCAATAAACACATAAACATAGTCAACCTCACTGATTATTAGGGAAATCCAAATCAAAATTACAATGAGATACCACTTCACCCTTTAGTATGGCTAGTATCAAAAAACAGAAAATATCAAGTGTTGGTGAGGATATGAAGAAATCGGCACCCTTGTGCCCTAAATGGTACTGCCACAGTGGAAAACAATATGGGAGTTCCCAAAAAAAATTAGACATAGAATTACCATATGATCCAGCAATTACACTTCTGGTTGTGTGCCTAAAAGAACCGAAAGCAGGGACTCAAAAAGATATTTTACATTCACATTAATAGTAACTATTCACAGTAACCAAAAGTTGGATGCAACCCAAGTACCCACTGATGGATGAATGGATAAACAAAACATGGTGTAAGTGTATCATGGAATATAATCAAACCTTAAAAAGGAAGAAGATTCTGCCACATGCTATCAAATGGATGAATTTTGAAGACATTATACTAAGTGAGCTAAGACAGACACAGAAGGACAAACATTGTGTGATTCTACTTACATAGGGTGCCTGTAACAGGCAAGTTCATACAGAGAAAGTAGAATGATGGTTGCCAGGGGCTTCAGGGAGAGGAGAATGGAGAGTTGGTGCTTTAACGGTCACAGAGTTTCAGTTTTGCAAGGTAAGTAAAGTTCTAGAGATGGATGGTGGTGATGGTTGCACAACAGCATGAATGTCACTGAACCGTAGAGTTGAAAATGGCTAAAATGGTACATACATTTTATGTTGAATATATTTTACCATATTAAACTTTAAGAAAACTAATTAGAGAACAAAATGTAATTTGAAAGGTGAGAGAGTTGGAAAGAATGAGGAACAAAGAACAGAAAGAAAGGGAGGGCCGGGCACAGTGGCTCATGCCTGTAATCCCAGCACTCTGGGAGGCCGAGGCAGGTGGATCACAAGGTTGAGAGATCGAGACCATCCTAGCCAACATGGCAAAATGCCCTCTCTTCTGAAAATACAAAAATTAGCTGGGCATGGCGGCCCATGCCTGTAATCCCAGCTACTCAGGAGGCTGAGACAGGGGAATTGCTTGAACCCGAGAGGCAAATGTTGCAGTGAGCCGAGATTGCGCCACTGCACTCCAGCCTGGTGACAGAGTGAGACTCCATGTCCAAAAAAAAACGAGGAGGCAAAGAGGAGAGAAGAGCAGGGAGAGAGAAGATGAGAAAGGACACAGGTGCGGATGATGAGAAGGTGACCAGGGGAGCCAATGACAGCTCTTCCCAGGGATGCCGGATGGCAGGCTCCCCGTCCCTGAGCAAGCTCTTTCCTGTGTTGGACAGGGTGTCCTGGGGTTTGTATTTACCTTTTCCCTACCCATCTTCTGATGGCCCAGGAGGTAAGGGGACCCAGCAGAAGTTTGAGAAGTGGCATCTCAGAGGTTTTCCTGAATATTTGGTCTTTTCCAGTTCACCAGAGACACTGACAAGACACCCCAATCCATTTACAGAAAAGAATACATCCCCTTCCCAGACCACAGACCGGACCAGATCTCCAGGTGGTATGGGAAGAGGAAAGTTGAGGTAAGAGGGAGTGGCAACTGGGACACTCAGACCTGGACCCCACCCAAAGCTCAGGGGACACCAGCCAGCTTCTTACAGGCTTAGTACCCTCTTGGGGGAAAACAGGAGTAGTCTCATTAATACCCTCCCAGCCCGGGGGCTGCAGATAGCACTAATCAATAATTACCTGTGTGGGCTGATGATCTGTTTAATCTCAAACTGGCAGCATTCCCTCCAACCTACATCCCAGCACCTGGATCACACTCTTCCGACAGAATATAGGCAAAGAATGCAAGAAATAGCAACCAAAAGGTAAATGATGCATATAGTCAGGAATCACATCAGGCACTGCAAAAGCAGCTGGCAGTGATGTATTTGGACAAACAGTGTTGTGTATTGTATTATCTGTGCTCCAGCTTCCTGTTCTTTCGCATGAAAAGTCAAGCACCATCCACACACCGTATTGACTGGGCACTTGTCCAGGAATCATGGTGTTCCAGGTGTTGGAAGCAGAGAGCAGGGCATTGCAACCTCAGAACATGCCCTCCACACCCAAGGAGGGGCATTTGAGACTATTATTATCTTTAGCAATCCCACTAGTGAGTATGTAGGAGACAATTATTAACTTGGTGTGCCAGAGGCTGAGATCCTGGCCCTTCCAGGAACAGCAGGGAAAGCCGTCTCCTGCAATAACCCCTGTGGGTAGCTCCCAGCAGGCACAGCCTGGGGAGAGCAAGCTTGTAGGTGCTCACCCACTGGGTGTGCAGCTGTGCTCTGTCCCCACCACACTCTGGGAGTTCCCTTGAGTTGTTTCTTTTGCCAGCCTGCTGCTCTTATAAGCGATTTCTGTCTCCCAACTCCCACCCCACCTGACCCTACTATACCTGCTTCAACTCAGGGTGGCAGCAGACAGACATGGATTAAGGTAGTGGACATCTTTTGGAATTGGGGCATTTTAGTGCTTGGAGGGACCTAAGAGATTCATTCAGCTCAGTGGCCCGAGGTGTAAAGTGGCTTTTTCAAAGCTGTGTGGCTTATTGGTAAGGGATGAAGCAAGTTGCTGCTCTGCAAATCAGGCAAAGAGTGTCCTCAGATTCCATTCCTCATCTGCCAGAGTCGCCTATTTGCATTCTGCATTTAGGGATCCATGTTAGGATAAGCAGCAAGATTTTCAGCTCTGTGCTGGCAACCCCAGATGACTCCCTCATCCTCAGACCACACTGACATCTCCAAGCAAGCTGATGCTCTGGGGCTGCTGAGCTTCACCAGCAGTGCGCATTAAAGACACAAATGAATTTTAACATAAACAAGTCAAAGTTAGAACCCAGGATCTGGGGCTCTCAGCCTCTAACCATCCATGTATGTGAGGTATTGACCCTAGTTTTCAGTACATTGCAGAACATTTAGATAGCCTTTGGACCCATTAAAAGCTCTGACTAAGAGTTTAACATACAGTCTGGTTAAAATTAAGAACTCCACCCACTGCCCCCTCCCCCGCCCCGCCACATTGTCATCTCCAACAGAACAGACGATTGAATATTCATTTCCTTTTTTCTTTTCTTTTCTTTTCTCTTTTCTTTTCTTTCTTTTTCTTTTTTTTTCTTTTTTTCTTTTCTTTTTTTTGAGATAGAGTCTCTCTCTGTCCCCCAGGCTAGAGTGCAGTGGTGTGATCTTGGCTCACTGAAACCTCAGCCTCCTGGGTTGGAACAATTCTCCTTGCCTCAGCCTTCCAAGTAGCTGGGATTACAGGTGTGTGCCATCACAGCTGGCTAATTTTTTTTTTGTATTTTTAGTAGAGATAGGGTTTTGCCATGTTGGTCAGGCTAGTCCTGAACTCCTGGTCTCAACTAATCTGCCCACCTTGGCCTCTCAAACTGCTGGGATTACAGGCGTGAGCCACTGCACCTGGCCCTGAATATTTATTTCTAAGGTTTCTGTTCAAATTGCCTGCTTGTGGGATGGGGCCCTGAAGATAACCCTGCTTCCACACAGGTGCTTCAACTCTGTCAGCTCTTCTGTTTGCTTCATGTTGCCCTCCTTCTCCTAGGACAGCTTCCTCCTCCATCTCCCACTCCCACTTTGCTCTTCCTTCTTAGGCAAAAATGACTCCAAAGCCCGTATCCCCAACCGCCTCCTTTATCTAATTCTCACATACCAAGCCAATATTTCCTCTGCCTTAAATCACCCCAGGGCCAAGTAGTGGACACTAGAGACCACCCCTAGGGCCCAGAGCCCACAAAAACTATTCACACTATCCAGTCCTAAACTTGTCCACCCTGCCTCGCCCAATGGTTCCCATGGAAACCACAGTAAAGGCTCTGGGCCCTGCCCCCCAACCTTGTTCCTTCTGCGTCCCGACCAGAAACCAATGCTGGCTCTTCCTGATGTGGCCCTGCAGGGCATGGCGTGCCCTTCCTCTTGAGAACTGTAAGTAACAAGCTCTCCTTTCAAAGGTAGCTGTCTCTGTGGGTGTCACTTTCCCAAACCCGAATAAGGAAAAATCCCAGGCACACAGTAAAGACACACCCCAAATCAAGAGAAACTGCAAGAAAATTCCTCCTGGCCTCTCTACCTCCCATGCCACGAGGCTGCTTCTGCAATTCCCTTTGTTGATGGGAAACCCTCCAAGTCACTTTGGCATTAGAAATACACTATGGGGTACCTGGTGATGTGGATCTTGGGAATCCTGCTTAATGTCTGTGCCCACCCCCCTTGTCTTCCTCTGGCATTGTGATCTGACTTATTTATGGGGCCACCACTTGAAATATTGGGTGCAGCCGGCATTTCCAGACCATAGCAGACACAGGCCTCCCTGTCTGCTCCAGAAAAGAGGGCAAGCATGGAAATCAACATTATGCCCCCTTGTAAATCAGTGCAGTTCCCCAGGATTCCCTTCTGGGCCCAAGAGGATTTTCTTAGCAAAAGCACTGATTCAGGCAAACATCCCAGAGTAAGGAGAACATGGCTTTCTTCTCACTGTAAATTACTCCTCACCAAAGAAATCACTCCCCTAGTTTCCAGCTGAGCAAGCCGTAAATCCTGTGCAAGAGAAGGCAATTTATGGGGTGTTCTCTGATTCTTCCCACAGTAACAGACTGAAATATAAGGCACATATGTCAGGCTGGCTTTCACCATCTTGTCCTTGCCCTTAGGAACAGGCTTGGATTCATGAGACTTGAGACAAATCAGGCTGCAATTTCAGATCACAAGTGAGGTGGTGCTGACTTTTCCCATTCAGCATGATGTCCTGGCTTTAATTTTAATGTGCCACCATAGCTCATTCTAGGAATGAATTGACTTGGCATGGGACTGGCCATACAGAGAACTAACTGCAGCCAGCTGGGATGTGTTTGAAAGTGGGATGCCTCAGAGTAGGATAAACAAGTGTGTTTCTGAAGACCCTTTGTCAGCCCACGGATGCCCGCTCTCTCCATCAGCACCACAGACCCCTACATGTGGCAGCTCCTGTCTCCACCATGGCCAGGTGGATGCTTTGCTCCTATCAGTAACGAGCCCACTGTGTCTATCCTTCCAGGGGCTACCTTACAAACACCTGATCACCCACCACCAGGAGCCCCCACATCGCTACCTGATCAGCACCTATGATGACCATTACAACCGGCATGGTTACAACCCGGGGCTGCCTCCACTCCGCACTTGGAATGGACAGAAGTTGCTGTGGCTGCCAGAGAAGTCTGACTTTCCCCTTCTTGGTACTTTTATAATTCAGGGTATTCCTCTGCGTTGGTCTGTAAAGTTGCACAGACCAACGGAGCTGTACCTGCCTCATGCAGAAGGAGCCACACAGGTGACCCTGTCTCCAGGAGAGCAGCGGAGGACATAGTAGGGGCTGAGTTCTATTGTACCCTCAGGGCTGCCTCCTGTCCTTTCCCTTTGACCTGGGGTAATCTTGGCTGTGTAATGAAGCCATCACCTGTGCCCCATGGTGGCGGGCTTAGAGCACAGGTGGCAGGGAGCAACATCCACGCATCCTTCCTCCCAGTCCTATTTACTAGATGAATAATGACAATATTTCCCAGGTAGTGCTCCCTGCTGCAATGACAACAAACACTGAGGAATTTCTGGACTCGGGGAGTTGACATTCCAGGGGGGAAACAGATAAGACACCATTAAAAAGTAAGAACACTTAAGATCACATAGATAATTTTAGACAGGAATGTGCGCTATAAAGAAAACAGGTAATGGAGAGAAAGTGAGGTGGTGAATTTGTGAACCTCCTTTGGTTCACAAATTCCTCCTTGGAAAAGTGAGGGGTGGTCTTTGTTGAGGAGATAGAGTTGAATTGGGAAGAAGGGAGCCATACAGGGATTGAGGGGGAGGGCATTCCAGAGGAAGGAACAGTAAATGAAAAAGTTCTAAGGCAGGAATGGAGGAGGATCATGTAGGGGTTCATAGGGCACAGTGAAGGGAATGAAATTTGTCCTATCCACAATCCCAAGACTTGGAATGCATTTTTGTAGGAGAGTGCCTTGATGTGATTTACATTTCAAGCCACGTCCACCCTAATGAGGACACAGAGCAGTGCCAGCTCTTTGTGGTCCTACCTTTTGATGCAAAGGGACACAGGTCAGAGGATGAGCTGCTGGTCACTCTGCATTACTTTTGCATGGGATTCTTCTCAACATTACTCTCAATGCACACAGCTTCCTTCCCGACAGGGGTGGGACAATTACTCAGGACCAGCGAGGCCACGCACAACCACACCATGGGGCTGACTTTTCCAAGGCCCCTGTGGCAGAGCCTGGTCTCCCCTGAGCACTTGGGATGCAGGTGCACCTTGAGACCGCCCGGGGCTGGCTGAACCAATGCTCTCTGCAAGGCTCTTCCCTGTGGGCCTCTGCCAGCCTTGGTCCCTGACAGAGCAGCCTGGGAAAATCTCCAGGGCCCCTGCTGCCCAGTCTCTTGGCCATTGGCCATTTAGAGCAAGACTCCTTCTGTAAGCCCCATTCAACTGGACCCTGGTTTCTCTTGCAGCTCCCCCTACAAACTATGGACTCTATGAGCAGCTCAAGCAGAGACAGCTCACACCCAAGGCTGGCCTGAAGCAGAGCACTTATACTTCATCCTACCCTAGACCACCGTTGTGCGCTATGTCCTGGAGGGAGCATGCGATCCCGGTCCCTCCCCATTGCCTGCATCCTCTCCCACACTTCTGAGAGCTGCCACCCCAGTAGCAGCTCAGATAGAATCAGCTGGAGACCACAGCATCACTGGATGTGCCAGACAAAAAGTGGCACAGATAAACTCAAGAGTACGAGATCTGGCCTGTCAAAGGTGCTCTCAGAATCATCATCTGCATTTGGCGGTACCTGTCCCCTCCTCAAAACCCACAGGTTCCTTGCTTTTCCATCCCACAATTAAAGATCTTTGACACTATTGCAGGGCTATGTACGTGCACAAGACAGATTCAGACTGTCAGAGAAAAACAGGAAGGGCCCTTAAGTTCTACCCTGTTGTTTCACAAGAGGGGAAACTGAGGCCCGGAAAGGTAATGTGACTTGCTGAAGAGTCTACTCCCACGGAGGAAATGAATCTGATGATGAAACCCATCATGAAAACTCCACAGAATGACCGAATGTGGTTCCCAGGAGGGCAGTGCTGCAGAGCTGGCAATGGGGAAGGACCCCAGCTTGTCTGTCATTGCCAAGGCAGAGGAAGGCGTGCTCTGGCCCCATGGGGCTCAGAGGAAGGGGAAAACACGTGGCATTTCCTTTGTCTCTGAGCTCGCAAATCTTTGTGTTTTTTTTTTCTTTTTTTGAGACGGAGTGTCACTCTCTTGCCCAGGCTGGAGTGCCATGGCACGATCTCAGCTCACTGCAACCTCTGCCTCCAGGGTTCAAGCGATTCTTTTGCCTCAGCCTCCTGAGTAGCTGGGACTACAGGTGCGCACCACTAGGCCTGGCTAATTTTTGTATTTTTAGTAGAGACAGGGTTTCACCATGTTGGCCAGGCTGGTCTCGAACTCCTGACCTCGTGATCCACCTGCCTCGGCCTCCCAAAGTGCTGGGATTAGCAGGCGTGAGCCACCGCACCTGGCTGAGCTCTCCAATCTTTATGAGCCTGGGCAGAGGGGAGAACCTCTGGTGGGTGATTTGGGAGAGAGGGTGGATCTCCTAGCAGAAGAACTCAGACATGGTCCTCACCCAGGACAGGGGTCCACAAGTGTGCATGCTCAGTGCTCGCACAGAGCTGCCTCTTTGAAGAAATGCCAGCAGACACCTTTGGCCCTTTGCATGCTTGGCTCATGGGCACAGGTGTGTTTTGTCAGTGATTTTGTACTGCACACCAATAATATGACTCCCAGTTTGGGAGCCTGAGTCTCTGCCATTGTTTTCACAGGATACCTGCTGGCCTCAGGCCACCTACCTTAGGGTCACTTTGGCACCTACTAAGTTCCTTCCTTAGTCATCCAAGTGTCCATGTAAGGACACTGTCTTCCATCCCAACTGAAAGTCAGAGCCTGACACAGGCTAAGTCCTCTATGTTTGTTGGATGAGTGAATGACAGGAGTTGAACAAATGAGTTGAATGAATGAATGACAGGAGGAGGAGCCAGGGGGTGCAGAAAGGTTGCTGCAGGAGACAGCTGTGGGATGGAGTGGAGCTGGCTGTCCTCACACCTCCAACATCCAGCCTTTCTATTGAGCATCCATTGAGCCATGTCTGGGCCAGGCCCTGACCTCACAGAGCCTCAGTCCAGCAGTCAGGGAGGAGCATGAGGTAAATGGCTGCAGGACAGAGAGGTGCTGCAGCTGGAGGCCCTGGGGGACAGCGAGGGATTGCGAGGAGTGACGGATACCCAGGATATGCTAAGCAGGGGCGTCCAATCTTTTGGCTTCCCTGGGCTACATTGGAAGAAGAATTGTCTTGGGCCACACATAAAAAAAATGAACACTGGCTGGGCGCAGTGGCTCATGCCTGTAATTCCAGCACTTTGGGAGGCCCATACGGGCGGATCACCTGAGATCAGGAGTTTGTGACTAGCCTGTCTAGCACAGTGAAACACTGTCTCTATTAAAAATACAAAAATTAGCTGGCACAGTGGTTCATGCCTGGAATCCCAGCTACTCCAGAGGCTGAGGCAGCAGAATCGCTTGAACCCAGGAGGTGGAGGTTTCAGTGAGACCAGATGGTACCACTGCATTCCAGCCTTGGTGACAGAGTGAGACTCCATCCCAAAAACAACAACAACAACAACAACAACAAACTTACACTAATGGTAGCTGATGAACTAAAAAAAAAATCGCATTTTAAAAAACCCCATAATGTTTTAAGTAAGTTTACAAATTTATGTTGGGCCACATTCAGCCTGCAGGCGGAGGGTTGGACAAGCTTGTGCGAAAGTAAAGGATGTCATGAGAGCAACAGGCAGGGGTTGACGGGTGGTGAATGAAGACCTGGCCTGCCTAGGTAGGGCCAGGGAGAATCAGATAGGTCAAGGCCAGAAAGCTGAGGGAGATTACCCAGCTGAAGGGACAGGTTGGGAGGGAAGAGAGGGTGGCTTGGGCCATGGGGGCAGCTCGTTTGAAGTCTCTGACTTGGGAAGAAGCTGAGCAGGTTCCTTAAAAGTCCAGAAAGACCGTGCGTTGGTCTCCTATTGCTGCTGGAACAAAATACCACAAACTCAGTGCCCTAAAGCAACACATGTTTATTTGACAGTTCTTATTATAAATGTGAATAAATGCACATTTATTCAGAATATCACAAGCTCAGTGCTTTAAAACAACACACATTTATCCTCTTGCAGTTCTCTTATGGGTAAGAGTCTACAGTGGTCCCCAGGGCTGCGTTGCTTCTAGAGGGTCTGGGGCAAATTGTTCCCTTGTCTTTTCCAGCTTCTAGGGCACATCACCGCTCCCATCTTATGGCGCCATCAGCTTGTCGAGAGCCAGCAGTGTAGCCTTCCTTCCTCTCTGTCTCCCCTTACAAGGATCCTTGTGACCATACTGCGCTCCCTGGGTAACCCAAGATAACCCCTTTCTCAAGATCCTTAATTTAATCACACCTATAAAATTCCTTCTGAATCTAAACTAACATAGTCATAGTTTCCAGAATGAGGATATGGACATTCTAGGAGGGACGAGGAGAGAAGAGTTCTGTGCACTTGACACCTGCTCAGTCACTGACCCCTCACCCCACCCCCAATGCATCTGGTCCTTTCCAGGCAGCTGGGATGGTCAAGGGGCAGGGGCAGGGGGATTCTGATGAGGGCCACAGACTGTGACTGCCCTCACCTGGTCAGCACTGCTTCACCTTCCATCCACACGTATTAAAAAGTCACTGTGAATGTGAGAGTGACTAGAAACTCTTGAGCCGGAGTATTGTTTTCAAGGTCAACGATGCAACCAGTTACACAAGATGGGGTGCACAACCAATAGCAGAGGCTCCAGTTGACCAGGGTGGAGGCTCTCCCCAGCTGTTCCCAAAGGAAAATCAAGCAGGTGAGAGTCTATTTCCTACAGTCCTGCTTCAACCCAACCAGTGGTTCTCAGACCCAACCAGTGAGCCACATTAACTTCACCTGGGGGGCTTGTTGAACCACAGATGCTAGGCCCATCCCCTGAGCTTCGGAATTAGAAGGTCTCAGGTGGGGCTGAGAAGCTGGAATTCTAATGAGTTCCCATGGGAAGCTGGTGCTGCTGGCCTGGGGACTGAACTTTGGCAACCACGCCACTAGGCTGAGCTAGTCTAATTCTTTTTTGCTTTTTAATTATTTTATTTTTGTTGATATGTAATAGTTGTACATACTTTTGAGATACATGTGACCATATGATACATTTGACCATATGATACATTTATATAATCAAATCAGAATAATTGGGATATCCACCACCTTAAATATTTCTTTTCTTTACACTAGGAACATTCCAATTATTCTCTTCTAGCTATTTTGAAACGTACACCAGGTCAGGCGCGGTGGCTCACGCCTGTAATCCCAGCACTTTGGGAGGCCGAGACGGGTGGATCATGAGGTCGAGATCGAGACCATCCTGGCTAACATGGTGAAACCCTGTCTCTACTAAAAATACAAAAAAAAAAAAAAATTAGCTGAGCGTGGTGGCGGGCGCCTGTAGTCCCAGCTACTCGGGAGGCTGAGGCAGGAGAATGGCATGAACCCAGGAGGTGGTGCTTGCAGTGAGCCGAGATCGCACCACTGCACTCCAGCCTGGGTGACACAGTGAGACTCTGTCTCAAAAAAAAAAAAAAAAGAAAAAGAAATGTACACCTAGTGTTAACTATAGTATCCACACTGATCTATCAAACTCCAGTTCTTATTTCTTATAAGCTTATATTTGTATCCATCAGCCAACCTCTATTCACCCATCCCCCTCACCCAACTCTTTCCCCTCTCTGGTAACCACCACTTTATTCTCTATCAACATGATATCCACTTTTTAAGCTCCCATGTATAACGCATGAGAACATGCGTTATTTGTCTTTCTGTGCTTGGATTATTTTACATAATGACATTATTTTACGTATGATTATTTGAACGTAATGACCTCCAGTTCCATCCATATTGCTGAAAATGACAACATTTCATTTTTAATGGCTGAATATTTCATTGTATAGCTATATATGTACCACATTTTCTTTATCCATTAATCCATTCATGGACACTTAAGTTGATTTCATGTTTTGGATATTGTAAATAGTACTGCAATAAACATGGTCATGCAGGCATCTCTTTGATATACTGATTTTCTTTCTTTTGGATATATGCCCAGTAGTGGGATTGCTGGATCATATGGTAGTTTTAGATTTTGGAGAACCTCAGTGCAGTTTCTATAGGGGCCATACTAATTA
Source organism: Gorilla gorilla gorilla (assembly GCF_029281585.2). Lineage (NCBI taxonomy): Eukaryota > Metazoa > Chordata > Mammalia > Primates > Hominidae > Gorilla > Gorilla gorilla. The sequence goes on along the minus strand of NC_073224.2, from coordinate 227,826,845 downwards.
ATTTACATTTCCATCAACAAAGTACGAGAGTTCTCCTTTCTCCATATACTCATGGGCATCTGTTATTTCTTGTCATTTTGATAAAAGCCATTCTAACTGGGATAAGATGACATGTCATTGTGGTTCTGATTTGCATTTCTCTGATGATTAGTGATATTGAGCATTTTTTCATATATCTGTTGGCCATTTGTATGCCATCTTTTGAGAACTTTTGCTCATTTAAAAATTGGATTGGATCATTTGATTTTTTCCCATTGACTTGTTTGAGCTCCTTGCATATTCTAGTTATTAATGCCTTGTCAGATGGATAGCTTGTAAAAATGTTCTCCCATTCTGTAGGTTATCTCTTCACTTTGATTGTTTCTGTTGCTGTGCAGAAGAAGCTTTTTAGCTTGATGTAATCCCATTTGTCTATTTTTCCTTTGGTTGCCTACGCTTTTGAGGCCTAACAGAAAATATCTCTGCCACAACCAATGTTCTGGAGCATTTTTTCAAGTTTTTCTCCTGGTTTCATAATTTCAGGTCTTAGTCTTACACAAAATATCTTTGCCTCAGTCAATGTTTTGGAGTATTTTTTCAAGTTTTTCTTCCAGCTTCATAATTTCAGGTCTTAGATTTAAGACTTTAAACCACTTTGCTTTTTTTTTTTTGTTTCTTTTTTGAGATGGAGTCTCGCTCTGTTGCCAGGCTGGAGAGTAGTGCCATGGTGTGATCTTGGCTCACTGCAACCTCCACCTCCGGGGTTCAAGCAGTTCTCCTGCCTCAGCCTCTTGAGTAGCTGGGACTACAGGCACATGCTGCCACGCCCAGCTAATTTTTGTATTTTTAGTAGAGACTGGGTTTCACCATGTTGGCCAGGATGGTCTCAATCTTCTGACCGCATGATCTGCCCACCTCAGCCTCACAAAGTGATGGGATTATAGGCATAAGCCACTGCACCAGCCCAAGACTTTAAACCACTTTGACTTGATTTTTGTATATAGTGAAAGATAGGGATCGACTTCCATTCTGCACATGGGTGTCCAGATTTTCCAGCACCATTGATAGATGAGACTGTCATTTCCCAGTTGTATACGGGCTTACTGCCTTTGTCAAAAATGAGTTGGCTGCAAATGTGTGAATTTATATCTGAATCTGCTATTCTGTTCCATTGGTTTATATGTCTATTTTTATGCCAGTACCATGCTGATTGGGTTACTGTAGGTTTGTAGTATATTTGGAAGTCAGGTAGTGTGATGCCTTTAGCTTTGTTCTTTTTGGTCAGGATGGCTTTGGCTATTCAGGGTCTGCTGAGGTTCCATCTAAAAATTTGAGAATTATTTTTGCTATTTCTGTGAAGAATGTCATTGGTATTTTGATAGGAATTGCACTGAATTTGTAAATTGCTTTGGGTAGCATTTTCATTTTAACAATATTAATTCTTCCTATCTATGAGCATAAAATACCGTTCCATTTTTTCTTGTATCCTCTTCAATTTCTTTCACCAATGTTTTATAGTTTTCCTTGTATTAATCTTTCACATCTGTGGTTAAATAAATTCCTAGGTGTTTTATTCTTTGTAGCTATTGATAATGGAAGGGATTTCTTGATTTCTTTAACAATCTTTAAGATTGTTTGCTGTTGGCATATATGAGTGCTATTGCCTTTTGTACGTTGACTTTGTATCCTACAATTTTACTGAAACAGACTTTTTGTTAAAGTCTTTAGGTTTTTATAAATATAAGATCATGTCATCTGTGTACAAGGTTAATTTGACTTCTTCCTTTCCAACTAGGATGCCCTTTATTTCTTTCTCTTGCCTTATTGCTCTGCCCAGGACTTCCAGTATTATGTTGAAAAAAAGTGGTGAAAGTGAGCATCCCAGTCTTGTTCCAGATTTCAGAAGAAAGGCTTTCAATTTTTCCTCATTTGGTATGATGTTGGCTGTGGGTCTGTCAAAGATGCCCTTTATTATTTTGAATTGTGTTCCTCTATACCCACTTTGTGGAAAGCTTTTATCATAAAGAGTTGTTGGATTTTATTGAATGATTTTTCAGCATCTATTGAAATGATCATGTAATTTCGGTTCTTGGTTCTGCTAACATGATAAATCACATCTATTTATTGTCATATGTTGAACCATCCTTGCACCACTGAGATGAGTCTTACTTGATGAATGTAAATGATCTTTTTAATGTGTTACTGATTTTGGATAGCTAGTATTTTTAGAGGATGTTTGCATGTGTGTTGATCAGGGATACTGGCCTGTAGTTTTCTTTTTTGGTTGTATCCTTGTCTGGTTTTGGTATCAGAGTAATGCTGGCAGATCATGTATTTCTATTTTATTTGTAAAATTTCTTTGGAATAACAGATTGTGCAGTGAAAATAAACATAGTGAACATTAGACCTGATGCTCTGGACCCCAGCTCTCACACAAGCCTCTGACTGTGGAATTTTATTACAAAGCATTAAAATAAACAGCACTTTGGCAGGGACTAGGACAAATGTTGGGTGAAATGAGACAGAAGGAGGCCAATGACCCCAGGTCCCAAATGAGTGGAAAGGAGGCTTTTATCAGCTGGGAGCTATGGGAGAACCCCAGGCCCAGTGGGCATTGCTGCAATGACCTCATAGTATGTATGTGTGTATGTGTGTGACCACCTAGAAAGTCACAGCTCTCCAGGATGAGCTGGCCCCATAGCAGAGAAAAGTAAAACTCCCATATCCCTGGTAGGACAAATCTCCCATGAGTTCAGCAAGAAGACTTGGGATCTGTGGACAGGAGGGCACTTGGTAAAATCCTTCATTTGAGGTTGATGTGAAAAGTTTAACTCAAGATCCTGAGGCCCTATGTCCTTCCCACTCCCCGCAGGGCTCCTGCTGAGCCAGCCCTGACTCCCAGTTGCAAGAGCCCAGGGAGGAGTTGGGAGAGAGGAAAACCTGCTGGGACCTCAGGGCATGGAAGGAGCCCTGGACCTTTCTCCCCGTGATGCCTCCCCTACTCTCAAGTTCCTCTGGCCCTGGAGCTTCCAGGGACCCCTGCATCTTTTCCTTCCTGCAGCCCTGCCTTTGCCAAAGCTCCATGCATTTGCCTCCAAGTGGGTCCCCAACCCCAGGCTCTGGGAGCTGTGAAGAGGCTCAGGGTTCCTGCAGTCTGCAGGAGGAAACCTTGCTCTAAATGGGCCTGTGTGGGTTCTGGGATCCCTTCCTGCACAGGGCCACCTGCAGGTCGCACAGATGTATCTTCCCTAGAAGAGCCAGTGGGGATGGGCGAGGACCCCTAACCTGCTCCCAAACCCCACATCCAAAGGAGAGAGAGGGATCACCTGAAGCACAGACCAGGGGTTGGGTCCTGGCCCCACTGTCTCCTCCTGATCCCAGAGGCCAGGGGTGTGGCCACAGGCACTCCACCAACTCCTCATGCACCCCCAACCCAAGCTGAACAAACTCCTCCAGGCTCCCTGGCCCACCCCAACTTAAAGAAATTAGGAGAATTCTCCAAGGGGGAGAAGACACCAGCTGCCTCTGCGGTGCTGTGCCCAGGAGGAAGATGATCACTGTTCAAACTGCCTTGGCAAGTTGTTTCAAAGAAATAAAGCCCTTGGATTCTCAGTGTTTTGAATCACATTGCACTTAATAAACATTAGTTTTACTAATGTTTTCCACTTACCTGTCTGTTTATATTCAGCAGTGAGAGTTCTTCATCTTCAACAAAAAGTGATTAAAGGACATAGGACATCTGTCATTTTCCCCATGGATTATTAAGATCACTCTGCACATTTCATCTTGCACAGTCATTTTTTTCTGACCTGGGCTGCAGTGCTGAGCCACGTGTATTGTGTTGAGTTCATTTTCCAGATTCTTTGCTTTTTGTTTGTCTTTGTCAGTAGCACCCAGAATAGTAGATGGCACATCCCAGGCACTCAGTAAAGGTTTTTGAATGAATCAAGGGGAAAGGAGGGAGAGGAAGGCACTGCGTGTTGGGGGGTCACATGTGCCAGAATATTCCTTGAAAACTTGACTCAGAGTCTCCCCTCCAGGGCCTCGTGATGCTCCTCAGCACTGGACGTGGCAGGATTTTTCTGACCAAGAATCAATGTGCACCTTCTCCTTCCACAGGGAGGTGCTGGGCAGGCTGATGGGCCCTGGTTTGACTTCCATGCCCCAAGACATTCTTCTGGCTTGCAGGAGGAGATTTGGGGTCTCTTGGATGACAGGGACTCTGGGCCCGACACCATTCTGCCTCATTCCCTCCTGAAAAGCCTAATCCTCCCTGTTCCACGAGGCTGTGATGAGTGAGGAGACGGAAATGCACAATTTTCAGAGAGCATCCCTTCACCTGGCCACACGCCAAGCCTGCTTCCCTCTGACCTGTCCCTTGTCTTTGCATTCAGGATGGACGCTCACCACCTACTCTCCCTCCCCAGGACTCCTCACTGGCCTGACTCTGTGCTCCTGGGGCAGGGTGGGGCAGCCCCTGGAACCTCATGCAGACCAGGGCACACAAACGGCCTTGGGAACTCACAGTGTCATATCCAGGCCCCAGTCCCCCCAGGGTCTCAGACACAAGTCTGCAGCCGTTCAGGGACACGGCTCTGTGAGAGCCAGAGAACCTGGCCCCTGCCCTGCTGCCACTTCCCTCCTCCTCCCTTATTCCAGCCTCAGAAGCTCCTCTGGCCACTCACTCCCTGACTTGGCTTTGCTCTTTCCTTTAGTTCCTCTGGCTCTGTCCAGCCTGCAACAAGTCCCAAGAACGTCCCCTACTCCCAGGGTGCTGCGAGCACCTCCCTAGCATCAACTGTCTGCTCTGAGGGTGACCCTCTCCTCAGATCCCTATTAGAGGAAAAAAGGAGCAGCCCCTGGTAGGGCAAGAAGTAATCTGACTCAGACAGAAAACAGACTTATCGCATCCCAGGTGCAGCTTGTCAGCTTTCAGGCTGGGCCAGGGGAGCTTGAAAAGGGAAGGCCCCTGCCTGGGAACCTCTCCCAGGGATTCCCATCAGCCTGAAATCCCTAGAAGAACCAGAGGAGTCAGGTCTTCCTCTGCAAGCCAGGCAAGGTCACCCTGCAACAGTCCCAGGTGCCTCTTTAGGTCCAGAGCAGCAGCTGAGGAGCTCCCTGCTTTGTGCCTTGCTATGTTCACCAGAATACCTCAGTAGAACTTGGGGAGAATTCCTTCATTACTGCTGATGAAAGGGAAAGGGTCTTCAAGCAACATGGCCATGTTCCAAGCTCCAGGAGAGATGGGCTGATATTCCTGAGATGCAGAGAGTGTGGGCTGCCCTGACCCTTTCCAGGCACCCCTGGCCCAGCCTTAGAACTGAAAAGGCTGCACCTGGAGAGGAAAACAGAAGCTCAGAAATATTCTAGAGACCCTGAGCAAGGGCCTGGGGGAAACTTTGAGATCCCAGTGGCGATTCCATGAGTGGAGAAGGGGTCAGGTGTTTCCTTGAGATGAACTGCGAAGGCTGCTCTGACCTGGGCAGCAGACAAGCACCTTGAGAAGAACAGGCGACAGGATATGGTAGAAAAGCCCCCAAGTGCAGGATTCTCACCAGGGTCCTGGGGGTGGTGCAAGACTCCCTGAATTGGGTAGGAAGGAAAAGGCTGTCAATCAGTTCTTTCTAACATTTAGGTTATTGAACCCCTTCGGGGATCCTCTGAGCCCTCACCTGAGGGATCTGCCAATCATTTGCTGCCTGAACATGGGCAGGTTCCTCTCCCTGGCCAAGTCTCAGGGTCACCAGGTTAAAAATGCGGAAAAGAGCAACATACCTTAGGTTCACTGGGAGGGAGAGGTGAGGTCTCTGTGAGGGAGAGCTGGGTGAAAAGTACTCAGCCCCTGCTGTGCCTCATGGATGCTCAGTCAACAGAGATCCTCACGACCATCCTTGGTGCTGAGCTCACCCTCAGCCTCAGGTTCACAAAGCAAGGGGCTGGGAAGTAGAAGCCTCACTGAGTACATTTCAGTTTAACTTGATTGCACACATAAGGCATTGATAGTGAGGTCAGAAATGTGGAGAGAAAACATTTCCAGAAAGATTCCGAGATGGGGAACATCCTTCGAAGAACTCCAGCTCTGGTGGCCAGTGGCATCTCAGAGCTGTTTGGGTGTCATAAAAAATGGGAGAGAAAGGCCTGGAGGATTCTCTGGGGTGGGGGAGGTTCTTGCTACTTTGTATCCCAAAACATCAGAAAAATCACGGTGTGATTCTGCCCAGGATGGGAGCCACCCCTAAGCTTACAAAGCTTGCAACATGATACGGAGCTCTGGGTTTTGTGGGGAAATGTACTAGGATGTGTGCACTGTGCTTAAAGAGAGAAAAACTGAGTTCTCTTATTTTCTTTGTTTCTCTCTCTTTTTTTGGGGGAGGGGGACAAGGTCTCACTCTGTTGGGTTTCCCTCTGTTGAGACAAGGTCTCAAGGCTGGAGTGCAGCAGCACGATCATGGCTCACTGCAGTACTGACCTCCTGGGCTCAGGGAATCCTCCCATCTCAGCTTATGGGGTCACTGGGAATACAGGTGCACATGACCATGTCTAGGTAGATTTTGTATTTTTTTTTTTTTTTATAGAGACAGTGTTTCACCATGTTACCCAGGCAGGTCTCAAACTCCTGGACTCCAGTGACCACTGTGCCTGGCCTGAGTTTTCTTCATATGCCTAATGTTGTTGTTCTGATCAGAATCTCTATGTTCAATATTAGGGACAAGAGAGGACTTTAAGGATGAGAAAACATTAATGATCAAAATATACTTGGAAAGGGGCCGATGGGATTGATGAGGATGAAGGGCCCTGGGAAATGCCTGGGCCTGAGGGTTGCTGGGAAATGTTCCACTGTGGGAAGATCCCTGAGTCTAAAGGAAAAGTTTCCAGACCATAGCGCCATGACAGGGAGACATGGACCCTTGTGCATTTCTCCCCCATGTCCTGCAGAGCCCACAGCTTCCACCCTCTGTGGCTTCCAGCTTGGGGGAGTCTCCCTTCTTAGGCCTGGCCACTGTGCTTCTGTCTGGCCTCTGTCCCAGCTCACATTCTCAGATTCAATCTCCCCAAGCTGGTTTTCTGAGGGGTGCCCATCATTTTTGTGAGTAAACACGCTTTACCTTCTAGAGGGGACCAAGACTGTATCTCGTCCCATGCCCTCAAAGGCAATATTGTGTTTTGAGTCTACAGTGTCTCTTTTGTAATTATTTCCTTTTTAGTTTTTGAATTCAATCTAAATGGAGTCTTTCAATCCTTCCGTCTCCTCTCCCACAAAATACCCACCATGTTTTATGCTATCTTGGTTCCTTCCCAGGGTCCCATTAGAACACCCAGTCCCATCCTGCCCAGCCCCCACCTCACTTTGTAATTTTGGCTTAATTTCCTCCGGAGAAGCCTGAACCTTCGTCTTGAGATCAATCACACCCTCAGTGGTTCCCCTCTGCCACCTGAATGGGCATATGATCTACCCTGTTAGAAAGCGTAAATCCCAGGTGACCACTGGATACACAGAGATATTTATTCTGCTTTCTTAGGGATGAAATTACTGTCTTCTTAGAGCTGTTTTAGCTCTGAGACATTTTGATAATGTTTATGTGGCCAAAGATCCCCCAACAAAGATACCTTCAGGTTTTGTTTTTTCTGTCAAATGCCAGAAACAGATTCAACCCTTTCCTGCATCACTATGAAGCTCTCATGTCAGTCAAACTCCATCAGTGTTTGTGGAATAAAGGAATGAATGAGTTGTGGACTTTCACCCTATTATTTATACTTTCACTTTCATAAACGTATATCTGATCCAATCAATTAATCAGAAGAAAGTCGCAAACTCAATCAGGATTAACTGGGTGGAACTTCAGAATCTAATCAGACATCATTTTCTGATTGGAAGTTGGTTGTTGAGATGGGGAGGGTGTGGTTAGAAAGGTCCATAAAAGCTCCCGAAGGTGCACAGGAGAGAACCTGAGGCCCTGACACCTGGAGCTACTGCTTGGTTCTCTGAGAGGTTGCAGCACCCTGCAAACTGAGTCCAGATCTGGTAAGTCACCACCTCCTTAGGGTCATGCCCATCTGATCTGCAGCCAGCCAGTCAGGGATGGTGACATGCAGCCCAAGGTGGCAGAGAGAATTTTCTTGTCTGTTTTCAGAAGAACAAATTTAGGCTTTGATTTTTCCTCTAAATGTAGTTTTGTCTTCATCCCCCAAAATTGGATTTGTGCTTGGTTTTTGTCATTTCAAAATTCTTATTGAAGCAGTTTTTTTTTAACAAGAGATATTAAAAAGTTACAACTGGTTGAATTTTTATTTCATGACATTTGAAATAATTGGTTTTTGTGCCCTTAAATTATAGTTCATAGACTTGGTGGCATCGTGATTTTACATGTTAGGCCTTAGTTTTTACTAATACCTTAAAGATATTCCATAGGCCATTCTCAAGAGTGGAGTCTTTGTTCTGAACATGGGACCCATTTTTTCCCCCTAGATTCCATCCCAAAGTGGGTCATTGTGAGTCTGTGTAAGAGATCAGCATTGGAACCTTCATCTGAGAGTTAGTGTTTTTATCCCTAACTTTCACAGGCTCTAGAACACTGTCATGCTGTTTTTACAATTTCTTGTTACAATTTTTCAAAATAAAAAATAATGGTGCTGATTCCAAGGAGTCCCTTTAGTCTTCTGCAAGCATGTCAATTGTGGGAACCGAGAATGTAGGCTGTGTGGGGCCACAGGACATTCTCGTTCCCATTGTTTTAGGGTGGTAAGTGACAAGAAATATTTTCTCAAAAAGGTGGAGCTTAGCTTTCAGGATCCTCAGCAATGCTTCCCAGTGTTACTGAGATTTAGTGCAGCAATGGTTGAAAATGAATGGGCCAGTGGTTAGCTTGCCCTCTCCTCATTGTTTGGAAGACATTCTTTATGGTACCAGCAAGGGCAGAATTACAGATTTGTGTCCAGAAAGTGCAGAGTGGAATTGGGGTGAACTAATTACCTTTCCACCTCTACCAGAGCAATGACATTGGCACTAGGAGCTGATGAAGTGATGTGATTTGCCGTAAGAATGATGTTTTTTTCTCTAGATTCATCAGGATGAGCCTCCAGGCCCCACCTAGACTCCTGGAGCTGGCTGAGCAGAGTCTGCTGAGAGACCGGGCCTTGGCCATCTCCACCCTGGAGGAGCTGCCCAGGGAGCTCTTTCCCCCACTGTTCACGGAGGCCTTTACCAGGAGATGCTGCGAGACCCTGACAACTATGGTGCAGGCCTGGCCCTTCACCTGCCTTCCTCTAGGGTCCCTGATGAAGTCATGTAATCTAGAGACCTTTCGAGCTGTGCTGGAGGGGCTTGATGCACTGCTTGCCCAGAAGGTTCGCCCCAGGTGAGGTGACCCAGCTAACCAGGTGGGGAGGGCTCAGGCATCCAGGGTAGGGTTAGCTGGGTCAGAAGGAGTGGGAGGCCCAAGGGTGGCCCAGAGACTTCTGATGGGGCTGGGGAGGAAGCTCAGAGAGGCCTTGGCCCTTGTCCAGCTCCTCTGGGAAAGGACTGCTCACCATGCAGGGTCCACTGAAGGATCAGGAACCTGCCTCCTGCCAGTGGCAATTGAAGACACTAGCAGTGGGGACCAGGCAGGTTTCAAGGAGAAAGAGGGATGGAGAAAAGACAGAGAGTGGGAGAAGCAGCAGGGAGGAGAGTCGCTGATGTCCAGGATGTGGATAAAAGCTCAAATCCTTCCTAAATTTGGAGCCTCTCTTCTCTTTTACCCACAGGCGGTGGAAACTTCAAGTGCTGGACTTGCGGAATGTGGATGAGAACTTCTGGGGCATATGGTCTGGAGCTTCTGCACTCTCCCCAGAGGCCCTGAGTGAGAGACGAACAGCATGGAACTGTCCAAGGCCGGGTGGGCAGCAGCCCTTGACGGTGATCCTAGACCTTTGCTTCAAGAATGGGACGCTGGATGAATGCCTCACCCACTTCTTAGAGTGGGGCAAGCAGAGAAAAGGCTTACTGCACGTGTGTTGCAAGGAGCTGCAGATTTTTGGAATAGCCATCCACAGGATCATAGAGGTCCTGAACACGGTGGAGCTAGACTGTATCCAGGAGGTGGAAGTGTGCTGCCCCTGGGAGCTGTCCATTCTTATAAGGTTCGCCCCTTACCTGGGCCAGATGAGGAATCTCCGCAAACTTGTTCTCTTCAACATCCATGCATCTGCCTGCATTCCCCCAGACAGGAAGGAGCAGTTTGTCACCCAGTTCACTTCTCAGTTCCTCAAGCTGGACTACTTCCAGAAGCTTTACATGCACTCTGTCTCTTTCCTCGAAGGCCACCTGGACCAGCTGCTCAGGTGAGGAAGGATGGTGAGCTTTCTCTGCAGACCGCAGCAAAGACTTTCTTTATTACTGTAAACACCAGGGGGTATCTACTGTGAGCCAGCTTGTGAGGAGGTAACAGCGAAGGGGACACTAGAATGTCCATGCATTGTCCTGTTGGCAGCTCTGTCCTGAAATAGGTGTCACACATCCATCCCAATAAGCCAGCGGGATCTCCTGGGCTAGATGCTATAGAGAGGCTGCCATGCTAGGAAGGTACTGCAGGGTTTAGATCTAGTGAGGGTGCATTCGTGAATTCCTCCCGAGGATGTGTGTCTAAGTTAAGACGATGGGAAATGGGGAGTTGAAGAGGGCACTAAAGAGAATGTCCATCACACCCCTCCATTTTAAAATATAAGGTCTGTCCTCACCTGCCTAGTGAACAGGTAAAATCCTGTCTCTCCCTCTGTCAGTAAAATGTTTTGAGCTCCAAAACATGATGGAATAGAGGGTGAGGGAGCAGGAGTGAAGAATGGTGAAAGTGATAGATGGTTTGCTGATGATACGGGCATGTCAGGGTCTCCTGCAGCCTGGCCACCCCAGCTGAGGTTGCGGGATCTTGCCTGGGTTTGTCATTTATGCCTGTGTCTCCATCGGGCTCCTGTGGCCCAGAGATGTGGTTTTCTACCTGACACATGAGGAAAGGGAGCATTAGAGTTCATGGACTTGACCCAGTCACCCGAGTGATGGTGCAGGACTGAGCCTCGACTGGGTCTGCCCTGAATGAGCAGAGTCTCCATTCCCACACCCCAGGTGCTGATTATCCTCAGATAAGCAGAGCAGCCTTGGGTTGTGAAAAGTGTCATCTCTCACCTTGAGGTCTTCCCCACCACTCTCCTCTAACTCCTTCTTGTTCTCTCCCAGGTGTCTCCAGGCCCCCTTGGAGACAGTCGTAATGACCGAATGCCTGCTGTCAGAGTCGGACCTGAAGCATCTCTCTTGGTGCCCGAGCATCCGTCAGCTAAAAGAGCTGGACCTGAGGGGCATCACACTGACCCATTTCAGCCCTGAGCCCCTCGCAGTTCTGCTGGAGCAAGTTGTGGCCACCCTGCAGACCCTGGACTTAGAGGACTGTGGGATCGTGGATTCCCAACTCAGCGCCATCCTGCCTGCCCTGAGCCGCTGCTCCCAGCTCAGTACCTTCAGCTTCTGTGGGAACCTCATCTCCATGGCCGCCCTGAAGAACCTGCTGCGCCACACCGTCGGGCTGAGCAAGATAAGCCTGGAGCTGTATCCTGCCCCTCTGGAGAGTTATGACACCGAGGGTGCTCTCTGCTGGGGGAGATTTGCTGAACTTGGGGCTGAGCTGATGAAGACACTGAGGGACTTAAGGCAGCCCAAGATTATTGTGTTCAGCACTGCCCCCTGCCCTCGCTGTGGCATCAGGGCCTCCTATGACCTGGAGCCCAGTCACTGTCTCTGTTGAATGCCTGCTGTCAGGGTGGATTTATTTAAAGCTTTCTTCCGGTCATTTGGCAACTGAATCCTAGGCCATGAGTGTATGTCAAAGGGAGCACAGACCCATCGTTTCATATGCCTGCTCAATGTGAACGGGAAAGGAAAGGGGATGCAGGAAGGGAGGGACTGGGGGAAAAGTTGAGTTGGAGTCAATGGGAGCTTTAGAGACCTGTGTCCCAGCGAATCAGAAATGGGAATCTGAATTGCTAGAATGAGAATCAGGTAGGAGAGACACATGAGAGAGTTACCCCTGCACAGATGGTTGTAAAGAAACAGTCAGAAATAAAGGGAAGCTGAGTGGAAATTGTCTGGTGTCCTCCATGATTGCTTCACCTGGCTCAACAATTTTAACCTAAGGAATCTCAAGTTACTCATGGGGGACAAAAGGCACTAAGTTCTCTAAAATTAATGAGGTTCAGCCCAAGGAAATAAAGGCATCAAAGTGGAATGTGATCGTTTTGCTGAATTCCTTTTTTTTTTAATTTCTCTCTGGGCATGTGTCTATTTAGTGGGTTAATACACGTGAGATGCACTTACGGGGCCTGGACCATTCTAGGTGGGCAGTGAGGGTCAGTCACTGAAGTTCAGCCCCTTCTTCTCAGGGCCCTCACTTTTGTCCAGATGCTTAGACCCTGTTTACTCCTGATGGGTGGATTCAGAACGCTCAGTTGCTGACCATTACCTGTGCTGGGAAAGGATTTCACTGCACAGGGTGTGGCCTCTGCCTTGGGAGGGGAGCTCCACACCGTGTATGAGCAGGAGTCTCAGGGCATCACCAACCCATGCTTGTTCTCATGGAGGGTAGTGACCCTTGCAATATTAAAATAGTTGTGGCCAATAAAGACATCCAAATTCCCTTTTTGGGAAAATGCTTAAATTACGCAGGCTATAGTACATTTTAAACATTTCTAGCCCATATTTAACAAACATTTTATCCTTTGGGGAGCTAGGTCATATTGATGAGATTTTCCCATAACACTTGCCTTCTCTCCCTCTCAAGGAAGACTAGTGCAGTGTGTTTGGGTATCACACGTCATCAGAGGGTGGATAATGATCAAGTGCCTGTGGGTGATGAGTGACCTTCGCTGTGCTGAGGGACCCTACACAAAAGGCTCCCGAGTGTGGGACCCTGCTGAGGACTCAGGGGCTGGTGCTGTTGGGCAGGAAGCTGAGGAAAGAGCCTCAATTTTCCTGTAGAATGAGAATGATTATGCCCACCAGCCTGTGGGACCCTCTTAGGACACAGTGAGATGGTACATGGTTATGACTTGGAATGGGGACTTTCATACAGTAAAAGCTTAATACATGCATCCTGTCTTTCTTTTTTCCTCCTAATAAAAGTCTCAGCATTCTTCATCCTTCAATCTCACCTCCTATTCCTCATAACAGGGAGGCAGTAGGGACCCAGGGCATGCAATGGGGCTCAGCTTCTACACGCCGCCACCACTTAATCATGATTCCTGTAAACAGCAGGACCTCAACAACCAGCAAAGAACGGGGTGGGCAGTGCAGGACTGAATTCATCTCTAGTGATCATGAGATAAAAATTTCCAAACCACGGGACTCATGTGCCATGTGCTGTAATTTAGTTAGACCGTCTGGTGTAATTTAGTGATGAAAGCAGGAGTATACTAAGGGGTACTTCCAAAAATCTGCTATTATGTGAATGTGTATGGAGTGTCACTATTCATTTGTCAGCTATTCTAAATAATTGGCCATGTTGCCCCAATACCCCTTAAAGTCAGAGGTAATCCAAAGACTTTCCCCAACTGGAGAAGATTTAATAGAACAAGGACTTACAATTCCTTGTCCCAATCCATGTAACACTTCCATCCTGCCAGATATAAAACCTAACTGACAAGGTTAATGATTTGTGCAAGACTTACATGCAATAAAGAAAATTGTAATAGTGAGATATACTGTGGCTTCACATGAAATATCTTGTTATGTAAGGTGACTACAGACTCTAAATGGTACCCAGTGAGAGATTTCTCCTCTGCCTTCCTTAGGATTCCAGTTGATGAGGAGAGCCGATACTTGTTGGCCTTTACTTGAAAAATTCAGCAACACGCCTGGGTTGTAACGCCACAGGGGTTCACTGGAGTCCCATCATAGTTCTCGCAGGGATAACACCAGGACCTGTTAACCTTACCATTCCCTAGAAATTCCACTCTCATTCAATATGCAGTAGGTGTGCAGTTATGTTCTCTTACCAAGGGACACTCTAATAGATTCCATTTATCTTTTAGAGCACTAAGCTTACAAGGGCCCTAAGACCTCCATGAAAACTTTTCCATTCTCTAGAGAAAAGGTCCTTACTTAGGACATAATCCAAGTGCAGGGAAAGCTTCCATCTCATCTGAAATAATAAAGACAATCCACGGTTTCCCTAGTCCCGTAACGATGAGGAGGTGCCCTCTTACATGTGAGACATTGTAGCTGTTGGTTCCCAAATTTCTCTCTGCTGGCATCATTCTTATAATGAACTCACAGAAAAACTTTGTCCCAGTGCGCCTGCCATGGGAAGATAATTATGAAAAATCTGGCTCTACAACAACCTCTAGCTTAGGACTCCCAAATTATATAATATATTTGGGTATTGTCACCTGAAATCTAATGTTGAAATGTAAATGTTGGAGGGGGGTCCTGGTGGGAGGTGCCTGGATCATGGCATGGATTTCTCATGAGTGGTTTAGCACCAGCCCCTTGGTGCTGTCCTCGAGATAGTGAGTGAGTTCTCTTGAGATCTGGTTGCTTAAAGTGTGTGGTACTTCCCCCGGCCCTTGCTCCTGGTTTTGCCATGTGAGATGCTGACTCCCACTTTGCCTTCTGCCATGATCGACAGCTTCCTGAGGCCTCCCCAGGAGCCTGTGGGGATGTTTATTACACAGCCTGCAGAACCCTCAGTCAGTGAAATTTCTTTCTCTCTTTCTCTCTCTTTCTCTTTGCTTGCTTCCTTCTTTCTTTCTTTCTTTCTTTCTTTCTTTCTTTCTCTTTCTTTCTTTCCTCCTTCCTTCCTTTCTTTCTTCTTTCTTTCTCTTTCTTTCCTCCTTCCTTGTTTCTTTCCTCCTTCCTTCCTTCTTTCCTCCTGCCTTCTTTCTTTCTTCCTCTTCCCTTCTTTCTTTCTTTTCTCCTTTCTTCTTTTTCTTTTTCCTTCCTTTCCTTCCTTCCTTCCTTCTTTCTTTATTTCTCTCTACCTTTCTTTCTTTCTGTTTCCATCTTTCTCTCTT
This sequence comes from Gorilla gorilla gorilla, assembly GCF_029281585.2. Lineage (NCBI taxonomy): Eukaryota > Metazoa > Chordata > Mammalia > Primates > Hominidae > Gorilla > Gorilla gorilla. Next base: position 227,811,833 of record NC_073224.2, on the reverse strand, counting down.
TCTCTCTCTCTCCCCTCCCTCCGTCCCTCCCTCCCTCCCTCCCTTCCTTCCTTCCTTCCTTTTATTGAGACAAGGTTTCACTCTGTTGACCAGGCTGGAGTGCAGTGGCACAATGATGGCTCCCTGGAGCCTCAACCTCCTGGGCTCAATTGATCCTCGCACCTACACTTCTTGGGCAGCTGGGACTGCAGGTGCACACCACCATGCCTGGCTAATTTTTTGTATGTATCTTTTTTAGAGAGAGTTTTTTATGTTGCCTAGGCAGGTCTCAAACTTCTGTACTCTAGTAATCTGCCTGCCTTGGCCTCCCAAAGTGCTGAGATTACAGACAGGAGCCACCACGCATGGCCTGAGTTTTCTTGGTATGCCTAATAGTATCACTTTAATCAGAATCTCTCTGTCCAATATTAGGGACAGGAGAGGACTTTAAGGATGAGAGAACATTAATTATCAAAATATACTGGGGAAGGGGCTGATAGGATTGATGAAGATGAAGGGTCCTGGGAAACACCTGGGGCCGAGGGTTGCCTGGGAAATGTCCCAAAGTGGGAAGATCCCTGAGTCTAAAGGAAAGGTTTCCAGACCATAGCGCCATGGCAGGGAGACATGGACCCTTGTTCACTTTCTCCCACATCCGGCAGTGCCCACAGCTTCCACCCTTCATGGCTTCCAGCTTGGGAAAGTCTCCCTTCCCAGGTCTGGCCACATCGCTTCTCTCTGGCCTCTGTCCCAGTTCACATTCCCAGATTCCATCTTCCCAAGCTGATTTTCTGAGGCAAGCCCATCATTTTTGGGAGTAAACACGCTTTCCCTTCTAGTAGGGGCCAAGACTGTTTCTGCCTTCTCTGCCCTCAAAGACAATATTGTGTTTGAAGAGTCTGCACTGTCTCTTTTGTAATTATTCCCTTTTAAATTTTTAAACTCAATCTAGACAGTCTTTCAATCCTTCTGTCTAGGTGCCCACAAAATACCCACCATGTTTCATGATGTCTTGGTTCCTTCCCAGGGTTCTATTAGAACACCAGGTCCCATCCTGCCCAGCCCCCACCTCACTTTGTCATTCTGTCCTGATTTCCTTCAGTGAAGCCTTGACCTTAGTCTTGTGATCAATCACACCCTTAGTGGTTCCCTTTTCAACCTGAACCCACATATGACCTGCCCCGTTAGGAAGCCTAAAACCCAGGTGACTGATAACGGAGCTTTTTATTCTGTTTTCTTAGGGTTGACATCACCGTCTTTTTAAAGCTGTCGTAACTGTTTGTCTTAACGAAACATTTTGATAATTTTGATGTGGCCATAGATTCTCCCATAGAGATATCATTAGGTTTTCTTTTTTCTTTCTAATTTCAGGAACAGATTAAACCCTTCCGTGTCACTATGAAGGTCACATATATCAAACTTCATCAGTGTTTGGGGAATAAATGAATTAATGAGTTTTGGACTTTCACCCTGTTATTTATTCTTTCACTTTCATGAATGCACAACTAATTTAATCAATGAATCAGAAGAAAGTGGGAAACTCAATCAGGAATAACTGGGTGGAACTCAGTGAGTACTGAGCCTCGATTGGGACCGCACTGAAGGAGCAGAGTCTCCATTCCCACACCCTGCATGCTGACTATCCTCAGATGAGCAGAGCAGCCCTGGGTTGTGGAGAGCATCAACTCTCACCCTGAAGTAATCCAACCACTCTCCTCTAACCCCTTCTTGTTCTCTCCCAGGTGTCTCCAGGCCCCCTTGGAGATGGTTGTCATGACCGACTGCCTGCTGTCAGAGTTGGACTTGAAGCATCTCTCTTGGTGCCCGAGCATCCGTCAGTTAAAGGAGCTGGACCTGGGGGGCATCACACTGACCCATTTCAGCCCTGAGCCCCTCACAGTTCTTCTAGAGCAAGCTGATGCCACCCTGCAGACCCTGGACTTAGAAGACTGTGGGATCAAGGACTCCCAGCTCAGCGCCATCCTGCCTGCCCTGAGCCGCTGCTCCCAGCTCAGCACCTTCAGCTTCTGTGGGAACCTCATCTCCATGGCCGCCCTGGGGAAGCTGCTGTGCCACACCGTCGGGCTGAGCAAGATAAGCCTGGAGCTGTATCCTGCCCCTCTGGAGAGTTATGACACCCAGGGTGCTCTCTTCTGGGAGAGATTTTCTCAACTTGGGGCTGAGCTGATGAAGACACTGAGGGACTTGAGGCAGCCCAAGATCATTGTGTTCAGCACTGTTCCCTGCCCTCGTTGTGTCATCAGGGCCTCCTATGACCTGGAGCCCAGTCACTGCCTCTGTTGAATGCCTACTGTCAGGGTGGATTTATTTAAAGCTTTCTTCTGGTCATTTGGGAACTGAATCCTAGGCCATGAGTGTATGTTAAAGGGAGCACAGACCCATCGTTTCAGATGCCTGCTCAGTGTGAATGGGAAAGGAATGAGGGTGTAGGAGGGGCAGGACTGGGGGAAAAGTTGAGTTGGAGTCAATGGGATCCTTAGAGCCCTGTGTCCCAGAGAATCAGAAATGGGAATCTGAATGGCTAGAGTGAGAATCAGGTAGGAGAGACACATGACAGGGTTACCCCTGCATGGATGGTTGTAAAGAAACAGTCAGAAATAAAAGGAATCTGAGTGGAAACAGTGTGGTGTACTCCATGATTGCTTAACCTGGCTTAACAATGTAAACCTAAGGAGTCTTAAGTTACTGATGGGGGAAAGAAGGCACTGATTTGTCTGTGACAAAGGAGGTTCAGCTCCCAGAAATCAAGCCATCAAAATGGAATCTGATCATTTGGATCAATTCCCTCCTTTTCTTACTTGTCTCTGAGCATCTGTTACCTTCTTGCTATTCTCTGTGTCTACTTAGTGGGTTAATACACATGAGACACACACAGGGCCTGGACCATTCTAAGTGGAAAGTGAGTGTCAGCCAATGAAGATCAGCCCCTTCTCAGTGGCCCTCATTTCTGTCCAGATGCCAAGACCCTACTGACTCCTAACGGGCGGATCCAGATCCCTCAGTTCCTGACCACTACCTGTGCTGGGAAAGGACTTCACTGCCCAAGGTATGGCCCCTGCCCTGGAAGGGGAGCTCCACACTGTATGAGCAGCAGCCTCAGGGCATCACCAAACCCATGCCTGTCCTCATGGTGGGTAGCGGCCCTTGCTGAATTAAAGCAGTTGTGGCCAATAAAGACATCCAAATTCCCTTTTAGCAAAATGTTTACATTATGTAGGCATATAATACCTATAATATGGATGAAGGACCTTTTCTTAACTCCTCCTCTTTCTCCCTGTCAAGGAAGACGAGTGCATCATATTTGGCATCACACATCCTCAGAGGGTGGAAAACGATCAAGTGCCTATGGGTAATTAGTGACCTTTCCTGTGCTGAGGGACCCTACACAAAGGCACCTAGGTGTAGAACCCTGCTGAGGACTCAGGGGCTGGTGCTGTTGGGCACAAAACAGCCAAGAGGCTCAGTATCCCTGTAAAATGAAGATGATGATGCCACCACCCTATGAGACTGTTGTAGGACCCAATGAGATGGTGTATGGTCAGGACTTGGAATGGGGCCTGGCATACAGTAATAGCTCAATACATGCATCTTGTTATTTTTTTTCCCCTCCTAATAGAAGTCCCAGCATTCTTCATCTTTCAACCACACCTTCCATTCCTGGTAACAGGGAGGCAGCAGGAACCCAGGGCAGGCAACGGGACTCAGCTTCTACATGCCACCACTACTTAATCGTGATTCCCCCAAACAGCAGAGCCTCAGCAGCCAGCAGAGGTTGGGTTGGGCAGGGCAGGACTGAGTTCATCTCTAGTGATCATGAGATAAAGATTTCTGACCCATGAGACTCATGCACCTTCTGCTGGTTGGTTAGACCATCTGGTGTAATTTGTTGATGCAAACAGGATGATATTGAGTGGTATCTCCAAAAATCTGCTGTTATGTAAATGTTTATAGAGAATAAATATTTATTAGTGATTTATGTATGACACATTTTAAGATTCAAATTGAAATTTTAACATATAACAGGAATTTCGTGTTTTAAAGTATGTAGTGCAATATTTTAAAAATGCTTAATGTGGTTTTGAGTCTCAAATGAAATGACACCTTCAAAATAATTTTAAAGATCAATGAATAAAAATTGCTCTTACTTAAAAATATTTAAATTTATACAATTTTGGAGCTAGAAGGAAGTAGTGCAATATTTTTAGGGAAATATGATTTATTTTCTTAGAGCAGTTATAAGGTCACAGTGAAGTTGAGCAGAAAGTAGATCGTTCCCACATACTCCATGACCCCACACTAGCGCAGACTCCTGAAGGATCAACGTCCTGCCCCAGCGTGGTCCATTTGCTCCAATGCATGAACGACATGAACCATCCTTATCACCCAAAGTTCATAAGTAACACTAAGGGTTCACAGTTGGTGTTGCATATTCTATGAGCTCTGATGAATTGATAATGACATGTATTCACCCTTATAGCATCATGCAGAGTAGCTTCAGTGCCCTAAAAATCATCTGTTCTCTTTCTATCCATCCCACTCTACCCTGACTACTGTCAACCCCTGGGCTTTCTACTGTGTCCATAGATTTGCCTTTTCCAGAATGTCATGTGGCCTTTTCATGTTGGTTTCTTTCACTTAGTTATGTGCATTTAAGTTTCCTCTATGTCTTTTAGGGCTTAATAATTTACACTGTCAGGATGTGCCACAGTTTATTCATCCATTTATCTGCTGAAGAATATGTTGGTCCCTATTAAGTTTTGTCTATTATGAATGTAGTGGTTAAAAACATCTAGGTATTAGGTTTTCTCATTTGTGTAAATGCCAAGGAGCGTGGCTGCTGGACCATGTGCCTAGGTTGTGCTTGATAATGATTTTTTTCCTTGACAACCTCATCTGGTAGACAGAGATTGCTTCTTCAAGGGTAGGGACTGTGTCTCTGTCATACTGTGGTCCCACATTAGAGCATGGAGCCTGGCAGGTGGCTGTGAATGCTTATTGACCACATAGTTCTTAGAAATCTGTATCATCAGTTTACAGCCACTACAATGCAAATGTCGGGAAGTCCACATGAGCTGCCACCAATAACATAAACATGAATATGGAGGAAATCGCCCTCCTGATGCCGTGGTCACTTCCTGTGTGTCATGGCAGTGCTGTCATCACATGGATGAACTTCATCTGTTTTTTTTTACAGATTTCCCCCCACATAATACAGGACACAGTCTTTAAACATAGAGTCACCAGGGTTCCTGACTGTCACTGGCCTGAGTCTGTCCCCTTGGAACTAAGGTTCCTCATAACTGCACTTACCTACCACAGGTGTCCCTGTAAGCACCACTAGAGGGCGAGCATCTTCACCAAATCTGATGGACCCATGGAGTCCGACCTGAATGTCTCCCTGCTAGGCAGGGGTCCTCAGAGGAATCTTCTATCGGGTCTGGATGGAGGGAACTGAAAGACTCTTCTCAAACCCAGGACCAACAAAGAGATTCCCTGCAAGGTCCTAATTGGAGAGCCAGGACAGGGACTGGGAGGGAACTGGGAAGGGAAGGCCCCTTATGTCCCTAAACCTGGAACTGATGGAGAAGGTCCCCTCCAGAAATGGTTTGGAGAGAACCAGCTGGGAAGAATTAAGGTCTCTGAGATCTTCCACCTAAGAGCTGGAATCTGATTTCGGGAAGACTTACCCGAGGCCTTCCCCTGGCGCCTGCGAGAAGAGCTCCTGGGGCTCTTGCCAGTGCAGGATGCGTTGGTTCCGGAGGCGTCAGGAAGAGATCGGAGGTCCCATTTGAATCCCACTTATAACAGCGATGATGTCCACTAAAAATCATGGGTCTATAGATTTAGAAAAAGGGAGCATAATTTCTTGTAAAGGTTTACAACCTGCAGGCTGGGAAATGGGCCCCCAGGCAGGACCTGAGGCAAGCGCTTGGAGCGGCGGAAGGTGACCCAGGAATCTATGCTGAACGTGTTGGCCAAGTGGGCATATTCACCAGGTTATTGGAGCAGCTGTGAAAATTCACAGGGTGGGGGATGCATGCATGTATAGTAAGCAAACATGCCTGTCAAATACGTCCCAGGTTCAGTCTGTGGTTGAGGCTTTACATTTAAATGCATTATAATTAGGTTCTCTACATCCAAAGGTGAAGTTGGGACAGGAAGTCCCCCAATTCCTATCTAAAGGGCCTGGGGAGTCACCTCCTACAAACCACAAGGTCCCCTCAGAGGGAGTTTATTTAACCCTATGTAAAGTGGCTTGAGGCCAGGAGCAGTGGCTCACACCTATAATCCCAGCACTTTGGGAGGCCGAGGTGGGCGGATCACCTGAGGTCAGGAGTTCAAGACCAGCCTGACCAACATGGAGAAACACCATCTCTACTAAAAATACAAAATTACCCGGGCATGGTGGCGCATGCCTGTAATCCCAGCTACTCGGGAGGCTGAGGCATGAGAATCACTTGAACCTGGGAGGCGGAGGTTGTGGTGAGTTGAGATCACACCATTGCCCTGCAACCTGGGCAACAACAGCAAAACTCATCTCGAAATAAATAAACAAATAAATAAAATAAAGGGGCTTGTTTTCCAGCCTGACTCTGGCATAGCATCACATGACAGATAAGAAAGGAAATCAAAAGATTTTAACCCCAAATACATTTCTTGGCCATGTCTTGAATCAGAACTGCACAGTTGTCTCTTGTGGGGAAAAAGCTACATTCTGTCGTGAATTCCCTTTCCCTTTTCCACTCAGTGGGCAGCCTCTGTCAATTGGCAAGAACTAGTCCATGGTTCGGGGTGTCTCATCAGGAGAAAGTTACTGAAATGAGTCCCCTGTCCAATCACAGCTGCAGTCCTGGCTTGTGGAGCAGGGGTCAGCTGGTCTGCATCTGGTGGCTGCTAAGCTGCAGTTGTTTTCATCTGGCTTATCTGGAGGCTGGTGCTGGTTGAGCTGCTGGAGAAAAGGAAAATGCTGTTGTCGTCAGAACATAGTTGAATCTTTCCATGAAGGGGTGCAGGACTTTACTCTTGCTTGGCATGGCCTAAGGTCCTATTTGTAGGTTGCTATCTTTTTGCCACACATAGTCTGTTCAGTGAGGCTTATGACCTCTGTTTTAGCATTAATGCTGCTTAGTTGTTGTGGCTAGGCGAGAAAAGGGAGGGGAGTCTGGATGTAGCGTCAGGTGGTTGGTTGAAATCAGCAATGGAGCAAGTCTTTTTTACCTCCTGTGCCCTCATGACCAGCACCTCATATTTAAGGTTTCTCTGGGGTTCCCTTGGCCAAGCGGGAGTCCTTTCAGTTAGCTAGGGGGCTTAGGGTTTTATTTTTATTTCTCAAACTTCATTTGCTGTTTACACTTCTTTTCCTGAAGTAATATAGTACAGCATTCTCAATGTAAACCTTCTAATAGCAAGCATCTCCCCTGACTTTTCTTTTTTATTCCAGGCTCCTATCTGGAGGGCTCAGTTTAGAGCACCTTCCAGATTTTTTTTGGAAGATTTCCTACATAATTCTATGGTCACTTAGAGACATCTGATTCTGTCTTCCCTTATGGATATGGTGTCTTCCTGTGGTATTGATCATCTTGCTTTTATTCACTTACATGTAGATCTTAAAGATTCGTCCTTATTCTTATTGACTTCCATACAATATTCCATACAATCAATTGTCCACAGCTTAACCCTTTGCCAGTTTTTCCTGTCTATGTTCTTCCAATTTGTTGCAATTACCAACCATAAGGTCACAAACATCCTTGCACACACCAAAGCTGCTCTTTAGCTTCTCAATGTTGTCTCTCCACATCAATCCTATCTCTTTGGAGTCAAAAATTTCATTCTCTTAGATAGATCGTTTTCATCAACTTATAAATGGGCTCTCTACAATCTTCTTGTTAGAGAAAGAAACAAAAGGAAAGGAAAGAGAATGTTTGCCTCCATATTATTCACTAGCTATCATTTCTTATCTTTGTCTTCATAGCAAACTTCTCTAAAGAGTTCTCCACATTCCCTATCACTCTGTCCTAATCTCTCACATATTGTCACTTTAATTTTTGTTTACACTGTAAATAGAACACAAAAACACTGAGGTCAGGTGTTGTGGCTCACTCCTGTAATCTCAGCCCTTTTAGAGGTTGAGGTGGGAACACTGCTTGAGCCCAGGATTTCAAGACCAGCCTGGCAACAAGGCAAGAAATTTAAAAAAAAAAAATCCTGGGCTTGGCATGGCACACCTGTAGTCCCAGCTACATGGGAGGCTGAGACGGGAGGATGCCTTGAGTCCAGGAGGTTGAGCCTGCAGTGAACCATGATCGTACCCCTGCACTCCAGCCTGGGTAATAGAGTGGAATGAGAGCTTGTCTTCAAAACAAAAACAGAAACACAAAGCCACATTAAAGTATACTGACTAATACCAAAAATATAGAGACACTCACACTCATTATTATATTTAAAATATTAATACTTTCCTTTTTTTTAGAGAGATTTTTAAATGTATTGTAACTTTATAGATAGAGACAACTCTTCATGGGTAACCCTCCCCTATTGCTGAAGCCCTGTCTCTTCCTTCCTGCACAGAGATAACCACTTTCTTCAGTTTATTATGTTATTGCCATTCATGTTTTAAAGATATTCTTCATATATTTGTCTTTAAATAAAAGATATTACATTGGATGCTGATAAAATTTACATAATTGCCATCCTTCATATATCTTTCTTCAATGTTTATTCAGGAACAAGATGTTGGTTTTGAGATGGATGCATATTGATTCATTTAGGTCTTAAAAATAAGTCATATTGTGCTATAATATATTGGCAGTAAAAAATACACATTTCAAGAGTACTGTTTGATAAGTTTTAACATGTGTTTTCACTTGTGGAAGAATCACCACCCTCCAGACACAGCGTGTTTTCATCACTCCCAGCAGGGCCAGAACAGAGACCTTGACTATTAGAAATGTGCAGAGGGAGACACCTCAGCTAAGAAGAGACCTGACTCAGACAGAAACAGACTCACTGCATTCCATGTGCAGCCTTGTCAGTTCTAAGGCTGGGCCAGGGGAGCCTGGGAACGGATGGCTCCTGCACCAGGACATGTCCCAGGCTCTGCCATCAGCCTGGCACCCTTGAGAGAAGCAGAGGAGTCAGGTCTCCCTCTGCAAGCCAGGCAGCCTCACCAACCAGAAGTCCCGGGTGCCTCTTTAGGTCCAGAGCAGCAGCTGTGGAGCTCCTTGCTTTGTGCCTTGCTATGTTCACCAAAATAGCTCAATATACATTGGGGAAAATTGCCTAATTACTGCTTATTCCACAGTAAGGGCCTGTCTGCATTGTGGCCGTGTTCCAAAGTCCAGGAGAGATAGGCTGATGTCCTTGAGATGCATAAAGTGACGCCAGCCCCATCAGGTCAGGCTGGGGGAGAAAACAGAGGCTCAGGAATATTCTAGAGAACGTGAGGAAGGGCCTCATAGGAGCTTTGGAATCCCAGTGTGGATTGTGGGACTGGAGAATAAGTCAGGTCATTTCCTGAGATGGGCTTTGAAGGCTGCTTTGAGCTGGGCAGCAGATGAACACCCTGAGAAGAACAGGTGACAGGACATGGTAGAAAAGCTCCCAAGTGAAGGATTCTCACAGGGGTCCTGGGGGTGTTTCTGGGCCCCCTGAAATGGGCAGGAAGGGAAAGTCTGTCAGTCAGTTCTTTTCAACATTTAGGTCGCTGAACTCCTTGGGGGTTCCTCTGAGCCCCTCACCTGAGGGGTCTGCTAGTCATTTGCTGCCAGAACATGGACAAGTTTCTCTGTCTGGCCAAGTCTCAGGTTTACCAGGTTAAAAATGGGGAAACTAGCAACATGCCTTAGATTCTCTGTGAAGGAGAGCTCCTGGATGAAAAGTACTAGTCATCTGTTGTGCCTCGTGGGTGCCCAGTCAACAGAGATTCTCACAACCATTCTTGGTGCTGAGCTCACCCTCAGCCTCAGGTTTACAAAGCAGCAGCCTGGGAAGTAGAAGCCCCGTGCTCAGGTGATCCTCCCACCTCAACTTCTGGAGGAGATTGGCCTACAGGTGCACACTGCCACCCCTGGCTAATATTTTTTTTTTTTTTTTTTTTTTGAGACGGAGTCTTGCTTTGTCGCCCAGGCTGGAGTGCAGTGGCGCGATCTCGGCTCACTGCAAGCTCCACCTCCCGGGTTCACGCCATTCTCCTGCCTCAGCCTCCCGAGTAGCTGGGACTACAGGCGCCCACTACCATGCCCGGCTAATTTTTTGTATTTTTAGTAGAGACGGGGTTTCACCGTGTTAGCCAGGATGGTCTCGATCTCCTGACCTCGTGATCCGCCCGCCTCGGCCTCCCAAAGTGCTGGGATTACAGGTAATATTTTGTATTTTTATTAGAGACAGGGTTTCACCACATTGCCCACGTTCATCTCAAACTCCTGAGCTCTAGCACTCTGCCTGTCTTGGCTTTCCAAAGTGCTGAGACTGAGTTTTATTCCTTCCTTCCTTCCTTCCTTCCTTCCTTCCTTCCTTCCTTCCTTCCTCCCTCCCTCCCTCCCTTCCTTCCTTCCTTCCTGAGTCTTGCTCTGTCCCCAAGGCTGGAGTGTAGTGGTGCCATCTCGGCTCACTGCAACCTCTGCCTCCCAGGTTCAAGTGATTCTCCTGCCTCAGCCTCCCGAATAGCTGGGATTGCAGGCACCTGCCACCATTCTAAGCTAATTTTTTGTATTTTTAGTAGAGACGGAGTTTCACTGTATTAGCCCAGGATGGTCTTGATGTCCTGACCTCATGATCCACCCACCCTGGCCTGCTAAAGTGCTGAGATTACAGGTGTGAGCCACTAATCCTGGCCCCGAGTTTTCTTTGTAGGCCTAATGGTGACACTCTGATAAGAATCTCTGTGTTCAATATTAGTGACAGGAAAGGACTCTAAGGAGGAAACATAAATTATCAAACTAGAGTGGGAAGGGAGTTGGTGAGATTAGGATTTGGATGAAGGGTTCTGGAAAATGACTGGGGCTGACGGTTGCTGAGAAATGTTCCACTGTGGGAAGATCCCGGAGTCTAAAGGAAAAGTTTCCAGATGATAGTGCCATGACAGGGATATATGGACCCTGGTTCATTTCTCTCTCACATCCTGTGGAGCCCACAGTTTCTACCTGGGTGGCTTCCAGCTTGGGAAAGTCTCCCTTCCCAGGTCTGGCCACACTGCTTCTCTCTGGCCTCTGCCCCAGCTCACATTCTCAGAATCCATCTTCCCAAGCTGGTTTTCTGAGAGGAGCCCATCATTTTTGTGGGTAAACACACTTTACCTTCTAGTAGGGCCGAGACTATACCTGCCCTGTGTTCTCTTAAAGCCAATGTTATGGTTTAAGAGTCTGCACTATCTCTTTTGATGATTCCCCTTTTAATTTCTGAACTCAGTCTAGCCTGGGTGAGGTGGCTCAAGCCTGTAATCCTAGCACTTTGGGAGGCCAAGGTGGGCAGATCACTTGAGGTCAAGAGTTCGAGACCAGCCGGGCCAACATGGTGAAATCCCATCTCGACTAAAAATACAAAAATTAGTGGGGCGGGGTAGAGCACACCTGTAATCCCAGGTACTCGGGAGGCAGAGGTGGGAGAATCGCTGGAACCTGGAAGCTCGAGGCTTCAGTGAGGCAAAATCATGCCGCTGCACTCCAGTCTGGATGACAGATCGAGGCCCTGTCTCAAAATCAATCAAGCAATCAATAAACTCAATCTAGACAAAAGATTTTCAGTCCTGCCATCTAGATGCCCACAAGATAACCGCCATGTTTTATATTGTCTTGGTTCCTTTCCAGGGTCCCATTAGAACACTTACTCCCATTCTTCTCAGTCCCCACTTAGTCACTTTGTCCTGATTTTCTTCAGTGAAGCCTTGACTTTAGTCTTGAGATAGATCACATCCTCAGTGGCTCCTTTCTTCTACCTGAATGTGCATATGATCTGCTATGTTAGATAGCATAAAACACAGGTGACCATTCAATACACACAGCTTTTTATTCTGTTTTCTTAGGAGTGACATCACTATCTTCTTCAAGCTGTTTAACTCTGAAATGTTTTGATAATTTTGATGTGGCCAAACATCCTCCGATAAGGACACCTTCAGGTTTTGTTTTTTTCTGTCTAATATCAGGAACAGATTAACCCCTTCCCTGTATCACTATGAAAGTTATATATTAGCCAAACTTCATGAATGTTTGGGGAATAAATGAACAAATGAGTTTTGGACTTTTACCCTGTGATTGATTCTTTCACTTTCATAAATGTATCTGTACACTTTTCATGATTCTTTCACTTTTTTTTAAATTAATTAATTAATTAATTAATTTATTTATTGATCATTCTTGGGTGTTTCTCACAGAGGGGGATTTGGCAGGGTCATAGGACAATAGTGGAGGGAAGGTCAGCAGTGAACAAAGGTCTCTGGTTTTCCTAGGCAGAGGGCCCTGCGGCCTTCTGCAGTGTTTGTGTCCCTGGGTACTTGAGATTAGGGAGTGGTGATGACTCTTAACGAGCATGCTGCCTTCAAGCATCTGTTTAACAAAGCACATCTTGCACCGCCCTTAATCCATTCAACCCTGAGTGGATACAGCACATGTTTCAGAGAGCACAGGGTTGGGGGTAAGGTCACAGATCAACAGGATCCCAAGGCAGAAGAATTTTTCTTAGTACAGAACAAAATGAAAAGTCTCCCATGTCTACCTCTTTCTACACAGACACGGCAACCATCCGATTTCTCAATCTTTTCCCCACCTTTCCCCCCTTTCTATTCCACAAAACCGCCATTGTCATCATGGCCCGTTCTCAATGAGCTGTTGGGTACACCTCCCAGACGGGGTGGTGGCCGGGCAGAGGGGCTCCTCACTTCCCAGTAGGGGCGGCCGGGCAGAGGCACCCCTCACCTCCCGGATGGGGCGGCTGGCCGGGTGGGGGGCTGACCCCCCCACCTCCCTTCCGGACGGGGCGGCTGGCCGGGCGGGGGGCTGACCCCCCCACCTCCCTCCCGGACAGAGCGGCTGGCCGGGCAGAGGGGCTCCTCACTTCCCAGTAGGGGCGGCCGGGCAGAGGCGCCCCTCACCTCCCGGACAGGGCGGCTGGCCAGGTGGGGGGCTGATCCCCCCACCTCCCTCCGGGACGGGGCGGCTGGCCAGGCAGAGGGGCTCCTCACTTCCCAGTAGGGGCGGCCGGGCAGAGGCGCCCCTCACCTCCCGGACAGGGCGGCTGGCCGGGCGGGGGGCTGATCCCCCCACCTCCCTCCGGGACGGGGCGGCTGGCCAGGCAGAGGGGCTCCTCACTTCCCAGTAGGGGTGGCCGGGCAGAGGCGCCCCTCACCTCCCGGACAGGGCGGCTGGCCGGGCGAGGGGCTGATCCCCCCACCTCCCTCCCGGACGGGGCGGCTGGCCGGGCGGGGGGCTGACCCCCCCACCTCCCTCCCGGACGAGGTGGCTGCCGGGCGGAGACACTCCTCACTTCCCAGACGGGGCGGCTGCCAGGCGGAGGGGCTTCTCACTTCTCAGACGGGGCGGCCGGGCAGAGACGCTCCTCACATCCCAGACGGGGTGGCAGGGCAGAGGTGCTCCCCACATCTCAGACGATGGGCGGCCGGGCAGAGACTCTCCTCACTTCCAGGATGTGATGGCGGCCGGGAAGAGGCGCTCCTCACTTCCCAGGTGGGATGGCGGCCGGGCAGAGACGCTCCTCACTTTCCAGACTGGGCAGCCAGGCAGAGGGGCTCCTCACATCCCAGATGATGGGCGGCCAGGCAGAGACTCTCCTCACTTCCCAGACGGGGTGGCGGCTGGGCAGAGGCTGCAATCTCGGCACTTTGGGAGGCCAAGGCAGGCGGCTGGGAGGTGGTTGTAGCGAGCCGAGATCACGCCACTGCACTCCAGCATGGGCGCCATTGAGCACCGAGTTAACGAGACTCTGTCTGCAATCCCGGCACCTCGGGAGGCCGAGGCTGGCAGATCACTCGCGGTTAGGAGCTGGAGACCAGCCCCGCCGACACAGCGAAACCCCGTCTCCACCAAAAAAATACGAAAACCAGTCAGGCGTGGCGGCGCGCGCCTGCAATCGCAGGTACTCGGCAGGCTGAGGCAGGAGAATCAGGCAGGGAGGTTGCAGTGAGCTGAGATGGCAGCAGTACCGTCCAGCTTCGGCTCAGCATCAGAGGGAGACCGTGGAAAGAGAGGGAGAGGGAGACCGTGGAAAGAGAGGGAGAGGGAGACCGTGGGGAGAGGGAGAGGGAGAGGGGGAGGGGGAGGGGGAGGGGGAGGGGGAGGGGGAGGGAGAGGGAGCGATTCTTTCGCTTTCATAAATGTGTCTAATTCAATCAATTAGAAGAAAGCTGAAAACTCAATCAGGATTAACTGGGTGGAACTACAAGATCTAATCAGGTATCACTTTCTGACTGGAAGCTGGTGATTGAGATGGGAAGGGTATGCTTAGAAAGGTCAGTAAAAGCTCCTGAGGGTACACAGAAGAGACGCACAGCCCGGGTGCCTGGAGGTACTGCTTGGTTCTCTGAGAGGTCCCAGAACTCTGCAAAGTGAGTCAAGCTCTGGTAAGTCACCACCTTCGTAGGGTCATGCCCATCTGATCTGCAGCCAGCCAGTCAGGGATGGTGACACGCAGCCCAAGATGGCACAGAATATTTTCCTGTCTGTTTTGTCAGGTGAACAGATTTATGCTTTCATTTTTCCTCTAAATGTAGTTTTGTCTTCATCCCTCAAATTGTGATTTGTGCTTGGTTTCTGTCATTTTAAAATTCTTATCGAAACAGTTTTTGTAAAAAAGATACTAAAAATGATGAGTTAGATGAATTTTTATTTCTTGACATTTGCAGTTATTTGTTTTTTTGACCTTCAATTACAGTTACAGACTTAGTGTTATTGTTAATTACAGACTTAGTGTTATTGTGATTCTCCAAGTGTGCTTTCATTTTCATAAAATCCTTAAAGATATCCCACACACCAATCTCAAGAGTACAGTTTTGCTCTGAGCATGGGATTTATCTTTACCCCTAGTATCCGTCCAAAAGTGGGTAATTGTGAATATGTGGAAGCAATGTGTATTGGAACCTTCATCTTAGACTTAGAATGCCCTAGAATAGCATCATACCACTTTTACAGTTTCTGGTTATTTATTTATTTATTTTTGACGGAGTTTCTCTTTTGTCACCCAGGCTGGAGTGTCCTGGATTAATCTCCATTCACTGCAACCCCTGCCTCCTGGGTTCAAGCGATTTTCCTGCCTCAGCCTCCTGAGTAGCAGGGGTTACAGACACTCGCCATCATGCCCAGCTAATTTTTGTATTTTCAGTAGACAGGGTTTCACCATGTTGGCCATGCTGGTCTCAAACTCCTGACTTCAGCTTTTACAGTTTCTGTTAATTTTTTTCTTTTGTTCTGAGTTGGAGTCTCACTCTGTCACCCAGGCTGGAGTGCAGGGCCCTGAGCTCGGCTCACGGAAAAATCTGCCTGCGGGGTTCAAGTGATAGTTCTTCCTCTGCCTCCAGAGTAGTTAGGATTACAGGACTACACCACCACACCTGGCTAACATTTTAATTAATTAATTAAAATTTTTTTTTTTTGAGACAGAGTCGAACTCTGTTGCCCAGACTGGAGGGCAGTGGTGTGATCTTGGCTCACTGCAACCTCTGCCTTCTGGAGTCAAATGATTCTTATTTTTTTAATATTTAGTAGAGAAAGGGTTTCATTATGTAGGCCAGGCTGTTCTCGAACTCCTAACCTCAAGTGATCTGCCTGCCTTGGGGTGCTGGGATTACAGACATCAGCCACAGCACCCAGTCCTCCCTGGGTTGAAAATTTTCAAAATAAAAAATAATGGCATCGATTTTAGGGAGTCCTTTTGGTGTTCCCCCAGCATGTGAATTGTGTGAACTGAAAATGTAGGCTGTCTGGGGCCACAGGACACTCTCATTCTCATTGCTTTAGGGTGGTAAGTGACAAATTTTTCCTCAAAGAGGTAGAGCTTGGCTTTCAGGATCCTCAGTGACACTTCCTGGTGGTTCTGGGATTCAGTGAAGCAATGGATGAAAATTAATGGGCCAGTGGTCTCCTTGATCCCTCCCTCCTTGGTGTTTGGAAGACATTCTTCCTGGTACCAGCAGAAGAAGAAATATTGATTTGTGGCCACCAAGTGCAGAGTGGAATTGGGGTAAAGTGGTAATTTTTCTACCTCTACCAGAGCAATGATATTGGCCCTAGGAGAAGACGAGGTGATCGTGTTTGGCCTGAGAGTGATGCATTTTCCCTGGATTTGTCTTCTGGAGTTTTTCCTTGCAGATCCATCAGGATGAGCATCCAGGTCCCACCCAGACTCCTGGAGCTGGCAGTGCAGAGTCTGCTGAGAGACCAGGCCTTGGCCATCTCTGCCATGGAGGAGCTGCCTAGAGAGCTCTATCTCCCACTCTTCATGGAGGCCTTCAGCAGGAGACACTTCCGGACTCTGACGGTGATGGTGCAGGCCTGGCCCTTCACCTGCCTCCCTCTGGGATCGCTGATGAAGACTCTTCATCTGGAGACCTTAAAAGCATTGCTGGAAGGGTTTCATATGCTGCTTACACAGAAGGTTCACCCCAGGTGAGGTGACCTATGAGGGCTGGTAGATAGGGCTCAGGTGTCCAGGGAAAGAACAGCAGGGTCTGGCGGAGAAGTAGCCCAAGGGTGGCCCAGAGTCTTCTGATGGTGCTGCCGAGGAAGCTCAGGGAGGCTTTGGCCATTGTCCAGATCCTCAGAGAAAGGACTGCTCACCATACAGGGTCCACTGTGGGAACAGAAACCTGCCTTTTCTCAGTGGAAGGTAAAGGGAATAGAAGTGGGGACCAGTCAGAATTGGAAGGGAAAAGGGACCAAGAAAAGACAGAACAGGGAGCACTGAGGACAGGAGTAGCTGATTTATGGGATGAGAATGAAAGCAAAGGTCAGGGATGGGTCCTTCTAAATTCTGAGCCTCTTCTTTACTTTACCCACAGGAGGTGGAAACTTCAAGTGCTGGATTTGCGGGATGTTGATGAGAATTTCTGGGCCATATGGTCTGGATCCAGGGCCCTGTCCTGCTCCCCAGAGGCCGTGAGTAAGAGGCAGACAGCAGAGGACTGTCCAAGGGCAGGAGAGCACCAGCCCTTGAAGGTGCTCATAGACATCTGCCTCAAGGAAATACCCCAGGATGAATGCCTGAGATACCTCTTCTGGTGGGTTTACCAAAGGAGAGGTTTAGTACACCTGTGCTGTAGTAAGCTGGTCAATTATCTAACGCCGATTACATATCTCAGAAAGTCATTGAAAATTATACACCTGAATAGTATTCAGGAGCTGGAAATTTGCAACATGTCCTGGCCACATCTGATAAGAAAGCTTCATTGTTACCTGAAGGAGATGAAGAATCTTCGCAAACTCGTTTTCTCCAGGTGCCATCGTTACACGTCTGACAATGACCTCGAAGAATGCTTAGTCGCCAAAATCAGCTCTGTGTTCCTCAGGCTGGAACACCTCCAGTTGCTTAAAATAAATATGATCACCTTCTTCAGCGGGTACCTGGAACAGCTGATCAGGTGAGAAAGGATCGTGCACTTTCTCTGCAGACCACAGCACAGCCTTTTTTTGTTACAGCAAACACTAGAAGGCTTGTACTGTGTGCCAGCCAGTGGTGATGTCACAATGAACGGTACACCAGAATGTCAACACATTGTCCCATTCAGTGCTCCATGTCCTGGAGTGGCTCCAATAAAGGCAGCAGGGTCACCTGCGGTAGAGGCTAGAGAGGGTCATCATGTACAAGCTAGTTAGTGGGGGTTTCAGCTCTACTGAGGGTGCACATGTGAATTTCTTGTTACAAAGTGTGTTTCAAGTTGATATGATGTCAAAGAGATAATAGAGGAGGGTACGAAAGGAGGGAAAGCGCATCAAACCTGTGCATTTCACAGCAGAAGCTCTGTCCTCACCAGCTTAGTGAACATGAATGATCCTGTCTCTAATTTCCTGTCTGTAAAAGGTTGTTTTGAACCCCAGGAAAGTCAATTGACATGGGAAGTGCATGCTTCTGGGATGGAGGGTGAAGGAGTAGGCATGAGAGTGGTAAAAAGTGACAGCTGGTTTGCAGATGCAGGCATGCCAGGGAGCCCCTGCCAGCAGGTAGCCCTAGCTGATGTCCCCAGACCTTGCTCAGCTGAGTTTTTTGTGCACATCTCCCACCGGGTACCTGTGGCCCAGAGATGAAGTTTTCCACTAGAAGATGAAAAAAAAAGGCTTTAGAGATTTTATGGCCTTGAACCAATCACACAAGCAATGGTGAAAGGGCTGAGGCTAAAATGGGACAGCCCCTGAATGATTGGAGTCCTCAACATGCAGCAACTTGCATGCAGACCATCATCAGATGGTGGGAACAAACTTGTGTTGTTTGAAGCAGCCATTTTCCTTGAGGTTATTCCCCACTACCTTCATCTAACTGGTACCATTGCCCAGAACTAACTTCTTGATCTCCACAGGTGCCTCCAGATGCCCTTGGAGAACTTGGAATTAACTTGTGGCTACCTATTGGAAGAGGACTTGAAATGTCTCTACCAGTACCCAAGCCTTGGTTACCTAAAGCATCTGAATCTCAGCTTCGTGCTGCTGTTCTGCATCAGTCTTGAACCCCTCGGAGCTCTGCTGGAGAAAGTTGCGGCCACTCTCGAAACCCTCATCTTGAAGGGCTGTCAGATCCACTACTCCCAACTCAGTGCCATCCTGCCTGGCCTGAGCTGCTGCTCCCAGCTCACCACCTTCTACTTTGGCCGAAATTGCATGTCTATGGACGCCCTGAAGGACCTGCTGCGCCACATCAGTGGGCTGAGCAAGTTAAGCCTGGAGATGCATCCTGCCCCTGAGGAGAGTTTGAATTCCTTGGTTGGTGTTGATTGGGAAATCTTCACCCCACTTTGGGCTGAGCTGATGTGTACACTGAGGGAAGTCAGGCAGCCCAAGAGGATCTTCATTGGCCCCACCCCCTGCCCTTCCTGTGGCTCATCACCGTCTGATGAACTGGAGCTCCATCTTTGCTGCTAGGGAAGGCATGCCTAGTCTGGTAGATACACCTAAAGTTCTCTTCCAGGCATTTGGACACTAAAATCTAGTATGTAGGTGCAAGTTATTTTTCTATTTTCTTATTTCCATTTTTAATAATTCCAAAATTTTTATCAAAAAAATTTGAGACGGTGTTTCACTATGTTGTCCCAGCTGGTCTCAAACTGCTGGGCGCATGGGATTCTCCTGCCTCGGCCTCCTAAAGTGCTGGGATTACAGGCATGAGCGACTGTGCCCAGGCCACGTGTACAACTTAAAGGAAGCACAGAGCTCTGTTTCAGGCAGGTGCTCAGTGCGAGGGAAAGAAACATAACAACAGGGGGCAAGACTGGAGGAAAATGTTGAGGTGGAGTTATTGAGACCTTCAGGGACTCGTGTCCTACAGAGTCAGAAAGAGAAACTAAAGTTCTACAGTGATGAGAATGTTATCCCTGCAAGGATGGTCACCAAGAGATATCAGAAACAGAGAACCTCAATGAAAACTTTCTGGTGTTCTCTGTGATTGATTTACTTGTTTTAGGGATTTATACATCAGAAATCTCTAGTTATTGAGTTACTGATGGAAAAATAACGAGGCACTAATTTGTCTGTGATTGAGGTTCAGCTGCGGAACATCATAGCAACCAAAAAAATTAGACCATTTTGAGTAATTCCCACCCGTTCTTGTTCTTCTTTTTTTTCTCTTTTTTTTTTTTTTTTTACTTTTAGAGACAAAAATCTCGCTTTGTCATTCATGCTGGAGTACAGTGGTGCAATCTGGGATCACTGCAATCCTTTCCTTCGGGGCTCAAGTGATTCTCATGCCTCAACCACTCAAGTAGCTGGGAGTACAGGCACGTGGCACCAAGCCTGCTAATTTTTGTATTTTTAGTAGAGACGGGGTTTTGCCATGTTGACCAGGCTGGTCTTGAGTTCCTGGCTTTGAGTGATCCGCCGACCTTGGCCTCCCAAAGTGCTGGGATTACAGGTGTGCGAATGGTCTGCACCCATCCTTTACTTCTCTTTATTCATCTGTTTTTTCATACTTTTTCGCCTGTGGTGAGCAGCTCGGTTGGGTACAAAGGCACGGGCAGAAAGGGGCCCTGAAGAGAAGATGGGCTTGGGGTGGTGCCGTGCTTGCACATGAAGTGTGGTTGTCAGGTTCCGAAGGCAGAGTTGGGGCCATGCTCCAGGGCCCCGAGATGGGAAGCAGAAATGGCACCAAGTTCAATGACCTGGCCAGCTATGCATCAACTGTGTGCCCACCCTGCTAACAGTATCAAGTTCCTAGGTCTAAAAAGAAGTTCTGTGTGAATCCTCCCGAGGCTGCGTTTCCAAGATCTGCCCCCAAGAGGGGTGAGCCCAGAGCCTGACGCTTCCGATTGCTGGGCCTGTGGACCACGATCCACTCCTAAAGGTACCACCTCTTGGCTGGGTTGTGAGGCCAGGCCTGTGCCCCATGTCCCTGAGGCAGCCAACTGTGCCACCCATACCCTCTCATGGCTAAACAGGATCTGCTCCCAGGTCTGCAGTCTCCACCACAGTCTCGACCTCACTCCCCACTCTGTGCTGTTAGCATGCAAGCTCCTGGACCAGAGTGCAGTTGGGGCTCATTAAACCAGGAGCTTCAGGTTTGTTTGTGCAGGGTTGGCCAGAGCTGCTGTGAACCTGCATCTCACCTGTCACCTCTGCGGGGAAACACAGAGAGAGGGCACAGCTGAGGCTGCACACAATTTGGAGCTGATGGGAACCTGGGACAAGAGGGAGTCCTGGTCCTCCAGAGTTGGCAGGGCAGTAGCTCCAAAGGCACAACTGAAGTTGCCCAGGTTGCAGTTACCAAACAAGGTCCCCCAGTGCTCTCGAGGGCCCAGGAGCTCCCCCGTTCCCCCTGTTCTATTGCTCAATAAAGGTCCTCTTTATCTTGCTCACTCTCCACTTGTCTGCATATTTCATTCTTCCTGGTCACAAGACAAGAACTCCGGACCCGCCTAATAGTGAGGCTAAAAGAGCAGTAACACAAAGCTGAAATATGCCCCTTGCTCACCAAATTGTAGGTGAAGAGAAAAAGAGAAGAGCTACTACTCTTTCAGGAGCCCAGATGTGGGAGCTTCCTGAGCCAGGGCTGTGATTCCCTTTTGGTGGTTCTGCAGTTCCTGGCATTTCCAAGGTTTCGGACAACTCCGTGTACTCCAGTGACAACCATGGAACCTGCTTGTGCTGTGCCTCATTCATTTGCAGCCTTGCAGAAATCTGGCACCCATGTTGGCACCTGGATTTGTCCACCCCACTGCTGCAGCAGCCAGGGACTGTGCAAAGTGGCCAGACCCCCTGCTCACTCATACCTCCCTCACCACTCCACCCCGACCTGCACTTAATAGGCATGTGACCCAGGCCTGAAGCATGAGCCAAGCATAATCTACCAGGCTGAGTGGGCAGAACAAACCCGGTGAACCCAATCAAAACTCCAGCAAAGGTGCCCCCAGCCACAGAGGTTTCTGGACAGAAAAGTCACATCCCAAGTATTCCATAAGAGAAAATTACTTAAACACAAATAAAGACAATAAGAAAAGAAGAATGGAAGAGAGAAGTCTCTAAACAACCAGAAAACAATACATGAGATGAGAATACTAAGACTTTATCAACAGTAACAATGACTATAATTGGTCTCAATTCTGCAAGTGAAAGGCATAGAGTCCTTGAATGAGTAAAAAATAAGACCCTACTATAAGCTGTTTTTCAGAAACTCACTTCACCTAGAAGGATACATGTAGACTAAAAGTGAAGGGGTAAAAAAAGATATTCCATGTAACTGGAAACCAAAAAAGAGCAAGAGTAGCTGTACTTATATCAGGTAAAATAGATGCCAAATCTCAGAATATACTCAGGTAAAATAGAATACAAATCTAAGCTTGTAAAATAATAGACTACACTAGGCCAGGTACGGTGGCTCACGCCTGTAATCCCAGCACTTTTGGGAGGCCGAGGCGGGTGGATCACGAGGTCAGGAGATCGAGACCATCCTGGCTAACACGGTGAAACCCCGTCTCTACTAAAAATACAAAAAAATTAGCCGGGTGTTGTGGCGGGCACCTGTAGTCCCAGCTACTCGGGAGGCTGAGGCAGGAGAATGGCGTGAACCCAGGAGGCGGAGCTTGCAGTGAGCCAAGATCACACCACTGCACTCCAGCCTGGGCAACTGAGCAAGACTCTGTCTCAAAAAAAACAAAACAAACAAACAAAAAGTAATAGACTACACTTACACAAACTATGATAGAAAGCACATTAGTCAAAATAATAAAAGCCAAAAATGACAAATCCACATGAAACATCATATTGAATGAAGAAATGTTGAAAGTATTCCCACTAAGAACAACAAGAAGACAAAAATTCTCACTTTATCCACTTGTAATCAACATAGGACTGAAAGTTCCTGTCAGAGCAATCTGGCAAGTGAAAGAAATAAAGGACATCTAAATTGGAAAGAAGGAAGTGCAACTACCTCTGTTTGCCAATGAAATGATCATATGTGCTTAGAAAACCCTAAAGATTCCACCAAAATACTGGCAGATGTGATAAATGAATTCACTTAAGTCTCAGGTACAAAATCAATATATACAAATCAGTACCACTGTTTTATACCAACAACAACCAAGGTGAGAATCAAATCAGTAACTTAATGCCTTTACAATAGTTGCAAAACAACAACAACAAAAACAGTGACAACAAAAACAACCTAGGAATACACTTAACCATTAGGTAACTACAAGGAGAACTACAAGACACTGCTGAAAAAAACCGTAGATGACAAAAAAGAAGAAAAACATCCCATGCTCATGGATTGGCAGACACAATATCGTGAAAATGTCCACACTGCCCAAAGCAACCTAAAAATTGCAAACATCAAACATCAATTTAAAAATATCAATCTAAAAATTGCATGCACCAAAACATCATTTTTCACAGGATTACAAAAAGAATCCAAAAATTCTTATAGAGCCTAAAAAGGGGCTGAAGAGCCAAAGAAATCCTAAGCAAAATGAGCAAATATGGAGGCATCACATTACCTGACTTCAAATTATATGGTAAGGCAATAGTAAGCAAAACTGCACGGTGCCAGTATAGAGGTTGAGACATAGACCAATGGAACAGAATAGAGAACTCAGAAATAAAGCCACATACTTACAACCCAGTGGTAGGACTGCTGCTTCTCAGTTTGTGCTGAGTGATGCCCTTTGGGGATATGGGGCCAAAGTTACTGGACTTTTTCCCCCAAGAAAAACCAGAGAATGAATTGTGATATCCTGTTTGATTTTTAGAGTCTGCCTATTGCCATAGTGCTTAGGTCATCTCCAAGTGCCCAAGACACTCAATCACCAGCCGGTGTCCACATTCGTGACACCACTGCAAGAAAGAGTTTAGGAAGTAAGGAGAATGAAGCAAAAGGCAAGAAGTGTCTATTGCAAAGCAAAGGAACACACTCAAGAGAGAGCGTCATAGTCAGAAGAGTGAGTCGTGTACAAGGGAGTTTGGGTTTCTAATTTTATAGGATCTTTAAGGAGAGGTTGGAATAATCATTAGGATTTCAAGAAAAAATGGTGAAGTTTTCATAGAACTGAGGTGTCACCTGTTATTTATTTCTTTATTTATTGAGATGGAGTTTTGCCCTTGTTGCCCTGGCTGGAGTGCAATGGCGCGATCTCGGCTCATCGCAACCTCGGCCTCCCAGGTTCAAGCAATTCTCCTGCCTCAGCCTCCGGAGTAGCTGGGGTTACAGACATGTGCCACCACACTTGGCTAATTTTGTATTTTTAGTAGAGATGAGATTTCTCCATGTTGGTCAGGGAGGTCTCTAACTCCCGACCTCAGGTGATCCGCCTGCGTTGGGCTCCCAAAGTGTTGGGATTACAGGCATGAGCCACTGTGCCTGGCTAGGTGTCACCTATTTTTATACTAAATATAGGCATGCTCAGAACCATCCTGGCACTGGCGTGTGACTTAGTGTCATCATGAGTGTATAATTAGGGCTGGGCTGGGGCATGGGTCAAACCCAGTGCCATGTGAGACCGAGTCAGTGTCAGCCAGCTTAGCCCCGTCCTGCTTGTTTGGGTCTTATTGGTCAAGGCTTATCCTTATTCTTGTAGCTAATTTTAGAAGCTCTTTTCCTGCTGCTGTATGAAATCACTGCTTGATATTTTCAAGCTTCTCCTGTGTCCAGCCAGCATTCCTATTTTATGGGTCTTCCTTCCTTCCTTCCTTCCTTCCTTCTTTCCTTTCTTCTACCCTCCCTCCCTCCCTCCTTTCTTCCTTTCTTCCTTCCTTCCTTCCTTCCTTCCTTCCTTCCTTCCTTCCTTTCTTTCTTTCTTTCCTTCTTTCTTTCTTTTTCTTTCTTTCTTTTCTTTTCTTTCTTTCTGTTCTTTCTTTTTTTTTTTCCCTTACTGATTTTTTTTTATTATACTTTAAGTTTTAGGGTACATGTGCACATTGTGCAGGTTAGTTACATATGTATACATGTGCCATGCTGGTGCGCTGCACCCACCAACTCGTCATCTAGCATTAGGTATATCTCCCAATGCTATCCCTCCCCCCTCCCCCCACCCCACAACAGTCCCCAGAGTGTGATATTCCCCTTCCTGTGTGCGTGTGATCTCATTGTTCAATTCCCACCTATGAGTGAGAATATGCGGTGTCTGGTTTTTTGTTCTTGCGATAGTTTACTGAGAATGATGATTTCCAATTTCATCCATGTCCCTACAAAGGACATGAACTCATCATTTTTTATGGCTGCATAGTATTCCATGGTGTATATGTGCCACATTTTCTTTATCCAGTCTGTCATTGTTGGACATTTGGCTTGGTTCCAAGTCTTTGCTATTGTGAATAATGCCACAATAAACATACGTGTGCATGTCTTTATAGCAGCATGATTTATAGTCCTTTGGGTATATACCCAGTAATGGGATGGCTGGGTCAAATGGTATTTCCAGTTCTAGATCCCTGAGGAATCGCCACACTGACTTCCACAATGGTTGAACTAGTTTACAGTCCCACCAACAGTGTAAAAGTGTTCCTATTTCTCCACATCCTCTCCAGCACCTGTTGTTTCCTGACTTTTTAATGATTGCCATTCTAACTGGTGTGAGATGGTATTTCATTGTGGTTTTGATTTGCATTTCTCTGATGGCCAGTGATGATGAGCATTTTTTCATGTGTTTTTTGGCTGCATAAATGTCTTCTTTTGAGAAGTGTCTGTTCATGTCCTTTGCCCACTTTTTGATGGGGTTGTCTGTTCTTTCTTTCTACTTTAATTTCTGGGATATATGTGCAGAAGGTGCAGTTTTGTTACATATGTATACACATGCCATGGTGATTTGCTGCACCCATCAACCCGTCATCTATATTAGGTATTTCTCCTAATGCTACCCCTCCCCTAGCCCTCCACACCCTGAGAGGCCCCAGTGTGTGATGTTCCCCTACCTGTATCCACGAGTTCTCATTGTTCAACTCCCACTTATGAGTGAGAACATGCAGTGTTTTGGTTCACTGTTCCTGTGTTAGTTTGCTGAGAATGATGGTTTCTAGCTTCATCCATGTCCCTGCAAAGGACATGAACTCATTTTTTATGGCTGCATAGTATTCCATGGTGTATATGTGCCACATTTTCTTTATCCAGTCTATCATTGATGGGCATTTGGGTTGGTTCCAAGTCTTTGCTGTTGTGAATAGTGCTGCAATAAACATACGTGTGCATGTGTCTTTATAGTAGAAGGATTTATAATCCTTTGGTTATATACCCAGTGATGGGATTGCTGGAACAAATGGTATTTCTGGTTCTAGATCCTTGAGGAATCACCACACTGTCTTCCACAATGGTTGAACTAATTTACACTCCCACCAACAGTGTCAAAGCATTCCTATTTCTCCACATCCTTTCCAGCATCTGTTGTTTGCTGACTTTTAATGATCACCATTCTAACTGGCATGAGATGGTATCTCATTGTGGTTTTGATTTGCATTTCTCTAATGCAAATCAAATGACCAGTGATGATGAGTGTTTTTTCATATGTTTGTTGGCTGGATAA
The DNA here is from genome assembly GCF_029281585.2 of Gorilla gorilla gorilla. Classification (NCBI taxonomy): domain Eukaryota; kingdom Metazoa; phylum Chordata; class Mammalia; order Primates; family Hominidae; genus Gorilla; species Gorilla gorilla. Next base: position 227,785,684 of record NC_073224.2, on the reverse strand, counting down.
ATGTCTTCTTTTGAGAATTGTATGTTCATATCCTTCACCCACTTCTTGATGGGGTTGTTTGTTTTTTTTTGTGAATTTGTTTAAGGTCCTTGTAGATTCTGGATATTAGCCATTTGTCTGATGGATATATTGCAAAATTTTTCTCCCATTCTGTAGGTTTCCTGTTGACTCTGATGATGGTTTCTTTTGCTGTGTAAAAGCTCTTTATTTTAATTAGATCTCATTTGTCAATTTTGGCTTTTGTTGCCATTGGTTTTGGTGTTTTAGCCATGAAGTCTTTGCTCATGCCTATGTCCTGAATGGTATTGCCTACGTTTTCTTCTAGGGTTTTTATGGTTTTATGTCTTACATTTAAGTCTTTAGTCCATCTTGAGTTGATTTTTGTGTAAGGTGTAAGGAAGGGGTCCAGTTTCAGTTTTCTGTACATGGCTAGCCAGTTTTCCCAACACCATTTATTAAATAGGGAATCCTTTCCCCATTGGTTGTTTTTGTCAGGTTTGTCAAGGATCGGATGGTTGTAGATGTGTGGCATTATTTCTGAGTCCTCTGTTCTGTTCCATTGGTCTACATATCTGTTTTGATAACTGTACCATGTTGTTTTTGTTACTGTAGCCTTGTAGTATAGTTTGAAGTCAGGTAGCATGATGCCTCCAGCTTTGTTCTTTTTGCTTAGGATTGTCTTGTGTATACAGGTTCTTTTTTGTTTCCATAAGAACTTTAAAGTAGTTTTCATTGGTAGCTTGATGGGGATGGCATTGAATCTATAAATTACCTTGGGCAGTATGGCCATTTTCACGATATTGATTCTTCCTACCCATGAGCATGGAACGTTCTTCCATTTGTTTGTATCTTCTTTTATTTCATTGATCAGTGGTTTGTAGTTCTTGAAGAGGTCCTTCACATCCCTTGTAAGTTGTATTCCTAGGTATTTTATTTTCTTTTAGCAATTGTGAATGAGAGTTCACTCATGATTTGGCTCTCTGTCTATTGTTGGTGTATAGGAATGCTTGTGATTTTTGCACATTGATTTTATATCCTGAGAATTTGTTGAAGTTGCTTATCAGCTTAAGGAGATTTTGGGCTGGGATGATGGGGTTTTCTAAATATACAATCATGTCGTCTGCAAACAGAGACAATTTGACTTCCTCTCTCTCTATTTGAATACTATTTATTTCTTTCTCTTGCCTGATTGTCCTGGCCAGAACTTCCAATAGTATGTTGAATAGGAGTGGTGAGAGAGGGCATCCTTGCATTGTGCCAGTTTCCAAAGGGAATGCATCTAGCTGTTGCCCATTCAGTATTACATTGGCTGTGGCTTTGTCATAAATGGCTCTTATTATTTTTACATACGTTCCATCAATACCTAGTTTATCTAGAGTTTTTAGCATGAAGGGGTGTTGAAGTTTTTTGAAGGCCTTTGCTGCACATATTGAAATAATCGTGGTTTTTTTCATTGGTTCTGTTTATGTGATGGATTACGTTTATTGATTTGCATATGTGGAACCTGCCTTGCATGCCAGGGTTGAAGCTGACTTGATCATGGTGGATAAGCTGCTGGATTTGGTTTGCCAGTATTTTATTGAGGATTTTCTCATTGATGTTCATCAGGCATATTGGCCTGAAATTTTCTTTGTTTGTTGTGTCTTTGCCAGGTTTTGGTATCAGGATGATGCTGGCCTCATAAAATGAGTTAGAAAGGAGTCCCTCTTTTTCTATTGTTTGGAATAGTTTCAGAGGAATGGTTCCAGCTCCTCTATATACCTCTGGTAGAATTCGGCTGTGAATTCGTCTGGTCCTGGACTTTGGTTGGTAGGCTATTAATTATTGCCTCAATTTCAGAACTTGTTATTGGTGTATTCAGGGATTCAACTTCTTCCTGGTTTAGTCTTGGGAGGGTTTATGTGTCCAGGAATCTATCCATTTCTCCTAGATTTTCTAACTTATTTGCATAGAGGTGTTTATAGATTCTCAGATGGTAGTTGGTATTTCTGTGGGATCAGTGGTGATATCCCCTTTATCATTTTTTATTGTGTCTATTTGATTCTTCTCTCTTTTCTTCTTAATTATTCTGGCTATTGGTTTATCTATTTTGTTAATCTTTTCAAAAAAACCAGCTCCTGGATTCATTGATTTTTCGAAGGGTTTTTTTGTATCTCTATCTCTTTCGGTTGTGCTCCGATCTTAGTTATTTCTTGTCTTCTGCTAGCTTTTGAATTTCTTTGCTCTTGCTTCTCTAGTTCTTTTAATTGTGATGTTAGGGTGTTGATTTTAGATCTTTCCCCCTTTCTTCTGTGGGCATTCAGTGCTATAAATTTCCCTTTAAACACTGCTTTAGCTGTGTCCCAGAGATTCTGGTACATTGTGTCTTTGTTCTCATTGTTTTCAAAGAACTTATTTATTTCTGCCTTAATTTTGTTATTTGCCCAGTAGTCCTTTAAGATCAGGTTGTTCAGTTTTCATGTAGTTGTGTGGTTTTGAGTAACTTTCTTTATCCTAAGTACTAATTTGATTGCACTTTGGTCTGAGATACTGTTTGTTATGATTTCCGTTCTTTCGCATTTGCTCAGGAGTGTTTTACTTCCAATTATGTGGTCAATTTTAGAATAAGTGTGATGTGGTGCTGAGAAGAATGTATATTCTGTTGATTTGGGGTGGAGAGTTCTGTAGATGTCTCCTAGGTCTGTTTGATCCAGAGCTGAGTTCAAGTCCTGAATATCGTTGTTAATTTTCTGTCTTGTTGATCTGTCTAATATTGACAGGGGTGTTTCTTTAATTAGCCAGTAGAATAGTCTTTAGATATTCCAGGAAAGGAGAGGATTTCAGAGACTTGAAATTACCACCCCTTTCTTCCTTCTCTGGGTTTCTTTGGAAGAATCTTGAACAAATCACTCTGACCGGGACTTTTGCCATTTTCTGGCTCTTATATTGAGTTTTGTTTTACCTTGTGTTCCTTTGCTGAGTTCTTATTTTATCTTTGCAGTTTTCCGTCTTCCTGAGACCAATCACTGGTATTCCTATGTGATGCCCATAAGGTTTTTTTCGTCTATTTTATAAAAATTTTATTAATAAAAATTGTATCTGTTCATGGGGTACAGTATGATGTTTTGATATATTCATACTCTACAATGTGGAATAGTGAAATCAAGCTATTTGGCATTCCTACCACTTCACATTCTTACTCTTTTTATGGGGAGACATTTAAAATTTACTGTCTCAGTATTTTCAATTATATAATATATTATTACTAACTATAGTCACCTTACTATGCTATAGATATTCAACTCACTCCTCCTTTCTAACTGAAACTCTATTTTTTAAAACATTATGCCAACACATATCTGGACACATTTGGCTTTTGGGATCCCACCCTCTCCTCTGAGATGGGAGAACAGTGCAGTGTGCCTTGTGGCCAGACCCGGAATGATCCTGATGGAATTAGAAAAGAAACTGCACCTCTTTCCTCTTCCAGATCTGAGGTTGACCTTAGTTGAAGGTCTGGGATTTGAAAACTGCTGGGATTGGAATCCTGGCTCTCACCTCACTCCCACCTCCACCACCAAGATATGTAGTCCATGGGAAGCATCTGAGAACAGCTATCGTGTGAGTCCTAAGAATGAATAAAATGTATACACATTTATGCTTTTGTTGAACAGGGTTAGTTCGTGAATGTTATTCTGTTCTTGGGTTTTTTTCACTCAATAATGTAAATGCCTTGAATTTAAAATGTCCTACAAAGACTTTGAGTCGTTGTCTTCATGCTGGCTCTTCACTCATTCTTTCCAACTTCACTGAGTCAAGACCAAGCTCTAGGTGTCGTCAACTCGTCGCTTTTCCTCAGGTCTCACGCCCACTCCAGAAACCATGAGAGCAAGTCACATTGACTCTACCTCCAGGATGTCCCCAGGCTGTCTGCAGCCACTCCAGGTGATGCCAAGACCTCCTGCCTGGGCATTGCAGTGGTCATTTTATGGTTGCCCCTGCCTCCTGGTTACCTCTCTCAGGGATCAGAGTCCTCCTGGCCATAATGGGGAACTGGAAAACAGGCCTCAGGTGGCCTCATCACCCTAGTCCAAAACTGCCAATGACCTCTGGGCCACCCCTGCCTCTGACTGCACCTCTCCAGCCTCATCTGCCTGTGCCACTTCACGACATGCCACTTTCAACACTGGTCTTCTCATTCTCTCTGTGTTCCCTCTAAGCCCACGATTTACAGGTTGTGTTCGTTTTTCTGGGTTCTGAGTCAGTTTCCACTCTAGCAAAAATGCTGGGTGAATGGGGCCGGAGGTGGCTGACGTCTGTATGTCCCAGGTGAGTAGAAGGGAGGCTTTTATCACCTGGGTTCTATGAGAAGACCCCAGGCCAAGGGGGCATCTCTCCAATGACCTCATGGTATGTACATATATGTGTGTGTGGTGTGAGCACTTAGAAAGTCACAACCCTCCAGGACGGAGCTGGTCTTACATAGATTAAGATGGTTTTGCACTTGGCAAGGAAAAGTAAAACATCTCATGTCCCTGGCTGGGCAACTTCCCCAGGAGTCCAGCAAGAAGACATGAGATCTGTGGACAGGAGATCACCGGGTGAAACCTCTCATTTGATGATCATGTTAAAAGTTGCACTTGACGGCCGGGCGCGGTGGCTCACGCCTGTAATCCCAGCACTTTGGGAGGCCGAGGCGGGCGGATCACGAGGTCAGGAGATCGAGACCATCCTGGCTAACATGGTGAAACCCCGTCTCTACTAAAAATACAAAAAATTAGCCGGGCGTGGTGGCGGGCGCCTGTAGTCCCAGCTACTCGGGAGGCTGAGGCAGGAGAATGGCGTGAACCCGGGAGGCGGAGCTTGCAGTGAGCTGAGATTGCGCCACTGCACTCCAGCCTGGGCGACAGAGCCAGACTCCGTCTCAAAAAAAAAAAAAAAAAAAAAAAAAAAGTTGCACTTGAGACCCTGAGTACCCTATGTCCTTCCCACTCACCAAAGAACCCCAGCTGAGCCAGCCCTGACTCCAGACACAAGAGCCCAGGGAGGAGCTGGGAGAGAGGGAGACCCGCTGTGACCTCAGGGCATGGAAGGAGCCCTGACTTTTCTCTTGATGATGCCTTCCCCACTCCCAAGTGCCTCTGGCCCTGGAGCTTCCAGGAACCCCTGCATTCCATCCATGCCTTCCTCTGCTCCCTCCAACCCAGCCTCTTCTGAAGTCCCATACATTTGTCTCCATGTGAGTGCCCCAGTCTCAGGCTCTGGCAGTGGCTAAGAGGCTCGGGGTTCCTGTGCCTGTCTGGAGGCAGCCTCACTCTATGTGGACCCACGTGGGTTCTTGGATTTCTTTCTTCACCGGGTCCCCTGCAAGTGTACAGTAGATACATCAACTCTAGAAGAGCAAATGGTGATGAGTGAAGACCCAGAACCCTCTCAGGCACGCACACAGAAAGAGAGAGAGCGGTCCCTGGAAGCACAGGCCTGGGGGTGGTTCCTGGGCCCTTCTGTCTCCTCTAATAAAAGAGGCCACTGAGTTTGGCCACGGAATACACATCCACTTCCCATGGGTTCATATCCAAAGAACAAACTCCTTGAGACTCGCTGGTCCATGCACTCGAGATCCCCAGGGTACCTTGAGTTACTATATCAAAAGGAGAGAGAAACCAGCTAACACTAGTCCTAATACTTATACGAATACCAAGAGGGATGTTTTCTTCTTGCTGTTCCAGGGAATGTGCTGAGTTAGCACCTTTTTTCTTTTTATTGGAGCCGCTGTGGCAGGGAAGACAGTGATGAGGGGACTCCTTTGAGTAACATCCAGGTAAATTCAGCCCCTGCTTGCTCCACTGTCTCCCCGTCCAGGGCCTCTGTTTCCTGATGCAGAGTCCAGCCTGTTCTCCCCAGGCACACATTCCTTATGCCCAGAGACCCACCAAAAAAGAAAGTCCCAAGAAACAGGAAGGAACGCCACCAGCAAGAGACCTCACACGCACAGACCTCAGAAATATTCATGGCCTGTGGAGCACAAAGGAGAGTGTGTAGGGAGCGGATCCCCACTTAGAAAGAAGCAGGACAGTGCCCCAATGCCTGGAAGATGTCAGCTGCCTCTTCTGTGCTGTGCTGTGGGGAAGGCCGTCACTGTTTAAAACTCACCCTTTTGGTGAGTTTTTCTAAGGAAATAAAGCACTTGAATTCTTCGTGTTTTGAATTACGGTGCACTTAAGAAATATTAACTTTTTTTGTTTGTTTTGAGATGGAGTCTTGCTCTGTCTCCCAGGCTGGAGTTTCACTATGTTGGCCAGGCTGGTATGAACTTCTGACCCCAGGTGATCTGCCCTCCTTGGCCTCCCAAAGTGCTGGGATTATGAGCATGAGCCCCTGCGCCTGGACAATATTAACTTTTTTCTTTCATTCCCCTGGACATTTCTAATTGGCAGTGAGAGTAGTTAATGTTCTCACAAAGAGTGATGAAAGGATATGGGATAACCATCATTTTACACATGGATTATTTAGATAGCTTTGCAGGACATGGGGCTCCCACCTGTAATCTCAGCACTTTGAGAGCCCAACTTGGGAGGATGACTTGAGTACAGGCATTCAAGACCAGCCTGGGCAACAGTGAGACCTCGTCTCTACAAAAGATAAACAAAATGAGCCAGGCATGGTGGCACACACCTGTATTTCCAGCTAATTGGGAGGCTGACATGGGAGGATTGCTTCAGCCTGAGAGGCCGAGCCTGCAGTGAGCTGAGATTGCACCACTGCACACCAGTCTTAGAAACAGAGCGAGGCCCTGTCTTTAAAAAGAAGAAGAAAGAAAAAAACAGAAAAGACAGCTCTGCACGTTTTATCTTGCACAGGCATTTTTTTTTTTCTGATCTGCACTGCAGAGCTGAGCCAGGTATATTCTGCTGAGCTCATTTTCCAGCTGCCTTGCTTCTTCTTGATCTTCCTCAGCAGCACCCAGAATAGCAGGCAGCACGTCCCAGGCACTCAGTGGAAGTTTGGTTGTTGTTGTTGTCGTTGTTTGAGACAGAGTCTCACTCTTGTTGCCCACCCAGCCTAGAGTGCAATGGCACCAGCTCAGCTGACTGCAACCTCCACTTCCCGGGTTCAAGTGATTCTCCTGCCACCCTGCCCGACTAATAGGAAGGAGAGGCACTGGGCGTTAAGAGTGTCAAATGTACCAAAATTTTCTCTGTGGTTTTTCCCCAGAGTCTTCCCTCCAGGGCTACCTGACAATTCTCAGCCCTGGACAATGCAGGATTTTTTCGACCGAGGATCACTGTGCTCCTTCCGGATCCACGAGAAAGTGCCAGGCAGCCTGCTAGGCCCGGGATTGACTTACATCTAGCAAGACCATCTGGTTTGCAGGAGTAGATAGGGGGTCACTTGGATGACAGGGACTCCCGTCCAGACCCCATTCTCCCTCATTCCTTCCTGCAAAGTTCAATCCTCACGGTCCTGTGATGCTGTGACAAGTGCAGAGAGAGAACTGCGCCATATCCAAAGTGCCTCCCTTCCCCTGGCCTCACGCCAAGGCTTCCTCCCTCTGACCTGTCCCTTGTCTTTGCATCCAGGGTGGATGCTCGCCACCGACTCTCTCTCTCCCCAGGTCTCCCTGCTAGACTGACTCTCTGCCCCTGGGGTTGGGTGGGGCAGCCACTGGAACCTCATGCAGACCAGGGTGAAATCAAAGGGCCTTGGAAACTCACAGCCCCACATCCAGGCCCAAGTCCTTTCAGGGTCTCAGGCCCAAGTCCCCAGTGTATCAGGGATATGGCTCTGTGAAAGCCAGAGAACCCGGTCCCCAAACCTGCTGCCATCTCTCTCCTTCTCAGTTATTCCGGCCCCCATCAGCTCCTCTGGGCCACTCCCTTTCTGAAACCTGTTCTTTTCCCTAGTCCCCCTGTCTCCATCCGGCCTGCAGTGAGTTCCCAGACCTCCCCCACCCCTAGCTGCTATAGGCACCTCCCTTGGCATCCACTGCCTGCTCTCAGAGTGACCTTCTCCTCAGATCAGAAGAAAGAGGGGCAGCCCTTGGTCTTGTGAAAGATAGTTATAAATGCGATATGGAATGAGACACTCTTGAGGACTAGAGGAGGCCAGCAGGGCCTGATCAGAGATTTTTGACTGTTAGAAATGCACAGAGGGCAAACAACACAGGCAAGGAAATGCCCTGACTCAGAAATAGACTCACTGCATTCCAGGTGCAGCCTCGTCAGCTCTAAGGCTGAGCAAGGGGATCCTGGAAGGGATGGCCCCTGCACCGGGACCTGTCCCAGGCTCTGCCAACAGCCTGGCACTTCTAGGAAAATGAGAGGAGTCAGCTCTTCCTATGCAAGGTAGACAAGACTCCCATCCATCAGTCCTGGGTGCCTCTTTAGGTCCAGAACAGCATCTGAGAAGCTCCCTGCTTTGTGCCCTGCTGTGGGCACCCAAATAGCTCAGTAGAATTTGAGGAGAATGTATGAGTCACCGCTGATTCCAGGGAGAGTGTTTCTTAGCATTGTTTGTGGCCGTACTCCTGGGTGCAGGAGAGATCGGCTGACATTTCCAGGAAGCAGAGGACTCAGCTTCTCTGACAGCTCAGGCTGGGGGAGGAAAACAGAAGTTCAGAAATATTTTAGAGACCCCCATCAAAAGCCTGGAGAAGCTTTGGAATCCCAGTAGAAATTCTGTGAGTGGAATTGAGGTCAGGCCATCCCTTCAGATGGGCTCTGAAGGCTGCTGTGACCTGGACAGCGGAGGAGCACCTTCAGAAGCACAGGCAACCAGAACGTGGTAGAAAGAACCCCCAGAGTGCAGGATTCTTGCTGGTGTCCTGGGGATGGTGCAGGATCCCCCAAGGTGTTCATTTCTCTCCCAAATTCAGCAGAGACACAGCTTCCACCACCCATGCTTCCAGATTGAAAAGTCTCCCTCCTTATGTCTGACCACACTGCTCCTCTCTGGGCTCTGCCCGAGCTCAGACACTCACATTCAATTTTCCCGAGCTGGTATTCTGAGGGAAGCCCATCATGTTTGTGAGTAATGATGCTTCACCTTCCAGTAGGAGCCAAGACTGTATCTGCCCTCTCTGCCCTCAAAGACACTGTGATGCTTTAAGAATCTGCATTATCCCTTTTGTAATTATGTTTTTTTAATTTTTAAACTCAATCTAGAAAAAGGTCTTTCAATCCTTTTGTCTAGATGTCCACAAAATACCTGCCATGTTTTATGTTGTCTTGGTTCCCTCCTAGGGTCCCATTAGAACACTCAGTCCCATCCGGCCCAGCCCCCACTTCACTTTGTAATTTAGGCCTGATTTCTTTCAGTGATGCCTTGACCTTAACCTTGAGAAAAATTACACCCTCAGTAGTTCCTGTCTTCCACCTGAATGGGCATATGATCTACCATGTTAGGTAGCACAAAACCCAGGTGACCAGTGGATACACTGAGATTTTTATTGAGTTTTTTTAGGGATGACATCACTGTCTTCTTAAAGCTGTTTTAACTCTGAAACGTTTTGATACTTTTGATGTGGCCAAAGGTTCTCCAGTAAAGATACCATATATATAAATATATGTATTTCTAATGTCAGAAACAGATTAAAACCTTCCCTGTATCACTATGAAGGTCACATATTGGTCAAACTTTACCAGTGTTTGTGGAATAAGTGAATAAATGAGTTTTAGTCCTTCATCCTGTTATTACTTCTTTCACTTTCAGAAGTCCATATCTAGTTTAATCACTTAATAAGAAGAAAGTTGAAAACTCAAATAGGGGTAACTGGGTGGAAGTTCAGGATCTAGTGGGATGTCATTTTCGGATTGGAAGTTGGTAATCAAGAAGGGGGGTTGTAGTGAGAAAGGTCAATAAAAGCTCCTGAAGATGCACAGAAGAGACCCAAAGCCCTGGCGCCTGGAGTTACTGCTTGATTCTTGGAGAGGTCCCAGCACCCTGCAAAGTGAGTCCAGATCTGGCAAGTCACCGCTTTTTAGTGACATGCCCAGTTGATCTGATCTTCTGTATAGCAAGTCACAGAAAATTCTGAAAGACACTAGCACATACACTGTGAAGAGAAGTCTGGGATAAGGGGAAGATTAGAGGAGACATTTGCTCTGTGTTTTTGGAATGTTTTGCATTGAGAATTCTGTCCAGAGAAGGGAAAAAGAATGAAAAACAAAGGAAGCTCACCCACGTGTACCTCTATGTAGCTCTTACCATGCGGGACTTTCTTTTCTTTTGTTTTCTCCTTTTTTTTTTTTTTTTTTTTTTTTTTTGAGATGGAGTCTCGCTCTGTCGCCCAGGCTAGGGTGCAGTGGTGCGATCTCAGCTCACTGCAAGCTCTGCCTCCTGGGTTCAAGCAATTCTCCTGCGTCAGCCTCCCATGTAGCTGGGACTATAGATGCCCGCCACCACGCCCGGCTAATTTTTGTATTTTTTAGTAAAGACAGGGTTTCACCGTGTTAGCCAGGATGGTCGCGATCTTCTGACCTTGTGATCTGCCTGCCTCAGCCTCCCAAAGTGCTGGGATTACAGGCATGAGCCACTGCACCTGGCCCAATTTTTGTATTTTTAATAGAGAGAGGGTTTCACCATGTTGGCCAGACTGGTCTCGAACACCTGACCTGAAGTGATCCACCCGCCTCAGTCTCCCAAAGTGCTGGGATTACAGATGTGAGCCACTGCGCCTGGCCAATTGCTGGACTTTCATAATACACCTGGAGTAGCCACAGTATCACAAGGGCTATGTTTTTCCAGACTCCAACTTATTTGTATCATTGGTAGCACACTACTGTTGACGTCTCCAAGTTAGCAATTTAGTGGCTATACTGATAATAAACATTTTCATACGTCACGTGGTCAACAGCATTTGCTACCAAGTGCCATGTTCCATGCTCAGCAGTGGGACCACAGAGACAAAGTTCCTGACCTTTAGCAGCAATATCAAACAAGTGAGTTTGTCAAGAAAAAAATCCTTGTAAAACATACCATACCCCTACAATTCAGTAATTATGCTCCTGGGTATTTAACGAAATGAGTAAACCCACACCTGGATGTTTATAGCAGCTTTATTCATAATCACCAAAACTTGGAAGCAAGCAAGTTGCCCTTCAGTCAGTGACTGTTCAGTCAGTGAACTATTATGAAGCCATAAAAAGACATGAAAGATTCCTAAATGCATGCTATTGTACAAGTGAAAGAAGGCAATGTGAAAAGACTCATCCTGTTAGGCATTCTGGAAAAGGCTTTTGCCTTTTCCTATGGAGGTGGTAGAAAGCCCAGTGGTTGCCAGGGGTCGGGAGCACAATGGGATGAAAGGGAAGAGGACAGAGGACTTTTAGGGAAACAAAACTACTCTGCATGATACTCTAATGGTGGATACATGTCATTATCCCTTTGTTAAAATCCATAGAATGTAAAAAACCAGCAATGATCCCTCATGTAAACTATGGACACTGGGTGATAATAATGTGTCCATGTGGCTCATTGATTGTGACGGATGCTCTGCACTGGTGTGGGTGTTGATACTGTGGGGGTGCTGTATATTGAAGGGGGAAAGCGGTAGATGAGAACTCTGGACTTTCTGCTTAGTTTTTCAGTGAACCTAAAACTGCTATTAACAGGCTGGGTGTGGTGGCTCATGCCTGTAGTCCTAGCACTTTGGGAGGCTGAGGTGGGTGGATCACCTGAGGTCAGGGGTTGGAGACCAGCCTGGCCAACATGGCGAAACCCCATCTCTATTAAAAAAAAAAAAAAAGAATAATAATACAAAAAGTAGCCAGGCGTGGTGGCGCATGACTCTATTCCCAGTTACTTGGGATGCTGAGGCAGGAGAACCTCTTGAACCCTGGAGATGGAGGTTGCAGTGAGCTGAGATCATGCCACTGTGCTCCAGCCTGGGTGACAGCGTGAGACTTAATCTCAAAAATAAATAAACAAATAAGTAAGTAAATAAACTCAAGCCTGGGTGCAGTGGCTTACATCTGTAATCCCAGCACTTTGGGAGGCTGAGGAAGGTGGATCGCTTGAGCCCAGAAAGTTCAAGACCAACCTGGGCAACATGGTGAAACCTGGTTTTTACTAAAAATATGAATATAATTCAGGCATGATGGTGCATGCCTGTTGTTCCAGCTACTAGAGGGGCTGAGGCAGGAAGATCACTTGAGCCTTGGGAGGTTGAGGCTGCAGTGAGCCATGATCATGCCACTGCACTCCAGCCTGGATGACAGAGTGAGACCTGGCTTCAAAATAAAATAAACTCAATATTTTTTAAAACTGTAATGCTTCTTTGCAATGCTAAAATTGTATTATTCTAAATATATTTTAAAGAAGAAACAATTATTGATCAGTGTCTTTAAAATTAGTTTTAAAAATCTCATTCGTTTTGAGATTCTAAACCAAGTTAACTTTTTTTTTTTTCCCAGAGACCAAGTCTTGATCTTTCACCCAGGCTGGAGTGCAGTGGCATGATCTTGGCTCAGTGCAACCTCTGCCTCCCGGGTTCAATTGATTCTCCTGCCTCAGCCTCCTGAGTATCTGGGACTACAAGCACCTGCTACCATGCCCAGCTACTTTTTTGTATTTTTAGTAGAGATGGGGTTTCACCATGTTGGCCAGGCTGGTCTCGAACTCCTGACCTTGTGATCATCCCGCCTTGGCCTCCCAAAGTGCTGGGAATACAGGCATGAGCCACCGTGCCCAGCCATTAGCCATTCTTAAAATATGACATTGCATTCTTTAAAAGTTGTATATCTTTAATATACGTAAATTACAACACAAATATTTATACTCAAATAGTATTTACATAATAGTAATTTTTTGTTTTTTTTTTTGAGATGGAGTCTCGCTCTGTCACCCAGGCTGGAGTGCAGTGGTGCGATCTCGACCCACTGCAACCTTTGCCTCTCAGGTTCAAGTGATTCTCCTGCCTCAGCCCCCTGAGTAGCTGGGATTATAGGCGTGCGCCCACTATGCCTGGCTAATTTTTGCATTTTTAGTAGAGACAGGCTTTGACCATGTTGATCAGGCTGGTCTCAAACTCCTGACTTCGTGATTCACCTGCCTTGGCCTCCCAAAGTGCTGGGATTACAGGCGTGAGCCACCGCACCCGGCCATAATAGTACTTTTTTTTTTTTTTTTTTTTTTAGAAGGAGTTTCGCTCCTGTTGCCCAGGCTGGAGTGCAATGGCACGATCTTGGCTCACCACAACCTCTACCTCCTGGGTTCAAGCGATACTCCTACCTCAGCCACCTGAGTAGCTGGGATTACAGGCATATGCCATCATGCCCGGCTGATTTTTTTGTATCTTTAGTAGAGACAGGGTATCCCCATGTTGGCCAGGCTGGTCTCGAACTCCTGACCTCGGGTGATCCGCATGCCTCAGCCTCCCAAAGTGTTGGGATTACAGGCATGAGCCACCATGCCTGGCTCATAATAGTAAATTTTTAAAAATACAGTAAAATGTAATCCTTGCAACACTAAATTACACCATCTGGTCTGATCTACCAGCAGATGGCAGTTGAGACCTAAGGATTGGAAATTTTGATCTTATTAGGAATGAATCCAGTCCAGAAATGCCCACCCTGCCCCCTGCTGTCTCCTGCAGCTCTGCTGTTTGGGGGAATCATGATGAAATTTGTGGCGACTTGAGGAAGCTGAGTCCCATTGCAGGCCCTGGGTTCTTGTTGCCTCCCTGTTATCAGGAATAGGAGGTGAGATTGAAAGATGAAAAATGCTGGGACTTCTGCTGAGAAGAGAAAAAAGAACAAGATATATTAATCTTACTATATGCCAGGCCCCATGCCAAGCCCTAAACATGGACCGTCTTATTGGATCCTACCAGGGTTCCATAAGCTGTTGGACATCATCGTCCTCATTTTGCAGGGAACCTGACTCTTGGCTAAGATCCCTGACAGCAACACTAGCCCCTGAATCCTCAGCAGAATCCTTTGCTTGGGTGCCCTTTATGCAGGCTTCCTCAGCAGAGGGAAGGTCACTCATCAACCACAGGCACTTGATCGTTCTACACCCTTGGATGATGTGAGATTCCAAAACACGCTGCACTAGTCTCTTCCTTGACAGGGAGAGAGGGGAGGTACTATGAGAAAATCTCTCATTGATCTGACCTAACTCCCCAAAAAGATGTAATGTTTTAAATGTGAGATTGACTATTCACAATAGCAAAGACTTGGAACCAACCCAAATGTCCAACAATGATAGACTGGGTTAAGAAAATGTGGCACATATACACCATGGAATACTATGCAGCCATAAAAAATGATGAGTTCATGTCCTTTGTAGGGACATGGATGAAATTGGAAATCATCATTCTCAGCAAACTATAGCAAGGACAAAAAACCAAACACTGCATGTTCTCACTCATAGGTGGGAATTGAGTAATGAGAACACATGGACACAGGAAGGGGAACATCACACTCTGGGGACTGTTGTGGGGTGGGGGGAGGGGGGAGGGATAGCTTTAGGAGATATACCTAACACTAAATGACGAGTTAATGGGTGCAGCACAGCAGCATAGCACATGTATACATATGTAACTAACCTGCACATTGTGCACATGTACCCTAAAACTTAAAGTATGATAATAATTAAAAAAAGAAACTATTCTAAGTAATTTACCCACATATACTTAATAGCTAAGAGTCTAAAATATATAATAAAAAATAGATTGAAATATTTACGCAGTGTTACATGCCTGTATTGTTTTAGTATTTTAAAGGAATGTGGCTGTCTTTACTGGCTACAACCAGTTTAATTCAAGAAGAGCTGCTGGTCATCAGGGGAACAAGCAAGGGTTGGTGCCACCCAGAGGCTCCAGCTAATACACAATATGGACATCCCCTTCCAGGGCAATGGGAAGAGAGAGGCTCCTTGTGCAGTGAAGCTGACGTCCACCAACTAAGACTTCCGGAACTATGTGGAGACTCACAAGGAGTGGGCAGGGTCTCAGCATCTGGCTAGCAGTGAAACACCCTGAGAAGAAGGTGCTTTCCGTGTGGATTGGCTCACTGTTCTTGCCCACTAATGTTCCAGGCCCTGGGTGTCCACCTAATGTGTATTAACCCACTGAACAGCCACAGAAACTATCAAGGAGGTAACAGATGTCTAAAGAGAAGTGAAGAACTGGAGGAGGCTGAGTGGTGGCCCATACCTATACTCCCTGCATTTTGGGAGGCCAAGGCAGGAGAATAACTTGAGCTCAGGAGTTCCAGAGCAGCCCAGGCAAGATAGCGAGACCTTGTCTCTTCTTAAAAACGTATCCAGGCGTAGTGGCTCAACACCTGTAGTCCTAGCTACTCAGGAGTCTGAGGTGGTAGGATCGCTTGAATCCCGGAAATTGAGGCTGCAGTGAGGTATGATTGTGACACTGCACTGTAGCCTGGGTTACAGAGTGAGATCTTTAAAAAACAAACAAAAAAGAGCTGGATGCAGTGGCTCACACCTGTAATCCCAGCACTTTGGTAGGCCAAGGTGGGTGGATCACCTGAGGTCAGGAGTTTGAGACCAGCCTGACCAACATAGTGATGAAACCCTGTCTCTACCAAAAATACAAAAATTAGCTGGGCATGGTGGCACATGCCCATAATCCCAGCCACTTGGGAGGCTGAGGCAGGAGAATCACTTAAATCCTGGAGGTGGAGGTTACAGTGAGCTGTGATGGTGCCATTGCACTCCACACTCTAGCCTGGGCAGCAAGAGTGAAACTCTGTCTCAAAAAAAAAGAATGAGAGGAAATTGTTAAAAATAACCAAATTTCATTTAAATGTCTTGGTTTTCTGGGGTTGCATCTTATTGATTGGACAACTCAGTGTCTTTTATTTTCCATCAATAACTGAAGATTCCTGAGGCTTAAACTGGAAAACAGGTTATTTGATAATAAAGGGAAACAGACAGTTTCCATTCAGTTTCCCTTTATTTCTGACTGTTTCTTTACAACCTTCCATGCAAGGGGAACTCCCTCATGTGTTCTCAAGCCCGAATTCCACTCTAGACATTCAGATTCCCATTTTGGACTATATGGGACACAGGTCCCCAAAGTCCCATCGAATCCACGTCAACATTTCCCCCAAGTGCAGCCCCTCCTTGATTACCTTTCCTTTCCCACTTTCAGAACCAATGTCTGAAATGATGGTTTCTGTGCCCCCTTTAGGATGTAGCTAGGTTTTAGTTTCCAAGTGTCCAGAAGAAAGCACTTGATATATCCACCCAAATAGGCAGGTATTCAACAACAGCATTGATCTACCTCCAGGTCATAAAATGATCTGTTGCCACAGTGAGAGCAGTAGTCAGTACAGAACAAGATCCTCTTGGGATGCCTTAAGTCCCTCACTCTCCCCATCAGCTCAGCCCTAAGTTGGGCAAATCTGCTCCAGCAGAGAGTACCATCAGCATCATAACTCTCCCGTGGGGCAGGATGCAGCTCCAGACATATGTTGTTGAGTCTGATTGTGTGGCACAGCAGGTTCTCCAGGGTGGCCATGGAGATGGGATTTCCACAAAAGCTGAAGGTGGTGAGCTCAAAGCAGCGGTTCAGGGCAGGCAGGATGGTGTTGACTTGGGAGTCTACGATGCCACAGTCATCTAAGTCCAGGTACTCAAGGGTGGCTGCAACTTTTTCTAGCAGAACTTGGAGAGGCACAAGACTGAAGTTGGCCAGTCTGATGCCCCTCAGGTCCAGGGTCTTTAGTTGACTGACACTTGGGCACTGGGACAGATGCCTCAAGTCTGATTCCAAAAGCACACAGTTAGTTATTGCTAGGATCTTTAACGGGGTCTTCAGATAGCTGAGGAGATAGAGCAAGAAGCTAGCTCTGGGGAATCATAGGGGTGAGTGGAGGGTGTTGGGGAATGACTTCAAGGTGAAGGACAAAGACCATTTTGCCCAAGCCCAGGTTCATTCTGATTGTCTGATGGTCAACACTTAGGATGCTGCGTGATGAAGAGCTTTGCCACTGAGGTCAATTCCACTTTAGGCCTGGTGCAGTAACTCACACCTGTAATCCCAGAACTTTGGGAGGCTGAGACGGGCAGATTACTTGAGGTCAGGAGTTTGAGACCAGCCTGGTGATCCTGCCAAAACCCCGTCTCTACTAAAAATACAAAAATTAGCCAGTTGTGGTGGTGGGCACCTGCAATTCCAGCTACTTGGGAGGCTGAGGCAGGACAATCACTTGAACCCAGGAGGTGGAGGTTGCAGTGAGCAGAGATCATGCCACTGCACTCCAGCCTGGGTGATAGAGCAAGACTCTGTATCAAAAAAGAAAAAAAAAGAGAAAAGAAAAAAATTCCATTTGAGGCTGAGTCTTTTCACCGTCATTTACAGCAATGGATCAAGTTCACAGAATCCTTAAAGCTCCCTTTCCTCATCTGTCAGGCAGAAAACCACATCTCTGGATCACAGGAGCCCAGTGGAGATGCAGGCATAAAGGACAAACCCAGACAGGATCCTGCAACATCAGCTGGGGTGGGTGGGCTGCAGGCGTCCCTGACACACCTGTATCATCAGCAAACCATCTATCACTTTCACCATTCTTTGTGCCTGCTCCCTGACCCTGTTTCAGAATCATGCATTTCCTAGGTAATTAAATTTTGCTGGAGCTCAAAACAACCTATTAAGACAGGGAATTAGAGATGGGATCACTGGTGTTCACCAAGCTGTGGGGCTCCAAGCTTATATTCTGAAATGTGCAAGTTTGCTGAGCATTCCCATCTTCAGTGCCCACTTCACTTTCCTACTTCCCATCATCTTCTTAAAAATTATCTTGCTGGCTGGGCACGATGGCTCATGCCTATAATCCCAGCACTTTGGGAGGCTGAGGCAGTGGATCAGCTGAGGTCAAGAGTTCGAGAATAGCCTGGCGAACATGGTGAAGCCCTGTCTCCACTTAAAATACAAAAATTAGCCAGGTGTGGTGGCCCACACCCGTAATCCCAGGTACTCAGGAGGATGAGGCTGGAGAATCGCTTGAACCAGGGAGGCAGAAGTTGCAGTGAGCCAAGATAGTGCCACTGCACTCCAGCCTGGGTGATAAAAATGAAACTCTGTCTCAAAAAAAAAAATTATCTTGTTTGTTTTTATTTTTTATTTGTTCATTTTTGACAGGGGTCTTGGGATGTTACCCAGACTGGTCTTAAACTCCTAAGCTCAAGTTATCTTCTTGCCTCAGACTCTCAAAGTGCTAGGATTACAGGCATGAGCCACCATCCCTGGCCTATTTTTCATCATCTTAACTTAGACACACTTCCTCAGGAAGAATTCAGAAAGGCACCCTCACTAGATCTGAACCCCCCAGTAGCTAGCTTCCTATTATAGCAACCTCTCTATAGCATCTCCCCTAGCTGATCCCTCTGCCTCTATTGGGATGATTGCGTGATACCCATTTCAGGACAGGGCCACCAACAGGACAATGCATGGACATTCTAGTGTCCCCTTCACTGTTTCATCCTCATAGGCTGGCTCACAGTAGATGCCCACTAGCGTTTAGTGTAACAGGCTCTGCAGTGGTCTGCAGAGAAAGCTCACCACCCTCCCTCACCTGAGCAGCTGGTCCAGGTGGCCTTCGAGGAAAGAAACAGAGTTCATATAAAGCTTTTGGAGGCAGCGCAGCTTGAGGAACTGAGTGGTGAACTGGGTAACAAACTCCTTCTGTTTTGGGGAAACATAGCGAGAGACATCCATGTGGGAGAGAACAAGCTTCTGAAGATTCCTCATGTGGCCCAGGTATGGGGTAAACTGTGTCAGGATGGGCAGTATCCAATTGCGATTCACTTCCACCTCCTGGATACAGTCTAGGTTCACCATTTTCAGGATGCTTCTGATGTTGTGGAAGGGCATTCCCAAAATTTTCAGCTTCTTACAGCACAGGTGTAGTAAATCTTTCCTCTGCTTGACCCACAGAAGGAGGCAGGTGAGGTATTCATCCAGAGTCCTGTTCTTGAGCCAAAGTTCTATGAACACAGTCAAGGGCTGCTGTCCTCTCATCCTTGGACAGTCCTGCACCAATTTTCTGTTCCTCATGGCATTGGGAAAGAACTCATGGGCCATGGCTTCAGACCAAACCATCCAGAAGTTTTCAGACATCTTGTAAATCCAGCACTTGAAGTTTCCACCTCCTGTGGGAAAATAGAGGCGAGGCTGAGAATTTAAGGACTCTCTTCTGAATTTAAACTCCACATCCTGGATAGTAGCTGCTCCCCTCCTTGCCTTTTTTCTGTCTCTCTGACTTTTCCCCACCCTGTTTTCCCCTTCGATCCTGCCCATTTCCACTTTTTTTTTGAGATGAAATCTCCATCTGTCACCCAGGCTGGAGGGCAGTGGTATGATCTTGGCTCACTGCAACGTCCACCTCCCCGGTTCAAATGATTCTCCTGCCTCAATCTCACAAGTAGCTGGGATTACAGGCACCTGCCACCATGCCCAGCTAATTTTTGTATTTTTAGTATAGTTGGGGTTTCACCATGTTGGACAGGCTGGTCTCGAACTCTTGACTTAAGGTGATCCGCCTGCCTCGGCCTCGTAAAGTGCTGGGATTACATTGTGAGCCACCATGCCCGGCTCGGTTCTCACTTTTCGTGGTGCCTTTCAGTGCCACTAGAGGTGAGGTTCCTGTTACCTCCATGGACCCTGCACGGTGAGCAGTCCTTTCCCTGAGTAGCTGGGGAATGGCCAAGGCCTCTCTGAGCTTCCTCACCATCACCATCCCCCCTTGGGCCTCCCCAGTCCTCATGACCGAGCTTTTCCTTCTCTGGACACCTGGGCCCTCCCCACTAGCCCACCTGGGCCACCTCACCTGAGACAAACACCCTGGGTAAGCAGTGCGTCTCCTGCTGAAGGCCTCCATGAACGGGGGGGAGGGGAAAAGTTCCGTGGGCAGCTCCTCCAGGGTGGAGATAGCCAAGGCCTGGTGCCTCAGCAGGCTCTGCCCCACCAGCTCCAGGAGTCTGGGTGGAGTCCAGATGCTCATCTTCCTGAATCTGCAAGGAAAAGTTCCACAGAACAAATCCAGAGAAAAGGCATCACTCTCAGGCCAAGCCCATACAATCTCATCTTCTCCCAGGGCCAAAGTTATTGCTCTGGCAATGGTGAAAGAGCTCTCAGTTTACTCCAATTCTACTCTGTACTCAGTGGCCATTAAGCCAGCATTCCGCCTCTGCTGCATCAGCATGAGCGTCTCCCAAGCAGTGAGGAGGCAGGGCCACCACTAGCCCTTCCTTTCTATCCAGTATTCATCCAGTGACTAGTGAGTGTGGAGGAACCTGAAAGCGAACCCCTCCCACCGCTGGGGGAATATCTAATTCAAAAACAATGGGAATGGGAGTGTCACAAGCCTACATGCCTACATTCTCAGTTCCTACAAATAAGCTGGTTGGGAACATTCATGGGGCATCCCTAGAACGGGTTCTATTTGTTTTCTTTTCATTATTTAAGCTTGCTTTCTCTTTCTCTCTCTTTCTTCTTTCCTTCTTTCTCTCTCTCCCTGCTCTTTCTTTCTTTCTTTCTTTCTTTCTTCTTTCTTTCTCTTTCTTTCTTTCTTTCTTTCTTTCTTTCTTTCTTTCTTTCTTTCTTTCTTTCTTTCTCTTTCTTTCTTTCTCTTTCTTTCTTTCTTTCTTTCTTTCTTTCTTTCTTTCTTTCTTTCTTTCTTTCTTTCTTTCCCTTTCTCTCCCTTCTATCTTTCCTTCTCTCCCTCCCTTCTTTCTCTCTCTCTCTCTCTGTCTCTCTCTCTCCCTCTCTCTCTTTCTGACAGAGTCTTGCTCTGTCACCCAGCCTGGAGTGCAGTGGTGGGATCTCGGCTCATTGAAGCCTTGTCCTCTCAGGCTCAAAGGATTCTTCCACCTCAGCCTCCCAAGTAGCTGGGACCACAGATATGCATCACCACACCCAGCTAATCTTTTATTTTTTGACTTTTTGTAACAACAGTGGGTTTCACCATGTTGTCCAGGCTGGTCTTGAACTCCTAGACTCAAGCAATCCACCCACCTTGGCCTCCGAAAGTGCTGGGATTACAGGCGTGAGCCTCTGCCTGGCCTCATTATTGAAAATTTCAGTGAGAAGCTTTGAAAGCTATGTGACAGTGTTATGCATCATTTGCATGACACAGATGTTTCCAATACACGCCTTTTACACATATTAAAAATGAACCACTTTGGCTGGGCGTGGTCACTCACACCTGTAATCCCAGCACTTTGGGAGGTGGAGCAAGGTGAATTATCTGAGGTCAGGGGTTCAAGACCAGCCTGGCCAACATGGTGAAACACTACCTCTACTAAAATTACAAAAATAAGCCCAGCGCAGTGGTCCCCACCTGTAGTCCAAGCTACTAAGGAGGCTGAGGCAGGAGGATCCCTTGAACCCAGGAGGCAGAAGTTGCACTGAGCCGACATTATACCACTGCACTCCAGCCTGGGAAATAGGCTAGATTCAAAAGAAAGAGAGAGAGAGGGAGAAAGAAAGAGAGAGAAAGAGAGAGAGAGAGAGAACTACATTGGATTAGACTTCTTAAGCTCCACCCAGTTAATCCTGACTGGATTTTTGGCTTTCTTCCAGATTAACTGATCGAATTAGATATTCATCCATCAAAGTGAAAGAATTAGGGATAGGGTGAAAGTCCAGGACTCATTCACTGATTTACTCCGCAAACTTGGAGTTTTACTAATATGTGTCCTTCATAATCCTGAGTGTGAGATAGGAAGGGTTGAATCTCTTCCTGACATTAGACAGAAAGAAAAAACTTGAAAGTATCTTTGCTGAGGGATCCTTGGCCACATCTAATTTATCAAAATATTTCAGAGTTAAAACAGTTTCACAGGGACAGACATGACAGTACCTAAGAAAACACATTTGAAATCTTCATCTATCCAATGATCAGCTGGGTGTTATAATTCAATTTTTTTGGTGTTGGGGGAGCTGAGTCTCACTTTGTTGCCCAGGCTGGAGTGCAGTGGTGCCATCTTGGCTCCCTGTAACCTCTGCCTCCCAGGTTCAAGTGGTTCTCATGCTTCAGCCTTCCACATAGCTGGGATTACAAGCATGCACCCCTACACCCATGTCTCCATTCAGGTGGAAGAGTTACAATGAGGATGTGATTGGTTTAAAATTAAGGTCAAATATCTTCTTTGGTTAAGATTTTTTTTTTAACAGGGTCTCACTCTGTTGCCCAGGCTGGAGTACAGCAGTGGTGTGAGCATGGCTCACTGCAGCCTCAATCTTCTGGGCTCAAGTGATTCTCCCACCTCAGCCACCCAAATAACTGGGAATACAGATGCATGTCACCATGCCCGGCTAATTAAAAAAAAAAAGTTTGTAGAGGCTGACCACCATTGGCTCATGGCTATAATTCCAGCACTTTGGGAGACCGAGGCAGGTGGATCACTTGATTTCAGGAGTTTGAGACCAATCTGGCCAGCATGGTGAAACCCCACCTCTACTAAAAATACAAAAATTGGTCAGGCATGGTGGCAGATGGATGTAATACCAGCTACTCAGGAAGCTGAGGCATGAGAATTGCTTGAGCCTGGGAGGTGGAGTTTGCAGTGAGTCGAGATCATGCCACTGCACTCCAGCCTTGGCAATAGAGCGAGACACCATCCCCACCTCAAGAAAATATTTTGTAGAGATGCGTTTTTGCCATGTTGCCCAGGTTGGTCTCAAACACCTGGGCTCAAATGATCCTCCCACCTTGGCTCCCCAAAGTGTTGGGGTTATAGGCGTAAGTCACTGCTCCCATCAAGAATTATGAAATGACATAAAAGCAAAGCACAATCCAATTTTTTGAAATTAAGACAAAACTGATTTAGAGGAAAAAATTCAAAGCTGCAAATTGTTCATATAAGAAAACAAAACAAAACAGGATATAACTCTGTGCCGTCTTAGTCTGCACTGTCACCATCCCAGACTGGCTGACTGTAGGTCAGTTGGGAGTGTCCTTCCAGAAATTAGGGACTTACCAGATATGGACTCAGTTTGCAGGTGCTCAGACTTCAGGAAGAACCAAGCAGGAATTCCAGGCTTGAAGACTTTGGGTCTCTCCTGTGGGTCTTCAGAAGTTTTACTGACCTTTGTAATCACAACTCCCACCCATGCCCGTCCATGTATCCACTGCTAGCTTCCAGTCAAAAAGTGATATCTGGTTGCATTTCTGAAGCTCACCCAGTTAATCCTGATTGGGTTTTTGGCTCTCCATGGATTAATGGATGGAATTAGATATCCATTCATATCAGATATCCACACAAAATTCATGAATCAAAAAATTGACACTGTTAGGGATAGGGTGGAAGTCAAGAATTCATTCATTCAAGGCTGGGTGAGGCGGCTCTTGCCTGTAATCCCAGGACATTGGGAGGCCAAGGTGGGTAGATCACCTGAGGTCAGGAGTTAAAGACCAGCCAGGCCAACAAGGTGAAACCTCATCTTTACAAAAAATACAAAAATTAGCTGGGCTTGATGGCAGGTGCCTATAAATCAGCTACTCGGGAGGCTGAGGCAGGAGAATAGCTTGAACCCAGGAGGCAATGGTTGCTGTGAGCCAAAATTGCGCCATTGCACTCCACTCTGGGTGACAGAGGGAGACTCTGTCAAAAAAAAAAAAAAAAAAAAGAATTCATTCATTCATGAACTCCACAAACACTGATGGAATTTTACTACTATGTGACCCTCATAGTCCTGAGTGTGAGGCACGGAAGGGTTTGATCTGTGATGGATATTAGACAGAAAATTAAAATCTGAAAGTAGTGTTGTTGGGAGATCTTTGGCCACATCAACATTATAAAAATGCTTTATAGTTTAAAAAAGCTTTATAAAAACAGAGGTGTCATCCCTACACAATCAGAATAAAATGTTCATGTGTCAAATGGTCTATCTAGGTTTTATATCACCTAAGGTAGTAGATTATATGCTTGTGCTTGTGGAAGAGAGGTGCTACTCAGGGCGTGAATGGTCTCAGGGCATAGGTTAAGGGTTTTCTGCAGGAAATTGAAACCATACCTATAAACTTTATAAATTTAATCAGTGAAGAAGGGAGGGGGAGAAACCAAAGTAAACCAAGCTTGCAGCGCATTCAGCATTCATCAGGAGGTCAGCTTGCTTTCTTTTTTTTTTTTTTTTTTTTTTTTTTTTTTTTAAAATTTTTTTTTATTTCTTTTTTTGGTTCCTCAGAGATCCCTATTCTGAACATATATTCTTTTTTTTTTTTTTTTTTTATTGATCATTCTTGGGTGTTTCTCGCAGAGGGGGATTTGGTAGGGTTACAGGACAATAGTGGAGGGAAGGTCAGCAGATAAGCAAGTGAACAAAGTTCTCTGGTTTCCCTAGGCAGAGGACCCTGCGGCCTTCCGCAGTGTTTGTGTCCCTGGGTACTTGAGATTAGGGAGTGGTGATGGCTCTTAACGAGCATGCTGCCTTCAAGCATCTGTTTAACAAAGCACATCTTGCACCGCCCTTAATCCATTCAACCCTGAGTGGATACAGCACATGTTTCAGAGAGCACAGGGTTGGGGGTAGGGTCACAGATCAACAGGATCCCAAGGCAGAAGAATTTTTTCTTAGTACAGAACAAAATGAAAAGTCTCCCATGTCTACCTCTTTCTACACAGACACGGCAACCATCCGATTTCTCAATCTTTTCCCCACCTTTCCCCCCTTTCCATTCCACCAAACCGCCATTGTCATCATGACCCGTTCTCAATGAGCTGTTGGGTACACCTCCAAGCCGGGGTGGTGGCCGGGCAGAGGGGCTCCTCACTTCCCAGTAGGGGCGGCCGGGCAGAGGTGCCCCTCACCTCCCGGACGGGGTGGCTGGCCGGGCAGGGGGCTGACCCCCCCCACCTCCCTCCTGGTCGGGGCGGCTGGCCGGGCAGAGGGGCTCCTCACTTCCCAGTAGGGGCGGCCGGGCAGAGGCGCCCCTCACCTCCCGGATGGGGCGGCTGGTCAGGCGGGGGGCCGAACCCCCACCTCCCTCCCGGACAGGGCGGCAGGCTGGGCAGTGGGCTGACCCCCCCACCTCCCTCCCGGACGGGGCGGCTGGCCAGGCGGGGGGCTGACCCCCCACCTCCCTCCCGGACAGGGTGGCAGGCTGGGCGGTGGGCTGACCCCCCCACCTCCCTCCCGGACGGGGCGGCTGGCTGGGCTGAGGGGCTCCTCACTTCCCAGTAGGGGCGGCCGGGCAGAGGTGCCCCTCACCTCCCAGACGGGGCGGCTGGCCAGGCGGGGGGTTGACCCCCCCACCTCCCTTCCGGACGGGGTGGCTGGCCAGGCGGGGGGCTGACCCCCCCACCTC
Organism: Gorilla gorilla gorilla; assembly: GCF_029281585.2. Classification (NCBI taxonomy): domain Eukaryota; kingdom Metazoa; phylum Chordata; class Mammalia; order Primates; family Hominidae; genus Gorilla; species Gorilla gorilla. The sequence continues at coordinate 227,760,428 of NC_073224.2, read as the reverse complement.
CCTCCCGGACAGAGCGGCTGGCCGGGCAGAGGGGCTCCTCACTTCCCAGTAGGGGCGGCCGGGCAGAGGCGCCCCTCACCTCTCGGACCGGGTGGCCGGCCAGGCGGGGGGCCGAACCCCCACCTCCCTCCCGGACAGGGCGGCAGGCTGGGCGGTGGGCTAACCCCCCCACCTCCCTTCCGGACGGGGCGGCTCGCCGGGTGGGGGGCTGGCCCCCCCACCTCCCCCGCGGACGGGGCGGCTGGCCGGGCGGGGGACTGACCCCCCCCCACCTCCCTCCTGGACGGGTTGGCTGGCCGGGCGGGGGGCTGACCCCCCACCTCCCTCCCGGACAGGGTGGCAGGCTGGGCGGTGGGCTGACCCCCCCACCTCCCTCCCGGACGGGGCGGCTGGCCGGGCTGAGGGGCTCCTCACTTCCCAGTAGGGGCGGCCGGGCAGAGGCGCCCCTCACCTCCCGGACGGGGCGGCTTGCTTGGCGGGGGGCTGACCCCCCCACCTCCCTCCCGGACGGGGCGGCTGGCCGGGCGGGGGGGGCTCCTCACTTCCCAGTAGGGGCGGCCGGGCAGAGGTGCCCCTCACCTCCCGGACGGGGCGGCTGGCCAGGCGGGGGGTTGACCCCCCCACCTCCCTTCCGGACGGGGTGGCTGGCCGGGCGGGGGGCTGACCCCCCCACCTCCCTCCCGGACAGAGCGGCTGGCCGGGCAGAGGGGCTCCTCACTTCCCAGTAGGGGCGGCCGGGCAGAGGCGCCCCTCCCCTCTCGGACCGGGTGGCCGGCCAGGCGGGGGGCCGAACCCCCACCTCCCTCCTGGACAGGGCGGCAGGCTGGGCGGTGGGCTAACCCCCCCACCTCCCTTCCGGACGGGGCGGCTCGCCGGGCGGGGGGCTGGCCCCCCCACCTCCCTCCCGGACGGAGCGGCTGGCCGGGCAGAGGGGCTCCTCACTTCCCATTAGGGGTGGCCGGGCAGAGGCGCCCCTCACCTCCCGGACAGGGTGGCTGGCCGGGCGGGGGGCTGACCCCCCCACCTCCCTCCCGGACGAGGTGGCTGCCGGGCGGAGACGCTCCTCACTTCCCAGACGGGGTGGCTGCTGGGCGGAGGGGCTCCTCACTTCTCAGACGGGGCGGTTGCCAGGCAGAGGGTCTCCTCACTTCTCAGACGGGGCGGCCGGGCAGAGACGCTCCTCACATCCCGGACTGGGCAGCAGGGCAGAGGTGCTCCCCACATCTCAGACCATGGGCGGCCGGGCAGAGAGGCTCCTCACTTCCCAGATGTGATGGCGGCTGGGAAGAGGCGCTCCTTGTTTCCTAGATGGGATGGCGGCCGGGCAGAGACGCTCCTCACTTTCCAGACTGGGCAGCCAGGCAGAGGGGCTCCTCACATCCCGGACGATGGGCGGCCAGGCGGAGACGCTCCTCACTTCCCAGACGGGGCGGCAGCCGGGCAGAGGCTGCAATCTCGGCACTTTGGGAGGCCAAGGCAGGCGGCTGGGAGGTGGTTGTAGCGGGCCAAGATCACGCCACTGCACTCCAGCCTGGGCACCATTGAGCACTGAGTTAACCAGACTCTGTCTGCAATCCCGGCACCTCGGGAGGCCGAGGCTGGCTGATCACTCGCGGTTAGGAGCTGGAGACCAGCCCAGCCAACACAGCGAAACCCCGTCTCCACCAAAAAAATACGAAAACCAGTCAGGCGGGGTGGTGCGCGCCTGCAATCGCAGGCACTCGGCAGGCTGAGGCAGGAGAATCAGGCAGGGAGGTTGCAGTGAGCTGAGATGGCAGCAGTACCGTCCAGCTTCGGCTCGGCATCAGAGGGAGACCGTGGAAAGAGGGGAGAGGGAGAGGGAGAGGGAGAGGGAGAGGGAGAGGGAGAGGGAGAGGGAGAGCCAGAGCCAGAGCCAGAGCCAGAGCCAGAGCCAGAGCCTGAACATATATTCTTACATTACCGGTCAGCTTGCTTTCTGACCTGCTTCCTCATGGTTGCTGGCAGCCTACTGTCCCAAAATCAGGTAGACCTTAGATTACAGTTCTCTTTAACTTCCCTGCAGACAACAATTTAAGCATTGTGAAACATTAACTTTTTTCATTTGACATATTCTTTCAGGTTAAGAGATTAAAGTAAAGACAGGCATAGGAAATTATAAGGGTATTGATTGGAGAAGTGATAAATGTCCATGAAATCTTCACAATTTATGTTCAGAGATTGCAGTAAAGATAAACATATGAAATTATAAAAGTATTAATTTGGGGAAGTAATAAATGTCCATGAAATATTCATAGTTTATGTTCTTCTGCCATGGCTTCAGCCAGTTCCTCTGTTCGGGGTCCCTGACTTCCTGCAACACCACACAAGATGAGTAACCTGGTTTGATGGAGAGAAAGTGTCAAAAGGATCCCATTTCTCAACAGCTGGGGGTGATATGAAGGTCATGGTTACTCTTTGACGTATCTGCACCTGCATATTGCCAGTAAAAACCTGCAGGTCACATTGGACAGACTTCCAAATTAACCACCCGTGGAAGGTCTTATGATTGGGTTACATCCTATCCCTGAGTAACGAATCTGATCATAAGTTCATGAGTGCTTGAGACTCTTCAAGTACTGATGAAGGCTTCACCCAGTGACAGTGAGAAGGACACTGATTTGATTCTGATCATGAAGTTTTGCTGGTTGTCTTGCAAGTAAAATGTTTTAGCCTGTTATGTTGTCATCTAAATCCAATGATTGTAACCTCTGTATTGTACCTTCCATTGGAAAAAACAAAAACAAAAGCAAAAACTCAACTCTATTTGAGCCTTGCCAGGTCAATAAAACAAAGAAAATTAAAAAAAAAAAACTGATAGGAGGAGTCCCATTCCCTTCTTTTAACGTTCCTTATAAAAGCATTCCAACTTGTAACAGACTTTGGAGCACACCCATTTTGTCAGTGTGTGTCTTCCAGGTCGATCCTCACATTCAGCTTCCAATGAAGTTTTACTTTATTATTTCTGCCTCAACAGCCTTAACTTCTATTGACACCAGGTTGCATGGTAATCGTTTGAATTGGGGTGGGAAGAAAAAATTTTTCTATGAGTTTTATAAAGTAATCCCTGCTTGCCATCTCCATTGAAGAATGAATAGGTTCCTCTCCAAATATGTCCTGAGTATTGATGCATCCAATAAATGAAACTATTATTTATTTCATATAGTAGAGCTATAGACACATTCTATTTGCCTCTAGAGTTTCCAATGAACCAATGTCTAGTTTCAGTAAGTTTCTCTGATTATATGGCAGAGGGTAAAATGGTCATGTTCTGATTCTATTTCTAGGTCGATACCTATAGTATTCCAGTCTTCACAATGCATGTCAAACCAAAGAGTTTAATTCTAGGGGGAGTCTGGTACACTACCTAGATTAGAGCGAGTTCCACTAATGTTTTCTCTTTTTTTTTCTGATTTGCAAATTTTTTTTATTATACTTTAAGTTTTAGGGTACATGTGCACAACGTGCAGGTTAGTTACATATGTATACATGTGCCATGTTGGTGTGCTGCACCCATTAACTCATCATTTAGCATTAGGTATATCTCCAAATGCTATCCCTCCTCCCTCCCCCCACCCTGCAACAGGCCCCTGTGTGTGATGTTCCCCTTCCTGTGTCCATGTGTTCTCATTACTCAGTTCCCACCTATGAGTGAGAACATGCAGTGTTTGGTTTTTTGTCCTTGCTATAGTTTGCTGAGAATGATGGTTTCCAGCTTCATCCATGTCCCTACAAAGGACATGAACTCATCATTTTTTATGGCTGCATAGTATTCCATGGTGTATATGTGCCACATTTTCTTAATCCAGTCTATCATTGTTGGACATTTGGCTTGGTTCCAAGTCTTTGCTATTGTGAATAGTGCTGCAATAAACATAAGTGTGCATGTGTGTTTACAGCAGCATGATTTATAATCCTTTGGGTATATACCCAGTAATGGGATGGCTGGGTCAAATGGTATTTCTAGTTCTAGATCCCTGGGGAATTGCCACACTGACTTCCACAATGGTTGAACTAGTTTACAGTCCCACCAACAGTGTAAAAGTGTTCCTATTTCTCCACATCCTCTCCAGCACCCGTTGTTTCCTGACTTTTTAATGATTGCCATTCTAACTGGTGTGAGATGGTATCTCATTGTGGTTTTGATTTGCATTTCTCTGATGGCCAGTGATGATGAGCATTTTTTCATGTGTCTTTTGGCTGCATAAATGTCTTCTTTTGAGAAGTGTCTGTTCATATCCTTCACCCACTTTTTGATGGGGTTGTTTGCTTTTTTCTTGTAAATTTGTTTGAGTTCATTGTAGATTCTGGATATTAGCCCTTTGTCAGATGAGTAGATTGCAAAAATTTTCTCCCATTTTGTAGGTTGCCTGTTCACTCTGATGGTAGTTTCTTTTGCTGTGCAGAAGCTCTTTAGTTTAATTAGATCCCATTTGTCAATTTTGGCTTTTGTTGCCTTTGCTTTTGGTGTTTTAGACATGAAGTCCTTGCCCATGCCTATGTCCTGAATGGTATTGCCTAGGTTTTCTTCTAGGGTTTTTATGGTTTTAGGTCTAACATATAAGTCTTTAATCCATCTTGAATTAATTTTTGTATAAGGTGTAAGGAAGGGATCCAGCTTCAGCTTTCTACATATGGCTAGCCAGTTTTCCCAGCATCATTTATTAAATAGGGAATCGTTTCCCCATTTCTTGTTTTTGTCAGGTTTGTCAAAGATCAGATGGTTGTAGATATGCAGCATTATTTCTGAGGCCTCTGTTCTGTTCCGTTGGTCTATATCTCTGTTTTGGTATCAGTACCATGCTGTTTTGATTACTGTAGCCTTGTAATATAGTTTGAAGTCAGGTAGTGTGATGCCTCCAGCTTTGTTCTTTTGGCTTAGGATTGACTTGGCAATGTGGGCTCTTTTTTGGTTCCATATGAACTTTCAAGTAGTTTTTTCCAATTCTGTGAAGAAAATCATTGGTAGCTTGATGGGGATGGCATTGAATCTATAAATTACCTTGGGCAGTATGGCCATTTTCATGATGTTGATTCTTCCTGCCCATGAGCATGGAGTGTTCTTCCATTTGTTTGTATCGTCTTTTATTTCATCGAGCAGTGGTTTGTAGTTCTCCTTGAAGAGGTCCTTCACATCCCTTGTAAGTTGGATTCCTAGGTATTTTATTCTCTTTGAAGCAATTGTGAATGGGAGTTCACTCATGATTTGGCTCTCTGTTTTTCTGTTATTGACGTATAAGAATGCTTGTGATTTTTGCACGTTGATTTTGTATCCTGAGACTTTGCTGAAGTTGCCTATCAACTTAAGGAGATTTTGGGCTGAGACGATGGGGTTTTTTAAATATACAATCATGTCATCTGCAAACAGGGACAATTTGACTTCCTCTTTTCCTAATTGAATACCCTTTATTTCCTTCTCCTGCCTGACTGCTCTGGCCAGAACTTCCAACACTATGTTGAATAGGAGTGGTGAGAGAGGGCATCCCTGTCTTGTGCCAGTTTTCAAAGGGAATGCTTCCAGTTTTTGTCCATTCAGTATGATATTGGCTATGGGTTTGTCATAGATAGCTCTTATTATTTTGAGATGCGTCCCATCAATACCTAATTTATTGAGAGTTTTTAGCATGAAGGTTGTTGAATTTTGTCAAAGGCCTTTTCTGCATCTATTGAGATAATCATATGGTTTCGGTAATTGGTTCTGTTTATATGCTGGATTATGTTTACTGATTTGAGTATGTTGAACCAGCCTTGCATTCCAGGGATGAAGCTCACTTGATCATGGTGGATAAGCTTTTTGATGTGCTGCTGGATTCAGTCTGGCAGTATTTTATTGAGGCTTTTGGCATCGATGTTAATCAGGGATATTGGTCTAAAATTCTCTTTTTTTGTTGTGTCTCTGCCAGGCTTTGGTATCAGGATGATGCTGGCCTCATAAAATGAGTTAGGGAGGATTCCCTCTTTTTCTATTGATTGGGATAGTTTCAGAAGGAATGGTACCAGCTCCTCCTTGTACCTCTGGTAGAATTTGGCTGTGAATCCATCTGGTCCTGGACTTTTTTTTGGTTGTTAAGCTATTAATGATTGCCTCAATTTTAGAGCCTGTTATTGGTCTATTCAGAGATTCAACTTCTTCCTGGTTTAGTCTTGGGAGGGTGTATGTGTCAAGGAATTTATCCATTTCTTCTAGATTTTGTAGTTTATTTGTGTAGAGGTGTTTATAGTATTCTCTGATGGTTGTTTGTATTTCTGTGGGATCGGTGGTGATATCCCCTTTACAATTTTTTATTGCATCTATTTGATTCTTCTCTGTTTTCTTCTTTATTAGTCTTGCTAGCAGTCTATCAAAACTGCTCAACTACATGGAAGCTGAACAAGCTGCTCCTGAATGACTACTGGGTACATAATGAAATGAAGGCAGAGATAAAGATATTCTTTGAAACCAACTAGAACAAAGACACAACATAACAGAATCTCTAGGACACACTCCAAGCAGTGTGTAGAGGGAAATTTATAGCACTAAATGCCCACAAGAGAAAGCAGGAAAGATCTAAAATTGACACCCTAACATCACAATTAAAAGAACTAGAGAAGCAAGAGCAAACACATTCAAAAGTTAGCAGAAGGCAAGAAATAACTAAGATCAGAGCAGAACTGAAGGAAATAGAGACACAAAAAACCCTTCAAAATATTAATGAATCCCGGAGCTGGTTTTTTGAAAAGAGTTCCACTAATGTTTTCTATGCATAGAGATAAATTACCAGTAATAAAATCAATAATAGTCATAGGCCACCCATGTGCCCCTATAGCTTCTTCTCAGTGCCAAGTCACTTAATTATGAATATTAACCAACCTACCAAAGGAAGGATAACAAACCTTATCATGAAGTTAGCATCCTCAATTGCTACCCAACTGTGTATGAGAGCAGGTTCTACTATTATTTGTGATCCTTCCCTTTCATCTAAATGACTCCATAGCCAGCAATTGCTTTGGTTAATGAGAGTGGCTACATTTTGCACAGGAGACCTTAGAAAGTGTTTGCTTTGAGTGCTGAAATTACTTAATAAAATAAAATATAGGTTTGAGCATTTTGTGTTAATACAAAACAAAGCCAAGTCTCAGTCAATGGAAGAAGATCAAATGGAGTCTTGCTCCGTTGTCTTGGAAAAGCTGTCTACCATGTGGTGACATCTGCTTCTAAGGATGGCTTTTCCTTGGGTACCCTTAATTTTAAGTCACCTGGTACGGTCCCATCCAATGCTGCTCAGGGGCAGATTTCCCTTGGTGTCATTTCTAAAGGATGTATTCTCCAAATGCTAGGGCATGAAGGTCTGAGCATCACTGAAAGCCTCCTTCACCTACTGGAAATAGTCTTTGAAATACTGCATCAAGTTCTTGCTGTACTGAGTCATATTGTTACTGAACGATGGGCTCACTCTCCTAAGTGCATAGAACCCAATACTATGACACCATCTTTTGAGAAAAGAAAAAAAAATTAGGCTGGGCGTGGTGGCTCACACCTGTAATCCCAGCACTTTAGGAGGCTGAGGGGGGCAGTTCACGAGGTCAGGGGTTCAAGACCAACCTGGCCAACATGGTGAAATCCAATTTCTGCTAAAAATACAAAAATTAGCTGGGTGTGGTGGCATGCGCCTGTAATCCCAGGTACTCAGGAGGCTGAGGCAGGAGAATTGCTTGAACCTGGGAGGTGGATGTTGCTGTGAGCTGAGATAGCACCACTGTACTCCAGCCTGAGCAACAGAGACTCTGTCTCAAAAAAAATTAATAATAATAATCGAGTTTTCTTTGTTAGTTTAGCTAATTTTAGTTTCAAGATACCGTTTGTTCACTTAAGCTTTGTAGAATACCAAGGATAATGAAGTTAATGGTAGTGCCATTGAATCTGTAAAATTTTACCTGTGTGATCACTTGCCTAGTAAATTGAGTTCTTGTACCATGGGAGATTTCTCCAGAGATGCCCCAGAAAGGAAACACTTGTTATAATCATTTATTTGCTATGACTGTGGCATCAGCCTTTCTAAAAGGGTAAGCGACAATGCATCCTGAAAACGGACACACAATCACAAGAATTGTAGACTTTTTACATGGCTCACTGTCACCGTTGGTCCATGACATTCCTCTTACAGCTAGATGTGTGTGTGTCTGTCTATTCGTATCTATATCTATATCTATATCTATTGCCTTTTATTACCATGATTCACTTCCACTCACTTTTCCATAAACAGCCTCTACTCCATAACATTCCATAAACAATCTACTCTTTGACCTAGCCTTGAATTTGCAGGTGACCTTATAGAATATAAGTATATGGAAAGTATATAGAATATATGCTTGCATTTTGATTGTGTATTTATTTTAGTCCACATATATGCTATACTGTATGGTGCTACAGAAGAGGGCCTCACAATTAATTGTCCAGTCCTGGACACTTTGGAGAGTGAATGGACATGCTGTTATGATTAATTAATTTTTTTTTTTTTGGAGATGGACTCTCGCTCTGTCACTGGGCTGGAGTGCAATGACGTGATCTTGATTCACTGTAATCTCCACCTCCTGGGTTCGAGTGATTCTCTTGCCTGAGCCTCCTGAGTACCTGGGATTACAGGTGCCTGCCACCATGCCTGGCTATTTTTTGTATTTTTAGTAGAGATGGGGTTTTGCCATATTGGCCAGGCTGGTCTTGAACTCCTGACCTCAGGTGATCCACACGCCTCGGCCTCCCAAAGTGCTGGTATTACGGGCGTGAGTCACCTTGCCCTGCCTATATATTACTTTCTAATGCACTGTTGCATTTAGTTAGCTGATATCTTATTAAGAACTTTTGCTGTCTTGCTCCAGATCTCAGAGAAAAGTCTTTCCATTTTTCCCCATTCAGTATGATGTTGGCTGTGGGTGTGTCAAAAATATCCGATAATATTTTGAGGCGTGTTTCTCTATATGCAGTTTGTGGTGAGTTTTATCATAAAGAGATGTTGGCCGGGCGTGGTGGCTCACCAGTGAAACGGTGAAACGCCGTTTCTTCTAAAAATACAAAAAAATTAGCTGGGCGTGGTGGTGTGTGCCTGTAATCCCAGCTACTCGGGAGGCTGAGTCAGGACAATCGCTTGAACCTGGGAGCTGGAGGTTGCAGTGAGCTGAGATTGCACCAATGCACTCCAGCCTAGGTGATAGAGTGAGGCTCTGTCTCAAAACAAAACAAAACAAAACAAAAACAAAAACAACATTTGAGGACAAAACCTTGTTCACTCGTGGTCTATAGTTAATGTGCTTCCACTAGAAGTGAGAAATTCTCATAGTTTACATAATATTTTAAAATTATTGGCCAGGCATGGTGGCTCATGCCTGCAATCCCAGCACTTTGGGAGGCCGAGGTGGGTGGATCACGAGGTCAGAAGATTGAGACCATCCTGGCTAACACGGTGCAACCCTGTCTCTACTAAAAATACAAAAAATTAGCTGGGCAGTGGTGGATGTCTGTAGTCCCAGCTACTCAGGAGGCTGAGGCAGGAGAACGGCGTGAACCCAGGAGGTGAAGGTTTCAGTGAGCCAAGACCACGCCACTGCACTCCAGCCTGAGACAGAACGAGACTCCGTCTCAAAAAATAAATAAATAAATAAATAAATAAATAAATAAATAAATAAATAAAATTAAATAAATCACTCCAAAGGCTTATCTACTATTTGTAAAAGTATTAACTACTTTGTCTTTGACTATATGACAAGCTCCAGTAGGGGTGTATATTACTGTAAATTGTTCTGATATAAACTAAAATAAACACAAAGGAATTAATCAACTTTTAAAATAGGAAAAATAGGTTGGGTGCTGTGGCTCACGCCTGTAATCTGGCACTCTGGGATGCCAAGGCGGGCAGATCACAAGGTCAGAAGATGGAGACCATCTTGGCCAACATGGTGAAACCCCATCTCTACTAAAAATACAAAAATTAGCCAGGCAAGGTGGTGCAGGCCTGTAATCCCAGCTACTCAGGAGGCTGAGACAGGAGAATCACTTGAACTAGGGAGTCGGAGGTTGCAGGGAGCTGAGATCTCACCACTGCACTCCAGCCGGGGCAAGAAAGTGAGACTCTGTCTCAAAAAAAAAAAAAAGGCCAGGTGTGGTGGTGGCTAATGCCTGTAATCCCAGCACTTTAGGAGGCCGAGGCAGGCAGATCATGAGGTCAAAAGATCGAGACCATCCTAGTCAATATGGTTAAACCCTGTCTCTACTAAAAACACAAAAATTAGCTGGGCATGGTGGCACCTGCCCGTAGTCCTAACTACTCCAGAGGCTGAGGCTGGAGAACACTTGAACCTGGGAGGAGGAGGTTGCAGTGAGCCAAGATCATGCCACTGCACTCCAACCTCAGGACAGAGCGAGACTCCATCTCGAAACCAACCAACCAACCAACCAACCAACCAACAAAAAGCTGGAAAGATAAATTCTGAAAGAACTTCCATCTCTATGAGTTCATCTTCAGAAGTGATAGCATTTCCTGCTTGGCATTTTTCTCCTACATTTTTGGCATAAGATCTATCAACAAAAAGTATGATCCAGGTTTGTGTAATGGAATGTCTTAAACATCAATAGGAGGAGTCAGTAGTTCTGATGCCACACGCAAACATGTGTGGTCTTCTCTGTCATCAGAAAACGGCAACAAAGTGGTAGAGTTATGCAGAGTTTAGCATTTGAGATGAAGATTTAAAGGTGACAAGAAAAGGATTTTGTAAGACATTGGTCTACAAGTTGAAAAATGTTGGCTCACATCACATTTTAATTAATTAATTGATTAATTAATTAACTAATTTATTTATTTTGAGACAGAGTCTCACTCTGTTAACAGGCTGGAGTGCAGTGGCATGATCTCGGCTCACTGCAACCTCTGCCTCCCCAGTTTAAGAGATTCTCCTGCCTCAGCCTCCTGAGTAGCTGGCACTACAGGTGCATGCCACTACGCCCAGCTAATTTTTTGTATTTTTAGTAGAGACGGAGTTTCACCGTGTTAGCTAGGATGGTCTCGGTCTCCTGACCTAGTGATCTGCCCACTCAGCCTCCCAAAGTGCTGGGAATACAGGCATGAGCCACCATGCCTGGCCGGTCTGCATCAAAATTTAACAGGTATTCAATTGCATATGAAACTTGTAAGTAAAGTTTATTTCTTTTTTCTTTAAAGCATTTATTTATTTATAATGTATTTATTTATTAATTTTTTTTAGATGGAGTTTCATTCTTATTTTCCAAGCTGGAGTGCAGTGGTCCAATCTTGGCTCACTACAACCTCAGCCTCCTGGTTCAAGTGATTCTCCTGCCTCAACCTCCCAGTTAGCTGGAATTACAGGTGCAAGCCACCATGCACAGCTAATTTTTGTATTTTTAGAAGAGAGAGAGTTTCACCATGTTAGCCAGGCTGGTCTGGAACTCCTGACCTCAGGTGATCCTCCCACCTCAGCCTCTGAAAGTGCTGGGATTTCAGGCATGAACCTCCATGCCCGGCCTACACTCATCACTTTTAATACCTCTACATCACACGAGGAAGAAGAGCAGAAACACTTGAGTACTTCACGAAGGTCAAGGTTGGTATGAGTTTGGGTTCTAATATGATCAATTTCTGCTTCTAGGGAACCAAGCAGTTCAGGTTAAGGAAGGTCAGGAAGCTCTAGGGTTTTCTCTCCCTCCAAAGAAAGCTTTACGCATCACCTTAACTTAGAAAGCAAATCTCAACCCTGTGTTGTCACTTGGTAAAAAGCCATACTTTCCTAAAAATGGTCCAAATGTCATTTGGACTGCTTCAAACACAGGAATTTTCTGAACTTCATGTGAAACCCCTCCTCAGAAATATTTTCCTTACTCCAAGGGATTTGCAGATATATTGGGTTGGGGTGTAAACTGGATATGGCAGCCCTGGTATCCACCAACTCTGTACCTAAGTCTGCATGATCTGGATCTCAGCTTCTCCATTTTTATTTAAGGCTATTATAAAAAACAATTTACCAGAGTGTTATTTTAAATTCCATCAATATGGAGACATCAGAAATGTCCTCTAGCCAGGTGCAGTGGCTGGTGCCTGTAATCCCAGCACTTTGGGAGGCCGAGGCAGGGGGATAACCTGAGGTTGGGAGTTTGAGACCAGCCTGACCAACATGGAGAAACCCTGTCTCTACTAGAGATACAAAATTAGCCAGCTGTGGTGGCGCATGACTGTAATCCCAGCTACTTGGGAGGCTGAGGCAGGAGAATCACTTGAACTGGGGAGGTGGAGGTTGCAGTGAGCTGAGATCATGCCATTGCACTCCAGCCTGGACAACAAGAGCAAAACTCCATCTCAAAAAAAAAAAAAAAGAAAAAGAAAAAGAAAAAGAAAGAAAAGAAAAAGAAAAAAGAAAGAAAGAAATGTCCTCTAATGTGAACAATGTCTGGGACAAAATGGTTCAGTCCAATAGAGACCTGGGGCAAAGGTGGACAATTTTCATTCCAATGGCCTGACTGTTTCAAAGCTGACAGGCAACTCGAGCAGGGTTTCCCTGTTTACAACGAACTGAATTTGAGTTTTAATAGTAAAGGCAGCTCCCCTTGCTCTTGTCCCTTCAGATGTTTTAGCTGCAAACACTTTATTATCCTTTGCATTCTTTTCTTTCAACATTGGATACTTTTATGTTCTAGAACTCTCTTAAAATGTTCACCTATGGTGACCAATTCAGCCATATCATAGTAACTCTGTTTTTTTTTTTTTTTTTTTTTGAGATGGAGTCGCCCTCTGTCACCCAGGCTGGAGTGCAGTAGCATGATCTTGGCTCACTGCAACCTCTGCCTCCCGAGTTCAAGTGATTCTCCTGCCTCAGCCTCCCAAGTTGCTGGAACTTCAGGTGTGTGCCACCATGCCTGGCTAATTTTTGTATTTTTAGTAGAGATGGAGTTTCACTATGTTGACCAGGCTGCTCTCGAACTCCTGACCTCATGATCTGCCCACCTCGGCCTCCCAAAGTGCTGGGACTACAGGTGTCAGCCACTGTGCCTGGCCTGGAAACTTCTTATGTTTTTCAATCAGGTCACCAAGCTGTGGTCGAAGTCCATTAATGAGTAAAGTTGTCCGAGCCCTTCAAATTCTAGCAGGAAATACTCCCTAGCTATTATTATAAGACCAGAATGTTTTACAAAGGAAATTACCATTCTAGACTTGGAATAAAAAACTGACACATCTGTCTTCTGTTCACATGATTCAATAATAAACCAGTTGGCCAAGTGTGGTGACTCAAGACTAATCCCAGCACTTTTGGAGGCTGAGGCAGGAGGATCGCTTGAGCCAGGAGTTAGAGACCAGCCTAGCCAACAGAGTGAGGCCCCATCTCTATAAAAATACAAAAATTTAGCCAGCTATGGTAGTGTGCATCTGTGGTCTCAGCTGCTCAGGAGGCTGAGGTGGGAGGATTGCTTGAGCCCAGGAGGTTGAGGCTGCAGTGAGCTATGATCACATCACTGCGCTCCATAACAATGAACCAATCAATCTTTCATGGGAAGGCAGTGGGGATTACTGCATCTTTCGGGTCATCCCTGAGAGTAGCTTTTGAGGGGATGATAATACTTTCCTCAGGCTTTTTCCAGCCTGCTGTAGTCGTTCATTTTTAGGCCTCTCAGGTCCTAATACTTGTGTGTCAACTGATAAAAACCAGGTAACCCAGAGTCACAGCCTCCTGCGAGGATTCTAATTTACTCAGTAGGTCAGGTGCAGTAACTCACATCTGTAATCTCAGCACTTTGAGAGGCTGAGGTGGGAGGATCTCTTGAGGCCTGAAGTTCAAAACCAACCTGGGCGACATTGCAAAACTCTGTCTCTGAACAAATAAAAATAAAAAACCAACAGAAAATAATGGATGCTAGGGAGGATATGGAGAAATGAGAACCCTGGTACACCATTGGTAGTTATGTAAATCAGTACAGCTACTATGGAAAACAGTATGGAGTTTCCTCCAAAAAAAAAAATAGGATTATCATATGAACCATAAATTCCACTGCTGTATGTATATCCAAAGAAAAAAAAAAGAAATATATCCAGGAGATATCTCACTACCATGTTGATCAGGCTGGTCTTGAACTCCTGACCTTAAGTAATCCACCTGCCTCAGCCTCCCAAAATTCTGGAATTACAGGTGTGCGCCACTGCACCTGGCCTGCACTCCCCTATTTATTGCAGCATTATCCACAATAGCCAAAATATGGAATCAACCAAAGTGTCCATCAACAGATGAATGGATCAAGAAAATGTGGTAAATACACACAATAGAATATCATTCAGCCATAACATGAATGAAATCCTGTCATCTGCAACAACATGGATGGAACTGGAGGGCGTTATGTTAAGTGAAGTAAGCCAGATACAGAAAGACAAACATGGCATCTTCTCACTCATATTTGGGAATTAAAAACAGAAAACTTAAAAATAGTAAAATGACTGTTATCAGAAGCTAGGAAGGTACTGGGAAACGGATAATAAGAAGGGGATGGTTAATGGGAATAAAAACACAGATAGGAATAAGATCCAGGGTTCAGTAGCACAATAGGGCAAATCATGTTGACAATAGTTCATAGTAAATTTCTACATAATTAAAACAATGGAATTGGAATGTTGCTAACACAAAGAAATGATAAATTCTTGAGATGGTGGCTATCCCTGTTACCATGATTTGAACATTACACATTTTATGCTTATATCAGAATTTCAGGCCAGGTGCAGTGGCTCATGTCTACAATCTGAGCACTTTGGGAGGCTGAGGCGGATGGTGTGCCTGAGGTCAGGAGTTCAAGACCAGCCTGGTCAACATGGTGAAACCCCCCTTTCTACAAAAAATACAAAAAGTAGCCAGGCATGGTGGCGGGTCCCTGTAGTCCCAGCTACTCAGGAGGCTGAGGCAGGAGAATTGCTTGAACCCAGGAGGCAGATTTCTAGAGACTTCTGATGTATAAATGTCTAAAACAGGTTGATCAATCATGGAAGACACCAGAAAGTTTCCATTCAGGTTCCATTTATTTTTGACATTTTTAAATAACCATCCTTGCAGGGGTAACTCCTGCATCACTCTAGAACTTCAGGTTCTATTTCTGACTCTAGGACACAGGTCCCTGAAGGCTTCATCAATGCCAAGTCAGCATTTTTACCCAGTCCTGCCCCTGGCTGAGTCACGTTTGTTTTCCACTCACAGTGAGCACGTGCCTCAAATACGTGGCTGTGTGCTTCCTTTAAGAAGCGGCTGACCGGGCCCTGCTGCTCACACCTGTAAACCTGGCACTGTGGAAGGCCAAGGTGGTCAGATCACTTGAGGTCAGGAGTTTGAGGTCAGCCTTCGCCAACATCGTGAAGCCCTGTCTCTACCAAAAATACAAAAATTAGCCGGGCGTGGGGGCATACACCCATAACACCAGCTACTTGGGAGGCTGAGGCAGGAGAATCACTTGAACCCAGGAGGTGGTGCTTGCAGTGAGCTGAGATTGTGCCACTGCACTTCATCCTGAGGGGCACAGTGAGACTCTGTCTCAAAAAATAAAATAAAATAAAATAAAATAAAAATAAAATAAAATAAAATAAAATAAAAAATATAAAAAATAAAATAAAATTTAAAAAGATGCACCCACGTACAATATTTTAGTTCCCAAGTGTCCGGAAGAAAGCTTATCCATCCCACTAACCAGGCCTTCCCTAGGAACAAAGATGGAAGTGCACGTTCCCAGATGGCCATGAGCCACAGGTAGGGCAAGGGGCGGGACCAAAGAAGATACTCTTGTTCTGCCTGACTTCCCTGAGTGTACGCATCAGCTCAGCCCGAATTGGGGCGAGGATCTCCCGATTGGCATGACCCCTCTTGTCAAGACACTCCAGAGGGGCAGGATACATGTCCAGGCCTAACTTGCTCAGCCCGCCTGTGTGACGCAGCAGGTCTTTCAGAGCATTCGTGAAGGTCTCATTTCCATGAAAGTAGAAGGTGGTGAGCTGGGAACAGTGGCTCAGGGCAGGCAGGAGGACCCTGAGTTGGGGGTCCTGGATCCGACAGTTCTCTAAGACGAGGGTCTTGAGAGTAGCAGCAACTTTCTCCAGCAGAACTCCAAGGGGCTCAAGATGGGTGGTCCACATTAAGATACGAATCAGACACAGCTCCTTTAGCTGACTGAGGCTTGGGTACTGAGACAGACACTCCAATTCCCGATCAGCTAGGTAAGCATGACAGAATATAAAGGCCACCAAGAGGTTCTTGAGGCACCTGGGGAGAGCAAGAATTTAGTTATGGGCAATGGTGCCAGTTAGAGGAGGGGGGTGGGAAATAATCTCAATGGTAAACTTGAAGTGGGCATTGAGTAATTCTGCACCTTACTACCACACAGGTGTTATAGTAACTGCAATGGGGAAGCCTGTTTCACCCAAACACAAGTTTGTTCCCATCATCAGATGATGGTCTGTGTGCAAGGTGCTGCCTGATGAAGACTCAGATCATTCAGGGGCAGCTCTATTTTAGGCTCAGTCCTTTCAGCCTTGCTTGTGTGATTGGTTCAAGGCCACAAAATCTTTAAAGCCTCTTTACTTCATCTTTCAGCAGACAACCTCAGCTCTGGGCCAGAGGAGCCCAGTGGGTGATGTGCACAAAGAACTCAACTGAGCAAGGTCTAGGGACATCAGCTAGGGCCACCTGCCTGCAAAAGTTCCCTGACGTGCCCGCATCTGCAAACCACCTATCACTTTATACCACTCTCCTGCCTACTCCCTCACCTCTGCCCAAGAAGCACGCTTTTCTCATGTCAACTACTTTTCCTGGGGTCCAAAAGAACCTTTTACAGACAGGGAATTAGAGACAGGATCATTGGTGTTTACTAAGCTGTGAGGACGGAGCTTCTACTGTGAAACGCACAGGTTTGATGCACTTTCCCTTCTTTCATACTCTCCTCTATATGAAGAGTAAGTTTCATCATATTAACTTCAAACACACTTCCTAAAAAGGAATTCACAAATGCACCCTCCCTAGATCTGAACCCCTGACTAACTAGCTCCCTGCATGTCTCTCTCTGTAGCATCTGCCCCGGGCCATCCCTCTGCCCTTATTTGAGCGGGCTTGTGATACCAACTTCAGGATATAGAACACTGAACAGCATAATGAGTTGACATTCTAGCGTCCCATTCCCTGTGACATCACCAGTGGCTGGCACACAGTAGATGCCCACTAGCGTTTACTGTGAAAAAGAACAAAAGTCTGTGGTGTGGTCTGCAGAGAAAGCTCACCATCCTTTCTTACCTGAGCAGGTGCTCCAGGTGCTCTTTGATATTATTGACCTTTCTTATATAAAGCATCTGAGGGTAGGACAGGCAGAGGAATGGGCAGTCCAAGTCAGGAACGAACTGCTGTTGGCCGCTTATATATAACTCATCGTCATAACCGAAGGCTAAAAAGAGTTTGCGAAGATTGCTCATCTGGCTCAGGTAAGGGGCAAACTTTCCTGTTTTATTCAGAGAGCACTTTCTCCTAACTTCCAACTCCTAGATACTGTCTGGGTATACCCTTTTCAATAAATTTCTGAAACTTGAAGTTGGCATTGAGTAATTCTGCACCTTATTACAACACAGGTGCACTGGACCTCTTCTGTAGTGGATCCACCCACAAAGGTAGCTCAGGCATTCATCCAGCATACTTTTCTTTAGGCAGAGGTCTAGGAACACCTTCAAGGGCTGGCACTCTCCCATCCTTGGACAGTCCTCCACTGTCTGCCTTTTACTCATGGCCTCTGGGGAGCAGGACAGGGCCCTGGCTCCAGACCATATGGTCCAGAAATTCCCATCAACATCACGCAAATCCAGCACTTGAAGTTTCCACCTCCTGTGAGTAACATAGGGGAAAAGCTCAGAATGTAGGCAAGGACCCACCCCTGACCTGAGCTTTCACTCCACATCCAGGACATCAATCAGCTGCTCCTGTCCTCAGTGCTCCTCCTTCTGTCTCTTCTCCATCCCGCTCCCCCTTGGGTTCTGCCTGGTTCTCACTTCTAGAACCTTTACGTTCCACTGGGAGGAAGCAGGTTCCTGTTTCCTCAGTGGACCCTGTATGGTGAGCAGTCCTTTCCCAGAGGATCTGGGCAATGGTCAAGGCCTCTCATGGGCACCATCAGAAGCCTCTGAGCCACCCTAGCTCCCCAACCCCACCACTCCTCCTGAGCCAGCTGTCCCTTCCCTGGATGCCTGGACCCTTCCCACCAGGCCACCTGAGTCACCTCACCTGGGGCAAACCTTCTGGGCCAGCAGTGTATCAAGTCCCTTCAGCACAGCTTGCAAGGTCTCCAGATGAGGTGTCTTCATCAGGGATCCCAGAGGGAGGTGGAGGAAGGACCAGGCCTGCACCATCAGCTTCAGGGCCTCAAAATGTCTCATGCTGGAGGCCTCCATGAACATCAGAGGGAAGACCTCCCTGGGCAGCTCGTCCAGGGTGAAGATGGTCAAGAACTGGTTCCTCAGCAGGCTCTGGCCTGCCAGCTCCAGGAGTCTGGATGGGGACTGGAGGCTCATTCTGACAAATCTGCAAGGAAAAACTCTAGAGGACAATCCAGCGAAAAGGCAAGTTTCTCAGGCCAATCCCCTGCAAGCCCCGCTTCTCCTAGGGCCAAAGTCATTTCTCTAGCATGTGTGAAAGAGCCCTCAGTTTACTCCAATTCCATTCTGCAATAAGTGGCCACAGAGGCATAGTTCTGCCCTTCTGGTACCAAGAAGAGTGTGTCCCAACCTCTAAAGAGCAGGCAAGATCCCTCCTATAGGGTCCATGAATTATTAGCCACTGCACTACTACACTGATAGCACTGGGAAGTGTTAGCAAGGATCTTTGAAGCTCAGATCTCCACTTTCTTGAGAAAACAAAACGTCTTCTTGGCCAGGCGTGGTGGCTCATGCCTGTAATCCCAGCACTTTAGGAGCCCAAGGTGGGCGGATCATGAGGTCAGGAGTTCGAGACCAGCCCAGCCAACATGATGAAATACCATCTCTACTGATACAAAATATTAACCGGGTGTGGTGGTCCCTGCCTGTAATCCCAGCTACTTGGGAAGCTGAGGCAGGAGAATCTCTTAACCCGAGGGCCAGAGTTTGCACTGAGCCAAAATCTACCCACTGCACTCCAGCCTGGGCGGCAGAGTGAGACTCTGTCTCAAAAAAAAAAAAAAAAAAAAAAAAAAAAAAAAAAAAAAAAAAAGTAAAGGGAAGCCAAGCATGGCGGCTTACAGCTGTAATCCCAACACTTTGGGAAGCCAAGGCAGAACAATCACTTGAGCCCAGGAGTTCCAGACCAGGTAGGGCAACATAGTGATAGCCCATGTCTACTAGACTCTACTAGAATATTAAGTAATTATCTGAGCATTGTGGCACATGCCTATAGTCTCAGCTACTCTGCAGACAGAGGTGGGAGGATGACTTGAGCCTGGGAAGCAGAGGTTTCAGTTATCTGAGATTGTGCCACCACACTCCAGCCTGGGCAACAGAGAAAGACCCTGTCTCAAATAATAATAATAATAATAACACACTTTGGGATTGAGTCTAGGGGAAGAAATGGATCCTACATTCAAAACAAAGACTCTACTCTTGAAAATAGTTTATGGGGCCAGACGTGGTGGCTCATGCCTGTAATCCCAAGACTTTAGGAGACAAGGTGGGGGGTTTGCTTGAGTCCAGGTGTTCCAGACCAGCCTGGCTAACAAAGCGAGACCCCATAATTATAAAAAAAGTTAATAGAGCATGGTAGAAGGAATATCTTTATAATTTTAGTAAAAAACAAAGCCTATCTTTCAAAATCACAATAGCATTCTTGGGTGCGGTGACTCTTGCCTGTAATCCCAGCACTTTGGGAAGGTAAGGGCTGGCAGATCACATGGAGTCCAGGGGTTCCAGACCAGCCTGGGCAATATGGTACAACCCCATCTCTACTAAAAATACAATTAGCCAGGCCTCATGGTGTGGGTCTGTAGTCCCAGCTACTGGGAAGGCTGAGGTGAGAAGATCCCTTGAACACAGGAGACAGAGGTTGTACTGAGGCAATTATCACACCACTGCAGTACAGCTGGGTGACAGAGTGAGACTTTGTCTCAAGAAATTAAAATCACAATAACATAGTCTATAAACTGCAGATTAAGGGCACACAATCTACAAATTTTAAATGTCAAGGAATGAGACATTAATTAATTGGATTCTTTTTTTTTTTTTTAATTGAGACGGAGTCTATCGCCCAGGCTGGAGTGCAATGGTGTGATCTCGGCTCACTGCAACCTCCACCTCGCGGGCTGAAGCAATTCACCTGCCTCAGCCTCCTCAGTAGCTTGGATTACAGGCATGTGCCACCATGCCCAGTTAATTTTTGTATTTTTAGTAAAGAAGGCATTTCACTGTGTTGGTCAGCCTGGTCTCAAATTCCTGACCTCAGGTGATGCACCCACCTTGGTCTCCCAAAGTGCTGGGATTACAGGCATGAGCCGCTGTCCCTGGCCCAGTTGGATTCTTTTTTAATTCTTTGGTTAAGAATTTTGGAATGACATAAAACAAAGCACAAATAAATTTTTTTTTCCTTTTTAAGGCAGAGTCTTGCTGGGTCACCCAGGTGTGCACCACCGTGCCTGGCTAATGTTTGCATTTTAAGTAGAGATGGAGTTGGCCTCATGTGATCTGGCTGCCTTGGCCTTTCAAGGTTGCTGGAATTACAGGTGTGAGCCATCATGGGAGTCTCAGCTACTTGGAAGGCTGAGGAGGGAGGCTCCGTTGAGCGTGGGGGGCAGAGGTTGCAGTGAGGTGAGGAGTTTGAGAGCAGTGTGGCCAACATGGCAAAATCTCATCTCTACTAAAAATACAAAAATTAGCTGCGCATGGTGGCAGGTGCCTTGTAATCCCAGCTACTTGGGAGGCTGAGGCGGGAGAATTGCTTGAAGCCGGGAGGCGGAGGTTGCAGTGAGCTGAGATTGCGACACTGCACTCCAACGTGGGCGACAGAGTGAGACTCCTTCTTGGAGAAAAAAAAAAAAAAGAACTTTGAAATGTGGCAGGGCCCAGTAGCTCATGCCTATTATCCCAGCACTTTGGGAGGCCAAGGCAGGTTGATCACTTGAGAGGTCAGGAGTTCAAGACCAGCCTGGCCAACATGGTGAAAACTTACCTCTACTAAAAATACAAAATTAGGGCTGGGCACGGTGGCTCACACCTGTAATCCCAGCACTTTGGGAGGCCGAGGCGGGTGGATCACGAAGTCAGGAGTTTGAGACAAGCCTGGCCAACATGGTGAAACCCCATCTCTACTAAAAATACAAAAATTAGCCAGGTGTGGTGGTGGTTGCCTATAATCCCAGTACTCGGGAGGCTGAGGTAGGAGAATCACTTGAACCTGGGAGGTGGAGGTTGCAGTGAGCCGAGATTTTGCCTGTCAGGCCTCTGAGCCCAAGCCAAGCCATCGCATCCCCTGTGACTTGTACATATACATCCAGATGGCCTGAAGTAACTGAAGATCCACAAAAGAAGTAAAAACAGCCTTAACTGATGACATTCCACCATTGTGATTTGTTCCTGCCCCACCCTAACTGATCAATGTACTTTGTAATCTCCCCCACCCTTTAGAAGGTACTTTGTAGTCTCCCACACCCTAAAGAGGGTTCTTTGTAATTCTCCCCACCCTTGAGAATGTACTTTGTGAGATCCACCCCTGCCCACCAGAGAACAACCCCCTTTGACTGTAATTTTCCATTACCTTCCCAAATCCTATAAAATGGCCCCACCCCTATCTCCCTTTGCTGACTCTCTTTTCAGACTCAGCCCGCCTGCACCCAGGTGAAATAAACAGCCATGTTGCTCACACAAAGCCTGTTTGGTGGTCTCTTAACATGGACGCGCATGAAAGTGCCATTGCCCTGCAGCCAGGGCAAGAGTGACACTCCGTCTCAAAAAAAAAGAAGCTTATCAAGCCCTGAAGCAATATGGGAAAAAAAAATACAAAATTTAGTCAGGAATAGTGGTGGGCGCCTGTAATTCCAGATAGTAGGGAGGCTGAGGCAGGAGAATCACCTGATCTGGGAGGCGGAGGTTGCAGTGAACCAGGATCGCACCACCGCACTCCAACCTGGGTGACAGAGCAAGAGTTTGTCTCAAAAAAATAAAATAAAAGAGAACTTTGAGATGGCATAAACTAAAACAGAAATAAAATATTTGGAGAGTGGCTGGGAGTGGTGGTTCCTTCCTGTAATCTCAGCACTTTGGGAGGCTGAGGCAGGTGAACCACGAGGTCAGGAGTTCAAGACCAGCCTGGCCAACATGGTGAAACCCTGTCTCTCTAAAAATACAAAAAAAATTAGCCAGGCGTGGTGGTGGGCGCCTGTAGTGCCAGCTACTCAGGAGGCTGAGGCAGGAGAATTGCTTGAACTCAGGAGGTGGAAGTTGCAATGAGCCGAGATCGTGCCACTGCATTCCAGCCCAGGCAACGGAGTGAGGCTCTGTCTCATAACAAACAAACAAACAAAAATATATATGTAGATATATATTTGGAGTGTAGATAAAAGTGTATTAGAGGAAAAATCAAAGCCTACATCTGTTCATCTGAAAAACAGGCAGGAGAATTCTCTGTGTCGTCTTGACCTCCATGTCGTCATCCTGACTGTCTGACTGTGGGTCATAGGAGTGGCCTTTGTGGAGGTCCCTGACTTACCAGATCTGGACTCACTTTGCAGTGTGCTCGGATCTCGTGGAGAACCAGGCGGTAACTCCAGGCACCACAGCTCTGGGTCTCTTCTGGGGGTGCCCACAAGCTTTCTTGAACCTTTCTCATCACACTTCCCCTTCTCAACCACCAGCTTCCCATCAGAGAGTGATGCCTGATTGGATTTCTGAAGCTCCACCCAGTTAAGCCTGTGAATTCAGGTGTCCATTCAATCCCTTGGATATCCAATCATGAAATTGAAAGTGTTGGGATTAGAACGCAAGTCAAGAATTCATTTTGATAACGTTGATCCAGCCAAAGATCTCTGAACCATAAAGCTTTCAGGTTTTGTTTTTGTGTCTAATCTCAGGAGCAGATTGAACCCTTCCCTGTCTCAAACTCAAAAATAGGAAGGAAGGTCACATATTAGTACAACTCATTCTCTGTGGAGGGCATTAATGAATGAATTCTTGACTTCCACCCTAATCCTAACAAACACTGATGGAATTTACTAAGGGACTGACTGATAAGGTGGATGGTGTGTGCCTGTAATCCCATTGAGCAATTCATATTGAGGAATTATTTTCTTATTTTGCTGAGAATATTTTTAAAATCCTGAATGAGTCATTGAATTTTTTCAAATGTTTTTCCTACATCAATTAAGATGATCATCTTCTGGTGCTTTTATTCTATTTATTTGTTTAAATACGTTGGTTGAATTTTTTTTTTTTTTTTTTTGGGAGACAGAGTCTCGCTCTGTGGTTCTGGCTGGAGTGCAGTGGTGTGATCTCAGCTCACTGCAACTTCCATCTTCCGAGTTCAAGCAATTCTCCTGCCTCAGCCTCCTGAGTGGCTGGAATTACAAATGTGCACCACCACGCCTGGCTAATTTTTGTGTTTTTACTAGAGACAGGGTTTCCCATGTTGCTCAGGCTGGCCTTGAACTTGTGATCTCTGGTGATCTGCCCACCTCGGCCTCCCAGAGTTGTTGGGAGTGCAGGTGTGAGCCACTGCACCTAGCCCAATCATGCATGTTTGGTTGATATTCAAATGTTAAAACCGTTTTCATTGTCCCTTTGGTCATTTTTATAAATTGTTGGAAGACACATAGGTGGATGGGATTGGAAGGAGAAGAGTGGAGAGACAGGTGGCCCTAAAGTGGGTGGAAGGTACATATGCCTTCATTTTACTGAGGACTAAGGTCTGAATTTTTTATCTTGCCCAAATTCCTAAGGAGTCTACAGAGTCATGCCCCAAAATCATAAATTCCCATCAGATGAGTTTTTGTTAGCCCTGTATATGGTGACTTACTTTCCAATCTGACTCTGGCATAACATCCTGTGACAGAGGAGAAAGTCAAGATATTTTGCCCCAAGGCATGTTTCTTTGCCATATCTTGAAATGGCCCTGCAAAGCTGTCCTTTATGGGGAAAAATCTGCATCTGTAAAGAATCTCTATTAACACAGCTAGATCTTTTTCTTGCAGGCCCTCCCAATCCTGAAGAGATGAACTGTCTGGTAATTTTAAGGGTCTGAATAGGAAACATTTGTCATCTGTTGTCTCGAAGGGTGGCCACTATAAGATTTCAAAAGAACCTTGGTCTTCACAATCTTTTATTTCACCCTGACCATTTCCTTTCTATGGATCCCAGGTCTTTAGACAAACTCAACCAATTGTCAACCAGAAAATGTTTAAATTTACCTATAGCCTGGAAGCCCCCCACCCTTCAGTTGTCTCTCCTTTCTGAGCCAAACCAATGTAATTCTTTTCTTTTCTTCTCTTTTCCTTCCTTTCCTTCTCTTTTCTTTTCTTTTTCTTCTTTTTTTTTCTTTTCTTTTCTTCTCTCTCTCTCTCTCCCTCCCTCCCTCTCTCCCTCTCTCTTTCTTTCTTTCACACAGATTCTCACTCTGTCGCCCAGGCTGAAATGCAGTGGTGTCCTCTTGGCTTACTGCGATTCCTGTCTCCCGGGTTCAAGTAATTCTCCTGTCTCAGCCTCCCGAGTAGCTGGGAATACAGGCACACACCATCACGCCTGGCTAATTTTTGTATTTTTACAAAAATTAGACGGGGTTTCACTATGTTGGCCAGGCTGGTCTCTAACTCCTGACCTCAGGTGATCCACCCTCCTCAGCCTCCTAAAGTGCTGGGATTACAGGCGTGAGCCACCACTCACCCGGCCATGTATTTCTTTTTTCTTTCTTTCTTTTTTTTTTTTTTGAGATGGAGTCTGGCTCTGTCACCCAGTCTGGAGTGCAGTGGTGTGATCTCAGCTCACTGCAAACTCCACCTCCCAGATTCAAGCAATTCTTCTGCTTCAGCCTCCTGAGTAGCTGGGATTAAAGGTGTGTAGCACCATGACAGGCTAATTTTTGTATTTTTAGTAGAGATGGGGTTTCAGCATGTTGGCCAGGCTGGTCTCGAACTCCTGACCTCAAATGATCCACCCACCTCAGCCTCTGAAAGTGCTGGGATTACAGGCGTGAGCCACAGAACCAGGGGGACTGGCCATATATTTCTCAGATGTATTTAATTGATGTTTCATGTCCCCCTAAACTGTATAAAACCAAGCTGCGCCCCAACCACCCTGGGCACGTGTTCTCCAGACCTCTTTTTGTTTTGTTTTGTTTTTGAGATGGAGTCTTGCTCTGTCACCCAGGCTGCAGTGCAGTGGCGCGATCTCGGCTCAATGCAAGCTCCGCCTCCCGGGTTCACGCCATTCTCCTGCCTCAGCCTCCCGAGTAGCTGGGACTACAGGCGCCCGCCACCATGCCCACCTAATTTTTTTTTTGTATTTTTAGTAGAGACAGGGTTTCACCGTTTTAGCCAGGATGGTCTCGATCTCCTGACCTCGTGATCCACCTGCCTCGGCCTCCCAAAGTGCTGGGATTACAGGCATGAGCCACTGCGCCCAGCCTCTCCAGACCTCTTGAGGGCTGTGTCATGGGCCATGGTCATTCATATTTGGCTCAGAATAAATCTCTTCACATATATTGCAGAGTTTGACTCTTTTTGTCAACATTACTATTATATACATATATATATATATATATATTTTTTTTTTTTTTTTTTGAGACGGAGTCTCGCACTGTCCCCTAGGCTGGACTACAGTGGCGCGATCTCGGCTCACTGCAAGCTCCGCCTCCTGGGTTCACGCCATTCTCCTGCCTCAGCCTCCCAAGTTAGCTGGGACTACAGGCACCCGCCACTGCGCCCGGCTAATTTTTTGTGTTTTTAGTAGAGACGGGGTTTCGCTGTGTTAGTCAGGCTGGTCTTGATCTCCTGACCTCATGATCCACCCGTCTCGGCCTCCCAAAGTGCTGGGATTACAGGCGTGAGCCACCGCGCCCAGCCACTATTATATTTTTCAACTGCATACATATTGTATGTGTGTATTTACTATATACAGTGTTCTGTTGGTATGTATCATTTATTTTACTACTTATTTATTTTAAGTTTGGAAGAGAGAGCTTTATTTTTCATAAAAGGTGGCCATGGCCAGGCAAGGTGGCTCATAGCTGGAATTCCAGCACCTGATCCCAGTGGGTGGATCACCTGAGGTCAGGAGTTCGAGACCAGCCTGGCCAACATGTTGAAACCCTGTCCCTACTAAAAATACAAAAATCAGCTGGGCATGGTGGCCCACGCCTGTAATCCCAGCTACTTGGGAGGCTGAGGCAGGAGAATCACTTGAACCTGGGAAGCAGAGGTTGCAGTGAGCCGAGATGGTGCCACTGCACTCCAGCCTGGGCGACAGAAGGAGACTCCGTGTCAAAAAAAAAAAAAAAAAAGAGTGGCCAAGTGTTGGATGGCCACTCTGACGGGAGGAGCAGCATCAGGCAGTTGGTTGCTATGAGTGGTAGATTCTTAAAGAGCTGGTTTCTGTTTGACCCTTAAGGAAGAAAGGCTAATGGTGGTTAGCAAGGGAGGGGGTATAATGAAGCATGTGGAACCCCCGCCCACCATCTCGTTCTCCTTGAGAACTCAGTTTTCAAGGATAACTGGGGGTTCCTCTTGACCAATAGGGGGTCTGTTTCTTCAGTTAGGGGGCTTAGAAATTCACTGTTATTTCTCATTTTCCCCCCTGTTCATCAGGATATGCCAGAAGCAGCATCAATGGCCAAAGTTTTAATTTGTCTCATGTGGATGACAGGGTGGCGGAGCTACCTGCCTTGGTCCACCCAGCCCCTAGGTGGGACTCCTATGGACATGAGATTCAGAGCCAAAAGACTTACAGCCAATTAAAGCATCCTAGGCCAGATAAGCGTGGCGGTGGGCAGGCATGCATCAACACTTAAAACCTTTTAGGCAACAGAAGCCTAAAACCAAAGCCAAAAAGCAAGCTTACAAAAATGGACTTATCTATAAGTTCTATGCATTGAGCTACTGCAACCTTGGTTTTAGTTAGACTTGTAGCAATTAGCTGTAAACATAAACATTTCCCTGAAACCACTTAAGGTAAGGAATTTAGAGACTTCTGTGTCCCACAGCATTGTTTTGTGGTTTCTTTTGTAATCTGTCCTAAAGTGGCCAAAAAATGTCTTTATCATATCTCCATTTGCATAAACCCAATAGTGAGAACAACTATATCCAAAAGGCTTTATCACCACCTGTCTTAATATCCTCTTGGTGATTCTCCTTTAATGCTCTAGAAAGCAGGAATTTTTCCATAATTGGAATGGATGGATAATGACCCAGGAGGAAAAGTCCCTCAGTTGCCAACTGTTGAGGCATCTGTGTGCCCATTCTTCTTTTTTTGGATACGGAGTCTTGCTCTGTCACCAGGCTGGAGTGCAGTGGCACGATCTCAGCTCACTGCAACCTCTGCTTCCTGGGTTCAAGGAATCTCCTGCCTCAGCCTCCCAAGTAGCTGGAACTACAGGCATCCCCCACCACACCCAGCTAATTTTTGGTAGAGACAGGGTTTTACCTTGTTGGCCAGCAATAAGGAAATGATTCAGAACAGCTGGGCTCCCAACTAAACCCACCCTCAATCCTGGAAACTCGGCCCTAAGTGAAAACAGCTAACCCCATTTTTCTGCCCAAATGGTTGCCCTTTTGGCCTTCCCCACACCCTATCCTGGGCCCATAAAAAGACCAGCTGGCAGAGCAACACAAGTGGCTGCTGCAAGTGGTCGGGGATGCAAGATGCTGAGCATCGGAATACAAGTGACTGAATGTTGGGGTTACAAGCAGATGAGCATTAAAGCCTACAGAGAGATGCAGCTAACTTCAGATGGTGTGGCTTCAGGGGAAGGTCATCTTCTTGCTGCACCATCCCCTTTCTTTTTTTTTTTTTTTTGAGACGGAGTCTCACTCTGTTGCCCAGGCTGGAGTGCAGTGGCGTGATCTCAGCTCACTGCTCACTGCAAGCTCTGCCTCCTGGGCTTAAGAGATTCTCCTGCCTCAGCCTCCCAAGTAGCTTGCATTACAGTCGCCCGCCACCACACCCAGCTAATTTTTTTGTATTTTTAGTTGAGATGGGGTTTCACCATGTTGGCCAGGCTGGTCTTGAGCTCCTGACCTCAGGTGATCCATCTGCCTCAGCCTCCCAAAGTGCTGGGATTACAGGCTTGAGCCACTGCGCCTGGCAGCACCATCCCCTTTCTAACTCTCCTTTCCACTGAGAGCCACATTTATCACCCAGTAAAATCCTTCACTTATGCTACTCTTTAAATAGCTAATGTGACCTGGTTCTTCCTTTACACCAAATAAGAACTTGAGTGTCAAAAAGGGCAGGTGCGGGAACCTGTCACTCTGACCCTACACTGAGCTGTTCACACTCAGCCATCCACAGACTGCAGCCGGAGTGAAACAAGCCACTCTAGTTCCTGCCCATGAAGAAGGTCAAAGTCAACGGAACAATCCTGTCTCAGGAACACACTACTGGACAGGTTATCAAACGCTTAAAGAAGATTTTACAAATTTAGTGGCACTACCATTGCCCTTGTTTTTCTCAGCCTTCTACAAAGGTTGAATGAACAAATAGTATCTTGAAACTAAAATTAGCTAAATCAGGCTAGGCGCGGTGGCTCACATCTGTAATCCCAGCACTTTGGGAGGCTGAGGCGGGTGGATCACTTGTAAAGAGTTCGAGACCAGCCTGGCCAACACGGTGAAACCCCTTCTCTTCTAAAGATACAAAAAGTAGCTGGGCATGGTGGTGCATGCCTGTATTCCCAGCTACTAGGGAGGCTGAGGCAGGAGAATCACTTGAACCCAGGAGGCAGAGGTTGCAGTGAGCCGAGATCGCACCATTGTACTCCAGTCTGGGAGACAGAGGAAGACTCTGTCTCAAAAAAAATAACAATAAAAATAAAATAAAATTAGCTACATCTACAGGGAAGACTAGATTACACTAACCAAAAGTTTTTTTTTTGTTTCTTTTTTTGAGACGGAGTCTCGCTCTGTCACCCAGGCTGGAGTGCAGTGGCATGATCCTGGCTCACTGCAAGCTCTGCCTCCTGGGTTCATGCCATTCTCCTGCCTCAGCCTCCTGAGTAGCTGGGACTACAGGCACCTGCCACCATGCCTGGCTAATTTTTTTCTATTTTTAGTAGAGATGCGGTTTCACCATGTTAGCCAGGATGGTCTCGATCTCCTGACCTCATGATTCGCCCGCCTCGGCCTCCCAAAGTGCTGGGATTACAGGCGTGAGCCACCGTGCCCGGCTAACCAAAAGTTTTACTACTGAGTTTTTTTTTTTTTTTTTTTTTTTGAGATAGAGTCCCCCAGCCGGGCGCAGTGGCTCACGCCTGTAATCCCAGCACTTTGGGAGGCAGAGGCGGGTGGATCATGAGGTCAGGAGATCGAGACCATCCTGGCTAACACAGTGAAACCCCGCCTCTACTAAAAATACAAAAAATTAGCCAGGCGTGGTGGCGGGCGCCTGTAGTCCCAGCTACTCGGGAGGCTGAGGCAGGAGAATGGCGTGAACCTGGGAGGCGGAGCTTGCAGTGAGCCGAGATCGCGCCACTGCACTCCAGCCTGGGTGGCAGAGCGAGACTCTGTCTCAAAAAAAAAAAAAAAAAAAAAAGAGATAAAGTCTCCCTCTTTCACCAGGCTGGAGTGCAGTGGCACCATCTCTGCTCACTGCAACCTCTGCCTCCCAGGTTCAAGCGATTCTCCTGCCTCAGCCGTCCAAGTAGCTGTAACTACTGGTTTACACCACCTTGCCAGGCTAATCTTTGTATTTTTAGTAGAGACGGGGTTTCACCATGTTGGCCAGGCTGGCCTCGAACTCCGTACCTCAAGTGATCCTCCCACCTTGGCCTTCCAAAGTGCTGGGATTACAGGTGTAAGCTACCGTGCCTGGCCTCAAACTGAACATTCTCAAAGTTCCACTGTTCAAAGTTTAGCTTCTTTCACTAAGCAAATCAATTGCTGGCTATGTAAACTTTTTTTTTAATCTTTGTTTTTGTTTTTCTTTTTCGAGACAGGGTCTTGTTTTGCAACCCAGGCTGGAGTGAAGTGGCACGATCACGGCTTATTGCAGCCTTGACCTGCCAGGCTCAATCAATCCTCCAAATCAGTCTCCTAAATAGCTAGGATTACAGGCGTGTGCCACCACACGTGGCTAGGTTTTGTGTTTTTTTAATTTTATTTTTATTTATTTATTTATTTATTTATTTTTATTATACTTTAAGTTTTAGGGTACATGTGCACATTGTGCAGGTTAGTTACATATGTATACATGGGCCATGCTGGTGCACTGCACCTACTAACTCGTCATCTAGCATTAGGTATATCTCCCAATGCTATCCCTCCCCCCTCCCCCCACCCCACCACAGTCCCCAGAGTGTGATATTCCCCTTCTTGTGTCCATGTGATCTCATTGTTCAATTCCCACCTATGAGTGAGAATGTTTCACCATGCTGCCCTGGCTGGTCACTAATTCCTGGCCTCTGGGCTTAAGCAATCTGCCTGACTCGGCCTCCAAAAGTTCTGGGATAACAGGTGTGAGCCACCAAGCAGGGCCTGGAAATTTATTTCTGTGCATAGAAAACCTTAGTGCAACTGGGTTGATCTAGGCAGTGTTCCAGACTCCCTCTGTAACCAGACTCTTTGGTTTGACACACATTATGGAGATTGGAAGCCAATGTGTAAGGGAAATAGATATAAAATTAGAACATGACCACTACTTAGGAGGCTGCAGCAGAAGGATCACTTGAGTCCAGGAGTTCAAGGCTGCTATGAGCTATGATTATGCCACTGAACTCTAGCCTGGGCAACAGAGTGAAGAAGGCCTTATCTCAAAAAACAAAACAAAACAAAACAAAAACAAACAAACAAAACAACAGTCAGAGGTAGTAGTTCATGCCTGTAATCCCAGCACTTCGGGAGGCTGAAGAGGGCAGATCACTTGAGATCAGGAGTTCAAGACCAGCCTTGTCAACATGGTGAAACCCCATCTCTGCTAAAAGTACAAGAAAAATTAGCTGGGTGTAGTGGCAGGCCACTGTAATCCCAGCTACTTGGGAGGCTGAGCCAGGAAAATCGCTTGAACCCAGGAGGTAGAGGTTGCAGTGAGCTGAGATGGCAACACTACACTCCAGCCTGGGCAACAGAGTGAGACTCTGTCTAAATCAAAGCAAAACAAAACAAAACAAAACAAAACAAAACAAAACAAAACAAAACAATACATGAGCATGATCATGTTACCCTCTACTACGTAATCAGCGTCTTACTAAAACCAGACATTGGTGGCTGGACGCAGTGGCTCACATCTGTTATCCCAGCATTTTGGGAGGCCGAAGCAGGCAGATCACCTGAGGTCAGGAGTTCAAGACCAGCCTGGCCAACGTGGTGAAACCCCATCTCTACAAAAAAATACAAAAAAATCAGCTGGGCATTATGGCGAGTGCCCGTTATTCCAGCTACTTGGGAGGCTGAGGCAGGAGAATCGCTGGAACCTGGGAGACAGAGGTTGCAGTGAGCTGAGATCGTGCCATTGCACTCCAGCCAGGGTAACATAACAAGACTCCGTCTCAATAAAAAACCCAAAAAACAAAAAACTAAAAAACTAGACATTGGTTTAATGGAAACATGAGAGGCAAAGGGATTGTCTCTACAGTTCTACTATATGAAATAAATAATAGCTTCTTTTGTTTGTTTGTGTTGTTTTTGTTTTTTTGAGACAGAGTCTCACTCTGTTGCCCAGGCTGGAGAGCAATGGCGTGATCTTGGCTCACTGGAACCTCTGCCTCCTGGGTTCAAGCAGTTCTCCTGCCTCAGCCTCCAAGTAGCTAGGATTACAGGTGCTCTCCACCACACCTGGCTAATTTTTTGTATTTTTAGTAGAGACGAGGTTTTGCCATGTTGGCCAGGCTGGTCTGAAACTCCTGAGCCCTTGTGATCCATCCACCTTGGCCTCCCAAAGTGTTGGGATTGCAGGCGTGAGCCACCGCACCTGGCCAATAGTTTGGTTTATTAGATGCATCAATAATCAGGGCATTTTGTAGAGGAACCTACTTATCCTTTAATGGAGATAGCATGCAATGGCTACTTCATCTAATTCATTAAAATACTTTTTCTTCCTACATTTATTTATTTATGTATTTATTTTATTTTATTTTTTTTGAGATGGAGTTTCACTCTTGTTGCCCAGGCTGGAGTGCATTGGTGTGATCTCAGCTCACCACAACCTCTGCCTCCCTGGTTCAAGCGATTCTCCTGCCTCAGCCTCCCTAGTAGCAGGGATTACAGGCATGTGCCACCATGTCCGGCTAATTTTGTATTTTTAGTAGAGACAGGATTTCTCCATGTTGGTCAGGCTGATCTTGAACTCCCGACCTCAGGTGATCCACCCACCTCGACCTCCCAAAGTGCTGGGATTACAGGTGTGAGCCACTGTGCCCAGCCTTATTTATTTATTTATAAGACAGGTTCTCACTCTGTCACCCAAGCTGGAGTGCAGTGGCAGATCTCAGCTCACTGCAACCTCTGCCTCCTAGGCTCAAGTGATCCTTCCACCTCAGCCCCCCAAGTCACTGAGGGTACAGGTGCATGCCACCATGCCCAGCTAATTTTTGTATTTTTTGTAGAGATGAGGTTTTGCCACATTGCCCAGGCTGGTCTTGAACTCCTGGACTCAACAATCTGCCCACTTTGGCTTTCCAAATGCTGGGATTACTGGTGTTAACCACCATGCTTGCTCCTCTATCCCAATTTAAACCACAATCACACAATCTGGTGTCAATGGAAATTAAGGCTGTTGAAGGAGAAATAATTTGATACAAGTTTATTGGAAGCTGAATGTGAGAATTGACCCAGGAACATAGAGCAACAAAGTGGGTGTGTTCCAAAGTCTATTATAAGTTGGAATGCTTTCATGAGAGAGTGTAGAAGGCAGTGGGACTGCTCATAGCTGAGTTGTCCTTCTTCAATGATGGGTACAACACAGAGGTTACAATCATTGGCCAAGGTTGACAATGAACAGGCCAAAATGCTTGAAGTGCAAGACAGTCAAACTTCATGATCAAAATCAAATCAGCATCCTTCTCAATGTCAGAAGGTGAAGCCTTTGTCAGTACTTGAAGAGTTTGAGAAGCTCATGATCAGATGATTTACTCAGGGACAGGATGTAAGCCATGAATCCTAAGTCCTTCCCCAGATGGTTGGTTTGGAAGCCCGCCAACTGTGATTTGCAGGTTTTTGCTTTTGTTTTCTTTTTTTTTTTGAGATGGAATCTCACTCTGTCACCCAGGGTGGAGTGCAATGGTGCAGTCTTGGCTCACTGCAATGTCCGCCTCCCTTGTTCAAGCAATTCTCCTGCCTCAGCCTCCCAAGCAGCTGGGGTTACAGGCATGCCCCAACACACCTGGCTAATTTATATATATGTATATATTTTTTAGTAGAGATGGGGTTTCACCATGTTGGCCAGGCTGGTCTTGAACTCCTGGCCTTAGGTGATTCTCCCGACTTGGCCTCCTAAAGTGTTGGGATTACAAGTGTGAGCCACCAAGCCTGGCCGATCTGCAGGTTTTCACTGGCAATGTGCAGACGCAGCTATGATGAAGAATAACCATGACTGTCCCATTACCTCCGACTGGTGGAGAATGGGATCCTTTGACCCTTTCTCACCCTAAAACTGGGTTACTCATCTGTGTGTCAACGAAAATATGGTGTACTTAACAGACAGAGAAAGAGACTCAGTAAAAAAGGATTTTTTTCTTATGAAATGAGCAAAGCAATGGGAATAGGTGTGAGACTATTCAGGAGGGTCAAGGAAGACAAGGGTTTGGAAGGGAAAAATAAGGAGGATTCCATAAGTGGTTTTGAAGGCATCCTCCTTGGCCATAAGGATCACAGTTAAGGTGGCATTGGCCATTGTTGGAAAGAGTCTCCCTCATGCCCACAAAAACCCAACACGTTGACCATGCCTTGGTTCAATCTCAAGGTCCCATTGGAACACTAAGCCCAACCCAGCCCAGCCCAGCCGCCACCCTTACTTCTCTTTGTAATTTTTACCTGATTTCCTCCAGAGAAACCTGGAACAAAGTCTTGAGACCAATCACACCCTTAGTGGTACCTCTCTTCCACACAAATGAGCATACGATTTCCTCATATGGGTAACTTAAATCCCAAATGACCAATATATACACGAACATTTAAATTCAATTTTGTGGGGATAAAACCACTGCCTTCATGAAGCTGTTTTTTGTTTTGTTTGTTTTTGTTTTTGATACAGGCTCTGTTGCCCAGCCCAGAGGGCAGTAGATTGATCTAGGCTCACTGCAACCTCTGCATCGTGGGGATCAAAAAATGGATCTTCCCATTTCAGCCTCCAGAGTAGCTGGGACTACAGGTGTGCGCCACCATGCTTCACTGATTTTTTTTTTTTTTGAGATGGTGTCTCCCTCTGTTGCCCAGGCTGTAGTGCAGTGGCATGATCTTGGCTCACTGCCACCTCCACCTCCCGGGTTCAAGTGATTCTTCTGCCTCAGACTCCTGAGTAGCTGGGACTAGAGGTGCATCCCACCATGCCCAGCTAATTATTGTATTTTTAGTAGAGACAGGGTTTCACCATATTTGCCAGGCTGGTCTCGAACTGCTGACCTCATGATCTGCCTACCTTGTCCTCTCAAAGTGCCAGGATTACAGGCTTGAGCCACCGCACCAGGCTTATAAAGTTTAAACTCTGAAACATTTTTATTTTTATTTATTTATTTATTTATCTTGAGACTGAGTCTTGCTCTGTTACCCAGGCTGGAGTACAGTGGCGCGATCTTGTCTCACTGCAAGCTCCGCCTCCCAGGTTCATGCCATTCTCCTGCCTCAGCCTCTGGAGTAGCTGGGAATAAAGGCGCCTGCCACCATGCCTGGCTAATTTTTTGTAATTTTGGTGGAGACAGGGTTTCACTGTTAGCCAGGATGATCTCGATCTCCTGACCTCATGATCCACCCGCCTCAGCCTCCCAAAGTGCTGGGATTATAGGCGTGAGCCACAGTGCCTGGCTGAAACCTTTTATAATTTTGTTTTGTTTTGTTTTGCTTTTTGAGGCAGAGTCTCTCTCTGTCACCTAGGCTGCAGTGCAGTGGCATGATCTTGGCTCACTGCAACCTCCACCTCCTGGGTTCAAGTGATTCTCCTGCCTCAGCCTCCTGAGTAGCTGGGACTACAGGTGCCCGCCACCACACCCGGCTAATTTTTGTATTTTTAGTAGAGACAAGGTTTCACCATGTTGGCCAGGATGGTCTCGATCTCCTGACTTCGTGATCCACCCGCCTGGGCCTCCCAAAGTGCTGGGATTACAGGCATGAGCTACCGCGCTGGCCCATTTTGATAATTTTGATGGGGCCAAAGATTTCCCCAAGGACAAAGAAGGTCACATACTGGTAAATTCCATCAGTGTTTGTTAGGGTGGAAGTCAAGAATTCAATCATTAATGCCCTCCACAAGCAGAGATGGAATGGTAGTAATATGTGACCTTCCTAGTCCTGAGTGGAAGACAGGGAAGGGTTCAACCTATTCCTGAGATTAGACAGAAAAGCAAAACCGGAAAATATTATGGTTGGGAGTTCTTTGGTGACATCAAAATCATCAAAATGAGTTCTTGAGTTCCACCCTAATTACAGTGCTTTCAGTTTCATGATTGGATATCTGATTCAATCCATTATTCTGCAGAAAGCCAAAACTTCAATGAGGCTTAACTGGGTGGAATTCAGAAATCCAATCAGGCATCACTTTCTGATAGGAATCTGGAAGTTGATAAAGGAGGTGGGATTAGGAAAGTCCAAGAAAGTTGCTGGGAGCCATGGCTCGTGCCTGTAATCCCAGCACTTTGGGAGGCTGAGGAGGAGGGTGGGTCATGAGGTCAGGAGTTCCCAAGACCAGCCTGGCCAATATGGTGAAACACCATCTCTGCTAAAAATACAAAATTAGCTAGGTGTGGTGGCGCATGCCTGTAATTCCAGCTACTTTGGAGGCTGAGACAGGAGAATCACTTGAATCCAGGAGGTGGAGGTTGCGGTGAGCCGAGATCACGCCATTTTACTCCAAACTGGGCAACAAGAGCAAAACTCCATCTCAAAAAAAGAGAAAGGTCCAAGAAAGCTTGTGAACATCCACAGAAGAGACCCCGAGCTGTGGTGCCTGGAGTTATTGCTTGATTCTCCAAGAGGTCCGAGCAGACTGCAAAGTGAGTCCAGATCTGGTAAGTCAGGGACCTTCACAAGGGCACTCCTATGACCCACAGTCAGCCAGTAGAGATGGCGACATGCAGGCCAAGGTGGCACAGAGAATTTTCCTGCCCGTTTTTCAGATGAACACATGTAGGCTTTAATTTTTTCTCTAATGCAGTTTTATCTCTTCACTCCAAATATTTTATTTGTGTTTAGTTTATGTCATTTCAAATGTTTTTTTTTTTTTTTCTGAGATGGAGTCTTGCTCTGTCACCCAGGCTGGAGTGCAATGATGAGGTCTCGGCTCACTGCAACCTCCGCCTCCTAGGTTCAAGCAATTCTCCTGCCTCAGCCTCCTGAGTAGCTGGGATTACAGGTGCCCACCACCATGCCCAGCTAACTTTTGTATTTTTAGTAGAGACAGGGTTTCACCATGTTGGCCAGGCTGGTCTCGAACACCTGACCTCGTGATCTGCCCACCTAGGCCTCTCAAAGTGCTGGGATTATAGGTGTGAGCCACCATGCCCAGCTTCAGAGTTCCGAATCAAGCAGTTGAAAAATAATGCAATTGACTGAAGTCTTTTTTTTTTTTTTTCTTTCTTTGAGGCATTGTCTTCCTGCGTCATTCTTGGTGGAATGCAGTATTGTGATCTCGACTCACTGCAACCTCTGCCTTCTGGGCTCAAGCCATCCTCCCTACTCAGAAGTTCTAGCCTTCTGAATAGCTGGAATTCAGGCATGCACCAGTGTAACCGGCTAATTTTTTTGTTTTTGTTTTTTTCTTTTTTTTTTTTTTGAGAGAGAGTCTCACTCTGTTGCCCAGGTTCGAGTGCAGAGGCATGATCTTGGCTCACTGCAACTTCTGCTTCCCGGGTTCAAGTGATTCTCCTGCTTCAGCCTCCCAAGTAGCTGGGACTGTGGGTGTGTGCCACCACACCTGGCTAATTTTTGTATTTTTAATAGAGATAGGGTTTCACTCTGTTGGCCAGGCTGGTCTTAAACTCCCAAACTCAGGCGATCTGCCCGCCTCAGTCTCACAAAGTGCTGAGATTACAGGTGTGAGCCACCGTGCCAGGCCTATTATTATTTTTTTTATAGTGATGGGGTCTTGGTTTGTTACCTAGGCTGGTCTGGGACACCTAGATTCAAGCAAACCTCCCACTTTGCCTTCTAAAGTCTTGGGATTACAGGCATGAGCCAACATGACTGGTCTCATACACCATTTTCAAGAATGGAGTCTTTGTTCTGAATGTGGGATCCATTTGTTTCTCTAGACTCCATTCCAAAGTGGGTAATATTTTATTTATTTATTTATTAAGACAGAGTCTTGCTCTTCTGCCCAGGCTGGGGGTACAGTGGCAGAGTCTCAGATCACTGTAACTTCTGCTTCCCAGACACAAGCCATCCTTCCACCTCAGCCTGCAGAGCAGCTGGGACTACAGGTGTACGCCATCACATCCATCTATTTTTTGTATTTTTTTGGAGAGACAGGGTCTCACTATGTAGCCCAGGCTGGTCAGCAACTCCAGGGCTTAAGTGATTGTTCTGCCTTGGCTTGCCAAAGTGTTGGAATTACAGCTGTGAGCCTCCATGTGTGGCCCCTCATTACTCTTTTGAAAGTGAACATAATGGTGTCTAATTAAAAATATCCCTTTAGTCTCTCCCAGCCAAGTTCACTGTGGGAACTGAGATTGTAGGTTGTTTGGGGCCACAGGAGACTCCCATTACCATTGTTTTATTGTTTTATTTTGTTTTTTTTTTTTTTTTGAGACTGAGTCTCGCTCTATTGCCCAGGCTGGAGTGCAGTGGCACTATCTCAGCTCACTGCAACCTCCGCCTCCTGGGTTCAAGTGATTCTTGTGCCTCAGCCTCCCGAGTAGCTGGAGTTACAGGCACCTGCCACCATGCCTGGCTACTTTTTGTATTTTTAGTAAAGACTGGGTTTCACCTTGTTGGCCAGGCTGGTCTCTAACTGCTGACATCAAGTGAGCCACCCGCCTTGGCCTCCAAAGTGCTGGGACTACAGTTGTGAGCCACCAAGCCCAGCCACATGACCATTGTTTTAGATCCTTAAATTGAGAAGACATTTTTTCTCAAAAAAGGAGCTGAGCTTTGAAGACTCTCGGTAACACTTCCCAGAGCTAATAGAGTTGGGTGGAGCAATTAATGAAAATTCATGGAGTAGGAGTGATCTTGCCCGTTCCTTGGAGGTTGGGAGACACTCTTCTTGGTACCAGAAGGGCAGAACTATGTCTCTGTGGCCAATTATTGCAGAGTCGAATTGGGGTAAACTAAGGACTCTTTCACACCTGCCAGAGTAGTGACTTTTGGCCCAGGAGAAGTCAGGGTGTGAGAGGAGTGGCCTGATAAGTTTGTCTTTCCTCTGGATTTGTTTTCTTGCAGATTTATCAGGATGAGCTTCCAGGCCCCACGCAGACTCCTGGAGCTGGCAGGGCAGAGCCTGCTGAGGGACCAGGCCTTGGCCATCTCCGTCCTGGATGAGCTGCCCAGGGAGCTCTTCCCCCCACTGTTCGTGGAGGCCTTCACTAGCAGACGCTGCGAGGTTCTGAAGGTGATGGTGCAGGCCTGGCCCTTCCCCTGCCTCCCTCTGGGGTCCCTGATGAAGACGCCTGATCTGGAGATCTTACATTATGTAGTGGATGGGATTGATTGCCTGCTTGCCCAAAAGGTTCGCCCCAGGTGAGGTGACCCAGGTGGGGAGGGCCCAGGTGTCCAGGGACTAAACAGCTGGGTCAGACAAATTGGGAACCCGGGGTGGCCCAGGGGCTTCTGATGGTGCTAGTGAGAAAGCTGGGAAAGTTCTTGGCTATTGCCCAGCTCCTCTGGGAAAGGACTGCTCACCATACAGGGTCCACTGAGGAAACAGGAACCTGCCTGCTCCCAGTGGAAGGTAAAGGCACCAGAAGTGGGTACCAGGCAGAATCCAAGGGGGAAAGGGATGGAGAAGAGACAGAAGGAGGGGCGCTGAGGAAAAAAGCAGCTGAAGTCCTTGATGTGGAGTGAAAGCCCAGGTCAGGGGTGGATCCTTGTCTACATTCTGAGCTTTTCCCCTATGTTACTCACAGGAGGTGGAAACTTCAAGTGCTGGAAATGCGGGATGTTGATGAGAATTTTTGGACCATATGGTCTGGAGCCAGGGCCCTGTCCTGCTACCCAGAGGCCATGAGTAAGAGGCAGACAGTGGAGGACTGTCCAAGGACAGGAGAGAAGCAGCCCTTGAAGGTGTTCATGGATGTTTGCCTCAAGGAAAAATTCATGGATGAAGATCTGAGCTTCTTCTCTGGGTGGGTCCAGCACAGAAGAGGTTCAGTACACCTCTGCTGTACTAAGGTGGTGAATTATTCAGTGAGCATTCTAAATTTCAGAAACATATTGGAAACAGTATACCCAGACAGTATCCAAGTGTTGGAAATTTGGAACATGTGCTGGCCACGTATGATGGCAGAGTTTAGCCGTTACCTGAGCCAGATGAGGAATCTTCGCAAACTCTTCATCTCCGATGGCTGTCGTTACTTGCTAAGCTCTGACAACCAAGAACAGTTGGTTGCTGAATTCAGCTCTGTGCTCCTCAGGCTGGAGTACCTCCAGATGCTTTATGTAAGAAGGGTCTGCTTCTTCAGAGGCTACCTGGACCAGCTGATCAGGTGAGGAAAGATGGTGAGCTTTCTCTGGGGGCCATAGCACAGCCTTTTTTTGTTACAATAAACACCAATCAGCATCTACTGTGTGCCAGCCACTGGAGATGTCTAGGGAAGGGGACACTAGAATGCACTGTCCTGTTTGGTGCTCTATATCCTGAAGTGGGTATCACAGGATCGCTCCAGTAAGGGCAGAGGGATGACCTGGGGTAGAAGCTACAGAGAGGGACATCGTGTAGGGAGCTGGTTAGTGGGGGGTTCAGCTCTAGTGAGGGTGAATTCCTTTTAGGAATTCCTTGTTAGGAAGTGTGTTTAAAGTTAATATGATAAAAAGAGGCAACAGAGGGGAGGGTGTAAAAGAAGAGAAAGTGCACCAGACCTGTGCGTTTCACAGAGGAAGCTCTGTCCTCACAGCTTAGTGAACGTGAATGATCCTCTCTCTGATTCCCTGTCTGTAAAAGGTTGTTTTGAACTCCAGGAAAGGTAACTGACATGGGAAATGCGTGCTTCTGGGATGGAGGTGAGGGAGTAGGCACGAGAGTGGTACAAAGTGACAGGTGGTTTGCAGATGTGGCCATGTCAGGGAGCCTCTGAAAGCAGGTAGCCCTAGCTGATGTCCCTAGACCTTGCTCAGGTCAGTTCTTTGGACATCTCTTCCACTGGGCTCCTGTGGCCCAGAGATGAAGCTTTCTGCTGGAAGATGAAGAAAAGAGGCTTTAGAGATTTTATGGCCTTGAACCAATCACACCAGTGATGGTGACAGGACTGAGCCTAAAATGGGACTGCCTCTGAATGATCCAAGTCCTCATCAGGCAGCACCTTGCGGGAGGACCGTGATTAGATGATGAGAACAAACTTGTGTTTGGGCAAAACAGGCTCTTCCCTTGACGTTATTTTCCACCACTGTCCTCTAACTGGTGCCATTGCCCAGTACTAACTTCTTGCTCTCCCCAGGTGCCTCAAGAGCCCGTTGGAGACATTGGCATTAACTTATGGCTTCCTAGAAGAAGAGGACTTGGAATGTCTGCCCTGGTACCCAAGTCTCAGTCAACTGAAGCAGCTGAATCTGAGTCATGGTGCACTGCGCTTCATCCGTCTTGAGCCCCTCCGAGCTCTGCTAGAGAAAGTTGCTGCCACTCTTCAGACCCTCTTCTTAGTGGACTGTGGGATTGGGGACTCCAAACTCAGGGTCATCCTGCCTGCCCTGAGCCGCTGCTCCAACCTCACCACTTTCTGTTTTCATGGCAATGACACGTCCATGGATGCTCTG
Organism: Gorilla gorilla gorilla; assembly: GCF_029281585.2. NCBI lineage: Eukaryota > Metazoa > Chordata > Mammalia > Primates > Hominidae > Gorilla > Gorilla gorilla. The sequence goes on along the minus strand of NC_073224.2, from coordinate 227,719,165 downwards.
AAGGACCTACTGCGCCACACAGGCAGGCTGAGCAATTTGAGCCTGGAAACATATCCTGCCCCTCGGGAGAGTCTTGATGACAGGGGTCATGTCATTTCGGAGCTCCTCACCCCACTTCAGGCTGAGCTGATGCGTATACTGAGGGAAGTAAGGCAGCCCAAAAGGATCTTCTTTGGTCCCGTCTCCTGCCCTTGCTGTGGCATGTTGCCCACTGAGCAACTGTAGTTCAATTTTTGCTTGTGGGGAAGGCCTGCCTAGTGGGGTGGAGGTATAAAAAGCTTTTTCTCCAGGCACTTGGAAACTAAAATCTGGGACATAGATGTCTTTTATTTTTCTTTTTCCTTATTTTACAATTTTACAATTTTTATTTAAAAATTTGAGACAGGGTTTCCCTATGTTGTCCAGGCTGGTCTCAAACTCTTACGCTTAAGGGAGCCCCCTGCTTGGTCTCCCAGGATTCTGGGATTACAGGCATAAGCAGCTGTGCCGGGTCTATGGGTGCATGATAAAGGGAGCAGAGAAACCTCTGTTTCAGGCATGTGCTTTCTGTGAGTGGGAAAAAAACACAAAAAATCCCAGCAGGGGGCAGCACTGGGGAAAAGGTTGAATGGAGTCACTGAGACTCAGGGATCTGTGTCCTAGACAGTCAGAAATAGAAAGCTGAAGATCTAGAGTGAGGGAGTTATCTCAGCAAGGATGGATACAAAGAAACGTCGGAAGTAGAGGGAAGCTAAATGGAAACTCTCTGCTGTCCTTCATGATTGATTAGCCTGTTTCAGCAATTTATACATCAGAAATCTTTAGTTCCTGATGAATTATAAAAAGAGGTACTAATTCATCTGTGATTTAGGTTCATCTGCAGGAAATAAAGGAATCAAAATAAACTTCATTTTGTTGTTGTGTTTTTTTTTTCTTTTTTTTTTGTTTTGTTTTAGACGGAGATTCGCTCTTGTTGCCCAGGCTGGAGTGAAATGGCGCGATCTTGGCTCACCACACCCTTCGCCTCCTGGGTTCAAGCGATTTTCCTGCCTCAGCCTCCCGAGTAGCTGGGATCACAGGCATGCACCACCATGCCCAGCTAATTTTGTATTTTTATTAGAAACGGCATTTCTCCATGTTGATCAGGCTGGTCTCGAACTCCTGACCTCAGGTAATCTGCCCACCTTGGCCTCCCAAAGTGCTAGGATTACAGGCATGAGCCACTGAGCCTGACCTGTTTTGTTTGTTTGTTTTGTTTATTTGACGGAGTCTTGCTTGGTCACCTAGGCTGGAGTGCAGTGGTGTGATCTTGGCTCACTGCAACCTCCAACTCCCAGGTTCAAGGGAATTTGTGTTTTTAGTAGAGACGGGGTTTCACGATGTTGGCCTGACTGGTCTCAAACTCCTAACCTCAAGTGACCTCAAGGAAGCCTCCCAAAGTGCTAGGATTACAGGCGTGAACCACCGTGCCCAGCCTAAACTTTGATTAATTTATGCCCATTCTTTACCTCTCCAGTCATCTCTTCCTTATTTTCTCCTGTGGTTATTTACTGGGTTCATCCACAAAAGATGCATGCCTGGGACCTGGAACATTCTGTGTGGGCAGTGATGATGAACCATTGAGTCAACCCTCTTCTTGTCAGGGGACCTCACTGCTCCCCAGATACTGAGACCCTGCTCACTCCTAATGGGCAGATCTGGGAGAATCTGTTCCTGATCATTGGCCATGTCAGGAAAGGGCTTCACTGCACAAGGTGCGGCCCCCTGCCTTGGGAGGGAATGGCCATAGTGTGTACTAGCGGGAGCCTCATGGCATCACCAACCCTTGCCTGTCCTCATGGTGGCTAGTGGGTTTTACTGAATTAACATAATTGTGTGTAGTAAAGATGTCCAATTTCTCTTAGAAAAATACTAAAATCATTTAGGTAGATAACACTTTCTAAATATTTCTAGCCCACATCAATATGCATCCTTTTGGAAATTAACTCATTTCAATGAGACATCTTCCTGTAACACCTCCCTTCTCTCCTTATCAAAAAACGGGAAAACCAGGGCACTGACCTGTCCTCATGGTGACTAGTGGGGTTTACTGAATTAAAGTGATTGTGTCCAGTAAAGATATCCAATTTCTCTTAGAATAATGCTAAAATCATTTAGGTGGATAATACATTCTAAATATTTCCAGCCCATATTAATGGAAATATACATCCTTTTGGAAACTAACTCATTTCAATGAGAGATCTTCCTATCACACCTCCCTTCTCTCCTTATCAAAAAACAGGAAAACCTGGGCTTGACCTAGCTAGTGCTCCTACACTGCCATGAGAATCCCTTTGGGACTTTCCCCATTTGGGACTGGCAGCACTCTCGTGGTTTACTAAAACTTAGGTAAACCTGGGCTTAAGCCACCACCTGGAGCCAAGAAGGAAGCAGCAACCTAGTGGTGAAGATTCACTAAGGGAATGTATTCAGTCCAAACCAAAGCAAGCCAGACAGAGAAAACTGGAGTAAATCATTCTTCCTTCAGTGCAAAAATACAGATCTATATCTACAAGAAACTAGAGCAAACAGGAAACCGTGACCTCCCCAAAATGACAAAGCAGAAATCTAGTGGGTGACTCTAATGTGATGGCTATTTGTCAGGTCTCTAACCAATCACTGAAAATCGCAGGTTTTCAAACTTGTATTTTAGTTCCAGAAATACAGATGCAGGTTTGTTCTATAGATAATAGACAAACTATCAGATAATAATTTTGGTAGTTTTTGTTTGTTTGTTTGTTTTTTTAAGCGGCGTCTCACTCTGTCACCCAGGCTGGAGTGTAGTGGCATGCTCTCAGCTCACTGCAACCTCCGCCTCCCAGAGTCAAGCAATTCTCCTGCCTCGGCCTCCCAAGTAGCTGAGACTACAGACTTGCATTACCATGCCAGGCTAAGTTTTTGCATTTTTAGTAGAGACAGGGTTTCACCACGTTGGACATGGAGAACTCCTGACCTCAAATGATGCACCTGCCTCAGTGCTGGGATTAGAGGCGTGAGCCACCATGTCCAGCCAGTTTTGGTAGTTTTTTGATACCCACTCCCCTTCCACCCTCCACTCTCCAGTAGTCCCGGGCGTCTATTGTTCCCATTATGATGTCATGTATACTTAATATTTGGCTCCCATTTATAAGTGAGAACATGTGGTGTTTGGTTTTCTGTGCCTGCTTTAGTTTGCTTAGCATAACGGCTTCTAGCTCCATCCATGTTGAAGCAAAAGGAGGATGAGGACTTAATGAAAGGGCATTATCTTGTTCTTGTTTCAGGCTGTGTAGGTTTCCATGGTGTATCTGTACCATATTTTGTTAATCCAGTCCACCACTGATGGGTATTCCAGTGGATTCCATGTCTTTGCTGTTGTGAATAGTGCTGCGATGAGCATCTACATGTGACCACCCCCACTCAACATGTGCTAGAGTCTCACGTTACTGGAGTCTCTATATTACCCGGGCTGGTCCAGAACAGCCAGGCTCAGGCAGGGCTCCAATCTTAGCCTTACAAAGTATTGGGATTACAGGCATGAGGCACCACACATGGCTCTATTTTATTATAACATATATTTCTAGGCCGGATGTGGTGGCTCACGCCTGTAATCCCAGCACTTTGGGAGGCCGAGGCGGGTGGATCACAAGGTCAAGAGATGGAGACCATCCTGGCCAACATGGTGAAACCCCGTCTCTACTAAAAATACAAAAATTAGCTAGGCATGGTGGCACGTGCCTGTAATCGCAGCTGCTCAGGAGGCTGAGTCAAGGAGAATTGCTTGAACCCGGGAGGCGGAGATTGCAGTGAGCCGAGATCGTGCTGCTGCACTGCAGCCTGGGCAAAGAGCGAGACTCGCTCTCAAAAAAAAAAAAAAAGCTATAATTCTATAGGCCAAGCAAGGTGGCTCACACTTGTAATTCCAGCACTTTGGGAGGCCGATGTGGGTGGATTGCTTGAGCCAAGGAGTTCTAGCCTGGGCAACAAGGCAAAATCCTGTCTCTGCTTAAAAAGGAAAAAAAAGATATATTTCTGTAGCTTATGGCCTGTAGGCTGGCCATGCCTCAGGCTCGAAAGTGCAGCTTTCAGAAAAGATCCTTCACTGGTACTTCCAGGGAGGAAGTGATGAGGCAGGAATTTATGCTGAGTGGGTTGGCCAAGTATACACACTCAACAGGTCATGAAATGGGCTATGAGTATTCTTGAAGGGGGCCTAACACATGCATACTGAATAAACATACATGTGGCTTATGTCCCATGTTCACTTTGAGGTGGAGACTTCACATTTCTTTTTCTTTTTGAGACAGAGTCTTGCTCTGTCACCCAGGCTGGACTGCAATGGCACCGTATCAGCTCACTGCATCCTCCGCCTCCCAGGTTCAAGCGATTCTCCTGCCTCAGCCAAGTAGCTGAGACTACAGGTACATGCCACCACACCTGGCTACTTTTTTTTTTTTTTGAGATGGAGTCTCGCTCTGTCGCCCAGGCTGGAGTGCAGTGGTGCAATCTCCACTCACTGCAAGCTCCGCTTCCCGGGTTCACGCCATTCTCCTGCCTCAGCCTCCCCAGCAGCTGGGACTACAGGCTCACGCCACCACGCCCAGCTAATTTTTGTATTTTTAGTAGAGACGGGGTTTCTCTGTGTTAACCAGGATTGTCTCGATCTCCTGACCTTGTGATCCGCCTGCCTCGGCCTCCCAAAGTGCTGGGATTACAGGCGTGAGCCACTGCACCTGGCCCACTTTTTCTATTTTTAGTAGCGATAGGGTTTCACTATGTTGGTCAGGCTGGTCTGGAACGCCTGACCTCAGGTGATCTGCCGCCTCGGTCTCCCAGAGTGTTCCGAAGTGCTGGGATTACAGGCGTGAGCCACCGTGCTGCGCCGAGACTTCATGTTTCAATGCATTGCAGCTAGACCCCCCATATCAAATGGTGCATCAGGGACATGAAGACGCTCGCGTGCTAAGTCTCTTTCAAGTGGCCAGAACCAGTCTATGCTCAGAGGCCTCTCATCAGCAGAAAGTTACTGGAATCAATCTCTTGTCCAATCAAAGCTGGAGTCATGGCTTTTGGAACAGGGGGTCAGTTAGTCAGAATCTGGGATGGATGAGCTGCAATCATTTCAATATTGCTTATCTTAGGACCAGTGCTTGTTCAGCTGCTAGAGAGAGAAAAACCCTGTGGCAGTTAGAATATAGTTCATTCAGCTGGGCACAGTGGCTCTTGCCTGTAATCCCAGCACTTTGGGAGGCTGAGGTGGGTGGATAACAATGTCAGCAGGTCAAGACCAGCCTGGCCAACATGGTGAAACCCTGTCTGTACTAAAAATACAAAAAATTAGCCGGGTGTGGTGGCATGCACCTGTAATCCCAGCTACTCGGGAGGCTGAGGCAGGAGAATTGCTTGAACCTGGGAGGCAGAGGTTGCAGTGAGCCAAGATCATGCCACTGCACTTCAGCCTGGACTACAAAGCGAGACGCTGCCTCAAAAAAAAAAAAAAGTATATAGTTCATTTTTTAAGGGTAGGGGCCCTTGACTTAACCCTTGCCTGGTAAGACCTTAGGTCCTGTATATAACTTGGTATCTTATTACCCTAAATAGTCAATTCAGTCAGCCTTATAATCTCTATTTTAACATGAATACTGGTCAGTTTTTGTGTCTAAACCATGAAAGGAAGGAAGTAAAATGAGACGTGTCTAACCTCCCATCCCGCCATGGTCAGGAACTCAGTTTTAAAGATTTCTCTGGGTACACTTGGCCGAGAGGGAATCTGTTCAGTTCATAGGGGGAGCTTAGGATTTTATTTTTAGTTTTCAGAATGAGGGATGAATAATCATGGAGGCTTCTGCTGGGAGGGAAAAAGTAGAAAAAATGCATTAATTTCACTCTTCCTGTATGCCAGGCCCTATGCCAAGCCCTTAAGTTGCCCCATCTCATTCGATTCTACCAGGGTCACACAGGTGGTGGACATCATCATCCTCATTTTTCAGGAAAACCGAGGCTCTCGCCCAAGGTCCCTGCCCAACAACAACAGGCCCTGAGTTCTCAGCATGGTCCTCACTCAGATACTCTTTGTGTAGGGTTTCTTACCTGAGTCCTCAGCAGGGTCCTCACTTGGATGCCCTTTGTGTAGGATTTCTCACCTGAGTCCCCAGCAGGGTCCTCACTCGGATGCCCTTTGTGTAGGGTTTCTCACCTGAGTCCTCAGCAGGGTCCTCACCTGGATGCCTTTTTTGTAGGGTTTCTCATCTGAGTCCTGAGCAGGGTCCTCACTCAGATGCCCTTTGTGTAGGGTTTCTCACCTGAGTCGTCAGCAGGGTCCTCACTTGGATGTCCTTTGTGTAGGGTTTCTCATCTGAGTCCTGAGCAGGGTCCTCACTCGGATGCCCTTTGTGTAGGGTTTCTCATCTGAGTCCTGAGCAGGGTCCTCACTCGGATGTCCTTTGTGTAGGGTTTCTCATCCAAGTCCTCAGCAGGGTCCTCACTCGGATGTCCTTTGTGTACGGTTTCTCATCTGAGTCCTGAGCAGGGTCCTCACTTAGATGCCCTTTGTGTAGGGTTTCTCACCTGAGTCCCCAGCAGGGTCCTCACTCGGATGTCCTTAGTGTAGGATTCCTCACCTGAGTCCCCAGCAGGGTCCTCACTCAGATGCCCTTTGTGTAGGGTTTCTCACCATAGGGAAAGTCACTCATCACCCACAGGCACTTGACTATTATCTGCCCTCTAAGGATGTGCGATTCCAAAACACGCTTGCTCTGAGAAAAACCAGGGCCGTATCATTTTCCCGGCCAAACCGGAAAGGAGCCAAGAGATCAAAGGATGACTCAGATGAGCCCAGCTTGGCAAATAATGAGTTGATTAGGATTCACATGCAGGGCACTCCAGGGCAGCAGCAGCACAGCCCCAAAGATCTGTGCCACCTCCTGTCTCTAAACTGCTTTTAAGTGAATTTTCTGGCTCTTTGTCCACTGATTTTGAGCAATCAGCCTCTTCTGCTTGGTAGGTTCTCAGATACTGTCTGGGATGTTTGGGTTCTCGGGGACACCTGCTTCTTGGCTGGGCACAAGAGACTTGGCTTCCTACCTGGCCTTCAGGGTTCAGGCAGGGGACATGCACCCTTAAGTAACCTGATGGGACCTGTCACACCAGAATTCTATACACTTGAAGTGGGGCCAGCCTCTCCACACCTGTGGTTACTTCTCATCAGGTGGGATGAGAGACTGAGGAAAGAAATAAGACACAGAGACAAGGTATAGAGAAAGAAATTGGGCCCAGGGGACCGGCGCTCAGCATACGGAGGACCTGCACTAGCACTGGTCTCTGAGTTCTCTCAGTTTTTATTGATTACTGTTTTCACTATCTCATCAAGGGGAATGTGGCAGGAGAACAGGGTGATAGTGGGGAGAAGGTCAGCAAGAAAACATGTGAGCAAAGGAATCTGTGTCACAAATAAGTTCAAGGGAAGGTTCTATGCCTGGATGTGCACATAGGCCAGATTTATGCTTTTCTCCACCCAAACATCTCAATGGAGTAAAGAGTAACAAAGCAGCATTGCTCCCAACATGTCCCACCTCCTGCCACAAGGCGGTTTTTCTCCTATCTCAGAATGGAACAAATGTACAGTCGGGTTTTATACCCAGACATTGCATTCCCAGGGGCCGGCAGGAGACAGAGGCCTTACTCTTATCTCAGCTGCAAGAGGCCTTCCTCTTTTACTAATCCTCCTCAGCACAGACCCTTCACGCGTGTCGGGCTTGGGGACGGTCAGGTCTTTCCCATCCCATGAGGTCATATTTCAGACTATCACATGGGGAGAAACCTTGGACAGTACCTGGCTTTCCAGGGTAGAGGTCCCTGCAGCTTTCCACAGTGCATTGTGTCCCTGGTTACTTGAGAATGAAGAATGGCAATGACTTTTATCAAGCACACTGCCTGTAAATAGTTTGTAAACAAGGCACATCCTGCACAGCCCTAGATCCCTTAAACCTCGATTCCATACAACACATGTTTCTGTGAGCTCAAGGTTGGGGCTAAAGTTACAAATTAACAGCATCTCAGGGCAAAGCAATTGTTTAGGGTACAGATAAAAATGAAATTTCTTATGTCTTCCTTTTCTACATAGACACAGTAACTGTCTGATCTCTCTTTCTTTTCCCTACATATCCCCCTTTTCTTTTTGAGAAAACCGCCATCATCATCATGGCCCGTTCTCACTGGTCGCTCTCTCTTTGGAGCTGCTGGATACACCTGTAGACTAACAACAGACAAAACAGATATACAAGGATTAATATGAAATTACAGTAGTTGAACTTCTGTTGGTTTTAACCCAAGTGACAGGGTTAAGATTTGTGAGGCCATCAGAAACTTTCACGATTGCCTCAGTTTCTGGCACCAAATTTAAATGGGCTTTTGATGCCTCAAAAATTTGTTCTTTTAATTTTGAAATATCTAAAGTAAGATTATCTTCTCTTCCTTATAGATGACATCTAACCATGTCGCAGTGATGCTCAGACTCATTATAGGCTTGGGGTTTAATACAAAAATCTGACATATTCCAGTCACACTGTAACTGAAAAAGATATTCCAAGCTCATGAGCCTATCTCCCATCCAAATGACAGTTTGTCTAAGATCATTAATTTGGTTTGCCAATTTTTGATCTATTTGGGTCTGAGAATTCCACAATTTTGAGGAATTCTTTTGCCAATTATTTACATATTCTGCAGTTTGAACAGAGAAGTGTAAAGCAATTCCAGCAGCCACAGCAGTAGCTGTGACTGCAATAAGACCCAAAATCACTGCAATCAAATTAAAAATGAATCTTTTGGATCTAGTTAGAACTCCTTTTAATACTTCTGTTAAAATATGGACAGATGGGGAAGCCTCCCACTGTCAGTCCATGGACACAGGAATCCACATGCCCTCTCTTGCCCTCACCAGCAGAATACGGTGCTGCCAATCAAAAGTCGAATCAATGCAAGTAAACAATCTACACTTTTCACAGGTTATAGTTTAGGAATCTGGTTTAATAACTATGTTTCCTACAGCTAGCATATAAGGGGGTTTTACACAACTTTGCAAAGGAATTGTCGGATTGGAATTTAGGTTAATAGTATAATATGGCTTATGATCTCTTGTTCCTATAGCTTGATTTTCAGACCAAATTCTAATGTGGTGTGAGGCCACAGTAAGCTTTCATAATGCTGGATGTTCAGGACCAGTAACAGGACTAACTAACTTTGGTCGAGGTGATGAAATTCGCTTTTCACCCCATTTCCATGAATAGGGTGATTCTAACTTTCTATAAACCTGATCCAGCCTTTCAGTTTAATCACTATCATAGGCCAGATTAATGGGCCAGATGGATGGGGCTGTGAACATGAGTGAGTCTGGCCCATACAATTATAATAAAATTGGCCTCGAGGGGCCCGGTCTATAATAGTTCCAAATTCATTGTTTTGTAATACCACCGCAGTATCAGCCACACATTCTTCCCAAACTGAAACTTTTGGGCCTTTTGGTTCTTTGGGAATTTTCTTGGGGCAAGGCTTCCCCTTAGGCCTAAATTTTAATGATCTTTGATAAGAAGAGTCCTGTAAATTATTTTATCTGTGGCCTGAGTGACATCCCACTTACTATGTGATAAGTAAATCTACTGGTGGCACTGACAGTAGTTACTACTACCAACCAATTTGGGGTTGTAGGCATTAAATATCCTGGTACCTTCCCTAGGCAAATAGGAGGATAATGATACCCAGTGGAAATATTTATCATCAATTGTTTTTTAGGTTGGGCAGGGCAACGATCATCTGTGAGACCTGGTACCCATGCACTATTATTAACACATACCTCAATAGGATTATCCATCCATGTGACTGCCTGAATTAAGGGCGGGAAAGGCACACAGGCCGGGTAAGTATGATTAGTTGTGGCTGCTACTGCAGTCACAGGGAGACTTACCACCGTTGATACAATCATCAAAGCTGCAGGCAGCATGTTCTCTGGAGTTTGTGTTACCCTTTTTGTTCTTCAGGCTTTTTTCAGCTAACTGTGTCAGCTTCTTTAATTGGGCCCAGGTCAGCGGCTCTGCTTTCTTGGTGGATGGCAACTTCATCTGTTCTTCTGATATCACCATTTTGTTCACCCGGTGAGTCGATGATGCTCGATTGCGGGTTTTCCATCTCCGTGGTGGCGCTTCTCTTTGCATCTCCGATGGGTTCATTGTAGAACTTTAAATGTCTAGTGGGTATCCAAACAGGAAGCTGATTTTCTCCTGGTGAAACACAAGCAAAACCTCTCCCCCATGTTATCATTTTCCCTATTTCCCTTGTCTTATTTTTGTTGTCTTTCCACCAAATCAGTTTTCCTTCATGTGGGCTGTTCTTTTTACCAGTAAAATGTTGCTCTGCAGAAGTAGTGGTCTGATTTCTATAAATGTTTAAAAAATTTAAAGTATAGAGTGCTAAATTAAGTTGCATCTGGGGAGTGTTATACTCCTTAATGTCTTTTTCCTTTTTTTGTTTCACCACTTGAGCTTTGAGTGTTCTATTAGTTCTTTCAATTATGGCCTGTCCTTGGGAATTATAGGGGATTCCTGTTGTATGTGTAATTTTTCACTGATTTCACAATTTTTAAAATGTTTTACTACAGTATCCTGGCCCATTATGTGTTTTAATTTTTTTTTGGAACTCCCATGACAGCAAAACAAGATAATAAATGTCTTTTAACATGGGAAGTACTTTCTCCTGTCTGGCAGGTTGCCCATACAACATGCAAATAAGTATCAACTGTCACATGGACAAATGACAATTTGCAGACAACCTCTGTCTGCAGAAATGTGTAACAGTCAATTAATCTGTCTCTCATTTCTGCAGCACACAAAAGATCATCAACATAATGAAAGACATAACAGTCTGAAAACTTGTCTCTAACTGGTTGAAGAGCTTCAGCTACAAAAATCTGACAAATAGTTGGACTATTAAGCATTCCCTGAGGCAACACTTTCCACTGAAACCTGGTGGCTGGTTCTTTATTATTTATGGCTGGTATAGTAAAAGCAAATTTTTCAAAATCCTGTTTTGCTAGAGGAATGGTAAAAAAGCAATCCTTCAGATCAATTATAATTAAAGGCCAATCTTTGGGGATCATGGCCAGAGAGGGCAACCCAGGTTGGAGAGCCCCCATAGGTTGAATTACAGCATTGACGGCTCTTAAGTTGGTTAACATGCGCCATCTGCCGGATTTTTTCTGAGTTACAAACACAGGAGAATTCAAGGCGAAAATGAAGGCTCAATATGTCCCTTTGCTAATTGTTCTTTTGCCCATAAGTGTAAAGCCTCCAGCTTTTGTTTTGGTAGCAGCCATTGATTTACCCATACAGGTTTTTCTGTTTTCCAAGTTAATGGAATGGGTTTTGGAGGCTCTACAGTGGCCACTCCTAAAAAGGATATCCTATTTCTTTTCTTTCTTGATTTCCCTCAGCCTCAATTGGGATTTTAATGCCATCTCCATTTTTCCCTAGTCCTTTGCCTGGGAGACATCCCATTTTAATCATGATTTTTTGACTCGTGGGGCTGTATAAGGAGGCTGGGATAGTAATCTCTGCATGTCATTGTTGTAACAAGTCTCGGCCCCATAAATTAATTGGAATAGAAGTAATCATAGGTTGATCTGTACTTTCTTGATTGTCAGGTCCTAGACAATGTAAAATCATGGTGCTTTGATACACTTTTGAGGCGCTGCCCACACCGACAAGTCCTGTAACAGGCTTTTGTTTAGGCCAATTTTTTGGCCATTGATTTAAGGCGATAAGGGAAACATCAGCATCGGTATCCAATAATCCTATAAACTGCTTTCCCTGAATAGTGACTGTACACACAGTTCTATTCTCTGAGACCTGACGAGCCCAATGAGTGGCTTTTCTGGCAGAGTTGGTACTTCCAAACCCTCCTGTCCTTTCCGTTTTGTTTTCCCAATTTTAATATAAGGCAAAAGCAATAATTGAGCAATTCTATTACCTGGATTGGCACTCCAGGGAACAGTGGAGCTGATCACTAACTGAATTTCCCCCTTATAATCTGAATCAATTACCCCAGTATGAATTTGGACTCCTTTCAAATTTAGACTTCATCTCCCTAAAATGAGGCCTACTGTCCCTCCTGGCAGTGGGCCATATACCCCTGTAGGAATCTTTTGAGGGGTCTCTCCAGGGAGTAAAGAAACCTTTTGAGTGGAACATAAATCTACTGCTGCGCTGCCTGCTGTGGCAGGGGACAGCTGTTTTATTGTTGTAATTGGCTGATTCCCTGAAGTGGTGGTATTTGCTGTGGGGGTTGCTGTCCCTGAAAACCCTGAAGAACAAACGGCTGAATCGGGAATGCCCCAGTTTGTTGTTGGGACTGAGGCTGGCCCCTCACCCCTTTTTCTGACAATAGTTGCACATTTTTATCATATTTAGAACGACATTGATTAGCCCAATGTTTTCCTTTACATGTCTTGGACACAGGCCAGGTGGTTGTTTATTTTTACTCTGTTTATTTAAGACTGGACAGTTCTTTTCTAGATGACCGATTTGACCACAATTATAACATTTCCCCCCAAATGCTCTAACTATCCCCCTAAAGTGACTTCGGTCATTGCTTGAGCCATTAGCATTGCCTTACGCATAGCTCCTCCAATCCCATCACAAGCTTTCACATATTCTGTAATTACATCAACTCCTGCTGGACCTTTTCCTTTTAATGGCTTTATGGCTGGTTGAAATTCTGGATTTGCCTTTTGATAAGCCATTATTTCTACAATAACTTTTTGGGCATTATCATCCGAAACAGATTTTTCAGAGGCATCTTGCAACCTTGCCACGAAGTCTGGATATGGCTCTTTGCAGCCTTGTCTAATTGAATTAGAAGAAGGGCAAGCGGTGCGTGGGGCACCCAGGTGCCTGGGTCCTGAATTTTTTCCCAGTCCCTGAGACAAAAAGCCCTTAGGTGTTCAATACCCTCATTCTGCACTACTGATTGTTGGCTAATTGTGCTCCAATTTGGACCTGTTCCTAGCAATTGATCTGCATCTATATTAACAGCGGGATAAATAGCCTGATTTTTTCATGCCTGTTCTTGTACTCCATCAATCCACCAGGTTTTAAATTGTAGGAACTGAGAGGGTGAAAGGGAAGATTTAGCCGACATTTCCCAATCATAGGGAATAAGTCTATTTCCATGAGCAATGGAATCTAATAAAGTTCTCATATAAGGGGAGTTGGGTCCATATTGTTTAACTCCTTCCTTCATATCTTTTAACATTTTCATGGTGAAAGATTCATATCTAGCCTCAGTTTGGACAGCCGCTCCAGCTTGCCTCCCTTTCCCAGCTGGTATTGGTTGTAAAATTACAAGGAACTGCCATGCCTCAAGATCTCCCTGTTTTCTGGCTTTATTAATAATTTCATGCAGTGTACTACCTTGTCCACTAGGTGGTGATGTAGGATTAAACACCACTGGGTTGCTGGTGCGGTGCTGTGCTATGTGGCACAGGACACACCGCTTGAGGTCTGTATTGAACCTCCGGAGACGGCCCATACTGAAGCTCAGCTGGCGGCCAGTATTGATAAACTACCGGTGGTTGGGTCTTATTTTCTACCAGCTGGTATTGTGGATACTGTATCTGAATTGGCATTGCCGGGATAGAGACTCTATCCTTTTCTACTTGATATTCTCTTGGGGTTTGCACTTGTCTAACCTGCATTTGAGGTTGTAATGTTACAGGCATCTGAACCACTGGAGGAAGAGGTGATGGCCATGGTGGTTTAGGCTCTGGTAGCCCTAATAATTCTGGACCTCCTTCTACCAGTTTTGATGATTCAGGATATACTACCTCCTGTAACTGATTGTAGTCAACATTTTGCATTGACTGAGCCATTACAGACTCTGCTACATTTTTACAATGTGAACTTTACGTTAATTTCCGGGATTTTGTCTCTGCCTCTTCTTCACAATCTACTACACAGCTTTCAGGGGCATCAGAAATTGAAAGGCTGTCTTTTTCTATTTGAAACACTTCTAAAGTTGCTTTAATAATGGGCCAATCATTCCCTACTGTAAGTGGGATGATTTTACCTTCCCTACTTGCTTGTTTTAATTCTTTGCCAATTTTCCCCCAATCTTTTAGATCTAAAGTTCCCTGTTTTGGAAACCATGGGCAGAATTGTTCTATCGTTTGAAATAACATAATTAGATTTTCTGTAGAAACTCTAACTCCCCATCTTCTTAGAAGAATTTTAATGAAGCTGAGATAAGAGGCATATTTACTTTCAGTTTGTCCCATTGTCACCCTGAGTTCTTCTGAGCGCACAAGCTTACCGCATGGCTGACCATGGAAGTACTTGGGAATCTCTCGTTGACTGTCTTCAATGCTCATGTTTTTAGCGTACCTTCACCCTAGAGAAAGGCCCATGTTGGGCGCCAGATGAAGGGGGTCAGCCACTCCACACCTGTGGGTATTTCTCATCAGGCAGGACAAGAGACTGAGAAAAGAAATAAGACACAGAGACAAAGTATAGAGAAAGAAAAATGGGCCCAGGGGACTGGTGCTCAGCATACGGAGGACCCACACTGGCACCGGTCTCTGAGTTCCCTCAGTATTTATTGATTACTATTTTCACTAACTCAGTAAGGGGAAAGTGGCAGGAGAGCAGAGTGATAGTGGGGAGAAAATCAGCAAGAAAAGATGTGAGCAGAGGAATCTGTGTCACAAATAAGTTTAAGGGATGGTACTATGCCTGGATGTGAACATAGGCCAGATTTATGCTTTTCTCCACCCAAACATCTCAGTGGAGTAAAGAGTAACAAAGCAGCATTTCTGCCAACATGTCTCACCTCTCACCACAGGCAGTTTTTCTCCTATCTCAGAATAGAACAAATGTATAATCAGGTTTTATACTGAGGCATTCAGTTCCCAGGGGCAGGCAGGAGACAGAAGCATTTCTCTTATCTCAACTGCAAGAGACCTTCCTCTTTTACTAATCCTCCTCAGCACAGACCCTTAATGGGTGTCAAGCTGGGTGGAAGGTCAGGTCTTTCCCATTCAATGAGGTCATATTTCAGACTATCACATGAGGAGAAACCTTGGACAATACCAGGCTTTCCAGGGCAGGGGTCCCTGAGGTTTTTCACAGTGTATTGCACCCATGGTTACTTGAGAATGGAGAATGGTGATGACTTTTATCAAGCATACTGCCTGTAAACGTTTTGCTAGCAAAGCACATCCTGCACAGCCCTGGATCCCTTAAACCTTGATTCTATACAACACATGCTGCTGTGAGTAAAAAGTTGGGGCTAAAGTTACAGATTAACAGCATCTCAGGGCAAAGTCAGGCTACAGATCAAAATGGAGTTTCTTATGTCTTCCTTTTCCACATAGACACAGTAACAGACTGATCTCTCTTTCTTTTCCCTGCATACACTAGTCTTCTTCTTTAGTCTGCTAGATATGGGAAGGGTGTTAAGAAAGGATCTCTCATCAATATGACCTGGCCCCCAAAAAGCATGCTTGATTTTTGAATGTGGTAAAGAAATATTTAAACCATGTTTTATGTCTATATGATTATTAGTATTTATATATTGTTTTGTTTTGTTTTGTTTTTGAGATGGAGTCTCACTCTGTCAGGAGGCTGAAGTGTGGTGGCACAATCTCAGCTCACAGCAACCTATGCCTCCTGGGTTCAAGCAATTCTCCTGCCTCAGCCTCTCTAGTAGCTGGGAGTACAGGCATGTGCCAACATGTCCAGCTAATTTTTGTATTTTTAGTAGAGACAGGGTTTCACCATGTTAGCTAGGATGGTCTCGATCTCTTTATCTTGTGATTCTCCTGCCTCAGCCCCTCAAAGTGCTACTATTATAGGTATAAGCCAACACGCCTGGTCATATTTATATATTATAGGTAGTATTTTGCTAAAAGGGAATTTTGATATCTTTATAAGACACAACTAGTTTAATTAAGGAAGGAGCACTGCCCACCATGATGACAGGTATGGGTTGGTGATGCCCTGAAGCTCCAGGTAATCGATGATGTGAATGTCCCCTTCCAAAGCAGGGGCCATGCCTTGTGCAGTGAATCTCTGTCCCAGCACAGCTAATGGTCAGAAATGGATTCTTCTCAATCTGCCCATTAGGACTGAACAGGATCTCAGCATCTGGTTAGCAGGGAGGGACCCTGAGAAGGGGCTTTACTTGAGTGACTCACACTCTTTGCCCACATAGAATGTTCCCGGCCCTGTGTGTGCATCTTGTGGGTATTAACCCACTGATCAGCCACAGAACAAAGCAAGGAGGTAATAGATTTGTAAAGAGAAGTAAAGAACAGGAGAGAATTGATAAAAATGAGGAAATTTCATTTGGATGCCTGACTTCCGGGGGCAGGACCTCATTAAAAACACAGCTCAGTGCTTCTGATTTTCTCTTTTTCTCGTCTCTTTTTCCTGAGATGGAGTCTTGCTCTATTTCCCAGGCTGCAGTGTAGTGGCTCTATCTCAGCTCACTGAAACTTCTGCCTCCTGGCTTCAAGCGATTCTCCTACCTCAGCCTCCCAAATAGCTCGGACTACAAGTGCCTGCCACCATGCTCAGCTAATTTTTTTTTTTGGCCCCGAGTCTCGCCCTGTCGCCCAGGTTGGAGTGAAGTGGCACTATCTGGAGATCTCAAGTACATGGACCGGGGAGTCTGCAGGAGTTTGTTTATCTTGGGCTGGGGGTGCATGGGAAGTAGGTAGGGCTCCTGTGACCACAAATCCAAGGCCTCTGGGATCAGAAGGCAACAACAAGGGCCAGGACCTACCCCGGGGCCTGTGCTTGCAGGGACCCTGGCTCTCATTTGTATGTGGGGTGCCTGAGTGATTTCAGATTCCTCACCCATGCCCATTGGCTCTTCTAGGGGAGATGCATCTATAACACCTGTAGGTGACCCTGTGTAGGAAAAGATTGCAGAACCCACATGGGCCCATGCTGAGTGAGGCTTTCTCCAGGTGGGCATGAAAACCCCTAGCTCCCCAGCCACTGCCAGAGCTTGGGGTTGGGGGCCCTACATGGAGGCAAATGCAGGGAGCATTGGCAAAGGCAGGGCTGAGTGAAAGGAGAAGAAGAGCACATGGAAAAGACACAGGGGTCTCTGACAGTGCCAGGGCCAGAGGCACTTGGGAGTGGGAGAGGCATGACTGGGAGATAGGTCCAGGGCTTTTTCTGAGCCCTGAGGCCCCAGCAGGTTTACTTCCCTCCGAAGATCTCTCTGGGCTATTGTGCCTGGGAGTCAGGGCTGGCTCCGCTGCAGCTCTGTGGGAAGGGCATAGATCCCTCAGGGTCTAAGGTTCAACTTTACTCTTATCCTCAAATGAGGGCTTTTACCGAGCAATCTCTTGTCCGCAGATCCCACGTCTTCTTGCTGGACTCCCAGAGGAAGTTGTCCTACCAGGGACATGGGATGTTATACTTTTCTCTTCCATGGAACCATCTCTGTCAGGTAGAGTTGTACCTTTCTAGGTGGCCACACACACACACACACACACATACTTACCATGTGGCCATTGCAGTGATGCCCACTGGGCTTGGGGTTCTTCCATAACACCCAGCTGAAAAAAGCCTCATCTAAGGATAAGAAGAGACCTGGCTTGGACAAAAAAATACTTACTGCATTCCAGGTGCATCCTTATCAGCTCTAAGGCTGGACCAGGGGAACCTGGGAAGGGATGGCCCCTGTGCTGGGACCTGTCCAAGGCTCTGTCATCATCCTGGCAGCCTTGGAAGACCAGAGGGGTCAGGTCTTCCTCTGCAAGCCAGGCAGTGTCACCACCCAGAAGTCCAAGGTGCCTCTTTAGGTCCAGAGCAGTAGCCGTGGAGTTTCCTGCTTTGTGCCTTGCCATGTTCACCAACATCACTCAATATAAATTGGGGAAAATTTCTTAATTACTGCTGGGTCTCTCTGCATTGTGGCCATGTTCTGAAGTCCAGGAGAGATGGGCTGATGGCCTTGGGATGCATAAAGTGACCCCGGTCCCATCAGCTCAGGCTGGGGGAGAAAACAGAGGCTCAGGAATATTCTAGAGAGCCTAAGCAAGGGCCTCATAGGAGCTCTGGAATCCCAGTGTGGATTCTGGGACTGGAGAATAGGTCAGGTGATTTCCTGAGATGGGTTTCGAAGGTTGCTCTGAGCTTGGCAGCAGATGAGCACCTCGAGAAGAACTGGCGACAGAACATGGTAGAAAAGACCCCAAGTGCAGGATTCTCACTGGGGTCCTGGGGGTGCTACGGCACCCCTTGAAATGGGCAGGAAGAGGAAGTCAGTCAGCCAGTTCTTTCCAATATTTAGCTTATTGAACACCTTGGGGGTTCCACTGAGCCCCTCACCTGAGGGGTTTGCCAATCATTTGCTGCCAGAACATGGGCAGGTTTTTCTCTGGCCAAGTCTCAGGTTTATCAGGTTACAAATGGGGAAAATAGCAACGTGCCTTAGATTCTCCATGAAGAAGAGCTGAGGTCCGAGATGATCGGTACCAGCCGTCTGTTGTGCCTCGTGGATGCTCAGTGAACACAGATTCTCACAACCATTATTGGTGCTGAGCTCACCCTCAGCCTCAGGTTGACAAAGTGGGGCGTGGGAAGTAGAAGCCTCACTGGGCTCAGGTGATCCTCCCACCTCAACTTCTCGGGCAGCTTGGCCTACAGGTGCACACTGCCTCCCCCCAGCTAATATCTTGTATTTGTATTAGAGACAGGGTTTCATCACATTGCCCACATTCCTCACAAACTCCTGAGCTCTAGCACTCTTCCTTTCTTCGCTTCCCAAAGGACTGGGATTAGAGGCCTGAGGTCTTTCTTTCTTTTCCTTCCTTCCTTCCTTCGTTCCTTCCTTCCTTTTCTTTTTTCTTTCTTTCTTTCTTTCTTTCTTTCTTTCTTTCTTTCTTTCTTTCTTTCTTTCTTTCTTTCTTCCTTCCTTCCTTCCTTCCTTCCTTTCTTTCTTTCTTTCCTTCCTTCCTTCCTTCCTTCCTTCCTTCCTTCCTTCCTTCCTTCCTTCTTTCTTTCTTTCTTGCTTGCTTGCTTTTTCTTTTGTTCCTTTTTGACAGTGTCATGCCGTCACCCAGGATGGAAGGCAGTGGCGCCATCTCAGCTCACTGCAACTTCGCATCCTGGGTTTAAGCGATTCTCCTGCCTCAGCCTTCTGAGTAGCTGGGAGTGCAGACATCTGCCACTATGCTTGGCTAATTTTTTGTATTTTTAGTAGAGGTGGAGTTTCACCGTATTAACCAGAATGGTCTTGATATACTGACCTCGTGATCAGCCCACCTTGGCCTCTCAAAGTGCTGATGTTACAGGCGTGAGCCACTGTGCCTGGGTCTGAGCTTTCTTTGTAGGCCTAATGGTGATGCTCTGATAAGAATCTCTATGTTCAATATTAGTGACAGGAAAGGACTCTAAGAAGGAGGAAACATGAATTATGAAATTAGAGTAGGAAGGCAGTGGCTGAGATTAAGATTTGGATGAAGGGTCCTGGAAAATGACTGGGGCCAATGGTTGCTGGGAAATGTTCCACTGTGGGAAGATCCCAGAGTCTAAAGGAAAGGTTTCCAGATGATAGAACAATGATGGACATATGGACCCTCATTCATTTCTCTCTCACATCCTGTAGAGCCCACAGTTTCTACCTGGGTGGCTTCCAGCTTGGGAAAGTCTCCCTTCCCAGGTCTAGCCACAATCTTCTCTCTGGCCTCTGCTCCAGCTCACATTCTCAGATTCCATCTTTGCAAGCTGGTTTTCTGAGAGGAGCCCATCATTTTTGTGGGTAAACACCCTTTACCTTCTAGTAGGGCCAAGACTATACCTGCCCCCTGTGTTTTCAAAGTGAATGTTATGGTTTAAGTCTGCCCTATCTCTTTTGATGATTCTCCTTTTAATTTCTGAACTCAATCTAGGGTGGGTGAGATGGCTGATGCATGTTATCCCAGCATTTTGGGAGGCCGAGGTGAGGAGATCACTTGAGGTCAGGAGTTTGAGACCAGCCGGGCCAACATGGTGAAACCCCATCTCGACTAAAATACAAAAATTAGTAGGGCTTGTTGGAGTGCACCCGTAATTCCCAGCTACTTGGGAGGCAGAAGTGAGAGAATGGCTTGAACCCAGAAGGTTGAGGCTGCAGTGAGCTGAAATCGTGCCACTGCACTCCAGCCTGAGTGACAGATGTAGGCCCAGTCTGAAAATCAAACAATCAATAAATAAACTCAATCTTGACAAAAGACTTTGAGTCCTGACATCTAGATGCCCACAAGATAACCGCCATGTTTTACATTGTCTTGTTTCCTTTGCAGGTTCCCATTAGAACAGCTAGTCTCACTCCGCTCAGTCCCCACCTCACTTGGTCATTTTGTCCTGATTTCCTTCAGTGAAGCCTTGACTTAGTCTTGAGATAGATCACACCCTCAGGGGTTCCTTTCTTCTACCTGAATGTGCATATGATCTGCTATGTTAGATAGCATAAAACACAGGTGACCACTCTATATACACAGCTTTTTATTCTGTTTTCTTGGGAATGACATCACTATCTTCTTCAGGCTGTTGTAGCTCTGAAACATTTTGACAATTTTGATGTGGCCAAACATCCTCCAATAAGGAAAACTTAAGGTTTTTTTTTTTTTTGGTCTAATATCAGGAACAGATTAATCCCTTCCCTGTATCACTATGAAAGTCGTGTATTAGCCAAACTTCATCAGTATTTGGGGAATAAATGAACGAATGAGTTTTGGACTTTCACCCTATTTTTTATTCTTTTACTTCCATAAATGTGTATCTAATTCAATCAATTAGTCAGAAGAAAGCTGAAAACTCAATCAGGATTAACTGGGTGGGACTACAAGATCTAATCAGGTATCACTTTCTGATTGGAAGCTGGTGATTGAGAAGGGAAGGGTGGGGTTAGAAAGGTCTATAAAATCTCCTGAGGGTACCCAGAAGAGACCCACAGCACTCATACCTGAAGCTACTGGTTGGTTCCCTGAGAGGTCCCAGAACTCTGCAAAGTGAGTCCAGCGCTGGTAAGTCACCACCTGCTTAGGGTCATGCCCATCTGATCAGCAGCCAGCCAGCCAGTCAGGGATGGTGACACACATCCCAAAGTGGCACAGAATATTTTTCTGTCTGTTTCGTGAGATGAACAGATTTAGGCTTTCATTTTTCCTCTAAATGTAGTTTTGTCTTCATCCATCAAATTGTGATTTGTGCTTGGTTTTTGTCATTTAAAAATTCTTATCGAAGCAGGTTTTTAAAAAATATATTAAAAATTTACAGTGAGATGAATTTTTATTTCTTGACATTTGAAGTTATTTGTTTTTGTGCCCTTCAATTACAGTTCATGGACTTGGTGTTACTGTGATTCTCCAAGTGTGCTTTCATTTTCATAAAATCCTTAAAGGTATCCCACACACCAATCTAAAGAGTGCTGTTTTGCTCAGATCATAGGATTTATCTTTGCCCCTAGGATCCGTCCAAAAGTGGGTAATTGTGAGTATGTGGAAGTGATGTCTATTGGAACCTTCATCTTAGAGTTACAGTGCTCTAGAATAGCGTGGTAGCACTTTTACAGTTTCTGGTTAATTTCTTTTTTTGAGATGGAGTTTCCCTATTGTTGCCCAGGCTGCAGTGCCATGGTGTGGTTTGGCTCACTGAAATTTCTGCCTCCTAGTTACATGCAATTCTCTTGCTTCAGCCTCCTGAGTAGCTTGGATTACAGGCACTCACCACCATGCCCAGCTAATTTTTGTATTTTTAGTAGACACAGGGTTTTGCCATGTTGGCCATGCTGTCCTCAAACTCCTGACCTCAGGAGATCTGCCCACCTCAGACTCCCAAAGTTCTGGGATTACAGGAGTAAGCCACTGCGCCCAGCTACAGTTAGCATTTCTATACATACCTTCCAAATGCTGTGGAATACCATCACACCACTTTTACAGTTCCAGTGAATTATTTTGTTTTTTTTCTGGGATCTATTCTGACTGTGTCACCCAGACTGGAGTGCAGGGCCCTGAGCTGGGCTCCCTGGAAACTCTGCCTCTGGGCTTCAAGTGATTCTCCTTCCTCTGCCTCCAGAGTAGCTAGGATTATAGTCATGCATGACCACACCTGGCTAACATTTTAATTAATTAATTTATCAATTTGTTTTTGTTTGAGTCGGAGTCCAACTCTGTCACCCAGGCTGGAGAGCAGTGGTGTGATGTCGGCTCACTGCAACCTCTGCCTTCTGGAGTCAAATGATTCTTAATTTTTTTATATTTAGTAGAGACATCTTTTCATTATGTAGGCCAGGCTGTTCTCGAATCCCGGACCTCAATTGATCTGCCTGCCTTGCCATCCAGCAGTGTTGGGATTACAGACATTAGCCACAGCACCTGGTCCATTTCTGGTAGAAAATTTTCAAAATAAAAAATAATGGCATTGATTTTAGGGAGTCCCTTTAGTGTTCCCCCAGCATGTTTATGGTGTAAACTGAGAATGTAGGCTGTCTGGGCCCACAGGACACTCTCATTCTCATTGTTTAGGGTGGTAAGTGACAAGAAATTTTTCCTCAAAGAGGTAGAGCTTGGCTTTCAGGATCCTCAGTGGCACTGTCCGGTGGTTCTGGGATTCAGTGGAGCAATGGAGGAAAATTAACAAGCCAGTGGTCTCCTTGACCCCTCCCTCATTGGTGTTTGGAAGACATTCTTCCTGGTACCAGTAGAAGCAGATGATTGTGTTTGCCCTGAGAGTGATACATTTTCCCTGGATTTGTCTTTTAGAGATTTTCCTTGCAGATCTATCAGGATGAGCATCCAGGCCCCACCCAGACTCCTGGAGCTGGCAGGGCAGAGCCTGCTGAGAGACCAGGCCTTGTCCATCTCTGCCATGGAGGAGCTGCCCAGGGTGCTCTATCTCCCACTCTTCATGGAGGCCTTCCACAGGAGACACTTCCAGACTCTGACGGTGATGGTGCAGGCCTGGCCCTTCACCTGCCTCCCTCTGGGATCACTGATGAGGACGCTTCATTTGGAGACTTAAAAGCATTGCTGGAAGGGCTTCATATGCTGCTTACACAGAAGGATCGCCCCAGGTGAGGTGACCCAGGAGGGCTGGTAGATAGGGCTCAGGTGTCCAGGGAAAGAACAGCAGGGTCAGGCAGAGAGGTAGCCCAAGTGTGGCACAGAGTCTTCTGATGGTGTTGGCGAGGAAGATCAGGGAGGCTTTGGCCACTGTCCAGATCCTCAGAGACAGGACTGCTCACCATACAGGGTCCACTGTGGGAACAGAAACCTGCCTTTACTCAGTGGAAGGTAAAGGGAATAGAAGTGGGGAATCAAAAGTCAGAATCAAAAGGGAATCAAAAGGGAACAGGGATTGAGAAAAGACAAAGAGAACACGGAGCACTGAGGACAGGAGCAGCTGATTTATGGGATGAGAATGAAAGCAAAGGTCAGGGATGGGTCCTTCTGAATTCTGAGCCTCTCCCTTACTTTACCCATAGGAGGTGGAAACTTCAGGTGCTGGATTTGCGGGATGTTGACGAGAATTTCTGGGCCATATGGCCTGGAGCCTGGGCCCTGTCCTGCTTCCCAGAGACCATGAGTAAGAGGCAGACAGCAGAGGACTGTCCAAGGATGGGAGAGCACCAGCCTTTAAAGGTGTTCATAGACATCTGCCTCAAGGAAATACCCCAGGATGAATGCCTGAGATACCTCTTTCAGTGGGTTTACCAAAGGAGAGGTTTAGTACACCTGTGCTGTAGTAAGCTGGTCAATTATCTAACGCCGATTAAATATCTCAGAAAGTCATTGAAAATAATATACCTGAATAGTATTCAAGAGCTGGAAATTCGCAACATGTCCTGGCCACGTCTGATAAGAAAGCTTCGTTGTTACCTGAAGGAGATGAAGAATCTTCGCAAACTCGTTTTCTCCAGGTGCCATCATTACACGTCAGATAATGAACTCGAAGGACGGTTAGTCGCCAAATTCAGCTCTGTGTTCCTCAGGCTGGAACACCTCCAGTTGCTTAAAATAAAATTGATCACCTTCCTCAGTGGGCACCTGGAACAGCTGATCAGGTGAGAAAGGATCATGCACTTTATGCAGATCACAGCATAGCCTTGTTCTGTTACAGCAAACATTAGAAGGCATGTACTGTGTGCCAGCCAGTGGCAACATCACAGTGAAGGGGACATCAGAATATCAACACATTGTCCCATTCAGTGTTCCATGTCCTGGAGTGGCTATCACAGGATAGCTCCAATAAGGGCAGAGGGGTCACCTGGGGTAGAAGCTAGAGAGGGACATCATGTACAAGCTAGTTAGTGGGGGTTTCAGCTCTATTGGGGGTGCACATGTGAATTTCCTGTTAGAAAGTGTGTTTCAAGTTGATACGATGTCAAAGAGATAATAGAGGAGGGTATGAAAGGAGGGAAAGCGCATCAAACCTGTCCATTTCACAATAGAAGGTCTGTCCTCACCGGCTTAGTGATCATGAATGATCCTGTCTCTGATTCCCTGTTTGTAAAAGGTTGTTTTGAACTCCAGGAAAGGTAATTGACATGGGAAATGCATGCTTCCGGGATGGAGGTGAGGGAGTAGGCATGAGAGTGGTAAAAAGTGACAGTTGGTTTGCAGATGCAGGCATGTCAGGGAGCCCCTGCCGACATGTAGCCCTAGCTGATGTCCCTAGACCTTGCTCAGTTGAGTTCTTTTTTTTTTTTTTTTTTTTGAGACGGAGTCTTGCTTTGTCGCCCAGGCTGGAGTGCAGTGGCACGATCTCGGCTCACTGCAAGCTCCACCTCCCGGGTTCACGCCATTCTCCTGCCTCAGCCTCCCGAGTAGCTGGGACTACAGGCGCCCACTACCACGCCCGGCTAATTTTTTGTATTTTTAGTAGAGACGGGGTTTCACCGTGTTAGCCAGGATGGTCTCGATCTCCTGACCTCGTGATCCGCCCGCCTCGGCCTCCCAAAGTGCTGGGATTACAGGCGTGAGCCACCGCGCCCGGCCCAGTTGAGTTCTTTGTGCACATCTCCCACCGGGTACCTGTGGCCCAGAGATGAAGTTTTCTGCTAAAAGATGAAAAAAAAAAAGGCTTTAGAGATTTTATGGCCTTGAACCTATCACACAAGCAATGGTGAAAGTGCTGAGGCTAAAATGGGACAGCCCGTGAATGATCAGGGTCCTCATCATGCAGCAACTTGCGTGAGGACCATCATCAGATGGTGGCAACAAAGTTGTGTTTGGTTGACGCAGCCATTTTCCTTGAGGTTATTCCCCACTACCTTCATCTAACTTGTACCATTGCCCAGAACTAACTTCTTGATCTCCACAGGTGCCTCCAGAACCCCTTGGAGAACTTGGAATTAACTTATGGCTACCTATTGGAAGAAGACATGAAGTGTCTCTCCCAGTACCCAAGCCTCGGTTACCTAAAGCATCTGAATCTCAGCTACGTGCTGCTGTTCCGCATCAGTCTTGAACCCCTAGGAGCTCTGCTAGAGAAAATTGCTGCCTCTCTCGAAACCCTCATCTTGGAGGGCTGTCAGATCCACTACTCCCAACTCAGTGCCATCCTGCCTGGCCTGAGCCACTGCTCCCAGCTCACCACCTTCTACTTTGGCAGAAATTGGATGTCTATGGGCGCCCTGAAGGACCTGCTGCGCCACACCAGCGGGCTGAGCAAGTTAAGCCTGGAGACGTATCCTGCCCCTGAGGAGAGTTTGAATTCCTTGGTTCATGTGAATTGGGAGATCTTCACCCCACTTCGGGCTGAGCTTATGTGTACACTGAGGGAAGTCAGGCAGCCCAAGAGGATCTTCATTGGCCCCACCCCCTGCCCTTCCTGTGGCTCATCACCGTCTGAGGAACTGGAGCTCCATCTTTGCTGCTAGGGAAGGCGTGCCTAGCAGGGTAGATAAATCTAATGTTCTCTTCCAGGCACTTGGACACTAAAACCTACTATGTAGGTGCAAGTTATTTTTCTCTTTTCTTATTTCCTTTTTTAATAGTTCCAAAATTTTTATTAAAGACAATTTGAGACAGGGTTTCACTGTGTTGCTCCAGCTGGTCTCAAACTGCTGGGCTTATGGGATCCTCCTGCCTCAGCTTCCTAAAGTGCTGGGATTACTGGCATGAGTGACTGTGTCCAGGCCACATGCAACTTAAAGGAAGCACAGGCAAGTGCTCAGCGTGAGGGAAAATACATAACAGCAGGGGGCAAGGCTGGAGGAAAATGTTGAGGTGACGTCAATGAGAACTTCAGGGACCCGTGTCCTAGAGTCGGAAAGAGAAGCTAAAGTTCTACAGTGATGAGAATGTTATCTCTGCAAGGATGGTTACCAAGGAATATCAGAAATAAAGAGCACCTGAATGAAAACTTTTAACCTGTTGTGCAATTTATCCATCAGAAATCTCTAGTTATTGAGTTACTGATGGAAAGATAATGAAATACTAATTTGTCTGTGATTCAGTTTCAGTTGTAGAACATCAAAGCAACCAAATAAAATTAGATCATTTTGAGTATTTCCCACCCATTCTTGTTCTTTGTTTTGTTTTGGAGACAAAATCTCAGTTTGTCATTTAGGCTGGAGTGTGATGGTGCAATCTGGGCTCACTGCAATCCTGTCCTTCAGGGCTCAAGTGATTCTCATGCCTCAACCACTCAAATGGCTGGGACTGCAGGCATATTCCACCAAGCCTGGGTGATTTTTGTATTTTGAATAGAGACGGGGTTTTTCCATGTTGATCAGCCTGGTCTCAAGATCCTGTCTTCGAGTGATCCACCAACCTTGGCCTCCCAAAGTGCTGGGAAAACAGGTGTGCAGATGATCTCCACCCATTCTTTACTTCTCTTCAGTCATCAGTTTTTTTCTTCCTTTTTTTGCTTGCAGGGAGCAGCTCGGTCAGGCACAAAGGGACGGGCAGAGAGGGGTCCCAAGGAGAAGATAGGGACGGGGTGGTGCCCTGCTCACACAAGAAGTGTGGATGCCAGGCCCAGAAAGCAGAGCTGGGGCCATCCATCAGCGGGCCAGGGTGAGAAGTACAAGTGGCACCTGCTTCAATGTCCTGTCGAGCTATCTGGCCACTGTGCCATCCTGTTAACAGTGTCAAGCTCCCGGGTCTTGAAGGGAGGTTCCATGCGGATCCACCCCAGCCTGTTTTTCCAAGATCTGCCCCCTGTAGGGGAGACCATGGAGTCTGATTGCTGGGCCTGGGAACCATGAACCACTCCTGGAGGCCCCCCCCCTTGGCAGGGTCATGAGCCAGGCCTGTGCTCCATGTCCCTGAGGCAGCCAGCTGTGCCACCCACACCCTCTCATGGCAAAATGGAACCTGGACCCAGGTCTGGAGTCTCCACCACAGCCTCTACCTCACTGCCCACTGCCTGCTGTTAGCCTGCAAGCTCTTGGATGAGAGTACAGTTGGGGCTTGTTAAACCACACCCAGGAACATTGGGTTTGTTTGTGTGGGGTTGGCCAGAGCTGCTGTGAACCTGCATCTCACCTGTCCTCTCTGTGGGGAAACACAGAGAGAGGGCACAGCCAAGGCTGCGTACACTTCGGAGCTGATGGGAGCCTGGGACAAGAGGGAGTCCTGGTCCTCCCGAGTTGGCAGGGCAGTAGCTCCAAAGGTGCAACTGAATCTGCCCAGGTCACAGTTACCAACTGAGGTCCCCCAGTGCTCTTGAGGGCCCAGGAGATCCCTCCTTCTCCTTCAGCTTCAGGGTGTCTGTTCCCACCGCCTGGTCTCTCATGGCACCTGCTCTAATTTTGGGGTGTGGTTGTGGTCGAGCCCGGATGCTGTCACAGCCCAGGTGGGTCTGTGGACATTTTGGTCAGTGCTGATACAGCATCCCATGGCTGCCTTGAACCCTCTGGACTTTGGGCCCTGATGAGTATAGAAGGGGGGCTGAGGGGGGGTTGCGGACAGATCAGCGCTGGTCTTTGGATGCTCCTTGGTACGAGTGACTTGGGCAACATGGTTGGTGGTGGGAGGGAGGCAGAATCCTGGACAGGAAGGTGAGGGTCACTGGTGAGGCTCCACCTTCTGACCAAGGAGGGCCTGAAGCCCGTAGGCTAGGCCACCAGTCCTACGGATCAGAATGGGAGCATATGTTGCCTTTTCTGTGCCTGCTCATGGCCACCTATGACCCAATGAGCACATACTTTCTCCAGTCTGATGCTGAAAAACCCCCAGACTCAGGGAGAACATCAGGAAGACCAGCGGCAGAGAGGAACTACCCACTACTGGGATGATTTTCCTGCAGAGACAAGCAACCCACTCTGGGTCTTTTTCTCTGCTGAGAGCTGTAGAGATGATGAGATGACTTTCCTGCAGAGAGCAGCAACCCACTCCAGGGCCTCCTCTCTACTGAGAGCAGTGGTGATGATGGAATACCCTGCCAGGAGAGAGGGGTCACCCACTCCAGCGCCTCCTGTCTGCTCAGAGCTGAACACTCATCAGGACACCCTGGCTGCAGAAAGAAGTTACCCACTGTGGGTCTCTGAGCTGTTCTATTGCTCAGTAAAACTCCTCTTTATCTCACTCACCTTCCACTTGTCTGCATAATTCATTCTTCCTGGTCACAGAACAAGAACTTGGGACCTGCCTAATGGTGGGGCTAAAAGAGCAATAACACAAACAAAGCTGAAACAGAGCCCTTGCTCACCAAGTTGTAGGTGAAGAGAAAAAGAGAAGAGCGACTACTCTTCCAGGGGCCCAGACATGGGAGCTTCCTGAGCCAGGGCTGTGACTCCTTTCTGGGGGTTCTGCAGTTCCTGGCATTTCCAAGCTTTCAGTGTTGGTGTCACTGTGTATTCCAGTGACAACCATGGAAGCTGCTTGTGCTGTGCCTGGTTCATTTGCAGCCTTCAAGAAATCTGGCACCCGTGCTGGCACCTGGAGCTGCCTGCCCCACTGCTGCAGCAGCAGCCAGTGACTGTCCAAAGTGGCCAGACCCCCTGCTCATTCACACACCCCTCACTGCTCTACCCCTGACCCGCCCTTAATAGGCATGTGCTCCAGGCCTAAAACATGAGTCAAGCATAGTCTACCAGGCTGCATGGGCAGAATGAACCCAGAGAACCCCATCAAAACTCTGGCAAAGTTGCCCCCAGCCACAGATGTTTCTGGCCAGAAAAGTCACATTCCAAGGATTCCAGAAGAGAAAATTTAAGCACAAAGAAAGACAATAAGAAAAGGATGGAAGAGAGAAGTCTCTAAACAACCAAAAAACAAGAAATGAAATGGGAGTACTAAGCCTTTATCAATAAAAACAATGAATATAATTTATCTCACTTCTGCAAGTGAAAGGCATAGGGTCTTTGAATGAGTAAAAAAATAAGACCCTACTATATGCTGTTTTCCAGAAACTCACTTCATCTATAAGGATACATGTAGATGGAAAGTGAAGGGGTAGAATAAAGTATACCATGCAACTGGAAACCAAAAAACAGCAAGAGCATCTGTACTTATGTCAGGTAAAATAGGTGCCAAATCTCAGAACGCACTCAGGTAAAACAGAATACAAATCTAAGCTTGTAAAATAATGGACTACACTTACACAAACTATGCCTAGAAAGAACATACATCAAAATAATAGAAGCCAAAAATGACAAATCCATATGCAACATCATATTGAATGAAGAAATGTTGAAAGTATTCCCACTAAGAACTACAAGAAGACAAAAATGATCACTTTATCCACTTGTAATCAACATAGGACTGAAAGTTTTTGTCAGAGCAATCTGGTAAGCAAAAGAAATAAAGGACATTTAAATTGGAAAGAAGGAAGTGAAACTACCTGTGTTTGCCAATGATATGATTGTATGTGCTTAGAAAACCTGAAAGATTCCACCAAAAGACTCGTAGATGAGATAAATGAATTCACTGAAGTCTCAGGTCCAAAATCTGTATGTACAAATCAGTAACACCCCTTTATACCAACAACAAGCAAGCCGAGAATCAAATGAAGAACTCCATCCCTTTACGACAGTTGCAAAACAACAACAAAAACTGACAATAACAAAAACAACCTAGGAATACACTTAACCATTAGGTGCAGGATCTCTACAAGGAGAACTACAAGACACTGCTGAAAAAAATCATAGATGACAAAAAAGAAGAAAAACGTCCCATGCTGATGGATTGACAGACACAATATCGTGAAAATGACCACACTGCCCAAAGCAATCTAAAAATTGCAAACATCAAACATCAATCTAAAAATTGCATACACCAAAATACAAACATCATTTCCACAGGATTACAAAAAGAATCCTAAAATTCATTTGGAGCCAAAAAAGAGGCTAAAGAGCCAAAGCAATCCTAAGCAAAATGAACAAATGTGGAGGCATCACATTACCTGACTTCAATTTATATGGTAAGGCAATAGTAAGCAAAACTGCATGGTGCCAGTATGAAGGTCAAGACATAGACCAATGGAACAGAATAGAGAACCCAGAAATAAAGCCACATACTTACAACCCAGTGGTAGGACTGCTGCTTATCAGTTTGTGCTGAGTTATGCCCTTTGGGGATATGGGGCCAAAGTTACTGGATTTTTCCCCCAAGAAATACCAGAGTGAATTGTAATGTCTGGTGTGATTTTTAGACTCTGACTATTGCCATAGTGATTAGGTCATCTCCAGGTACCCAGAGACTCAATCACCAACCAGTGTCCACATTCTTGTCATCGCTGCAAGAAAGAGTTTAGGAAGTAGGCAGAATGAAGCAAAAGGCAAGAAGTGTCTATTGCAAAGCAAAGGTAGATACTCAAGAGAGGGCCAATTCAGGAGAGTGAGTTGTGTACAAGGGAGTTTGGGTTTCTAATTTTATAGGATCTCTAAGGAGAGGTTGAAATAATCGTTAGGATTTTAAGAAGAAATGATGAAGTTTTCTTAGAACTGAAGTGTCACCTATTATTTATTTATTTATTTATTTATTTATTTATTTATTTATTTATTAATTATGTTTTGAGATGGAGTTTCCCTCTTGTTGTCCAGGCTGGAGTGCAATGATCTTGGCTTACTGCAACCTCTGCCTCCTGGGTTCAACCAATTCTCCTGCCTCAGCCTCTGGAGTAGCTGGGATTACAGACATGTGCCACCACACTAGGCTAATTTTGTATTTTTAGTAGAGATGAGATTTCTCCATGTTGGTCAGGATGGTCTCAAACTCCTGACCTCAGGTGATCCACCCACCTTGGGCTCCCAAAGTGTTGGGATTACAGGTATGAGCCACTGGGCCTGGCTAGGTGTCACCTATTTTTATACTAAGTATGGGCATTCTCAGAACCATCCTGGCACTGGTGTGTGATTTACTGTCATAATGGGTGTATAATTAGGCCTGGGGTAGGGCAAGGGTCAAACCCAGTGCCATGTCTGACCAATTCAGTGTCAGCCAGCTTAGCCCCGTCCTGCTTGTTTGGATCTTATTGGTCAAGGCTTATCCTTATTCTTGCAGCTAATTTTACAAGCTCTTTTCTTGCCGCTGTATGAAATCACTGCTTGATATTTTCATGCTTCTCCTGTGACCAGCCAGCTTTCCTATTTTATGGGTATTTCTTTTCTTTTCCCTTCCCTTTCCTTCCCTTTGCTTCCCCTCCCCTCCCCTCCCCTGTCTTGTCTTGTCTTGTCTTGTCTTGTCTTGTCTTGTCTTGTCTTGTCTTGTCTTGTCTTGTCTTGTCTTGTCTTGTCTGTCTTTCTTTCTTTCTTTCTTTCTTTCTTTCTTTCTTTCTTTCTTTCTTTCTTTCTTCCTTTCTTTCTTTCTTTCTCTCTTTCTTCTTTCCACTTTAAGTTCTGGGATACATGTGGAGAATGTGCAGTTTTGTTACATACGTATACACATGCCATGGTGGTTTGCTGCACCCATCAACCCGTCATCTACATTAGGTATTTCTCCTAATGCTACCCCTCTCCTAGTGCTCCACACCCTGAGAGGCCCTGATGTGTGATGTTCCCCTATCTGTGTCCATGAGTTCTCATTGTTCAACTCCCACTTATGAGTGAGAACATGAGGTGTTTTGGTTTACTGTTCCTGTGTTAGTTTGCTGAGAATGATGGTTTCTAGCTTCATCCATGTCCCTGCCAAGGAAATGAACTTATTTTTTATGGTTGCATAGTATTCCATGATGTATATGTGCCACATTTGCTTTATCCAGTCTATCATTGATGGGCATTTGGGTTGGTTCCAAGTCTTTGCTGTTGTGAATAGTGCTGCAATAAACATACTTGTGCATGTGTCTTTATAGTAGAAGGATTTATAATCCTTTGGATATATACCCAGTAAAGGGATTGCTGGATCAAATGGTATTTCTGGTTCTAGATCCTTGAGGAATTGCCACACTGTCTTCCACAATGGTTGAACTAATTTACACTCCCACCAACAGTGTCAAAGCGTTCCTATTTCTCCACATCCTTTCCAGCATATGTTGTTTCCTGACTTTTTAATGATCACCATTCTAACTGGCCTGAGATGGTATCTCACTGTGGTTTTGATTTGCATTAGAGAAATGCAAATCAAATGACCAGTTATGATGAGCATTTTTTCATATGTTTGTTGGCTGGATAAACGTTTTATTTTTGAGAATTGCCTGTTAGTATCCTTCACCCACTTTTTGGCGGGGTTGTTTGTTTTTTTCTTGTAAATTTGTTTAAGTTCCTTGTAGATTCTGGATATTAGTCATTTCTCTGACAGATAGATTGCAAAAATTTTCTCCCATTCTGTAGGTTGCCTGTTGACTCTGATGATAGTTTCTTTTGCTGTGCAAAAGCTCTTCATTTTAATTAGATCCCATTTGTCAATTTTGGCTTTTGTTGCCATTGCTTTTGGTGTTTTAGCCATGAAGTCTTTGCCCATGCCTATGTCCTGAATGGTATTGCCTAGGTTTTCTTCTATGGTTTTTATGGTTTTAGGTCTTACATTTAAATCTTTAATCCATCTTGAGTTAATTTTTGTATAAGGTGAAAGGAAGGGGTTCAGTTTCAGTTTTCTGCATATGGATAGCCAGTTTTCCCAACACCATTTATTAAATAGGGAATCCTTTCCCCATTGGTTGTTTTTGTCAGGTTTGTCAAGGATCAGATGGTTGTAGATGTGTGGCATTATTTCTGAGGCCTCTGTCCTGTTCCATTGGTCTACATATCTGTTTTGATAACTGTACCATGTTGTTTTTGTTACTGTAGCCTTGTCGTATAGTTTGAAGTCAGGTAGCATGATGCCTCCAGCTTTGTTCTTTTTGCTTAGGATTGTGTTGTGTATATAGGTTCTTTTTTGCTTCCAAATGAAGTTTTAAGTAGTTTTTCTAATTCTGTGAAGAAACTCAATGATACCTTGATGGGGATAGCATTGAATCTATAAATTACTTTGGGCATTATGGCCATTTTCACGATATTGATTCTTCCTACCCATGAGCATGGAATGTTCTTCCATTTGTTTGTATCCTCTTTTATTTCATTGAGCAGTGGTTTGTAGTTCTCCTTCACATCCCTTGTAAGTTGTATTCCTAAGTATTTTATTTTCTTTTAGCAATTGTGAATGGGAGTTCACTCATGATTGGCTCTCTGTTTGTCTATTGTTGATGTATAGGAATGCTCGTGATTTTTGCACATTGATTTTGTATCCTGAGACTTTGTTGAAGTTGCTTATCAGCTTTAGGAGATTTTGGGCTGAGACGATGGGGTTTTCTAAATATACAATCATGTCATCTGCAAACAGAGACAATTTGACTTCCTCTCTTCCTATTTGAATACTCTATTTCTTTCTCTTGCCTGATTGCCCTGGCCAGAACTTCCAATACTATGTTGAATAGGAGTGGTGAGAGAGGGCATCCATGCAGTGTGCCGGTTTTCCAAGGGAATGCTTGTAGCTTTTGCCCATTCAGTATGATATTGGCTGTGGCTTTGTCAAAATGGCTCTTATTATTTTTACATACGTTCCATCAACACCTAGTTTATGAAGAGTTTTTAGCCTGAAAGGGTGTTGAATTTTATCGAAGGCCTTTTCTGCACATATTGAAATAATCATGTGGTTTTTGTCATTGGTTCTGTTTATGTGATGGATTATGTTTATTGATTTGCGTAAGTGGAACCAGCCTTGCATGCCAGGGATGAAGCCAACTTGATCTTGGTGGATAAGCTTTTTGATGTGCTGCTGGATTCGCTTTGCCAGTATTTTATTGAGGATTTTTGCATCGATGTTCATCAGGAATATTGGCCTGAAATTTCCTTTTTTTGGTTGTGTCTCTGCCAGGTTTTGGTATCAGGATGATGCTGGCCTCATAAAAATGAGTTAGGGAGGAGACCCTCTTTTTCTATTGTTTGGAACAGTTTCAGAGGAATGGTAGAATTTGACTGTGAATTCTTCTGGTCCTGGACTTTATTTTGTTGGTAGGCTATTAATTATTGCCTCAATTTCAGAATTTGTTATTGGTCTCTTTAGGCATTTGACTTCTTCCTGGTTTAGTCTTGGGAGCATCTATGTGTCCAGGAATTTACCCATTTCTTCTAGATTTTCTAACTTATTTGCATAGAGGTGTTTATAGATTCTCAGATGGTAGTTTGTATTTCTCTGGGATCAGTGGTGATATCCCCTTTACCATTTTTTATTGTGTCTGTTTGATTCTTCTCTCTTTTCTTCTTAATTGATCTGGCTAGTGGTCTATTTTGTTGATCTTTTCCTAAAAACCAGCTCCTGGATTCATTGATTTTTTGAAGGGTTTTTCATGTCTCTATCTCTTTCAGTTGTGCTGTGATCTTAGTTATTTCTCGTCTTCTGATAGCTTCTGAATTTGTTTGCTCTTGCTTCTCTAGTTCTTTTAATTGCAATGCCAATTTTAGGTCTTTCCTCCTTTCTCCTGTGGGCATTTAGTGCTATAAATTTCCCTCTAAACACAGCTTTAGCTGTGTCCCAGAGATTCTGGTACATTGTGTCTTTGTTCTCATTGTTTTCAAAGAACTTATTTGTTTCTGCCTTAAATTTGTTATTTGCCCAGTTGTCATTCAGAATCAGCTTGTTCAGTTTTCATGTAGTTGTGCAGTTTTGAGTAAGTTTCTTAATCCTGAGTACTAATTTGATTGCACTTTGGTCTGAGATACTGTTTGTTATGATTTCCATTCTTTCACATTTGCTGAGGAGTGTTTTACTTCCAATTATGTGGTCAATTTTAGAATAAGTGTGATGTGGTGCTGAGAAAAATGTATATTCTGTTGATTTGGGGTGGAGAGTTTTGTAGATGTCTGTTAGGTCTGTTTGGTCCAGAGCTGCGTTCAAGTCCTGAATATCCTTGTTAATTTTCTGTCTCATTGATCTGTCTAATATTGACAGGGGTGTTTCTTTAATTAGCAAGTAGAATAGTCATTAGATATTCCAGGAAAGCAGAGGATTTCAGAGACTTGGAATTACCACCCATTTCTTCCTTCTTTGGGTTTCTTTGGAAGAATCTTGGACAAGTCACTCTGACCGGGACTTTTGCCATTTTCTGGCTCTTATATTGAGTTTTGTTTTACCTTGTGTTCCTTTGCTGAGTTCTTATTTTATCTTTGCAGTTTTCCGTCTTCCTGAGACCAATCACTGGTATTCCTATGTGATGCCCATAAGGTTTTTTTCGTCTATTTTATAAAAATTTTATTAATAAAAATTGTATCTGTTCATGGGGTACAGTATGATGTTTTGATATATTCATACTCTACAATGTGGAATAGTGAAATCAAGCTATTTGGCATTCCTACCACTTCACATTCTTACTCTTTTTATGGGGAGACATTTAAAATTTACTGTCTCAGTATTTTCAATTATATAATATATTATTACTAACTATAGTCACCTTACTATGCTATAGATATTCAACTCACTCCTCCTTTCTAACTGAAACTCTATTTTTTAAAACATTATGCCAACACATATCTGGACACATTTGGCTTTTGGGATCCCACCCTCTCCTCTGAGATGGGAGAACAGTGCAGTGTGCCCTGTGGCCAGACCCAGAATGATCCTGATGGAATTAGAAAAGAAACTGCACCTCTTTCCTCTTCCAGATCTGAGGTTGACCTTAGTTGAAGGTCTGGGATTTGAAAACTGCTGGGATTGGAATCCTGGCTCTCACCTTACTCCCACCTACACCAGCAGGATATATAGTCCATGGGAAGCATCTGGGAACATCTATCGTGTGAGTCCTAAGAATGAATAAATTGTATACACCTTTACAATTTTATTGAACAGGGTTATTTCATGAGTGTTATGTTGTTCTTGGATTTTTTTCTCTCAATAACATAAATGCCTTGAATTTAAAATGTCCTACAAAGACCTTGAGTCGTTGTCTTCATGCTGGCTCTTCACTTACTCTTCCCAACTTCACTGAGTCAAGACCAAACTCTAGGAGGTGCCGTCAACCCATCGCTTTTCCTCAGGCCTCACACCCACTCCTAAAACCATAAGAGCAAGTCACATTGTCTCTACCTCCAGGATGTCCCCAGGCTGTCTGTAGCCACATCAGGTGATGCCAAGACCTCCTGCCTGGGCATTGCAGTGGCCACCTTATTGTTGCCCCTGCCTCCTGGTTACCTCTCTCAGGGATCAAAGTCCTCCGGGCCATAATGGGGAACTGGAAAACAGGCCTCAGGTGGCCTCACCACCCCAGTCCAAAACTGCCAATGACCTCTGGGCCACCCCTGCCTCTGACTGCACCTCTCCAGCCTCATCTGCCTGTGCCACTTCACGACATGCCAGTTTCAACCCTGGTCTTCTCATTCTGTCTGTTCCCCCTAAGTCCATGAGTTAGAGGCTGTGTTCATTTATGTGCGTTCTGAGTTGGTTTCCACTTTAGGAAAAATGCTGGGTGAATGGGGCAGGGGGTGGCTGATGTCTCTAGGTCTCAGGTGAGTAGAAGGTAGGCTTTTATGAACTGGGTTCTGTGAGAGAACCCCAGGCCCAGAGGGCATCTCTGCAATGACTTCATGGTATGTACATATATGTGTATGTGGTGTGAGCACTTAGAAAGTCACAACCCTCCAGGATGGAGCTGGCCTCTTATAGATTAAGATGTTTTGCACTTGGCAGATAAATGTAAAATACCTCATGTCCCTGGCTGGGCAAATCCCCCAGGAGTCCAGCAGAAGACATGGGATCTGTGGACAGGAGGCCACTGTGTGAAACCTCTCATTTGAGTATCATTTTAAAAGTTGCACTTGAGACCCTGAGTGCCCTGTGTCCTTCGCACTCACCAAAGAACCCCAGCTGAGCCAGCCCTGACTCCAGACACAAGAGCCCAGGGAGGAGCTGGGAGAGAAGGACACCCGCTGTGACCTCAGGGCATGGAAGGAGCTCTGACCTTTCTGTTGATGATGCCTTCCCCACTCCCAAGTGCCTCTGGCCCTGAAGCTTCCAGTGACCCCTGCGTTCCATCCATGCCCTCCTCTCCTCCCTCCAACCCTGCTTCTTCTAAAGTCCCATGCATTTGTCTGCATGTGAGTGCCCCAGTCTCAGGCTCTGGCAGTGGCTAAGAGGCTCGGGGTTCCTGTGCCTGTCTGGAGGCAACCTCACTCTATGTGGACCCACGTGGGTTCTTGGATTTCTTTCTTCACCGGGTCCCCTGCAAGTATACAGTAGATGCATCAACTCTAGAAGAGCAAATGGTGATGAGTGAAGACCCAGAACCGTCTCAGGCATGCACATGGAAAGAGAGAGAGTGGTCCCTGGAAGCACAGGCCTGGGGGTGGTTCCTGGGCACTTCTGTCTCCTCTAATAAAAGAGGCCAGTGACTTTGGCCACGGAATACACATCCACTTCCCATGGGTTCATATCCAAAGAACAAAGTCCTTCAGACTCACTGGTCCATGCACTTGAGATCCCCAGGGTACCTTGAGTTATTATGTCAAAAGGAGAGAGAAACCAGCTAACACTAGTCCTAATACTTATATGAATACCAAGAGGGATGTTTTCTTCTTGCTGTTCCAGGGAATGTGCTGAGTTAACACCTTTTTTCTTCTTATTGGAGCTGCTGTGGCAGGGAAGACAGTGGTGAGGGGCTTCCTTTGAGTAAAAAGCAGGTAAATTCAGCCCCTGCTTGCTCCACTGTCTGCCCCTCCAGGGCCTCTGTGTCCTGATGCAGAGTCCAGCCTGTTCTCACCAGGCTCACATTCCTTATGCCCAGAGACCCACCAAAAAAGAAAGTCCCAAGAAACAGGAAGGAACGCCACCAGCAAGAGACCTTGCACTCACAGACCTCAGAGATATTCATGGCCTGAGGGGCACAAAGGAGAGTGTGTTGGGAGCGGATCCCCACTTAGAAAGAAGCAAGACAGTGCCCCAAGGCCTGGAAGATGCCAGCTGCCTGCTCTGTGCTGTGCTGTGGGGAAGGCCATCACCGTTTTAACGCCTCTTGGTGAGTTTTTCCAAGGAAATAAAGCACTTGAATTCTTAGTGTTTTGAATTACAGTGCACTTAAAAAATATTAACTTCTTTTTGTTTTGTTTTAAGATGGAGTCTGACTATGTCACCCAGGCTGGAGTGCAAAGGCAAAATCTCAGCTCACTGCTACCTCCGGCTCCCTGGTTCAAGAGATTCTTCTGCCTCAGCCTCCTGAGTAGCTGGGATTACAGCCACCTGCCATCATGCCAACCTAATTTTTCTACTTTTGTGGAGATGGGGTTTCACTATGTTGGCTAGGCTGGTATGAATTGCTGACATCAGGTGATCTGCCCTCCTTGGCCTCCCAAGTGCTGGGATTGTGGGCTGAGCCACCGCACCTGGACAATATTAACTTTTTTCTTTCATTCTCCTGTACATTTCTAATTGGCAGTGAGAGTAGTGAATGTTCTGACAAAGAGTGATGAAACGATTTGGGATAACCATCATTTTCCACATGGATTATGAAGATGGCTTTGCAGGACATGGGGCTCCCCCCTGTAATCTCAGCACTTTGGGAGCTCAGATTGGGAGGATGACTTGAGTACAGGCGTTCAAGACCAGCCTGGGCAACAGTGAGACCTCGTCTCTACAAAAGATAAACAAAATGAGCCAGGCATGGTGGCACACACCTGCATTTCCAGCAAATTGGGAGGCTGACATGGGAGGATTGCTTCAGCCTGAGAGGCCGAGCCTGCAGTGAGCTGAGATTGCACCACTGCACACCAGTCTTAGAAACAGAGTGAGGCCCTGTCTTTAAAAAGAAGAAGAAAAAAAAAAAAAAGAAAAAGAAAAGAAAAGATGGCTGTTCGTGTTTTATGCTACACAGGCATTCTTTTTCTGATCTGCACTGCAGTTCTGAGCCAGGTATATTCTGCTGAGCTCATTTTCCAGCTGCCTTGCATCTTGTTTATCTTTCTCAGCAGCACCCAGAATAGCAGGCGGCATGACCCAGGCACTCAGTGGAAGTTTTCTTGTTGTTGTTCTTGTTGTTGTTGTTTCTTGAGGTAGAGTTTCGCTCTTGTTGCCCACCCAGCCTGGGGTGCGATGGCTCTAGCTCAGCTCGCCACAACCTCTGCTTCCCGGGTTCAAGTGATTATCCTGGAACCACGCCTGACTAATAGGAAGGGGGAAGCACTGGGCGTCGAGAGTGTGAAATGTACCAAAATCTTCTCTGTGTTTTTTCCCCAGAGTCTCCCCCTTCAGCGCCACCTGACAATCCTCAGCCCTGGACAATGTGAGATTTTTTTGACCGAGGATCACTGTGCTCCTTCCGGATCCACCAGAAAGTGCTGGTTAGCCTGACAGGCCCTGGTTTGACTTACATCTAGCAAGACCTACATCTGGTTTGCAGGAGTAGATAGGGGGTCACTTGGATGACAGGGACTCCAGTCCAGACCCCATTCTCCCTCATTCCCTCCTGCAAAGTTCAATCCTCACAGTCCTCTGAGGCTGTGGCAAGTGCAGAAACAGAACTGCACCTATCCAAAGTGCCTCCCTTCCCCTAGACTCATGCCAAGGCTTCCTCCCTCTGACCTGTCTCTTGTCTTTGCATCTAGGGTGGATGCTTGCCACTGACCCTCTCTCCCCAGGTTTCCCTGCTAGACTGACTTTCTGCCCCTGGGTTTGGGTGGGGCAGCCAATGGAACCTCATGTAGACCACGGCAAAATCAAAGGGCCTTGGAAACTCACAGCCCCACATCCAGGCCCCAGTCCTTTCAGAGTCTCAGATCCAAGTCCCCAGTTTATCAGGGATGTGGCTCTGTGAAAGCCAGAGAACCCGGTCCCCAGGGCTGCTGCCATCTCTCTCCTCCTCATTTACTCTGGCCCCCATCAGCTCCTCTGGGCCACTCCCTTTCAGGAGTCCCCCTGGCTCCATCCGGCGGCAGTGAGTTCCCAGATCTCCCGGACCCCAGGCTGCTACAGGCACCTCCCTCAACATCCACTGTCTGCTCTCAGAGTGACCTTCTCCTCATATCTTTATTGGAGGAAAAAAGAGGGGCAGCCCCTGGTCTTGGGGAAGATAGTTATAAATGCAATCTGGAATAAAACCCCCTTGAAGACTAGAGGAGGCCAGCAGGGCCTGACCAGAGATTTTTGACTGTTAGAAATGCACAGAGGGCAAACACCACAGGAAAAGCGCTGACTCAGAAACAGACTCACTGCATTCCAGGTGCAGCCTCCTCAGCTCTAAGGCTGGGCCAGCAGAGCCTGGGAAGGGATGGCCCCCACACTGGGATCATCCCAGGCTCTGCCAGCAGCCTGGCACTTCTAGGAGAACCAGAGGAGTCAGCTCTTCCTGTGCAAGGTAGACAAGGTTCCCCTCCATTGGTCCCGGTTGCCTCTTTAGGTCCAGAGCAGCAGCTGAGGAGCTCCCTGCTTTATGCCTTGCTGTGGGCACTGAAATAGCTCAGTACAATTTGGGGAGAATGTATGAGTCACTGCTGATTCCAGGGAGAGTGTTTCTTAGCATTGTTTGTGGCCATACTCCTGGGTGCAGGAGAGATCGGCTGACATTTCCAGGAAGCAGAGGACTCAGCTTCTCTGACAGCTCAGGCTGGGGGAGGAAAATGGAAGTTCAGAAATACTTCAGAACCCCCGATGAAAAGCCTGGAGAAGCTTTGGAATCCCAGTAGAAATTCAGTGAGTGGAACTGAGGTTAAGCCGTCCCTTCAGATGGACTCAAAAGGCTGCACTGACCTGGACAGCAGAGGAGCACCTTCAGAAGCACAGGCAACCAGAACATGGTAGAAAGACCCCCCAAACTGCAGGATTCTCGCTGGGGTCCTGAGGATGGTGCAGGATTTCCCCAAGGGGTTCATTTCTCTCACAAATTCTGCAGATACACAGCTTCCACCATTCATGCTTCCAGATTGAAAAGTCTCCCTCTTTATGTCTGACCACACTGCTCCTCTCTGGGCTCTGCCCCAGCTCACACACTCACATTCAATTTTCCCGAGCTGGTATTCTGAGGGAAGCCCATCATGTTTGTGAGTAATGATGCTTCATCTTCCAGTAGGAGCCAAGACTGTGTCTGCTGTCTCTGCCCTCAAAGACACTGTGATGCTTTAAGAATCTGCATTATCTCTTTTGTAATGATGTTTTTTTAAAATTTTTAAACTCAATCTAGAAGGAAGTCTTTCAATCCTTTTGTCTAAATGCCCACAAAATACCTGCCATGTTTTATGTTGTCTAGCTTCCCTCCCAGGGTCCCATGAAAACACTCAGTCCTGTCCAGCCCAGCCCCCACCTCACTTTGTAATTTAGGCCTGATTTCTTTCAGTGATGCCTTGACCTTAACCTTGAGAAAAATTACACCCTCAGTAGTTCCTGTCTTCCACCTGAATGGGCATATGATCTACCATGTTAGGTAGCACAAAACCCAGGTGACAAGTGGATACACCGAGATTTTTATTGTGTTTTTTAGGGATGACATCACTGTCTTCTTAAAGTTGTTTCAACTCTAAAACATTTTGATGCTTTTGATGTGGCCAAAGGTTCTCTAATAAAGATACCACATATATATATATTTTTTTCTAATGTCAGAAACAGATTAAACCCTTCCCTGTATCACTATGAAAGTCACATATTAGTCAAACTTTAGCAGTGTTTATGGAATAAGTGAATAAATGAGTTTTAGTCCTTCACCCTATTATTAATTCTGTCACTTTTATGAATCTATATCTAATTCAATCACTTAATAAGAAGAAAGTTGAAAACTCAGTCAGGGTTAACTGGATGGAAGTTCAGGATCTAGTTGGATGTCACTTTCGGATTGGAAGTTGGTAATTGAGAAGGGGGTCGTGGTGAGAAAGGTCAATAAAAGCTCCTGAAGATGCACAGAAGAGACCCAAAGCCCTGGCTCCTGGAGCTACTGCTTGATTCTGGCAGAGGTCCCGGCACCCTGCAACGTGAGTCTAGATCTGGCAAGTCACCACTTATTAGGATTGGGAATGTGCCCATTTGATCTGATCTTCTGTATAGCATGTCATACAAAAAAGTCTGGAAGACGCTAGCACATACACTGTGAAGGGAAGTCACAGATAAGGGGAAGATTATAGAAGACGTTTGCTCTGTGTTTTTGGAATGTTTTGCATTGAGAATTCTGTCCAGAGAAGGGAAAAAGGATGAAAAACAAATGAAGCTCACCCACGTGTACCTCTATGTACCTCTTACCATGCTGGACTTTCTTTTGTTTTGTTTTCTTTTCTCTCTCTCTTTTTTTTTTTTTTTCTGATATGGCATCTCACTCTGTTGCCCAGGCTGGAGTGCAGTGGCACGATCTTCAATCAGTGCAACCTCCACCTCCTGGGTTCAAGCAATTCTCCTCCCTCAGCCTCCCCAGTAGCTGGGACTACAGGTACATGCCACCATGCCTAGTTAATTTTTTTATTATACTTTAAGTTTTAGGGTACATGTGTACAATGTGCAGGTTACTTATATATGTATACATGTGCCATGTTGGTGTGCTGCACCCAGTAACTCGCCATTTAACATTAGGTATATCTCCAAATGATATCCCTCCCCCCTCCACCCACCCCACAACAGGCC
This sequence comes from Gorilla gorilla gorilla, assembly GCF_029281585.2. NCBI lineage: Eukaryota > Metazoa > Chordata > Mammalia > Primates > Hominidae > Gorilla > Gorilla gorilla. Next base: position 227,676,183 of record NC_073224.2, on the reverse strand, counting down.
CCTGTGTGTGATGTTCCCCTTCCTGTGTCCATGTGTTCTTATTGTTCAGTTCCCACCTATGAGTGAGAACATGCAGTGTTCGGTTTTATGTCCTTGTGATAGTTTGCTGAGAATGATGGTTTTCAGCTTCATCCATGTCCCTACAAAGGACATGAACTCATCTTTTTTATGGTTGCATAGTATTCCATGGTGTATATGTGCCACATTTTCTTAATCCAGTCTATCATTGTTGGACATTTGGGTTGGTTCTAAGTCTTTGCTATTGTGAATAGTGCCGCAATAAACATACTTGTACATGTGTCTTTATAACAGCATGATTTATAATCCTTTGGGTATATACCCAGTAATGGGATGGCTGGGTCAAATGGTATTTCTAGTTCTAGATCCCTGAGGAATTGCCACACTTAACTTCCACAATGGTTGAACTAGTTTACAGTCCCACCAACTGTGTAAAAGTGTTCCTATTTCTCCACATCCTCTCCAGCACCCGTTGTTTCCTGACTTTTTAATGATCGCCATTTAACTGGTGTGAGATGGTATCTCATTGTGGTTTTGATTTGAATTTCTCTGATGGCCGGTGATGATGAGCATTTTTTCATGTGATGATGAGCATTTTTTCATGTATCTTTTGGCTGCATAAACGTTTTCTTTTGAGAAGTGTCTGTTCATATCCTTCACCCGCTTTTGGATGGGGTTGTTTGTTTTTTTCCTTGCAAATTTGTTGGAGTTCATTATAGATTCTGGATATTAGCTCTTTGTCAGATGAGTAGATTGCAAAAATTTTCTCCCATTCTGTAGGTTGCCTGTTCACTCTGATGGTAGTTTCTTTTTCTGTGCAGAAGCACTTTAGTTTAATTAGATCCCATTTGTCAATTTTGGCTTTTATTGCCATGGCTTTTGGTGTTTTAGACATAAAGTCCTTGCCCATGCCTATGTCCTGAATAGTATTGCCTAGGATTTCTTCTAGGGTTTTTATGTTTTTAGGTCTAATGTTTAAGTCTTTAATCCATCTTGAATTAATTTTTGTGTAAGGTGTAAGGAAGGGATCCAGTTTCAGCTTTCTACATATGGCTAGCCAGTTTTCCCAGCACCATTTATTAAATAGGGAATCGTTTCCCCATTTCTTGTTTTTGTCAGGTTTGTCAAAGATCAGATGGTTGTAGATATGCGGCATTATTTCTGTGGCCTCTGTTCTGTTCCATTGGTCTACATCTCTGTTTTGGTACCAGTACCATGCTGTTTTGGTTACTGTAGCCTTGTAGTATAGTTTGAAGTCAGGTAGCGTGATGCCTCCAGCTTTATTCTTTTGGCTTAGGATTGACTTGGCTATATGGGCTCTTTTTCGGTTCCATATGAACTTTAAAGTAGTTTTTTCCAATTCTGTGAGGAAAGTCATTGGTAGCTTGATGGGGATGGCATTGAATCTTTAAATTTCCTTGGGCAGTATGGCCATTTTCACGATATTGATTCTTCCTACCCATGAGCATGGAATGTTCTTCCATTTGTTTGTATCCTCTTTTATTTCATTGAGCAGTGGTTTATAGTTCTCCTTGAAGAGGTCCTTCACATCCCTTGTAAGTTGGATTCCTAGGTATTTTATTCTCTTCGAAGCTATTGTGAATGGGAGTTCACTCATGATTTGGCCCTCTGTTTGTCTGTTATTGGTGTATAAGAATGCTTGTGATTTTGCACATTGATTTTGTATCCTGAGACTTTGCTGAAGTTGCCTATCAGCTTAAGGAGATTTTGGGCTGAGACGATGGGATTTTCTAGATATACAATCATGTCATCTGCAAAGAGGGACAATTTGACTTCTTCTTTTCCTAATTGAATATCCTTTATTTCCTTCTCCTGCCTGATTGCCCTGGCCAGAACTTTCAACACTTTGTTGAATAGGAGTGGTGAGAGATGGCATCCCTGTCTTGTGCCAGTTTTCAAAGGGAATGCTTCCCATTTTTGCCTATTCAGTATGATATTGGCTGTGGGTTTGTCATAGATGGCTCTTATTATCTTGAGATACGTCCCATCAATACCTAATTTACTGAGAGTTTTTATCATGAAAGTTGTTGAATTTTGTCAAAGGCCTTTTCTGCATCTATTGAGATAATCATATGGTTTTTGTCGTTGGTTCTGTTTACACGCTGGATTCTATTTATTGATTTTCATATGCTGAACCAGCCTTGCATCCCAGGGATGAAGCCCACTTGATCATGGTGGATAAGCTTGTTGATGTGCTGCTGGATTTAGTTTGCCAGTATTTTATTGAGGATTTTTGCATCGATGTTCATCAGGGATATTGGTCTAAAATTCTCTTTTTTTGTTGTGTCTCTGCCAGGCTTTGGTATCAGGATGATGCTGGTCTCATAAAATGAGTTAGGGAGGATTCCCTCTTTTTCTATTGATTGGAATAGTTTCAGAAGGAATGGTAACAGCTCCTCCTTGTACCTCTGGTAGAATTCGACTGTGAATCCATCTGGTCCTGGACTTTTTTTGGTTGGTAAGCTATTAATTATTGCCTCAATTTCAGAGCCTGTTATGGATCTATTCAGGGATTCAACTTCTTCCTGGTTCAGTCATGGGAGGGTGTATGTGTCGAGGAATTAATCCATTTCTTCTAGATTTTCTAGTTTATTTGCATAGAGGTGTTTATAGTATTCTCTGATGGTAGTTTGTATTTCTGTGGGATCCGTAGTGATATGCCCTTTATCATTTTTTATTGCATCTATTTGATTCTTCTCTCTTTTCTTCTTTATTAGTCTTGCTAGCAGTCTATCAATTTTGTTGATCTTTTCAAAAAACCAACTCCTGGATTCATTGATTTTTTTGAAGGGTTTTTTGTGTCTCTATTTCCTTCAGGTCTGCTCTGATCTTAGCTATTTCTTGCTTTCTGCTAGCTTTTGAATATGTTTGCTCTTGCTTCTCTAGTTCTTTTAATTGTGATGTTAGGTTGTCAATTTTAGATCTTTCCTGCTTTCTCTTGTGGGCATTTAGTGCTATAAATTTCCCTCTACACACTGCTTTGAATGTGTCCTAGAGATTCTGGTATGTTGTGTCTTTTTTCTCATTGGTTTCAACAAATGTCTTTATTTCTGCCTTCATTTCGTTATGTACCCAGTAGTCATTCAGGAGCAGGTTGTTCAATTTCCATGTAGTTGAGCGGTTTTGAGTGAGTTTCTTTTATTATTATTATTATACTTTAAGTTTTAGGGTACATGTGCACAACGTGCAGGTTTGTTACATATGTATACATGTGCCATGTTGATGTGCTGCACCCATTAACTCGTCATTTAGCCTTAGGTATACCTCCTAATGGTATCCTATGCAGCCATAAAAAATGACGAGTTCATGTCCTTTATAGGGACATGGATGAAGCTGGAAACCATCATTCTCAGCAAACTATCACAAGCACAAAAAACCAAACACTGCATGTTCTCACTCATAGGTGGGAATTGAACAATGAGAACACATGGACACAGGAAAGGGAACATCACACATTGAGTGAGTTTCTTAATCCTGAGTTCTAGTTTGATTGCACTGTGGCCTGAGAGACAGTTTGTTATAATTTCTGTTCTCTTACATTTGCTGAAGTGTGCTTTGCTTCCAACTATGTGGTCGATTTTTGGAATAAGTGCAGTGTGGTGCTGAGAAGAATGTATATTCTGTTGATTTTGGATGGTGAGTTCTGTAGATGTCTATTAGGTCCACTTGGTGCAGAGCTGAGTTCAATTCCTGTATATCCTTGTTAACTTTCTTTCTCATTGATCTGTCTAGTGTTGACAGTGGGGTGTTGAAGTCTCCCATTATTATTGTGTGGGAGTCTAAGTCTCTTTGTAGGTCTCTAAGGACTTGCTTTATGAATCTGGGTGCTCCTGTATTGGGTGCATCTATATTTAGGATAGTTAGCTCTTCTTGTTGAATTGATCCCTTTACCATGATGTAATGGCCTTCTTTGTCTTTTTTGATCTTTGTTGGCTTAAAGTCTGTTTTATCCGAGACTAGGATTGCAACCCCTGCCTTTTTTTGTTTTCCATTTGCTTGGTAGATCTTCCTCCATCCCTTTATTTTGAGTCTATGTGTCTCTCTGCACTTGAGATGGGTTTCCTGAATACAGCACACTGATGGGTGTTGACTCCTTATCCAATTTGCCAGTCTCTGTCTTTTAATTGGAGCATTTAGCCCATTTACATTTTAGGTTAATATTGTTATGTGTGAATTTGATCCTGTCATTATGATGTTAGCTGGTTATTTTGCTCATTAGTTAATGCGTTTCTTCCTAGCTTCGATGGTCTTCACAATTTGGCATGTTTTTGAAGTGGCTGGTACCAGTTGTTCCTTTCCATGTTTAGTGCTTCCTTCAGGAGCTCTTGTAGGGCAGGCCTGGTGGTGACAAAATCTCAGTATTTGCTTGTCTGTAAAGGAATTTATTTCTCCTTCACTTATGAAGCTTAGTTTGTTTGGATATGAAATTCTGGGTTGAAAATTCTTTTCTTTAAGAATGTTGAATATTGGCCCCCACTCTCTTCTGGCTTGTAAAGTTTCTGCCGAGAGATCTGCTGTTAGTATGATGGGCTTCCCTTTGTGGGTAACCCGATCTTTCTCTCTGGCTGCCCTTAACATTTTTTCCTTCATTTCAACTTTGGTGAATCTGACAATTATGTATCTTGGAGTTGCTCTTCTCAAGGAGTATCTTTGTGGCATTCTGTGTATTTCCTGAATTTGAATGGTTGCCTGCCTTGCTAGATTGGGGAAGTTCTGCTGGATAATATCCTGAAGAGTGTTTTCCAGCTTGGTTCCATTCTCCCCATCACTTTCAGGTACACCAGTCAGACATGGATTTGGTCTTTTCACATAGTCCCATATTTCTTGGAGGCTTTGTTCATTTCCTTTTATTCTTTTTTCTCTGAACTTCTCTTCTCACTTCATTTCATTCATTTGATCTTCCCTCACTGATACCCTTTCTTCCAGTTGATCGAATCAGCTACTGAGGCTTGTACATTTGTCACGTAGTTCTCGTGCCATGGTTTTCAACTCCATCAGGTCCTTCAAGGACTTCTCTGCATTGGTTATTTTAGTTAGCCATTCTTCTAATTTGTTTTTCAAGGTTTTTGACTTCTTTGCCATGGGTTCGAACTTCCTCCTTTAGCTCAGAGTAGTTTGATCATCTGAAGCCTTCTTCTCTCAACTCATCAAAGTCCTTCTCCATCCAGCTTTGTTCCATTGCTGGTGAGGAGCTGCGTTCCTTTGGAGGAGGAGAGACACTCTGATTTTTAGAGTTTCCCATTTTTCTGCTCTGTTTTTTCCCCATCTTTGTGGTTTTATCTACCTTTGGTCTTTGATGATGCTGACGTACAGATGGGGTTTTGGTGTGGATGTCCTTTCTGCTTGTTAGTTTTCCTTCTAACAGTCAGGACCCTCAGCTGCAGGTCTGTTGGAGTTTGCTGGAGGTCCACTCCAGAACCTGTTTGCCTGGGTATCAGCAGCAGAGGCTGCAGAACAGTGGATATTGGTGAACAGCAAATATTGCTGCCTGATCGTTCCTCTGGAAGTTTTGTCTCAGAGGAGTACCTGGCCATGTGAGGTGTCAGTCTGCCCCTACTGGGGTGTGCCTCCCAGTTAGGCTACTCGGGGGTCAGGGACCCACTTGAGGAGGCAATCTGTCCGTTCTCAGATTTCCAGCTGCATGCTGGGAGAACCTCTACTCTCTTCAAAGCTGTCAGACAGGGACATTTAAGTCTGCAGAGGATTCTGCTGCCTTTTGTTTGGCAATGCCCTGCCCCCAGAAGTGGAGTCTACAGAGGCAGGCAGGCCTCCTTGAGCTGCGGTGGGCTCCACCCAGTTCCAGCTTCCTGGCTGCTTTGTTTACCTACTCAAGCCTCGGCAATGGCAGGCGCCCCTCCCCCAGCCTTGCTGCCGCCGTGCAGTTTGATCTCAGACTGCTGTGCTAGCAATGAGTGAGGCTCTGTGGGCATAGGACCCTCTGAGCCAGGCATGGGATAAAATCTCCTGGTGTGCCATTTGCTAAGACCATTGGAAAAGTGCAGTATTAGGGTGGGAGTGACCCGAATTTCCAGGTGCCGTCTGTCACCCCTTTCTTTGACTAGGAAAGGGAATTCCCTGACCCCTTGCCCTTCCCAGGAGAGGCAATGCCTTGCCCTGCTTTGGCTCATGCTCGGTGCACTGCACCCTCTGTCCTGCACCCACTTTCTGACACTCCCCAGTGAGATGAACCTGGTACCTCAGTTGGAAATGCAGAAATCACCCGTCTTCTGCACTGTTCATGCTGGGAGCTATAGACTGGAGCTGTTCCTATTTGGCCATCTTGGCTCAACCCCCTAGTTAATTTTTGTGTCTTTAATAGAGACAGGGTTTCATCATGTTGGCCAGACTGGTCTCGAACTCCTGACTGAAGTGATCCACCCACCTCAGTCTCTGCCAGTGCTGGGATTACAGATGTGAGCCACTGTGCCTGGTCAATTGCTGGACGTTCATGATACACATGGAGTATCCACAGTATCACAAGGGCCATTTTTTCCATAATCCAATTTATTTATATTATTGGTAGTGAGCTAATGTTGATGTCCCCAAGGTAGCAATTTAGTGACTATACCAATGATAAACGTTTCCATGCATCACGTGGTCAACAGCATTTGCTACCAAGTGCCACGTTCCATGCTCAGCAGTGGGAACACAGGATGATGGAGACAAAGTTACTGACCTTTAGCAGCAATATCGAACAAGTGAGATTGTCAAGAAAGAAGAAATCATTGTAAAACATACCATATCCCTACAATTCCGTAATCATGCTCCTGGATATTTAATGAAAAGAGTAAACGCACACCTGGATGTTTATAGTAGCTTATTCATAATCGCCAAAACCTGGAAGCTAGCAAGTTGGCCTTCAGTCAGTGACTGGATAAGCAAACTGATCCATCCAGTCAGTGAACTACTATGAAGCCGTAAAAAGACATGAAAGATTCCTAAATGCACGTTATTGTACAAGTGAAAGAAGGCAACCTGAAAAGACTCATCCTGTTAGACATTTGCCTTTTTCTATGGAGATAGTAGAAAGCCCAGTGGTTGCAAGGGGTTGGGAGTACAATGGGATGAATGGGAAGAGGACAGAGGACTTTTAGGGGAACAAAACTAGTCTCCATGATGCTCTAATGGTGGAAACATGTCATTATCCCTTTGTTAAAATCCATAGAATGTACAAAACCAGCAATGATCCCTCATGTGAACTATGGACATTGGGTGATAAGGATGTGTCCCTGTGGCTCATTGATTGTGATGAATGCTCTGTGCTGGTGTGGGTGCTGATCCTGTGGGGGTGCTGTGTATTGAAGGGGGAAGAAGGTAGATGAGAACTCTGCAGTTTCTGCTTAGTTTTTCTGTGAATCTAAAACTGCTATAAAGAAAAAAATAGGCTGGGCGTGGTGGCTCACGTCTATAGTCGTAGCACTTTGGGAAGCCGAGGTGGGTGGATCACCTGAGGTCAGGGGTTCCAGATCAGCCTGACTAAAATGACAAAACCCTGTCTCTAATAAAAAATAATAATAATTATAATACAAAAATTATCCAGGTGTGGTGGTGCATGCCTGTAATCCCAGCTACTCTGGAGGCTGAGACAGGAGAATTGCTCGAACCCTGGAGGCAGAGGTTGCAGTGAGCTGAGATCATACCACTGCACTCCAGCCTGGGTGAAAGAGTGAGACTCCATCTCCAAAATAAATAAATAAATAAACTCAAGGCTGGGTGCAGTGGCTCATGCCTATAAGGGCTCACTCCCAGCAATTTAGGAGGCCGAGGCAGGTGGATCGCTTGAGCCCAGAATTTCAAGACCAGTCTGGGCAACATGGTGAAACCTGGTCTTCACTAAGAATACAAAAATAAGCCAGGCATGATGGTGCATGCCTGTTGTTCCAGCTACTAGGGGGACTGAGGCAGGGAGATCACCTGAGCCTAGGAGGTCAAGGCTGCAGTAAGCCGTGATCATGCCACTGCACTCCAATGTGGATGACAGAGTGAGACCTTGTCTCCAAATACAATACAATACAATACAATACAGTAAAATAAAATAAACTCAATATTTTTTAAAACTGTAATGTTTCCTTTCAAAGCTAAAATTGTATTATTCTAAATATATTTTAAAGAAGAAATGATTATTGTTCAGTGTCTTTAAAATTAGTTTTTAATATCTCATTTGTTTTGACATTTCAAACCAAGTTAAGTATTCTTTTTCTCACCCTCCTTGAGCCGGAGTCTTCCTCTTTCACCCAGGCTGGAGTGCAGTGGTGCATTCTCGGCTCACTGCAACTTTGCCTCCCAGGTTCAAGCGATTCTCTTGCCTGAGCCTCCTGACTATCTGGGATTACAGGCGCCTGTCACCATGCCAGGCTAATTTTTTGTATTTTTAGTAGTGATGGGGTTTCATCATGTTGGCCAGGCTGGTCTGGAACTCCTGACCTCGTGATCTGCCCACCTCAGCCTCCCAAAGTGCTAGGAATACAGGCATGAACCACCACACCTGGCCATTAACCATTCTTAAAATACCACGTTGCACTCTTTAAAAGTTCTAATCTTTCATATACATAAATTACAACACAAATATTTATACTCTAATAGTATTCACATTATAGTAAATTTTTTTTCATGCTCTGTCGCCCAGGCTGGAGTGCAGTGGCACGATCTTGTCTCCTTGCAACCTTCGCCTCCCGGGTTCAAGTGATTGTCCTGCCTCAGCCTCGTGAATACCTGGGATTACAGGCGAATGCCACCACTCCCAGCAAATTTTGTGTAATTTTAGTAGAGATGGGGTTTCACCATGTTGGCAAGGCTGGTCTCAAAATCCCGAGGCTGCCTTGGCCTCCCAAAGTGCTGGGATTAGAAGTGTGAGACACCATGCCCGGCCATAATAATAAATTTTATTTTATCTTTTTTTTTTGAGACGGAGTTTTGCTACTGTTGCCCAGGCTGGAGTGCAATGGCTCAGTCTGAGCTCACCACAACCTCCACCTCCCAGGTTCAAACGATTCTCCCGCCTCAGCCTGTCGAGTAGCTGCAATTACAGACGTGCGCCACCACGCCAGGCTAATTTTTGTATTTTAAGTAGAGAAGGGGTGTCTTCATGTTGATCAGGCTGGTCTCAAACTCCCGACCTCAGGTGATCCACCTGCCTCAGCCTCCCAGAGTGCTGGAATCACAGGCATGACCCACTGCACCTGGCTCATAATAGTAAATTTTTAAAAACACCATAAAATATAATCCTTGCAACACTCAATTATACCATCTGGTCTGATCTATCAGCAGATGGCACCCGAGACATAGGGATTGGAAATTTTGATCTTATTATGAATGAATCCAGTCCAGAAATGCCCACCCTGCCCCCTGCTGGCTCCTGGGGCTCTGCTCTTTGGGGGAATCATGATGAAATTGTGGCAGAGAGTAGAAGTTGAGCCCCATTGCATGCCCTGAGTTCTTGTTGCCTCTCTATTATCACGAAAAGGAGGTGAGATTGAAAGATGAAAAATGCTGGGACTTCTGCTGAGAAGAGAAAAAAGAACAAGATGTATTGATCTTACTGTATGCCAGACCCCATGCCAAGCCCTAAACATGAACCATCTCATTGGATCCTACCAAGGTCCTATAAGCCGTTGGACATCATCATCCTCATTTTACAGGAACCTGAGGCTCTTGGCTAACATCCCTGACAGCAACACCAGCCCCTGAGTACTCAGCAGGATCCTTCACTTGGGTGGCCATTATGCAGGCTTCCTCAGCACAGGGAAGGTCACTCATCACCCACAGGCACTTGATCGTTATCCACCCTTCGATGATGTCAGATTCCCAAACACGATGCACTAGTCTCTTCCTTCATAGGGAGAGAGGGGAGGTGTTATGAGAAAATCTCTCCTCAGTCTGACCTAGCTCCCCAAAAAGATGTAACTTTTAAAATGTCAGATGGAAATATTGAAAAATTGTTACATGCCTGTATAGTTTTAGTATTTTACTTAAAGGGAATGTGGCTGTCTTTACTGGCTACAACCAGTTTAATTCAAGAAGGGCTGCTGGTCATCAGGGGAACAAGCAAGGGTTGGTGCTGCCCAGAGTCTCCAGCTAATACACAATATGGACATCCCCTTCCAGGGCAGCGGGAAGAGAGTGGCTCCTTGTGCAGTGAAGCTGACATCCACCAACTAAGGCTTCTGGAAGCATGTGGAGACTCACAAGGAGTGGGCAGGGTCTCAGCATCTGGCTAGCAGTGAAAGACCCTGAGAAGAAGGTGCTTTCCGTGTGGATTGGCTCACTGTTCTTGCCCAGTAATGTTCCAGGCCTTTGGTGTCCACCTAGTGTGTATTAACCCACTGAACAGCCACAGAAACTAACAAGGAGTTAACAGACATCTAAAGAAGTGAAGAACTGGAGGAGGCCAAGCCAAGCGTGGTGGTCCACGCCTATACTCCCTGCATTTTGGGAGGCCAAGGCAGGAGAATCACAAGCTCAGGAGTTCCAGATCAGCCTGGGGAAGACAGCGAGGCCTTGTCTCTACTAAAAAAAAGTATCCAGGTGTGGTGGCTCACAGAGCTGTAGTCCTAGCTACTCAGGAGGCTGAGGTGGGAGGATCACTTGAACCCAGGAAATTGAGGCAGCAGTGAGGTATGATTGTGCCACTGCACTGTAGCCTGAGTGACAGGAGACCTTTAAAAACAAAAACAAAAAAAAGCCTGACACAGTGGCTCACACCTGTAATCCCAGCACTTTGGTAGGCCTACTTGCGTGAATCACCCAAAGTCAGGAGTTTGAGACCAGCCTGACCAACATAGTGAGGAAACCCTGTCTCTACTAAACATACACAAATTAGCTGGGCATGGTGGTGCATGCTTGTAATCCCAGCTACTTGGGAGGCTGAGGCAGGAGAATCATTTAAACCCCAGGTGGAGGTTGCAGTCAGCTGAGATGGCACCATTGCACTCTAAACTCCAGCCTGGGCAACAAGAGTGAAACTCTGTCTCAAATAAAAGAATGGGAGGAAACTGATTACAATAACCAAATTTCATTTAAATGCCTTGATTTTCTTGGGCTGCATCTTATTGATTACACAGCTCAGTCAGTGCCTTTTGTTTTTTCCATCAATAACTGAAGATTCCTGAGGCTTAAACTGGAAAACAGGTTACTTAATAAGAGGGCACCAGACAGATTCTGATCAGTTTTCCTTTATTTCTGATTGTTTCTTTACAACCATCCATGCAAGAGTAACTCCCTCATGTATTCTGAAGCCTGAATTCCACTCTAGACATTCAGATTCCCATTTTCGACTCTACAGGACACAGGTCCCCAAAGTCCCATCGAATCCATGGCAACATTTCCCCCAAGTCCGGCCCCTGCTTGATCAGCTTTCCTTTCCCACTTTCAGAGCCCATGTGTGAAACGATGTGTTCCGTGCTCCCTTTAGGATGTACCTAAGACCGAGGTTTTAGTTCCCAAGTGTCCAGAAGAAAGCGTTTGACATATCCTTCCAAATAGGCAGCATTCAACAGCAGCATTGATCTGCCTCCAGGTCATAAAATGACCTGTTGCCACAGTCAGGGCAGTAGTCAGTACAGAACAAGATCCTCTTGGGGTGCCTTAAGTCCCTCACTCTCTTCATCAGCTCAGCCCTAATTTGAGCAAATCTGCTCCAGCAGAGAGTACCATCTGCACCATAACTCTCCCGCGGGGCAGGATACAGCTCCAGGCATAAGTTTTTGAGTATGATTGTGTGGCTCAGCAGGTTCTCCAGGGTGGCCATGGAGATGGGATTTCCACAGAAGCTGAAGGTGCTGAGCTCAAAGCAGCGGCTCAGGGCAGGCAGGATGGCGTTGACTTGGGAGTCTATGATGCCACAGTCATCTAAATCCAGGTACTCGAGGGTGGCTGCAACTTTTTCTAGGAGAATTTGGAGAGGCACAAGACTGTAATTGGTCAGTCTGATGCCACTCAGGTCCAGGGTCTTTAGTTGACTGATACTCGGGCACTGGGATAGATGCTTCAAGTCTGATTCCAAAAGCACACAGTTAGTTATTGCGAGGATCTTTAACGAGGTCTTCAGACAGCTGGGGAGAGAGAGCAAGAAGTTAATTCTGGGGAATCATAGGGGTGAGTGGAGGGTGGTGGGGAATGGCTTCAAGGTAATGGATGGAGACCTTTTTGCCCAAGTCCAGGGTCATTCTCATGGCTGGATGGTCAACACTTAGGATGATGCGTGATGAAGAGCTTTGCCACCGAGGTCAAACCCGGCCCAGTAACTCACACCTGTAATCCCAGAACTTTGGGAGGCTGAGACTGGTGGATTACTTGAGACCAGCCTGCTGAACATGGCAAAACCTCCTCTCTACTAAAAATCCAAAAATTATCCAGGTGTGGTGGTGGGAGCCTGCAATTCCAGCTACTTGGGAAGCTGAGGCAGAAGAATCGCTTGAACCCAGGAGGTGTAAGTTGCAGTGAGCAGAGATCATGCCACTACACTCCAGCCTGGGTGACAGAGCGAGACTCTATTAAAAAAAAAAAAAAGAGAAAAAATAATTCCATTTGAGGCTGAGTCATTTCACCATCATTTATAGGAATGGATCAAGTTCACAGAATCCCTAAAGCTCCCTTTCCTCATCTGTCAGGCAGAAAACCACATCCCTGGGCCACAGGAGCCCAGTGGAGATTCAGGCATAAAGGACAAACCCAGACAGGATCCTGCAACATCAGCTGGGGTGGGCGGGCTGCAGGCGTCCCTGACATGCCTGTATCATCAGCAAAGCATCTATCACTTTCACCATTCTTTGTGCCTGCTCCCTGACCCTCTGTTTCAGAATCATACATTTCCTAGGTAATTAATTTACCTGGAGCTCAAAAGAAACTTTTACAACAGGGAATTAGAGATGGGATCATTCATGTTCACGAAACTGTGGGGCACAAAGCTGATTTTCTGACATGTGCAGGTTTGCTGAGCATTCCCCTCTTCAGTGCCCACTTCACTTCCCCACTTCCCATCATCTTCTTAAAAATTATCTTGTTGTCTGGGCATGGTAGCTCTCGCCTATAATCCCAGCACTTTGGGAGTCCAAGGTGGGTGGATCACCTGAAGTCAGGAGTTGGAGAATAACCTGGCCAACATGGTGAAACCCTGTCTCTACTTAAGATATAAAAAGTAGCCAGGTGTGGTGGCCCACGCCTGTAATCCCAGGCATTCAGGAGGCTGAGGCAGGAGAATCGCTTGAACCTGGGAGGCAGAAGTTGCTGAGAGCTGAGATGTCACAACTGCACTCTAGCCTGGATGATCAAAGTGAAAATCCATCTCAGAAAAAAAAAAGTTATCTTCTTTGTTTTTACTTTTATTTATTCATTTCTGACAGCGGTCTTGGGATGTTACCCAGACTGGTCTTAAACTCCTAGGCTCAAGCTCTCCTCTTGCCTCAGACTCCCAAAGTGCTAGGATTACAGGCATGAGCCACCATCCCTGGCCTATTTTTCATCATCTTAACTTAGACACACATCCTCAGGAAGAATTCAGAAAGGCACCCTCACTAGATCTGAACCCCCCAGTAGCTAGCTTCCTATTATAGCAACCTCTCTATAGCATCTCCCCTAGCTGATCCCTCTGCCTCTATTGGGATGGTTGCGTGATACCCATTTCAGGACAGGGCCGCCAACAGGACAATGCATGGACATTCTAGTGTCCCCTTCACTGTTACATCCTCATAGGCTGGCTCACAGTAGATGTCCACTAGCGTTTACTGTAACAGGCTCTGCTGTGGTCTGCAGAGAAAGCTCACCACCCTCCCTCACCTGAGCAGCTGGTCCAGGTGGCCTTCGAGGAAAGAAACAGAGTTCATATAAAGCTTTTGGAGGCAGCGCAGCTTGAGGAACTGAGTGGTGAACTGGGTAACAATCTCCTTCTCCTGCTCTGGGGAAACGTAGCGAGAGACATCCATGTGGGAGAGAACGAGCTTCTGAAGATTCCTCATGTGGCCCAGGTATGGGGTAAACTGTGTCAGGATGGGCAGTATCCACTTGCAATTCACTTCCACCTCCTGGATACAGTCTAGGTTCACCATTTTGAGGATGCTTCTGATATTGTGGAAGGGCATTCCCAAAATTTTCAGCTTCTTACAGCACAGGTGTAGTAAATCTTTCCTCTGCTTGACCCATAGAAGGAGGTAGGTGAGGTATTCATCCAGAGTCCTGTTCTTGAGCCAAAGTTCTACGAACACAGTCAAGGGCTGCTGTCCTCTCATCCTTGGACAGTCCTGCAGTGGTTTTTTGTTCCTCTTGGCATTGAGGAAGCACCCATGGGCCATAGCTTCAGACCAAACCATCCAGAAGTTCTCACAGACATCCTGTAAATCCAGCACTTGAAGTTTCCACCTCCTGTGGGAAAATAGAGGTGAGACTGAGAATTTCAGAACTCATTTCTGAACTTAAACTCCACATCCTGGATAGCAGCTCCTCCCCTCCCTGCTTCTTGTCCCTCTCTCTGACTTTTCTTCACCCTGTTTTCCCCTTGGATCCTACCCACTTCCACATTTTTTTTTTTTTTTTGAGACCAAGTCTCCCTCTGTTGCCCAGGCTGGAGGGCAGTGGTGTGATGTCACCTCACTACAACCTCTGCTTCCCGGGTTCAAATGATTCTCCTGCCTCAACCTCACAAGTAGCTGGGATTACAGGAACCCACCATCATGCCCAGCTAATTTTAGTATTTTTAGTAGAGTTGGGGTTTACCATGTTGGACAGGCTGGCCTCCAACTCTTGGCCTCAGCCTCCCAATGTGCTGGGATTACATTGTGAGCCACCATGCCCGGCCCAGTTCTCACTTTTCATGGTGCCTTTCAGTGCCATTAGAGGAGAGGTTCCTGTTACCTCCGTGGACCTGGCATGGTGAGCAGTGCTTTCCCTGAGGAGCTGGTGAATGGCCAAGTCCTCTCAGCTTCCTCACCACCACCAACCCCTCTTGGGTCTCCTCACTTGTCATGACCCAGCTGTTCCTTCGGTTGGACACCTGGGCCCTCCCCACCAGCCCACCTGGGCCACCTCACCTCGGACAAACCCCTTGGGTAAGCAGTGCATCAAGCCCATCGAGCACAGCTTGGAAGGCTCCAGACAAGGCATCTTTATCAGAGGCCTCAGAGGGAGGTGGCGGAAGGGCCAAGCCTGCACCATCAGCTTCAGGGCCTCACAGCGTCTCCTGCTGAAGGCCTCCATGAACAGTGGGGGGAAAAGTTCTGTGGGCAGCTCCTCCAGGGTGGACATGGCCAAGGCTTGGTCCCTCAGCAGGCTCCGCCCCGCAAGCTCCAGGAGTCTGGGTGGAGTCCGGATGCTCATCTTCATGAATCTGCAGGGAAAACTTCCAGAGGACAAACCCAGAGAAAAGGCATCACTCTCAGGCCAAGCCCATGCAATCTCATCTTCTCCCAGGGCCAAAGTCACTGCTCTGGCAATGGTGAAAGAGCCCTCAGTTTACTCCAATTCTGCTCTGTACTCAGTGGCCATTAAGCCAGCATTCTGCCTCTGCTGCATCAGCATGAGCGTCTCCCAAGCAGTGAGGAGGCAGGGCCACAACTAGCCATTCCTTTCTATCCAGTGTTCCATCCAGTGACTAGTGAGTGTGGAGGAACCTGAAAGTGAACCCCTCCTACCATTGGGGGAAGTTACTAATTACTCAAGGTTCTAAAACAATGGGAATGGGAATGTCACAAGCCTACATGCCCACATTTTCAGTTCCTACAAAAAAGCTTGTTGGGAACATTCTTGGGGCATCCCTAGAATAGATTCTATTTGTTTTCTTTTCATTATTTAAGCTTGCTTTCTCTTTCTCTCTCTTTCTTCTTTCCTTCTTTCCCTCTCTCCCTCCCTTCTTTCTTTCTTTCCCCCTCTCTCTCCCTTCTTTCTTTCTTGTCTTCTTTCCCTGCCTCCCTTCTGTCATTCTCTCTCTCTTTCTCTCTCTCCCTCTCTCACTCTCTTTCTGACAGGGTCTTGCTCTGTCACCCAGCCTGGAGTGTAGTGGTGGAATCTCAGCTCAGTGCAGCCTTGACATCCCATCTCAAAGGATTCTTCCTCCTCAGCCTCCCAAGTAGCTGGGACCACAGTTATGCATCACCACACCCAGCTCATCTTTTATTTTTTGACTTTTTGTAAAGACAGTGGATTTCGCTATGTTGTCCAAGCTGGTTTTGAACTCCTAGTCTCAAGCAATCTACCCCTCTTGGCCTCCCAACATACTGGGATTATAGGTGTGAGCCTCTGCCCCAGCCTCATTATTGAAAATTTCAGTGAGAAGCTCTGAAAGCTATGTGACACTGTTATGCATCACTCACAAGATAGATGTTTCCAATGCACACCTCTTACACATATTCAAACTGAACCACTTTGGCTGGGTGCAGTGACTCACACCTGTAATCTGAGCATTTTGTGAGGCCGAGGCAGGTGGATCATCTGAGATCAGGAGTTCAAGATGAGCCTGGCCAACATGGTAAAACCCGGCCTCTAATAAGACAGCAAAAATTAGCCAGGTGCAGTGGTCTGCGCCTGTAGTCCAAGCTACTAGGGAGGCTGAGGTAGGAGGATCGCTTGAACCCAGGAGGCAGAAGTTGCAGTGATCTGACATTATACCACTCCACTCCAGCCTGGGAAATAGGCTAGATTGAACAGAGAGACAGAGAGAGCTACATTTGATTAGAATTCTTAATCTCTACCCAGTTAATCCTGATTGGATTTTTGGCTTTCTTAAATATTAACTGATCGAATTAGATATTCATCCATCAAAATGAAAGATTTAGGGATAGGGTGAAAGTCCAGGACTCATTCACTGATTCCCTTCACAAACATGGAGTTTTACTAAAATGTGTCCTTCAAAGTCCTGAGTGTGAGATAGGGAAGGGTTGAATCTCTTCCTGATATTAGACAGAAAGAAAGAAAACTTGAAAGTATCTTTGTTGAGGGATCCTTGGCCACATCAAATTTATCAAAATATTTCAGAGTTAAAACAGTTTTCAAAGACAGAGATGACAGTACCTAAGAAAACACAATGGAAATCTTCATATATTCAATGATCACCTAGGTGGCATAATTCTTTTTGGTGTTGAGGGAGCTGAATCTCACTTCATCGACCAGGCTAGAGTGCAGTGGTGCCATCTCGGCTCACTGTTACCTCGGCCTCCAAGATTCAAGCAATTCTCATCCTTCAGCCTTCCACGTAGCTGGGACTACAGGCATGCACCCCCACAGCCATGTCTCCATTTGGGCGGAAGAGGATGTGATTGGTTTAAAATTAAGGTCAAAGATCCTTTTTGATTGATTTTGTTTTTGTTTTTTGGACAGGGTGTCTCTCTTTTGCCCAGGCTGGAGTACAGCAGTAGTATGAGCATGGCTCACTGCAGCCTCAATCTTCTGGGCTCAAGTGATTCTCCCACACCAGCCACCCAAATAGCTGGGACTACAGATGCATGCCACCATGCTCGGCTAATTGAAAAAAGAAAAGTAGAGGCCAAGCACCAGTGACTCACAGCTGTAATCCCAGCAATTTGCGAGGCCAAGGCAGGTGGATCACTTGAGGTCAGGTGTTCGAGACCAACCTGGCCAGCATGGTGAACCCCAACCTCTACTAAAAATACAAAACTTAGCCAGGCATGGTTTCAGATGTTTGTGACATCAGCTTCTGAGGATGGAGACTGAGGCATGAGAATTGCTTGAACCCGGGAGGTAAAGGTTGCAGTGAGTTGAGATCGTGCCACTGCACTCCAGTCTGGGCAACACAGTGAGACTCCATCCCCACCCTCAAAACAAAAAACGTTGTGTAGAGGAGCATTTTTGTCATGTTGGCCAGGTTGGTCTCAAACCCCTGGGCTGAAATGATCTTCCCACTGTGGCCTCCCAAGGTATTGGGGTTAAAGGCATGAGTCACTGCTCCCTTCAAGAATTTTGAAATGACATCAACCAAAGCACAATCAACTTTTTTGAAATAAAGACAGAACTGCATTTAGAGGAAAAAATTCAAGCTTTAAATTGTTCATTAAAAAAAAAGAAAAAGACAGGATACACTTCTGTGCCATCGTAGGCTGCCGTGTCAACATCCCAGAGCAGCTGACTGTAGGTCAGATGGGAGTGTCCTTACAGAAATTAGTGACTTACCAGATCTGGATGTAGTCTAGAAGGTGCTCAGACCTCATGAAGAACCAGGCAGGAACTCCAGGCTTGAAGACTTTGGGTCTCTCCTGTGGGTCTTTAGAAGCTTTTATTGACCTTTCTAATCACAACTCCCACCCACGCCCCTCCACGTATCCGCTGCTAGCTTCCAATCAAAATATGATATCTGATTGCATTTGTGAAGCTCCACCCAGTTAATCCTGATTGGGTTTTTGGCTCTCCCCAGATTACCAGATTGAATCAGATGTCCATTCATATCACATATCTATATTCAGTTCATTAAGCAAGAAATTGACAGTGTTAGGGATAGGGTAGAAGTCAAGAATACATTCATTCAAGGCCAGACGAAGTGGCTCACACCTGTAATCCCAGCACTCTGGGAGGCAGAGGCAGGTGGATTATCTGAGGTCAGGAGTTTGAGACCAGCCTGGCCAACATGGTAAAACCCTACCTCTACTAAAATTACAAAAATTAGTCAGTTGTGGTGGTCTGCGCCTATAGTCCAAGCTACTAGGGAGGCTGAGGCAGGAGGATCGCTTGAACCCAGGAGGCAGAGGTTGCAGTGAGCTGACAATACACCACTGAACTCCAGCCTGGGAAATAGGCTAGAAACAAAAAAAAAAAAAAAAAAGAAAAAGAAAAAAGAGAGAGAGAGAACTAGATTTGATTCGACTTCTACCCAGTTAATCCTGACTGGATTTTTGGCTTTCTTCCAGATTTACTGATGAAATTAGATATTCATCCATCAAAGTGAAAGATTTAGGGATAGGGTGAAAGTCCAGGAGTCATTCACTGATTCCCTTCACAAACATGGAGTTTTACTAATATGTGTCCCTCACAGTCCTGAGTGTGAGATAGGGAAGTGTTGAATCTCTTCCTGATATTAGACAGAAAGAAAAAACTTGAAAGTGTCTTTGTTGAGGGATCCTTGGCTACATCAAATTTCTCAAAATATTTCAGAGTTAAAACAGTTTTCAAAGACAGAGTTGACAGTCCACAAGAACACACAATAGAAATCTTCATGTATCCAATGATCACCTGGGTGGTATAATCTAATTTTTTTGGTGTGGGTGAAGCTGAGTCTCACTTTGTCGCCCAGGCTGGAGTGCAGCGGCGCCATCTCAGCTCACTGTAACCTCTGCCTCTGAGATTCAAGCAATCCTCATGCTTCAGCCTTCCACGTAGCTGGGATTACAGGCATGCACCCCCACACCTATGTCTCCATTCCAGTGGAAGAATTACAGTGAGGACGTGATTGGTTTAAAATTAAGGTCATAGATCCTTTTTGGTTAAGATATTGTTTTTGTTTTTTGGACAGGGTCTCTCTCTTTTGCCCAGGCTGGAGTACAGCAGTGGTGTGAGCATGGCTCACTGCAGCCTCAATCTTCTGGGCTCAAGTGATTCTCCCACACCAGCCACCCAAATAGCTGGGACTACAGATGCATGCCACCATGCTCGGCTAATTAAAATAAAAAAAAGTAGAGGCCAAGCACCAGTGACTCACAGCTGTAATCCCAGCACTTTGGGAGGCCAAGGCAGGTGGATCACTTGAGGTCAGGTGTTCGAGACCAACCTGGCCAGCGTGGTGAAACCCCACCTCTACTAAAAATACAAAACTTAGCCAGGCATGGTTTCAGATGTCTGTGACATCAGCTTCTGAGGATGGAGACTGAGGCATGAGAATTGCTTGAACCCGGGAGGTAAAGGTTGCGGTGAGTTGAGATCGTGCCACTGCACTCCAGTCTGGGCAACACAGTGAGACTCCATCCCCATCCTCAAAAAAAGGAGGGTTTTTGTCATGTTGCCCAGGTTGGTCTCAAACCCCTGGGCTGAAATGATCTTCCCACTGTGGCCTCCCAAGGTGTTGGGGTTAAAGGCATGAGTCACTGCTCCCTTCAAGAATTTTGAAATGACATCAACCAAAGCACAATCAACTTTTTTGAAATAAAGACAGAACTGCATTTAGAGGAAAAAATTCAAGCTTTAAATTGTTCATTAAAAAAAAAAGGAAAAGACAGGATACACTTCTGTGCCATCGTAGGCTGCCGTGTCAACATCCCAGAGCAGCTGACTGTAGGTCAGATGGGAGTGTCCTTACAGAAATTAGTGACTTACCAGATCTGGATGTAGTCTAGAAGGTGCTCAGACCTCAGGAAGAACCAGGCAGGAACTCCAGGCTTGAAGACTTTGGGTCTCTCCTGTGGGTCTTTAGAAGCTTTTATTGACCTTTCTAATCACAACTCCCACCCACGCCCCTCCACGTATCCGCTGCTAGCTTCCAATCAAAATATGATATCTGATTGCATTTGTGAAGCTCCACCCAGTTAATCCTGATTGGGTTTTTGGCTCTCCCCAGATTACCAGATTGAATCAGATGTCTATTCATATCACATATCTATATTCAGTTCATTAAGCAAGAAATTGACAGTGTTAGGGATAGGGTAGAAGTCAAGAATACATTCATTCAAGGCCAGACGAAGTGGCTCACACCTGTAATCCCAGCACTCTGGGAGGCAGAGGCAGGTGGATTATCTGAGGTCAGGAGTTTGAGACCAGCCTGGCCAACATGGTAAAACCCTACCTCTACTAAAATTACAAAAATTAGTCAGTTGTGGTGGTCTGCGCCTATAGTCCAAGCTACTAGGGAGGCTGAGGCAGGAGGATCGCTTGAACCCAGGAGGCAGAGGTTGCAGTGAGCTGACAATACACCACTGAACTCCAGCCTGGGAAATAGGCTAGAAACAAACAAAAAAAAAAAAAAAGAAAAAGAAAAAAGAGAGAGAGAGAACTAGATTTGATTCGACTTCTACCCAGTTAATCCTGACTGGATTTTTGGCTTTCTTCCAGATTTACTGATGAAATTAGATATTCATCCATCAAAGTGAAAGATTTAGGGATAGGGTGAAAGTCCAGGAGTCATTCACTGATTCCCTTCACAAACATGGAGTTTTACTAATATGTGTCCCTCACAGTCCTGAGTGTGAGATAGGGAAGTGTTGAATCTCTTCCTGATATTAGACAGAAAGAAAAAACTTGAAAGTGTCTTTGTTGAGGGATCCTTGGCTACATCAAATTTCTCAAAATATTTCAGAGTTAAAACAGTTTTCAAAGACAGAGTTGACAGTCCACAAGAACACACAATAGAAATCTTCATGTATCCAATGATCACCTGGGTGGTATAATCTAATTTTTTTGGTGTGGGTGAAGCTGAGTCTCACTTTGTCGCCCAGGCTGGAGTGCAGCGGCGCCATCTCAGCTCACTGTAACCTCCGCCTCTGAGATTCAAGCAATCCTCATGCTTCAGCCTTCCACGTAGCTGGGATTACAGGCATGCACCCCCACACCTATGTCTCCATTCCAGTGGAAGAATTACAGTGAGGACGTGATTGGTTTAAAATTAAGGTCATAGATCCTTTTTGGTTAAGATATTGTTTTTGTTTTTTGGACAGGGTCTCTCTCTTTTGCCCAGGCTGGAGTACAGCAGTGGTGTGAGCATGGCTCACTGCAGCCTCAATCTTCTGGGCTCAAGTGATTCTCCCACACCAGCCACCCAAATAGCTGGGACTACAGATGCATGCCACCATGCTCGGCTAATTAAAATAAAAAAAAGTAGAGGCCAAGCACCAGTGACTCACAGCTGTAATCCCAGCACTTTGGGAGGCCAAGGCAGGTGGATCACTTGAGGTCAGGTGTTCGAGACCAACCTGGCCAGCGTGGTGAAACCCCACCTCTACTAAAAATACAAAACTTAGCCAGGCATGGTTTCAGATGTCTGTGACATCAGCTTCTGAGGATGGAGACTGAGGCATGAGAATTGCTTGAACCCGGGAGGTAAAGGTTGCGGTGAGTTGAGATCGTGCCACTGCACTCCAGTCTGGGCAACACAGTGAGACTCCATCCCCATCCTCAAAAAAAGGAGGGTTTTTGTCATGTTGCCCAGGTTGGTCTCAAACCCCTGGGCTGAAATGATCTTCCCACTGTGGCCTCCCAAGGTGTTGGGGTTAAAGGCATGAGTCACTGCTCCCTTCAAGAATTTTGAAATGACATCAACCAAAGCACAATCAACTTTTTTGAAATAAAGACAGAACTGCATTTAGAGGAAAAAATTCAAGCTTTAAATTGTTCATTAAAAAAAAAAGGAAAAGACAGGATACACTTCTGTGCCATCGTAGGCTGCCGTGTCAACATCCCAGAGCAGCTGACTGTAGGTCAGATGGGAGTGTCCTTACAGAAATTAGTGACTTACCAGATCTGGATGTAGTCTAGAAGGTGCTCAGACCTCAGGAAGAACCAGGCAGGAACTCCAGGCTTGAAGACTTTGGGTCTCTCCTGTGGGTCTTTAGAAGCTTTTATTGACCTTTCTAATCACAACTCCCACCCACGCCCCTCCACGTATCCGCTGCTAGCTTCCAATCAAAATATGATATCTGATTGCATTTGTGAAGCTCCACCCAGTTAATCCTGATTGGGTTTTTGGCTCTCCCCAGATTACCAGATTGAATCAGATGTCTATTCATATCACATATCTATATTCAGTTCATTAAGCAAGAAATTGACAGTGTTAGGGATAGGGTAGAAGTCAAGAATACATTCATTCAAGGCCAGACGAAGTGGCTCACACCTGTAATCCCAGCACTCTGGGAGGCAGAGGCAGGTGGATTATCTGAGGTCAGGAGTTTGAGACCAGCCTGGCCAACATGGTAAAACCCTACCTCTACTAAAATTACAAAAATTAGTCAGTTGTGGTGGTCTGCGCCTATAGTCCAAGCTACTAGGGAGGCTGAGGCAGGAGGATCGCTTGAACCCAGGAGGCAGAGGTTGCAGTGAGCTGACAATACACCACTGAACTCCAGCCTGGGAAATAGGCTAGAAACAAACAAAAAAAAAAAAAAAGAAAAAGAAAAAAGAGAGAGAGAGAACTAGATTTGATTCGACTTCTACCCAGTTAATCCTGACTGGATTTTTGGCTTTCTTCCAGATTTACTGATGAAATTAGATATTCATCCATCAAAGTGAAAGATTTAGGGATAGGGTGAAAGTCCAGGAGTCATTCACTGATTCCCTTCACAAACATGGAGTTTTACTAATA
Source organism: Gorilla gorilla gorilla (assembly GCF_029281585.2). Classification (NCBI taxonomy): domain Eukaryota; kingdom Metazoa; phylum Chordata; class Mammalia; order Primates; family Hominidae; genus Gorilla; species Gorilla gorilla. The sequence continues at coordinate 227,652,929 of NC_073224.2, read as the reverse complement.
TGTGTCCCTCACAGTCCTGAGTGTGAGATAGGGAAGTGTTGAATCTCTTCCTGATATTAGACAGAAAGAAAAAACTTGAAAGTGTCTTTGTTGAGGGATCCTTGGCTACATCAAATTTCTCAAAATATTTCAGAGTTAAAACAGTTTTCAAAGACAGAGTTGACAGTCCACAAGAACACACAATAGAAATCTTCATGTATCCAATGATCACCTGGGTGGTATAATCTAATTTTTTTGGTGTGGGTGAAGCTGAGTCTCACTTTGTCGCCCAGGCTGGAGTGCAGCGGCGCCATCTCAGCTCACTGTAACCTCCGCCTCTGAGATTCAAGCAATCCTCATGCTTCAGCCTTCCACGTAGCTGGGATTACAGGCATGCACCCCCACACCTATGTCTCCATTCCAGTGGAAGAATTACAGTGAGGACGTGATTGGTTTAAAATTAAGGTCATAGATCCTTTTTGGTTAAGATATTGTTTTTGTTTTTTGGACAGGGTCTCTCTCTTTTGCCCAGGCTGGAGTACAGCAGTGGTGTGAGCATGGCTCACTGCAGCCTCAATCTTCTGGGCTCAAGTGATTCTCCCACACCAGCCACCCAAATAGCTGGGACTACAGATGCATGCCACCATGCTCGGCTAATTAAAATAAAAAAAAGTAGAGGCCAAGCACCAGTGACTCACAGCTGTAATCCCAGCACTTTGGGAGGCCAAGGCAGGTGGATCACTTGAGGTCAGGTGTTCGAGACCAACCTGGCCAGCGTGGTGAAACCCCACCTCTACTAAAAATACAAAACTTAGCCAGGCATGGTTTCAGATGTCTGTGACATCAGCTTCTGAGGATGGAGACTGAGGCATGAGAATTGCTTGAACCCGGGAGGTAAAGGTTGCGGTGAGTTGAGATCGTGCCACTGCACTCCAGTCTGGGCAACACAGTGAGACTCCATCCCCATCCTCAAAAAAAGGAGGGTTTTTGTCATGTTGCCCAGGTTGGTCTCAAACCCCTGGGCTGAAATGATCTTCCCACTGTGGCCTCCCAAGGTGTTGGGGTTAAAGGCATGAGTCACTGCTCCCTTCAAGAATTTTGAAATGACATCAACCAAAGCACAATCAACTTTTTTGAAATAAAGACAGAACTGCATTTAGAGGAAAAAATTCAAGCTTTAAATTGTTCATTAAAAAAAAAAGGAAAAGACAGGATACACTTCTGTGCCATCGTAGGCTGCCGTGTCAACATCCCAGAGCAGCTGACTGTAGGTCAGATGGGAGTGTCCTTACAGAAATTAGTGACTTACCAGATCTGGATGTAGTCTAGAAGGTGCTCAGACCTCAGGAAGAACCAGGCAGGAACTCCAGGCTTGAAGACTTTGGGTCTCTCCTGTGGGTCTTTAGAAGCTTTTATTGACCTTTCTAATCACAACTCCCACCCACGCCCCTCCACGTATCCGCTGCTACCTTCCAATCAAAAAGTGATATCTGATTGCATTTGTGAAGCTCCACCCAGTTAATCCTGATTGGGTTTTTGGCTCTCCCCAGATTAATGGATTGAGTCACATATCCATTCATATCACATATCTATATTCAGTTCGTGAAGCAAGAAATTCACAGTGTTAGGGATGTCGTAGAAGTCAAGAATACATTCATTCAAGGGTGGGTGAGGTGGCTCATACCTGTAATTCCGGCACTTTGGAAGGACAAGGTGAGTAGATCACCTGATATCAGGGGTTCAAGACCAGCCCGGTCAAAAAGGTGAAACCCCGTCTCTACAAAAATACAAAAATTAGCCGGGCATGATTGCAGACACCTGAAACCCAGCTACTTGGGAGGCTGAGGCAGGAGAATTGCTTGAACCCAGGAGGCAATTGTTGCATTGAGCCAGAATTGTGTCACTGCACTCCAGTCTGGGTGACAGAGGGACATTCTGTCAAAAAATAAGAAAATCATTCATTCATGAACTCCACAAACACTGATGGTATTTTACTAATATGTGAACTTCATAGTCTTGAGTGTGAGGCAGGGAAGGATTTGATCTGTTTACGACATTAGACAGAAAAATAAAATCTGAAAGTAGTGTTGTTAGGAGACCTTTGGCCACATCAAAATGTAAAAATGTTTTCTACTTTAAAAAGCTTTATAAAAACAGAGGAGTCGTCCCTACGAAATCAGAATAAAAATCTCAATGTATTGAATGGTCTTTGGGATTTTGTATAACCTAAGGTAGCGGATTACATGCTCGTTCTGGTGGAGGAGAGGTGCCACTGAGGGCGTGAGTGGTCTCAGGGCTTAGGTTAAGGCTTCTTTGGAAGAAATTGAAACCACATCGATAAACTTTATAAATTTAATCAGTGAAGAAGGGAGGGAGAGAAACAAAAATAAACCAAGCTTGCAACACATTCAGCATTCATCAGGAGGTCTTGCTCTCTGACCTGATTCCTCATGGTTGCTGGCAACCTACTGTTCCAAAATCACATAGACCTTAGATTACAGTTCCCCTTAACATCCCTGAAGACAACGATTTACGCATTGGAAAACATTAACTTTTTCATCTGAGATATTCTTTCAGGTTCTGCATGTCAGTGAAACTACTGATGCCAGCTGATCTGAAGGGCCCTGCAATGCACCAACTCACCAAAGAATGCAGTTTCTACATCCTGTTGACTTCTTCCCTCTTACCGCTACCCCAACTTTCCAGCCCCTTGCTATCCAGGATCCACTGGAAACCCTCAGTACTCCTTGGGGAGATGAATTTGAGGATCTCCTCCTAGCTTCTCATTCAGCCACCTTGTGATCATTAAACTCTCTGCTGCAAACCCTGCTGTCTCAGAATATTGCTAAGCTACTGTGCAGCAGGCATAGGAACCTGATGGTCCTGTAATAAAGTCATGTCAAAATTACAAATGGAAGTGAAGGTGGAGCTGGTCAGGGTTGAGCTGGGTTTTTAATGTGAACCTGGGAGTGAACCAAGACTTGCTGAACGTGTTGGGGGTTATTGAGTGGGTGTAAGAGGAATCTATCTAACATTGCACTGATGCCCTTTTGGTTTTAATCCTTATGAGCAAGGATGAGTCTTTCAAAACAATTTGTATAATCCTCCTTATTTTTCCTTTCAAAACCTTCAACTTCCTTTATCTCCCCAAATAATCTCACATCTATTCCCATTTCTTTGCTTACTTCATAATAAACTTTTTTTTTTTACAGAGTCTTCTTCTCTGTTAAGTAGACCACATATGTTGTTGCCACACAAGATGAGCAACCTGGTTCTATTGACAGAAAGGGTCAAAAGGATCCCATTCCTCAACAGCTGGGGGTGATGTAAAGGTCATGGTTATTCTTTGTCATATCTGCACCTGCATATTGCCAGTGAAAACTTGCAGGTCACATTGGGCAGGCTTCCAAATTCACCACCTGTGGAAGGTCTTTTGCTTGGCTTACATCCTGTCCCTGAGTAAAGAGTCTGATCGTGAGTTCATGAGTGCCTCAAACTCTACAAGTACTGATGAAGGGTTCCACCCACTGACAGTGAGAAGGCACTGATTTGATTCTGATCATGAAGTTTTGCTGGTTGTCTTGCAAGGAATATGTTTTATTCTTTTATCTTGTCATCTAAAGCCAATGACTGTAACCTCTGTATTGTCCCTTCCAATGGAAAAAACAAAAACAAAAACTCAACTCTATTTGAACCTTGTCAGGTCAATAAAACAAAAGAAAATTTAAAAAGAAAATTGATAGGAGGAGTCCCATTCCCAGCCCGGGCAATAGAGTGAGACTCCATCTCAAAAGACAAAAAAAAAAAAAAAAAGGCCGGGCACGGTGGTGGCTCACACCTGTAATCCCAGCACTTTAGGAGGCCAAGGCAGGTAGATCACGATGCCAAAAAATTGAGACCATCCAAGCCAACATGGTGAAACCCTGTCTCTGATAAAAATACAAAAATTAGCTGAGCATGGTGGCACCCACCCATAGTCCCAGCTACTCGAGAGACGAGGCAGGAGAGTCACTTGAACTCAGGAGGCAGAGGTTGCAGTCAGCCAAGATTTCACCACTGCACTCCAACTTGGTGACAGAGCGAGACTCCGTCTCAAAACAAACAAATACAAACGAACAAACAAACAAAGAAAAAAGCTGGAAAAATAAATTCTGAAAGAATTTCCATCTCTATGAATTCATCTTCAGAACTGATAGCATTTCCTGCTTGGCATTTTTTGCCTACATTTTTGGCATAAGATCTATCAACAAAAAGTATGAACCCAGGTTTGTGTAATGGAATATCTTAAACATCAATAGGAGGAGTCAATAGTTCTGATGCCACACACACATGTATGGTCTTCTCCATCATCAGGAAATGGCAACAAAGTGGTAGAGTTATGCAGAGTGTAGCATTTGAAATGGAGATTTGAAGGTGACAAGGAAAGGACTTTGTAAGACGTTAGTGCACAAGTTGAGCAATGTGGTTCCTGTCACAATATTTTTATTGATTTATTTATTTTATTCATTTATTTTTTGAGATGGAGTCTCGCTGTTTCACCAGGCTGGAATGCAGTGGCACGATCTCAGCTCACTTCGACCTCTGCCTCCCCGGTTCAAGCAATTTTCCTGCCTTAGCCTCCTAAATAGCCAGGACTACAGGTGCATGCCACTACACCTGGCTAATTTTTTGTATTTTTAGTAGAGACGGGGTTTCACCATGTTAACTAGGATGGTCTCAATCTCCTGACTTCGTGGTCTGCCCGCTTCGGCCTCTCAAAGTGCTGGGATTACAGGCCTCAGCCACCATGCCTGGTCAGTTCACATCAAAATTTAAGAGGTATTCAATTGCATATGAAAATTGTAGGCAAAGTTTATTTCTTTTTCTTTAAAGCATTAATTTATTTATAATGTATTTATTTATTAATTTTTTTTTGAGATGGAGTTTCACTCTTGTTTTCCAGGCTGGAGTGCAATGGTGCGATCTCAGCTCACTGCAACCTCTGCCTCCCGGTTCAAGTGATTCTCCTGCCTCAGTCTGCCAGTTAGCTGGAATTACAGGCACAGGCCACCACACACAGCTAGTTTTTGTATTTTTAGTAGAGACAGAGTTTCACCATGTTGCCCAGGCTGGTCTGGAACTCCTGACCACAGGTGATGCACCCACCTTGGCCTCTGAAAGTGCTGAGATTACAGGCGTGAACCACCGTGCCCGGCCCACACTCATCACTTTTAATACTTTCTACATCACATGAGGAAGAAGAGCAGAAACACTGGAGTACTTCATGAAGGTCAAGGTTGGTATGAGTTTGGGTTCTAATATGATCAATTTCTGCTTCTAGGGAAACAAGCATTTCAGGTTAAGGAAGGTCAGGAAACTCTAGGGTTTTCTCTCCCTCCAGAGAAAGCTTTACACATCACCTTAACAGAGAAAGCAAATCTCATCCCCATGTTGTCACTTAATAAAAAGCCATACTTTCCTAAAAATGGTCCAAATGTCATTTGGACTGCTTGAAACACAGGAATTTTCTGAACTTCATGTGAAACCCCTCCTCAGAAATATTTTCCTTTCTCCAAGGGATTGCTGATATATTGGCTGTAAACTGGATATGGCAGCCCTGGTTTCCACCAATTCTGTACCTAAGTCTGCAATGATCTTAATCTCACCTTCTCCATTTTTATTTAAGGCTATTATAGAAAACAATTTACCAGAGAGTTATTTTAAATTCCATCAATATGGAGACATCAGAAATGTCATCTAGCCAGATGTGGTGGCTCATGCCTGTAATCCCAGCACTTTGGGAGGCTGAGGTGGGGGAATAACCTGAGGTTGGGAGTTCGAGACCAGCCTAACCAACATGGAGAAACCCTGTCTCTACTAAAAATACAAAATTAGCCAGCTGTGGTGGTGCATGAATGTAATCCCAGCTACTTGGGAGGCTGAGGCAGGAGAATCACTTGAACTCGGGAGGTGGAGGCTGCAGTGAGCTGAGATCCCACCATTACACTCCAGCCTGGGCAACAATAGTGAAACTCTATCTCAAAAAAAAAAAAAAAGGGCAGAAAAGTAAAGAAAAACAAAAAAGAAATGTCCTCTAATGTGAACAACCTCTGGGACAAAAGCATTCTGTCCAATAGAGACCTGGTGCATAGGTGGACAATTTTCATTCCAATGGCCTGTTTCAAAGGTGGCAGGCAACTCTAGCAGGATTTCTGTGTTTACACCAAACTGGATTTGAGTTTTAATAGTAAGGGGGCTCCCCCATAAAAAACCAACAGAAAATAATGGATGCTATGAAGAATATGGAGAAATGAGAACCCTGGTACAACATTGGTAGTTATGTAAATTAGTACAGCTACTAAGGAAAGCAGTATGGAGTTTCCTCCAAAAAATAAAAATAGGATTACCATATAAACCATAAATCCCACTGCTGGATATATATCCAGAAAAAAAAAAAAGAAATATATCCAGGAGATATCTACACTACCATGTTGGTCAGGCTGGTCTCGAACTCCTGACCTCAAGTAATCCACCTGCCTCAGCCTCCCAAAATTCTGGGATTACCGGCATGAGCCACTGCACTCAGCCTACACTCTCCTATTTATTGCAGCACTATCCACAATAGCCAAAATTTGGAATCAACGTAAGTGTCCATCAGCAGATGAATGGATCAAGAAAATGTGGTAAATATACACAACAGAATATCATTGAGCCGTAAACATGAAGGAAATCCAGTCATCTGCGACAACATGGAAGGAACTGGAGGGCGTTATGTTGAGTGAAGTAAGCCAGATACAGAAAGACAAACATGGCATGTTCGCACTCATATTTGGGAATTAAAAAACACGAAACTTAAAAATAGTAAAATGACGGTTATCAGAAGCTAGGAAGGGTACTGGGAAATAGAGAATAAGAAGGGGATGGTTAATGGGAACAAAAACACAGACAGGAATAAGATCTAGGGTTTAGTAGCACAATAGGGCAACTCATGTTGAAGGTAGTTCGTAGTAAATTTCTACATAATTAAAACAATGGAATTGGAATGTTGCTAGCAGAAAGAAATGATAAATTATTGAGATGGTGGATATGCCAGTTACCATGATTTGAATATTACGCATTTTATGCTTGTATCAGAATATCAGGCCAGGTGCAGTGGCTCATGTCTACAATCCAAGCACTTTGGGAGGCTGAGGCAAGTGCTTTTCCTGAGGTCAGGGGTTCGAGACCAGACTGGCCAACATGGTGAAACCCCCTTTCTACTGAAAATACAAAAATTAGCCAGGTGTGGTGGCGGTTCCCTGTAGTCCCAGCTACTCGGGAGGCTGAGGCAAGAGAATTGCTTGAACCCAGGAGGGTGATTTCTAGAGACTTCTGATACATAAATGTCTAAAACAGGTTGATCAATCATGGAAGACACCAGAAAGTTTCCATTCAGGTTCCATTTATTTTTGACATTTTTAAATAACCATCCTTGTGGTGGTAACTCCTGCATCAATCTAGAACTTCAGGCTCCATTTCTGAGTCTAGAACACAGGTCCCTGAAGGCCTCATTGATTCCAAGTCAGCATTTTTACCCCGTCCTGCCCCCGGCTGAGTCACCTTTGTTTTTCCACTCACGGTGAGCAGGTGCCTGAAACACACAGCTGTGTACTTCCTTTAAGAAACAGCTGACCGGGCCCGGCTGCACACACTTGTAAACCTGGCACTGTGGAAGGCCAAGGCGGTCAGATCACTTGAGGTCAGGAGTTAGAGGCCAGCCTCCGCCAACATCGTGAAACCCTGTCTCTACTAAAAATACAAAAATTAGCCGGGCTTGGGGCGCACACCCATAACACCAGTTACTTGGGAGGCTGAGGCAGGAGAATGACTTGAACCCAGGAGGTAAAGCTTGCCATGAGCTGAGATTGTACCACTACACTTCATCCTGAGGGACAGAGTGAGACTCTGTCTCAAAAACAAAATAAAATAAAATAAAAATATAAAAAATTAAAGTAAATTAAAATAAAAAAATGCACCCATGTACAAGATTTTAGCTCCCAAGTGTCCGGAAGAAAGCTTATCCATCCCACTAACCAGGCCTTCCCTAGGAGCAAAGGTGGAACTCCAGTTTCTCAGATGGCCATGAGCCACAGGAAGGGCAGGGGGTGGGACCAAAGAAGATCCTCTTATTCTGCCTGACTTCCCTGAGTGTACGCATGAGCTCAGCCTGAATTGGGGCGAGGATCTCCCGATTGGCATGACCCCTGTTGTCAAGACACTCCAGAGGGGCAGGATACATGTCCAGGCCTAACTTGCTCAGCCCGCCTGTGTGACGCAGCAGGTCTTTCAGAGCATTCATGGAGGTCTCATTTCCATGAAAGTTGAAGGTGGTGAGCTGGGAACAGTGGCTCAGGGCAGGCAGAAGGACCCTGAGTTGGGGGTCCTGGATCCGACAGTTCTCTAAGACGAGGGTCTTGAGAGTAGCAGCAACTTTCTCCAGCAGAACTCCAAGGGGCTCAAGATGGGTGGTCCACATTAGGATATGAATCAGATGCAGCTCCTTTAGCTGACTGAGGCTTGGGTACTGAGACAGACACTCCATGTCCCGATCAGTTAGGTAAGCATGACTGAATGTAAAGGCCCCATAGGGGTTCTTGAGGCACCTGGGGAGAGCAAGAAGTTAGTTATGGGCAATGGTGCCAGTTAGAGGAGGGGGGTGGGAAATCATCTCAATGGTAAACTTGAAGTGGGCATTGAGTAATTCTGCACCTTACTACCACACAGGTGTTATAGTAACTGCAACGGGGAAGCCTGTTTCACCCAAACACAAGTTTGTTCCCATCATCAGATGATGGTCTGCGTGCAAGGTGCTGCCTGATGAAGACTCAGATCATTCAGGGGCAGCTCTATTTTAGGCTCCGTCCTTTCAGCCTCGCTTGTGTGATTGGTGCCACTCTCACACCTACTCCCTCACCCTCCATCCCAGAAGCATGCACTTCCAGTATCAATTACCTTTCCTGGAGTTCAAAACAACCTTTCACAGACAGGGAATTACAGACAGGATCATTGGTGTTTATTAAGCTGCTGAGGACAGAGCTTCTACTGTGAAATGCACAGGTTTCATGCACTTTCTCTTCTTCTTTTTCTTTTCTTTTTTTTTTTTTTGACACAGAGTCTCACACTGTAACTTAGGCTGGAGAGCAGTGGCACAATCTCAGCTCACTGCAGCCTTCACTTCCCTTGCCTCAGCCTCCCAAGTAGCTGGGATTACAGGTGCCTGTCACCATGCTCAGCTAAATTTTGTATTTTTAATAGAGATAGGGATTCACTGTGTTGGCCAGGGTGGTCTGAAACTCCTGACCTCGTGATCTGCCTGCCTCAGCCTTCCAAAGTCCTGGGATTACAGGCATGAGACATCGCACCAGACTGCACTTTCCCTTCTTTCATACCCTCCTCTTTATGAAGAATACGTTTTCATCATATTAACTTTATACACACTTCCTAAGGAGGAATTCACAAATGCACCTTCACTAGATCTGAATCCCCAACTAACTAGCTCCCTACACATCTCTCTGTAGCATCTATCCCAGGCCATCCCTCTGCCCTTATTTGAGTGGTCTGGTGATACCAACTTCAGGATATAGAGCACTGAACAGCTTAATGAGTTGACATTCTAGCATCCCATTCCCTGTGACATCCACAGTGGATGGCACACAAGAGATGCCCACTAATGTTTACTGTGAAAAAGAACAAAAGTCTGTGTTATGGTCTGCAGAGAAAGCCCACCATCGTTTCCTACCTGAGCAGGTGCTCCAGGTGCTCTTTGATATTACTGACCTTTCTTATGTAATGCATCTGGGGGTAGTACAGGCAGAGGAATGGACAATCCAAGCCAGGAATGAACTGCCATTGGCCGCTCACGTATAACTCAGGCTCATAACCGAAGGCTAAAAAGTTTGCGAAGATTGCTCATCTGGCTCAGGTAAGGGGCAAACTTTCCCGTTTTATTGAGAGAGCACTTTTTCCAGACTTCCAACTCCTGGATACTGTCTGGGTATATCCTTTCCAACAGATTTCTGAAACTTGAAGTTGGCATTGAGTAATTCTGCACCTTACTACAACACAGGTGCACTAGGCCTCTTCTGTAGTGGATCCACCTTCAGAGGTAGCTCAGGCATTCATCCTGTGTACTTTCCTTTAGGCAGAGGTCTATGAACACCTTCAAGGTCTGGCACTCTCCCATCTTTGGACAGTCCTCCACTGTCTGCCTCTTACTCATGGCCTCTGGGGAGCAGGGGAGGACCCTGACTCCAGACCATATGGTCCAGAAATTCTCATCAACATCCCTTAAATCCAGCACTTCAAGTTTCCACCTCCTGTGAGTAACATTGGGGAAAATCTCAGAATGTAGGCAAGGACTGACCCTTGACCTGAACTTTCACTCCACATCCAGTACATGAGTCAGCTGCTCCTGTCCCAGTGCTCCTCCTTCTGTCTTTTCTCCATCCTGTTCCCCCTTGGATTCTGTGTGGTACCCACTTCTAGTACCTTTAACTTCTGCTGGGAGGAAGCAGGTTCCTGTTTCCTCAGTTGACCCTGTATGGTGAGCAGTCCTTTTCCAGAGGATCTGGGCAATGGCCAAGGCCTCTCATGGGCACCATCAGAAGCCTCTGAGCCACCCTACCTCCCACACACTGCCACTCCTCCTGAGCCAGCTGTCCCTTCCCTGGATGCCTGGACCCTTCCCACCAGGCCACCTGAGTCACCTCACCTGAGGCAAACCTTCTGGGACACTAGTGTATCAAGTCCCTTCAGCACAGCTTGCAAGGTCTCCACATGAGTTGTCTTCATCAGGGATCCCAGAGGGAGGTGAAGGGAGGGCCAGGCCTGTACCATCAGCTTCAGGGCCTCACAACATCTCATGCTGAAGACCTCCATGAACATCAAGGGGAGACCTCCCTGGGCAGCTTGTCCAGGGTGAAGAGAGTCAAGAACTGTTTCCTCAGCAGGCTCTGCCCTGCCAGCTCCAGGAGTCTGGATGGGGACTGGAGGCTCATTCTGACAAATCTGCAAGGAAAAACTCTACAGCACAATCCAGCAAAAAGGCAAGTTCTTCAGGCCAGTCCCCTGCAACCCCCAATTCTCCCAGGGCCAAAGTCATTTCTCTAGCGTGTGTGAAAGAGCCCTCAGTTTACTCCAGTTCCTTTCTGCAATAAGTGGCCACAGAGACATAGTTCTACCCTTCTGGTACCATGAAGAATGTGTCCCAACTTCTAAAGAGCAGGCAAGATCCCTCCTAGTCCATGAATTATTAGCCACTGATCCACTAAACTCATAGCACTGGCAAATGTTACCGAGGATCTCTGAAGCTCAGATCTCATACCCAGCTAATCTTTTATTTTTTGACTTTTTGTAAAGACAGTGGGTTTCACTATGTTGTCCAGGCTGGTCTTGAACTCCTAGACTCAAACAATCCACCCACTTTGGCCTCCCAAAGTGTTGGGATTGCAGGCATGAGCCTCTGCCTGGTCTCATTATTGAAAATTTCAGCGAGAAGCTTTGAAAGCTATGTGACAGTGTTATGCATCATTGGCAAGACACAGATGTTTCCAATACACACCTCTCACACATATTCAAAATGAACCACTTTGGCTGTGTGCAGTGACTCACACCTGTAATCCCAGCACTCTGGGAGGCAGAGGCAGGTGGATTATCTGAGGTCAGGAGTTTGAGACCAGCCTGGCCAACATGGTAAAATCCTACCTCTACCAAAATTACAAAAATTAGCCAGGTGCAGTGGTCTGTGCCTATAATCCAAGCTACTAGGGAGGCTGAGGCAGGAGGATCGCTTGAACCCAGGAGGCAGAGGTTGCAGTGAGCTGACAATACTCCACTGAACTCCAGCCTGCGAAATAGGCTAGATTCAAAAAAAAAAAAAAAAAAAAAAGGAAGAAAAGAGAGAGAGAGAACTACATTTGATTTGACTTCTTAAACTCTACCCAGTTAATCCTGATTGGATTTTTGGCTTTCTTCCAGATCAGCTGATTGAATTAGATATTCATCCATGAAAGTGAAAGATTTAGGGATAGGGTGAAAGTCCAGGAGTCATTCACTGATTCCATCCAGAAACATGGAGGTTTACTAATATGTGTCCTTCATAGTCCTGAGTGTGAGATAGGGAAGTGTTGAATCTCTTCCTGATATCAGACAGAAAGAAAGAAAACTTGAAAGTGTCTTTGTTGAGGGATCCTTGGCCACATCAAATTTATCAAAATATTTCAGAGTTAAAACAGTTTTCAAAGACGGAGTTGACAGTCCCCAAGAAAACACAATAGAAATCTTCATGTATCCAATGATCACCTGGGTGGTATAATCTAATTTTTTTTGGTGTGGGGGAAGCTGAGTCTCACTTTGTCCCCCAGGCTGGAGTGCAGCGGCTCCATCTCAGCTCACTGTAACCTCCGCCTCTGAGATTCAAGCAATTCTCATGCTTCAGCCTTCCATGTAGCTGGGATTACAGGCATGCACCCCCACACCCATGTCTCCATTCGGGAGGAAGAATTACAGTGAGGATGTGATTGGTTTAAAATTAAGGTCAAAGATTCTCTTTGGTTAAGGTTTTTTTGTTTTTGTTTTTGTTTTTGTTTTTAGCAGGGTCTTACTCTGTTGCCCAGGCTGGAGTACAGCAGTGGCGTGAGCATGGCTCACTGCAGCCTCAATACTCTGGACTCAAGTGATTCTTCCATGTCAGCAAACCAAATAGCTGGGAATACGGATGCATGGTATCATGCCTGGCAAATTAAAAGATATATATTTATTGTAGAGGCTGACCACCATTGGCTCACGGCTGTCGTTCCAGCACTTTGGGGGGCTGAGGCAGGAGGATCACTTGATGTCAGGAGTTTGAGACCAACATGGCCAGCATGGTGAAACCCCACAGCTACTAAAAATACAAAAATTAAGCAGGCATGGTGGCAGAGGGATGTAATACCAGCTACTCAGGAAGCGGAGGCATGAGAATTGCTTGAGCCTGGGAGGAAGAGGTTGCAGTGAGTTGAGCTCATGCCACTGCACTCCAGCCTTGGCAACAGAGTGAGACTCCATCCCCCCTTCAAAAAAAGAATGTTTTGTACAGATGCGTTTTTGCCATGTTGCCCAGGTTGGTCTCAAACCCCTGGGCTCAAATGATCCTCCCGCTTTGGCTTCCCAAGGTGTTGAGGTTATGGGCATGAGTCATTGCTCCTATCAAGAATTTTGAAATGACATAAACCAAAGCACAATCCAATTTTTTGAAATAAAGACAAAACTGCATATAGAGGAAAAAATTCAAATCTTCAAATTGTTCATATATATAAAAAAAAGACAGATATAGCTCGGTGCCATCATAGGCTGCACTGTCCTCATCCCAGACCAGCTGACTATAGGTCAGATGGGAGTGTCCTTCCAGAAATGAGTGACTTATTAGATCTGGACTGAGTTTGCAGGATGCTTAAACCTCAGGAAGAACCAAGCAGGAACTCCAGACTGGAAGACTTTGGGTCTCTCCAGTGGGTCTTCAGGAACTTTTATTGATCTTTCTAATCACAACTCCCACTCACACCCCTCCATGTATCCAGTGCTTGCTTCCAATCAAAAAGTGCTATCTGATTGCATTTCTGAAGCTCCACCCAGTTAATCTTGATTGGGTTTTTGGCTGTCCCCAGATTACTGGATTGAATCAGATATCCATTCATATCAGCTATCCATATTAAGTTCATGAATCAAGAAATTGACAGTGTTAGGAATAGGGTGGAAATCAAGAATTCACTCATTAAAGGCCGGGTGAGGTGGCTCACACCTGTAATCCCTGCACTTTGAGAGTCCAAGTTGGCTGGATCACCTGAGGTCAGGTGATCAAGACCTGCAAGGCCAACATGGTGAAACCCCATCTCTACAAAAACACAAAAATTAGCCTGGCATGATGGCAGGTGCCTGTAATCCAGCTACTCAGGAGGCTGAGGTGGGAGAATCACTTGAATCCAGGAGGCAATGGTTGCAGTGAGCCAAGATTGCACCATTGCACACCGTTCTGGGTGACAGAGGTAGACTTTGTCAAAAAAAAAAAAAAAAAAAAAAAAGAATTCATTCATTCATGAACTCCACAAACACTGATGGAATTTTACTGATATATGACCTACATAGTCCTGAGTTTGAGGCAGGGAAGGATTTGATCGGTTCCGGATATTAGACAGAAAAATAAAACCTGACAGTAGTGTTGGGAGATCTTTGGCCACATCAAAATTATAAAATTGTTTTATAGTTAAAACAGCTTTATAAAAACAGAGGAGTCGTCCCTACAAAATCAGAAAAAACCTCCATGTATCGAATGGTCTTGTGGGTTTTATATCACCTAAGGTAGCAATTTATTTGCTCATGTTGGTGGAAGAGAGTTGCCACTGAGGGCTTGAGTGGCCTCAGGCTTAGGTTAAGGCTTGTCTGGAAGAAATTGAAACCGTATCTCTAAACTTTATAAATTTAATCAGTGAAAAAGAGAGGGGTGGAACAAAAACAAACCAAGCTTGCAGCGCATTCAGCATTCACCAGGAGGTCAGCTTGCCCTCTGACCTGCTTCCTCATGGTTGCTGACAGCCTACTGTCCCAAAATCGTGTAGAACTTAGACTACAATTCCCCTTAACTACGCTGCAGACAACAATTTAAGCATTGTGAAACATTAACTTTTTCATTTGAGATATTATTTCAGGTTCTGCATGTCAGTGAAACTACTGATGCCAGCTGATCTGAAGGGCCCTGCAAGGCATCAACTCACCAAAGAATGCCGTTCTGACATGTTGATAACTTCATACCTCTTATTGCCATCAAACTACACCAACTTTCCAGCCCCTTGCTATCCAGGATTCACTGGAAACCCTCAGTACTCCTTGGGGAGATGAATTTGAGGATCTCCCCCCAGCTTCTCATTCAGCCACCCTGTGATCATTAAACTTTCTGCTGCAAACCCTGCTGTCTCAGAATATTGGTGAGCTACTGTGCAGCAGGCATAGGAACCTGATGGTCCTGTAACAAATTTATGCCAAAATTATAAAGGGAAGTGAAGGTGGAGGCTGGTCAGGGTTGAGCTGGGTGTTTTAATGGAATCCTGGGAGTGAACGAAGACTTGGTAAATGTGTTGGAGGTTATTGAGGGGGTGGAGGAGGAATCTTTCCAACATTGCACTGAGGCTCCCTTGGTTTTCATACTTGCGATCAAGAATGAGTCTTTCAAAAAAATTTATGTAATTCTCCTGATTTTTCCTTTCAAAACCTTTGTCTTCCTTTACCTCCCTGAATAATCTCACATCTATTCCCATGGCTTTGCTCATTTCATAATAAAAATCCTTTTTTTTTTTCTGTGGAGTCTCTTTCTCTGTTAAGTAGACCATATATTTTGTTGCCACACAAGATGAGTAACCTGGTTTTATGGAGAGAAAGGGACAAAAGAATCCCAATCCTCAACAGCTAGGGGTGATATGAAGGTCAGGAGTATTCTTTGTCATATCTGCACCTGCATATTGCCAGTGAAAACCTGCAGGTCACATTAGGTAGACTTCCAAATTAATCATCTGTGGAAGGTCTTATGATTGGCTTACATCCTGTCCGTGAGTAAAGAAAATGATCTTGACTTCATGAGTGTCTGAGACTCTTCAAGTACTGATGAAGGCTTCACCCAGTGACAGTGAGAAGGACACTGATTTGATTCTGATTGTGAAGTTTTGCTGGTTGTCTTGCAAGGAAAATATTTTTGCCTGTCATGTTGTCATCTAAAGTCAATGATTGTAACCTCTGTATTGTCCCTTCCAATGGAAAAAACAAGAACAAAAAAGCTCAACTCTATTTGAGCCTTGCCAGGATAAAACAAAAGAAAATTAAAATAAACCAAACAAACAAAAAACAACAACTGATAGGAGGAGTCCCATTCCCTTCTTTCAACCTTTCTTATAAAAGCATTCCAACTTGCAACAAAAGACAAAATTGACAAATGGGATCTAATTAAACTAAAGAGCTTCTGCACAGCAAAAGAAACTACCATCAGAGTGAACAGGCAACCTACAAAATGGGAGAAAATTTTCACAACCTACTCATCTGACAAAGGGCTAATATCCAGAATCTACAATGAACTCAAACAAATTTACAAGAAAAAAACAAACAACCCCATCCAAAAGTGGGCAAAGGACATGAACAGACACTTCTTAAAAGAAGACATTTATGCAGCCAAAACACACATGAAAAAATGCTCATCATCACTGGCCATCAGAGAAATGTAAATCAAAACCACAGTGAGATACCATCTCACACCAGTTAGAATGGCAATCATTAAAAAGTCAGGAAACAACAGGTGCTGGAGAGGATGTGGAGAAATAGGAACACTTTTACACTGTTGGTGGGACTGTAAACTAGTTCAACCATTGTGGAAGTCAGTGTGGCGATTCCTCAGGGATCTAGAACTGGAAATACCATTTGACCCAGCCATCCCATTACTGGGTATATACCCAAAGGACTATAAATCATGCTGCTATGAAGACACATGCACACGTATGTTTAATGCGGCATTATTCACAATAGGAAAGACTTGGAACCAACCCAAATGTCCAACAATGATAGACTGGATTAAGAAAATGTGGCACATATACACCATGGAATACTATGCAGCCATAAAAAATGATGAGTTCATGTCCTTTGTAGGGACATGGATGAAATTGGAAAACATTATTCTCGGTAAACTATCACAAGAACAAAAAACCGAACACCGCATATTCTCACTCATAGGTGGGAATTGAACAATGAGATCACATGGACACAGGAAGGGGAATATCACACTCTGGGGCTGTTGTGGGGTGGGGGGAGGGGGGAGGGATAGCATTGGGAGATATACCTAATGCTAGATGACAAGTTAGTGGGTGCAGTGCACCAGCATGGCACATGTATACATATGCCTGCACAATGTGCACATGTACCCTAAAACTTAAAGTATAGTAATAAAAAAAAAAAGCATTTCAACTTGTAACAGACTCTGGCTCTGGAAAACACTCATTTTGTCAGTGTGTGTCTTCCAGGTCGATCCTGACATTTAGCTTCCAATGAAGCTTTATTTAATTATTTCTGCCTCAACTGCCTTAATGTCTATTGACAACAGCTTGCACGGTAATGATTGGACTTGAGGTGGGAAGAAAAAATATTTCTGTGTGTTTTATAAAGTAATCCTTGCATGCCATCTTCATTGAAGAAAGAATAGTTTCCTCTCCAAATATGTCCTGAGTATTGATGCATCCAATAAATAAAACTATTATTTCATACAGTAGAGCTATAGATGCATTCTATTTGCCTCTAGAGTTTCCAATGAACCAATGCCTAGTTTCAGTAAGTTCTCTGATTATATGGCAGAGGGTAACATGGTCATGTTCTGACTCTATGTCTATGTTGATATCTATAGCATTCCCATCTACATAATGCATGTCAAACCAAAGAGTTTGATTCTAGTGGGAGTCTGGAACACTATCTAGGTTAGACCCAGTTACACTAATGTTTTCTAGGCATAGAGATAAATTACCAGTAATGAAATCAATAATAGTCATAGGCCACCCATTTGCACCTATAGCTTCTTCTCAGTACCAAGTCATTTAATTATCAATATTAAACAACCTTCCAAAGTAAGGATAACAAACCTTATCATGAAGTTAGCATCCTCAATTGCTACCCAACTGTGTATGAGAACAGGTTCTACTATTATCTGTGATCCTTCCCTTTCATCTAAATGAAAGGGACCTTATATCACCTAAGGTAGCAGGAAATATGCTCATTCTGGTGGAAGAGAGGTGCTACTGAGGGTGTCAGTGGTCTCAGGGTTTAGGTTAAGGCTTCTCTGAAAGAAATTGAAACCATACATAGAAACTTTATGAATTTAATCAGTGAAGAAGGGAGGGGGAGAAACAAAAATAAAGCAAGCTTGCAGCTCATTCAGCATTCATCATGAGGTCAGCTTGAACTGCTTCCTCATGGTTGCTGGCAGCCTACTGTCCCAAAATCATGTAGACTTTAAATTGCAGTTCCACTTAACTGTCCTGCAGACAACAATTTAAGCATTGTGAAGCATTAACTTTTTCATTTGACATATTCTTTCAGGTTCTGCATGTCAGTGAAACTACTGATGCCAGGTGATCTGAAGGGCCCTGCAAGGCACCAACTCACCAAAGAATGCAGTTTCAACATCCTGATGACTTCATACCTCTTACCGCTACACCAACTTTCCAGCCGCTTGCTATCTGGGATCCACTGGAAACCCTCAGTACTCCTTGGGGAGATAAATTTGAGGCTCTCCTCCTAGCTTATCATTCAGCCACCCTGTGATCATTAAACTCTGCTGCAAACCCTGCTGTCTCAGAATATTGGTCAGCTACTGTGCAGCATGCATAGGAACCTGATGGTCCTGTAATAAAATCATGCCAAAATTACCAATCTTATCATGAATTTAGCATCCTCAATTGCTACCCAACTGTGTATGAAAGCAGGTTGTAGTATTAGCTGTGATCCTTCCCTTTCATCTAAACGACTCCATAGCCAGCAATTGCTTTGGTTAGTGACAGTGGCTACATTTTGAACAGAAGATCTTAGAAAGTGTTTGGTTTGAGTGGTGAAAGTACCTAACAACATAAAATGTAGGTTTGATAATTTTGTGTTAACACAAAACAAAACCAAGTCTCAGTCGATGGAAGAAGATCAAATGGAGTCTTGCTCCATTGTCTTGGAAAAGCTGTCTACCAGGTGATGATGTCTGCTTCTAGGGAAGGCTTTTCCTCGGATATCCTTAAGTTTAAGTCATCTGGTACGGTCCCATCCAATGCTGTTCATGGGCAGATTTCCCTTGGTGTCATTTCTAAAGGATGCAATCTCCAAATGCTAGGGCATGAAGGTCTAAGTATCACTGAAAACCTCCGTCACCTACTGGAAATAGTCTTTCAAATACTGCATCAAGGTCTTGCAGTATTGATTCATATTGTTACTGAACGACGGGCTCACTCTCCTAAGTGCATAGAACCCAATACTATGACACCACCTTTGAGAAAAGTAAAAAAGATTCAGCCAGGCATGGTGGCTCACGCCTATAATCCCAGCACTTTAGGAGGCTGAGGCAGGTGGATCCCAATGTCAGAGGTTTGAGACCAACCTGGCCAACATGGAGAAACCCCCTTTCTGCTAAAAATACAAGTTAGCTCGGTGTGCTGACATGTGCCTGTAATCGCAGCTACTCAGGAGGCTGAGGCAAGAGAACCACTTGAACCCAGGATGCAGAAGTTGCAGTGAGCCAAGGTAGCACCATTGTACTCCAGCCTGGGCAACAGAGACTCTGTCTCTAAACAAAAAATAATAAGAATGCAGTCTCCTTTGTTGGCTTAGCTAATTTTAGTTTCAAGATACCGTTTGTTCACTCAACCTTTGTAGAATACCAAGGATAATGAAGTTAATATTCATGCCATTGGATCTGTAAAATCTTATCTGTGTGATAACCTGCCCAGTAACTGAGTTCTCCTCCCATTGGAGATTTCTCCAGAGATGCCCCAGAAAGGAAGCAAATTTTATAAACATTTTTTTGACTATGACTGTGGCATCAGCCTTTCTAAAAAGGTAATCTACAACCCATCCTGAAAATGGACACACAATCACAAGAATTGTAGCCTTTTTACATGGCTCATTGGTCCACGACAACCCCGTTTCTTGCAGCTATATGTGTGTATGTCTACCTATTCATATCTATATCTATTTCCTTTTATTACCATGATTCACTTCCACTCTCCTTTCCATAGACAGCCACTCTACTCTTTGACCTAGCCTTGAATTTGCTTGTGACCTCATGGAACATAAGTATATGGAAAGCATATAGACTATATACTTGCATTTCGTATGTGTATTTATTTAAATCCACATATATGCTATAGCATATGGGTGCTACGGAAGAGGGCCTCACAATTAATTGTCCAGTCCCAGACACTTTGGAGAGTGAATAGACATGCTGTTATAATTATAATTATTATTATTTTTTTTTGGAGATAGTGTCTGGCTCTGTGGCCAGGCTGGAGTGCAATGACATGATCTCGGCTCACTGCAACCTCCACCTCTCGGGTTCATGTGCTTCTCCTGCCTCAGCCTCCCGAGTACCTGGGATTACAGGTGCCTGCCACCACACCTGGCTCTTTTTTGTATTTTTAGTAGGAATGGAGTTTCTCCATGTTGGCCAGGCTGGTCTTGAACTCCTGACCTCAGCTGATCCACCCGCCTCAGCCTCCCAAAGTGCTGGGAATACTGGTGTGAACCACCGCACTCAGCCTCTCATGTCCCTTTTTAAATTAATGGGAAAATGACACCCAGGATAATTTATGGCCATTGTGGGAATTATTGGAAATCTTTAAGACTGTCTTTCTTACAAAACCACAATGGTAGGATTAAACAGTCTGAATGGGATGCTAGCATGTAGAGCCTTCTAAACTCTCTTTCTCTCCTTTTTATGGGGAATTTGGGATCTGCCTACTGATTACAATTAATTGGATTTTTTTAAAAACTGTTTGGTTAAGGATATTTTTTTTGACAAGGTCTCACTCTGTTGCCCAGGCTGGAGTACAGCAGTGGTGTGAACATGGCTCACTGCAGCCTCAATCTTCTGAGCTCAAGGGATTCTCCCACCTCAGCCACCCAAGTAGCTGGGACTACAGATGCATACCACCATGCCTGGCTAATTTTTTCAAAAAGAGGCAGGGTATTGGTGGCTCACTGGTGTAATCCCAGCCCTTTGGGAGGCCAAGGCAGGTGGATCACCTGAGGTTAGGAGTTCAAGACCAGCCTGGCCAACATGGTGAAACCCTGTTTCTACCAAAAATACAAAAATTAGCCGAGCATGGTGGCGGGTGGCTATAATCCCAGCTACTCAGGAGGCTGAGGCATGAGAATCACTTGAGCCTGGGAGGCAGAGGTTGGAGTGAGTTGAGATCATGCCATTGCACTCCAGCCTGGGTAACAGAGCCAGATACCATCCCCACCCCTCAAAACAAATGTTTTGTAGAGATAGGGTTTTGCCATGTTGTCCAGGTTGTTCTCGAACCCCTGGGCTGAAATGATCCTCCCACCTTGGCCTCCCAAAGTGTTGGAATTACAGGCATGAGTCACTGCTCCCACCAAGAATTTTCTTTAAATTCCTGGTTTAATAAGGACTTGTTTATTTTGAGGAAAAAAGGTCCCAAACATCAAGCTGTTCACAAAAATAACCCACAGTATCAACTTTAGAAAACATATTTTAGGACTATAACACTAATTATGTTTCTGAGGATGCATTTGACATGCCAACTCTCATTCACAAAAATACATTGTTAGATTTTTGTTGAACTGCCCCACACAGCACACTGACATGGGGTGTAACACACATACTTCTAACTCCAAGCTGCTTTCAGGAGCTGCTCAACTCAATGAGATTGCCTTTGCAGATAGGGAAGCAACTACTGAACTTATGTATGAATGAAAAGAACTGTATTCCCTGCGTAACAAGAGATTACTTTGGAGACAGTTGATAAAAACCATACATCCTTTTTACTGTTGTGTCATAAAGAGGTATCTAATAAAAAGCAAAAATTGCAGGGTAAGACTTAAGAAAACTTCTAGGAGCATCAAGGGAAGTGAAGATGGGACTAGGGGCAGGGCAATATGAATTAATGAATGTGGGAAGGACAAGGATGGGGAGAACAGTAAGCATGTGCTGAAGACACTAAGGGAGAGGATCTGGTGAAAAATTTGTTGTTAGACAAGCTCCTAGGTAAAGAAATAACGGGATAAGATTTCTCAACCCCACTATGTGCTTAAGAGTCATCCTGGCCATTCGCCCTGTCTCTGTTATCCTCTCCTTCCTCAGCCCCTTTTTCATCATCCTTGATCAACTCCAGCTGGTCATCCCCCTGATCTTCATTAACATCATCATCCAGTGGGTTCCCCTCCTCAGCAGAGTCATCTGTACCCCCCTCAGACTCCATCTTCACATGAGTCTCATCTTTCTTCATGGAGCTACTGCTCTGCTCCTCTTCTGACTTAGCATTTTTCACCTCTACCTCTTGTTTGCTCTGTTCCTTTTCAATTTTTTCCAGGTTTTCCAGGAGAGAATCCACTTTCTGTTTTATCTGGGTCAACTCCTGCTTAATGGCCTGAAGGTCATCTCCTTTCAACTTTTCAGACTTGGAAGATCCCCGCTTTCCACTCTTAGAATTGAAGCCACTTTTGCCCCTTCGTGAGGTGTTTCCTGATACACGCTGACGTTCCGAGGGCACTACAGCCAGAGCAATGGGAGGAGGAGGAGGTACACGTGCTGGGAAACTGTACATCCCATCATAATAATGCCGTTGAAAGCCATAGTCCAAGTCAAAAGAGGAGCCGTACATCTCCGCTGCTGATCGTTTCACACCTGCGCTTCCTCGATTCACTTTTGGCTCTGCAGCCAGGTTAATATCCACAACCTGGCTAGCAATCATTCTGCCATCCTCTCCTGCTACAGCAGCCCGGGCGTTTTTCTCCTTATCATATTGAACGAAGGCAAAGCCCTTATGAAGAGAGCAGCCCGCAATTTTGCCATACTTGGAAAAGATCGCCTCCACATCCGATTTCTTGACAACAAGAGTGTTGAGATTCCCAATGAACACACGGGAGTTCATGGAGTGAGGATCCATCTTGTTGGTAACGTTGCTGGCCATTGTGTTGGATGATAAGGTTTCTCAAAAAGCCAAAAACAGGAGGCGGGAGGGAGAAGAGATTCGATTCTAAGTCTCCTACTGCCGGGTTCTACGTGGAGAAGCTGACTGCAGCTCGAGGCCAGAAATGCGGCCACAACAGCTCAGTCTTCATCTCTTCACAAAATGGCTCCCAACAAGAATTCTGAAATGACGTAAAGAAAAGCACAATCAACATTTTTGAAATAAGGACAAAACTGCATTTAGAAAAAAAAGATCAAAGCTTGAAACTGTTCTTATAAAAAAAGAAAAAAGGACAGGATATAGCGCTGCGCTGTCGTAGGCTGCACTGTCACCATTCTAGATCGGCTGACTGTAGGTCAGATGGGAGTTTCCTTACAGAAATTAGTGACTTACCAGATCTGGACTCAGTTTGCAGGGTGCTCAGACCTCAGGAAGAACCAAGCAGGAACTCCAGGCTTGAAGACTTTGGGTCTCTCCTGCGGGTCTTTAGAAGCTTTTATTGACCTTCCTAATCACAACTCCCACCCACGCCCTTCCACGTATGCACTGCTAGCTTCCAATCAAAAAGCAATATCTGATTGCATTTCTGAAGCTCCACCCAGCTAATCCTGATTGGGTTTTTGGCTTTCCGCAGATGAATGGATTTAACCAGATATCCATTCATATCACATATCCATATTCATTTCATGAATGGAGAAATTGACAGCATTAGGGATAGAATGGAAGTCAAGAATTCATTCATTTAAGGCCAGCTGAGTTGGCTTATGCTGGTAATCCCAGCACTTTGGGAGGCCAAGGCAGGCGGATCACCTGAGATCAGGAGTTCAAGACAAGCTTGGCCAATATGGTGAAACCCTGTCTCTACAAAAATACAAAATTAGCCGGGCATGATGGCGGCTGCCTGTAATCCAGATTCTTGGGAGGCTGAGGTGGGAGAATTGCTTGAACCCAGGAGGCTGAGGTTGCAGTGAGCTGAGATTGCACATTGCCCTCCAGACTGGGTGACACAGGGAGACTCTGTCAAAAAAAAAAAAAAAAAAAAAAATAGAATGCCTTCATTCATGAACTCCATAAGCACTGATGGAATTTTACTGATATGTCACCTTCATAGTCCTGAGTGTGAGGCAGGGAAGGGCTTGATCTGTTCTGGACATTAGACAGAAAAATAAAACCTGAGAGTAGTGTTGTTGGGAGATCTTTGGCCACATCAAAATTATAAAAATGCTTTATAGTTAAAATAGCTTTATAAAAACAGAGAAGTCATCCCTACAAAATACGAATAAAAATCTCCATGTATGGAATGGTCTTGCGGGTTTTATATCACCTAAGGTAGCAGGAAATATGCTCATTCTGGTGGAAGAGAGGTGCTACTGAGGGTGTCAGTGGTCTCAGGGTTTAGGTTAAGGCTTCTCTGGAAGAAATTGAAACCATACATATAAACTTTGTGAATTTAATCAGTGAAGAAGGAGGGGGAGAAACAAAAATAAACCAAGCTTGCAACACATTCAGCATTCATCATGAGGTCAGCTTGAACTGCTTCCTCATGGTTGCTGGCAGCCTACTGTCCCAAAATCATGTAGACTTTAAATTACAGTTCCCCTTAACTGTCCTGCAGACAACAATTTAAGCATTGTGAAGCATTAACTTTTTCATTTGACATATTCTTTCAGGTTCTGCATGTCAGTGAAACTACTGATGCCAGGTGATCTGAAGGGCCCTGCAAGGCACCAACTCACCAAAGAATGCAGTTTCAACATCCCGATGACTTCATACTTCTTACCGCTACACCAACTTTCCAGCCGCTTGCTATCTGGGATCCACTGGAAACCCTCAGTACTCCTTGGGGAGATGAATTTGAGGATCTCCTCCTAGCTCATCATTCAGCCACCCTGTGATCATTAAACTCTGCTGCAAACCCTGCTGTCTCAGAATATTGGTCAGCTACTGTGCAGCATGCATAGGAACCTGATGGTCCTGTAATAAAATCATGCCAAAATTACCAATCTTATCATGAATTTAGCATCCTCAATTGCTACCCAACTGTGTATGAAATCAGGTTGTAATATTAGCTGTGATCCTTCCCTTTCATCTAAATGACTCCATAGCCAGCAATTGCTTTGGTTAGTGAGAGTGGCTACATTTTGAACAGAAGATATTAGAAAGTATTTGGTTTGAGTGGTGAAAGTACCTAACAACATAGAATATAGGTTTGATAATTTTGTGTTAACAGAAAACAAAACCAAGTCTCAGTCAATGGAAGAAGATCAAATAAAGTCTTGTTCCATTGTCTTGGAAAAGCTGTCTACGAGGTGATGATGTCTGCTTCTAGGGAAGGCTTTTCCTTGGATATCCTCAATTTTAAGTCACCTGGTACAGTCCCATCCAATGCTGCTAATGGGCAGATTTTCCTTGGTGTCATTTCTGAAGACGCAAACTCCAAACGCTAGGGCATGAAGGTCTAAGCATCACTGAAAGCCTCCTTCACCTACTGGAAATAGTCTTTCAAATACTGCATCACGGTCTTGCAGTATTGAGTCACATTGTTACTGAATGATGGGCTCACTCTCCTAAGTGCATAGAAGCCAATACTATGACACTATCTTTTGAGAAAAGAAAAAAGATTCAGCTGGGTGTGGTGGCCCACATCTATAATCCCAGCCCTTTAGGAGGCTGAGGCAGGCAGATCACGAGGTCAGGGGTTCAAGACCAGCCTGGCCAACATGGTGAAATCCTGTTTCTGCTAAAAATACAAAAATTAGCTGGGTGTGATGGGGTGCGCCCATAATTCCAGCTACTCAGGAGGCTGAGGCAGGAGGATCTCTTGAACCTGGGAGGTGGATTTTGCAGTAAGCTGACATAGCACCACTGTACTCCAGCCTGAGCAACAGAGACTCAGTCTCAAAAAAATATTAATAATAATAATCCAGTTTTCTTTGTTACTTTTGCTAATTTTAGTTTCAAGATACCATTTGTTCTTGAATACCTTTGCAGAATACCAAGGATAATGAAGTTAATGGTAGTGCCATTGAATCTGTAAAATTGTACCTGTGTGATCACCTGCCTAGTAAACTGAGGTTTCCTACCATTGGAGATTTCTCCAGAGATGCCCCAGAAAGGCAACACACTTTATAATCATTTATTTGCTATGACTGTGGCATCAGCCTTTGTAAAATGGTAAGCTACAACCCATCCTGCAAACAGACAGACAATCACAAGAATTGTAGCCTTTTTACCTGGCTCACTGTTATGATTGATCCATGACATTCCTCTTTCTTACAGCTAGATGTGTGTATGTCCATCTATTCATATCTATATCTATATCTATTTCCTTTTATTACCATGATTCACTTCCACTCCCCTTTCCATAGATAGCCACTCTACTCTTTGACTTAACCTTGAATTTGGATGTGACCTTATAGGATATAAGTATATGGAAAGTATATAGAATATATACTGGCATTTCATATGTGTATTTATTTTAATCCACATGTGTGCTATAGTGTATGGTGCTACAGAAGACGGCCTGAAAATTAATTGTCCAGTCCTGGACACTGGAGAGTGAATGAACATGCTGCTATAGTTAATTTTCTTTCTTTTCTTCTTTTTTGGAGATGGAGTCTCACTCTGTTGCCAGGCTGCTGGAGTGTAATGACATGATCGCGATTCACTGCAACCTCCACCTCCTGGGTTTGAGCGATTCTCTTGCCTCAGCCTCCACTCTACCTGGGATTACAGGCACCCGCCACCATGCCTGGCTATTTTTTCTATTTTTATTAGGATAGGGTTTCACCATATTGGCCAGGCTGGTCTCGAACCCCTGACCTCAGGTGATCCACCCACCTCACCCTCCCAAAGTGCTGGTACTATGGGCATGAGCCATCTTGTCCGGCCTTGTTATAATTAAGATTTTCAGAACAACAGGGTGAGTGAAGGCTTATAATCAACTTAACTATAGACCTTGGTCTCTTACCAAATTTTTAATAATATATCTTTCAAATATAATAAGAATAAAAGTATTGCTTGCCCTATGTCAAATCCAGCTTAAAGTAATTAAATAGATTAACTCATAGCACTCTGTGAAATCAATATTGTGATTATTCCTTTTTATGGGTGAGTGAGCTGGGGCACAGAGGTTAAGTAAGTTGGATAAGATCACACAGCCATTGGCCACCGAGCCTGATTTGAACCTAAATTAATCAATCTGGATCTGGAATCTTTACTACTAACCAAAGTATCTACATGCCTCTAAATCCTAAGGTGCTGAGGGTCTTACCTTGTTTCATATCTCAGTAGGAAGGGAGCTAATGTTTCTCCATTACATCTGATGTTTAATGCAAATTTTTAATATATAATATTTCATTTTCCAAAATATGTTATTATACATTTACTTTGATTTTTCTGCAATTCTTTTCTGCATTTTTTAGGAACCTTGCTTTCCCTCCTTTAATTTGTTAGTGTGGTGAATTATGCATAGATTTTTCTGAGATTGTCTGGCATTCCTGGAATGGCCATTATATATTACTTTCTTTTCCTTTTTTTTTTTTTTTTAAGACCCAGTTTCACTCTTGCTGCCCAGGCTGGAGTGCAATGGCGTGATCTCGGCTGACTGCAAATCTGCCTCCTGGGTTCAAGGGATTCTCCTGCCTCAGCCTCCTGAGTAGCTTGGATTACAGGCACCCACCGCCACACCTAGATAATTTGGTATTTTTAGTAGAGATGGGTTTTCTCCATTTTGGTGAGGCTGGTCTCAAACTCCCGACTTCGTGTGATCCACCCACCTTGGCCTCCCAAAGTGCTGGGATTACAGGCGAGATTCAGAATGCCTGGCCTATATAATACTTTCTAATGCACTGTTGCATTTATTAGCTGACATTTTAGTAAGAACTTTGCTGTCTTGCTCCAGATCACAGAAAAAAAGGCTTTCAATTTCCACATTCAGTATGATGTTGGCTGTGGGTGTGTGAAAAATACCCTTTATTATTCTCAGGTGTTTTGTGGAGAGTTTTATCATAAAGAGATGTTGGCCAGTTGCAGTGGCTCACCGGTGAAACAGTGAAAAGCCTTCTCTACTAAACATACAAAAAAAAATTAGCTAGGCATGGTGGTGTGTGCCTGTAACCCCAGCTACTCAGCAGGCTGAGTCAGGAGAATCGATTGAACCTGGGAGGTGGAGGTTGCAGTGAACTGAGATTGCACCACTGCACTCCAGCCTAGGTGAAAGAGTGAGGCTCTGTCTCAAAAAAAAAAAAAAAAAAATCCCTTCAGGACAAAACCTTGTTCACTCGTGGTCTATATTTAATGTGCTTCCACTAGAAGTGAGAAATTCTCATAGTTTACATAATATTTTAAAATTATCAATCACTCCAAAGGCATATCTACTATTTGTAAAAGTATTAACTACTTTGTCTTTGACGATATTACAAGCTCTAGTAGGGGTGTATCTTACTGTAAATTGTTCTGATATAAACTCTAAAATAAATGCAACAGAATTAACCAACTTTTAAAACAGGAAAAATAGGCTGGGAGCGGTGGCTCACGTCTGTAATCCAGCACTCTGGGAGGCCAAGTCAGGCAGATCACAAAGTCAGAAGATGGAGACCATCTTGGCCAACATAGCGAAACCCCATCTCTACTAAAAAATATAAAAATTAGCCAGGCATGGTGGCACAGGCCTGTAATCCCAGCTACTTAGGAGGCTGAGACAGGAGAATCATTTCAACTACAGAGTCAGAGGTTAGAGTGAGCTGAGATCTCGCCACTGCACTCCAACCGGGGTAGCAGAGTGAGACTCCGTCTCAAAAAAAAAGAAGGCCGGTCGCGGTTGTGGCTCACGCCTGTAATCCCAGCACTTTGGGAGGCCAAGGCAGGCAGATCACTAGGTCAAAAGATTGAGACCATCCTAGCCAACATGGTGAAACCCCATCACTACTAAAAAATAAAAAAATTAGCTGGGCATGGTGGCGTCCGCCCGTAGTCCTAGCTACTCAAGAGGCTGAGGCAGGAGAATCGCTTGAACCCAGGAGGAGGAGGTTGCAGTGAGCCAAGATCGCGCCACTGCACTCCAACCTGGTGACAGAGCGAGACTCCATCTCAAAACAAACAAACAAAAACAAAACAACAAAAAAAAAACCCCAAAAAGCTGGAAAAATAAATTCTGAAAGAATTTCCATCTCTATGAGTTCATCTTCAGAAGTGATAGCATTTCCTGCTTGGCATTTTTCTCCTACATTTTTGGCATAAAATCTATCAACAAAAAGTATAAACCCAGGTTTGTGTAATAGAATGTTACACAATATTCATACTTTCCTCAGGCTTTTTCCACCCTGCTGTAGTCATTCACTTTTAGGCTTTCCCAGGTCCTAATACATTTGTGTCAACTGATATAAACCAGGTAACCCACAGTCACAGCCTCCTGCGAGGATTCTAATTTACTCAGTAGATCGGTGCAGTGACTCACAACTGTAATCCCAGCACTTTGAGAGGCTGAGGCGGGAGGATCACTTGAGGCCAGAAGTTCAAAACCAACCTGGGGAACATTGCAAAACTCTGTCTCTGAACAAATAAAAATAAAAATCCAACAGAAAATAATGGATACTACGGAGAATATGAGAAATGAGAACCGTGGTACAACATTGGTAGTTATGTAAATTAGTACAGCTACTATGAAAAAGAGTATGGAGTTTCCTCTAAAAAATAAGAATAGGATTATCATATGAACCATAAATCCCACTGCTGGATATATATCCAAAATTAAATAAATACATCCAGGAGATATCTACACTACCATGTTGGTCAGGCTGGTCTCGAACTCCTGACCTCAAGTAATCCACCTGCCTCAGCCTCCCAAAATTCTGGGATTACAGGCGTACACCACTGCACCCAGCCTGCACTCCCCTATTTATTGCAGCATTATCCACAATAGCCAAAATATGGAATCAAACAAAGTGTCCATCAACAGATGAATGGATCAAGAAAATGTGGTAAATACACACAATAGAATATCATTCAGCCATAACATGAATGAAATCCTGTCATCTGCAACAACATGGATGGAACTGGAGGGCATTACGTTAAGTGAAGTAAGCCAGCTACAGAAGACAAACATGGCATCTTCTCACTCATATTTGGGAATTAAAAACACGAAACTTAAAAATAGTAAAATGACTGTTATCAGAAGCTAGGAAGGGTACTGGGAAACGGATAATAAGAAGGGGATGGTTAATGGGAATAAAAACACAGATAGGAATAAGATCCAGGGTTCAGTAGCACAATAGGGCAAATCATGTTGACAATAGTTCATAGTAAATTTCTACATAATTAAAACAATGGAATTGGAATGTTGCTAACACAAAGAAATGATAAATTCTTGAGATGGTGGCTATCCCTGTTACCATGATTTGAACATTACACATTTTATGCTTATATCAGAATTTCAGGCCAGGTGCAGTGGCTCATGTCTACAATCTGAGCACTTTGGGAGGCTGAGGCGGATGGTGTGCCTGAGGTCAGGAGTTCAAGACCAGCCTGGTCAACATGGTGAAACCCCCCTTTCTACAAAAAATACAAAAAGTAGCCAGGCATGGTGGCGGGTCCCTGTAGTCCCAGCTACTCAGGAGGCTGAGGCAGGAGAATTGCTTGAACCCAGGAGGCAGATTTCTAGAGACCTCTGATGTATAAATGTCTAAAACAGGTTGATCAATCATGGAAGACACCAGAAAGTTTCCATTCAGGTTCCATTTATTTTTGACATTTTTAAATAATCATCCTTGCAGGGGTAACTCCTGCATCACTCTAGAACTTCAGGTTCTATTTCTGACTCTAGGACACAGGTCCCTGAAGGCTTCATCAATGCCAAGTCAGCATTTTTACCCAGTCCTACCCCTGGCTGAGTCACCTTTGTTTTTCCACTCACAGTGAGCACGTGCCTCAAATATGTGGCTGTGTGCTTCCTTTAAGAAGCGGCTGACCGGGCCCTGCTGCCCACACCTGTAAACCTGGCACTGTGGAAGGCCAAGGTGGTCAGATCACTTGAGGTCAGGAGTTTGAGGTCAGCCTTCGCCAACATCGTGAAGCCCTGTCTCTACTAAAAATACAAAAATTAGCCGGGCGTGGGGGCATACACCCATAACACCAGCTACTTGGGAGGCTGAGGCAGGAGAATCACTTGAACCCAGGAGGTGGTGCTTGGCAGTGAGCTGAGATTGTGCCACTGCACTTCATCCTGAGGGACACAGTGAGACTCTGTCTCAAAAAAATAAAATAAAATAAAATAAAATAAAAACTATAAAAAATAAAACAAAAATTAAAAAAATGCACCCATGTACAATATTTTAGTTCCCAAGTGTCCAGAAGAAAGCTTATCCATCCCATGAACCAGGCCTTCCCTAGGAGCAAAGATGGAAGTCCACTTTCTCAGATGGCCATGAGCCACAGGTAGGGCAAGGGACGGGACCAAAGAAGATCCTCTTGGGCTGCCTGACTTCCCTGAGTGTACGCATCAGCTCAGCCCGAATTGGGATGAGGATCTCCCAGTTGACATGACCCTTGTAGTCAAGACTCTCCAGAGGGGCAGGATACAACTCCAGGCCTAACTTGCTCAGCCCGCCTGTGTGACGCAGCAGGTCTTTCAGAGCATTTGTGGAGGTCTCATTTCCATGAAAGTTGAAGGTGGTGAGCTGGGAACAGTGGCTCAGGGCAGGCAGGAGTACCCTGAGTTGGGGGTCCTGGATCCGACAGTTCTCTAAGACGAGGATCTCGAGAGTAGCAGCAACTTTCTCCAGCAGAACTCCAAGGGGCTCAAGATGGGTGGTCCACATTAGGATATGAATCAGACGCAGCTCCTTTAGCTGACTGAGGCTTGGGTACTGAGACAGACACTCCATGTCCCGATCAGTTAGGTAAGCATCACTGAATATAAAGGCCCCCAAGGGGTTCTTGAGGTACCTGGAGAGAGCAAGAAGTTAGTTATGGGCAATGGTGCCAGTTAGAGGAGGGGGCTGGGAAATAATCTCAATGGTAAACTTGAAGTGGGCATTGAGTAATTCTGCACCTTACTACCACACAGGTGTTATAGTAACTGCAACGGGGAAGCCTGTTTCACCCAAGCACAAGTTTGTTCCCATCATCAGATGATGGTCTGCGTGCAAGGTGCTGCCTGATGAAGACTCAGATCATCCAGGGGCAGCTCCATTTTAGGCTCAGTCCTTTCACCCTTGCCTGTGTGATTGGTACCACTCTCACACCTACTCCCTCACCCTCCATCCCAGAAGCATGCACTTCTGATATCAATGATCTTTCCTGGAGTTCAAAACAACGTTTTACAAACAGGGAATTAGAGTAGTTTACTAAGCTGCTGAAGACAGAGCTGCTACTGTGAAATGCACAGGTTAGATGTACTTTCTCTTTTTTTTTTTTTTTTTTTTTTTTTTTGAGGCAGTCTCACATTGTAACCTAGGCTGGAGTGTAGTGGCACCAACTCAGCTCACAGCAGCCTCCACTTCCCTTGCCTCAGTCTCCCAAGCAGCTGGGATTACAGGTGCTTACACCCGGCCACACCTTCCCTTCTTTCATACCATCCTCTGTATGAAGAATATGTTTTCATCGTATTAACTTTATACACTGTTCCTCACAAGGAGTTCACAAATGCACCCTCCCTAGATCTGAACCCTCAACTAACCGGCTCCCTACACACCTCTCTCTGTGGCATCTACCCCAGGCCATCCCTCTGCCCTTATGTGAGTGGTCTTGTGATACCCACTTCAGGATATAGAGCACTGAAGAGCATAATGAGTTGACATTCTAGCATCCCATTCCCTGTGACATCACCGGTGGCTGGCACACAGTAGATGCCCACTAACATTTACTGTGAAAAAGAACATAAGTCTGTGGTATGGTCTGCAGAGAAAGCTCACCATCATTTCTTACCTGAGCAGGTGCTCCAGGTGCTCTTTGATATTACTGATCTTTTTTATATAAAGCATCTGGGGGTAGTACAGGCAGAGGAATGGAGAGTCCAAGTCAGGAATGCATGGCCACTGGATGCTCACGTATAATTCACGCTCATAACCGAAGGCTAAAAAGAGTTCACGAAGATTGCTCATCTGGCTCAGGTAAGGGGCAAACTTTCCTGTTTTATTCAGAGAGGACTTTTTCCAGACTTCCAACTCCTGGATACTGTCTGGGTATATCCTTTCCAATAAATTGCAGAAACTTGAAGTGGACATTGAGTAATTCTGCACCTTATTACAACACAGGTGCACTAGACCTCTTCTGTAGTGGATCCACCCACAAAGGTAGCTCAGGCATTCATCCAGTGTACTTTCCTTTAGGCAGAGGTCTATGAACACCTTCAAGGGCTGGCACTCTCCCATCCTTGGACAGTCCTCCACTGTCTGCCTCTTACTCATGGCCTCTGGGGAGCAGGAGAGGACCCTGGCTCCAGACCATATGGTCCAGAAATTCTCATCAACATCCCTCAAATCCAGCACTTGAAGTTTCCACCGCCTGTGAGTAACATAGGGGAAAAGCTCAGAATGTAGGCAAGGACCCACCCCTGACCTGAGCTTTCACTCCACATCCAGGACATCAGTCAGCTGCTCCTGTCCTCAGTGCTCCTCCTTCTGTCTCTTCTCCATCGGGTTCCCCCTTGGATTCTGCCTGGTATCCACTTCTAGTACCTTTACTTTCTGCTGGGAGGAAGCAGGCTCCTGTTTCCTCAGTGGACACTGTATGGTGAGCAGACCTTTCCCAGAGGATCTGGGCAATGGTCAAGGCCTCTCATGGGCACCGTCAGAAGCCTCTGAGTCACCCTAGCTCCCCAACCCCACCACTCCTCCTGAGCCAACTGTCCCTTCCCTGGATGCCTGGACCCTTCCCCGCAAGCCACATGAGTCACCTCACCTGGGGCGAACCTTCTGGGCCACCAGTGTATCAAGTCCCCTCAGGACAGCTTGCAAGGTCTCCAGATGAGGTGTCTTCATCAGGGATCCCAGAGGGAGGCAGAGGAAGGGCCAGGCCTGCACCATCAGCTTCAGGGCCTCAAAATGTCTCATGCTGAAGGCCTCCATGAACATCAGAGGGAAGACCTCCCTGGGCAGCTCATCCAGGGTGAAGATGGTCAAGAACTGGTTCCTCAGCAGGTTCTGCCCTGCCAGCTCCAGCAGTCTGGGTGGGGCCTGGAGGCTCATTCTGACAAATCTCCGAGGAAAAACTCTAGAGGACAATCAAGTGAAAAGGCAAGTTTCTCGGGCCATTCCCCAGCAACCCCCACTTCTCCTAGGGCCAAAGTCATTTCTCTAGCATGTGTGAAAGAGCCCTCAGTTTACTCCAATTCCATTCTGCAATAAGTGGCCACAGAGGCATAGTTCTACCCTTCTGGTACCAAGAAGAGTGTGTCCCAACCTCTAAAGTGCAGGCAAGATCACTCCTAGTCCATGAATTATTAGCCACTGTTGCAATAAACTCATAGCACTGGGAAATGTTACCGAGGATCTCTGAAGCTCGGATCTCATGCCCAGCTAATCTTTTATTTTTTCACTTTTTGTAAAGACAGTGGGTTTCACTATGTTGTCCAGGCTGGTCTTGAACTCCTAGACTCAAACATTCCACCCGCCTTGGCCTCCCAAAGTACTGGGATTACAGGCGTAATCCTCTTCCCGGGCTCATTATTGAAAATTTCAGCGAGAAGCTTTGAAAGCTATGTGACAGTGTTATGCATCATTCGCAAGACACAGATGTTTCCAATACACACCTCTTACACATGTTCAAAATGAACCACTTTGGCTGTGCGCCGTGACTCACACCTGTAATCCCAGCACTTTGGGAGGCAGAGGCATTGGATCATCTGAGTTCAGGAGTTTGAGACCATCCTGGCCAACATGGTAAAACACTACCTCTACTAAAATTACAAAAATTAGCCAGGTGCAGTGGTCTGCGCCTATAGTCCAAGCTACTAAGGAGGCTGAGGCAGGAGGATCACTTAAACCCAGGAGGCATAGGTTGCAGTTAGCTGAGATTATACCACTAAAATGCAGCCTGGGAAATTGGCTAGATTCAAAAAAGAGAGAGAGAGAGAACTACATTGGATTAGACTTCTTAAGCTCCATCCAGTTAATCATGATTGGATTTTGTCTTTCTTCCAGATTAACTATCAAATTAGATATTCATCCATGAAAGTGAAATATTTAGGGATATGGTGAAAGTCCAGGACTCATTCACTGATTTACTCCACAAACATGGAATTTTACTAATATGTGTCCTTTGTAGTTCTGAGTGTGAGAAAGGGAAGAGTTGAATCTCTTCCTGACATTAGACAGAAAGAAAAAAACTTGAAAGTATCTTTGTTGAGAGATCCTTGGCCACATCAAATTTATCAAAATATTTCAGAGTTAAAACAGTTTTACAAAGATAGACATGACAGTCCCTAAGAAAACACAGTAGAAATCTTCACGAATCCAATGATCACCTGGGTGGTATAATTTAATTTTTTTCGTGTCGAAGGAGCTGAGTCTCACTTCATCACCCAGGCTGGAGTGCAGTGGTGCCATCTCGGCTCACTGTAACCTCTGCCTCCCAGGTTCAAGTGATACTTATGCTTCAGCCTTCCATGTGGCTGGGATTACAGGCATGCACCTCTACACCCATGTCTCCGTTTGTGTGGAAGAGTTACAATGAGGATGTGATTGGTTTAAAATTAAGGTCAAAGATCCTCTTTGGTTGAGATTTTTTTTCTTTAATAGGGTCTCACAATGTTGCCCAAGCTGGAGTACAGCAGTGGTGTGAGCATGGCTCACTGCAGCCTCAATCTTCTGGGCTCAATTGTTTCTCCCATGTCAGCAACCCATACAGTTGGGAAGACAGATGCATGCTACCATGCCCGGCTAATTAAAAAATATGTATATTTTGTAGAGGCCAAGCACCAGTGGCTCATGGCTGTAATCCCAGCACTTTGGGAGGCCAAGGCAGGTGGATCACTTGAGGTCAGGAGTTTGAGACCAACCTGGCCAGCATGTGAAACCCCACCTCTACTAAAAATACAAAAATTAGCCAGGCAAGTTGGCAGTTGGATGTAATACCAGATACTCAGGAGGCTGAGGCATGAGAATTGCTTGAGCCTGGGAGGCAGAGGTTGCAATGATTTGAGATCGTGCCACTGCACTCCAGCCTTGGAAACAGAGCGAGACTCCATCCCCCCTTCAATAAAGAATATTTTATAGAGATGGGTTTTTGCTGTGTTGTCCAGGTTGGTCTGAAACCCCTGGGCTGAAATGATCCTCCTGCCTTGGTCTCCCAAAGTGTTGGGGTTAAAGGCATGAGTCACTGCTCCCTTCAAGAATTTTGAAATGACATAAACCAAAGCACAATCCAATTTTTTGAAATAAAGACAAAACTGCATTTAGAGGAAAAAATGCAAAGCTTCAAATTGTTCATATGAGAAAAAAAACAAAACAGGATATAACTCTATGCCATCTTAGGCTGCACTGTCACCATCCCAGATCAGCTGACTGTAGGTCAGATGGGAGTGTCCTTACAGAGAGATTAGTGACTTACAGATCTGGACTCAGTTTGCAGGGTGCTCAGACCTCAGGAAGAACCAAGCAGGAACTCCAGGCTTGAAGACTTTGGGTCTCTTCTGTGGGTCTTTAGAAGCTTTTATTGACCTTTCTAATCACAACTCCCACCCACACCCCTCCACGTATCCACTGCTAGCTTCCAATCAACAAGTGATATCTGATTGCATTTGTGAAGCTCCACCCAGTTAATCCTGATTGGGTTTTTGGCTCTCCCCAGATTAATGGATTGAATCAGATATCCATTCATATCAGATATCCGTATTAAGTTCATGAATCAAGAAATTGACAGTGTTAGGGATAGGGTGGGAATCAAGAATGCATTCATTCAAGACCGGGCAAGGTGGCTCACTCCTGTAATCCCAGCACTTTGGGAGGACAAGTTGGGTGGGTCACCTGAGTTCAGACATTCAAGATGAGCCAGGCCAACAAGGTGAAACCCCGTCTCTACAAAAATACAAAAATTAGTCACAGATGATGGCGCATGCCTGTAATCCAGCTACTCAGGAGGCTGAGGTGGGAGAATCGCTTGAACCCAAGAGGCAATGGTTGCAGTGAACCAAGATTGCACCATTGCACTCCACTCTGGGTGACAGAGGGAGACTTTGTCGGAAAAAAAAATTCATTCATTCATGAACTTCACAAACACTGATGGAATTTCACTAATATGTGACCTGCATAGTCCTGAGTTTGAGGCAGGGAAGGGTCTAATCTTTCCCAGATATTAGACAGAAAACTAAAATCTGAAAGTAGTATTGTTGGGAGATCTTTGGCCACATCAAAATCACAAAAATGTTTTATAGTTAAAATAGCTTTATAAAAACAGAGGAGTCGTCCCTACAAAATCAGAATAAAAATCTCCATGTATTGAATGGTCTTGTGGGTTTTATATCACCTAAGGTAGCAATTTTTTCACTCCTGCTGGTGGAAGAGAGGTGCCACTGAGGGCTTGAGTGGTCTCAGGGCTTAGGTTAAGGCTACTCTGGAAGAAATTGCAACCATACTTATAAACTTTATAAATTTAATCAGTGAAGAGGGGAGGGGGAGAAACAAACATAAACCAAGCTTGCAGTGCATTCAGCATTCATCATGAGGTCAGCTTGCTCTCTGACCTGCTTCCTCATGGTTGCTGGCAGCCTACTGTCCGAAAATCATGTAGACCTTAGATTATAGTTCCCCTTAACTGCCCTGCAGACAACAATTTAGGCCTTGTAAAACATTAACTTTTTCATTTGACATATTCTTTCAGGTTCTGCATGTCAGTGAAGCTACTGATGGCAGGTGATCTGAAGGGCCCTGCAAGGCACCAACTCACCAAGGAATGCAGTTTTGACATCCTGATGACTTCATACCTCTTACTGCCACCAAACTGCACCAACTTTCCAGCCCCTTGCTATCCATGATCCTCTGAAAACTCTCAGTACTTCTTGGGGAGATGAATTTGAGGGTCTCCTCCCAGCTTTTCATTTTGCCACCCTGTGATCGTTAAACTCTCTGCTGCAAACCCTGCTGTCTCAGAATATTAGTATGCTACTGTGCTGCAGGCATAGGAACCTGACGGTCCTGTAAAAAAGTCATGTCAAAATTACAAAGGGAAGTGAAGGTGGAGGCTGGTCAGGGTTGAGCTGTGTGTTTTAATGGGATCCAGGGAGTGAACCAAGACTTGGTAAACATGTTGGGGGTTATTGAGGGCATGGAGGAGGAATCTTTCCAACATTGCACTGAGGCCCCCTTGGTGTTGACACTTGTGACCAAGAATGAGTCTTCCAAAACAGTGTATGTAATTCTCCTGATTTTTCCTTTCAAAACCTTTGTCTTCCTTTACCTCCCTGAATAATCTCACATCTATT
Organism: Gorilla gorilla gorilla; assembly: GCF_029281585.2. Lineage (NCBI taxonomy): Eukaryota > Metazoa > Chordata > Mammalia > Primates > Hominidae > Gorilla > Gorilla gorilla. The sequence goes on along the minus strand of NC_073224.2, from coordinate 227,614,820 downwards.
CCCATTGCTTTGCTCATTTCATAATAAAAATCCTTTTTTTTAAAAAAGAATCTCTTTCTCTGTGAAGTAGACCATATATTTTATTGCCACACAAGATGACTAGCCTGGTATTATGGAGAGAAAGGGTCAAAAGGATCCCATTCCCCACCAGCTGGGGGCGATATAAAGGTCCTGGTTATTATTTGTCATATGTGCACCTGCATATTGCCAGTGAAAACTTACAGGTCACATTTTTCAGGAGTCCAAATTAACCACCTGTGGAAGGTCTTATGATTGGCTTACATTCTGTCACTGAGTAAAGAATCTGATCTTGAGTTCATGAGTGCCTCAAACTCTGCAAGTATTGATGAAGCTTCACCCACTGACAGTGAGAAGGACACTGATTTGATTCTGATCATGAAGTTTCACTGGTTATCTTGCAAGGAAAATGTTTAACTTGTTATGTTGTCAGCTAAAGTCAATGATTGTAACCTCTGTATTGTACCTTCCAATGGAAAAAACAAAAACAAAACAAAAACTGAACTCTATTTGAGCCTTGCCAGGTCAGTAAACCAAAAGAAAATTAAAAAAAAAAACTGATAGGAGTCTCATTCCCTTCTTTTAACTTTTCTCACAAAAGCATTCCAACTTGTAACAGACTTTGGAACACACCCACTTTGTTGGTGTGTGTCTTCCACATTGATTCTCACATTTAGCTTCCAATGAAGATTTATTTAATTATTTCTGCCTTAAGAGCCTTACCTTCCACTGACACCAGGTTGCATGGTGACAGTTTGAACTGGGGTGGGATGAAAAAATATTTTTATGAATTTTATTAAATAATCCTTGCATGTCATCTCCATTGAAGAATGAATAGGGTCTTCTCCAAATATGTGCTGAGTATGGATGCATCCAATAAATGAAACTATTGTTTATTTCATATAGTAGAGCTATAGATGCATTCTATTTGCCTCGAGTTTCCAATGAACAAATGTCTAGTTTCAGTAAGTTCTCTGATTATATGGCAGAGGGTAACATTGTCATGTTCTGATTCTGTGTCTATGTCAATACTTACAGCATTTCAGTCTTCATAATGTGTGTCAAATGAAAGAGTTTGATTCTAGGGGGAGTCTGGGACACTACCTAGATTAGACCCGGTTACACTAATGTTTCCTATGCATAGAGATAAGTTACAAGTAATAAAATCAACAATAGTCATAGGCCACCCATTTGCATCTATAGCTTCTGCTCGGTGCCGAGTCATTTAATTATAAATATTAACCAACCATGTGTGAGAGCAGGTTCTACTATTAGTTGTGATCCTTCCCATTCATCTAAATGACTCCATAGGCCAGCAATTGCTTTGGTTAGTGATAGTGGCTAAATTTTGAATAGGAGAACTTAGAAAGTGTTTGCTTTGACTGGTGAAAGTACGCAACAAAATAAAATGTAGGCTTGATCATTTTGTGTTAATACAAAACAAAACCAAGTCTCAGTCAATAGAAGGAGATCAAATGGAGTTTTGTCCCATTTTCTTAAAAAAGCTGTCTACCATGTGATGATGTCTGCTTGTAAGAAAGGCTTTGTTCCTTGGTTATCCTTAATTTTAAGTCACCTGGTATGGTCCCATCCAATGCTGCTCATGGGCAGATTTCCCTTGGTGTCATTTTAAAAGATGAAGTCCCTCTCCCTCTCCCTCTCCCTCCCTCTCCCTCTCCCTCTCCCCATGGTCTCCCTCTCTTTCCACGGTCTCCGTCTGATGCCGAGCTGAAGCTGGACTGTACTGCTGCCATCTCGGCTCACTGCAACCTCCCTGCCTGATTCTCCTGCCTCAGCCTGCCCAGTGCCTGCTATTGCAGGCGCGCACCGCCAAGCCTGACTGGTTTTTGTATTTTTTTGGTGGAGACGGGGTTTTGCTGTGTTGGCCGGGCTGGTCTCCAGCTCCTAACCGCGAGTGATCCGGCAGCCTCGGCCTCCTGAGGTGCCAGGATTGCAGACGGAGTCTCGTTAACTCAGTGCTCAATGTCGCCCAGGCTGGAGTGCAGTGGCGTGATCTCGGCTAGCTACAACCTCCACCTCCCAGCCGCCTGCCTTGGCCTCCCAAAGTGCCGAGATTGTAGCCTCAGCCGACCACCACCCCATCTGGGAAGTGAGGAGCGTCTCTGCCTGGCTGCCCATCGTCTGGGATGTGAGGAGCCACTCTGCCCAGCCGCCATCCCATCTAGGAAGTGAGGAGTGTCTCTGCTCAGCCGCCCATCGTCTGAGATGTGGGGAGCGCCTCTGCCCCGCTGCGACTGCATCTGGGAGGTGAGGAGCGTCTCTGCCCGGCCGCCCCGTCTGGGAAGTGAGGAGCCCCTCCACCCGGCAGCCGCCCCATCTGGGAAGTGAGGAGCCCCTCCACCCGGCAGCCGCCCCGTCTGGGAAGTGAGGAGCGTCTCCATCCTGCAGCCACCCCGTCTGGGAGGGAGGTGCGGATTCAGCCCCCGCCCAGCCAGCCGCCCCGTCAGGGAGGGAGGTGGGGATGCCTCTGCCCGGCCGCCACCCTGTCCGAGAGGGAGGTGGGGGGCGCCTCTGCCCGGCCACCCCTTCTGGGAAGTGAGGAGCCCCTCTGCCTGGCCACCACCCCGTCTGGGAGGTGTACCCAACAGCTCATTGAGAACGGGCCATGATGACGATGGCGGTTTTGTGGAATAGAAAAGGGGGAAAGGTGGGGAAAAGATAGAGAAATCAGATTGTTGCTGTGTCTGTGTAGAAAGAAGTAGACATGGGAGACTTCATTTTGTTCTGTACTGGGAGGGGTTCTTTTGCCTCGGGATGCTGTTGGTCTGTGACCTTGCCCCCAGCCCTGTGCTCTCTGGGGCACGTGCGGTGTCCACTCAGGGTTAAATGGATTAAGGGCGGTGCAAGATGTGCTTTGTTAAACAGATGCTTGAAGGCAGCATGCTCGTTAAGAGTCATCACCACTCCCTAATCTCAAGTACCGAGGGACACAAACACTGCGGAAGGCCGCAGGGTCCTCTGCCTAGGAAAACCAGAGACCTTTGTTCACTTGTTTATCTGCTGACCTTCCCTCCACTATTGTCCTATGACCCTGCCAAATCCCCCTCTGCGAGAAACACCCAAGAATGATCAATTAAAAATAAAAAATAAAAAAATAAAAGATGCAGTCTCCAAATGGTAGGGCATGAAGATCCAGTGATCATCAAAACCCTCCTTCACCAACTGGAAATAGGCTTTGAAAGGTCTTGCAGTACTGAGTCATATTGTTACTGAACGATGGGCTCACTCTCCTAAGTGCAGAGAAAAGCAAAAGAGGCTGGGCATGGTGGCTGACACCTATATTTGCAGCACTTTAGGAGGCCAAGGCAGGCGGATCACAAGGTCAGCGGTTTGAGTCCAGCCTGGCCAATATGGTGAAACCCTGTCTCTATGAAAAATACACAAATTAGCTGGGTATGATGACCCATGCCTGTAATCCCAGCTACTTAGGAGGTTGAGGCAGAAGAATCGCTTGATCCTGTGAGGCAGAGGTTGCAGTGAGCCGAGATTGCACCTCTGCACTCCAGCCTGGGTGACAGAGCAAGACTCCATTTTGGGAAAAAAAATTTATTAAGAGTTAACTGGGCTGGGCATAGTGGCTTATATATATATGTTATATATACCTGTAATCCCAGCACTTTAGGAGGCCAAGGTGGGCAGATCACAAGGTCAGGAGCTCCAGATCAGCCTGACCAATATGGTGAAACTCCCTCTCTATTAAAAATACAAAAATTAGCTGGGCATGGTGGTGCGTGCCTGTAATCCCAGCTACTGGGGAGGCTGAGGCAGGAGAATCACTTGAACCTGGAAGGCCAATGTTGCAGTGAGCTGAGATCATGCCACTGCACTCCAGCCTGGGCAACAGAGCGAGACTCTGTCTCAAAGAAAAAAATAAAAATAAAAATAAAAAAGAGTTAACTGACAAGCAGATAGGAGACAAGTTCTAAACCTGTCTCCCCAATATGGGGATGGTGGAGCAAGCTTGCATCATCTTTCCAACTGGTTTCAGATGATGCCAATTCAAACAGTCCACCTGGCTGTGTTAATAGTTAAGAGGTTAAACCTTTTTCCCATCGGACATGCCTGAGCAATTTGGGCTTTGCGTCATCACCTGTAACAACTTAAGCAATGACTAATCTGTTGGAGTTGATCCTCTGGTTACATGATCAGAGCTAAAAAGTGCAGGGGATACATGAGGTTCTATTATCAATGGCATAGGTTCTCCAGTAAATACTTAATTATCAGTGTTTCTGATTGCAGTTAGTGAAAATAAGATACCTTCTGGGGGATCTGGCTGTGTTTTCCCACAGGGGGTGGTAAAAATTTCATTAAAGTAATCCAGTCTTGCTGGACATGATGGCTCACACCTGTAATCTCAGCACTTTGGGAGGCCGAGGCTGGTGGATCACTTGAGGCCAGGAGTTGAGCAGCCTGGGCAACATGGTGAAACCCCATTATTTACTAAAAATACAAAAATTAGCTGGGTGTGGTGGTATACCTGTAATCCCAGCTACTTGGGAGGCTAAGGCATGAGAATCACTTGAACCCAGGAGGCAGAGGTTGCAGTGAGCTGAGATAGCACCACTGAACTCCAGCCTGGGTAACAGAGACTCTGTCTCAAAAAAAAAAAAAAAAATTAACCCAGTCTCCTTTGTTAGTTTAGCTAATTTTAGTTTCAAGATACCATTTCTTCACTCGACCTTTGTAGGATACCAAGGATAATGAAGTTAATGGTAGTGCCATTGGATCTGAAAAATCTTATCTGTGTGATCACCCACCCAGTAAACGGAGTTCTCCTACCACTGGAGATTTCTCCAGAGACGCCCCAGAAAGGAAACACATTTTATAATCATTTATTCACTATGGCTGTGGCATCAGCCTTTCTAAAGAGGTAAGCTACAACCCATCCTGAAAACAGACACATAATCACAAGAATTGTAGCCTTTTTACATGGCTCACTGTCATCATTGGTCCATGACATTCCCCTTTCTTGCATCTATATGTGTGTATGTCTATCTATTCCTATCTATATCTATACTTAATTTTTATTACCGTGATTCACTTCCACTCCCCTTTCCATAGATAGCCACTCTACTCTTTGACCTAGCCTTGAATTTGCATGTGACCTCTTAGAATATAAGTATATAGCAAGTATTTAGAATATATACTTAAGATGGCCGAATAGGAACAACTCCAATCTACAGCTCCCAGCATAAGTGATGCAGAAGACGGGTGATTTCTACATTTCCAACTGAGGTACCAGGTTCAACTCACTGGGGAGTGCCAGACAGTGGGTGCAGGACAGTGGGTGCAGTACACCGTGCATGAGCCGAAGCAGGGTGAGGCATTGCCTCACCTGGGAAGCACAAAGGGTCAGGGAATTCCCTTTCCTAGTCAAAGAAAGGGGTGACAGATGGCACCTGGAAAATCAGGTCACTCCCACCCTAATACTGCGCTTTTCTAATGGGCGTAACAACTGCACACCAGGAGATTATATCCCACACCTGGCTTGGAGGGTCCTGCGCCCACGGAGCCTTGCTCATTGCTAGCACAGCAGCCTGAGATCAAACTGCAAGGTGGCAGCGAGGCTGGGGGAGGGGCCCACACCATTGCCGAGGCTTGAGTAGGTAAACAAAGCAGCCCAGAAGCCGGAACTGGGTGGAGCCCACCACAGCTCAGGGAGGCCTGCCTGCCTCTGTAGACTCCACCTCTGGGGGCAGGGCACAGACAAACAAAAGAAAGCAATAACCTCTGCAGACTTAAATGTCCCTGTCTGACAGCTTTGAAGAGAGTAGTGGTTCTCCCAGCATGCAGCTTGAGATCTGAGAACGGGCAGACTCCCTCCTCAAGTGGGTCCCTGACCCCCGAGTAGCCTAACTGGGAGGCACCACCAAGTAGGGGCAGACTGACACCTCACACAGCTGGGTACTCCTCTGAGACAAAACTTCCAGACAAACGATCAGACAGCAGCATTTGCGGTTCACGAATATCCGCAGTTCTACAGCCACCGCTGCTGATACCCAGGCAAACAGGGTCTGGAGTGGACCTCCAGCAAACTCCAACAGACCTGCAGCTGAGAGTCCTGACAGTTAGAAGGAAAACTAACAAACAGAAAGGACATCCACACCAAAAACCCATCTGTACATCACCATCATCAAAGACCAAAGGTAGATAAAACCACAAAGATGGGCCAAAAACAGAGCAGAAAAACTGGAAACTCTAAAAATCAGAGTGCCTCTCCTCCTCCAAAGGAACGCAGCTCCTCACCAGCAATAGAACAAAGCTGGATGGAGAATGACTTTGATGATTTGAGAGAAGAAGGCTTTAGAAGATTGAACTACTCCGAGCTAAAGGAGGAAGTTCGAACCAATGGCAAAGAAGTTAGAAACTTTGGGAAAAAATTAGACAAATGGATAACTAGAATAACCAATGAAGAGAAGTTCTTAAAGGACCTGATGGAGCTGAAAACCATAGCATGAGAATTATATGACGAATGCACAAGCCTCATCAACCCATGCAATCAACTGGAAGAAAGGGTATCAGCAATGGAAGATGAAATGAATGAAATGAAGTGTGAAGAGAAGTTTAAAGAAAAAAGAATAAAAAGAAAAAAACAAAGCCTCCAAGAAATATGGGACTATGTGGAAAGACCAAATCTATGTCTGACTGGTGTACCAGAAAGTGATGGGGAGACTGGAACCAAGCTGGAAAACACTCTGCAGGATATTATCCAGGAGAACTTCCCCAATCTAGCAAGGCAGGCCAACATTCAAATTCAGGAAATACAGAGAATGCCACAAAGATACTCCTCGAGAAGAGCAACTCCAAGACACATAATTGTCAGATTCAACAAAGTTGAAATGAAGGAAAAAATGTTAAGGGCAGCCAGAGAGAAAGGTCGGGTTACCCACAAAGGAAAGCCCATCAGACTAACAGCGGATCTCTTGGCAGAAACTCTACAAGCCAGAAGAGAGTGGGGGCCAATATTCAACATTCTTAAAGAAAATTATTTTCAACCCAGAATTTCATATCCAGCCAAACTAAGCTTCATAAGTGAAGGAGAAATAAAATACTTTACAGACAAGCAAATGCTGAGAGATTTTTGTCACCACCAGGCCTGCCCTAAAAGAACTCCTGAAGGAAGCACTAAACGTGGAAAGGAACAACCAGTACCAGCCACTGCAAAAACATGCCACATTGTAAAGACCATCAAGGCTAGGAAGAAACTGCATCAACCAACGAGCAAAATAACCAGCTAACATCATAATGACAGGAACAAATTCACACATAACGGTACTAACC